>NC_133506.1:92690000-93940000 GCF_049354715.1 Callithrix jacchus
ATCACAATCCTAAACATATATGCACCTAACACTGGAGCTCCCAAACTTATAAAACAATTACTAATAGACTAAGAAATGAGATAGAGAGCAACACAATAAGAGTGGGGGACTTCAATATTCCACTGATGGCACTACACAAGTCATTGAGACAAAGTCAACAAAGAAACAATGGATTTAAATGATATTCTAGAACAAATGGACTTAACAGATATAGAACATTTCATCCAACAACTGCAGAATACACATTCTATTCAATGGCACTTGGAACTTTCTCCAAGATAGACCATACAATAGGCCATAAAACAAGCCTCAATAAATCTAAGAAAATTGAAGTTATATCAAGCACTCTCTCAGAACACAGTGGAATAAAACTGGAAGTCAGCTCCAACAGGAATCTTCAAAACTATCCAAATACATGGAAATTAAATAACCTGCTCCTGAATGAGAATTGGGTCAAAAATGAAATTGATGGAAATTAAAGCATTCTTCAGGCATGGTGGCTCACACCTGTAATCCCAGCACTTTGGGAGGCTGAGGCCTGAAGTTCAAAACCAGCCTGGCCAACATGGTGAAACCCCATCTCTACTAAAAATAAAAAGTTAGCTGGGCTTGGTGGCGCATTCCTATAATTCCAGCTACTTGGGAGGCTGATACAGGAGAATTGCTTGAATCAAGAGCTGGGAGGAAGAGGTTACAGTGAGTCAAAATTGTGCCACTGCACTCCAGCGTAGGCTACAGAGCAAGACTCCATCTCAAAATAAAAACAAAAATAAATAAATAAATACAAATTGTTCAAACTAAATTAAAATAATGACAGAACCTATCAAAACCTCTAGGATACAGCTAAGACGGTGGTAAGAGGAAAGTTTATAACCCTAAACATCTACATCAAAAAGTCTGAAAGAGTACAAACAGACCATCTAAGGTCAGGCCTCAAGGAACTAGAGAAAGAAGAACAAACCCAACCCAAACCCAGCAGAAGAAAAGTAAAAAACAAGATCAGAGCAGAACTAAACAAAATTGAAACAAATAAAAAATACAAAAGATAAATGAAACAAAAACCTTGTTTTTGGAAAAGATAAATAAAATTGGTAGACCATAGCAAGATTAACCAAGAAAATTAGAGAGAAAATCCAAATAACCTCACTGAGAAACAAAACAGGAGATAGTACAACTGACACCACTGAAATACAAAAAATCATTCAAGGCTACTATAAACACCTTTACACACACAAACTAGAAAACCTAGAAGAGATTGATAAATTCCTGGAAAAGTACAACCCTCCTAGCTTAAATCAGGAAGAATTAGATACCCTGAACAGATGAATAACAGGCAGCAAGATTGCAATGTTAGTTTTAAAATTATCAACAAAAAAAGTCCAGGACCAGTTGGATTCTCACCAGAAATCTACCAGACATTCAAAGAAGAGTTGGCACCAATCCTTTTGACTTTATTCCACAAGATAGAGAAAGAACACTCCCTAATTCATTCTATGAAGCCAGCATCACCCTAATACCAAAACCAAAAAAGGACACAACCAAAAAAGAAAACTACAGACCGATATACTTTTTGTTTTTGAGATAGATTCTCTGTCACCCAGGCTGGAGTACAGTGGTGCAATCTCAGCTCACTGCAATCTTCACCTCCCTGGTTTAAGCAATTCTCTGCCTCAGACTCCTGAGTAGCTAGGATTAAAGGTGCATGCCACCATGGCTGGTTAATTTTTGTATTTTTAGTAGAGATGGGGTTTCAACATCTTGCCCAAGCTGGTCTTGAACTCCTGACCTCATGATCCACCCACCTTGGCCTCCTAAAGTTCTGGGATTACAGGCATGAGCCACCATGCCTAGCCAATCAATATTCTTGATGAATATAGATGCCAAAATCCTTAACAAACTACTAGCTAACCAAATCCAACAGCATAGCAAAAAGATAATACAACATGATCAAGTGGATTTCATACAAGTGATGCAGGGATGGTTTAACATATGCAAGTCAATAAATATGATACACCACATAAACAGAATTTAAAATAAAAATCACACAATCATCTCAATAGATTCAGAAAAAAGATTTGACAAAACCCAGCATCCCTTTATGAGGAAAACTCTCAGCAAAGTCAGCACATAAGGGACATATCTTCATGTAATAAAACCCATCTATGACAAACCAACAACCAACATAATACTGAATGGAGAAAAGCTGAAAGCATTTTCTCTCACACCACTCCTCTTCAACGTAGTACTGGAAGTCCTAGCCAAAGCAATCAGACAAGAGAAAGAAATAAAGGGCATCTGAATCAGTAAAGAGTAAGTTAAACTGTCCCTGTTTGCTGACCATATGATCATTTACCATGAAAATCCTAAGGACTCCTCCAGAGAGCTCCTAGAACTGATAAAAGAATTCAACAAAGTTTCCAGATACAAGATTAATGTACACAAATCAGTAGCTCCTTTATACACCAACAGTGACCAAGCAGAGAATCAAATCAAGAACTCAACCCCTTTCACAAGAGCTGCAAGAAAAATAAAATACTTAGAAATATACCTAACAAAGGAGTCAAAAGACCTCTACAAGAAAAACTACAAAATGCTGCTGAAAGAAATCACAGATGACACAAACAAATTGAAACACATGCCATGCTCAGAGATGGGTAGAATAAATTTTGTGAAAATTACCATACTGCCAAAAGCAATCTACAAATTCAATGCAATCCCCATCAAAATACCACCATCATTTTTCACAGAGTTAGAAAAAAAAATTCTAAAATTCATATGAAGCCAAAGCAAGACTAAGCAAAAAGAACAAATCTGGAGGCATCGCACTACCTGATTTCAAACTATATTATAAGACCATAGTCACCAAAACAGTGTGGTACTGGTATAAAAATAGGCACATAGACCACTGGAACAGAACAGAGAACCAAGAAATAAATCCAAATACTTACAGCCAACAGATCTTTGACAATACAAACAAAAACATAAAGTGGGGAAAGGACACCCTTTTCAACAAATGGTGCTGAGATAATTGGCTAGCCACGTGTAGGAGAATGAAACTGGATCCTCATTTCTCACCTTATACAAAAATCAATTCAAGATGGTTTAAGGACTTAAACCTAAGACCTGAAACTATAAAAATCCTAGAAGATAATGTTGGAAAAACTCTTTTAGACATTGGCTTAGGTAAAGATTTTATGACCAAAAACCCAAAAGCAATTGCAATAAAAACAAAGATGAAATAGCTGGGACCTAATTAAATTAAAAAGCTTTTGCATGGCAAAAGGAACAGTTGGCAGAGTAAACAGACAACCCACAGAGTGGGAGAAAATCTTCACAATCTATACATCCAACAAAGGACGAATATCCAGAATCTATCATGAACTCAAACAAATCAGTAAGAAAAAAGTCTCATCAAAAAGTGGGCATGAATAGATAATTCTCAAAAGAGGATACACAAATGGCCATCAAACATGAAAACATGCTCAACATCAGTAATGATCAAGGAAATTCACATCAAAACCACAATATGATACCACCTTACTTCTGCAAGAATGGCCATAATCAAAGAATCAAAAAACAGTAGATGTTGGCGTGGATGCAGTGATCAAGCAACACTTCTACACTGCTGGCAGGAATGGAAACTAGTACAGCCACTAAGGAAAACAATGCGGAGATTCCTTAAAGAACTAAAAGTAGAACTACCATTTTATCCAGCAATCCCACTACTGGGTATCTACACAGAGGAAAAGAAGTCATTATTCAAAAAAGATACTTGCACACCCATGTTTATAGCAGCACAATTCACAAGTGCAAAATTATGGAACTAACCCAAATGCCCATCAATCAACAAGTGGGAAGATTCAAGATGGCGCTGTAGGAGCAGCTCAGGATTGCAGCTCCCAGTGAAAGTGCAGAGGGTGAGTGGACACCGCATTTCCAGACAAATTGTTATTGCCCACAGACCAGGAGATTCCCAGGCAGAGAAGCCCTATGGGTCGCCAGCGCGGCTGTTTCGGCCAGTGCCACAGCACAGCAGCTCTCTGAACAAAATACACTGGTCTGGTTGCCCTGTTAAACTGGCAATTGGAGATCCAGGAAGGCAGATTAGCCCATTCATCTGATTAAATGGTACTGAAACATAGAGTCAGGCCAGGAGATTCCCGGGCAGCAACGTTGTTTCAGCCAGCATAGTGGGTCACCACACGGGAAATCGCACACATCCCAGAGCCCTTTCAGCAGGTGACTGGAACACCTGGGAGAGAGTCAAGCATTCAACATAAAAAAAAAAAGGGCTCTGAGGCAGGAAGCCAGGTGATCAGGCTCGGTGCGTCCCACACCCACAAAAACAAACAAACAAAAAAAACAGCAATTGGAAACGCTCGGGGTTGAGAGTTTCACGGCAAGCACAGCTAAACCCAGGACGGTCCAGCTCTGTGGGGGAGAAGCATCCACCATTACCGAGGCACTCCACCCCTACAGAGGTAGTCTGACATTGCTGATGCAGCCTGCCATTGCTGAGACAACCCGCCATTGCCAAGGCAACCCATCATAACAGAGAGAGTCCACCATTACAGAGGTGGGCCACCATTGCCGAGGCAGTTCTAACCACACCCATATAAAGAGGACTGTAGGGAAATACATACGGCAGCAGGGCAGACCCCACGGCAGCAGGGCGGACCCCACGGCAGCAGGGTGGACCCCACAGCAGATCAGCAAAGCATCTGCAGGCAGACAGTGACTAGGCTACCTCCTTGCTGGGCAGGATAGCCCTGGGGGGATAAAAAGGCAGCAGCACAATGGATACTCATAAATAAAGCCCTAATTCCCTGGGACAGAGCACCTGGGGAAAAAAAGAGGGGTTTATGAGTTATGCTGCAGCAGACTTAAACGTACCTGCCTAGCAGCTCTGAATGAACAACAGAGCTCACAGCTCAGCACTTGAGCTCCTATAAAGAACACACTGTCTCCTCAAGCAGCTCCCTGACCCACATATATCCAAAGAGCCACCTCACAAAAAACTGATCAGACTAACATTTGGCAAGCATCATTCTGAGACAAAGACAGCAGAAGAAGAAACGGGTAGCAACACTTACTGTTCTGCAGCTGCTGCAGGTGATCCCCAGGCAAGCAGGGCCTGGAGTGGACCTCAGCAGCCCTAAAGCAGAGGGGCCAGACTGTTAGAATGGAAACTAAGAAACAGAAATAACTTCATCATCAACAATCCGGACGTCCACTCAGAGACCCAATCTGAAAATCAGCAACTACACAGACGACAGGTGGATAAATCCACAAAGATGGGAAGAAACCAGCGCAAAAAGGAAGAAAACACCCAAAACCAGAACATCTCACCTCCTACAAGGGATCACAACTCCTCACCAGCAAGGGAACAAAGCTGGACAGAGAATAAGTGTAATTAAATGACAGAATCAGACTTCAGTAGGTGGGTAATGAGAAACTTCCGTGAGCTAAAAGAACATGTTCTAACTCAATGCAAAGAAACTAAGAACCCTGAAAAAAGATTTGATGAAATGATAACAAGAATGGACAATTTAGAGAGGAATATGAATGAACTGATGGAGCTAAAAAACACAACACGAGAACTTCATGAAGCATACACAAGTTTAAACAGCCAAATTGGCCAAGCAGAAGAAAGGATAGAGGTTGCAGATCAACTCAATGAAATAAAACGAGAAGGCAAGATTAGAGAAAAAAGCGCAAAAAGGAATGAACAAAGTCTCCAAGAAATGTGGGACTATGTGAAGAGACCTAATCTACGTTTGATAGGTGTACCTGAATGTGATGAAGAGAATGAATCCAAGCTGGAAAATACTCTTCAGAATATTATCCAGGAAAACTTCGCCAACCTAGCAAGGCAGGCCAATATTTAAGTCCAGGAAATACAGAGAACACCACAAAGATATGCCTCAAGAAGAGCAACCCCCAAGGCACATAATCGTCAGATTCACCAGGGTTGAAATGAAGGAGAAAATGCTAAGGGCAGCCAGAGAGAAAGGTCGGGTTACCCACAAAGGGAAGCCCATCAGACTCATAGCAGATCTCTCAGCAAAAATCCTACAAGCCAGAAGAGAGTGGAGGCCAATATTCAACATTCTTAAAAAAAAGAACTTTCAACCCAGAATTTCATATCCAGCCAAACTAAGCTTCATAAGTGAAGGAAAAATAAAATCCTTTGTGAACAAGCAAGTACTCAGAGATTTTGTCACCACCAGGGCTGCTTTACAAGAGCTCCTGAAAGAGGCACTACACATAGAAAGAAACAACAAGTACCAGCCACTCCAAAAGCATACCAAATGGTAAAGAGCATCAACAAAATGAAGAATCTGCATCAACTAATGGGCAAAACAGCCAGCTAGCATCAAAATGGCAGTATCAAATTCACACATAACAATATTAACCCTAAATGTAAATGGGCTAAATGCACCAATCAAAAGACACAGACTGGCAAATTGGATAAAAAGCCAAAACCCATTGGTGTGCTGTATCCAGAAAATCCATCTCACATGCAGGATACACAAAGGCTCAAAATAAAGGGATGGAGGAAGATTTACCAAGCAAATGGAGAGCAAAAAAAAGCAGGAGTTGGAATTCTTGTCTCTGATAAAATAGACTTTAAAGCAACAAAGATCAAAAGAGACAAAGAAGGACATTACATAATGGTAAAAGGATTCATACAACAAGAAGAGCTAAATATATATGGACCCAATACAGGAGCACCCAAATATATAAGGCAAGTTCTTAATGACTTACAAAGAGACTTAGACTCCCACACAATAATAGTGGGAGACTTTAACACTCCACTGTCAATATTAGACAGATCAACCAGACAGAAAATGAACAAGGATATCCAGGACTTGAACTCAGACCTGGAACAAGCAAACCTGATAGACATTTACAGAACTCTCCACCCCAAATCTACAGAATATACATTCTTCTCAGCACCACATCACACCTACTCTAAAATTGACCACATAATTGGAGGTAAATCACTCCTCAGCAAATGCAAAAGAACTGAAATTATAACAAACAGTCTCTCTGACCACAGTGCAATCAAGTTAGAACTCAGAATTCAGAAACTAACTCAGAACCGCACAGCTTCATGGAAACTGAACAACTGGCTCTTGAATGTTGACTGAATAAACAATGAAATGAAGGCAGAAATAAAGAAGTTCTTCGAAACAAACAAGAATGAAGACACAACATACCAGAATCTCTGGGACACATTTAAAGCAGTCTCTAGAGGAAAATATATAGCTATAAGTGCCCACATGAGAAGAGTGGAGAGATCCAAAATTGACACCCTATCATCAAAATTGAAAGATCTAGAGGAGCAAGATCAAAAAAACTCAAAACCTAGCAAAAGACAAGAAATAACTAAGATCAGAGCAGAACTGAAGGAGATAGAGACACGAAAAACCCTTCAAAAAATCAATTAATCCAAGAGCTGGTTTTTTGAAAAGATCAACAAAATAGACAGACCACTAGCCAAATTAATAAAAAAGAAAAGAGAGAATAACCAAACAGATGCAATAAAAAACGATAAAGGGAAAATTACCACAGATTCCACAGAAATTCAAACCATCATCAGAGAATATTACAAACAACTCTATGCACATAAACTAGTAAACCTGGAAGAAACTGATAAATTCCTGGACACTTGTGTCCGCCCAAGCCTAAACCAGGAAGAAGTTGAAACCATGAATAGACCAATAACAAGATCTGAAGTTGAGATGGCAATTAAGAGCCTACCACACAAAAAAAGCCCAGGTCCAGATGGGTTCACAGCCGAATTTTACCAGACACACAGAGGAACTGTTACCATTCCTTCTGAAACTATTCCAAGTAATCCAAAAAGAGGGAATCCTTCCCAAATCATTTTATGAGACCAATATCATCCTGATACCAAAACCCAGCAGAGACTCAACAAGAAAAGAAAACCAGGCCAATATCCATGATGAACATAGACGCAAAAATCTTCAATAAAATACTGGCAAACCAAGTGCAACAGCACATTAAAAAGCTTATCCACCATGATCCAGTAGGATTCATCCCAGGGATGCAAGGCTGGTTCAACATACGCAAGTCTATAAACGTAATTCACCACATAAACAGAACCAAAAACAAAAACTACATGATCAACTCAATTGACACAGAGAAGGCCTTTGACAAAATTCAACAGCCCTTTATGCTAAAAACCCTCAATAAACTCGGTATTGATGGAACGTATCTCAAAATAATAAAAGCTATTTATGACATACCAACAGCCAATATCATACTGAATGGGAAAAAAACTGGAAGCATTCCCTTTGAAATCTGGCACTAGACAAGGATGCCCTCTCTGACCACTCCTATTCAATATAGTACTGGAATTTCTAGCCAGAGCAATCAGGCAAGAAAAAGAAATAAAGGGTATTAAAATAGGAAAGGAGGAAGACAAATTGTCTCTATTTGCAGACGACATGATAGTATATCTAGAAGACCCAATCATCTCAGCCCAAAAACTCCTGAAACTGATAAGCAACTTCAGCAAAGTCTCAGGATACAAAATCAATGTGCAAAAATCACAAGCATTCCTATACACCAATAACAGACTTAAAGAGAGCCAAATCAAGAATGAACTGCCATTCGCAATTGCTACAAAGAGAATAAAATACCTAGGAATACAACTAACAAGGAACGTAAAGGACCTCTTCAAGGAGAACTACAAACCACTGCTCAACGAAATAAGAGAGGACACAAACAGATGGAGAAACATTCCATGTTCATGGTTAAGAAGAATCAATATCGTGAAAATGGCCATACTGCCCAAAGTAATTTACAGATCCAATGCTATCCCCATCAAGCTACCAATGACCTTCTTCACAGAACTGGAAAAAACTGCCTTAAACTTCATATGGAACCAAAAGAGAGCCCGCATAGCCAAGTCAATTCTAAGTCAAAAGAACACAGCAGGAGGCATCACACTACCAGACTTCAAACTATACTACAAGGTTACAGTAATCAAAACAGCATGGTACTGGTACCAAAACAGAGATATAGACCAATGGAACAGAACAGAGGCATCGGAGGCAACACAACATATCTACAACCATACAGTCTTGGATAAACCTGACAGAAACACGCAATGGGGAAAGGATTCCCTGTTTCATAAATGGTGTTGGGAAAACTGGCTAGCCATGTGCAGAAAGCAGAAACTAGACCCCTTCCTGACACCTTACACTAAAATTAACTCCAGATGGATTAAAGACTTAAACATAAGACCCAACACCATAAAAACCCTAGAAGAAAATCTAGGCAAAACCATTCAGGACATAAGAGTAGGCAAGGACTTCATGACCAAAACACCAAAAGCATTGGCAACAAAAGCCAAAATAGACAAATGGGACCTAATCAAACTCCACAACTTCTGCATGGCAAAAGAAACAGTCATTAGAGTGAATCGGCAACCAAAAGAATGGGAAAAAATTTTTGCAGTTTACCCATCTGACAAAGGGCTGACATCCAGAATTTACAAAGAACTAAAACAGATTTACAAGAAAAAAACAAACAAGACCATTCAAAAATGTGCAAAGGATATGAACAAACACTTTACAAAAGAAGACATACAAGAGGCCAACAAACATATGAAAAAATGCTCATCATCACTGGTCATCAGAGAAATGCAAATCAGAACTACATTGAGATACCATCTCACGCCAGTTAGAATGGCGATCATTAAAAAATCTGGAGACAGCAGATGCTGGAGAGGATGTGGAGAAATAGGAACACTTTTACACTGCTGGTGGGAGTGTAAATTAGTTCAACCATTGTGGAAGACAGTGTGGCGATTCCTCAAGGACCTAGAAATAGAAATTCCATTTGACCCAGCAATCCCATTACTGGGTATATATCCAAAGGACTATAAATCGTTCTACTATAAGGACACATGCACACGAATGTTCATTGCAGCACTGCTTACAATAGGAAGGATCTGGAACCAACCCAAATGTCCATCGATAATACACTGGACTGGGAAAATGTGGCACATATACACCATGAAATATTATGCAGCAATCAAAACGATGAGTTTGTGTCCTTTGTAGGGACATGGATGAACCTGGAGAACATCATTCTCAGCAAACTGACACAAGAACAGAAAATGAAATACCGTATGTTCTCACTCATAGGTGGGTGATGAACAATGAGAACACATGGACACAGGGAGGGGAGCACTACACACTGGGGTCTATTGGGGGAAGAAGGGGAGGGACAGTGGTGGGGGGGTGTTGGGGAGAGATAGCATGGGGAGAAATGCCAGATATAGATGAAGGGGAGGAAGGCAGCAACTCACACTGCCACGTGTGTACCTATGCAACTATCTTGCATGTTCTTCACATGTACCCCAAAACCTAAAATGCAATTTTAAAAAAATCAACAAGTGGATAAAGAAATAGTGGTGTATATATATATATACACACACACATACATATATACCATGTATGTATACATATATGATATATGGAATATATATATATGATATCTATATATGGAATATATATATCATATATATTATATACATATATATTATGGAATACTACTCAGCCATAGAAAGGGATGAATTAACAGTATTTTCAATGACCTGGATGAGATTGGAGACTATTATTCTAAGTGAAGTAACTCAGGAATAGAAAACCAAGCATCGTATTTTCTCATGATATGTGGGACTATGCTATGAGAATCCAAAGGCATAAGAATGATACAATGGACTCTGGGGACTTGGGAGGAAGAGTTGGGGGGATGAGGGATAAAAGACAACAAATATGGTACAGCATATACTGCGCAGGTGAGGGGTGCACCAGGATCTCACAAATCACCACTAAAGAACTTATATAACCAAATACCACCTGTACCCCAATAACTTATAGAAAAAATTCAAAAAGAATAAAAAAATAAAAATAAGTTTTTTAAATGTACAATTTCAGCTGTGAATGTGCAGGGTTGGCCTAACAGCGGGCAGGCTGGGGGTGGGGGGTGGGCATCTTGGATGTCTAATTCATCACTCGCCATGAGACCAGCCTCAGCACTTCCCAACCCTGCCTTCACCACAGAGGTTATTTTAGTCCAAGTTTCCTGTCGCCCTTGCCACCTTGCCAAGATAAAGGTCACCACAGAAGTCAACACCGAGTCCCACTGGGGAACAAAAGGAGGGATTCTGGGCAGCCCTCAGTCATGCACAAAAGCTCTGGGCTTAGAGCTCTTGGGGACAGTGGGACAGCAGGGACAGCCTCACCCTTTCCAGTTGGCTGAAACTAGAATGGCGTGAAGTCTGGCTGAGCAATTCTGGAAGAATAACTGCTCCCTGCTTTCCCTTTCACCCTTCCTCAGACCCCCGTCCTCACCTCCCCCAACTTCTCCCCTCAGAGAGCTTGGCAACATGAAAAACACAGACACATAGACCCCTCCCTCTTAATGCCCAACCATGAACCCGTAGAAAGCAAAACAGGAAGCATCTTCCGTCAAGGCAAACCATTGTTCTCTCTGCATATACGTCCTGACAAGTCAGGAAACTGCCACCAGGCCATGGGTGTTAGGGTGACCTGAGGCTTCCCACTGGCCTGTGCCCAGCTCTCCTTCCCTTTTCATGTAAGTACCACGTGCTAACCAATTGCACCACTGAGAGCTCCTCTCCTTCCCTTTTCTTCATTCTGGTGAGCCATCCTCTTCCTCCCTGCAGCCTCACAACTTACTCTCCTCACACCTGTTGGCCCTTTTCCTCTTGGTGGTCCAAGGTCTGAGTAAGACCTTAAAAGGCCCTGAACCCTATAAAGATTACAGTCTCCCTCCAAATATAATCCCTAAAACTGACCAGACAACACAAAATGTACATGTGTGCTGAAACCAAAAGAGCTTCCTTTTAGATTTTCTAATTATTGAACTCTTCTCATATTTGGGGTAACCCATCTGGCTGAGGCAGAGTCCAAACCAGATTTGCCTGCTGGGTTATCCAGAACCAGTGGAGGCTAATTTTCATTGGCTTCACACGGGAACAAATTATTTCCAAGTGAGGCAAAACAGGAGCAAGAGGTGGGGGCGGGGGTGAGAGGCGTGATCTTGGACTTTGCCCACTGAATGACAAGCCCACAGGGACTGGAAGCCACTGGACACTCTGGGTAGAGCGAGGACACTGTTACTATGACCATGGACTCCATATGCAAGAAAGGCAGGACTGAGTTATTGAGTTTCCGCAGACCCCGCTCACTCCGGGGCCTCTGGGTCTGGCTCCTCTGTTGAGATCAGGGACCTCCTCTAGAGGTCTCAAGACTTGTCTTGTTCTTTTCCATAATAACAGGGGCTTGAGTTTCTGGTAAGCTAAGCTTTTCTTTATCCTCTGGGTAACCACAGCATCAGTGGAGTGGTTGGCCTGAATGACTAAAAACGTCACCCCTAGGTTCTTTTCCCTGCTCATTCTCAGAAACCTTTGTACAACAGGATGGGATGCAAAGACCTGTCTGAGGGCGTTTTCCCAGGCAGAGAGCGGGTAGCCATGGCCTTAGCCCTTCCAACCATGCCTAATGTCAGTAAAGACAGCCTGGCATAGTGGGAAAAGCCTCTTAGCTTAGAGTCAAAGGTCAAGTTACTTCTCTTTCAAGTCTCAGCTTCCTCAATCATAGAATGGAAACCTACCACACAGGGCAGCCTGAGGGCTAAATGAGACGAGGTAGAAGAATGGGTTTGGAGCTGTGGATGCCCATACAGATCTGGAGATGCCATTTTCCATTGCTTGTCAAGCTCCTCGAGGCTCAGGACTGGGTTAATGGACCTTTAAGCCCTAGCATCTGGCCTAATACCTGGTAGAGCAGATGCTCAGTAAGTGGCCACTGCATGAATGAATGGAGAGACAAATGAAAAGGGGTAAAGTCTTGGGAAGGAGGCAACTCTGGGAAACACTGCGAACACCACCTGTTTCGGACGCCACAGCAGCAGAGATTCCCTGCAAAGACATGGCCAAAGTCAAACATAGTTCACGTGCCAAACACAGCCACACCACTGAGCAGGCAACAAGGGCCAGACATCTACCCGACAGGCCACATCACCCCAAAAGGCCACGTTAAATAGGATGACTCTCCCTGTCTTCTGAATTTCCAAATTAAGCAACTCATAGAAAGTAAGCTGGCTGAGGTCAGCCCAGCAAGACTTCTGGCCTTGGCACGTCTTTTTTTTTTTTTTTTAAAGACAGGGTCTTGCTCTGTTGCCCGGGCTGGAGTACAATGGCTTGATCACAGTTCACTGCAGCCTTGACCTCCCAGGCTCAAGCAATCCTCCTACTTCTCAGCCTTCCAAGTAAATGGAACTATAGGCATATGCCACCATGCCCCGCTAATTTTTTTTTTTTTTTTTTTTTTTTTTGAGACGGAGTTTTGCTCTTGTTACTCAGGCTGGAGTGCAATGGCGTGGTCTCAGCTGACCGCAACCTCCACCTCCTGGGTTCAGGCAATTCTCCTGCCTCAGCCTCCTGGGTAGCTGGGACTACAGGCACGCACCACCATGTCCAGCTAATTTTCTGTATTTTTAGTAGAGACGGGGTTTCACCTCATTGACCAGGATGGTCTCGATCTCTTGACCTAGTGATCCACCTGCCTCGGCCTCCCAAAGTGCTGGGATTACAGGTATGAGCCACCGCACCCGGCTGCCCCACTAATTTTTTAATTTTTTGGAGAGATTAAGTTTCACCATGTTGCCAGGACTCGAACTCCTGGGCTCAAGTGATCTTCCCACCTCGGCCGCCCAGAATGCTGGGATTACAGGCATGGATGACCACTCCCAGCCTGGCGTTGGTCCTTCTACTGACCATTCATCATTGCCTTCCCCTGCACCTGGGCCACTCCTGCTCCTCCGTAGATGCCATCTTTTTTATAGCCTTCTTGAATCCCCTCCTATGTGCTCCTGTGGCATATTGGGCATGCCCCCCAATTACCTCTTACTATGTTGGGCAGTAATTGTGTCTTCTATTATTTTTTTAATTTTGTGAAATAATTAATATGTAAAGGTGTAAGGAATAATACAATGAAGACCTTTGTAGGTCCTGAATAAAGACAAAGCATTACCAATAGATAGAGCACATACCAGTTTAAGTCCCTGCATACTTCTCTCTGCTTACATCCTCTTCCTTCCCCATCCTAAATTTAGTATATACTACCTCCTGCTTGTTTTTATGCTTTTACTGCTCATAGGCAATTGCATTTTTATTAGTTCACGTGCCTCATTTTCATGGACTAAATGTCTACCCCCTAAATTCATAGGTTAAAGCCCTGACCCCTAATATGGCTGAATTTGGAGATAGGATTTCTAAAGACATAATTAGTGTTAAATGAGGCCATAAAGGTGAGGTCCTGATCCAATAAGATGTGTTCTTATTAGAGGAGACCCCAGAAACCTCCCTCCCTCTCCCTTCACACGTGCACCAAGGAAAGGCCATGTGAAGGCATAGCAAGAAGGCGGCCATCTGCAAACCAGGCAGAGAGCCCTCACCAGAGGTCAGCCCTGCTGGACCTTAAGCCACTCAGCCTGTGGTATTCTGGTATGGCAGCGCCAGCACAGTAATACACCCGCAGTGCTTTATGTAAGCTTGGCAGGGCCAGGAACCATGTATGTTCATCTTTGTATCTAGAGAGTCCAGCACCATGCCTGGCACATCGTTTTCATTAAATGTTTGTTGAATGAATAAATGGCATCACTGCAAGTAAAAACAGTTACCCTAGGGTCCATTCCTTAGAAGCAGGGTGTTCTCTGCTCTGCCATGATACTCAAGCTACTGCCAACACCAAGATCTGCAGTCAGCGTCCAACAAAGGAAATTTGAAAGTAAGAAAGAAAGACATTCTCCACACAGGGTTAAAGGGAATAGCAGCAACTTAGGAAAAGTTTAAGTCCCTTCATTAACCAATCAAATGTTTATTAAGCACCTGCTTGTTAAATAGTCCATGTTGAACAGGCTCTACTTCCATAAGGCAATCAGTCTTTGGAAAACCAAAGACCAAGTGGTCCAAAAATGCCCCAGATATAAACAAGCACAATACCTTTTGGCCTCTCTTATGAACATGTTCCCTGGACAGATACATTGAAGTGTCCACGCACTCCAGTTGGAGAACATGAACTCAGAGAGCTCTCCTTCACTTATGATGCAAACTACATCCACAGCAAGCTTGGACACGATGGTGACCATTCTACTGACACCCTTGGCATCCATCAGGGGCTTCATTTCTAGAATTCTTGCATCGACTATTAAGAATCTCCAGAGCAGTTGGCTGGGCGCGGTGGCTCAAGCCTGTAATCCCAGCACTTTGGGAGGCCAGGGCGGGCGGATCACGAGGTCAAGAGATCGAGACCATCCTGGTCAACATGGTGAAATATCGTCTCTACTAAAAATACAAAAAATTGGCTGGACATGGTGACACGTGCCTGTAATCCCAGCTACTCAGGAGGGTGAGGCGGGAGAATTGCCTGAACCCAGGAGGCGGAGGTTGCGGTGAGCCGAGATGGCGCCATTGCACTCCAGCCTGGGTAACAAGAGCGAAACTCCGTCTCAAAAAGAAAAAAAAAAAAAAAAAAAGGAATCTCCAGAGCAAAGAGGCAGCAATCTCAAGGAACTGGCTTCAGATTTCTTACTAGGCATGCCACACATTCTCTTAACAATAAGATGAGAGAGAATCTCCTGGGAATAAGAAGATAGCCCATGAAACCCAGACTTATTGAACTATACCAAATTATATTTTAAAACCTAGTTTTCAAATCAGCACTATTCAAGGCAATTCAGAGACTACCAAAAAGAACTACATGACACAATATTGTTTTTCAAGAAGTACAAAGTCTATTCTAAAATAGAAAAGAGTTCACATGCCCTTGCTGTACATATCAATTTGGGTGTCCCTAAAATTAAGTGCTCTGAGTGTTCAGAGGAGAAAGTGTGGTGTAGGTGGGGCTGCCTGGGCCTTGAAGGATGGGTAGAATTTGGAAAGTGATACTGGGCTCCTCCTATACCGTCCCTCTCATAAAGAGCAGATTTGCAGTGAATCATCACAAACTGCATGCTACCATGCAAAAGAGAAGCTCACAGTCAGTGCCGAAAAATGCTAGGGATTCCCCATCACCTCACTCAGAGACCAGCTAAGAAACTGAAACTGGAGTCTCCTGGGACCAAGTGTGCAACGTCCAAGCAGCTAGAATTGGAGGGTCGGAGGACAGTCAAGGGAGGAATAGGGTCTGGGTTGGACAACGCCAATTATCATCAAGCTCAGGCTGCTGAGGAAATCAGAACCAAGAAGTACCCCTTTATCTCCCTGACGACCTGGGACATCTGCCACAAACTCTCCAGTCCTAACCTGTTCATAGACTCTTCTCCATCTGGGACCTCCTGTGGGGTCCATGCTAGCTAAAGAACCGAGAAAATTCTCAGGGATAACATATAGTATCTTGAGAAAGAAGCCAGGACCTTGTAGGGTCTAATCCTATTGCTTTTCAGATGGGCATCCAAGAACCAGAGAGGAGTGACTTGCCCAAGGTCACCTACGAGTTACAGGAGAGGCAGGACTGAAACACAGACAGTCCTGACTTTAAGCTCACTTTAATTTTTATTATTTTTATTTTTGTTTTTGTTTTATTTTTTTAGACACGGTCTCACTGTCACTTCTACATTGCACACTGGCCTAGAGTGCAGTGGCACCATCATAGCTCACTGCAGCCTCAAACCCCTGGATTCAAACAATCTTCCTACCTCAGCCTCCCAAGTAGCTACGGCTGTAGGTGCTACATTCTGAAGTCTACTTTTTTCATTGCAGTGATCTCAGCCTTATCCCAGTTCCAAACCCTTGCTGGAGAGATGCTGCAGTCGCCTGAAAGGAAGAGAGCACTTTGGATTTTTGAGTTTGTAGTGTTTTGATGCTGATTCTTTCTTATCTTTGTGTGCTTATGTACCTTTGATCTTTGAAGTTGCTGACCTTTGGATGAGGTTGTGGGGGTTTCTTTTGTTTTTCTTTTAACAGTCTAGCCACTTTTCCATAAAGCTGCTGGGGTTTGCCGAGGGTCCACTCCAGACCCTAGTCACCTTGGATTTTCCAGTACCTGGAGGTATCGCCAGTGAAGGCTGTGAAACAGCAAAGATGACTCCCTGGGAGCTCCGTCCTTCCCCTGGGAGCTCTGTCCCAGGGAGGTATGAACCTGTTGCTGGCCTAAATGCACCTGTAGGAGGTGGCTGAAGACCCCATTTTGGAGATCTCACCCAGCCAGGAGGAACAGGATTGGGGAGCGACTGAAGGAAGCAATCTAGCCACACTTTTATAGAGCAGTTGTGCTGTGCTGGGGCACCACTTCCATCCTCAGTTGGCTTGGGATTTCCAAAGCCTGGACACTGGTATGGGCTGATTTGCCAAAACAGCAAAGATGGCAGCCTGCCCCTTCCCCTAGGAGCTCTGTCCCAAGAAGCTTTCAAATCTCTGTCTGCCAGAGAATCTCCACAGGAGTGACTGGAGGCCGCAGTTGGGAGGTCCTGCCCAGTGAGAAGGAATGGATCAGGAACCCTCTTACAGAAGCAGTGTGGCCACATTTTGGTAAAGCAGCTGTGCTATGTTGGGAGATCCCGTCAACCCCCAGTTGGTTTGGGCTCTCCAAAGCCAGAAGGCTGGAATGGTTGAGATCCCCAAATAGCAAAGGTGGCAGCCCGCCCCACCCTGCAGGCACCCCATCCCAGGGAGAGATCAGAACTTTATGGGCTGTAGAATACGGGCGGGGGTGGCTGGAGGCCTTGTTTAGGAAGACGCACCCAGTGAGGAGGAATGGACAGGAGTGCTGCTTAAAGAAGCAATCTGGCACATTTTGGCAGAGCAGCCATGCTGTGCTAGGACATCCTTTCCACACCTGGTGGGTTTGGATTCCCCAAAGCCTGCAGGCTGGAACAGCTGAGTCATCCAAATGGCAAAGGTAATGCCCCTCGCACCCACCCCACCCACCCCCAGAGCTCCACCTTGTCTCAGGTAGGTGCTACACCGTTGCCTGTGGCTGGCTGGAATTCCAAGCCAGTTGATCTTATCTGGTGAGGTGCTGTGGAAGTGGAGCCTGCCGACCAATGCTGCTCAGCGCCCTGGATTCAGCTTCCTTCCTAGGGGTAGGTACAGACCTCCTGCCTTGCCTAAGTTGCAGCCATCTTTACAAAGGTCCTGGAGCCTAAGTATGTAAAGTTCCTGGGTCTCTGTGCATGCCTGAACAGCTGCTCTGCCAAGACTCCAAGGGAGCTCTGTGTATCACACCCAAGGCCCTGGTAGAGTGGGTTCACAAGTGGATCTCCTGATCCCAAGGTTGCAAAGATCAGTGGCAGAAGCATCATTCCCCAGGGTTTGCACATTCACTCACTGCTTCCCTGGTGCGGGGAGGGGAGGGGAGGAGGTTCCCTTGGGTCTGTGTTGCTCCTGTGTGGGCCATTGCCCTGCTCTGCTTTTCTCTGTCCTCTGTGGGTCGAGCTGATTTTTTAAATCAGTCCCAATGCAAGTATCTGGATGTTTCACATGAAGGTGCTATACATACTCACCCCTTTGTTCCTCTCTGAGAGAGCCATGCCCCATCCCTGCTTCTATTCTAGCTGGCCATCTTTGAAAATAAAATTAAGAAAACAATTTCATTTACAAGCACATCAAAAAGAATAAAATACTTAAGAATAAATTTAAGAAAGAAGTGAAAGCCTTGCAGCCTAAAAAGTACAAAGAAATTAAGAAAGACCTAAATAAATGAAAAAACATCCCATGTTGATGGACCAAAAGACTTTGTTAGAATGGCAATACTCCCTAAATTGATCTGCAGATTCAACGCAATCCCTATCAGATTCCCAGATGTTTTCATTGCAGAAATTGTTAAGCTGACCCCAAAATTCACATGGAAAAGAAAGAGAGAGACCTAGATTAGCCAAACAACCTTTAAAAAGACAGATAAAGTTGGAGCAGTCACACCTCCCAATTTCAAAATTTACTATAAAGCTACAATAATCACAACAGTGTGGTACTGTCATAGGACAGACATAGAGATTGATAAAATAGAATTGATCATCCAGAAATAAACCATTATATTTATGATCAATTGATTTCCAACAGAGGTGCTAAGACAATTCAATGGCAGAAAGAATAGTATTTTCAACAAATGATGCTGAGTAAACTAGATATCCAGATACAAAAGAATAAAGTTGGATCCCTCCTCACACCATATGCAAAAATTAGCTCAAAATGTTGGAGATAAAATTACAAAACTCTTAAAAGAAAATATAAGACTAAATCTTTGTAGACTTGAATTAGGCAATGGTTTCTTAGATATGGCACCAAAGACACAATTGACAAAAGAAAAATAAATCAATTGAACTTCCACATTTAAAACTTTGTGCTTCTTTTGCCAGATATTTGGGGGGGGAGGGGAACCTTTGTGCTTCAAAGGACACTATCAAGAAAGTAAAAAGATAAACCATAGAATGGGAGACAATATTTACAGCTATGTATCAGATAAGGGATTGTATCTAGAATATATTTTAAAAGTCTTAAAATTCAACAATTAAAAAATAAATAACCCAAAGGATTGGAATAGACATTTCTCAAAAAAATATATACATATTTGTATATTGCCAATAAGCACATGGAAAGATGCTCAACATCAGTAGTCATTAGGAAAGTGCATATCAAAACCACAATGAGGCCGGGCGTGGTAACTCATACCTGTAATCCCAACACTTTGGGAGGCCAAGGCAGGCAGATCACCTGAGGTCAGGGGTTTGAAACCAGCCTGGCCAGCATGGTCAAACCCCATCTCTACTAAAAATACAAAAATTAGCCAGACATGGTGTCATGCGCCTGTAGTCCCAGCTACTCTGGAGGCTGAGGCAGGAGAATCGCTTGAACCCAGGAGGTAGAGACTGCAGTAAGCCAAGATTGTGCCACTGCACTCCAGCCTGGGCAACAGAGCAAGACTCTGTCTCAAAAAAAAGAAAAAAAAAAACACACACAGTGAGATACCACTTTATAGCCACTAGGATGGCTAGAATCAAAAGAATGGACAATAATTAAGTTATGTTGACAATGTGGAATCCTCACCATTGCCGATGGGAACATAAGAGAGTGCAGTCACTTTGAAAAACAGTTTGATACTTGTTCAAAATGTCAAATATATAATTGTCATATGACTCAATCACTTCTAGACATATATCCAAGAGAAATAAAGCATATGACCACACAAAAACTTGTACACAAATATCTATAGCAGCATCATTCATAATAGCTAAAAAGGGGAAACAGCCCAACTGTCTAACTGATGACAGATAAACAAAATGTTTCATGTCCATACAACGGAATATTATTCAGCCATAAAAAAGGAATGGGGAATGGATCCAGGCCACCACATGGGTAAACCTTGAAAACATAGTAACTGCAAGAAGCCAGATGTGAAGGTCACATAGTGAATACTTCTATTTATGTGAAATGTTCAGAATAGGAAGATCTATAGCGCCAGAAAGTAGATTTATGGTTGCCAGGGGCTTTTGATGACAGGAGTGGAAGGGAGGGGGGCGGTCACTGCTAGTGATTACAGGGTTCTTGAGTGGGAGTAAGAAAAACTTTTCAAAAATGTATTGTGGTGATGGTTGCATAACTCTGAATATACAAAAACCATTGAATTCTACACTTTAAAGCATAAATTTTATGGTATGTGGATTATAGCTCAATAAAGCTGTCATTAAGAAAGGGAAGGGGCCGGGTGCGGTGGTTCACGCCTGTAATCCCAGCGCTTTGGGAGGCCAAGGTGGGTGGATCACGAGGTCAAGAGATCGAGACCATCCTGGTCAACATGGTGAAACCCCGTCTCTACTAAAAGTACAAAAAATTAGCTGGGCATGGTGGCGCGTGCCTGTAATCCCAGTGACTCAGGAGGCTGAGGCAGGAGAATTGCCTGAACCCAGGAGGTGGAGGTTGTCGTGAGCCGAGATGGCGCCATTGCACTCCAGCCCGGGTAACAAGAGTGAAACTCCGTCTCAAAAAAAAAAAAAAGAAAGAAAGAAAGGGAAGGGAAGGGAAGGGAGGAGAGGGGAGGAATGAGGGGAGGGGAGGGGAGAGGAGGGGAGAAAAAAGATACATCCTGGCCTATCTCTTCCCTTGTACCTGTCACTATGTGTCAGCACCTCCCATTGGCCTAACCTACCCAGAAGCCAGAGAAAAAGCCATTTGGGACTATATTCCATTGTGACACTGAGCAGAGCAAGGGAAGGATGGGGACACTTCTCTCACCCATCTCTGACTCCCCGACATCTAACCCCTGGCCTGGCATGTGATATTGATGCTATAAATATTTGTTAAATCAACAAATGGCCCCTCATCTAGGTTCTGCCAAGCGGCACAGGGGGCTTTTTGAATGTAAATGACCTGATGATTCAGGATCCTATGACCAGTGACTGTCATCCTCTGTCACCTTTCACTTGCCCCTTTTTTTTTTTTGAGTCGGAGTTTCACTCTTGTTACCCAGGCTGGAGTGCAATGGCACGATCTCGGCTCACTGCAACCTCCGCCTCCTGGGTTCAGGCAATTCTCCTGCCTCAGCCTCCTGAGTAGCTGGGATTATAGGCATGCACCACCGTGCCCAGCTAATTTTTTATATTTTTAGTAGAGACAGGGTTTCACCATGTTGACCAGGATGGTCTCAATCTCTTGACTTTGTGATCCACTCGCCTCGGCCTCCCAAAGTGCTGGGATTACAGGCGTGAGCCACCGTGCCTGGCTCACTTGCCCCTTTATCTCTGAAGGCACTGAAGGTGCCCTGCATAAATCTTGGAGAGCTGAAGGGAGGAGCAAGAGTGGGAGGGGCAGGGAAGAGATTGGCTCACTGCACTGCTTAAAAGGGGCTCGAACCACTTCCTCCCCAGACAGAGGGAGCGAGGCCGGGCACAGCCTTCCTGTGTGGTTTTACCACCCAGAAAGCGTCATGGACCTGGGTGAGTGAGCCTTCTCATGTGAGAAGGAACAGTATCAGGGTCTTGGACACCCAGACTGACCCTGTGGAATGGGGGTGGAGGAGGTGGGTGGAGTGCATAGGGGTGCTTCCTGGAGAAATCAGATTTGATTTGGTGGGCACTAAAAGCTACTTCCAGAGAATGCTACCTGCTGTCCCAGGAGGGGTGCACCTGCCGTTTCAGACCTGGGGAAGTGGGCAGCCTTTGGTGCCAGGGAGGACAACAGAGGGGCCGAAATCATTTCTTTCTAAAATAGCAGGGACGTAAGAGAGAGGCGGGGCTGGGCTTGGTGGTCTGGGCAGAACCTGTTCTCATCATGAGGGTGATAGGTGAATCCCTCTGGGACCTCTGGAAACAGGTTTCAACAGAGAAATTCTCCCTAGAGAGCTTAGGACCTTCTGCTCACTCTCTGATTCCCACCTTTCTCCCCTGCTAAATAGGGATTTGTATCCCTGTCCACCTGGGGTCATGAGGAGATGCCAGTTAATGGTGACTGGGTAGTGAGAGCGGAACGCTGCCATGCAGGTGCACGCTGTGCTCGCTTTCTCTCTGCTACACATCCCACCGGCTTCGCTCTGGCTTTGCTGTTGCGTCTTGCAAGTTAAGGAGCAGGCGGGCACTATGGTGTGAAATGGCAAAGGGTACTCAACTTGGAAAGATCGCAGCCAGACCTTCAACACAGCTCCTGCCCCTGAGCAAACCTCACACACTCCACCCCTGCAGACAACTCTGCTCTTTAGAAAGCCCTTTCTCGAGTTTCACCTCCGTCTTGACTAGAAGGGGTCCAGGAGAAGCACCAAGGGTGTTCTGAGACGTTCATGCAGCTCCAGATACCCGCTTTATAAATCTCAGCTGTGGAGCCAGACGAGCCTGAGGCTAAGAAGGCCAGGTTTCTAGATGGCTTGTCTCGCCAGCAAGCAATGCACCACGGCGGCCTCAAAGCCGCAGGGGTTGGCTTTTAAAAAGTGAAGGTTCCCTGGTGCTGCCCTCACACCCCTCCCCGCCATACCACAGCCTCCTTGACTTCATCTCTTCCTTCCTCACCTGTCCTGAACCCTGGATCTGGACCCAGCAAACAGCTGTGAAAGGGTTAAAGCGGTCACTCCACCCACTGCCTGTGAACTCCTGAAAGACAGCTTCAGGTGCTTTGAGGGTGTGAGCAGAAAATGTTTGTGGAATGAATGAATCTATCATATCAAGAACTCAGTAGAGTTTAGTTTTTGAAAATGTCTTCCAAATGCCTCATTTCCCAGCCAACTTGCCCTTAAATCCCACTCCCCAGTGATCACAATCCCAGAGTGCAGATGTCATCCACAGAAGACCCTGCTCCAGCTTTTCATATTGGCCCCCAGGAAGGAAACCAAGCAGTGCCCAGTGGTGTGCTGCTGAGCATTTGAAAAGCAGCTCCCAGGGGCGGAGCATTGGTCGCTGCCTCCAGGCTGGAGGGAAGGTACTGAATTTGTAGTGCTTGCCAATTTCCATGGTGTAAATTCTCCCACCCTGGCTGATTGATTTCAAGCCATCCACATGACTGATCAGGGAGTTGGGAAGATGTGCACAGTGTCTTGCCCCTAGACTAGGTTTGGGGGTGCTAGACTCCTAGGCTTTGATGCAGGGAGGGAGGGTAATCTCCGGTCCAGGAGGAAGGGATGTTCTTGCTACTTCACTCAACTCAAGAGAGCCCCAACGGTCAAACCCGAAATACTGGTAGGAGAGGAAGCCGCTGAGAGCTTTGCTCAAAAGGGGGCTCTGGCGGTTGATGGGGTGGATGGGTCTGTTGTTCTGCTCTTCATCTGCCCAGCAGGGAGTAAGAGGTAGGTGAGGAGGCAGAGTTTCTGTTACACAAAATGAAAACTCCAAAGCAGGGCTGAGCTGGCCTTTTTCACGGTTTGAATGAGCAGCTCCGAGGCGCCCTCCCCACTTTCGAGCAATGCGACCAAACATCTTTCAGAATTATCAAAAGCAAAGCAAGGAAAAATGAACCCATGAGGGACATGTGTCTCACAGCTCAGACATAAATGGTGGCAGAGGGAGAGGCTGAAGCTAATTCAGGGCCAGTGTCTTGCCTTCCAGAAACCTGGCTGGGGAGCAGAAGGATGCTGCAGCCAGGGTTCACTGTTGGAAAAAATCTCTCCTCTTTGCTTGGGACTGTCAGTCAACTCTCATTATGGAGGGATTCAGGGACGACCAGTCAGGTGAGGAGAGAGACACATAGGTCACAAAGCCACTGCAACAGAGTGAGATACAGCATTGACTGGGGCAAGGGCAAGACAAGAAGGGAATTGTGAACCTGGGTCAGAGAGAGATTTAGGGTGGGTTTTGAAGGGTGTGTAGGAGTTGTCAAACCAAACAAGGAGCCACAGGAGGCCCAGGTTGTGGCAGGAATGGCAAACTCCATTGCCATCAGAGGCCGACAAGGTAAAAGAGGGAAGGGGTGTAAGATGCGGAAAGTGGAGGGGAGTAGAGTGGCCCAGAGGATGCATGCTCCACCTAAAGATATTCAAATCCATTATTTTGGTGTCCTGGGGGCTAAGGCTGCAGGTGTGTAGCTGGTCAGCTGAGACAATAGTAACTGACAAGAAAGAAGCAAGTGGAGGGGAGTGTGGAGAAGCTGGCCATGCCAAGGAAGAAGATGGAGAGGAAGGACGCGGGCAGAGGAGAGCCAATCCTTAAAATGTAGTACCGCATCCCTAAGGAATTTAGACTTTATCCTGAAAGCAATGGGCAACCATCGAAGATTTCTATTTTTCAAGTAGGTGAATTAAAGGATAAATTTGTGTTTTGGAAGGAGTTCTATGGCAGCAAAGTGGCAGCAAAGCCCTGTGTCAGAACAGAAGTGGGGCCAGCTCTGAGGGATGATGGGGATGGAAGCAGTAGTACCTGGGGGCCAGTGACACGTGGGGAGTGAAGATTCCCTTCATGCTCCATGGAGCACCCTAGACACGAAGACTCACGAAATGCAGCCTGATGCAGTAGCGAGAGCCCAAACCTTGCTGTCCCGTTCAAGTCTCAGGTCCCCCTCTTAGTAGCTGTGTGGCCCCAGGCATTTGGTTTAATCTCTCTGGGCCTCTATTTTCTGGAATACAGAGTAAGGATCACCAAGGGTAGTGTACGAGATCCTATGAGGAAGTGATATATAGAAACAGTGGCAGCACAGAAGGATGATTAGGAGTGTGATTTCTTTTTGGATGGTGTATCCTTTCCCATCACGAGGATGTGTCTTTCTCTCTGCTTTCATTGGCTCTACTGCTGGCCATTGTGTGACTCTCAGAAAGTTTCAGTTTCCTCATTGGTAAATGGGGATAATAGTAGCGCCTACCTCAGGGGGCTTTAGAGAGGACGAAATGGTACCATCCGGACAGTTTGGCGCACAGTGACAGCTCAGCGAATATCAATGATCTCATTGGATATGGTCATTGATAACATGGAAACTACAAGATCCATCCGGCTCTCACCCATCCCTGCCTGCTGTCTGAAATGGGATTCCCAGATCTCCAGATCTCTCATCACCTCCCCGCTTCTCCTCTCTCTCCCCTATCCAACAAAGACAAAAGAGAAAAGTGGTGTTGGCAGATGAGGAAGTTCAGAGAGGAAAAAGCTTGGGGTGGCTCTTGGGGCGAGCTGATTGGGCAACTGTGATTTCCTGGGCAGCCTAGAGGACCTAGAAAATTGTGGGAATGGAAGTTCAGGGTTTGGGGGTGGGGGAGAGCCAGCCAACAATTCTCTTCTCCTAGATGAGGAGTCTCTCATGCTGGGGGCTCAGGTTGGAGTCATAGGGAATTTTCATGATGATCATGACTGAAAACTCAAGAACTCAGAAAACACCCAACATCTAGGTCAACCACTCCTTTGCCCCAGAGATTCCCAACTTCACTGGTCTCACCCAAGTTGCTGCCCAAGACCAGTTGCTTTATGACTTTGTAACAGACAGGAATGATCTGACTCATGGCCACTGACCAGGCTCCCTTTTGCCACATGCCAGATTTCCCCTAAGTTTCCCTGTGATCTTTCTTGAAAACCATCTGTTCTGGACCTACAAGCCCCCTGCTCATCCACCACCTCCCACACACCTGGAATTGGAATCACCACCACACATGCCAGCACTCCCCCAGTTCCCCTCCCCTGGGGAGCAGCAGGAGTGGGACAGCACCAAGGAGAAGGGGTCATCAACACAGATCTCACCCATTGTGACTTATCAAAACTTTGAGGTTTCTCATTTCTCCCTGACAGTCAGAGCGGGCTTTCTCTAGAGTAACCGAAAGACATTTACGTGTTTAAAGAAACCTCGAGACTCAACCTCTAGATGAGTCAGTGGAGGGCGGGTGGAGCACTGAACCCTGAAGAGTGTGGTTGGTCGTAAACATGTGGACTGAGACTCAGGAGCTCAGGGGCAACTCAGCAAGAAAGGGGAGTTAGGGGTGCAGCGGGGAGCTCTGTTGCAACAGGATCCAATCCCAGCAGGACGGCAAGTGCCCAGCACAGGCTGGGAACAAGGGGACAGCGGCTGCATGTCCCCAGAACAGAAAATGCAGCTAGGAAGCCTGCTTTGAGCAGACAGTGGAGGACTCAACTGCCAGGCCAAGCATCAGGGGCTTCATCCACAGAGCTGGTGGATGAAGGTGAGGTGGGGATTGGCATCAGAGCTAAACTTTAGGAGGATGTGTCTAGCAGTAGCGTGCAGGATAATTTGCTAAAGGAGGGAGAAATACCTATTTATTTATGCAGTCTGATGCAGTCTCTCCTTCCTGGAAGAACTCCCAAGCCCACAATCCCCGGCTTTACACATTTTCCTGGGAACACATTCACTAACTGCAACCTGGATGCCATGCAGCAAGGCCTCCAGCAGGTGGTGCTGTAGCCAAAGACACAGAAGCACTGGGCTCGCACTGCTTCCCCAGCCTCCGTAGGGCCCCCGGCCTCCAGAAAATGCCTTCAACGGGTTCCCACGCATTCCCTGACCCTCTTGAGCTTTGAGCTGCCACGGGCCTACCTTCACTTGTAACTTGTGGCATCGAATTTACTGACTCTCCAGTGGGCCAGGCCCTAGCTGGAACCCGAGGGTCAGGCTACAGAAAGAGGGCTACCTCCACCCTGACTTGTAGGTAAGCTAAGACATCTATGCAGATTACTCCATCGTATGTCCTCCCTGCTCAGCCTCAGGAAGAAATAAGGTCCTGCTGGGCCCGAGGCTCAGACACAAAACCAAACTGAGCACTTCCAGGCCTTGTGCTAGGCCGAGGTCTCCATCTGCTGCTCAGACCCCAGGATGCCTCCTGACTCCCAGAACACATCCCCTTCCAAAGCTGACCCCATTCCCCCTTCCACCTGCCCCCCAAGCCTAGGCTAGAAAACAAGTTAAAGGAGAAAAAGTGAGTGTGGGCAGGCACTTCAGTGGGCAGACATCAGGGAAGAGCCTCCGTCCCCCACACTGCCACAGGGCAGCTCCCCTGTGTCCTCTCAGGCCACCTTGATGCCCTCTCCCTTGGAAAAAGGACATGCATTCGTCTACTTGTCATTCATGTCTTTATCCGTCTGATATTCATCAGCACGCAATTTGGGGGCATCTCCTCGATTCTAGGCCTGCACAAGATCAAAGGGAAGGGATCTCTGCCCCAAAGGCAGGCCAGGGGTGTGGGCCCAGTGGTCGACAGTCAGTGCTGAATGATGGTCATTTCAGTGAGGGGGTGCTGTGGAGCTGGTGGGGCCCTGAGGCAGTCTCCACCTATGTGGACCAGTCAGGAACCTCATCCCTCCACCCAGCCTGTGGGGTCAGCCCCTTTCCGCAGCCTGCCTCCCTGGCCTGGCCTCACGGGCATGGGGCTGCCCACTCACCTGGGTGCTGGGAAAATGCTCCTGGGCCAGTGGCCACCAGCACCAAAGCAGGGCAGGAAACGTGTGCACCTACCCCACAACCTCACAGCCTTGCTTCCTTGTCCCACATCACGTGGAGTGGGAGGGGGTGCTCAGACCCGCCAGCCAAGTGGTCTTGAGGGGTGGTCTGAGCTAGAGAAGACTTCTGGGCTAGCCGGGCAACAGGCACAGTGGCGCTGCCTGTACTACTCAGGAGGCTCAGGCTGGAGGAGCTCTTGAACCCAGGAGTTCTGGGCTGTCGTGCACTATGCTAGTCAGTGTCTGCACTAAGTTCAGTATCAATATGGTGACCTCCCAGGAAGAGGGGACCACCAGGTTGCCTAAGGAGGGGTGAAAGAACCAGCCGAGGTCGGAAATGGAGCAGGTCAAAACTCCCGTGCTGATCAGTAGTGGGATTGCACCTATGAATAGCCACTGTACTCCAGCCTGGGCAACATAGCAAGACCCCATCTCTTAAAAAAATATATTAAAAAAAAAAGAAAGAAGACTTCCAGGCTCTAAGAAGCAGCCCAGATGGGCCAATACAGGGGATGGGAGGGGCTGCCCTGCATTCTGATTCGGCTTCTTTCCAGGACCTAGGAGTGGAGGAGGACGAGAAGGAGGTGAGGACAGTGATGCCGGGCAGCAGGCCAGGTGTTCAAAGGCACAATCTGGTTCTGATGTTCTCTTTCAGCAAATACAGTGCGTGGAGCTGGGGAGGAGAGTTCCCAACAGTGTCTCCCCTCCACCGCTCTCTCTAATAACAAAGACATGTCCCTGCCAGGCAATAACTTTCTTGCCTTGTCTCCTACAGGGAAACCAATGAAAAGGGTACTGGTGGTGGCTCTCCTTGTCATTTTCCAGGTGAGTTTCCCTGCCAACGAAAGCTCTGTTCCCTTTTCCACACGGCCTCCCAAGCCAGGGGTCTGGTAGAGGAGCTGGGCATTTGCTAGAAGAGACAAGACCCAGACCCAAGTCCACCTGCCATTCATTAAGCTAATGGCTGCCCCCTCGCCATCTGCCCAGTGACCCTGGAGACCCACAGATGTTCTCTGTACTTCCTTTACTCCATTTAGATTAAAACAAGGGGGAAATAATTTACCACCTTCCCCCTCCCACCTCCAATCTCCCTGCTCAGGAGATAGCAACATGAACTCTGCGTTCTTAGAGAAGAGCTGCAAAAAGCAAACGAGGGCATGGGGTTTGTGTGTGTGTGCACGTGCCCACGCGTAAAACTCCATGTGTGAACTGAGAAAATCACCCTGGATCTGGTGATCTTGTTACTCTCCTATCATCCCAAAGTTGTCTCTTTCCAACCTTCAGCTAAACAGAGACCCATCCGGCCTCTGGCGGGGAGGGAAGAGAGGATGGGGCCCAAGGGAAGGCAGGAGGGATAGAGGAGCTCATATTTTATAGCAGGACCGAACTCGGCAGGAACAAAGAGCCTCACTTTACAAAGTTCTGTTTCTCAATCCAGAAACAAGCAGAAAGTGTGCCTCACCAAGTGCCAAAGTTAGAAGAAACTGTAACTCGCAAAGTCAACTTTCCCTGATTTGATTGTTAGAGGTGGGAGCTCAGAGTGGGGATGGGGGAGTCCAGCTGAGGCCAGAGCTGGAGAGGCAGTGCTACAGAATTCGGCTCGTCCCCAGGTCTGGAGGCCAGAGAGGCAGCTTTCCAGAAACTCAGGCCAGAGGCAGGCCCCAGGCTGGGCACTGTTCCCAAAAACCCCATCCCAGAGGCCCTCGGAGCTTGGGCTGCAGCCCACAGCCTGGCCCCCGTCCCCATCACCACTTCCCCCTCTCTCCAGGACTCTGGGGGCTGTATTGCTGGCAGCGGAGGCTGGAAGGTTGGGGAGGGGATGAGGACAGCTGAGACTCATTCTTTCCTTTCACTTGGGGAGGGGGTGCTCAGATGGGGCAGGATGTGGTGGGGCTGTGAGCTGCAGAGGCAGTGAGGCTGGGGGAGGGGGATTATAAAACAGGAACAAGGTTCGAGGGGAGAAGGGAAAGCAGGACTGGATGACAGGGCGTGCACTTCATAGTGGCCGGGAGTGCTGCCCTCCAAGAAGGCCCAGACCCCCCTTGTCCAGGGCCCCTGGTCTAAGGCCTTGGGCCATGACCATGGCTGAAGGGGTCTTCAGAGTCCCCAGGCTGCAGCCACGCCCAGGATAGGGAGGAGGGGCTGCCGCTGATTTTTCATCTCAGGCTAGCCATGGCCAAAGGAAAGGCTCCTGGACATCACTTTGTCCTCACCCTGTTCCCGAGCACGGCAGTGATGAATCCAGAACTTGGATGTGAAAAAGAGATAGAGACAAGATGCCGTGAATCCCTCCAGCACAAACGTGTAGAAACCCATCATTGTTGAGCTGCTGAATCTGGTTCCTGGAGGTAGAACCATGAGCCTTGCGAGGCAGGTCCTCCAGCCCAGCTCCCTGCCCTGCATAAGCCTGTATATTGCTGTGCACAGAGGCGCGGACAGGCATGGACCCGCTCTTTCATTGATAAAATCACAGCAGGCTGCTGAACCTTCACCAGGCCTTGCCGACAGGCTAAAAAAAGCCCCAGCAGCTGAGCCCTGCTGATTTGGATCTGCCGGAAGAGAGAGGCAGAGAGGTGGCGGGGAGGGAGAGAGGCAGAGAGGTTGGGGAAGAGGGTGGGAGCGCAGAGGGAGAGTGGGAGAGGAGAGCTGCGCTTCCTTTCAGGGACACAGCTGCTGAGCAGGCCTCACCCCCACCCCCATGGCCCATCATCCATTCACAGGGTTTCTGGCACTTGGGCTCAAGTTGCCTGAGCTCCTGCTGGGTGCTAAGAGCGCACCCAGGATCGAGAGTTCTCTCCATGTCACCCACCACCCATGATCACAGCAGTTCACCCCAAACCCAAGGCTTGATGGCCTCAAAATGGGAGCATTTGCCATCCTCTCCTCCGACTCCAGGCCCTCCTCAGCCTTGACTCCCACCCCCTGTCATTTTCCCCCTAAAGCTGAGATCTTTTGTAAGCCCCCTGGAAAACCCCACCAAGTTCTAAAGGAAGGTCAAGAAGGAAGACACATGTTCCCACTCTCACGGAGCTTCCAGAGGGCAAAATTAAAGCTCCATGGAGAGGAAAACAGTGCTGGAGCCTGGGCTAGGTACCTCACAGCAACCATGTGAAGCAGATAGGATTCATCTCCATTTCACAGAAGAGAAAACTGTGGCTCGGAGAGAGAGGGGGCGAGAGGGTTTGACCAGCTCAAGACTCATCTGGCCCCAGAGCCAGGCCAATTTCCAGTCCCCCGTCAGCACAAGGAGAGCCTCCAAGACTTTGCAAAATCAGCCACTTGCTACTTCATAGCAGAACTGTAGAATCTCAGGCCCCACTTCAGCCCCTGATTCAGGATAGACATGTTCACAAGATTAACCAGCTGATTCGTATTGGAGTTAACATTTGAGAAGCACTGATTTCGAACCAAAGAATCACCTGGAGACTTTAGGAAAACACAGATTCCTAGGCCCCTCACCTGAGATTCTGGCTCAGAATTCTCAAGTGAGGCCTGAGTTTGCATTCCTAACAAGTTTCCAGGCGATGCTATGATGCTGATGATGCAGACCCTGTGATGAAACCACCGTCCTTCCCACCTGGGCAACATGGCAAAATCCCATCTCTACTAAAAATACGGAAATTAAGGCCGTAGTCCCAGCTACGCAGGAGGCTGAAGTGGGAGGATCACCTGAGCCTGGAGAGGCCAAGGCTGCAGGGAGCCCTGATTGTATCACTGCACTCCAGCCTGGACAACAGAGTGAGACCATGTCAGAAAGAAAGAGAGAGAGAGGAAGGCAGGCAGGCAGGCAGGCAGAAGGGAAGGAAGGAAGGGAGGGAGGAAGGAAGGGAGGAAGGAAGGAAGGAAGGGAGGGAGGGAGGAAGAGAGAGAGAGAGGAAGAGAAGCACGCTCCAGGCTAAATTCCAGCCACAGTCAGAGCCACCCAGCTAAACTGGCCTGTTTTCCCTTGTCTCCTTCCCGAAGGTTTGCATGTGTCAAGATGAGGTCACGGACGATTACATCGGAGACAACACCACAGTGGACTATACTTTGTTTGAGACTTTGTGTTCCAAGAGGGATGTGCGGAACTTCAAAGCCTGGTTCCTCCCTGTCATGTACTCCTTCATTTGTTTCGTGGGCCTACTGGGCAACGGGCTGGTCGTGTTGACCTATATCTATTTCAAGAGGCTCAAGACCATGACCGATACCTACCTGCTCAACCTGGCAGTGGCAGACATCCTTTTCCTCCTGACCCTTCCCTTCTGGGCCTACAGCGCAGCCAAGTCCTGGGCCTTCGGTGTCCACTTGTGCAAGCTCATCTTCGGCATCTACAAGATGAGCTTCTTCAGCGGCATGCTCCTACTTCTTTGCATCAGCATTGACCGCTATGTGGCCATCGTCCAGGCCGTCTCAGCTCACCGCCACCGTGCCCGCGTCCTCCTCATCAGCAAGCTGTCCTGTGTGGGCATCTGGGTCCTGGCCACAGTGCTCTCCATCCCAGAGGTCCTGTACAGTGGCCTCCAGAAGAGCAGCAGTGAGCAAGCGATGCGATGCTCTCTCATCACGGAGCACGTGGAGGCCTTTATCACCATCCAGGTGGCCCAGATGGTGATTGGCTTTCTGGTCCCCCTACTGGCCATGAGCTTCTGTTACCTCGTCATCATCCGCACCCTGCTCCAGGCGCGCAACTTCGAGCGCAACAAGGCCATCAAGGTGATCATCGCCGTGGTGGTGGTCTTCATCATCTTCCAGCTGCCCTACAACGGGGTGGTCCTGGCCCAGACGGTGGCCAACTTCAACATCACCAGCAGTAGCTGTGAGCTCAGCAAGCAGCTCAACATCGCCTACGACATCACCTACAGCCTGGCGTGCGTCCGCTGCTGCGTCAACCCCTTCCTGTATGCCTTCATCGGCGTCAAGTTCCGCAATGACCTCTTCAAGCTCTTCAAGGACTTGGGCTGCCTCAGCCAGGAGCGGCTGCGGCAGTGGTCTTCCTGTCGGCACGCCCGGCGTTCCTCCATGAGCGTGGAGGCCGAGACCACCACCACCTTCTCCCCATAGGTGGCTCTTCCGCCTGGACTAGAGGGAGCTCTCCCAGGGCCCCTGGGGTGGGGGCAGGGAGCAGAGGCATTGACTCAGGACATGACCCAGCCAAAAGCTGCTCAGGGAAAAGCAGCTCTCCTCCCAGAGTGCAAGCCCATGCTCCAGAAGGTAGCTTCATCCCAGCTACCTCAACCAACGCTGAAAAGAGACAGGGCTGATAAGCTAACACCAGCTGGGCAACACTGGGAGACAGAAGCTACTGTTCCCCCCAACCAAAGACTGAAAGTCCAGAAACGGTTCCCACCTACTGGAGTGAAGGGGTCGAGGAGGATGAGTGCGAGGAGTGTGGGAGTGGCCTGGTGAGTCCTCTGAATGAAACTTCCTCCGGCCTCCCGGAGGCTCAAAGGCTCAGGCCCCACTTCCGAAAGCCAGGCTTTGTCTCCCAGACCAGAGATGGTGGGGAGACCTCTTGGATTGGTGAGGAAAAGCAGACATGAACCCGTCAAATGAGCTCTCTGCACCCCTCCCTCTGTGGTTTGCTCCACTGTCCTCCAAGCCAGCAGCAATGGCAGCGGCCATGGCGCCCTGCACGCACACTCAAGCCCTCCCAGGCTCCTGACCGGAGAGTATGGTGCTTCCCACAGACCAGGCCGGCTGCTCCACCTGACCAAAGCCACACTCGGCTCCAGAGTGGGGACGGCATGCGCTCAGGTTGTGGCTCCACTGGGGTGGGAGGAGAGGACAGGGAAAATGGCAGGGCCCGGGAGGGCAACAGTGGCTGCCAAGGCCCACAAGCTTCTTCATTGTTCCTTGTCACAGGGACGGAAAACCTCTCCTGGTGTTCTGCTTTCAATTCCTTAAGAGAACAATATGTTACTCACACAAATAAAGTTTTCCCTTGAGGAAACAACAGCTTTAAAGAAAAGGAAAAGAAAAGTCTTTGGTAAATGGCAAATGAGTGTGTCCTTGTTTTGCAACCCCCATGCCCCACCTGCCCATCCCCTCTCCCCTCCTCCCTACCCTCCCCCAGGCCTCATTTCTTAGAGATGCTCAGAACCACCCGTTGCTGACACAGGACGAAGAGGCTGAAAGGCAGGAGGAGGATAAGGACAGGAGGTCCATCTTGCAAATACTCTTTCAGAGTTCACGGGATAGGCCCCACGCCTGCAGCCAGCACTGAACCGGACATGCTGATCTGACTGCAGCTTTGGGAAGGCCAAGTTGTCCGGGTAACCTCGAAGCCTGGAGATGCTGCAGTTATCGGCTCCTGCACAGTGGCCTGCTCACCTGTCCCAGCTCAGCCCAGAACTAGAGCCCCTGACCTTTTGTCAGCCCTTTGACTCTGAAACCTGGGGTTTAGAGGGAGGGCCTTTCTGTGGGCTCAGAGTGAAATGTTGATCACCATCTGCGGGAGTCTGACCTGCAGACCCTGACTAAACGCAGATGAATGAATGCACTGACTCAGCAACCAGATGAATGAATGCACTGACTCAGCAACCAGATGAATGAATGCACTGACTCAGCAATCAGATGAATGAATGCACTGACTCAGCAATCAGATGAATGAATGCACGGACTCAGCAATCAGATGAATGAATGCACTCTCACACCATTACAGTGTTTCCAGTGGGCTAGCGATGGCCTTGGCTGCTTTCAAAGGGCAAAATGCAACTAGTCAACCCAAACCCTCTGTCTTTTCACACTTTTATTCATAACAGAGGCTCTAAGTCAACACACTTGTGGATAATTAACATGGTTAATTCGTGGTTACACGAATGATAAAAGCTTTAGGTTCCAGGCCCTGAGAAAACACTATTAACAGGTAATTCCCCTTTGATCTCCCACTGAAAGAACCATCCAGAACAAAGTTTACATGAAGAAACTGTTAGATGTGGGGTAAAGAGACTTAACTGGGAGGCTTTTGATCGTCTCTGTGTTCTCCCTAACTTAATGGACTGGCCGGCTGCATTCAGTCTGCCCCAGTAAAACCTTTTGGCCTTCCCTCCAAAAGGTTTGAGACTATCATCTATAACTTTCCATAGATATTTTCTGTAATCTTTTGCTATCCGCCCCAAGTGAATCTCAACATCAGAGTTGGCAGCATGCTGGACCCAGGGTCAAGGACAGGACTCTTTGCTGGCTGCATGAGGGCTGGGACCACCCATCACTCTCTCTGCTGGCATATGTCACAGTCCCTTCCTGTGCTACAACAAAATGCCACCGATAGAGTAATTTATAAACCATAGAAATGTATTTCTCACAGTTTTAGGGGATGGGAAGTCCAAGATCAAGACACCGACAGATCCAGTGTCTGGTACAGGCTCTCTCTGCTTCTGAGAGAGGGCCTCTTTGCTGTGCCCTCTGGATGGAGGGGTCAAACATTGTGTCCGCACATCGTGGAAGAGGGGAAGATCACAGTGAGCCAAACTAGTTCCCTCCTGCTCCTTTATTCGTATAAGGGCATTAAACCCATTCACAAGGATGAAGCCCTCACGACCTTATCACCTCCCAAAGCACCCCCCAACCACTTTTCGTACCATTGCCTTGGGGTTTATGTTTCAACATATGAATGTTGGAGAGACACATACATTCAAACCATAGTGTGGATACCAACTGTGGAGGAGCAGAGAGATAGGAGCAGACACAAGCCCCCACACAAGCCAGGTATCCATGTCACTTCATGCCCTGGTGCCCACCCACAGCCGTGACTTCTGCAAGCCAGAGAGCAGGTCAGTCCAACCTGCAATGCACCGAGAGGTGTGTGAAGGACCCAGAGCTGCGATAGCTCTGGGCTGGGGAAAATTAGAGGGAGGGCTGAGACACTCACGAAATAGGTGATTCCATCAATTTCCCCAAGGGGAAAGAGCCTCGTTCAAAATGGAGCTGCCTGGTAATGACACCCATTCTCTAATCTTGCACGCACGTGACATTACCGTCCGCTGAGAGATGCAGTGGGCTGGAAGGTTTTTAACAAGATTTGTCAGCTGGTCTCCAAGCCGGGAATCGGCGCCCTGAGAGAAATGAGCTTGGCACGGATGCAGTCAGTGTGGAGTGGCGTTCGCAGCAACGGCATTAAATATTCAAAGGCGCAGCTGCAACTCTGTGCGTGAGCGTGTGGCCAGGGGGCAATGCCAGTGTGCACGTGTGTCCCCAAGGGGAACCTGCCGGAGCGTGTGTGCGTGTGGAGGAGCCTGAGCGTGTGGCCATCCTAATGAGCTTACAGATGGGAAAACAACTCTCCGTTCCTGAAGGGGAAGAATGTAACAGCAGTCATGGAAAAGGCAGCCGGGCCAACCACACAAACATGCCACCTCGACTTCAGATACATTTTTCTAGAATAACTGGACATTTCAATATTTACAGAGAAAACAAACCCCCCAGCAATGTTAATTCCCTTGAACTGCTGTGTCTCAGAAGTTCTGACCTCGGCTCCATGCTGGCCTGACCCCTGCTCCCTTGCACATGGCTCTCATGCACCCATCCTGAGCTTGGGGTGGCCCCTGGGAAGCCTGCCTAGGAGGCCTGCCCAGGGCTTCTCTTTCCTTTTCTTACCTGCTTCATACATCTGCCCCCTCTTCCTGGGTTCACAGCCATGAACCTTCTCCAGTCACCTGAAGTTTCCTGTTCATTTCATCCCCACGCCTTGTCTCCCTCAGCCTTCCTGGCTGCAACCCCAGGCCAGGCTCAAGGTGCTCCCAGGCCTCAGATCTGCCCTTTCAGCTAGAAGTACCACACCTCTCACATCACACACTCGCAGTGCTCCAAGGGACCTCAAAGATCAGCTGGCCCAATCCCCCAGTCATTTTCTAGCTGGTGAAACTGAGGCCCAGGGAGAGGAGCTCACTTGCTTGAAGAGACATTGCAATGTAGGGGTATTGGTTAAACTTGCTCTAGGATCTTGAGCGTCTGGCAGGATTGCAGGAGGGTGTGAGGGAGAGCAGAGCCTCTGGAGCTCTGCCGACTTTGAATCTCATCTCTACTGCTTCCCAGCTGTGTGACCTTCAGCTGTTGCTCAACTGCTCTGAGTATCGAATTTCTCAACTGCAAAATGGAGAGGATTTGTGTAAACACTTAGCACAGTGCCTGGAATGTGGAATGTGGTGGTGAGGAACAGGGACTTTGTGGCCAGACTGCCTGGTTTGAACCCCAGCTCCACTACCTGGGCTGATGACTTGGCCTCTCCGCACCTCGGTTTCTTAATCTGTGTAATGGGGATATTAACGGTACCTATCTCCTAGGATTGTTGTGGAAGGCGACTAATCCATATATATAAAATGCTTAGAAAAACTTACATGTGTGCTGTTGGTAATCTTTGGGAGATGTTTAAGAAATAGTAACTTTTAAAAAAAAGCTGCTAAGCACAAGGAAACCAAGTTCAGTTCCTTAGCCCCATTTCCATCCCCACAGAATGTATAACTCAAGCTGGAAGGCAATTTACAGATGGGTGAATCTGGCCTTTCCATTCATCGTGTGGTGAGTCAACTGGGGCTCGGGGAAGGAAGGAACTCGCCGGAAGTCTCTTGGGAGCTCTTTGCAATGCTGGAACCTGAACCTGGTTCCCTGGGCTCCCAACCAGACCTCTTCCCATCAGACCCTGCTAGGCTTACATGCACCTCCCTGCACATCCACCGTGGCACCCCCAGCCTCATCCCACGCTGTCTAGTTCTTCTCCGGCAGGCACCGTCCATCCTGCCCTCTGATCGGGTCCTTAAAGAACCTCCTGACGGGGCGATGGATGCAGTAAACCACCACCATGTAACAAACCTGCACAATCTGCAGAAAAAAGAGAACCTCCCTTCTCCCCTTTAACTAGTTCCTGTCCTTATCATTGAGTCTGGGAGAATTAGTGAAATACAAAAGAAATAAGGCAGTGAGCCAAAGGAAATTAGGCAACTGATCTTTTTAAGATTTTTTAAGGAAGGAAGATGGGCCGTCTTCTCTGGGAATGGTTCTCAGTTGCATGTCTGTGTTCAGGGTGAACAGCTGGGGGAGAAGAAACACACCTCAAGGGGTCGGCAGGGGGAATTAAGGCAAACGAGATCGGGGAAAGGCAGGGGGAGGTTGGGGAGGAATGAGTTTTAGGGAATATACACTGGGGGCGGGACTTGAATAGTATCTTCAGTGGGTAGTTAGATGCCCCTCCTGCATGCACACACATGCACGCACACACACACACACACACACACACACACAGAGCCTCCCCAGGTATCCCAATCTCAGATGAGGAGAAGGGGGCTATATTAGCCTTAGAGACAGGTGGACTCATGGCCTTATTTGCAGAGAAGATAGTTAGAACTGACCATGTTTCTCTGGTCTGAGACCCCAGAGAAACTCTAGGGAGAATAAAAAAGATGTGGGGTGGGGGGGCCCTCCGCTGCAACTCAAAAGAGCAACCCTGTCAGGCTTCAGAAAAGCCAGACCTCCTGGCCCTCCCAACCCACGGGAGCAGCTGTCTGAGCAGAACCAGCTCCTCAAGCAGCCAGCCTCACTGTCCCTGTACTTCTCTTGGGCCCAGGCAGAAACACAGACAGAGGTCTATGTGCAGAAAAGACTCCCCAGGCCTTTTTCTAGGGAGAGCTGCTCCAGACTAAGCGAATCTCAGCTGATCTTGTGTGAAATCAGAAAGGCCAGGATGTGTATTCCTCACGGGCTCCTCTCTGTGTCTGTGCGTGACCCAATTCAGATTTCTCTGCCGCTGTCAGATTCTCTCCTGCCCACATTCACTTTGAGGATGGATATAACCTTATTTTTATTTATTGTTCACTAACCCCAGGGAATTCGCTGGCTGGACTATCCTACATGTCACGGTAACCACCACACAGTGTGGCCTCCAGGTTCTCGTCTCTGGGTAAATAAACATCTCCCCACAGGCTTGGCCATGTCTGGACTGGCTCTGTTCCTGCACGATACAATAGGTCCCGAGGTCAGCTATCCGCGCCACTAGCAAGAGGGCAGGTGAGGAGACCGTTCTTGCCCTGGAGTCCTCTTGTGGCTGTGTCAGAGTTTATTTAGGACAGAATAGTTTATATTTGCTCAAAGTAAATACTGTCTGACATTGGGAAGCACAACAGATGCAGCAGATGAGATGCCCCCAAACCATTTCCCAGTGTTTAAAAAGAGGCCTGGAAAGGCAAGCTCATTGATTGTATTTGGTTTATGCAACTGCACTCGAGTGACCAAAGCAGAAACATGATCATGTGCAAAGACTGACTGGTGCATTCTGCTTCCCAGGCCCAGATGGTGTTTTCTGTGGCCCGGCCCAGGCTTCTGGTGAAGCCGGTGCTAGGGAGTCACCTGTGTGGGAACCATCCCTACCTCCTGCCCCAAAGCTCCAGCGACTTCTCCTACAACTGACTCTCTGGACACCATGTTGCTTGCACTAGCACCTCTTACCCGCCACCTGCCCTTCTCCGCACACCCCCATTTCAGGGAAGCTCAGCTGCTGAGGGAGCTATTGGCAACCTCTGGACTTGGAAATCAGGAGGAAGAAAATGGCAAGAAAGACAGCAGCTTCGTGCCTGGGCTGCTCAGGGAGACATCCCTCTGTCTTCTTCCCCAGGGCAAGACACTGGTCTAGACCCACTGGAATCCTTAAATCCTTTCTCAAAAGCAGAACTGGGATTATTGTCCAAGGACAATGGCTGTTCTGTCCCCAGCCTCCTTCTCAGTGGCCCCCTCCCACCCATAGTCATCAGAGCCAAATCCTGAGAAAACCACAGACCACAAGACCTGGTGAGCTTCTGTTGCTGGGAGTGTCAGGGGCTAAAAGACAGAAGGTATGAGAGATGAGGTGTTATAGAAGGGATGGCAGGGGTCACAGAGTCTGGGGGCAGAGGAAAGAGACGTTGAAGAGGTGGAGGGGGGAATGAATCCAGGCGGGAGTCAGGCTAACATTTGCTAAGTGCCTGTGATGCACCAAAAACTAGGCCAGCTGTACTCCCTGTCACTGAATTCTTATGACAACAGGGAAGGAAACAGGTTTAGTGGGCTCATGCAACTTACCTGTGGTAACACAGCTAGCAACTTTATTAAGATTTTATTACATACTATATACTGTATTAAGCATCAGTATCTTATCTCATTTAATCCCCACAACAATGCTACTAGAGTCCCATTTTATAGAAGAGGAAACTGAGGCTCAGAGAGGTTAAGTAACTTTGTCAATGTCACACAGCTACTGATTTCAACCAGTTCTAGCTGCCTTCAAAGTTCTTGCTTTTGTCACCCTACTACCCCATTCAATGAAACAGCTGTTTAATACCAAATATTTCTGGAGCCCCTCCTGAGTGCCAGGCACTGTGCTGGGTCCAGCCAACATTTTTCAAACCCTGCCAGACACAGAGCTCTGACCTGGGAGAAGGGAGACGCAAATAACAAAGACACAGCCCCCACCTGCCAGGGGGATATGACCCCCCACAGCTGGGCAATAACCAGGTCTTTGCTGCTACCCAGAACCCGGTTCCGCCTTCTCCCCTCCAGGTCCTGCTTCTCACCTAGGCTTCCTCCATGGGCTAGCCCTGCAGGGCTACACACCCCCTGCCTGAGAGGCAGATATCCAGGCTTTGCCACAGACTCACTGGGAGATATGGGCAGGTCACCTCCCTATTCTGGACCTCCGGCTTCACAGCTGTAGAATTAGGTTGCTAGACCAAATCACTTCTACTCATCACCTCCAGCTCTAACTTGCTATGGGTGCCTTGTCTGGGCAGAGTCTGGGAGGCCAGTGCTCAGCTGGGCAGGGCTCTGGGCATGTTGATGCTTGCAAGAGGTGCAGGGCAAGTGTGTGAAGGGCTGAGGAAGCTGCTCCACCCCCAGCTGTGGTTTCTGGTGGGGCCACCGTGGCAGCAGGTGGAGGGAAGTGTTTGTCACCCTTTCCAACAAAGGCAGTCAAATAAAAGCCTCCTGCACCATGGGAATAGGCAGCAAGGGCGCCAAAAATAAAACACACCTTTCCTTTGATAGGCATCGGCAGCTGCTAAGGGAGTCTGTCCTCAGGGTGGTGGGAGAGGGTTCAGATTTCATGGCCAAGCACACTCACACACACACACTCACACGAGCAGTCCCACCGCACAAATAGCCCGCACAAACAGATGCTCAATATTCACACACCAGTCACACAACCAGCACATGCATACACACGTACAAATAGAAAATGTGCCACATACAGGATCAGCTTAATGGGCCACGACTTGTGCAGTCACGCTGGCCGCTGCACTAAGCCCCGTGCTGGATGTAATGCTTTGCTGCCTGTACTTTGAAATTCTTGATTATTTTTAAACACGGGGACTGGCATTTTCATTTCGCCATGGGCCCTACAAGTTCTGCAGTTGCTCCTGCAGGTATGCACTCATGAGTGTGTTCCTACATGCTTAAGAAGCATACCTTTAGCGACCGGGCATGGTTCATGCCTGTAATCCCAGCACTTTGGGAGGCTGAGGCAGGTGGATCACCTGAGGTTGGGAGTTCAAGAACAGCCTGACCAACATGGAGAAACCCCATCTCTATTAAAAATACAAAATTAGCCAGGTGTGGTGGCACGTGCCTGTAATCCCAGCTACTCAGGAGACTGAGGCAGGAGAATCACTTAAACCTGGGAGGTGGAGGGTTATGATGAGCCGAGATTGCACCATTGCACTGCAGCCTAGGCAAAAAGAGTGAAACTCCATCTCAAAAAAAAAAAAAGAAGCATACCTTTAATGCTCTTCCATTGTTGATGGGAGTGTAAATTAGTTTAACCATTGTGGAAGACAGTGTGGCAATTCCTCAAGGACCTGGAACCAGAAATACCATTTGACCCAGCAATCCCATTACTGAGTATATACCCAAAGGATTATAAATCATTCTACTATAAAGACACAATGCACACGTATGTATGTTCATTGCAGCACTGTTTACAATAGCAAAGACCTGTAACCAACCCAAATGCCCATTGATGGTAGACTGGACTGGGAAAATGTGGCATATATACACCATGGAATATTATGCAGCCATCAAAAAATGATGAGTTTGTGTCCTTTGCAGGGACATGGATGAAGCTGGAAGCCATCATTCTCAGCAAACTGACACAGGAACAGAAAACCAAACTCCGAACGTTCTCACTTATAAGTGGGAGGTGAACAATGAGAACACATGGATACAGGGAGGGGAACATCACAAGATGGGGCCTGTTGGACATGGAAGCTGGAAGCCATCATTCTCAGCAAACTGACACAGGAACAGAAAACCAAACTCTGAACGTTCTCACTTATAAGTGGGAGGTGAACAATGAGAACACATGGATACAGGGAGGGGAACATCACAAGATGGGGTCTGTCGGGGGGTAGGGGGAGCAAGGGGAGGGAGAGCCTTAGGACAAATACCTAATGCATGAGGGGCTTAAAACCTAGATGATGGGTTGCTACGTACAGCAAACCATCATGACACACAAATACCTGTGTAACAAACCTGTACATTCTGCACATGTATCCCAGAACTTAAAATAAAATTTAAGAAAAAGAATCCTACTTTTATAGAAAGTGTGCATCCACTACACAGATACACACAAATGCACAAACACATGCACCCCACAAATGTAACACACACACACACAGCAATAGCCTGCCATGTGCACGCACCAAAGCACATACATTGATACCCAGAAGGGGCCCAGAGGCTCACAAGCCACGCTGCGACATGCAGCCTACCCACTGCAACCTGCTGACACAATTCAATTGACTTAACACTAGGGGCAGCAGAACAATGCGCCGGGAAGGGGCTTAGAGAGAAAACAGATTCATGTCCTCCATCTGCAAACGTCTCCCACCTCATTGTTCAGCCCTGGGTATACCCACCCCACTCAGCTGCTGGGACCAAAAGAAAGGGAGAGCTGGGGAGGTGGGGGCATGGGTGGAAAGGGGACAGGGAAGGAGGTAGAGAGGGAGAGAAAGGGCAAGAAAGAAAGGGTCATGGGTGGGGGCAGAAACTGAGACTCCAGGTAAGCTGGCCCTAGCAGTGGTCTCATAGAGCTCAGAAGGTCTTGGACCCAAAGAAGTAAGAACAATGTCCCTGTGCGCCCCACAAGCACACACGGTCCTGCTCTGAGTCTGTCAGAAGAGGCCCACCTCCCCGCCGGGTGAGGTAGCTGATGCCTGTAATCCCAGCACTGTGGGAGGCCAAGGCCTGCAGACCACCTGAGGTCGGGAGTTTGAGACCAGCCTGACCAACATGGAGAAACCCCGTCTCCACTAAAAATACAAAAAATTAGCTGGGCGTGGTGGGCACCTGTAATCCCAGCTACTTGGGAGGCTGAGGCAGGAAAATCACTTGAACCCGGGAGGCAGAGGTTGCAGTGAGCAGAGATCACGCCATTGCACTCCAGCCTGGGCAACTGGAGTTGAGACTCAGTCGGTCTCAAAAAAAGAAAAAAAGAAACAGTCATTAGAATGAACCAGCAACCAACAGAATGGGAAAAAATTTTGCAAGCTATATGTCTGACAAAGGGCTAATATCCAGAATCTACAAAGAACTAAAGCAGATTTACAAGAAAAAAACAAACAAGCCCATTCAAAAATGTGCAAAGGATATGAACAAACACTTTACAAAAGAAGACATACATGAGGCCAACAAACATATGAAAAAATGCTCATCATCACTGGTCATTAGAGAGATGCAAATCAAAACCACATTGAGATACCATCTCACGCCAGTTAGAATGGCAATCATTAAAAAATCTGGAGACAACAGATGCTGGAGAGGATGTGAAGACATAGGAACACTTTTACACTCCTGGTGGGAGTGTAAATTAGTTTAACCATTGTGGAAGACAGTGTGGCGATTCCTCAAGGACTTAGAAATAGAAATTCCATTTGACCCAGCAATCCCATTACTGGGTATATATCCAAAGGATTATAAATCATTCTATTATAAGGACACATGCACACGTATGTTCATTGTGGCACTGTTTACAATAGCAGAGACCTGGAACCAACCCAAATGCCCATCGAAGATACACTGGACAAGGAAAACATGGCACATCATTATACATCATGGAATACTATGCAGCCATAAAAAACGATGAGTTTGTGTCCTTTGTAGGGACATGGATCAATCTGGAAACCATCATTCTCAGCAAACTGACACAAGAACAGAAAATCAAACACCACATGTTCTCACTCATAGGCAAGTGTTAAACAATGAGAACACATGGACACAGGGAGGGGAGCATCACACACTGGGGTCTGTTGCGGGGGAACTAGGGGAGGGACAGCAGGGGGTGGGCAGTTTGGGGAGGTATAACATGGGGAGAAATGCCAGATATAGGTGAAGGGAGGATGGAGGCAGCAAACCATATTGCCATGTATGTACCTGTGCAACCATCCTGCATGATCTGCATATGTACCCCAGAACCTAAAGTACAATAAAACAAATAAATATATATATAAATAAAATTTTAAAAATAAAAATAATAAGTTAAAAGAATAAATTTAAAAAAAAAAAAGAATTTGTCCCAGGTTCTGACCCTTCCCTGAAAACCCCATCATTCTGTTAGGTGATACCAGATGCTTAAGGAGTGATTTAGAAAAACAAATGGGCCCTAAGGGGTGTGCCAATGTGCCCCATTCCCGTTACAGTCACCCACAGAGGAGAGAGGAACGGTCGTCCCAGTGCCCGCCAAGAAGAAACTATTTCATCAGATTTCTTACAGGGCGTAAGTCACTCAGATCCCTGCACAGGCTTTCTGTCAACTTACCAAGAGGGAAACTGAAGCAAGGAAGAGTGAAGTGACTTGGGTGAGCAGCAGAGTTGGGGGCTGTGGTCTTTCTGATGTGCAGCCTCCATGAGACCAGATCCAGAACAATCCACACCCCACCTGCCCACCACACCAGCACACGGCTGGTTCCCATTCCCCTGGTGTGGGAAGCAGCCAGGCTGGTTGGAGGCCTGCCAGGGTGGGAGATCTGGTCACCAGGTGCCCCAGGACAGGGAGGAGGGGGCAAAGCAGGGGGTCTGGCATTCAGATTCCCATACTGGTTTAACCATTTGTCATCTGTGTGACCTTGACAAGTGCCTTCTCCTCCCTCAACTCAGTTTCTCCATTTGAAAAAGGGCATGATGTTGTTAAAACTTCCCTAGAGAGTTACATTAAACCAGGTAGGGCCGTGTGCGGTGGCTCAAGCCTGTAATCCCAGCACTTTCAGAGGCCGAGGCAGGTGGATCACGAGGTCAAGAGATCGAGACCATCCTGGTCAACATGGTGAAACCCCGTCTCTACTAAAAATACAAAAAACTAGCTGGGCACTGTGGCGCATACCTGTAATCCCACCTACTCAGGAGGCTGAGGTAGGAGAATTGCCTGAACCCAAGAGGCGGAGGTTGCAGTGAGCCGAGATCGTGCCATTGCACTCCAGCCTGGGTAACAAGAGCGAAACTCCATCTCAAAAAAAAACAGGTAGTGGATGTGGAGCTCTTTGATTTGTGTGTGTGTGTGTGTGTGTGTGTGTGTGTGTGTGTGTGTGTTTTGAGACACAGTCTCACTCTGATGCCAGGCTGGAGTGCAATGGCACAATCTCAGCTCACTGCAACCTCTGCCTCCCAGGTTCAAGTGATTCTCCTGCCTCAGCCTCCCGAGTAGCTGAGATTACAGGCAAGCACCACCACACCCAGCTAATTTTTGTATTTTTAATAGAGATGGGGTTTCACCATATTGGTCAGGCTGGTCTCAAACTCCTGACCTTGTGATCCATCCACCTCAGCCTCCCAAAGTGCTGGGATTACAAATGTGAGCCACCACACCTGGCCAGATGTAGAGCTCTTTGCAAAGCATGAAGTGATGGACAGGGTAACAATAGACATTCTCCCATAACAATAGCTGGAATAATTGCCTCTGCTGTGGGGACCTCAGTGAACAGTTTAGGGCTCATCTTTCCGCATGATGAGGAATCAGTCTCCTGTGACACACGAGGACAGAAGGCATCTGCTTTGGTTACAGAGCAAGGGGACTGGCATTGCTGAGTCTGCGTCGTCCCATGTCCCCTGGTCCCTGGCAGGTCCCCACTTTGCCCCTGTCTGGCCAAGGCTCCTCCCAGGAAGGGAGGATTTAGTCCCCAAATTTAGCAGGTACAGACCAACTCCTGATTGGCTGGCCTAGCCCAGTGCCTGGCAGGTCATAGGTGAATGGTGAATGTGGGGTCTTCCCACACCCTTGACTCATACATTTAAAATCCACCCAAAAACCTCAGCGTTGCAGAGACATGCCCAGGCAGACAGACCCCTCTGTGGGAAGAGCTGTTTGTCATGGCTAAAGGTCAGGACCCTTTCAGACCCTGTCCTGGAAGAGTCCCAGACAGTCAACAGATGACCCTGCCCTCTCATGCCCACCCCATCCCTGCCAAGCACAGGGTCCCAAGCTCTGACGCAGGCACCTCTGCAAATAGATGTTGTTTCCATGGGAACTGAAACCCGTTTGTTTTTCCCTCCAAGGCACTCTGTTATTTCCAGCACAGCCTGTGCAACGTCAGCCTGGTAACCTCATGCTGAGCTGTTCTCTGGGTCTCTGTCCAGCATGGGGTGTTGAGCTGACCTAGAGAGGTCACAGCAAGACTGTGCTCCCAGAAGGGCCTCCGGAGGTCATGGGCACCAGGCCCTGCCTCTCCTCTGCAGAAGAGTACCCAGCAGATGGGTGGAGTGGGGAAAGAGTCCTTGTACCTCCCTAAGGTCTGGGGGGTAGGGGGAGTGGAGGGATGGAGGCTCATTTCCAGTAAGAAGTGGGAGGGAAGGAAAAGGTCTCAGTCTGGCAGCCGGGGGCCCCAGGGAGGGCGTCGATGGGTAACAGATGATTTCTGGCTACGAGGGGAGGGTGTGCTCTCAGCAGTTGGATCATTAGCCTCTATTGTCTGAGCCTCCGTGAGGAAACAGCCGTGGAAGCAAAAGCAGAGCCAAGAAAGACTTGGGAAGATGGAGGCGGAAAGAGGGGGAGGAGATTAGTGGACGAGGCGACAATGAACTTTAAGGACAGGATGTGAAGAGGACGGAGGAGGGGCTGCCGGTGCCAGAATAATGCTGCCCCCTGTCCCCCACCCCATTCAAACTTAGGACCTGGGGAGGCAGGTCCTTCCCTGGTCCAGCCTTGAGATGATCAAAGCCCCAGCCAAACCCTTGATGGCCGCCTGTGAGAGACCCAAAGCCAAGGACCCAACGGAGGCCCAGGCTGTGGCTGCCACGCTCCAGCCTCCTTCCACCCCAGAGGGGCAATGGACAAAGTGTTCCCCCAATCCCTTGAGGTGGCCTAGGGGCCCTCAGCGACCCCAGAAAGGGAATCTGAGGCCAGGGTGAGAACTGGGATGCCTTTGAACTTGCTCTTTGGCCCCACTCTCTCTCTCTTTCTCAGCGCCGTCAACAATAACACTTGCTCTCATGCTTCCAGGGCGCTGTGGGCGAGGTGAGGACGCGGTGTGAAAATATGACAGCAGAGCCTGGCTGTTGTTACTACTACCCATGGGGGGGGCCATGCCCACACCTCCCCCTCCTCCACCATGACCCGAGCCACAGGGCAGAGTGACTGCCTCTCTTCAGCCACGGTCCCTGCATTATTCAACAGCGTCCATCAGGACAGCCAAGGCCCCCAAGAAAGGGAGAGGAACATTGGAAGGGAAACAGGACGTGGCAGGCAGCACCCTCTTCCCAGACTGACAGCCACTGCCACTGCTTCCTGGCCAGACCTGGCCCTCATGCTGTAGCCCAGCCTCAGCGGCTCAGCCACCTCCCCACTCCACCTTGCAGTGCACAACAATCAAACCACTGACCTGATTTTCTGCAGAGAGGAAAAGATAATAGAGCACCTCAGCATGCGTGCGTGCACACATACACACAGACACATACACGTGCACACACATACACGCATGCACACACATGCACATGCACGCACACTCATGCACTCCCACACATGTGCTCACACACACACACACACACACACACGCTCAGTGGAAACTTTCTCTGTCTCCTCGACAGGAACCAGCCATGCCAGGGAGCTTCCTCGGGTAGACAGTTCAGTGTTTACCTGCGGTTGATCAGAGCCCTGAATTCCCGACGCCTCCCTGGGTGAGAACCCCAGGCCTGATGTGCCTCCCCTTCCCAGGGGCAGTGCCTCTGGCATGTCTAGGTATCTGTGGGGTGTCTGCTTTCCCCCGGACTCTTGGCATTGTGCTGGGCACCGAGAAAGGGATTGATAAGACCCTTGATCCCCAAAAGAGGCAGAGAGATCTGGCACGGGAATAATTCCCAAATAGACCAGTGCTTCCCCTCCCTGAACTTTCTCCAAACCCAGGGTCCCTCGAGCCTCAAAAACATCTCAGAGCCATGTTCTGCCATATACAAGTGACGAGGCGTCCTCAAAGTAAGTTCTCAGTGGTTGGCAACTGTTCTTATTTTTCATCACCATCAAAGGGCAGCCGCCTTCCTCTGCCAGTGGCCGCTGAGCAGAGGAGCTCCTCGCCCCGGCCACCCACTCGACTTGCGGTCTTGGAGATGTACAAAGTGTCAGAGCCAGAAGGGACACCGAGGTCACAGTCAGGAGAGTATTTCGCTGAGCCTCTCACTCCCAGGCATCCACACACACTACTCAGAGTGTGGCCTGAACCTGCAGCCTCAGCACCACCCAGGAGCTTGTGAAAAACCGCAGCCTAAGGAATCTGAGCCTGCATCTTAACAAGGTCCTCAGCTGATTTTTAGCCCAGGAAGTTTGAGACTCCCTACTCCCTCACCCTGGGCTCACCCCGGGCCCAGGCCTCCCGAGAGCTACATTCTGCCCAAAGAGCTGGTCAGCCGTGGCCAAGAAAGGCTGTGGCCAACCCACCACGGCCACCACTGCCTTTTTCCTCCAGCCACATGTCAGCTAAGGCTGATGCGCTGCTAAGCTCCCGTTTTAGCTGGCCAGGTGAAGAAGAGCAGGAGGCAACAGCTGTGCTCCTCTGTGTGTGGAGGCCCTCCATGCCCTCCCCTGCCCCAGATGCCACCTCCCCTCCACCCGCTAGACCTTGCCTTTCTCGAAGCGAAGGGCAGTGGTGGGCAGTGGGACACAGGGAGAGTCTCATCTTGTCTGACCTAAGCTTGTAAGCCCAACTGGCTCGCCCACGTGCTGGGAGCTGATGGCAGTCACCAAGTGACCCCTGTTCTCCAGTTCTGCCTGCCTCCTATACCTTGGCTTGTGTCCCCTGGATTGGATTCCCAGCCACAGACTAGAGCCAAAATGTGGGCCTCTACTCTCTGCAGCAGTCCGTCTCCAGCTGAGCCGCAGGCGCTCGCTTGCTGGGAGAGGAGAAGGCCGGAGTAGAACCTGCGGCCATCTAACAGCTATCAACACCCCTGGGGTATGAATATCTTGATTCCTTTATTGCTATTAACATTTTAGTGTGAATTAGCTACTAGCTCTTGGTCGATTGGCTGGCAGAGAGCGGCTGGGACATCCATACTGTTAAGTTTTGACAGGAGATACTGGTCCCAGCCCAGCTATTTCCACCTCTCCCACACTCCTCTACCTGCCACACTTGCTTGTCTCAGCCTCACTCGGGCCCTAAGGCAAGGGGCGCCAGAGGACACTCTCCCCAGAGGTGGTCAGTGCTGTGATGGCTCCCATCCCTACGCTAGAGTTCTGCACCCCGGGCTCAGATCACTAAGTCCCTTGTCACAGTAATGGTGCCTCCAATAAATCTCATTGGCTATTGGGTACTGCCAGTGTGCAAAGCTTGGAGGTCACCAATTTCCTGTTATTCTCCAGTCTTCCGGCCTGGGATTCGGAGGGGTTCTATGAGGAAGGAGGCTGCCTCCACCTACACACAGCTCTCTCATCGCAGATCTGTGCCCTCAAGGCAGCCATCGCATTCCCCAGATAGGAAGGAAGGAGGGAAGGAAGGAAGGGAAGGAGGGAAGGAGGGAAGGAGGGAGGGAGGGAGAAAGGAAGGGAAAACTGTTATTTAGGGGCTCCCAATATATGTTGGTCACTATGCTAACTAACCATTAGCTCATTCAGTTCTCACAACACTGTGAGTTGGTGCTGTTATTCCCATTTTACACTCAAGGAAACTGAGGCTGGAAGAGGTTAATAACGTGCATAAGGTTACCCAGTTAATAAGTGGCAGAGCCAGGATTAGAACCAAGATCTGTCGGAGTCTCCCACTCCCTGGCAGGTCTAGAGAGGTGAGGCCATGAGTCATCTGCTCTCATTCCAAGACTGGCCGAAGGAAGTGGGCAGCTCAGACACGCCCCTCCAGATGGACTTTGGGAAAAACTGGCAAAATGAGCTCTGTCCTACAGACTCTTTCTCTCTCTCTCTCTCTCTCTCTCTCTCTCTCTCTCTCTCTCTCTCTCCCCTCATAGGGAAGATTAACCACAGGAAAGGGAGATGGCAAGCCAACCTGTGTGGAACCCGCTGGTGACCTGGATTCCTGCCCCTCTTCTGGACCAAGTGTCTGTGCCAGCCTGGGCATGAGGCCCAAGGCCGCCAACCTCCCGGGCACTCACATTCCATTCCCAAGAGCCCACAGCCTTTGCTGCTGCAGAGCTCCGGCCAGCCTGATTGGAGCAACCTGTGACATGACAGTGGTCAGGATGACACAGACCTCAGTCCTGTAACCATCCCTCCAGGTGGACAGGAGAGCAGGTGATGGAGGCAGCCAGGCCTGAGGAGGGGGCAGTGCTTCCAGTCACCACTGAGCTTACAAACATTTCAGACGCAAGACCCGGGCAGCCGCAGCCCCCTCCAGGCTGAACTGTCAGCGGCACCAATTCATTGCTCCTCTCCCCTCCCCCTACCCATGCCAAGTGAAAAACTATTTATTAAGCACAACTATAAATAAGCCAGGGCAGCTGCTCCACTCAACATAAGAAGTGGGTGCTGCTATTTCACGCCACATTGAGGAAACCAAGGCCTAGAGAGGTTTACCAACGTGTCCAGGACCCACAGCCAGAACCCAAGAGGCAAGCCCAGGTCTCTGGCCTGATACTTCCACCAGGACCATGGTCCTTTAAAGGTAAATCTGACTCGATTCTTTCTTTTTTTTTTTTGAGATGGAGTCTTGCTCTGTCACCCAGGCTGGAGTACAGTGGCGCTATCTCAGCTCACTGCAACCTCTTCCTCCCAGGTTCAAGTGATTCTACTGCCTCAGCCTCTCCAGTAGCTGGGATTATAGGTGTGTGCCACCACACCCAGCGAATTTTTGCATTTTTAGTAAAGATGGGGTTTCACCATGTTGGCCAGGCTGGTCTCGAACTCCTGATCTCAAGTGATTCGCCCGCCTTGGCCTCCCAAAGCACTGGGATTACAGGCATGAGCCACCTCTCCTGGCCCCTGACTTAATTCTTGAGACCAGGCAGGGCCTCCCTGCTTCCTAGTCCTCTGGTCCCTAAATATGGCCAGTGCCACCTGGGCCCGACTCTGCACTGCCCTGAAGGTTATAGGATCACACCACAGGGTGAGGGCAGCTAGGAAGAATAAAGAGTAGGCCACCAGTGCCCTGCTATCTCTCCTCTGCCCAGTCAATGAAGCACAAACCTCCCACATAAGCCCTTCTCCTCCATCTGACCCCCCACTAACAACCCCTGTGGGAACCCTGTGGAAGTTTCACACTTCCACAACTTCCCTCCACTCCTTTTATTTCAGCTAAACTGGACCAGTTTATATTTCTTTAAAGAGGCCTGCATTTTCCTTCTTCCACCATTTTTTTTTTTTAGTACAGTGGTGCAATCTCAGCTCACCGCAACCTCCACCTCCCAGGTGCAAGCAAATCTCCTGCCTCAGCTTCCCGAGTAGCTGGGATTACAGGCATGCACCACCATGCCTGTCTAATTTTTTGTATTTAGTAGAGACAAGGTATCACCATGTTGGTCGGGCTGGTCTCGAACTCCTGACTTCAGGTGATCCGCCTGCCTCAGCCCCCCAAAGTGCTGGGTTACAGGCGTAGCCCCCATGCCCAACCTCCTTCCTCCACCTTTGCATGGCTCTCCCTTCTCCCTGAAATAACCTCCCAGCCATCTTCACCTGTCAGAATCCCATGCTCTCTTCATGAACCATCACAAATCTCACTTCCTCCCAGTACTATTTTAACAGGAATTCTTTCTTTGGTTCCCCATAGGTCTATGCCTCTTTTGTGGTACTTCCCAGTACTTTATAGTTCTCTAAGTAAGACCTCACTCCCCCAGTCTGTGATAAGCTTCTGAGTGCAGGAGCCGTCTTGTCACAGTGCCGGGTGCACGGTAGGTGCCCAGCAGGCCTGGGGGGGAGTCGCCTTGCCAGAGCATCTCCCTGGAGGTGGGTCTTGCACTCAGAGGGCTGAGACAGCTCAGAAAGAGCCTCTGGCTTCCTGAGGTGCAGGGTGTTCTTGAGCAAGACTCTGCCCGTCTCCGAGGCTGATTAGAGATGCCAGCTCTGTCACTGGGAATCATGAGAAATCTGGCAACAGTGAGCAGAGCCAAGGAATGTCCCACCCACGGCATCTGGAGCCACTTCCTTCCTGGAAGGAGAACAAAGCAGAAAGAGGAGATCAAGCCTCTCCCTGCATGGAGGGCGATGGAGCAATGGGGCCTAAGGGGGTGGACCTCCAGGAAGGAGGCTGCCAGGTGACAACAGGAGCCCCAGAGGAGCTGGGAACCTCAAGGAGAAGGAAGAGCAAGAGGTCAGGCAAGCCCCCTTTCCTCCTGCCCCTTCCAGCTTCTCCTCTGTGAAACTCAGACTTTTCCTCCCCCACCCACTTTCTCTTTCTCCCTCCTCACCTCCTCCTCCCCACCTGGCACTCCTATCCCACGACCACCCACTGCCCTGGACTCCACTGCAGAGAGGCCATGCGTGACTGCATCTCCACACCCTTATCTTGATGTTCCAGGCCTTCCGGGTGGGCCGCCAGCACACCTCTCCACCCCTTCCCGCCTTGGACTCTCCTCCAGCCTGGACTTTCCTGCCTCTTGGCCGTTCATGGGACTCGCTCAGCTCACAGGGCCCTCCCCTCCCTGCTCTCTCCATCCCCTCCTGTGGAACTCCTGCCTCTCTCCAAGCCCCCCGGATGCTATCTTCCCTGGGCAGCACTGCCTGATCCCCGATCGCCCCACTATTTAGACTCTCTCTGTGTTTTCACCACCACCCCCAATCCAGGGCTTATCACTCTGCCCTGGATGGAAATAGCAGCAACAATCATGGGAATAGACATCTCTGTCACCAAAGGCTCCTGCCTCCCCTTGCCTAGCACATGGATTTGACACTGAGATCTGACACTGCCCAGCCAGGGATGACATTTCCCAGCCCCCGTGGCATTAAGATGGGGCCATGTGACTTGTTCTCACCCATGGAATGTGAGCAGAAGTGGCACTTCTGGGCCAAGGCAGTTAAGCAGCTGATGTGCCTTCTCCACTCTCTTCCCCACCCACTAGCTAGAGCCCGATGGCCGAAGTGATCTTGGAAGCTACCAGTTAAAGATGGCAGAGCTAATTAATTAGCATGGTGGCACACACCTAGAGTCCCAGTTTTTTGGGAGGTTGAGGCAGAAGAATCACTTGAACCCGGGAGGTGGAGGCTGCAGTGAGCCAAGATCGCACCACCGCACTCCAGCCTGGGCAACAGAGCGAGACTCCATCTCAAAAAAAGAAAAGAAGGTAGAGCTGTCAGAAGCCTGGTGTCTAGATGAGCCTTACTGCTAACCTGGTATTTTCTGAGACCATCAGAGAGACAAGAAACAAGCTTCCATTGTCTCTAAGCCATCACACATTCTTGGGTCTATTTGTTACACCGGTTAGCGTCTCCTGACCAATACAGGTGGCTATCGATTTACTATATACCAGGAACTGCATGAAGTGTTTTTACTATTATCTCAGTTAATCCTCACAGTACTTCCACAAGGGAGCTACTTTAAAGGCCCTGTTTTATAGATGAGAAAACTGAGGCTTAGAAAGGTTAGGTAACTTGGCCAAAGTGACCAAGTGATAAACTGCATTCTGACCGGAACCAGAGTGTCCCACCACCGACAGTGAGCTTGGTGCATGTCTGATATCCTCCCCAGACCATTGTCACTGGGAAGATCGGAGCGGAAGAAAGATCACACCTTTCCCTCCTGCAGAAACAAGAGTCTGATCTGCACTAGATTTTTTGTTTTGTTTTGCTTTTTTTGAGATGGATTCTCACTATGTCACCCAGGCTGGAGTGCCATGGCACGATCTCCAGTCACTGCAAACTTCACCTCCCAGATTCAGGCGATTCTCCTGCCTCAGCTTCCCGAGTAGCCTGGATTACAGACACCTGCCACCATACTAACTAATTTTTGTATTTTTGGTAGAGACATGGTGAACCATGTTGACCAGGCTGGTCTTGAACTCCTGACCTTAAGTGATCCACCCGCCTTAGCCTCCCAAAGTGCTGGGACTACAGGCATGAGCCACACCACACTAGATATTTTGTAATATCATTACTTTTCAGCTTTCATTTTCCGAGAGCCTGCTAGGTCCTACAGAGTCAGTGGAAGGGGGAGGCACTTCACATATAGGGTTATCATCAGGAGAGCCCTGCCAGGTGGGTATGTACTCTGCTGAGCTAGAAGCAGGCTCTGGGAAGCTCAATGACCTCCCCAAGGTGACCTGCCTGAGTGGCCAAGCATAAAAGAAACTGGGTCTGCCGGGCTCTCGCCTCCACTCTGCTTGCACACTCCACCCCTCCCTTGTCAGGCCACTCTGATCTGGGAGGCAGCTGGAGGATTCCAGCAGAGCAGGGGTGGGGAATGGAGGGGGTAGAGAGAGAGAGAGAGAGAGAGAGGTGTGTGTGTGTGTGTGTGTGTGTGCGCGCACACATGCGCGCACACGCACGCACGTGAGCCCTACATGTGTATATCAATGTTTCACTGCTTCTATCCCTCAGTCTGGTTTTCATTTCTTTAGGGAAGAGGATGCGGCATGAAAGACAAGTGGAAGAAAAGAAAATAGAAAATTCTTCAGGCTAAGGGAATAAAAGGTCAGAAAACATCAAAGTTGATGGAAACTGTGAGTTTCATAGCCAAACCCCTTGGCTTAGTCCAGGAGGAAACTCTAGCCCATAAAAAAAAAAAAGGATTTGCTCAAGGAGTTGGGTTAGAGCCTGCACTTCCAAAACCCCACCAGTGCTTTTTGTACCAAGCCCTCTGCCCCAAAGCCAGGAGAGGATAGGTCACTCACAGTTCATAGCTCAGCTCAGACATCACCCCCTCTCGGCAGCTTTCCTTCCCCCGCCACAGCAGCTCTGCCACTCCTCTGTACTCAGTGGTTTACTCACCTGTCTGCCTCCCCCACTGGACTGTGAGAGGATGGAAACAGATTCTGTCTTGGTCCTCAGACCTCAGGAGACCTGGCACATAGTAAGTACTCAATAAACAACTGTGGGACTGAATGTCCGAATGAGTGAAGGGATGAACCAAATGGTTATACGTGCCATTCTACATAACAATGGCCTCGCGTGCACACAGGGCTTTCATTTTTCAAATCACATTAATCACATTGTCTCAGTAGGACCCAGTGAGAGGCCCCAATGACAAGGAGAATGGTATCAAGCGCACACACATTTACACATGCAGCTCCCCTCCGTGTTTATGTACGTATAAGAGACCCATACACCCATCCATCCCCAGCCAGCAAGAAAGATGCTATGACGTGCTATTTCCTGTTTTGTCTGCAAACGCCGAGGCGTCCTCTATTTTTTCCCCCACCCCGGCGCGCGCGCGCGCGCGCACACACACACACACACACACACACACTTGCGCAGGGCCGGTTTTCCTCCTTAGCTGAAAGAGAGTAAAAGAGAGCCAGCCGTCCACAAGGGGGCATTCAAAGACCATCAAACACAATGTCTCAAAGCCACGACTGCTACCTAAACTTGATCTTGAAGAGAAAAGAAGATCCCAGGGACAACTGAAGAGGCAGGGTGGGGTCTCGCATGGAAACGAGAAGAGGAAGTGGTCAGCCACTGGAGAAGCAGGGCTGATGGAGATGGCGGCTCCGTCTAAATAATAGAAATGGTAATAACCCTCACTCTTCGTATTTACTAAATATTTACCAAGCACTGGTGCCTGGTCTAAGCACTTCACATGTCACGACTGGTTTAATCTTCCTCTCACCTCTGCAAGGTTCAATACTGCTATCATTCTGGCTTTATAGATGAAAAAACAAATGAATCAGAAAAACTGAGTAACTTGCCCAGGGTCACTCAGTGGTGAAGTAGGAATTCAAACCCAGGACCTGTTATCCATAGGTCACACTGTTAAACTACTCTGCTGCCTCGAAGCTGGACTTTCAGACATCCTACTTCTCAGCCCAGGATTCTCTCTGCCGGACTCTACTTCTCACAGATCAAGGCCCTTTTGGGTGGTTGTTGAAGGACCTAGAAGCTGATTTCCTAAGAGTGAATAACGGTGCCCTGAAGCTGACCCCTCATCCGCTATAAACTGTTGATGCTGGGTTGGTGTAGTGCCTTTGGAAAGCAGTAAAGCAATTATTAGCAAAAGGCCTAAAGCTCTTCCTTCCCCTTTGACCCTATAATCTCATTCCTGGGAAATTATTCCAAGGAAATTATCCAAACGGAAGCCAAGTGTTATCTGCATGCATGTGTGCCCTGAAGTCTTTCTTTAAAGGTCAAAAACTGGAAGGACAATAAGGAAGTGGTTTAATACTCGGGCATCATTACAATGGACAGTCCAGCCTGGAAAAGCACAGTTGTGTTAACTGTGATGGGAATGGGCACTCGGAGGATGCTTCTGCTGCACAGTGTATCACCACCACACTCCCACCTCACTAGCCAATTCAACAAATCACGCTTGTCAAGGAGAGAGAAGTCTCTTTGTTCATGCTCAAAATAAACTTAGCCTCTGATGCCCCAAAGGAACAGAAGAGAAGCTTAAATGCAACAAAAACAATAACCTCAATAATTCTTGGGTTTTGAGTTTCCAAGGCCCCAGTTCGTGATGATGTATGACATTTTCTGAGAGTGATTTTGATGATTGGTTATTGATGATTTTCACCTTTCACACTGTTCTTGTGACTAAGCTATCTAATTCTTCATATTAAATTGTGTTAGTGTATCTGGTGTGGTTTCTGGTTTCTGACCAGACCCTGATACATACATAGATCATGGACCCTAACGATACTTTTTCCTTTCTTTCTTTCTTTCTTTTTTTTTATTTTATTTTATTTTATTTTATTTGAAACGGAGTTTTGCTCTCGTTGCCCCGGGCTGCCTCAGCCTCCCGAACAGCTGGGATTACAGGCATGCGCCACCACGCCTGGCTAATTTTGTATTTTTAGTAGAGACGGGGTTTCTCCATGTTAGTCAGGTTGGTCTCTAACTCCCGACCTCAGGTGATCTGCCCACCTCAGCCTCCCAAAGTGCTGGGATTACAGGTGGGAGCCACCACGCCCGGTGATATGTGATTTTTTTTTAAGTGCACAAAATTAGTGCACCCGCCATGATTTCAACTTATACAAATATCTACTTTAGGATGGTACAGGTATGGCTGGTCTTCTCCAAATTATACTTTGTACTAGTCACCTCCTGCTGCATAATAAAGTACCCTAAAGCTCAGTGTCTACAAACAACAACGTTTATCACCTCACAGTTTCTCTGGGTTACAGATCCTGGTGCAGCTTAGCTGAGCCCTCCACTTCAGTACTTCTGCAGGCTGCAATCGAGGTGTCAGCTGAGCCGGAGTCGTCTCAAGGCTCAACTGGGGACCCAACGCCAAGATCACTCAAGCGGCTGCTGCAGTATTCAGTGGACCCTTGGACTCAAGGACCCGATGCCCGTCACTGCCTATGCCCTCTGTTCCTCAGCACGTTGGCCTTTCCCTGGGGCAGCCCCCAACATGGCAGCTGCTTCATCAGAACAAATAAGAAAGAAGTCTTGAAGAGTGCGAGCAGTAGGGGAGTCCCAGTTTTGTAGAGTCTAACCTCAAAAGTGACATTCCTCCACTTTTACCATATTGTATTCATTAGAAGCAAGTGGCCAGGTCCAGCCTCCACTCAGGGGAGGGGATTACACAAAGATGCGTGGTAGGCATACCACATACTGGAACATTTATAGCATCTTCTCAATAACAAAAGGTATTTTCTCAAGTTAACTGTCTGATGTGGAAACTTTCTAAGTCTGTTAGTGAGTGCGCACGCCCATTTCTCACGAGCAACAGCCCCTTCGTCCCCCACCTCCACCAGGCTTTAGTGGGAAGTCCCCGCTGGGTAAGTGAGTGGCTCTTTGCCAGATTGGAGGCGGGATAGGGGGTGAGATGGGGTCAACAAGGGCCAAATGTCAGAGGAGGGAGGCAGCTCAGGACTCGCCTTTGAAAAAGGTTTGGTTGTTGCCCACCCTGGGACATTACCATTGCTTTAGGCTGAATTCTTTTTTTTTTTTTTTTTTTTTTGAGACAGAGTCTTACTCTGTTGCCCAGGCTGGAGTGCAGTGGCCTGATCTCTGCTCAGTATAACCTCCGCCTCCTGAGTTCAAGCAATTCCCCTGCCTCAGCCTCCTGAGTAGCTGGGACTACAGGTGCACGCCATCACGCCCAGCTAATTTTTGTATTTTTAGTAGAGATGGGGTTTCACCATGTTGGCTAGAAGGGTCTCGATCTCTTGACCTCGTGATCCGCCACCTTGGCCTTCCAAAGTTCTGGGATTGCAGGCCTGCGCCACTGAGCCAGGTCTTTAGACTGAATTCTTAACCAGCCCAACCAACAAGGCCTGACCAGATGTGGCTTCACCTACTTTCTCTAAGCTCAACTCACCTTTCTGTTAGCTCTCCATACTCTAACCACAGTGGCCTCTTCTCTGGCCTGAGACAGGCCAGGCTCTTCTTCTCCCATTAAGGCATTTGCTATGCTTTTTCCTGGATCCCTGCTCTGCCCCGCAAAGCCTCACTTGCCTGACTCCTGATGAGCCTTCAGACCCCGACTTGGACAGCACTTCCTTGCAGGGACCTCCCCCGAGCCTACAGACTCAGCCAGGTCCCTGAGCTACAGTGATTCCCCTCCCAGGAGATCTCTGATTCCAACCAGGAATAGCATTTCCAACCAGCCCTTAGGCAATTTTCAAAATAGGGCAAGTTTGGGAGGCACTACCCACTGTCTTCACAAGCTCACATGGCACCCTTCTTTCTCCGGTCCCACTCAGCACACCTAGAGCTGATGAGTTGGTTCTGCTCTCTGGAACCCTTGTGGGCCAAGCCAACATCTGTCCTGCCTGAGCCCCTTAGGGATGAGTAGAGAGGGGGAGAGCAGGCTGGAGGGAGATGAACAGGCACTGCCAGGGCAAAGGTGGGGTGGAGCAAATGAGCACACTGCTGCTGAGATGGGTGGAAGAGAGGCTTGGCTGGGCACTGCTGGGGGAGGCAGGTGCTGCAGCTCATCCAGGTCCCACCAAGAACACTCAGGATGCTGAGAGATAATCAGAGATCCAGGACGAGGAGAGATCTTCCAGAGCTCCCACAGTCACCAGGCAGAAAACCAGGCACCTCAGGCTCTTCATGGGATAGTGTAGGCTGCTCACAGCAACTGCTCAGGATTACAATGGTGGAGACTGAGGTTTAGGGTTGTCAGATTTACCAAAGAAAACTACAGAAGCCCTGTTAAACTGGAATTTCAAACAACAAATGATTGTGTAATATAAGCATGTCCCAAATGTGACTCAGGTGTCCTATATCTTAGCTGGCAACGCTACCAAAGTTATGAGCTGATGCTAAGGCCCGAAGGCTAGGGTCTGTGATTACTCCCAGGGTTTCCTGGAGACAAGAATAAACTCAGGGCCAGGCGCAGTGACTCACACCTATAATCCCAGTACTTTGGGAGGCCTAAGTGGGAGGATCACCTAAGGCTAGGAGTTCAAAACCAGCCTGACAACATGACAAAACCCTGTCTTTACAAAAAAATATATATATATATAAATTAGCCAGGCATGCTGGCATGCACGTGTGGTCCCAGTTACTAAGGAGGCTAAGCTGGGAGGAATCCTTGAGTCAGGGAGGTTGAGGCTGCAGTGAGTCATGATCACACCACTGCACCCCAGCCTGGGCAACAGATTGAGACCCAGTCTCAAAAGAAAAGAAAAAAAGGAAAAAAAAAAGGCTGGACACAGTGGCTCATACCTGTAATCCCAGCACTTTGGGAGGCTGGGGCAGGCAGATCACTTGAGGTCATGAATTCATAGACCAGCCGGGCCAACATGGCAAAACCGCATCTCTACTAAACATACAAAAATTAGCTGGGCGGAGTGGCACACGCCTGTTAGTCCTAGCTACTGAGGTGGCTAAGGCCATCCGGGAGGCAGAGGTTGCAGTGAGCCAAGATCATGCCAATGCATTCCAACCTGGGCAACCGAGTGAGATCCTTTCTCAAAAGAATAAAAATTCAAAAATTAAATTAAAAAACCTAGGGCTCCCCTCTCCAAACAGTCCATGGAAGCAGTTTTCACTGCTGCGATACCTTAACACTGGAAGCAACTGAAATACACCTGAAGAGGCAGGGATTCCTTTTCTAGGGCTGATGTAATAAAGTGCCACAAACTGAGGGGCTTAAAACAACAGAAATGGGTTGTCTTGCAATCTGGAGGCCAGAAGTCCCAAATCAAGGTGTCAGCAGGGTCCTGTTCCCTGGGCTCTGGGAAAACGCCTTCCTTGCTTCTAGATTGTGACAGGTGGCTGTCTGTCCTCCGCGTTTCTCGGCTCATAGCTGCATCACACCAATCTTTGCCTCTGTCATTGTGTGCCATCCTCCCTGTTATCTCTCTTTTTTTTTAATTTTACTTTAAGTTCTGGCATCCCTGTGCAGAACATGCAGGTTCGTTGCATAGGTATACATGTGGCATGGTGGTTGGCTGCACCCATCAACTTGTCACCTAGGTTTTAAGCCCCATATGCATTAAGTATTTGTCCTAATGCTCTCCCTCCCTTTGCCCTTCAACCTCTGTCAGGCCCCAGTGTGTGATGTTCCCCTCTCTGTTTCCATGTGTTCTCATTGTTCAACTTCCACTTATGAGTTGGAATATGCCGTGTTTGGTTTTCCGTTCCTGTGTTAGTTTGCTGAGAATGATGGCTTCCGGCTCCATCCATGTCCCTGCAAAGGCCATAACTCATTCTTTTTTATGGCTGCAATCTCTGTCTCTTTTTATAAGGGCACCAGCTATATTGGATTAGGACCCACACTAATCAAGTATAGCCTCATCTTAACCTGATCACATCTGCAAATACCCTATTTCCAAATAAGTTCACATTAATAAGCACCAGGGATTAGGACTTCTTCTTTTTTTTTTTTTTTTTTTTTTTTGGAGACAGGATCTTGCTCTCTCACCAGGCTGGAATTCAGTGGCACGATCTCAGCTTACTGGTTCAAGCAATTTTTCTGCCTCAGCCTCCTGAGTAGCTGGGATTACAGGTATCTGCCACCATGCCCAGCTAATTTTTGCGTTTTTAGTAGAAACAAGGTTTCACCATGTCTGTCAGGCTGATCTCAAACTCTTGACCTCAAGTGATCCATCTGCCTCAGCCTCCCAGGGTGCTGGGATGAGGCGTGAGCCACCACACCTGACCCAGGATTAGGACTTCAATGTAGCTTTTGAGGGAGATAAAATTCAACCGATCTTAAGGGGAATGGATAAATTAGGAACCAATACATGGAAGGATTCCATGACAGATTTTTGAGTGGAAAAAAACAAGGAAGGTGCAAGAAAAAAACATATGTAGCATGATTCCCTTTTCAACTATCTGTGAGCTCTTATGTGTGATTACTATGTATGCATAACTCAATCGGCAAATAGTTCCTGGGCATCCTCCAGGGATATAGCCATGAGTAAGGCAGATGCCATCCCCGCCCTCCTGGAGCCTGCAGTTAAATATCCAGCTCGATGGAAGGACACACATCTATCCATTATTTCTATTTTTAAGTGGGCTTGGAAGGAACAAGGGAAAGATTTTTTCCTTTCAATATTTTTTTCTTTATTGCTTAAATTTTTATAACAAGCATGTTACTCATTTGTGACTTTTAAAAAAATGCTTAACATTTTTTAAATCTGAAAGGCCAGCCCTTTGGAAGCCTCTTGGATGTCTTCCTGATGCGATGGCTGGGACACAGCTGCAGGAGTGGCACTGCCATGTCTGACTCTTGGATCCTGCTAGGTTTGCCTTGAGTGTGGACAACTGAGAACAAGTGGGAATCTTCACAATCCAAATGACCACTTATTAACATTTTAATGGCTAAGCAAGTGAAATACTTGTAACTGTCCACTTACTTGTGCTATGTTTGATGTCTGTCTCTCCTACTACACTCTAAACCCCAAGAAGGCAGGGCCAGGTTCGTTTTGAACATCATGGAGCCAGCCGCCAGCACACACTAAACACATCCTCAATAAAAAGGGGTTGAATGAATGAAAGAACATTGAAGCTTGGGATGGCCCTGATAGATCATCTAGTCTAACCTCCTCATTGTACATCATTGATAAAATTGAAACCCAGGGAAGTCCAGGCACAGAGCAAGTGATTGGTAGCCAAGACTTGGAAGAGCCTTATCTCTCTCAATCCAGGCTCCTACCTTCAAAAGAAAAAAAAAAACCCCACATGATACACATTTTACAGTAAGATCAAAAGATGTACAAAAAAGGATAGAGGAGTATTATCTAACAATGACCAGAATTTTGAACCAATGTTTTCATCTGACTTTGGCTTTTCCCACTGGAGCTAAATAGTCAACAGATGTTGGGGTTTGCGGGTGCTAGTTAACCACATCCCTCACTTCTCTGAGGTCTGATCCAATTGAGAAACAGTCACAGGAGACAAGTAGGGATTAAAATGTCAGCTTTATTGCTAGTCCAGATGGACTGGAGGATGTGGCTAAGACCCAAGGCCCAAATGAGCTTTCTGTGTCTTCTACCCTGACTTGAACTCACTCACCCACCCTCGGCGGAGCAGCTGGACTGTTGAAGTACCCCCAAGCTGGGGTCGGACCCGCCCTGGTGCTCATTGCCTGGAGGAGGCAGCAGCAGAGAGAGAACATGCTGCTTTCGTTCAGGTCAGTCCCAGAGAAAGAGCCAGGAACAGGCTGAGCCATGCCCACTTGAGACCCTTTCCCAACTACACCAACCCAAGAGGTTTCTCCTCCTCTCACAGAGAGGAACCAGTGAAGATTGTACCAAGAAAGTCTAAAAGTTTCTTCCCAATTCTTCCAAGAGGCTGTCAGTTCCTGTTTCATGGGCTGATAGGAGAATGGGGAGGGGAGATAGTCACCCCCTTAATAGACCCTTCAATTCACTCAATACCTTTTCAGAATCGGAAAACTTCTGTGTTACAGGAAGCAGCTCTAAGGTGAAAGATTGTATCAATTGGAAGTGAATTTGCTGCAAATAACAGAAAATTGAGATGAGTAAGTTAAACTAAAAAGGGACATATTTTTCTGATGCAAGAGGCAATTCAGAGAGGGGCCGATCTGGGCTGGGTCATGCTCCATGATGGTGCAAGGGAGCAGGACTCCTTCTGCCCTTCTGCTCCACCGTCCTTAGGAAGCGGCTTTTGTCTTCACACTTATAAGATTTCTCCTCCACATCTAGGCATCCTGTCTGCATTCCAGACAAGGCAGGGAGGGCAAAGGAACAGCTAAGTCTGTCCCATTTTATCAGGAAAAGGATAGCTTTTCCAGTAACTCTATTCAGTAAACGTGTGTTTTCATCTCATGGGCCAAAACTGTGTCACTTGCCCCCTTCTCTGAAAGGGAGTCCATGAAATTTAATTTTTAACTTGGCAAAACTGGATTCTTTTCAATAAAGGAAGAAGAATGAACACTGGGTAGCAGAATAACCTGCCACAAAGGGCATAAAATGATGAAAGAAAATAGAAAATATTGTCCAAAAAATGCTTTTTTAAAAAAGACATAGACAATTGTTTTTGCAAACATTGAAGAAGGAGATTATTCCCTGTGCAAACGCTTTCAGAGAATAAAAAGGTAGAAAACTTATTTCATCTTACAAAGCTAGCATAACCCTGATACCTAAATCTAATAAGAGAAAACACACAAACACACACTAAATAATTAATTTAAACTACTTATCAAGCTAATTTATAAGCTGACAAAAATCCCATATTTTTCTCATTCTTGGTTTCTCCTTTGTTTTACTGCTGAATATTCTCTATTCCTGTTTTATTCCAGCAGCACTACTATAAGGAATCTATAGGAAGTAAACTTAATTAGTCCTCAGGTGTCTTAAAGTGTCTTTGATTTGCCCTGTTAACCAATAGACAATTTAGCTGGGTATTGAATTCTAAGTTGAAAATCAGTCTCTCTCAGAACTTGGAAGAGATTGCGCCATTGTCTTTCGGCATCCAGTGCTGCTGGTGAGAAGTTTGGTGCCTTTCTGACTTTCATTCCTTTATAGGTGTCTTTTTTCCTACTGGAAATTTTAAGCATCTTTTCATCTTCCTAAGTATTCTGAAATTTCAAAATCTTGTGTGTTCTTTATGCTGGGGGCTTGCTGAGCCCTGTTATTCTGAAGACTGGAGTGTTTTGTGTCTAAAAAATTCTGTTCAGTCATTTATTTGAAAATTCTCTCCCTTGATTTCTCTCTTCTCTCTGAAATCCTTATAAATCAAACATGGACCTCCCTGTATTGATTTTTTAATGTCTCATATATTCTCTAATAAAATTCTGTTTGTTTACCCTTTTGCTTTATTTTCTGAGAGATTACCTTGACCTTAACTTTCAACATTTCCAATGAATTTTAATTACATTTTTCTGTGTCTGGGGCTTTTGTGTCCTCTAATTGTTTCTTTTTTCATATCACTCCTCATGTTTTATAGATTCAGTGTCTTCTTGAATTCTTTTTTTAAGTTCTGTTCTACGTATGAATTGTCTTTGTTTCTCGGAGGTCTTATTTTCACTTCGTTTATCTTAGTCTTTCTATTTCATATTTCAGCCTTCCTCAAATAGCTTCTGGATTATGGTTGTCCATTCATATTTAAGAATGAAGCAGTAGAAAAGTTTCCTGGAAGCTCTGTGTACATGGATAAGAGGAGATAAGGAGATGAATGGCAGGCTTTGTTTCCGAGTATAACTGATCTTTATGCCTTGAGATTTCTAAATGTCAGCCTACAATGTGCTTTGCTCTCAGATGCCACCTTAAAACCCAGCTGTCCTAGTCTTCCTCAGGCAGTTTAATTTCTTCAAAGAAGAAATTAGGGGAAGGAGCAAAATGGGAGACAGAGTAAACATCTGCTGGCTGAACAGTGTGCATACAAGGGTCAGGGAAGTTAATTGTTCCATTTATAGACTTCTGGTTAAGCTCCCGGTTTTCAGCCACACATCCCTTTCCCACCCTCCACTGCACTAGCGCATCCAAGTCCTGAGCTTCTCTGGGCTTCTGCAGGTGGGTCAGCTCCCTCTTTGGCTGCAAACCCAGCCATGCCCATTCCAGACTGCAGCTTCCTCTGCCCTGCTTACTCAGTCATCATTCCCAATCAAACCACTTCTCCAGAAGTTTTTTGAGACTTCTCTTGTCCACAGGTGCCCCCTCCCAATTCAAATTCTCCTTTGCAAGCATTGATATACTTATTATTTATTATTAAGACATTTCTGGAAGAGGTAAAGATAAGGCCATGTGCATTTAGTTAACCCTCTTGGATTGGAAGTCCCACCAACCTTGTAATGAAGGCTGGTGGGCATGGGTGTGTGCTTTTACATGGAAAGACCTGAGCAGACTGTGTAGTCCTTTTAATCAATGACACATTTACAAGAAACTCAAAAATATGCACAGAGATGGAAGGAAAGCTTTTTTTTGTTACATAACACATTTCAGTGTCTGTTGATTATAATATATTTTAAATATGAAACTAAAATTATACGTGTCCCTAAAGCACCTCCTCAGAACCCTAAAAATTTTGTATAATATACTGGGAAAACCACTGGCATGGTTTAAAAAAAAAAAAGAGCATGGAGTCTGGAGTCAAACAAACCCGATTCAAATTCTGGTTCAACCATCTGTTCTCTCCAAATGTTAGTTCCCTCATCAGTACCTACCTTCTCAGATTGCTGTGAGGATAAAATGAGATAATATATAGGCAGAGCACCTAGCACAGAACCCGGCGATTAGTAGGTGCTCAATACATGCTCCTTGCTGTTGCTCCTTCCCACTCCATACTGGACTACTGGACTGCTCACCATGCCCCACCTCATTCATGCTATTTCCACCTCCCCTCTTCTGCACCTCTTGGGTTTCTACTTATTCTTTAAGGTTCAGATCAAACATCCCCACATTCACAAAGTCTTCTCCAACCTTCCAGAAGATGAACTGTTCTGCCTTCTGTGTCCCCCTGATACCTGTTCACACCTCTATTATAGTTCCAGTCTCTCTGCAACAAAGAGAGCTGTGCACACACCTGTCCCTCTGGTAGGGAGGGGTTCCTTAAAGGCAGTGTCCTGATCTGATTTCTCATATTTCCCCGGCACCCAGTCCTATAGCTAGCACATAGTGGGCAAACAATACGTGATTGGAGTCTAATTGTGTTGCAACAAACTGAACTGGATTATGAAGAGCCCAAACCCACTGCCAGGCTGATATACGAAAGCCAAGCTATCACAGCCCAGCGCAGTGGCTCACGCCTGTAATCCCAGCACTCTTTGAGGTTAAGGCAGGTGGATCATTTGAGGTCAGGAGTTCAAGACCAGCCTGGGCAACATGGTGAAACCCCATCTCTACTAAAAATACAAAAATTAGCTGGGTATGATGGCGTGTACCTATAATCCCAGCTACTAAGGAGGCTGAGGCAGGAGAATCACTTGAGCCCGGGAGGGGGAGGTTGCAATGAGCCAAGATCACACCACTGCACTCCAGCCCTGGTGACAGAGTAAGACCCTGTCTCAAAAAAACAAAAGAGAAAGAGAAGGAAGGAGGGAGGGAAGGAAGGAAGGAAGGAAAAAGGAGGGAGAGAAGAAGGGAGGAAGCCAAGCTATGACCTAAACAGACAGATTCTAACTTGTCCATAATGCAAACACTTTGTTCCTTTCTTGCAGGAGCCTCTGAGCTGTTGTCATGACCTCCATAACCAATCCTTCCACTTTGCCAAACACAAGTAAACACGTTCCACTCCACGAGACAGATCCTTGGTTTGGCTTGGCCCTTGTCCCACCTGGTGAGACAGAGTCAGAGGAAGAAAGGCAGTTAGACCAGACAGAGCTCACCTGGAATTCTGAGAACCCACTGGGTGGGGATGGAATTTTTCATTCTCTAGAATGACACACTTAGCTCTGGGGCAGGGCTGGGGCAGGATGCTTTCTCTGTTCTTCTCTTTACCGCCTTGGGCAGCACATGTCGGAAGACAACACCTTAGGCCTTAAGCTCTCCCTTCTTCCTCCCTCTACCTTTGCCTCCCACCCAGGCAGAGTTAAGCCCATTAGTCAGACAAACATGGAGCTAAGACACAATCTGTGAGTAGGATCCTGTTCTTGGGCCTCGGCCAGAGGCAAAGGGAAGAAGAGAACCACCCACACTGAGAGTCGCAGGTCTAAGGAAGAATGCAAAGGCCCTGTCCTCAAGGAGACTCTCATCTAATATGGCAGGGAGTGGGGCAGGGAAACAAAAGAGTCCCAGCCTTCAAGTCGCTCCCAGGCTGATGCGGTCCCACCCACACTCAGGAAACACTCAGTCCAATATGGAAGACAGTACGTGTGCACACAGCATCATCCAAATGGAGAGGATACAGCGCAGCACCAGTTACTGTGCCTTACCGGTCCCTACTGTGTGCTAAGCATGTTATGTAGGTATCACTTATAAGGCCATCATGCAAATGGTCCGGTCTCAAAGCTGTGTTATCATCAAGGATGGCAACCATGCTATAATGGCGGTAGCTCATGCCTATAATCCCAGCACTTTGGGAAGCTAAGGCAGGAGGATCACTTGAGGCCAGGAGTTTGAGACCACCCTGGGCAATATAACAAAACCTTTTTCCTACAGAAAAAAATTTTTTTTAATTAGCTGGGTGTGGTGGTCACACGTCTGTAGTCCCAGCTACCCAGGAGGCTGAGGCTGGAAGATCTGAAGATGACTTGAGCCCAGGAGTTTGAGGCTGCAACGAGCTATGATCTTACCACCGCATCACTCCAGCCTAGGCGACAGAGCAAGATCCTATCTCTAAAAGAGAGAGAGAGAATAGCAACCAACAAATAATAATTCACAATAACTCTGTTTACTTGAGTTTCTTAAGCTTGACTACCAAGATTCATGGATCATAGCGATGCCTCACGAATCTCCTTTCTCCCACCCACTCTCTTCCCTCACCCATTGCAGCTGCTCAAACCTCCCTCCTCCCTCAGTCTTGCTCCTGATCCTTCTTCCCTCTGTCTCTCTCTCCTCCTGATTCTACATATCCTATGCCTAAGACTATTCCAAGAAATCAGCACCTTTCACAGAGGACAAGGGAGGCACACACACACACACACACACACACACACTAAAATAAGCCAAGCCAGGATTTTCTCTGATGAGCAGACAGAAGGGAGACACTGGGGTGGACATTCACCCCTGATGGTTTCCCTCCTGCCACACACACCTTATCTCATTTGACCCTCACATCCACCATATAAGGTCAATGCTATTGTCCCTATTCTACCTATGATAAAACCGAAATCAGCAAGTAATGCTTGACCCAGGCCACGCCATTAGCTAGCAGTGGAACAGGTGCTTGAACCCATGTCTGCTGAAAGGACAAATAACCTTGCCCCTAGCAGGATGTCCAGAGTGAAGAAGTTGGGTGAGTCAGGGCTTGGAGGGAGTGCTTTGTGGAAAGCAATCTTCGGGTGTGGTGAATTCTTCTTCAGTACCTCAGGATATGTATGTGCTTGTGTCTGTGTGTGTCTGGGGACGGTGGTGACCTGGCCACAGGGAGTTCCTCTAAGCCATGCTGCACTTCCTACAGAGCAGGAGGACATTCCCTGTGGATTCCTCCCAGCCACGCTGCACTTCCTACAGAGCAGGAGGACATTCCCTGTGGATTCCTCCCAGCCACGCTGCACTTCCTACAGAGCAGGAGGACATTCCCTGTGGATTCCTCCCAGCCACGCTGCACTTCCTACAGAGCAGGAGGACATTCCCTGTGGATTCCTCCCAGCCACGCTGCACTTCCTACAGATCAGGAGGACATTCCCTGTGGATTCCTCCCAGCCACGCTGCACTTCCTACAGAGCAGGAGGACATTCCCTGTGGATTCCTCCCAGCCATGCTGCACTTCCTACAGAGCAGAAGGACATTCCCTGTGGATTCCTCCCAGCCATGCTGCACTTCCTACAGAGAAGGAGGACATTCCCTGTGGAGTCACTCATCCTGGGGCAGCTGAGGGAGGACAGAGAGGGCACCCGCCACATGGGGGAGGATGCCTGGGACCCTCCCTGGGGATCAGAGTGGAGCAGGGGGACTCCAGGAGCTTGAAGGGAGGAGACTCCTGGGGGCCAGGCGGAGAGTATGATTCGCTCATGGCATCTTGTTACAGAACAGGAAGCTTCTGTCTCCTTAGAGGCTTCCTTTGGCAACACGAAGCTGGAAGGGCAGAGCGTGGCCCCATTTTCCAAGTGAGAAAACTGAGGCCCAAAGCAGTTCCTCCACTATAGAGGAGACAGGGCTAGGGACTTCTCTCTTCCCCTAAACTCTGCTGCCTGCTTTAAAGCTCTACAGTTCCATGCTACACCATCTAAAGTCTGAGAGTGCTGGGTGCAGGGGGCAGGTGGTGGGAGCAGGCATCCTAATCTCCCAAGCACCTCTTGATGGGATCTGAGAGGCTGGGTGGACACCAAAGTGTGGTGAGACCAGAGCAAAGAAGGGCGCCTACTTCAGGCCCAGCTCACACTGGAGAGGGTCCTCCCCTTAGCAGGAAGGCAGGGGGCTGGATCAGGTGACTTTGAGTTCCCAGCCCTGGGGACCAACCATGGGGTTGCCCCAGATGCCCTGGTGCTGGTAGGCAGAGTCTCTTTCTGTCTGACCTTCTGCTGGCTAGAAGGCAGCTCTTACCATCTCTGTGCCATTCTGCTGCTGGTCTATAAAGCAGACCCAGGAGGCCAGGTCAGGGGCAGAGGAGGGAGCCAGATGCCAGGGAGCAGGCACTGCTGTCAGCACCCCCAGGAGCCAGGAAAGCCAGGCTAGAGAGCACAGTCTGACCTCCACAGGCCCCCAGCAGCCCCTTAAAGCCTGGCCCCATGTCTAGTCACAGCAGGGAGCATACTCTGGGTCTCCTTGGATGAAATGGACAGGGTGGGCTCTGATGGGGAAGCACCCTCAGAAGCTGTCTGTGCTCCCCACAGCCAGGGCAGGAAGCCCTCTAGACGGTCTTCAGCAGCAGGAAAATAGGTGGGGAGGTGGCTGGAGTGCCACAAACCCACCCCACAATCTGCCACTCCATATAACAGGAGGAGCCCTCAGAGCGCTTTGCGGGGCAGAGGGGTGGCGGGAGGGTGGCCGGCAACAAGCCTGTGGGTGAGAAACCCTCCTCAAGGCCCTGTAGGAGCCCCAGTTGCCAAGCAAAGAAACATCCCTGTCCTGCCCTCAGGGAGATCCCACTCCAACGGGAAGACCCAGGCCCTACTTGGGCATGGGGGTAGGGATGGGGTGGGGGTGCAGGCTTGCTCACTGAGACACCTGAGGGAAGGGTGCAGGCCCGATGGGGAGGGTGGAGACTCCATGAGTAAGCAGGTTTACACAGGAATGCACTTCCAAGGAAAATGAGTCAGAGGCAGGAAGAGGAGAGTGAGAACCCAGTCTGCTCCCTCACTTGACCTACAGGCTGGGCTGCCCCAGGGACTTGGGAAGACCCTGTTCCCTCTCTAACTCTCAGCCCTACTTCAGGCCCCGGTGGAATGCAAGGAAGATCCTTCTAGCCAAAAGTCCTATAAATGAAGGTGGGGAGTCACAGAGGAGACCCTAATGAATCCCCTCCCAGGGCCCCGTTTTCTCTCCTGCCTGGAACTCAAACAGTATTGGCAGGAAAGCACCCGCAGAAGGGCGCTCGAAACACGTGCTTGCTGTCTGAAGCTCCCGGAGAACTTTGCACTTTCAGCCCAGCCAGTCTGCCTCCAACTTGTACCTCAGAAAGACTGAGAGCTGCCTCAAGGCAGAGCCCAGTCTGGCTCTCTGGCCCTTAGAGTCATGATGTTTAAAAGTGTTGAATATTAGCCGGGTGTGGTGCTGCATGCCTGTAATCCCAGCTACTCAGGAGGCTGAGGCAGGAGAATCACTTGAACCTGGGAGGCGAAGGTTTTGGTGAGCTGAGATCGCACCATTGCATGCCAGCCGGACAACAAGAGTGAAACTCCATCTCAAAAATAAATAAATAAATAATAAAAGTGTTGGATGGACCGATTCAGCCCGACTGTACTGTACCTACTGAGTACCGTATTTCTCAAAGCCAGTCATGTGCCTGTATCTCTACCACCTCCACCCTAGACTCCTGCCCTCTGTACTCGATCAGCTCCCTGACCCTTTAGCCATAACACAGCCAAAGGATCTTTCAAAACACAGTGTCTTCGGAGGATTGCTCAAGCCCAGGAGGTAGAAGCTGCAGTGAGCGATGATGGCACCCCTGCACTCCAGCCTGGGCAGCAGAGCAAGACCTTGTCTCAAAGATATACCAAAACAAGCAAATAAACTAACAACAAACACAATGTCATCACACTTCTAGAAATGTTCTGTTGCTGCCCATCATTCTCGAGATAAATCCAAAACCCCTAAGCCAGTGCCCTGGCGCTGGCCCCAGCTGCCTCTCCGTCCCCCTTGTTGTCAGTCCTTCCTTCTTAGTCCACCAGCTGTGCTGAGTTTTCTTCAGTTCCCCAAGAGGACTGCTCTCACTCACTCCTACCCCAGGACCTTTGCACCTGCAGCCTCTTACACCTGCAAGTTCTTTCTCTCTCCTTTGCCCTCTTTGCCTGGCTAACTTCGATTGCAATCAGATCTTGGATTAAATGGGGAAGCTCTCCCCGGTCCCTTACAAGCTTGTCCCTTGTTATATATTCTCAAGGCAACCTTGACTTTTCCTTCAGAGCCTCCTTCATGGTCCATAATTGGACATTTGCATTGTTATTTCATCAATGTCTACCCTCCATCCTCGCCCCCGTCCTGTCCCAAAGACCATCAGCAGGATGTGGACCAATGCCCAGGCCCAGTCCTAGCACCTGCCCCCCAGGAGGCTGGAGCCAGAAGGACACACCTTACCCAGAAAGTCCCCACACCCCAGGAGCCCAAGATCTGGAAAGTACTTGACCCAAGAGGGCAGCCCCACCCTGTGTCGCCAACGTTGCAAAAGGAAGAACTGGGGACGCTGGGTATACTCACCTGAAAAGAGAAAGCTGAAAGCTAAAGAATGTTTGGAGAGAGCGATAAGATGGCCTGAAAGCAGGAAATGAGCGGCAGATAGCTGTTGGCTGAGGCAGGGCAGTTTAGAATTAAGGCTGCAGATCAAAGCCACAGGAAGTGGGCTGGTATTTTTCAGTAACAGAAAAATCTGATCGAAGCCACACTTTCCTGTCTGGGTGGAGCAGGCAATTCATTCACTCATTCATACGTATCTGTTCCTATCATACAGTCATTCAACAAATATTGATTGGGCACCTTTCTGGGTGCCAGGCACTGTGCTGTGCCCTGGGGAACAGCAGTGAGTACAAGTGAATTAAGTCCCTACTATCCTGAGTTTGCAGGCATCTACCTGGTTGTCTAGACCTTTTTTTCGACTACCAGCCTATAGACCATTTAGTGAGTCACAGCCCGCATGTTTTCAAATGCAAAACAGAATGGAATAGAAAACATCAGTGTAGCTCATGCAATAAGGATAAGCATTCAGTTGCACATATATTATGTGAACTGGGTCCTGGCATCAAATGTATTTCTTCCTGTGGTTCATAATCAGAAAAGTTTGAGAAACATCAGTCTAAGCATTATTTAAATAATTCCAAGGTGGGGCCTGGTGGCTCATGCCTGTAATCCCAGCACTTTGGGAGGCTGAGACAGGTGGATCACCTGAGGTCAGGAGTTCAAGACAAGCCTGGCCAACAGGGTGAAACCCCGTCTCTACTAAAAATACACAAAAAATTAGCCGGGGCCGGGCGCGGTGGCTCAAGCCTGTAATCCCAGCACTTTGGGAGGCCGAGGCGGGTGGATCACAAGGTCAAGAGATCGAGACCATCCTGGTCAACATGGTGAAACCCCGTCTGTACTAAATACACAAAAAATTAACTAGGCATGGTGGCGCATGCCTGTATTACCAGCTACTCAGGAAGCTGAGGCAGGAGAATTGCCTGAACCCAGGAGGCGGAGGTTGCGGTGAGCCGACATCACGCCATTGCACTCCAGCCTGGGTAACAAGAGCAAAACTCCGTCTCAAAAAAAAAATTAGCCAGGCATGGTGGCGGGTGCCTGTAATCCCAGCTACTTGGGAGGCTGAGGTAGAAGAATCACTTGAACCCAGGAGGCGGAGGCTGCAGTGAGCTGAGATTGCACCACGATACTCCAGCCTGGACAACAAGAGTGAAACTCCGTCTCAAAAAAAGAAAAAAAAAAATTCATAGCCAAATTCATGATAGGGAGCCTGAAGAAATATACAGAGTGCTATGGGAGGTTAGAACAGTAGGACCCCATCTGGTCTGGGCTGGAGAGGGTGGTCAGGGACATCTTTCCTGGGGAGAGGATGCCTGAGCAGGAAGCAGGTAGGGAGGAGGAAATGGAGAAGTGCAAAGGGAGGGATGGGGGAGGAGGTATGAACTAGTCCTGTGTCAGGAGACTGGCTTGGAGAAGGAGTGGGCAGGCAGAGACCGGCACGGGCCTCAGGCACCATTGAGGAGGGAAGCACATGGAAAATTTAAGAGGAAGAGGAGGTGAGGCCTGAGTGACTGCAGTTCAGAGGGTAGAGGGAAGGGTGGCGTGATGTGGGGGTGGAGAGGTGGGAAGGAGCCTTGTGAAGCTTATTGAACAGTTGGGTCTTGATCCTAAAAGCAGTAAGAAGCTTCTGGTGGGTTTATTTATTCATATATCCAACAGCTGCCTGCTGAGGAATCCCTTCCCCTGGAATCCTGGTGCTGCAGACACAGAGATAAAAACACCCTGAAGCCACTTCCAGGCCAGTTGAGAGTCGAGACCTGCTTGAAACATGAAGGAGCAATCAAGACAGGAAGCAGTCAAGTCAGACACGCATGTACTGAAGGAAACCGGAGTTTCGAATGGGCTCTACAGAAGCAGACTCTGAGACAAGGCTGAGCATGTGATTCGTTGACTTGGCAGGTGGACCCAGGAAGCACTGTAGGAAAATGGAAGAGTAGCACAGAAAAGGGGAGGAAGCCAGTGGAGGAGGACTGACAGGCACCTGTGGGCAGCTGGGGACTTAAACGCAATCCCGCTGGCAGCCTCTGGGAGACTGCAGAACACATAGAGGGCAAGATGGAGTTTCATCCTCCACTTCTCATCAGTCACTGGCTGAATGCTGCTCCTGGGGTCATCAAGTCCACGGCACTCCTAGACTGTCCCTGCACAGGACAGACAGTCTGCTCCTGCTCCTGCTGCAGAGAAGGCCTCTGACAGAGCTGCAGGGTTGCAGGCAGAAGCTTCAGCATGTAGGGAAATGGCAAATGCCAACAGTGGTTGCATGGGGCACCAAAGTCATCCTGTGCAGCTTCCCTTAACTCATCTGTATTTGATGTAGGGTGATGACACTCAGCACTCCAGCTCTAACTTTTTTTCTGGTCTGCAGATCTTTGTATCAACACACTGTCACCCAGACATCTCACTTTGGATGTCCATGAACACCTCAAACCATCAGGTCCCCAAGCTTAATGCATATGAATCTCCATCCTCACCATTAAACGGACACACCTCCCGTTTCCCTATTGGGATGGATGGTGCTCCAATTACTCAGTCACTCAAGCCAAAAACCAACTCCCTTCGCCCCAGGCCCCCACACCAGCTAAGCACAATCCCTCAATCCTGTTAATTCTCTCACTGCCCAGCCTTAGGGTGCCTCCACTACCCCACCCCATCTCACCCAGATCATGGATCAGCTTTCCGGCTGTCCTCCCCACCTCCAGGGTGCCCTCCCTGGGGCAGTCCAGGAAGGCTTTCCAAAACACAGATCTGATTGTGTCCATCCCCTGCTTGAAATCCTTCATGTATCCCAACACCTGGGAGGATGAAATGCAAACACCTCTGCAGGGTGCATAAAGACTTCCACATCGGGCATCGCGCTCTCGCCAGCCTAACACTCCTACACCACCATTGCCACCATGCCACTTTCTATTATCCAACTTCCAAGTTATTCTACATTTCCCTGCCACATGTTCATTCATTTGCACTTGCCGAGTCTGCTGTTGTTTGTTTGTTTGTTGAGATGGAATGTAGCTCTGTCACCCAGGCTGGAGTGCAAGGGCGCAATCTTGGCTCACCGCCACCTCTGTCTCCCAGGTTCAAGCAGTTCTCCTGCCTCAGCCTCCTGAGTAGCTGGGACTACAGGCACGCACCACCACATCCAGCTAATTTTTGTATTTTTAGTAGAGACGAGGTTTCACCATGTTGGTCAGGCTGGTCTTGAACTCCTGACCTTGTGATCCACCCACCTCAGTCTCCCAAAGTGCTGGGATTATAGGCGTGAGCCACTGCACCCGGTCTGTTTGTTTGTTATTTTTTGAGACAGGGTCTCACTCTGTCATCCAGGCTTGAGCGCAGTGGCACCATCATAGCTCATTGCAGCCTCAAACTCCTGGGCTCAAGCAATCCTCCTGCCTCAGCTTCCCAAGTAGCTAGGACTACAGATATGCACCACCGCATCCAACCTGAACCCACTTTCTCAACTCGATGACATCTGCTTTTGTCCACCTGGCAAATAACCTTTCTCATTGTATCTCAGCCCTGCCTCCTGTAGCAAGCCAGTCCTGATTCCCTCCGAGCTCCCACTGTGCTGCTCACCCCTCCTCTGCAGAGCAAGAACATCATGAAATAGTCACCGTTAATCCGCAGATCTGCCTTCTCCACTAGTCTGTGAGCTCCTTGTGAACAGGGGCATTATTTTATTTTTGTTTCCCCAGCACCTTAGCACAGAGCCTGCTCCCAGGAAACCCTCCATATATGAAGTGACTAGGCTGGCCACGCACAGTGGCTCAGGCCTATAATCCTGGAAGTTTGGGAGGCCAAGGCAGGTGGATCACGAGGTCAAGAGATCGAGCCCATCCTGGCCAATATGGTGAAACCCTGTCTCTACTAAAAATACAAAATTTAGGTGGACATGGTGGCGCACACCTGTAGCCCCAGCTACTCAGGAGGCTGAGATGGGAGAATCACTTGAACCCAGGAGGCGGAGGTTGCAGTGAGCCGAGATCGCACCACTGTACTCCAGCCTGGGCAACAGAGTGAGACTCTATCTCTAAAAAATAAAAAATTTAAAAATTAGAAAATGAAATGACTAGGTTAAGGTGACCCCACTGGACAGTGTCTGAACCACGATGGCTCTCATTCCCACCTTCTCTCCTTCTGCTAGATAGAGCCACACAATACAGGTGACAAATGCCTGTTAAAGTGAGAGATGAAATAGAGCAGTGTTTCAACTACCAACATGGCACTCCTGAACCCTGCCAGCAGGGTTAATAGTGGGACAGGGTGCACCAAACCATCAGCGATCTCTCAGGTCGGAGGCAGGATCATACCAGCAGACAGGCGTGGGAACCTGGGCAGAGCAAGGAGATTCTGTCCCACTGGGCACTAAAGACAGTCTTGGCCTCAGGGACCCTGGACTCTACCCATGGGAGCCAAATGGCCAGAGAGCATCTGGAGCTAGATCTGCCATCTTCCTGGATGCTGAAAGCCAGGAAGACCTTCTAGATCTTCATTTGCAGAGCCTATTTTCCAGGGCAATTTAATTCCACATTGCTTGTTCTCTGCTCTGCAGATACCTCGAAGTTTTGCACCAGGAACCAAGCTAAGGAACTCAGCTGAGGAAACCACAGGAATCTCATTCAAAGATTCAAATGGAAAAGCAGCTTCTCCTCTCTGAGCCTCAGTTTCCCCATTTGTAAAATGGTAACTTGTACCCAGTCCATTCCAGCTCAAAAATACTATGATTCTTTTCTTAACACCGTAAGGAGAAATGCCAGGTTTTCTACAAAGTGCCTGGAGCAGTGCTTGACCCAGAGTTGATGTCATGATCGACACAGTTTCCTTTCCCTGGGTAGCAAGTGCTGGGTGCCTCCCCAGCTCAGCCTGCAGAGCCTGAAGACCAGAACATTCTACTATCCCTCACTGCCTCCATCCACCCCCATCTGTGGCTTCCCTCCCCATCAAGCTCAGCTCCTTGCCCAAGGTGGGGCAGAGGCCAGAGTAGTCAGGTAAGCATGGTTAGCCACAGACGTGGCCACCCAAGGTCCCATGGCCAGAGTGGCGAGCCTGAATCCACACCAAGGCCTGGGGACCATGTCCAGTGCTCTTGTCACAAAACAGTGGACCCCATGTGATGCAGGCCCATGGGCTTGCTGCCCACCCACCGTCTGCCATCTCCCTCTGTCCCCAAGTGACCCCACTGCAGTCCTGTGGTTTAGGGTTTGCTGTTGTTGTGGCAGCGACTGAAGTCTTGGCACCCTCCCGCCAGTGAGTGGGTAGGGGGCTCCAGGGGCCAAATTCCTCTTCAAATGAGATTCCCGTGGTTTCCTCAGCTGAGTTCCTCAGCTGAGTTCCTCAGCTCGGTTCCTGGCACAGAACTCCGAGGCGTCTGCAGAGCAGAGAACAAACAATGTGGAATTAAATTTCCCTGGAAAAAAAGGCTCCACAAGTGAAGCATCTCTTGGGGCGTGGGTCTGACTGCTCCGCACCGTGCCAGGTTGGACTCCCTCTGCCCTCCAGGCACGGCGGGTGAGCAAGCCCAACTCCTTCCCCCCACCCACCGCCTCTCCCCACTGTGGGGCCTCAGAGCTGTCACCAGAGATGGGCTTTGGCTTTTCCCAGACTCTGCTGGGGCACTCTGACCAGAGACAGCTGGGAGCCCCGAAATAGGAGCGGCCTCCTGGGATGGGGTCACACCAGCTCCAGCTCCATCTGATGTTGCCGCCGCCACCACCAGGCAGGATTCAGGATCAGGTTGCAGAGACAAGGGGACATGGTGAGACAGGCTGTCTCCCTGGGTCCCAAGCCTCAGCGGCATATTCTAAAGTGATAATCCCAAGAGGCACGGAGGAGAAAAGGAGAAAGAGGCAAAGTCACCAGCTGACCTCCCCCAAGCCCCAGCCCAATACCATCTCAGATCCTGGCAGGGAAGGCCCCTGGACATGCGGTTTATCCGTGCAATGGAATGTTATCTGGCCATAAAAAGGAATGGAGCTATTGAAATGCGCTCCAGCATGGAGGAACCTGAAATCATTATACTAAGTGAAAAAAGCCAGATACAAAAGGCTGCATCGTGTATGATTCCATTTATATCAAATATCCAAATAGGTAAAGCCATAAAGACAGAGTGCAGATTAGTGGTTGCCAGGGCCTGGAGGAGAGGGAGATGGGAGTGGCTGCCTAGTGGGTGTAGAGTTTCCTTTTGGGGTTATAAAAATGTTCTGGACGGAAAGAGAGGTGGTGGTTGCACAACACTGTGAATGTATTAAATTCACAATGGTGAATTTGTTGTCATATGTATTTTACTACAATAAAAGGACAAAATGCAAGGCCCCTGGCCTCCTGGGTCCCCCAGCTGCAGAGGAATCCTGTTCTGGCTACCCCCATGGAACGTGGGTCTGTTGGTCCAAGTGGATGTGCCCTACCAGAACCACAACCTCCCTTCTAGACCATGCATTGCACATGGTATTCCTGCGCGTACAGCCCTGAAACTCTTCTCCAGGTTAATTTCCCCAAGGCAAGTCACACCCTGGGCCCAAGGGAGAGCTGTTTGAAGGAGAGTGGTTAGAATTTGGCTTCTCAGGCTGTTCTATGCCCTACTTCTGGTGCAGGATGGAGCCAGGAATTAGAAGATAAGAAGGACCAGGGCCAGCTGAGGTGGCTCAAGCCTGTAATCCCCATACCTTGGGAGTCCAAGACAGGCGGATCGTGAGGTCAGGAGTTCAAGACCAGCCTGGCCAATATGGTGACACCTCCGTCTCTATTAAAATACAAAAATTAGCCAGGCGTGGTGGCACTCACCTGTAGTCCCAGCTACTCAGGAGGCTGAGGCAGAAGAATCGCTTTAAACGGGGAGGCAGAGGTTGCAGTGAGCTGAGATTGTGCCACTGCACTCCAGCCTAGGTAACAGAGGGAAACTCTGTCTCAAAAAAGAAAGAGAGAGAGGGAAGGAAGGAGGGAGGGAAGGAAGGAGGGAAGGAGGGAAGGAAGGAAGGAAGGAAGGAAGGAAGGAAGGAAGGAAGGAAGGAAGGAAGGAAGGAAGGAAGGAAGAGAGAAATTCAGATCAACTAATATTTAACATACGGATTGACCCAGGCACCCTCACTGGGTCTGTCTGTCAGCCACTGGTGTCCCCAGAATTAGTCACTCTGTCAGGCAGAGAGCTTGAGGGCCGATCCCTCACTCTGTTGCTCACTTCCATATTGTGACGTATTGATGTCTGCATATGCCCAGTGTATACTCTCTGATTCAAACTAACTTAGTCCTCCTTAAAAAAATAAAAAAAAAAAAGATAAATGGCCTAAAAAGATTTCTGCAAAGAAACAGCAAGAAAATAGCAGAAGATCACCTCATCTGCCATATCACGAAGGAAGAACAAGTGTTGCCTATTGAGTGCCCAGGAGAGATGTCCAAAAATGAAATCTCTTTTTATCAGGATAAAGTTCAGCCAAGTTACCAAGGAAGCAACTGTGGGGGACTGAAGAGAATATGATAGAGCATTTGAAAATCGGGTTTAAAAGCGTTCCCATTGTTACATGATTTTGTGGCTGAAAACCTCATGTGTTCCCAAGATCTTTCATATCTGCCCTTCAAACAACAAACTAAAAAAGAAATGTTTAATTTGCTTAAAAATCTAAATGAAGAGTTTGAGTGGGTTTAAAATCCATTTGCTAAAAGTATTAAAATGCAACATATTCCAATTTCTTTGCAAGAGCAACTGATTGACATGAGAGAAGATGGAAATTTGCAAGCCAAGTTTGAACAAAACCTTTGCATAATTGGTAGATGGAATTGAAAATTGAAAATTAATGTCATGATTTAATGAGCTGAGCATCACAATGCACCTCGTCCATCTGGATCTAGGTATCTTCGTGAGGCCTTCTTTTCAGCTGTGACAACCATTAAAACTGAATATTGAAATAAACTGAATTTAGAATGAGACACGCAAATCACTGTTCCACACAGTGATTCACAAAACAGGATTTTCAAAAATAAACAAGCATATTCAATCACGTTGCTCTGACTGTGAGAACAAAAGGGTTTTTATTAAATGAAATGCCATTAAATGGCTTTTAAATATACCATTTAAAATGATTCAATGTATTTTTTCCTTCATTTTTATGTATAATTTTGGAATGTATATAATGGATATAGCTTATAAATATACATATAATGAGCATAACTTCTTTTATAATGTGTATATATTTTTATAATATAAATACTAATATATTTATGTATATGTAGTTCATGTATATAATTTGTAAAGTTCTATACACGTAATTTTGGTTGTTTTTGGTTTTGTTTTGTTTTTGTTTTTGAGATGGAGTCTCTCACTCTGTTATCCAGGCTGGAGTGCAATGGCACTATCTCAGCTCACTGCAACCTCCACCTCTTGGGTTCAACTGATCCTCCCACCTCAGCCTTCCCAAGTAGCTGGGATTACAAGCAGGCACCACTACATCCAGCTAATTTTTATATTTTTAGTAGAGATGGGGTTTCACCATATTGGCCAGGCTGATCTTGAACTCCCGACCTCAAGTGATCCACTAGCCTCAGCCTCCTAAAGCACTGGGATTACAGGCATGAGCCACCACACCTGGCCTATATCTGTAATTTGTAAACAAATAGTTATTAAGGTGCCTGCTCTACATTTTTTGCCGATGGGATACATGAACAACAGAGTTTGAGTTTGAGGATTCGGCAGGGCCTGAGGGGCCCTCCAGTCCAGGATTGGAGAATGCTTGGGGCCACCCTGACCTGGATCTGAGCCTTCATAATAAACATGTTCCTGCATTGGGTCTCACCTGCCCTGCAGAGGCAAAGCATTGACTGGAGCTTCAGGCGTGTGCATGTTATTATTATTGTTATTATTATGATTTTGAGATAGGGTCTCACTCTGTGACCCAGGCTGGAATGCAGTGGCACCAACATGGCTCACTGCAGCCTCAACCTCCCTAGGCTCAGGTGATCCTCTCACCTCAGCCTCCAAAGTAGCTAGGACTGTAGGCAGGTACCACCACTCCCAGCTATTTTTGTACTTTTTTAAAAAAGAGATAGGAGGGGGGACAGACAAGGTGACACACACCTGTAATCCCAGCCCTTTGGGAGGCCGAGACGGGTGAATCATGATGAGGTCAAGAGATTGAGACCATCCTGGCCAACATGGTGAAATCCTGTCTCTACTAGAAACACAAAAATTAGCCGAGCATGGTGGCGGATGTCTGTAATCCCAGCTACTAGGGAGGCTGAGGCAGGAGAATCGCTTGAACCCAGGGAACAGAGGTTGCAGTGACCCACCTGGAAGCACCAGTGTACTCCAGCCTGGGCGACAGAGAAAGACTCCATTTCAAAAAACAAAAACAAAATAAGAGATAACGAGGGTTTCACCATGTTGCCCAGGTTGGTCTCGAACTGCTGAGACTCAAGAGATCCATCTGCCTCAGCCTCCCCAAGCATTGGGATTACAGGCATGCGCCACTGCACCTAGCCAGGTATGCGCATTTTATAGCTCAGGGGTCAGAGGTCCAAAAGAGCAAGACCCGAGAGCAGCCCCACTGGAAAGACCATCATCTCCTCCCCTGGAAAAAGAAGGACCTCTCTCTCCACTAGTCCTCACCCCTCCCATTCAAAAGAAGAAGGAAAGCCTTCCTCCCACTCAGAGGGACTTCAGAGGCCCCAAAAGGGTAATTCTCTTTCCTGGAGCATCACAGCACATTGGCAATGGAGACTAAGTGTGAACTCAGACACCCTGAGCACCAGTGCTGAGGTTTTACCTGCTCTGTTCTGTCTTGACGCAGAGCCTGGTTATGGGTTACCAAAATTCTCACTGTCCTTTCTACTGGAAAGTCCCCTGCTATTCATTTTAGATTTGTGTGTTGCAAATAAAGCCTAGAATATTCAGGAGTCTAAACACTCAAAATCAATTCTCTGCCCTACTGAGGCAAAGAACATCTCTTTCCAATCTTTTGGGTCTGTCTTAACCCCAAAGAAGAGGGACTTCCAGAGAAAAGTGAAGTCTGCACCTCTGCTACCTTCTCCGGGGGCTCAGCACCTCCCTGAAGCAACAGGACCTCCCTAAGTCACACATATGTTCATATGATTCATTCATTCCCTCCCTGTGCTTGCCTTGCTTAAAGGCTCCTCCTGTGTCTCCATTGCCCACCACAGAAAATTCCCACTGCTCAGGCCTATCTATACCCTGGTCCCACTCATTTGCATCAGTCACCTGCAGGAAACAGAAGCCACATTAGCTAATGTAAGCAGAGAGGAATTTCATGCAGTATTCTGTCCTTAGAAAATGATCAAGAGAGCTAGAGGAGCAAGCTGCACTGCAGGAATAGCTCCCAGAACACAGGGGCAGAACAACCCACCTGGGAGTCTCGCCCTCTGCTACCATCAGGAGATAAGAAATCAGGAGTGGCCGGGCGCAGTGGCTCATGCCTGTAATCCCAGCATTTTGGGAGGTCAAGGCAGGCAGATCACTTGAGGTCAGAAGTTCAAGACCGGCCTGGCAACATGGCGAAACTCTGTCTCTACTAAAAATATAAAAAAAAAAAAAAAATTAGCCAGGTGTGGTGGCACACACCTGTAGTCCCAGCTATTTGGGAGGCAAAGGCAGGAGAATTGCTTGAATCCAGGAGGTGGAGGTTGCAGTGGGCTGAGATTGTGCCACTGCACTCCGGCCTGGGTGACAGAGTGAGACTCCATCTCAAAAAATAAAAATAAAAAAAATTACCAAGGCAGGCACAGTGGCTCATGCCTATAATCCCAGTCCTTTGAGAGGCTGAGGTGTGAGAATTACTTGAAGCCAGGAGTTTGAGACCAGCCTGTGAAACACGGTGTGACCACATTTCTAAAAAAAAAAAAATTCTTCAATTACTATTGAGATATTTCATATTATTTTTCATACTGAGTCTTTAAAATCTGGATTGTATTTTGCACCAACAGCACATCTTTATTTAACCACATTTCAAGTGCTCGGTATCCACCCGAGACTAACTGACAGGAGATGGCTCAGCTCTGGCCTTCTGTAGGCCTCTTGGTTCACCAGGCCGAGATTTGGGGGCCTTTTCTGTGTGAGTCATGCTCCCCATGAACACTGTGCTCCTTGAGGGCAGGAGCCTTGTCCCATTCATCTCTATATCCCACGCCTGAATGCAGGGGCACTCAATAAATGTTTTGTTTTGTGTTTTGTTTTGTTTTGTTTTGTTGAAATCGAGTTTTGCTCTGTCACCCCAGCTAAGTACAGTGGTGAGATCTCAGCTCATTGCAACCTCCATCTGCCAGGTTTAGGTGATTCTCCTGCCACAGCCTCCCAAGTAGCTGGGATTACAGGCACCCACCACCACGCCTGGCTAATTTTTATAGTTTTAGTAGAAACAAGATTTCACCATGTTGGCAAGCTGGTTTCAAACTCCTGAACTAGGCAATCCGTGCACCTCGGCCTCCCAAAGTGCTGGGATTACAGGCAGGAGCCACCACACCTGGCCAAATAAATGTATATTGAATGAATAAGTAATGTGGGTTCTCTACAAGAAAAAAACTCAGTCAGAAATTATGTTTCTTAGTTTGTTTAACTGATTTTCCCTCTCCTTTAATGAGAGACAGCAGAATACATCAAAATACAGGCTAAGTTTGTTTGTCTTTTTTTAATATACTTGGACTCTCTTCTCTCAGAAGAGTAGATGTTGGACAAGGTGCCCCTATCAACTAGGGAAATCGTGTATTTTGAGGCTCCCTCACTTTAGACCAGTGCCCCCAGACCAGGTTCTGCCATCAGTGTCCCCCCACACCATGGCTGAACACCCCCTTACAACATTCTGCAATCTCTGGCCCTTCTAGAACAGGGAGAAGGTTGGAGCCATGGAGAAGGAGCGACCAGACTTCTGGGCTTCCTGACATCACCCTCCAATGCTCTCCCCTCAGGGAACTCCCACCCTGGGGCACAGACCAGACAAGGGACAGAGATAGCCCATGAGTGAAGGAACAGCTACGAGTCCCTTCTCAAAGCCCTCCAGACATTTCAGCCTCCTTTCCTTGAGTGAGAGGCCCCATCCCAGGTTAGAGTCATTACTGTGAAAGGGGAGAAAGAAGACAAGACAAGCTCCTGCCTAGCCTTACTTCCAATGGGCCCGTACCTGCGCCTGTCCCAGCGTGACCCAGCACAAAGGGGGGCTGCAGAGGGTCTCCTGCCCACTGGCCTCCTGCTTTGTCAAGGCCCTCACTCTCTACCAGCTCTGCCAACCCTTGGTCTCTGACCCAGCCAGCACCTGAGGGGTGCCTGCTGCACACCTTGACCCTAGCAATGCCCTGTCCAAGCAAGGACTCCCTGACCATGTGCCACATGAAGGCCAAGCAGGAACTTGGGAGCCCCTCACACACACCCAGCCCCAAAATCTGCCACCCAGAGCTTCCCTTCCTGCTGTCTGCGCCAGCCCCACCTGAGCTCACTGGACCTAGCAGGGGGTGGGGCCTCCTGCTGTCAGGGCCACGGTGCAGAGCCCGCCCGGAGGGGAGGGGAGAGGGCGGGCAAGCTGCTCTTAAGGCAGGTCTGGAGGTGAACTGGCGCCTCTCCTGACTCCTCACCTGGACTGTGAGTCGTCTTGATCCAGTGGTGAATGCAACAGCCTGCCCACCTGTGGACACCAGGTAGGTGCCTTTATTCTTTAAGAACAGAAGCACTGAGCAGCTTTACTGGTGGCCCTGACTCATTTAACCATTCAATTTTTTTTTTTTTTTTTTTTTTGAAACGGAGTCTTGCTCTGTGGCACAGCCTGGAGTGCAGTGACACGATCTCAGCTCACTGCAACCTCCACCTCCCAGGTTCAAACAATTCTCCCGCCTCAGCCTCCTGAGTAGCTGGGATTGCAGGCAGGTGCCACCACGCCCAGCTAATTTTTGTATGTTAAGTAGAGACAGGGTTTCACCATGTTGACCAGGCTGGTCTTGAACTCCTGACCTCAGGTGATCCTCCTGCCTTGGCCTCCCAAAGTGCTGGGATTACAGGCGTGAGCCACTGCACCTGGCCTCATTAAACCTTTTGTCCTCAGCTTCTCCACTTCTCAGGGCTCAGAGCAAAGGTGGGAGAAATGGGGTAGAGGATGTGGACAAGACAGAGATGATCTCAGGATTGCAGACTGCAGAGTTCAGCACTTTAGGGGAACTAAACCTGTGCCCCTTGGTGAAGAGATGGGAGAGCTGAGGGCAGGGAGGAAAAAAGGCTTGCCTGAGGTCATGGAAAGGGACTGAACATGGAACCCAGGCCTCCTGCCTCCCAGTGCTCCGGGAGCTCTCTGGGCCCTTCAGAGGTAGGCAGGAATGGGAGGTGGGTGGCTGGCCTTCACTGTCCCTACAGGTCCCTGCCTGCTACCCACATCCTGCGTCACCAGGTCTGGGTGGGACGGATGGGAAGATCAGGAGCCAGTTTTCAAAAATAGGGGGCGCAGTGGGGATTGGGCTGAGGCAAAGTGCTTTTGGGGAGACTCAGGCTTCACCCTTGCCCCACCCTCTCCCTTCACCGACCTGGGCTCATAGGGAGAGAGTAAGGAGAAGAGATTGACAATGACAGGGAAGAGGGGATTTACCAAGTTACCATGACTCCCCAGAGCCCTTGGGGACTAAGAGATCTGAGTCAGAATCGGAAGCTGGAGCAGGTGGGGGGCACCTATAAATGGGGCAGAAAAGGCTGGAGCCCTCCTTACCGCCACCCCTCCTCCCCATGCATCCCAACCACACAGAGCCCTGGGCCCAGAGTCTCTTCCCACCACTTACAGCAAGAAAGAGCAAGTTACAGAAGGGGACAGCGTTCAGGAATACAGGGCTAAGACGGAGCCCTGCCCTGGGACATCCAAGGGCCAGGCAGAGCCTTGAAAGAAGCCTAAAGAGGAGCGTAGGAGCTGCTGCTCACCCTTTGCTCAGCTCTAGGTCTGTCCCTCTTGGTTCCAGAATCCCAGAAGGGGCAGCGGTGGACAGGGGTCTTAAATCTGTGAAGCAGCCACAGAGGCTAAAAGTGTGGGACCGTGGAGCAGGACGACCTGGGTTCAAACCTCAATTCGCATTCGGGTTGCATGACCTTGGGCAGATTCCTCCACCTCTCCAACCCTGCGGCAGTAGTACCCTCCTCAGAGAACTGTTGAGAGCATTCGAAGTGTTCGGTATCATATTCCCATCATACAGATGGAACGACTGAGGTCTGCCCAGAGAGGAAAGGACGCTTGCCCAGCGTGGCACAAAAGCTGTGTCCAAATTAGTAAGCAGGTATCCTGGGTCCCGGTCGTGAGGGGACACACAGCCCTACTTGAGCTCTGCAAAGTCAGCGGCCCCCACCTCCTCTGCAGGGCACAGCCAGAACACCCTGCAGGGAGCGCCCAGATCCTGTCCCAACAAACCCAGGCCACTTGGAGCTTCTGTGGAAAAAGCTGAGGTTCCGGCTTTGTGTCCTCAGCTGTCCCGGGAAGGAGGGAGCACAGAGGCGGGCTCCCTTCCACTGCCATTTATAGACAACTTCCCGTGCCTGGAATGCCCCGCCCCCTGCAGGACCTGGCCAAGGCAAAGTCTGGCATCAGACCTACCGGAGCCGCAGGGGTGAGGAGAGGCAGGAGAGGGGGAAGGGGGCGTGGCTTTCCTCGGGAAACCCGTGTGACCTTCATCCAATCATGCCGCGGCTCTAGACCCCAGGAGTCCCTCTGCGCTTGAATTCCATGTGTCGCAAGGAAGTAAGATTCCAAAATCCCATACCTGGGTTTGAATCCCAGCTCCAACATTTTTCTTGATGTGAAGCATGTTTCTTGACCTCTCCGAGTCTCAGTATCTTGATCTGTAAAATGGACTGACAACTCAAAATAAGTCCGGGCATAGTGGCTCACACCTGTAATTCTATCACCTTAGGAGGCTGAGGAAAGAGGATCACTTGAGTCCAGGAGTTCAAGACCACCTCCAGCAACAAAGTGGGACCCTGTTTCTACAAAAAATTCGCCGGGTGTAGTGGCACAGGCCTGTAGTCCCAGCTACTTGTGAGGGTGAGCTGGGAGAATAATTTGAGCCCCAGGAGGTCAAGGCTGCAGTGAGCCATGACTGTGCCATGCATTCTAGCCTATGCAACAGAGCAAGACCCTGTCTAAAGAAAAAAAAAAAAGAGGACTGACAATAGGGGTGCAGTGCTTCCTAGAGCTGCAAGAGGGGTTGAGTTACCAAGTGTGTAAACCACCTAGCACATGGTCAGTGCCCAATAAATGGAAGCTACTATTACGAGAGTGTTATACTCCTTAAGTCCTTATTTCTAAGGACGATTTAGAATTGCCCAAGTACCTTCACAAGGAGCACCTCCCTGGCTCCGTAACACTCTCTGGGAGGGCGCAGGGCAGGAATCCTCATTCCCATCTCACAGATGAGGAAACTCAGGATCAGAGTCACACCATAAGGAGCTACTTGAGCTGCAAGTCAAATCTAAATCTTCAGCTCCCAGAGTCTACTTTCTCTTCTCCCAGGCTAGTCTCAGATTCCTTTTCCGGGGCTAAGGGCTGACTCCTAAGCAGGATGTAAAGGAGGCATCTTGGCCATGAGGGGAAAGAGAGCTGGGGAGTGTTGCTGGTGCTGGGGGCAGCAAAGCTCAGAGCACGTAGTGGGAGTGCAACCAGCAGGTCCCAGCTCTGTCAGGTTTTCCTGGCAGCCTCATTCCCAGAACCTCTTACCTCCTGCCAAGTCCCACCTGCAAGAAACTAGCATGTGGCATTAAAGCTGGACAATGGAAAGCACTTTTCACAGGAAGGAAAATGAGGAGGTTGAGATATCGCTTTCCCAAATGAGCCCCAAGGAAATGAATATCATCTGATGATATCACTCCCCCGCTCAAAACTTTTCAGAGGCTCCCTGTTACCCTCAGGGTTGAGCTGGCAGTCCTGAGCCCAGCCTGCTTCCCCCGCCCCATCTCCTCCATCCATCCCAGGTGCTCAATAGTGTCTTGCAAGCCTCCTTGCTGGCCAGACTCTTGCACAGATGGTCCCCTCTGCTTTATTTGTTTGTTTGTGGAGAAGCAGAGTCTCACACTGTTGCCCAGGCTCAAGTGCATTGGCTCGATCTCAGCTCACTGTAACCTCTGCCTCCCAGGCAATTCTCCTTCCCCAGACTCCTGAGTAGCTGGAATTACAGGCATGCACCACCATGCCAGCTGATTTTATATTTTTGGTAGAGATGGGGTTTCACCTTGTTGGCCAGGCTGGGCTCGAACTCCTAACCTCAAGGGATCCGCCCACCTTGACCACCCAAAGTGCTGGGATTACAGATATGAGCTACCATGCCTGGCCCACCCCCCTCTATTTTAAACCTTCCCCTGCCTCCTCATCCCTACCTTGCCCAGCTGCCTCTTGTTTTTCCTTCTTATCCCCTTTGCATGTTGCTTCCTCCAGGAAGGCCTCCCTAACCTCCCCGCTAAACTAGGAAAGTCCACTGCCCCTCCCCTCCTCCCTCATGACTCTCCTTACAGGTGTTCACCCACTTACTTGTCTGTTTCACCAACAGGCTTAAGTGCAGGCGCTCAGACATCAGGCAGCCTGGGGCCCAGTCTTTCTATGACATTTGTTAGCAGTGTGACTCTTGGGCAAGTTACCTACCTCTCTGTGCCTCAATTCTCTCACTGTAAAATGGGATAATAATACCTACCTTATACAGTTGTTAGGAGGATTTTTAAAGGCTTTATGTAAAAATACCAGAGCTTATGTGCTTAATAATTACTCAGCAAACATTAGGTAGTATTTACTTAATAAACACACCTGGGATGTAGTAGATACTCAATACACATCTACTGAGGTTATTTTATTCAATGATCCCTTACATAATGCTTATTATGTGCCAGGCACTGTTCTAAGCACATTGCAAATATTAACTTGTTTTATAGACAGAGAAGTCAATTAACTTGCCCAAGGTTAAACAGCTTGTAGGTGGTGGAACCGGCGCAAACCCAGGTGGTCTGGCTCCAGTATTCATGCTTTTTTAATTTTCTTTTTTTTTTTTTTTTAAACAGAGTTTTGCTGTTGTTGCCCAATCCAGAGTACGATGGCACAATCTCAGCCTCTGGCTCCTGGGTTCAAGTGATTCTCCTGCCTCAGCCTCCCAAGTAGCTGAGATTACAGGCATGTGCCACCACGCCTGGCTAATTTTGTATTTTTTATAGATACGGGGTTTCTCCACGTTGGCCAGACTGGTCTCAATCTCCCAACCTCAAGTGATCCACCCGCCTCAGCCTCCCAAAGTGCTGGGATTACAGACGTGAGCCACCACACCCAGCAGCATCCATGCTTTTAAATGAATGAATAAATTGGCCCTTGTATGGAGGGTGGGGAGGCAGGGGCTTCACCTACAGAAGTTACTCCGTTCCCACTCTTGGACTCTTGCAGATCCTGGGAGCTCCTGGTTGGCAAGTGAGATCTATGGGATGTCAGTGAAGCTGGTTGAAAACCAGAGGTAAACCACAGAGGTCACCACCCCCACCATGTCCCAGGTGATGTCCAACCCACTGCTGGCAGGAAGCCACACTGTCAGCTTGGCACCTCGTGATGAGCCCAGGAAGTCCCTGCACCCAGCACCCAGCCCCAGCCTGCCACCCCAGTGTTCTTACTACACCACAGAAGGCTGGGGAGCCCAGGCCCTGATGGCCCCCATGCCCTGCATGGGGCCCCCTGGCCGACTCCAGCAAGCCCCACAGGCAGAGGCCAAAGCCACCTGCTTCCTGCCATCCCCTGGTGAGCAAGCCTTGGGGACCCCAGAGGATCTTGACTCCTACATTGACTTCTCACTGGAAAGCCTCAATCAGATGATCCTGGAACTGGACCCCACATTCCAGCTGCTTCCCCCAGGGACTGGGGGCCCCCAGGCTGAGCTGACCCAGAGCACCGCATCAATGAGAGAGAAGGAGGGACCTGAAGCCTTGGGTAAGGATTTGGGGTGCAGTACCAGGAGGGGGGCTTGGTGCCAGACCTCAGGAGGAAGAAGGACTTTCCTATGTACCGAGAAGGGGACAATGTCCTGTTGGGAAATGCCATGCAAACCTAACCACATTACCAACCCCTCTGTTTTCTGTGCTACACAAAAGGCATAAATACAAGTTTCCCTCACTAGCCCATTCTATTTGGTTCCTGAGTTTGGAAAATGATAGATCCCTATTTTGTATGATTTTATGAGGACTTAAATAAGCTACTATAGAAAGTGTTTTGTGCAGGCCGGGCACAGTGGTTCACACCTGTAATCCCAGCACTTTGGGAGGCTGAGGCTGGTGGATCACAAGGTCAGGAGTTTGAGACCAGCCTGGCCAAGATGGTGAAATCCCGTCTCTACCAAAAATACAAAAATTAGCCAGGCACTGTGGCAGGTGCCTGTAATCCCAGCTACTTGGGAGGCTAAGGCAGGAGAATTGTTTGAACCCAGGAGATGGAGGTTACAGTGAGCCAAGATCGTGCCACTGCACTTTAGCCTGGCCAACAGAGCAAGACTCCATCTCAAAAGAAAAGAAAAAGAAAGTGTTTTGTATAGTGCCATGCCCATAAGGAAAAGCTCAGTAAATGTGAATCCTTGACCCCCACTGCCCTAGGGTGTCTCACGTCAGAGCCTAACCTGAGCCCCCCTGAAATTTTGGTAGGATCACTATCTGGACTTCTGTCCTTGTTTAGAGGAGTATCTCTTTGGAGAGGCCACACTGGAAATGGTAGGATTGGGTAAGGACCTGGTAGTGTTCAAGCGATGGTATGCTGGTGAATGTTTACCTGGCTCCCTGGTTGGGGAGCAGGGGCAGAAGGAGCTGATTTGAAGCTTCTGCCCATTTCCACATTGTAAATTCTCCCACCATGGCCTATTTCAGGCTACCAACATGATATCACTGAATGAGGAGCTAGAGACACATGCAGTAGCAGGCTATGACACAGCATTGCCACTACACCGACACAACAGACATAGAGAACCTCGAGAGTGCAGATAATAGTACCCTGTAGTGAAATAATTGGGATGTGACGAACTTTGAGTATTTACTACCTTTGTGTTTAACGTAAGTTACTTCATTGTAAGTGTGTGTAATTATTCATAATGGCTGAGTTTAGTAACCAGCTGGACAAAATCCTGAAAATTTAACAACCAGCTCTTAACCAGCTGATGCAAGCCAATTCCAGTGCACCACCGAGTCCAAAGGAACCTGGAAATTCCCACATCTGGCTTCAGTTTCCTGAACAAAGACTTTCAAGTATTCTCTGAGGATGAGGGTCAAGGAGCTGCCCCATTAGGTTGGAACACTGAGGCCTCCAAGGCTTTAAACTACCAGCAAGGGTGACGGGGTGCATGATTAGGATAGAGATAGGAGCCATAAGATCTTCCACTTATTGGACACGTATTATATATCAGGCAGTGTGCCGAGCACTTTGTGTAGAATCCTCAATCCTCTCAATCCACTCCCTGAGTTAAATTTTTTTTTTTCTTTTTTCTTTTTTCTTTTTTGTGACAGAGTCTCTCTCTGTCACCCAGGCTGGAGTACAACAGCACAATCTCAGCTCAGGCTAACCCCGGGTTCAAGAGATTCTCCTGCTTCAGCCTCCCCAGTAGATGAGATTACAGACTCCTGCCACCACACCCAACTGATTTTTGTGTTTTTAGTAGAGACAGTCTAGGCTGGTCTCAAACTCCTAGGCTCAAGTGATCCACCTGCCTTGGCCTCCCAAAGTGCTGGGATTACAGACATGAGCCGCTGTGCCCAGCCGCATATTTTACCTCCATTTTGCGCATGAGAAAGCTGGGGCTGCTGGGGTTGAGTGAGGAGGCAGTCTAGCCTAATGGTTGGCGTCGGGCAGAGCATCCACAAGCTCCTTGCTACACTGCTTTGTGCTGCAGCTTCCTCATCTGAGAAATGGAGGTAATGAGGGTTCTTACCTCAAAGGTGTTACGGGGGTTGAAAGAAATTATATTTGTTGGCTGCTTACCACAAATCCTGGCACACTACAAGCCATGATAAATGGTAGCTGTTTTCATTAAACATTAGGGGTTGCATGTCAGGCCAGCCCCAGGGTAGGTTTAGGCTCGGGGTGGAGGCCAGCTCGGCACCCAGGCCCTCTGGCATGCTGGGTTCCTGGGCTCCTGGGCTCCTGCCTGCTCTGCCCCCTCCCGCCAAGTACTGCCTGCCAGGCCTGTTAAAGAAACCGTCCCTCAAGGGTCTTCCTGTTTCTTAATGCCAGTCATGGGCACATCACTGCAGGAAAGGTGTCTTGGGCCTAATTACTGTTGGCAGGAGCAAGCACAGGGTTTTACCATGCATAGCCCAAGGCAGGCTTTCCACATGTCCAAGGCCGGCTGGGCCAAAACCAGTCCCTGTGGAACATCCACACACATTGGATGGGGGTTGGTGACAACTGGGCCCTTCCTCCATGGAAGGGGCTCATGATCAGCTTGGGGCTGATGGCGTGGATCCGCATCCACAGATGCCCTGGGCACCACATGCCACTGTGGACATGTATCCACACAACTCTGGGGAACAGGGAACGCAAGGCAGGCCCTGGCCAGAGGGTCCTAAGGAAGCTGCCTTGCTGTGCCCCGGCCCCTTCTGATGGAGAAAAAAAAAAAAAAAAAACCCTTCCTCTAACCTCTGCCTGGACACCTCCAATGCCTGGGAGCTCACGACCCCCTAAGACTGCCCAGCCAGGTCAGCTCCCCATTGGGAAGTTCTCCACCATCACTAAGAATAACAGGTACCTGCACCCAAAATCCTCCCTGCAGACCCTGCTACTGGTGACCAAGCTCTCACTGGCCCATAGCGGCGCAAGTAACTCTGAGCAACCTGGTGAGTTCTCTTACCTCTAAATGTATTCAGAGTGGAGAATGCTCTGCCATTTTATAATCTCATCCTTCCTAGGATTGGGCTATTCAAGGAAAGACATTCTGACATTACCGTGCTAGGACATGTTTACTGTTCCTCTTCGTCCTAACTTGGCAAAATTTAAAAATTAAACATTAGCAATTCTATATTATTGACTTTTCCCCTAAATATATATAGATTTTTTTTCTGAGACAGGGTCTTGTTGTGTTGCCCGGGCTGGAGTACAGCGTTGTGATCGTAGCTCACTGCAGCCTTGAGCGCCTAGGCTCAAGCAGTCCTCCCACCTCAGCCTCCCCAGCAGCTGGGACTACAGGCACATGTCACCATTCCTGGTTAATTTCTTTCTTTTTTTTTTTTTCCTGGTGGGTGATAGAGTCAACAGTTTCAAGCGATTCTCATACCTCAGCTTCCTGAGTAGCTGGGATTACAGGTGCCCGCCACCATGCCCAGCTAATTTTTTTGTATTTTTAGTACAGACAGGGGTTTCACCATGTTGGCCATGCTGGTCTCGAACTCCTGACCTCAAGTGATTCTCCTGGTTCAGCCAAAACGCTGGGATTACAGGCATGAGCCACCACACCCGGCCAACCTGGCTAATTTTTAAACTTTTTGTAGAGATGGAGTCTCGCCACATTGCCCAGGCTACCTCAAGCAATTCTCCTTCTCAGCCTCCCAAAGTTCTGGGATTACAGACAGTGAGCCACATTGCCCAGCCCAGACTTAAAAAAAAAACAGAACAAAACAAAAAACTAGTCCATGTACCAGCCTGGCCAACATGGTGAAAACTCAACTCTACCAAAAATACAAAAATTATCTGGGTGTGATGGCACACACCTGTACACACCTGTAGTCCCAGCTACTTGGGAGGCTGAGGTGGGAGAATCACTTGAGCCTGGGAGGTGGAGTGTGCAATGAGCCGAGATCCTGCCACTGTAATCCAGCCTATGCAAAAGAGTGAGAACCTGTCACAAAAAAAAAAAAAAAAAAAAAAAAAAGAGAGAGAGAGTTCATGTAATATATGATCCCAGTGTATGCCTTTGAAGGGAACAGTGGAAACCTCCTTTGACAGCTGAGGAAACTGGGGCTCAGGGTGGGTATGTGGTGGTTCACAGTCACACAGCCAGGGAGAGATAGGTCAGGCCCCGAATCCCAACCTACTGGGCTCCGTAGGAACTCTTTCTCTCTTTCTAAAATCTAGTCTTCTGCCCGCTGGGGCATCACGGAATCCATCCATTTCGAGGCAGCCTACAGGCTCCTCTTCTGAGACCCGACCTCCCAGGCACTTCACAAACCTTCCCCAGGTTCCCTGTACCTGCCTTCTTTTAAACATGCCCTGGGGGTCCCCATCCCACAGGGAACGTGGTTCCTAGAAGCAAACACTATATCCATTTCTTTATCCTCTCCACCACCCCACCCGTCTTTGGAACAGGCCCACACTCATTTTCCAGTAATTTCTGCCAGGCAAGGCTGTTTACCAGCCCCAAGTGAAGGGCATTTAATAACTGTCTCTCCACCCCCCACCCACATGCCCTCCCTCCACCCACCTGCCCACCTGGGGCTGGCGCCGGCACCCACCCAGCACTGCTCAGACTTGCCCCACAGGCCAGTAAACAGCCACTGCACCCCCGCAAAGAGTGGAGGGCCCCAACCCCACGCCCCAGCCATACTCACCTCGGGACAGCAGCGGGAGGTGAGTACGGGGCTCCTTCCTCCCCTACAGCTCTCCTTACTCTGCGCCCCCAGCAAGGTCCCTGGTGGAAGTTTAGATGACCCAGTGAGTAGGGAACCCAGAGCTTCATCAGGCCAAGAGAATCTCCCCAAAGCAGCCAAGCACCTTCTCACAGGGCAAGGCCTTGGAACAGGGTCCCAAGGAGCCTCTCCTCATCCTGAAAGAAGCAGTCCCCAAACAGAGCACAGCAACACTCCCTGGCTGTGCAGCATCGATAACTCACTTCACCTCTCTGAGCCTTGATTTCTCATCTGTGATATCAGCATAATAATATTCCCTACTTCAATAGCGTTGTCATGAGGGTTATACAAGCAACGTGTTCATATTGGTCCTGGCACACAGCACTCAATACTAGCCTTTATGAAACATGGTTGTACACTAACCGTTAGCTCCACCCCCACTCTGCTCCAAGCCTCAGTTTCCTCCTCTGTAAATAATACCTGCCCTGCCTGAGGGCTGTTATGAGGTTCAGAGGAGATTATGGTTGTAAACACTATAAAGTCCTATAAATATTGAAGTTGGCTGACGCGGTGGCTCACGCCTGCAATCCCAGCACTTTGGGAAGCCGAGGCGGGTGGATCGCCTGAGGTCAGGAGTTTGAGACCAGTCTGGCCAACATAGTGAAACCCCGTCTCTACTAAGAATACAAAAAATTAGCCAGGCATGGTAGTGGGCACCTGTAATCCCATCTACTTGGGAGGCTGAGGCAGGAGACTCAATTAAACCCAGGAAGCAGAGGTTGCAGTGAGCTGACATCATGCCACTGCACTCCAGCCTGGGCAACAAGAGTGAGACTCCATCTCAAAAAGAGAAAGAAAAAAAAAAAGCATTGAAGTTGTGCTTTCCAGCCTTCCAGAAGAATCCAACCCATTCTCCATTTGGCCAATACTGCCCCCTAAAAGCAGGCAGGTAAGAAATGCTCCTTTCTCAAGGTCGCCTTGGGCAGGCTCCAGGCTATTTTATTTCATCCTCATCACAACCTTGCAAGACTGGTTTTAGATCCTTACTTTTCAGATAAGGAAACTGAGGCTCAGAGAGGTTAGGAAAGTTACAAGTGCCCTTGGCTGAAAAACCACAAAGCCAGGACTCACCCCAGGCTTGTCTGGCTACAAAGCCAGGCTCTTCCTCCACCTGCTAAGCAGCAAGCCCCGGTCAGCTGCCAGCCCTTGCTCATCTGATGTAATCCCCCACCCCCACTGTGGCCCAAGCAGGCTCAGACAGAGGCAGTCACCGTGAGCAGGGCCAGATGGCCCTACCCAGGAGCAGGCTGGGGCAGGCTGGGGCTCCACAGTCGTAAAGGGGAGGAACAGTACATGTGCCAGGGCCCCAGGCAGGTGGGAGCTGAGGGTGCACGTTCTCCCCAATTTCCCCAGCCTCCATCCCAGGAAGCCAGAGGCAAGACACACTCTCAAGAAAGGAGCAGCTCGTTAACCCCCACTTTCCTCCAGCTTTGCTGGAATAGCACCAAGGACCATTCCCCTCCCCCAGGTCAGGAGGATGGGTGTCCATTGAGCAGGGCAGCCCACTCCAAGCCTGACCTCGGGAGAGGAAGAAGGCCTCAGAATCCCAAGAGTCCTGGGTGCCACCACTGGGGAGTGGAAAGAGTGCTGGAGTGAGTCAGCAGCCTGGGGGGTGAGTTGCTTGACCCTGTGCTAGAAGCCCCAGGAGACCCACAGCTCAAGAATGCAGCAAGCCCTGCGCTCTAGGAGTGCCTGCTCCAAAGCAGGATTCACAAACTCCGCTGCGTTTTCACATGCCCTGGGTGGCCGTGCTAAAGAGCAGATTCTATTTCTGTAGAGGTGGAGCGTGGGTAATGTGGTCCTGCTGGGCCATTCATGGTCTACTGGACACACCTGAAAAACTGGAAAACAAACAAAACTGAGGCCTGGGTTCACCCCCTGGAGGGTCTAATCCAATTGGCATGAGGTGCAGCCTGGGGTGATTCCAGTGTGTAACCAAGCTTGAGAATCCCTGCTTTCATTGCAGGTACAAGAAACAACCATCACTTTCTTTTTATTTATTCATTTTTTTTTTTTGGAGATGGAGTTTCGCTCTTGTCACCCAGGCTGGAGTGCAGTGGCACAATCTCGGCTCACTGCAACCTCTGCCTCCCAGGTTCAAGCAATTCTCATGCCTCAGCCTCCCAAATAGCTTGGATTACAGGCGCCTGGCTAGTTTTTGCATTTTGGTAGAGATGGGGTTTCGCCAGGTTAGCCAGGCTGGTCTTGAACTCCTGTTCTCAGGTGACCCAGCCACCTCAGCCTCCCAAAGTACTGGGATTACAGGCGTGAGCCATCTCACCTGGCCTCAGAAAAACCACTTTCACTCGCCCTGAGTAGCAGAGGCATCAGAAAGTGTCACTGGTACAGCCCATCAAGTGGTCATTTCAACGTAGAAACAGGGCACAGACAAGGGAGAGGGTTGCCCCGTTTGTAAGCACCTGCACTGTGCCAGGAGCAGTGCTGCCTGTGCGAATTCCACCTCATCATTTCTGTAACACCAAGAGGCTGGATGCAGTTGTCCCACTTTACAGGTGTGGAACTGAGGCCCTGAGTAGTGAAGTCTTTTGGCCAAACTCTCAGAGGATAAGTGGCAGAGCCAGGTCTGAAGCCTGGGTCTATCTGATTCCAGGACCTGGGTTCTCTACTGCATCTCCATACCCAAGGGAAGTTGTCACAGGGAGGGGGACTTTGGAACTGGGTCCTGAAGGCGGAGTTGGGCTCTCCTCTCTGGGCCTCAGTTTCTCATCACTATAAAAGAGGAAAGACAGGATGACCTTGGGGACCCTTCCAGTGTTTCTGTTCTGAGTCTGGGCTCCTGGGTTTCACCAGTGCTCTGCTTTTCTTCCCAAAGATATAAAGTACATCGAGGTGACCTCCGCCAGATCCAGGAGCCACGATGGCCCCCAGCGCTGCTCCAGCCCCTCTGTCACCCCACCCTTCGGCTCCCCTCGAAGTGGTGGCCTCCTCCTTTCCAGAGATGTCCCCCGAGAGACCCGAAGCAGCAGTGAGAGCCTCATCTTCTCTGGGAACCAGGGCAGGGGGCACCAACGCCCTCTGACCCCCTCAGAGGGTCTCTCCCCTCAACCCCCAAATTCCCCCAGCATCTCCATCCCTTGCATGGGGAGCAAGACCTCAAGCCCCCATGGCTTGGGCTCCCCACTGGTGGCTTCTCCAAGATTGGAGAAGAGGCTTGGAGGCCTGGCCCCACAGCGGGGCAGCAGGGTCTCTGTGCTGTCAGCCAGCCCATTGTCTGATGTCAGCTATACGTTTGGAAGGTAGGTTCTATAGCTTCTAACACTGCACACACAACACACACACACACAGGCACATGCGCACACACTCCCTAAAATCATTGAAAGGCACCCTGCTTTGTCTGAGCAGAATCTGGGCATGCACCAAAAGCAAAATTGAATGTTCGCTTTCACAGCCATTCAGATCTCAAGCTGTCCTCAAGTATTGAGAATACAATTCAATATAGAAAGCCTTGACTTATATATCCCTGTTGGGAAAAGAGCTGTTGCTTTCATGAGGCTCATCTATATCCTTTCCAGCCCTCAGACAACCCATCTCAGGGAAGAGTTTTTCTAAACCCCAAAACACAAGGCTATAAACAGAATCGGGGGGCCTGAGATGAACCATTTAGGAATAAAAAGGCTCCTTTCTGTTTGTTGCTGGCAAAACCTAGCAAAAGAGGGAGGCAGCCTTGCCTGGACATTACTTACAATCCCAGCTGAGTTCTCTATAGACCTCACAGCAGAACTGCAAGCACGTGCACACCCATCCTGCCCCAGGAAGACAGAATCCCAGGACTCTGCCTCCCATTCCACCGCCAAAGTCACTGGCCAAGGAAGTCCCTGGCACAGAGGCTGGGGATTCCATAGCCATGCCCATTGGCATGGGCCTCTGAACTCAGGGAGAAGTCTAGCTGGATGTGAAGCTGGCCTCCTCCTGCAGCTGGGGAGTTTCCTCTGCATCAGCTGCGGTGTGTTCCAGCATCGCTCCAGCCCATCTGCAGGGCTCCTGGGAGTCATGGGGGCCTGGGAGGTCCTGATGTGACAGCTCAGTCAGGATGGCCAGGCTGGGAAGGCAGAGGAAGGGTGGGCTAGCCTATGCCCAAGGCCTGCAGGGTCAGCTCACTGGCTACTTTAAGTGGCCCAAGACCCTGCCATCCAGGCACATTTCTGTATCCTTACCATCCCTTGAGGATCACATAGGTGTGCACTTTGCTCTGGGCTGTGGAGGGTGGGGTAGGCAGTGTTCTATTTGGCCAAAGCCACAGGAACCCAAATCACTAGATCAGAGCCTGGCTCTAGCCCTGAGCCACCTGCTGCCCTAACACCCTGTCTGACTCTCTGCTGCAGCAGCCAGTCCCTCCTGCACTCCAGCATCTCCAGCCATCAGTCACCTTCCAGATCCTTGGAAAGTCCTGCCAGCTCTTCCTCCAGCCTCCACAGCCTTGGCTCAGTGTCCCTTTGTACGAGACCTAGTGACTTCCAGGCTCCCAGAAACCCCACCCTAACCATGGGCCAACCCAGATCACCCAACTCTCCACCACTGGCCAAAGAACATGCCAGCAGTTGCCCCCCATCCATCACCAACTCCATGGTGGACATACCCATTGTGCTGATCAATGGCTACCCAGAACCAGGGTCTTCTCCACCCCAGCGGATCCCAGGACACCAGGGCTCTGTCCGACCTGGAGCAGCTTCTCCCAGGAACCCCTGTCCAGCCACCAGAAGTCACAGCCAGACCCTGTCAGATGCCCCCTTCACCACGTGCCCAGAGGGTATGTCATAAGCCAATATTTCAAGCAATGTAAGGTTTGGCTCGGGGGAATAGACAAAGTGCCAGTGGGTTTCTGCAACAGCCAGACAACACGTTTATTGAGCAACTACTGTGTGTCCAGCACTCTGCCAGGTATTGAGGACACACACAGAGGGACACAGTCTAGAAAGAGAGACAAAAACAAATCATCACAGTAGGGTTGGACAAATGCGGAGATAAAGTGATATTCTCAGTCACACGGGCCAGAGCAGAAGGAGTGATTATTTCAGTCTGGAGAACAGAGGAGGTGACATCCAAGCTGGATCTGGGAAGTGGATCAGAATTTTGTGGCCAGAGAAGGAGAGGAAAGGCATTCCCAGCAGAGAGAGCAGGGGACCCACAGTCATGAAGGTGTAGAAGCACATGGCATGTTTAGGAAATGCCGATATGTTGGGTGCAGGTTCAGGTCATTGAGAGTAATTTGAAACCAGGTTGTGAAAGGCCTTAAATGCCAAGCTAAAAAAAAGAAGGAATTTGCCTTGGGGAACCATCAGAGAGCTTCCTGCAGGAGAGTGATGGGGTCAGAGGTGCAAGCTCAATGGATCACCCTGGCCTGCACGGCAGATGGATAGCAGGGGCCTGAACCGGGGTGGGGCAGAGGGGGTGGAGGAGAGAGGACAGAGCCAGGCGACCCTCAGGATGTGCTTGATGACTAACCCAGGGAAAGCGAGAAGGCGAGTCGGTTCTGACTGACGTTAGTGGATGACGAGAACACAGAGAGGGTGGATGGGGTAATAGAGACAACGCATTCCAATTCAGACAGCTGAAAACCACAAAACAACAAACACCCTCCTTCCCGGAGTCTGAGACCACAGCTGCCCAAGGAGAAAAAAATCAACCAGAATTTATAGCAGTAAACACAGAAGCTAAGCTCTAGCACCCTCAGGATGCCTCTCCCATGAGCAGAGTCCTCTCCCAACCCCAGTTCGCTCTCCCTTGGCCACCCAGGGCTTCTCAGTACCCACTTGGCCATGACACTCACAGGCATCAAGGCAACTCCAGGGGGGTGTGAAATGTTTACTGTAGCCCACTGCTCACTCCCACTCAGGAAGCCATGTGGATGCAAGCAGAGAAAATGACACTTCCGGCATGCTTTTGCATCTGCCCTGATGGCTTTCCTAGGACAGATCATTTGCAGATTTTAGTATTTTTTTTAATGAGTTACTTAGTAACTGGTCACAACAATCGTTTTTTGTTTTTTGGTTCTTCTTTATTTGTTGTTGTTGTTGTTGTTGTTTTGAGATGGAGTCTCGCTCTGTTACCCAGGCTGCAGTGCAGTGGCGTGATCTCAGCTCACTGCAACCTCCACCTCCTGGGTTCAAGAAATTCTCCCATCTCAGCCTCCTGAGTAGCTAGGACTGCAGGTACGTGCCACCATGCCCAGCTAATTTTTGTATATTTACAAATATACAAAAGAGATGGGGTTTCACCATGTTGATCAGGCCTCAAACTCCCAACCTTGAGATCCACCCATCTTGGCCTCCCAAAGTTCTGGGATTACAGGCACGAGCCACCGCACCTAGCTAGCTTCAACACTCCTTTTCAAGATGCCAAGGTTTACAGTCACTGCTCTCTGCCTTAGGGACCCAGGGAAATGGGCATTTTGGCATCTCAAAGAGCACATTTACTTAGCCTAGTGATATTGCCATCCTGCTTTGGTGATGTCCCATAGTGTCACTAACTACCCCCAGATCTATCAAATTCTGCAAAATATTCTCAGAACAAAATTCATGTTAATTTCATAGGCACTGGAACGTTAAAGACCCTCCGAGGTGGTTTAGTCCACCTGGTCCCCTCTGGGCTTCAGTTGTCCCAGATCAGAGTCAAGACCCAAGCCCCCACCTCCCAGGGGCGTGCTTTTCTGCCCAGATCTGCTGTTTTCCTCTCCTTCATGGTTTCTGCCATTTTCTTTTCCAAGCTGAATATACCCCTAAGGAATTCTTAAGATTATGAAGCCAGAGGAGAATGTGATATCAAACCTGATGCATCTGAGAATTCCTTGTTTATCTCTTATTTCAGTTCTCACCAAGGGACTCAATATTAGATTTGAGAAATCATTTTTCCTTAAACTGAGGTTGTATCTATTCATTTTTCACTCATTACCAAGGATACAAGGGTGCTTCTGAGTTCCAGATGCACCAAACCCTGGCATCCTTCTGTTTGATTTTCCCTCTCGTAGGCAGTTTGGAAATACAATGGGGTTAGGGTCTGGGATGGTGGTTGAATGAGACCTTGGAGCAAAAGAGTAGGGAAGGGTCTCCAGGCTTCTCTGGTGCACATCCCTCAGATCCCCTCTGTACAGCCTACAGCATCCCCCTTCTCTGTCTATCTCCAGGTCCCGTCGGGGACATGCAGCCCACCATGAAGTTCGTGATGGACACATCTAAATACTGGTTTAAGCCAAGCATCACCCGAGAGCAAGGTAAAAGGAAGCATGAGTGACCCCAGAATCAGGTCTGGGTCTTGCACATTGCATCAGGCAGAGCCCTGGGTCACAGTTAAGGAAAGGGAAGTAGTGGGTCCAGGGAAGCAAGCAGGGGGTAGGGGTCCGCTGACCTCATGACCTCCCGAGGAAGTAGCAACCACAGCAAGAATGGTGGAGATTTGACAGTAGAAAGACCTTCCTGGGGACAAAAGGTGACTCTGCCACATCTGCTCTGTGAAGACCCTACGGGGCTAGGGACAGAGGGTGTCCAGGTGGGGCAGTGTCCGTCTCTGACTCAAAGATTGTTCCAGCAATCGAGCTGCTAAGGAAGGAGAAGCCAGGGGCTTTTGTCATAAGGGACAGCTCTTCATACCGAGGCTCCTTCGGCCTGGCCCTGAAGGTGCAGGAGGCCCCCAAATCTGCCCAGAACCAACCAGGTATGCATCTGTCTCTGTGCTCACTCAAGGCCTCATTGAGGCAGCGGGCTATGCTAGGTTCCAGCTGGCTCTGCCACTAGCTTTCAGGGTGAGCTGGCGCCAGTCTTATAATAGCTCCTGGGAGAAGTGTCCACCCCAGTATTCCCCTGGATGCCCTCCAGCCCTGAGGCACCCTGAAAAACGCCTTTCACAGCAAGCCTGAGTGCTTCTGCCTTCCCAAACGCCCCCAGTTTTCCCTGCCTTTTCCTTCTCATGGTGGGAGAGAAGGAGGGGGTCCCAGCCCCCTCTAGGCTGCTCTCTTTGGAGTCAAACCCGATTCGTTTCCAGAGAACCTAATGTATGATTACACAGGTGTGTGCTAGCTCATCTCATGGGTGATAGCTCATCACGTGTGTGTACTAGCTCAGCACACGTGTGTGTGCTTGCTTCTCATATGCTTTCCCATGGTCTCCCATGCTCATTTGATCACTTAGCAAACATCTATGGGTCATCCACCACACACCAGACCCTGTATGAGGTGGCAGGGATACAGAGGAATCAGACGCAGCTGTCACCTCACTAGGGAGACAGACGAAAACTGGTGATTACAGTACCAGGTACCTGGGTCATAGGCCTCACTCAAACCCCAGGATCGTACCCTCTTATTTAATGGATGAGGTAACAGAGGCTCCCAGAGTTACTTAATGACCCCAGAGCAATTAAGTGGTAAAGGGAGGATGATGCACCCAGTCTTGTGTTCTTGTCAGTGTGCCTCACTGTCACAATTAGAAAGTGACATCCGGGGAGGGTGTTGCTTATAAAGGACCACTTGCAAGAGGCAATGAGCCCAGACTGAGAAGGATGCTGTGCGCTGGTGGAAAGGAGTCAGAAGATCACTGTTTGCCCCTCTTCCCCCTGGGGACCAGCCTGGCTCCAGCAGAGATGACCTGGTGGGCAAGGGGAGACAGAAGCAGACCAAAGGGTCCATTTTTAGCTAAACAATAATTAAGAAGTGTCCTTGCCAGCCACAGCGGCTCATGCCTGTAACCCCAACACTTTGGGAGTCCGAGGCAGAGGATCATTGAGCCCAGAAGTCTGAGATCAGCTTGAGCCACATGGCAAAACCCCATTTCTATGAAAACTACAGAAATTACCCAGGTGTGGTGGAGCACACCTGTAGTCCCAGCTACTTGGGAGACTGAGGCAGGAGAATCGCTTGAACCCAGGAGGGCGTTGAGGCTGAAGTGAGCCATGATCACACCACTGCACTCCTGCCTGGACCACAGAATAAGACCCTGTCTCAAAAAATATATATACCTAGGCCTCTTGGTGTCTCACACCTGTAATCCCAGCATTTTGAGAGGCCAAGGCAGGAGAACCGCTTGAGCTCAGGAGTTCGAGACCAGCCTGAGCAATATAGTGAGAATTTGTCTCTACAAAAAAAAGCCAGACATGGTGGGGCACACCTGTAGTCCCAGCTACTTAGGAAGCTGAGGTGGGAGGATTCCTTGAGCCCAGGAGGTTGAAGCTGCAGTGAGCTGAGATTGCGCCACTGTAGTCCAGCTTAAGAGACAGAGGGAGACCCTGTCTGAAAAAAGAAAAGAAAAGGAAAAAACCGTGATAACTTTTGACCAAGAGAACGATTTCCTCACCCCATCCCCAAAAAAAGAGAAGAAGAGAAAGGTTTCTTGAAGCGGGGGAGGCTGAATCCAGGAGCCTTTGAGCAGACGTGTTGGTACCTCTTCTGTGGGAGAAAGAGGCAGGGGATGGACAGGTGGAATTTCTTTTTTTTTTTGGGGGGGGGTAAGACCAAGTCTCACCACTCTGTCACCCAGGCTAAGTAGCCGGGACTACAGGCATGTACCACCATGCCTGGCTTTTTTTTTTTTTTTTTTTTTTTTGTATTTTTGGTAGAGACAGGGTTTTACCATGTCAGTCAGGCTGGCCTCAAACTCCTGACCTCAAGTGATCCTCCTACCTTAGCCTCGCAAAGTGCTGTGAGTGACTGAGCCTGGCCACAAGGCAGAATTTCTTTTCTTTTCTTTTTTTGAGATGGAGTTTTGCTCTGGAGTACAATGGCATGATCTCGGCCCACCACAACCTCTGCCTCCTGGGTTCAAGCAATTCTCCTGCCTCAGCCTCTTGAGTAGCTGGGATTACAGGCATGTGCCACCACACCTGGCTAATTTTATATTTTTAGTAGAGACGAGGTTTCTCCATGTTGGCCAGGCTGGTCTTGAACTCCCGATCTCAGGTGACCCGCCCACCTCAGCCTCCCAGAGTGCTGGGATTATAGACGTGAGCCACAGCACCCCACCACAAGGTGGACTTTCTATCCGAATGCACTCTCTTCTTTCTCTGTCCAGGCGAGGACAGCAATGACCTTATCCGACACTTCCTCATCGAGTCTTCCGCCAAAGGAGTGCATCTCAAAGGAGCAGATGAGGAGCCCTATTTTGGTGAGACTCCCCAGCCTCCAGGCTCCCTGAGGACAGGGGGCCAGTGAAGCCTCCGTCTTGTGCTGTGCGGGGGAGCCCGGCTCATTTGGGGCTGCTTGCTTCCCTTCAGGGAGCCTCTCTGCCTTCGTGTGCCAGCATTCCATCATGGCCCTGGCCCTGCCCTGCAAACTCGCCATCCCGCAGAAAGGTGGGTCTGGACCCCAAAGAGGCAATGCCAAGGTGGGGGACCTGTTCGTTCTCACTAGAAATGGTCTCTACTTCTTCCTTGTTTGTGGATTGTTTTAGTGTCACGGTTAAAACTACATGCACAGGCCGGGCATGGTGGCTCACGCCTATAATCCCAGCACTTTGAGAGGCTGAGGTGGGTGGATCACAAAGGTTAGGAGTTCAAGACCAGCCTGGCCAAGATGGTGAAACCCCAATTCTACTAAAAATACAAAAATCAGCCAGGCATGCATGGTGGCAGGCACCTGTAATCCCAGCTACTCGGGAGGCTGAGGCAGAGAATTGCTTGAACCCAGGAGGCAGAGGTTGCAGTGAGCTGAGATCATACCACTGCACTCCAGTTTGGGCAACAGAGCAAGACTCCATCTCAAAAAAAAAAAACTGTATGCACTGGAGTCACTCAACATCTCCACTTCCTAGCTGTGAAAATGTGAGAATGTTGACCTCTCTGAGCCCCAGCTTCCTCATCTATAAAATGGGGGCAATCATCATCCTACCTACTTATAGAATTGCTGTGCAGACTCAATGGGATAGCTTGAGCAAGGCCCTTAGCACAATGCCAGGCATAAAATGGATGTTGGATAAATCGCAGCCTGCTTTGAGAGGATAAAAGAGCTTCAATCCAACAGTTTGGAGAGGTTTTGTCTTTCCAAGTCCAAAATTTGTTGAGCGCTCACTCACCCATTCATGCTTCGCTACAACCTTGTGAGTAGACTTTGCTGTTATCATCGACATGGTGAAACCCGTCTCTACTAAAACTAAAAAAATCAGCCGGCCATGGTGGTGAGCGCTTATATCCCAGCCACTCTGGAGGCTGAGGCAGGAGAATCAGCCTTCTGAGTAGCTGGGATTATAGGCGCTCACCACCAAGCCTGGCTAATTTCTTGTATTTTTAGTAGAGACGGGGTTTCACCATAACAGCTCCTGCCCTATGCCCTGAGCCTGGGAGGTGGAGGTTGCAGTGAGCCAAGACTGCGCCACTGCACTCCAGGCTGGGCGACAGAGCAAGACTACATGTGGGAAAAAAAACAACAACAACAACAAAAGAAAGAAAGAAAGAAAAGAAAGGAAAATGAGCGTTCTAGATGTTAAGTAATTTGCCCAAAGGTCCACAGAGTCAGACCCTGAACTCAGATCAGCATGCCCTATCCAGAGCGTGCCGCCGGTGGGCAGCTCGGATGGAACAGCTCATCTCAGAGGTGTGCAGGAGAAGCTCAAGAAAGGCAGTTTCTGGGAAGGGCATAGACAACAAGGTCACAGCAGCTATCTGGGAGGTGGGGGGCAAGGAGGGGAAGGAGAGATAAAAGTCTTGCAAACTAAGCATTTAGGGAGCCCAAGGTGGCCCGTTTGCCTAATTACGGTAATCACACCTGGTTTGAGTCACTTCCTGGAGGTGGGGGCAGAGGTGAGAGATCTTCAAAGGGATTAACAGGCCTGTTCCTGTGAGAGGGTCCATTCACTCCACCCCTGCCCTTTTGGCGGCCTATTGCTTTGTTTGGCTCAGAACTGGGAGGTGCAGACGCGGCCTCGGACTCTGCAGACAGCCCAACCTCCTGCCAGAAGAAAACTGTGGGTGAGTGGTACAGGCCGTTAGGCGCCAAGCTTGGCTGTGCCCGGAGAGGGCACCTCCCAACCCTTCACACACGCACGCACGCACACACGCACAGGCCCACACATGTTTTCCATCTCAGCTTTGTTTCTGCATCTTTAACAAGGTGCCACACCCCCCTCCCCCACCATCCCTGTAAAACAGAAGATGAGAGGCTGCAGGCACCTGGCCATCAGGGAAGTGGGGCGGGGTGGGGGGTGGCAGAAATTGCACTCCCTCCTGCACACACACAGGCACGTGCAGATGTGCTAGTGTCTCTCTGTGTCTGCAGAACCTACCCTGGAGGTGGTCTCTGGCCTGGGATCCTCTGCGGGGTGTGGGTCTGAGTCCCGGAGCCTTCACCCTGGGAAAGGTCCCTGGCCCACACTCCCAGAGGTCAGCACAGATCAGCACTTGTCTCAGTGACAGCTCCTGCCCTATGCCCTGAGCACAAACTCTTCACCTCCCCATTCTTGTCTTCTGTCCCCATGATTGTCAATGAGCCAAGACCTCCAGGATAGAGGTGTGGGGAGGAGGGCAGCCATTAAGTGTGGACAGAAGGACATTTTCCTGGGCACTCCTACACACAGGGCAACTTCCCCTCCCCTGCCCCATGCTGGAGGGCCAGGGACCAGGGTGATGCAAAGCCACCAAAGATCCCAAAGTCCTCTGGGATTGGCCTCAAACTGTGGTCATGCACGCACCCATTTCCTGTTGGGTGGCTCTAAGAGGAGCTCCACTAGATTCCTGAAGAGGAGACTCAGCCCCTCCCCCGCTCTGGGCAGAGGGAGGATCTGGGCCTCGGTCAGTGGCCCCAGCATGGTATCTGCTTTCCACAGGCTGCCACACCCTGTACCTGAGTTCGGTGAGCGTGGAGACACTGACTGGAGCCCTGGCTGTGCAGAAGGCCATCTCTACCACCTTTGAGAGGGACATCCTCCCCACGCCCACCGTGGTCCACTTCAAAGTTACAGAGCAGGGCATCACCCTGACCGATGTCCAGAGGAAGTAAGAGCCTCCCCTTGTGCTGGGGCTTCGGGGCTGGCGGAGTAGAGCCGGAGGGGATAGCTGAGACAGCCATGAATCAGGGATGAAGGTGGAGTTCAAGGTCCTGGTGACCCAGTAGGGCCAGTGATGTGCTGAGTGACTCCAGGTAACTTCCCTGCCTTCTCCAGGCCTCGCTCCACTGCCAAAGCCCCTGTTCATTGTGATTGATGAATATGGAGTTAACTAGTATTCATCAGTGCTGATTATGCCTGCACCCATTGCTGGAATATCTTCCCTAGGCCAGACTCGGGCTGACCACGGGACCCAGAGAGGAATGACATCATTCCTTCCCTGGGCTCGGGCTCTCACAGTCTAACAGGAGCCTGATCCAGCGCTGGGCACTTTACAGGGAGAAACAAGAGATGACCAAGACATAATTCATGTCCTCAAAGAGTTAAGGGCCACAAGAAAGTTAAATAGTGTGGTAGCGGTGTGATAGAAAAGCCCAGAGTGTGAGACACAGGTAGATATGCTCCATGAGAGGAGAGAGGCAGGAGCGGGGCACCCGGGCCCCACGGTGGCAAAGGCCATAGTGGCCGTCGAGGTCTAACTCAGAGACTTCTTGGAGGACAGGACACCTAAGCTTGGGGGTACAAGAGCTGACGGAGGCAGGGTGACACTGGGACAGGCTCTCACCACTTCCCTTCTCTCCCCACCTCCTCGAAGGGTGTTTTTCCGGCGACATTACCCACTCACCACCCTCCGCTTCTGTGGTATGGACCCTGAGCAACGGAAGTAAGTTCAAGGCTGAGCTAAACTCAGAAGGCCGTCCAGGGCCCAGCTGCCCACCAAGGTCTCCTGCCGACTCTGGGACTGGGATCCCAGAGACAGCCTGTGAACCGCAAGGGGTCAGGGCAACAGAATGAGGGCCGGGTGGGGCGTGGTGGGGCATGATGGGGTGTGGTGGGGCGGGGATGCAGCTGGCCAGTCCCTCCTGCTGCACCTCCCATGTCCTGTGGCATGGAGTGAAGCCTCATTACTCGGTATCATGTTCTTTTCCACAGGTGGCAGAAGTACTGCAAGCCCTCCTGGTAAGACCTTCCTGTCTACTCTGTCACCAAAGACAGGTCCTTGTCTCAGGGCCCCAAACCCAACATGGGGAGGGAATTAGAGTAGGAAAGAGGCCCCATTCTGTCTTTAATAGTTCAAGGTATTGATGCACAGTCCCTGGTCCACCAGGAGCACCCATCTGATGGGAGAGACTTTGCCCTCAGAGCACCTCTGGGCTGATGGGGGCCATGTGAGCCTGGGCGCCCTCAATCTTCTGCAAGGGATACATGCTCCAACTTCAGGGAGCCTCAATCTATTGGAATGTCACAGTCTGATGATCAAGATGCTCTCAGGAATCTTCCACTCTAACAGGGAACGCACAGGTCCTCTTCTCAAGGAGCCCCCATTCAAAACAAAGGAAACCCAGTGAAGTCAGAAATCTCCCGGTCTGAAGGGAGAGGCACCTCCTTCCTCAGGGAGCCCCATCATAAGGAGGTGCTGGAGCAAACTGGCTGAGGGAGGGGTAAGGAGGAATGAAATGCAGGCTGAGGGCCCCCACCATCCCCTTCCCATCAGCCTGATGCCTCCCTGGGTCCCACCCCTCACTCAGACTACTGTCTTCTACCAGGATCTTTGGGTTTGTGGCCAAAAGCCAGACAGAGCCTCAGGAGAACGTGTGCCACCTCTTTGCGGAGTATGACACGGTCCAGCCAGCCTCGAAGGTCATCAGCCTGGTGACTGCTCTGCTGCAGGATGCAGAAAAGATGTAGGGGAGGGACTGCCTGTGCACCTGCCTGATGCCTCCAGGGGCTCGCTCAGGAGCCCTCCTTTACCCCCTGAATTGGTGTGGCTTGTGGCCATATTGGATTGGCATCAATTCAGTTGGGATTGGCATCAAGTTGACACCCTGGAACCTGCTGTGGCCTTCAGCAGTCACCATCATCCAAACCCCCTGGGCTTCAGTTTCCTCAACCATAGAAGAAGACCAATAGACAAAATCAGCTGTTCTCAGATGCTGGCAGGCATCCTGATGAATGAACATGCTCCTCCTTGATTCTGAAGCATGCCCACATCTGAGGACCCCACCATGAAAATAACCTCTGAGAACCCTCTGACTCCATCGACCTGGGCTCTGTGGACACAATAGTCTGAGCGAGAGACCTGCGACCCTGTTTCATTGCAGACAGCAGGTGCCTGGTGGTGACCCACGGGGCTCCAGGCCTGCAGCTGGTGATGGTCAAGGATTGACCACGAAACAGGAATAGATAGACTCTATTTCCTTCCATATCTGTTTCATTCCCAACTTTCTGGATGGCTTTTTGGATCCACCCAGCCAGGATGCTGCAGGCCAAGCTGGGTGTGGTATTTAGGGCAGCTCAGCTGGGGAACGTGCCCCCATGATCAGAGGAGACACAGCTGTCCTGCACCCCCTTGCAGATGAGTATCACCCCACCTTTTTTTTCCATATGTTTTTTAGATGGAGTCTTGCTCTGTTGCCCAGGCTGGAGTGCAGTAGCGTGATCTCAGCTCACTTCAACCTCCGCCTTCCAGGTTCAAGCGATTCTCCCGCCTCAACCTCCCAAGTAGCAGGGATTATAGGCAGTGCCACCACACCTGGCTAATTTTGTATTTTAAGTAGAGACAGGGATTCACCACCTCGGCCAGGCTGGTCTTAAATTCCTGACCTCAGATGATCCACCCACCTCGGCCTCCCAAAGTGCTGGGATTACAGGCATGAGCCACTGCATCTGGCCTCTTTCCGTTTTTTGATAGGTGAGTATTCCAAATCCAGTGTCATGTCTGCCCTAATGTTGCATATTAGGAAGTTGGGGCAGAGATAAGGGCCATCTTTCTGTGGTTCTGCCGCAGCTCCAGTCTTACTGAGCCCTCCTTCAACCCAGGCTACAACACACAAACACACACACACACACACACACACACACACACACGCCCCCTCTACTGCTATGTGGCGTCAACCAGCCTCACAGCCACATGGGGACAGCAGAGAGTCAAGAATGCAAAGAGGCCACCTCTCTGAGGCTTGGAGAAGCTGGGCTGTTTCCCACCCCCACCCCACTCCCAACCAGCCTCCAGAAGCTGGAACCATTTCTCTCGCAGGCCTGAGTTCCTAAAGAAACCACACTACCGGAGTGGAAGGGAAAGTCAGGGAAGAAGCCCACTCCTGCTCTATGAGGAGCAAGTGTGGGTCCCTTCCCAGCGGCCAGCCCTGCCAAAGCTGCATTATCTTTGGCCAAGGTTGGGCCTGAGGTTATGATTTCAGCCCTGGGCCTGTCGGGGAGGCTGAGCCCAGCCCACCCAGCCTGTGGTCGGGAACTCCCCTGCCGACAAAGTCTGCAGAACGTGAGATGAGGTTCTCAAGGTCACAGCGCCCAGTCCCAGCCTCGGGGCTGGCAGAGGCCCCCGTATACTACTGTACTGCTCCTATCGTGAAAAATAAAGTGTTAGTCTTTGCAAAACAGTAGGTTCTGAGGCAGTCGTGGCTGTGACCTGGGAGATGGAGACCTGAACAGAGAAGGGGTCCTGACTTGGGAGGGCGTGGCTGCATCTTAGGGGTGACCGGGTGTGCCACACTCCCTGGCACACACCTGGCAACGCCACTCCAGGCTCAGCACGCTTCCACTTCTAAACCATTGCTTCAGCCACTCTGTGTTCCCAACACACCCAACACGCTTGTTCTTTCTTCGTCACCCCTTTGCTGCCACTCTGCCAGGGAAACAGAAGGCTTGTGATTTTCCAGGGCCCAAAGTGAGGGTGTATGGTACCCCAATGGACTCCAAGGTCTCATTCAGCCTCCACGGAGAGGCAAGGAGAGGTGGCAAAGCATGAACCCCTCAAGAGGAGTCCAGAAGAGTCCCCGAACCCAGATGGCCCCAGAACTACCAGCTCAGCCCTGGAGAACTGGACTGTGGTTGGGCACGGTGGCTCACGCCTGTAAAACCACCACTTTGAGAGGCTAAATAGGGAGGATGGATTGAGCCCAGGAGTTCAAGACCAGCCTGGGCAACATAGGGAGACCCTGTCTCTACAAAAAATACAAAAAGTTAGCCAGGCATGGTGGCATGTACATGGAGTCCCAACTACTTGGAAGGCTGAGGTAGGAGGATCCCTTGAGCCTGGGAGGTCAAGGCTGCAGTGACCTGTGGTTATGCCACCGCACTCCAGCCTGGGTGACAGAGTGAGACCCTATCTCAAAAAAAAAAAGAACTGGTCTATGGCCTCTTGTTCCCGCCCTGGGTCTGGGGAGTTCTACCCCCAGCTTCTTCCAGTGGCAGTCCACCCCTCAACCCCCAGTCCCAGAGGAATGTCCCCTCCCAGACCTGCTCCAGACTTCACTGCAACGAGGTTGCCAAGGCTGGCACGCCCTGAGAAGGCCTCAGCAAGGATGCCAGAGAGGCTGCGGCACTTCTGCACTCCTTCAGGGCTTTGGGAATGGAGAGTCGAGGCTGAGCCATGTGACCCAGTGGCAGGGACAGGGCCCAGGACCCATGAAGAGAACTTCCCAATGGCCTTGAACCACCGCAGAGTAGCCCCTGCCTCCTGTTCCACTGCTCCAGTGCCGTTCCAGATGGAGACTCCTCTCCGTTCCTTGCCCTGGCCCCACTTGGCCCAGCCTCAAACAGAGTTCCTGGAAGGCGATCATTTCTGCTGCATTTGCCATAGCTCATGTTTCCCCTGAGAAGATTTAGCAGAAAACTTAGTACTTTTGCTGAGGGCCAAGCAGCCGGCCGGCAGGGGTGGGAGGGCTGGAGGGGAGAGGGGAGGAAGGATAGCCACTGAGCCAGGAGTCAGGAGGGGCAGAGCTATCATATCCACAAAGGGACACCAGTGTCCTTTCCACGAGGCTCCAGGCCCACGAGCCCTCGGTCTTACCCCTGCCTCAGCGCCCCCTCCAATGTCTCTCTCCCCAGTCTCTCCACCTTCCCTATCCCTTTCTTGATCTCCATACATGGCACACCACCACCCTCCCTCCCTCTCTCCTCCTCCCACTTCCCCTCTCCTTTCTCACCCTCTCTCCTCAGCATGCCTTGTCTACCTGATCACCCCTTTACAGAGAAACCTTTCTTCCTTCTTGCTCTTTTCCACTTGAATTTCCTCAGCCCTTTGTCCCAGGTGGCTGGACACACAGCAGAGGCCAGTTGCTGCTGGAGTTCATGAGAAGGGAGCCAGGGAGCCTCCTGCACTGCCAGTCATTTCTCAAAACCAGGTTCCAGTTTGAGACCAGCCTGGCCAACATGGTGAAACCCTGTCTCTACAAAAAAATACAAAAATTAGCCAGGCGCGGTTGCTCAAGCCTGTAATCCCAGCACTTTGGGAGGCCGAGGCGGGTGGATCACGAGGTCAAGAGATCGAGACCATCCTGGTCAACATGGTGAAACCCCGTCTCTACTGAAAATACAAAAAATTAGCTGGGCATGGTGGCGCGTGCCTATAATCCCAGCTCCTCGGGAGGCTGAGGCGGAATTGCCCGAACCCAGGAGGTGGAGGTTGTGGTGAGCCGAGATTGCGCCATTGCACTCCAGCCTGGGTAACAACAGCGAAACTCCATCTCAAAAAAAAAAAAATATATATATATATATATATATACAAAAATTAGCCAAGCGTGGTAGCATATCTGCAGTCCCAGCTACTTGGGAGATTGAAGCATGAGAATCGCTTGAAACCTGGGAGTTGGAAGTTGCAGTGAGCCGTGATCATTCCACTGCACTCCAGCCTGGTTAACAGAGCAAGATGCTCTCAAAAAAAACACCTCAGGTTCCCACACCCGCTAAATGCTGCTTCCTCTCAGACTACAGAGACCTCTCCAGGAGGCTGAAGTGCCCTGACCCTAACCATCTGACCAGCCACCGCCCCATGCCCAGGCCCCACCGAGGGCTGAGGCCACTCACTGCTCTGTTTCATCTTTGGCCTATGATCCTTCACTCTCCTTTTTTTTTTCCTGAGAACGGAGTTTTGCTCTTGTTGCCCAGGCTGGAGGGCAATGGCATGAAATCAGCTCACCGCAACCTCCACCTCCCGTGTTCAAGCAATTCTTCTGCCTCAGCTTCCCAAGTAGCTGGGATTATAGGCATGCACTACCACATCCGGCTGATTTTGTATTTTTAGTAGAGACGGGGTTTCTCCATGTTGGTCAGGCTGGTCTTGAACTCCCAACCTCAGATGATCCACCCACCTCAGCCTCCCAAAGTGCTGGGATTACAGGTGTGAGCCACCGCTCCCAGCCTTGTTCCTTCACTCTTGTGCCATGCAATGGTCCAAGGGCTTAGACCCAGGGCAGGGGTGGGGTTAAGGGCTTTCAACCCAAGCGACAATGCCTTGATTCATGCAACAAGTGTTTTCTGGCTGCATGCTTTATCCGTGTGAACCAGGAAAACAGAGAGCTATGACAGTGTTTATAAGTGCCATGCAGGGCTGGCCAAAGGAGTAGAAACGGAAAGATAAACTTTACCCACTTGAAGGGAAAGAGGGCAATGTTACCAGGAAGGTAACATTTGAGATGTTACCTTTGAGAAGGTAACATTCAAGGATGATTAGGAGTTCAGCATGCAAACAGGGGTAGAAACCAACTTTTAGGAGGGAAAAGGACTCTTATGTGCTAAACACATTCTGAGGCACATTACATATGCCTAATACCATTTTACAGAATAGAAAATGGGCTCCGAGGGTTAACTTGGCCACATTCACCTAAATGTAAATGGCAGAGAAACAATATTTCAAGTCCATGCCCATCCTTTTGCCCCAACATTCACAGAAAGCAAATGGAGACATTAGTGTTTGAAGCACACAGGTATGAAGAGGTGTACCATGTTTGGTGTGGCTCAGTACTTGGTACCTAAGGGAGTAGGTGAGAAAGAAAGCAGAAGAAAGAGGCAGGAACAGGACCCTCAAGACCCTTGGGTGTCAGCTGACAATGTCTGGAGATTGAACACTCACTGAATGAATGAGATGAGACTCAGCCCTGCTGTGTATGAATGTGTGGGCTATGCAGTACACGGTCATACATGGCACCTTGCTCAGACTTTATCCTGTAGGTAATGAGGATGAGGTAGAAAGTGGAACTGGACTCCAGAGGCACAGCTCAGACACAGGTTGGACAGAGGACTAGCTAAAACAGGGATGGGGTGGGAGGAGCTTTCCCTAGGACACACCACCAGTGTGTCATGTCAGTTTACCATTGCCATGGCAAGACCCAGAAGTTACCACCCCTTTGCATGGCAGCAACAACCTGATGACCCAGAAGTTACCACCCTTTTTCTGTAAATCTCAGCATAATCTGCCCCTTAATTTGCATGTGTTTAAAAGTGGGTGCAAATGAGTGCAGAAGCTACTGAGCTGCGACTCTCAGCACTACCATGGTAGCCCTGCTCTGCAGGAGCAGTCACGGGGCTGTGATCCTCCACCTCTATAAAGCTGCTTTCTTCTACCACCACCTGCCCTCAAATTATTCCCTGAGTGAAGCCAAGAACCCTCCCGGGCTAAGCTCCAGTTTGGGGCTCACCTGCCCAGCATCAGGAAGATGTTTCATCTGAGGAGTAATTGATCAGATTTTAAGCATGCTCTAGAAATTTGCCAGTAGAAGCAGGAGATAGCATCTGAGGCCCAGGCTGGGGAGAAGGGTACTGGGATGAGAAGCTGGAGTTCAGACCATGGAAGGGATGAGAGCCAAAGAAAAGGAGCTGTCACCCTGAGACAGGCTAGGGCAGGAGCCAGCTCAATCCAGGCCTGGGTCCCTGGTTCTCTCTGAGCTTGGGAGGACTATGTGAGACAGAGCAGGACTGAGGGCCCGCATCCCCCCCTTGTATTATTCATCTTCTCAGGCTGCCATAACAAAATACCATAGACTGGGTGGCTTACACAACAGAAATTTATTTTCTCACAGTTCTGGGGGCTGGAAGTCCAGGATCAGGGTGCCATGATGGCCAGGTTCTGGTAAGGACTCTCTTCCTGGCTTGCAGATGGCTGCCTTCTCCCTGTGTGATCGTAGGGTCTCTCCTCAGTGTGTGCTCATGGAGAAGGAGATCTCTCTCCCTCCCTTCCTCTTCCTATAAAGCCACCATCCTATCTGATTAGAATCTCACATTTATGGCCTCACCGAACCTCAATTACCTCAGAAAAGCCTTATCTCCAAATATCATCACATTGGGAGTGAGAGCTTCAGCATATGAATTTGATAGGACGAAGCTCAATCCATAGCACCCATCCAGGCAGAGTCCTGCCCAGTCATGCTCCCCATCCCTGCCAAGCCCCAGTCCTGGCCAGGCTGGAGCTCTCAGCTCCAGGAAAGGAGACCCTCCTCTTCCCGGGCTCCGAGGGCCAGCCAGGTTTTGTAACTGTTTCCTGGAAGGCTTTTCAGCGTTCTCCTTTCCCCAGCTTGACCAGCCAAGAAAAGCAAGTAGAGCTTGGCTGGGAATGGGCCTGGGGATCAGGGAGACATGCCAAGAAGGAGGAAACCAGAGGAGGGGGTTAGGAGGGCGAGCAACACATACTCGTTCATTCACACATTGGAAAAAGAGGCGCCACGCTCCCATGTGAACCACGCAGAGTCAGGCGGACCAGGTTGGCCAGGAGGTGGGGGAGGGGCTTACATGTGCCCCAGGAATCAATGCTCTCTTCTCCAAGAATTCAGATTTGACACCCTGTGAACATGGACATGGGACATATCCTTAGTTCCCCCCACTCCCATCTATACATGCATACACACAAACACACACACATGCACACACACACACAAACCCCTCTTCTGCAGCAAGAACTGCAAGCCGAAAGGGTGCAGTGGCTCACACCTGTAATCTCTGCACTTTGGGAAGCTGAGGCTGGCAGATCACTTGAGGTGAGGGGTTTGAGACCAGCCCAGGCAACATGGGGAAACCTCGTCTCTACTAAAAATATAAAAATTAGCCGGGTATGGTGGTGCGTGCCTGTAATCCCAGCTACTTGGGAGGCTGAGGCAGGAGAATCGCTTGAACCCAGAAGGCAGAGGCTGCGGTGAGCCAAGATCACGCAACTGCCCTCCAGCCTGGGCAACAGAGTGAGTGAGACTCTGAAAAAAAAAAAAAAGAACTGGAAACTTGGGTGGTCTGGCAGATCTGGTGGCAGGTCCCTTCTGCCACTGGTTAGCTGCATGGTTTGGGACAAGTCAATTCTCCGGGCATTGAGCTTCAGTTTCCTCAATTGTAATACCCACCTCACAAAATTAAGGTTGTGGGAAGTTTTATAAATGCACCAGCCATGAATGCACTTCAGAGCCTCTGGAGTGCTGTAGAAATGTTCCTTATGGGAGGGACAGCACATCTGCAACTCTCTCGCTGAGCACTCAATATGTGCTGAGTGCTGGACCACAAGAATGAGAACTCCATGGGGAAAGAGACTCGTCTAGTTCACCACTGAATCCCCAGGGTCTAGAACAGTGCCTGGCACAAGCTAGGTCTGCAGTTTCTGTTAGAAGCTTTGCCATATGTTAGCTCATTTAATCTTGACAACAACACTACGTAAGTACTGTTATTTATCCTCATTTGATGGATATGGAACTGTGAATTAGAAAATTAAGTAAATTTCCCAAGGCTCAGTCGTAAGTGGCAGAGTGAGATTCGAACCCAGGCAATCTGGTCCCATGGCTGCTGATGATAATGATGACGATGGTGATGAAGGTGAAAGCAGGTATTTGAAGCTTATCAAATCCAATCCCCTGCCTCCAGGCACACCAGGACAGGATTGGCTGTCCCTCTTTCTGGGGGTTAGGTTCCCCCTCCCACCTTGATCCCTAACCCCAGGCTACTCAGGAAATTGAAAAGGTCACATCTCTCTCTCTTTCTGCCTGGAAACCAGCACACCTCCATTGTAATCTCCCACCCAGAATCTTCCATCAGGACCAAGGATCCAAACCGAACACTGCAAGCAAATCTACCTTCTCCGGCAGCGCTTGCAGCCCTCTCCTGCCAGAACAGTCTCCTGTGTGGACTCCCCACAGGAGACCCAAGGATCCTGGCTGGGAAAGACACAGACCCCCAGGAAACCACCCCACCCCCAGCTACTTGTGAGTAGATGGGATGGGGAGAAGGGAGGGAAGATAAGCAGAGAGAGATGGAGACAAAAATAAAAGAAGGGCCAGGAGTGGCGGCTCATGCCTGTAATGCCAGCTCGCACGCTGCAAGGCCAACGCAGGTGTATCATCTGAGGTCAGGAATTCGAGACCAGCCTGGCCAACATGGTGAAACCCTATCTCTACAAAAATACAAAAATTAGCCAGGCGTGGTGGTGGGTAGCTGTAATCCCAGCTACTCAGGAGGCTGAGGCAGGAGAATCATCTGAACCAGGGAGACAGAGGTTGCAGTGAGCCAAGATTGTGCTACTGCACTCCAGGCTGGGCAACAGAGAGACACTCCTCCCTTTAAATAAAAGACTGGAAAAAAGAGATATGGAGAAACAAAAAAAAGAAAAAAAAATGAGAGAGAGGCCGGGAATGGTAGCTCACGCCTGTAATCCCAGCACTTTGGGAGGCCGAGGTGGGTGGATCATGAGGTCAGGAGTTTGAGACCAACCTAGCCAACAAGGTGAAACCCCATCTCTACGAAAAAAATGAAAATTAGCCAGGTGTGGTGGCATGTGCCTCTAGTCCCAGCTACTCAGGAGGCTAAAGCAGGAGAATTGCTTGAATTCGGGAGGCAAAAGTTGCAGTGAGCCGAGATCACACCATTGCACTCCAGCCTGGCGACAGATCGAGACTTTGTCTCAAAAAAAAAAATGAGGAGGGAGACAGCCAGGTGCAGTGGTTCACACCTATAATCTAATCCCAGCACTTTGGGAGGCCAAGGTGGGTGGATCACAGGAGGTCAGGAGTTCAAGACCAGCCTGGCCAAAATGGTGAAACCCTGTCTCTACTAAAAATACAAAAATTAGCCCGGCATGTGCGGTGGTGCACACCAGTAATCCCAGCTACTCGGGAGGCCGAGGCAGGAGGATTGCTTAAACCCAAGAATTGGAGATTGCAGTGAGCCGAGATCGCACTACTGCACTCCAGCCTGGGAAACAGAGCAAGACTCTGAAAAAAAAAATGGGATTTTTTTTTTTTTTTATGAAAATGGCTGTGGATTAAGCAAGGGAAGCAATGGTGGAAGCTATGTCTAGGACCTGGATGGATGCAGAACATCAAAAATAGAGCGAAAATATACTAAGAATTAAAATCCACAGGACTTGGAGATGGAACAAGAGTGAGGAGCGGAGGACAGGGGGTACCTGGAAGAACTCTCAGAGTTCCAGCCTACAGGAATGATGGTGGAACCCTCTTCTGAAATGGGAAGGGCCAGGAGGATCCAGTTTAGGATCGGGATGAAAACCTGAGTTCTGAGTCAGACCCCTGCCCCACCCCTTCCATCAGCTGGTCAGGACTCTCTGAGATACCCTCATGCGGACCATCCTTCCAGACAGGGCAGCCAATCATTCTCCAAAATTGCTGAGATGGAAACCAATGCCTGGTGGAGAAGAGGAAGATGAACAGAAAACCACCCACTTTTGCCCTGCTTAAAGGGTGGGGCCACCTGAGCCCTCAGACAATGTGCTTGGGAGCAGGGGTTCCGGGAGATCCCTGGTACTTCACTCTCACTTCCTTTATCCACCACCCCTCCCAAAAGCTGGGCAGCCTTGGTGATATGACAGAGCCCTTCCTACATGGCAGAGGGTCAGTGGTGGTGGCAGGAGTGGGCATGCCTCAGTTTCCAGCAGACCACAGAGTAGCGTCAGGGAGGGGAACGCAGGAAGACCCAGTGACAGGGAAGATTTAAGAGGTAGAGGGAGGTTAAGCACAGTGGCTCACGCCTGTAATCCCAGTGCTTTGGGAGGCCAAGGTGGTTGGATCACCTGAGGTCAGGAATTGGAGACCATCCTGGGCAACATGGTGAAACCCCGTCTCTACTAGAAATACAAACATCAGCCAGGTGTGGTGGTGCATGCCTGTAATCCCAGCTACTCCAGAAGCTGAGGCAGAAGAATCACTTGAACAAGGGAGGAGGAGGTGGTGTGAGCTGAGATCACACCACTGTACTCCAGCCTGGGTGACAGAGTGAGACTCCATCTAAAAAAAAAAGAGGCCAGGCGCAGTGGCTCATGCCTGTAATCCCAGCACTTTCGGAGGCTGAGGCAGGTGGATCACAAGGTCAGGAGTTCGAGACCAGCCCGGCCAGTATGATGAAATCCCATCTCTACTAAAAAATACAAAAATTAGCCAGGCATGGTAGTTCACGCCTGTAGTCCCAGCTACTGGGGAGGCTGAGACAGGAGAATCGCTTGAACCCAGGAGACAGAGGTTGCAGTGAGCCAAGATCTTGCCACTGACTCCAGCCTGGGTGATGGAATGAGACTCCAATTCAAAAAAAAAAAAAATTTTTTTAAAAAAAAGGTAGTGTGAAAGGGAGATACAGAGGGAGAAAAGGGATAGGGGCACAGGACAGCAAGACACAGAAAATGGAAAGATAAGAACCAGATAAGAGAACTGGGACCAGAGCCAAAGGAATCCACAGAAAGACAGAGGCATAGATAGAAGGACGCCTGGGTGGCAGGGGAGGCTCGTGCCTATAATCCCAACATTTTGGGACGCTGAGGTAGAAGGATGACTTGAGCCCGGCCTGGAGCTTGAGACCAGCCTAGGCAACGTGTCAGAACCCCATCTCTACAAAAAATACAGAAAATTAGCTGGGCATGGTGGGGTACACCTGTGGTCCCAGCTATTCAAGAGGTAGGTGGAGCCCAGAGGTTGAGGCTGCAGTGAGCCATAATCACACCACTGCTCTCCAGCCTGGGTGACAGAGTAAGATAAGACCCTGTCTCAAAACAAAAACTAAAAAAGAAGGATGTCCAAGTGTCAGCTTTCTTGTCACATTGAGCTCTCCTGTCCCAGGAAGGCTTCTGTCACCAGGACTGTCCTCAGGGACCCCGCAGGGCTAGGGCAGGAAGAGTGAAGAGAAGCAGAACTGAGCAGTGACCCTGGTGCCCTTGCAAGAAGGCTTCAGCCCCGCAGCCACCTAGGACTGCTCCCTGTTTCCTTTTTTATTCACTTCTTCATTCAATAAGCATTCGTTGAGCACCTGCTGTGCACCTGGCTCTGGAGATTCAAGTGTAATTAAGTAAGACCGGAATGAACAATTGTGAAAAACATCACGTAGGAAATAAACAAGATGGTAGAAAGCAAAGTTAAAGGAGATCCTTTGTCCAGGACGGTCAGGGAAGGACTCGCTGGAGGCAACATGTGGCTGAAGGCTGGAGGTGGAGGACCCAGCCTTGTGAAGAGCAGGGGTGAGAGGGATTCGGCAGAGGGAACAGCACATGCAAAGCCTCTGAGACTGGCAGTGTCATGCTAAAGGGGCTGGAGAAACTCGGAGAGAGCCCTACAGGCCAAGGAAGACATTCGACAGGGGGCCTCTGGAGGGTGTCACACAGTGTCCTAACCCAATGCCTCTCCACCACCTTCCTCCACCCCTGAGCTCAGGTAAGGCCACCACATAGGTGTGTTGTCCCCAGCAGGACCTCACACACATCCATCCCCCACACGTAGGATCATGGCTCTTCTGCCCAGAAACTGCACCCCCTTCCTTCCTCCCAAATGATAGCCCCCAGCTTAGCTTCACCTGTCTGGTGCCCGAAGTGCCCCTTCCTATTTAGGTATCCCTTTTAATCCCACCAGAAAACACTGGGGGAAAGAATACTGCCCTGAGTTGTGTTGTGTTGTGTTGTGTTGTTTTGTTTTGAGATGGAGTTTCACTCCTGTTACCCAGGCTGGAGTGCAGTGGTGTGATCTCGGCTCAACAAAACCTCCGCCTCCCTGGTGCAAGCAATTCTCCTGCCTCAGCCTCCTGAGTAGCTGGGATTACAGGCATGTGCCACCATGCCAGGCTAATTTTGTATTTTAAGTAGAGATGGGGTTTCTCCATGTTGGTCAGGCTGATCTCAAACTCCTGGCCTCAGGTGATCAACCTGCCTCGGCCTCTGAAAGTACTGGGATTACAGGCGTGAGCCACTGCGCCTGGCTGCCCTGAGTTCTAATTTGCTTCTGTCACCTTCCTACAAGCCAGTTACAGGCCCATCTAGGCCCCTGTTTCCTAGCAAGTCCTTCATAATGGACCTGCTAGAGAAGAACACGCTGGTCCCGACCCTGGTCTTCTTGGGGATGACCTTTCTCAGCCACAAGATATGGCCATCCCTTCCCTTCCCCTGACCACATGTGTGTGCGTGCGCACGCACGCACACACACACGCACACACACACACACACACACACACCCTGCTCTCTCCTCTCCAGCTGTGACCCTGCCCTGCTCTCCCCAAAGCCTCCTGTGTGATCTGCCCCTCTCCCACCTCCCACCCCAGAAACTTGAGATCTGCCTCCTGGCAGCCTCTGCTCTTCCCCCTTTTCCCCACTCCCTGCCTACCCTCCACTTAAGATTGCACTGACCCTCCCATCCTCTCCCAGTGCCCCAGTCCCCTACAGGTCTGCTGTCTGCAGACAGTATAGCTGGAGGCTGGCCCTTCCCTAGGCCCTTCCCCACTCACTGGAACCCTAAGAACCTCCCCATGGAGGGTTTACAAGGCCCACTGCATTCTTAAGGAAATCTCCACTTCTCCCCGCTCCCTCTAAAACGAAGAAACTTTCTCAGAGTTATGAAGGCCCCAGTTTACACTGTAACATAAACCCCTCTGGGCCTGGGCCTGGGCCTGGGCTTTAGGAATCGCCCGTTCCTAAACTCTCCTCTCACACACACAGCCAGGTTTGTTTCCACCACTGCCCCTCCCTCGGTGTGAGGTGCTGGGGCTGCCCAGAGAGGCACCTGCGGGCCTTGTCTCCAGAACACACCTTGCAGATCTTGGAGGGTTTTCAGGAGTTGGGGTGATCATAGATCCTGGGAGCTCGAGTTCCGGCAGCCCACCGGGCCAGGGTCACAGAGCAGTCACATGTCACTTTGAATGAGTTTTGAACTGCAGCTGAGAAATGAAGTCGGGAAACAGTCAAAGGCAATTGGACTTTTTTTTTTTAATGTTTTTGGGAGGAAAAAAAATCCTCTGTTGTTCAATTAGCCTTCCATGGTGTTAGAAAATTGCATTTATTTCCTGGACAGTCTGGTCTAGTTTCCCCTGGGTTGGGTGGAGGCTGAGCTCCCCTCCCTGCTGCTCCAACTTAGAAGTTTCTGGTTCTGCTCAGAGACCGGGACCCAGAAGGGAAGCAGAGACCCTGAGCCTCAGCCCTGCCAGGCAGCCCTCTCTCCCCACCATCCTGCGTCAGGAAGCCTTCACTCCCCGCCATCCTGCCTCAGGAAGCCCCCAGCCCAACCCTCAAAAGTTGGGGAAGTTTTTTCAAGAACTGGGAGATTTCTTGTCTCGCTCACGCTCACTCTGTCAGCAGCCAGGGTTTGCCAGGCTGCTGTCTGGGCCTGTCCCCCACCTACCCTGGCTCTCTACTTGTGCCCTCTGTGTCCCCCAGACTCCCCACCTCTGTCTCAAGGCTCTTGGGGCAAGCCGACCAAGGGATAGCTGCAAAATATTTGTGCTGGGGAGCCATTTGCAGCCGGGTAGCTGCCAGGCCTGACTTGATGGGAACCCTGGTCCCCAGCCCAGCCCCAGACCTTTCATTGGAGCCCCAGTGCAGGAACCCCTCTTTCTGGCAAGACCAAAAAGGCTGAGGTGAAGGAAATGACCTTGAGGCACCTCCAGGAGACCAGGGGTCAGTCATGGTCAGCCCCCACTTGACAACCTACAGTTGAGCTGAGCTGTGAGGATGGAGCAGTGGGCAGGGTAGGGAGGTGAGGGCAGTGGGTACTGCTTCTGGAGGATGGCATCAGGCAAGGTAGCAAACTGCCCACCCAAGCCTCAGGGATAGGCTGTTCACAGATGGTCACCCTCTGCGTGCTAATAGAAAGGTTTCCAGGCCACAGCCTGGAAAGACAGAGAAGAGAAGAAGGGCTCTCCCTCCCAGCCCCCGAAGGACCCCCACACACCCCCCCTTGCCCTTGGTCTGCCCCTGCCTCCGCTCCTGGGGGAGGACATGGAGCGAGTAGACGGCTTAGGCCTCCAGCTGCAGCGGACCCATCTGGTTCCAATCAGGAGAACAGGTTCTCAGAGAGGACACATGGGGAGGGAGGCCACAGGCAACAAGCAGCCGGCCCTCGCTGCAGCACCCCCACCCCCTCCCAGAGTGCGGCCCCTTTCCCATTTGGTCTCCTTTCACCCTCCAGATGGGCCCCACACACAGCCATGGGGGGCCATGGGGGGCAGGGAAACTTTAGGGGGCACGGGCCTCCCTTCCCTACCCAGTCATCTGACCACAGACCCAGACCTCTGCCATAGTTAGACATTCAGCCCACAGAAGAAAGAAGAAAAGGGAAGGAAAGGAAGGGGCTAGAGGGGGGAAGAAGGACTGCAGACATAAAAAGAGCAAGCAAAGACTCTAGAAGCCTTCGGGTCCCAGCTGGATCTTGTTTTAAATGGGGAAACTGAAGTCCAGAGAAGGAAGTCTACCAGAACTGAGCGAGCTCAGCCCCAAGCCTGCTCGTGCATCACACTCATATAACGGTCTCCACAACTCTAGACAGGAATTACCATTCCCATTCAACAGGTGGGAAAACAGAGGCTCACAGGAACAAAAGGTCTTACCTGCCCAACCTCACTCAGGTACTCAGCACCCAGCTCTGCTTGATCCCAGAGTCTAGGCTCCAGGCTGCCCACCAGAAGTGACGGCTGCCTCAACAGCCCAAACCCCAGGACCATCCATTTTCCTTTCCCCACCACGTCCAGACTTTGACCAGGTGGGAACCTAGTTCTGGAGAAGCCTGCCCTCCCCATCCAGGGTCTGCCTTATTTCCCACCCCTTACTCACACAGCCCCAAGCTCAACCTCTGTCTTCAGGCCCAAGAACACAAACCTGAGAAAAAAAACAGCCTCTTTGGTTACGGCTTAGTGCCAGAGTTCTAATCCTGGCTCTGGATGACCTCTGGGCCTTGACTTCCCCATCAATAAAATGTACCAGGTTGTCTAAAACCGGGGTTGGACAGGGATTCTGTGACTCCCCAAACCTCCATTCCTACCCTCCTGAACAAACTAGAGGCTTCCCCTTGGCTTGGGTTGTCTTAGAAAAAGAGTTCTGGGGCCGGGCGCGGTGGCTCACGCCTGTAATCCCAGCACTTTGGGAGGCCGAGACGGGTGGATCATGAGGTAAGGAGATCGAGACCATCCTGGTCAACATGGTGAAACCCCGTCTCTACTAAAAATACAAAAAATTAGCTGGGCACGGTGGTGTGTGCCTGTAATCCCAGCTACTCAGGAGGCTGAGACAGGAGAATTGCCTGAACCCAGGAGGCGGAGGTTGCCGCGAGCCGAGATCGGGCCATTGCACTCCAGCCTGGGTAACAAGAGCGAAATTCCGTCTCCAAAAAAAAAAAAAAATGAGTTCTGACCCCAATTTCAGAATTTAGAGCTGGCAAGCGGACCAAGGGAAGGAGGGGACCCAGCCAGCCGTGGACGTCACTAATTTCCATCTTTCCCCAGGGGACTGCTGCCTCCACTGAAAGCAATTTGTCATGCCCTAAATTAAGTGATTTCAACGAGGGTTTAATTTCAGTTTAATGGCTCTGTTTTTATGAGTAATTAAATACTATTGCATGGCGAAAATATGTTGTTTGCACTTTAGAGACTGTGTAAGGGCCTAGGAGGTCAATCCCACCAAGTTGCTGCTCCCAGCCTCCACCAGCGCCTCCCCTGGTTTGGCTGGAATTGTCCAGGTAGTAGGGAAGGGGGCGGGGAAACTAAGGGAAAGAGATTGAGGGGTGGGGGATGAGGAGAGGGTGGTCCTGGTGGCTCCTGCTCACTCAATAGAGCCTGTTTCTAATTATCTGCAGCTACTCCCCCCACGTCTACTCCCTGACCCCACCCTCCCCAACCCTGGGACTTCAGACATAAGAGGGGACAGATCACTCTGGGGGTGAGGAGCTAATTAGACCTCTGGTTGGCTGCAGCAGCATCTGCTCCCCCACTTTTGGTGTGCCCAAAAGTCTGCCCCATTCTTCCGACCCATCATCCCAGCGGCCAGCCCGCCTCCCAGCTCTATCCTAGCACTGCACCTTGGCTTTCTCTTTTGAGGTCAGAGAGAGGCCTGGAACACAGTGGGAGTCTGTCAGGGAGTGTTTCGGGTCTTTTACCACACAGCCATAGAACAGCCCCCAAACTGGGAAGGAGGCTGAGCAGGTGCCCCAATCCTGCATGCCTCATAACATTCCTGGAGCAGCTTGGTGGCAGAATGTGGCTCGGGGACAGTGGGGTTAGGACAACCGGCCTTTTCCTGGAAGGAGGTGAAGAGATGGCAGTGGCTGGAACCTTAGGGCCTGAAGAGCAGACAGGGCCCAGAGGCTTGGCCAGCTCTCCAGAGATTCCCCCACCTGAATCCAAGGTTGGATTCAGTCCAAGTTTCCATTTTCCCTCCCTACTCCCACCCCACTTTCTTGCCAGTGGAAAACCCATCCCCCAGCCCTCAGCTGACATCAGGGGCTTGATCTCCACTAGTGAGCTGGGAAATGGAAAACAAATGCTTGATGTACATCAGATGGGGGTTGCTGGCAGGCGGGATGTCCCATCCTGGACTCCAAGCCAGTGGGAGGGAATGACGTCTCCAGGAGACAGGGCAGAGCACTCACGGACTTCAGTTCTCAAGTCCATCCAGGACCTCCCTCCCACATCTCCCTGAGCTGCTGACACCCCTGTGACAACTAGAGAGACCATTCAAGAGTATTCCCACCACTTGGTGTTTTTTTTGTTTTTTTTTTTTTTGGAGACGACATTTCACTCTTGTTGCCCAGGCTGGAGTGCAAAGGCGCCATCTCGGCTCACCGCAACCTCTGCCTCCCAGGTTCAAGTAATTCTCTTTCCTCAGCCTCCCGAGTAGCTGGGATTACAGGCATGTGCCACCACGCCTGGCTACTTTTTCTGTGTATTTTCAGTAGAAATGAGGTTTCAGCATGTTAGCCAGGATGGTCTCAATCTCCTGACCTGGTGATCCACCCGCCTCAGCTTCCCAAAGTGCTGGGATTACAGGCATGAGCCACCACACCCAGCCGGGTATTCCCACCATCTCAAGTGTGGAATGCCTAGGTGCAAACACAAAGCTGCTTTTATTTGCTTTTTGGTACTTAAGACCTGGCTCCAGGATCCTGTGGGCACGAGCCTGAATAGGGGCAGTGTTTCTGTGGGATGTGAGAGTCCTCTCCCAGAGGTGCGTGTTTATTCTCTAGTGGCAAACATCTCCCCACAAACCCTGTAGTGGGACCACCTAATGATTGAGAGTCCACTCATGCGCAGTCAGGAGAGACGTGCGTGCTCTGTGAATGTCTCACTCCCCCTCTCCTCGCATCGCACACGTGTTCACACTCAGACATACCACATCTACACACCACACAAATGCACACCTTGCCTACACACACCCAGACTCACACATCAAACAGGCATGCACACCCCCTAAAAGCCCATGCGCTCTCACGTTTTGGGTATCACTGCATTGTACTCACTCTCAAGCACGCATGCACACATACTCCACAAACGCATGTAGGTCACAAAGGCACACTCAGGCCATGCACACAGCTACTTCCAAGCCAACTTGGCTTTTTTGGAAGCCCGTGAAAGAAAAAGGACTTTCAAGCATCACTGTCAAGGGTGCAAGACTAGAGCATTGGGAAGGGGTCTAGAGACAAGGGGAGTTGGAAAAGATGCCTTAGGGAAAGAGATACTTTCCCTAAACTTGGAACCTAAAATTTAGTCTTCAGCCTGCACCACCTCCCACCCCTACAGGCCTTGCCCTACGCTCCAGAAGGAGGGGGCTCTGTGAAGAGGGGCTGGGGCTGAGGGAGCAACCCTCAACACAGCTTTGTTCTTTATCTCCTGATGCTGGTAGCCGCCATGGTGCCTCAGGGAGACCAGAAGGCTGCAGACGTCACTGCAGGGACAGAGCTAGAGAGATGGAACTGCAGACCCAGCCTCAAGATATAGACCGGACAAGTGCCAACAAAGTCAGATCCCTGAGACCAGAAGCCTGGGAGTGTCTCTGGAACTGGGGAGTGGGCTGAGCATCCAGGACACAGCTAGACAGGAGGGAGCATCCGCAGCAGGCAGCAGGCTCAGTGCACTGTCTCCAGACTGCCTGCAATCTCCTGGAAAAAGGCCCCCACCGAGAGATCAGCTTCTGCTCCTGGGCCCCCACCCACTGACACACACACACACACACACACACACACACACACACACACACGGCACAGAGGTGTGGGAGAGGAGGGGCATTTGGAGGATGGCCAAGAATCCAGGCATACCAAGTGAGTACTGGTAACTCTGAAGATGTGGCTTCAGCAAAGTCAACCTCTCCCAACCCCCAATCTCAGCACAGGGCCTGAGTCAGAGATCTCGGCAGTCAGAGCCGTGGAATGTGCTGAAGCATCTACCCCCTTTCCCCAAATGCAAGGCAGTGTTCCTCCCCCTTGCCAACAAATTAATAAATCAAATCCAGATGCGAGCCCCATCTGTCTGATGCCCTAGGAAATGCCCCTGCTCCACATGCCAGCTGACCCCAGACACAGCTCTGTCCTTGGTCACCCCCCACTTTCAGGAGCCATTGTTTGCCCACCGGGAGTCTAAGAAAGACAGTGCAGACTTTGAAGCCAAGGAGTTCCCTGGGAAGAGGCTGCAGGGAAGAGGAAGTAGATTGACTGTCCTTCTCAGTCCCTTACCATACAGGCGGGTCTGGGAACCACGCTCACCTCCCCAAATCTGTCCCCCTTTCTCCATCCCTGGTGCATCCCTGTGTCTAACTGTGAATAAATTAGTCAAACACAATTCTCTGGACATTTGTTGGTTTTATTCTGTTTTGTTACAAAAACAAAAAAGAAAGAAAATGAAGAAAAGACATCATGGCCAACTGGTAGGTTCCTAAGACTCCTTCTGTTCAGTCAAGCCAGAAGATGCCCAGGGGAGTAGGGAGGTGTGGGGAGGGAGCTGCAGGGGAAGGAGATATGGAGAGGGAGGCAGAGCCACAGTGAACCACTGGAAGGATACTGTCATCCAGGTAACTTCATGGCTGTGACCACAATGGGGTAGGGAACAGGACCCAGGAAGCCCCCTCATCTAGCACATGGTCTTCTCCATTAGGCACGTTCAATCCACTCTTGCATTCTTTCTTCCCTCCCTGGCTGCTCAGAGAAATGCACCCCATCCCCCTAGCCCTCTGTCCTTCAAGACTTCCTTTGACCCCCTTCCCTCGCCCACAGCAGGGTCTCTCTGCCAGACAACCAAGCAGATGGCACCACAAGCAGACCTAAAGGAAGGACCTGGGGAAGAAGAGAAGGGGAGCCTGGCAAGTCTGAGTTTTGGGAATGGGTCTGGGTCTCGTGACCATTAAGCCATCTGCTACCCCTCACTTCCCCAGGCTCCCACCCTCTGACCAGCTTGAGAGGAGGGATGATGGTCAGGGTACATGTCTCTTCTCCTCTGATTCTGGGAATGAGGTTTTTCTTCTCCCACAGGCTCGAGCTCACCTTATAGAAGTATCTCTACATGCCAAAATGAGAGAAAGTCAGAATAAAAGCTCCCAACGCTGAAAACTAGAGCTGGTGCATAGTATGTGGTCAGTAAATGTTTTTACGTAGCTGGATGGATGGATGAATGAAAGAATGAGTGAATGAATGAGTGAATTCAGGATCGATCTGGAAACACACCAGGGCTCAGATCTCTTGGGCTAAGTGCCACTTTCAGTCCTCTTGGGCTGTGTAAGACCAAAGAGAACACCCCAGGCTATGGCTTACCCCAAGGGCTCATAAGCACACACACACACACACACACGCACACGTGCACATGTGCACTCAAGGGAAACTTCTGGACAGGGACAGGACTCAGACTCAGACTCCACTCCAGGTCAGCTCTGCAGCCTCCAGAGCACGGGAGTAGCAGGGGATGCTGAGCCCTCAGCCTGCTGGCGGGCCTCACTCTTGAAAGCTGTCAGCCAGCTGCTGGCAGTCCAGCTCCCCCATTGGCTCCGGGCCCTCCGGAAGCTTCACCCCCGTCTTCCGGTCCACACACCAGCACTTGCCACGCTGCCCATCCAGAGATGGGTAACACTGCCAAGACAAGGGCATGAGGAGTCAGTTCCCAGGCAGGAAAAGAGACCCCAGGTGACCCACCCCAATCCCCCAGCCCAGCCCCAAAGTCAGACATTTGCTGCTTTAAGATGGCCTCTGAGGGTGGTGGCTCTTTTTTGAGCATGGGTCCTCTGAGCTCACTGGAGCAGGGGGAACCTGATCAAGAAGGAAAGATCAGAGAGTTTTGGAAGGCAGGACCTTAAGAAGGCCCTCAGGTTTAAAGGTGCAGCTGGATTTGAAAGGCTGGGTTCAGGTTGGAGATGTTTTGGGTACATACTCTGATGGGGTTGGGACTTTAAGAATGGGATTATAGTTATGAGCAGGATCCAAGTTGGGATTAAGGTATGATCAGATAAAAGCTGCAGTTGAATTAGTAACTATGACTAAAACTTGAGTTGGGTGAGAGTTAAAGCTCAGGTCAGAAACAATTGGGATAAAGACAGAGGTCAAGGTCAGAATAACTAAAGTTAGCCTAAAGTTTGGAGGGGCTGCAAATGTACATTTGAGTGTCAGAATTAAACTTGGAGTAAAGGATGGCTTAAGGATCAGAATTGGTCTGGGGATAAAGTTTAAGTGTCAGAACTTTCGATGGGATAAAAATCAGGGGAAGAGGCCAGGCCTAGTGGCTCAAGCCTGTAATCCCAGCACTTTGGGAGGCAGAGGTGGTGAATCACTCAGGAGTTCCAGACCAGCCTGGGCAACATAGAGAGACCCCTCCATCTCTACAAAAATATTTTTTTTAAATTAGCCTGGTGGGGAGGCACAGTGGCTCACACCTATAATCCCAGCATTTTGGGAGGCCAAGGCAGGCGGATCAGGATATCGAGACCATCCTGGCCACGGTGAAACTCTGTCTCGACTAAAATACAAAAAATTAGCCAGGCGTGGTGGCGCACGCCTGTAGTCCCAGCTACTCAGGAGGCTGAGGCTGAGGGGATTTGCTTGAATCCAGGAGATGATGGTTGTAGTGAGCCAAGATCGTGCCACTGCAATCCAGCCTGGTGAAAGAGTAAGACTCCATCTCAAAAAAAAAAAAAATATATTAGCCTGGCATGCAGGCATGGTGGCTCACGCCTATAATCTCAGCACTTTGGAAGGCTGAGGTGGGCAGATCACCTGAGGTCTGGAATTCAAGATGAGCCTGGTCAACATGGTGAAACCCCATCTCTCCTAAAAATACAAAAAATTAGCCAGGTGTGGTGGCAGACCCCTGTAATCCCAGCTACTCGGGAGGCTAAGGCAGGAGAATCACTTGAATCCAGGAGATATAGGTTGCAGTGAGCCGAGATCCCACCATTGCACTCCAGCCTCGGCAACAAGAGGGAAACTCTGTCTCAAAAAAAAAAAATTGGCCTGGCATGGTTGTGTGCCTGTGGTCCCAGCTACTCAGGAAGCTGAGGTAGGAGGATCACAAGAGCCCAGGATGTGGAAGTTGCAGTGAGCTGTGATCACACCACTGCACTCCAGCCTGGGAGACTGAGACCCTGTCTTAAAAACAAAAAAAGAAAAATCAGGAGAAGAAAATGCATAGAATTGTACAAAACAAAAAGTGAACCCTAATGTAAGCCACTGGACTCTAATTAACAATAATATACCAACATTGGTTCATCAGTTGCAACAAATATAATGTAAGATGTTAATAATAATGAGGAAACTGGGGGTAGGGGACAGTACATGGAAACTCTGTACTCCTGCTCGAGTTTTCTTTAAACCTAAAACTGCTCTAAAAAATAAAGCTAGTAATTTTTTTTTTTAATTAAGATAAAAGGTTTTTAAAATCGGGACAAGGATAAAATTAGTGATAGGACAAAGGTTAGAAATAGGCTGAACACTGGTTTGGGAGCCCTCTCTGGCCCTTCACTCACACCCTTTCCATGCCATCCTGGATGTACAGACCCAGGGCAGCCTTTGTCCTTCCCTCTAGGCCTCCGCTGGCCGAGCGGCTGCTCAAACTGTGGATTTCTCTATGGCTCACGGAGCAGGGGAATGGGTCTATCTACACCCACAAAGAGCTCCAGGACAGAGTTCCCCAGGCCACACCCAGCAGCAGGCACCCCAGAGTCCTGCCCAGACAGGCTGCCCATTCTGTTGGGCCAGAGATGGGCTGGAAGAGGCCAAGCCTGCTGACCATCCCAGCCTCCTGGAGGCTTGTCAGAGGACCCCAACTTCCAAGGGCAGGAAGGAATAGGGAAGTTGCTGCCTTTGTGTCTTCTCTTCTGTCCCCCTCCTTCCTCTGCTTCTATGCAAAGTGCTCCAATCAGCCAATTTGGCTTTACCTCCACCCTTGCTGTACCCAGGTGGTTTTGTTGCTCGCCTTCAGGGATGGGTAGCCTGAGTTTCCTCCTGGACTCCTCATGACTTTGGCCCTCCATTCCCAGGTGAAACCTCAAACACCCAGTGGCAGGAAGAGTAGAGTAGGGTGAACGAGAAAGTGTTGGGAGCCAGGGGTTGTCAGAGTTGCTAGGTCTGTGCCGCAGATGGTGAAAGCCAGGGGTAGAGGGAGAAACTGCCCTGGATGGGGAGGTAGGATCTGCTATTAATTCGCTCTATGACTCTGGACCATCCTGAGTGTCCCCTTCCTGAGGTCTCTATCCTGGACCATCCTGCAGAGAGGCCAAGAATGTCCCAGAGCTGAGGCCAGGGCTGAAGCAGCAGGAGACAGAGACGCACCTGCTTGGGGTGGAAGTTGCCATTGCGGTCGCAGTTGGGGATGGGGATGATGTAGAGATCCTCGTGGGTGCGGCTGGGGGAAGCGGCCAGCCGCTCCAGGGCCCGTTGCAGCTCGCTCTGGCAGGCGCCCTGGGGCTGGAGGAGGGGAGGACAAAATAACTCAGCAGAAGGAAGAGAGGCAGGAGGCCCAGGCTGAGGTCAGAGCTAAGTGGGAACTGAAGGCCCTGAAAGGAGCCTTGAGCCCTGGGGGCTGGGCAGGCCCCAGTGAGGTGAGGAGAGGGCCTGCCTCCAGAAGACACAGCAGGGAGAGTGGGAGGCATGCAGGAGAGGGTCTTGAGCCAACAGCTTCTTCAAAGCAGGAGACGGAAGTGAGGGGACATTGTGGGGAATGGGGCTGTGGGAACCTATGCAGTAAGCCAGGGAGGGGCGATTTCTAAGCAGAAGGAACAGATAAAACTTACAACTGGTAACCTGTAAGACCCTCAGAAGGGACATTAGCCAGACCCTGGAGCCAGGTCCCCAGGCCCCCTGCTACGGCCAGCATTCACCCTTTAGTTACTGAGAAGGTCCAGGGTGGGGAATCTAAGAAAGGCCAAGAAACCCCAGGGGGCTTGGGGCAACTGCTTTTTACCAGTCAGTGTAGAAGTTTTTCAGTATTTAACAATCAGCCATCCCCATGTATATAACTGATGAGCAGGAAAGGAATCCCAAGGAAGGGAATGAGGGCTCTCTCTGGGTCCGGATGACTCATAGTAGTTGCATCTTGCACACAGTAGGCATCCTAGAATGTGTGTTGAATGAACACACTCCACATCTGGTGGTGATGGTGTGGGTGTGTGTGTGTGTGTGTGTGTGTGTGTGTATGGGTGTATGTGTGTGAGCGTCTGTGTGTGTGCCTATGTGTGTGAGAGCATGTGTATGGGCGTGTGGATGTCTATGCACATGCACATTTGTGTTGGAGGTCCTTACCAGAGGCCGGGGCTCCTCCCGGGGTGCCCCATTGACCTTCATCTTGCCCCCATTGGTGCTCCGGTCTCGAATTTTGGCCATGTGCTTCTGCAGGCACCTTCTGTCATGGGCACTGCAGGGGTTGAAGCTGCTGTTGGGGTGGTCACCTTCATCCTTGTCTGCAGTCAGGCCGAGATAAGAAGTCAGCACTGGAAGAAGTCAGAGCATCACACCAACCCAGCCTCCCACCTGTGTCCTCCTCCCTGGGGATTCTCCGGCTCGGTGCTGGAGAAGAGCAGAGGGGCTGGAAAGAGGGAAGAACAAGAGCAGCCCCCCCAATCTCCTCCCCGTCCCCTGTATCTCTCAGGAGAACATTCCTCTTGAAGTCCTTGACTTGTCCCTCACCCCACCCAGGCCAGTGCTCAGATGAGTCACCAGCTACAGCTGCCCAGATGGCAGCAGGGTCCCCTGGGCCCTGCAGGGAGGTCTGAGGCAGGCAGGGGGACCCCTCCTAGATCCTGTCCCCTTTCCATTCAACTCCTCCCACCATCCCCCTCTCCATCTGATGTTTTCCCGGTCACCTTTCCTGATTTTTTTTCTATGTCTGGCTAAGCCAGGCAGGGGATCCCCAGGGCTGTGGACTCTGCTGACTCTCTTCCAAATGGCCAGAATCAGAGTTTCCATGAGCAATGAGAACTCTAGCCCAAAAGGTTCTCCCTACTGGCTGGGTGGGAGAGGATTTAGTATATCCGCCTGCATGAGGAAGAGTGAGTGTGTGTGAGTGTGAGAGAGAGAGAGAGAGAGTGTGTGTGTGTGTGTGTGTGTGTAAAATACAACCTGTGTGGCCCCAGGACCAGAAGAACAGCCTCACGCGTTCCTTCAGTCCCCCACCTTGAAGTCTCCCATTCTTAGACTTCAGACTCCATCCAAAGTCCATAGGGGTTGCTCAAAACCAGAACACTGGGGATCTGGAGACGAGAGTGATGAGGCTGGACCTTCAAACCCTCTGTGAGATCTCCTGAAAGTTCTATCTGAGCTCAAGAAAAACTCCATCCAAATAGGGCATGGTGGCTCACGCTTGTAATCCCAACACTTTGGGAGGCCAAGGAGGGAAGATCACTTAAGGCCAGGAGTTCGAGACCAGCCTAGGCAACATAGCAAGACCCCCATCTTTACAAAATATTTAAAAATTAACCCAGGCATGGTGGCATGTGTCTGTAGTTCTAGCTGCTCAGGAGGCTGAGGCAGGAGGATCACTTGAACCCAGGAATTCGAGGTTTATAGTGAGCTATAATCACACCACTGTATTCCAGCCTGGGTGACAGAGCAAGACCCTGTCTCTAAAAAAAATAAAATAAATAAAATACATTTTTTATAAAAAGAAAAACCCCATGCACAAGACCCAGAACTGTAGCCACAGCTCCTCCCTCCACACAGTCAAAACTGGAATGCAGGGCTGAGCTGGAGAAAGAGGTGGGAGGACCTCTCTGCAGATCAGAGCCACCTCTGACATGCTCAGGCTTGGCAGCTCTAAGCGCAAAGCCCCTGCCAGCATTCCAGATGTTGGCAGCCAGACAGAGGTTACATCTGGTTTGCATCAGGGTTTTTTTTCCTGAGGAGTTAGCGGGTTCCTCCATGCGCGACAGCGGTCCCAGAGCTGCCTCTGGGTCAAATGGTATTTTTTTGCTTAGCTAAAGCTGGGGGTTGGTTCTCTTTTCATTCTTCTAGTTTGGGGGGTGTGGGGAGAAATATGTGGATAAAGACAAACCAGACCAGGAGGAATCTAACCAGAAAGTCTTTGTCAATAAGCTTCCACACCAAAAGTTACTGATAAAATTCACCAAGGAGGGAAGAAGATTTTGTCACAGTGGAAGGCTGGCTTAAAAAGAGGAAGAAAAGGGAACAAATAAATAGAGGAGATAGATATAATCCATCCTTCTGCACATTTAAAATCCCAAGAAGGACAGTCCAGAGGGAACTCCAGTACTACATCAAGTTCCTGAGAGTCAACCAAAGAGAAGACATTATAGCAAGAACACCACCCCCCACCCTCAGCCACGGTAGGCAGCAAAAGAAGAAACAGATAAACTTTAGGAGATGAGGATTGTACCAAGGGGACCATAAGAAGATGGACCCTGAGCCCTTAGTTAGGAACCAGAGAAAGATCTGGGATCCAGGCCCTTCCTTGGAGACCCTCCAAGGGAATGTCTCTAGCCAAAGAAACCTAGGCTAGCCCAGTGATCACCTCCCACCATGCCCCCACCTTGCACAAAGCCAGAAAGTTTGAAGATGGAGTCACCGTGTTTCAGGGGTGCAAGAGGAAATGGAAGACCTGAAAGAATTAGAACCAGGCTGGGTGCTCACGCCTGTAATCCTATTTGGGAGGCCGAGACAGGAGGATCACTTGAGACCAGGAGTTCAAGACCAGCCTGGGCAATACAGCAAGACCCTGTCTCTAACAAAAAAATAAAAAATAAAAGTTAGCCAGACGTAGTGGCACACGTCTGTGGTCCTAGCTACTTGGAAGACTGAGGTGGGAGGATCGCTTAACCCCAGTACATCCAGGCTACAGTGAGCTATGATTGCCCCACTGCACTCCAGCCTGGGTGGCAGAGCAAGACCCTGTCTCTTAAAAAAACAATTTAAGAATTAAATAATTAGAACCAAATGTCAGAAGGACAGAAGCTGAGCTGATATGTGAACAAAGGCCCCACCATGTTACCTAGGTAAGGCTGGAGGAGATCACTTGGACTTGTTTGCCTCAGGCCAGGACACTAACACCAGGGGACACCCTTCCAACCTGGAAAGCCTTTGTTTTTCCTGAACATGCTTTTTTTAACGACCACAAAAGAAAGTACTAGGGGCCAGGCGCGGTGGCTCATGCCTCTAATCTGAACACTTTGGAAGGCCGAGGTAAGTGGAACGCTTGAGCCCAGGAGTTCAAGACCAGCCTAGGAAACATAGTAAAACCCCATCTCTACAAAAAAAAATTAGCTTGGTGTGGTGACACACACCTGTAGTTCCAGTTACTTGGAAGGCTGAGGTGGGAGAATCACCTCAGCTCAGTAGGTCGAGGCTGCAGCAAGCCATGATCGCGCCATTGCACTCCAGCCTGAGTGACAAGTGAGACCCTGTCTCAAAATAAAAAGCAAGCGCTATTTTGTACAGTGATTCATTCCTCTCAATAAATGGGCAGAATGTTCTTTGGTTCAAGGAGTGGAGAAGCGTTTTTAGGAGGTAGTGAGCTCTCACCCTGGAGGAGTGCAGCATTAGAGTGGTAGCAGCCTCAAAAATCTCAAGAGATATGGAGTAGGAGCACGACCATGCTTTCCATGTTGAGTTTCTTTTCTTCTCTTTCTTTGTTTTAAGAGACAGGGTCTCACTATGTTGCCCAGGCTGGTCTCAAATTCCTGGCCTCAAGTAATCCTCCTGCCTAGGCCTTCCAAAGTGCTAGGATTACAGGCATGAGCCACAGTGCTGAGTTTTTATGAGTCAAAGTTCACAAACAACTAACTCTCAGAAGATTATTAATGGATATTTGGGATATTTACCATCAAGGAGGATTGGGTACGCTCACTGAAACCTAGGGCCACATGGAGCACAGGGTGAGCCTGGAGGTACAGCTCATGCTCTTGGGTTGGTATGGCCCCATGTCACATCAGGGTTTACCTGGGAAAAGCTGAGCCAGCAGCCTGCCTGGCTTCTCCATTGTTAATTTCCCCACTAGCTATCCTGCTTATTCCCAGTTCATGTCTACACGGAGTAGAACCCACCAGATAGGGATAGTAGCTCCTTCCTTACTCTCATGGGGACACAGGGTAAATTCCTATTTGCCTACTCACACACAGACAGGCTGGGGCTCAAGAATAAGAAATGTGGCCGGCCGGGCGCGGTGGCTCAAGCCTGTAATCCCAGCACTTTGGGAGGCCGAGACGGGTGGATAACGAGGTCAAGAGATCGAGACCATCCTGGTCAACATGGTGAAACCCCGTCTCTACTAAAAATACAAAAAATTAGCTGGGCATGGTGGCGCGTGCCTGTGGTCCCAGCTACTTGGGAGGCTGAGGCAGGAGAATTGCCTGAACCCAGAAGGAGGAGGGAGCGGGGAGCCGAGATCGAGCCATTGCACTCCAGCCTGGGTAACAAGAGCGAAACTCTGTCTCAAAAAAAAAAAAGAAATGTGGCCAGGCGCGGTGGCTCAAGCCTGTAATCCCAGCACTTTGGGAGGCTGAGGCGGGTGGATCACGAGATCAAGAGATCGAGACCATCCTGGTCAACATGGTGAAACCCCATCTCTACTAAAAATACAAAAAATTAGCTTGGCATGGTGGTGCATGCCTGTAATCCCAGCTACTCGGGAGGCTGAGGCAGGAGAATTGCCTGAACCCAGGAGGCAGAGGTTGCAGTGAGCCGAGATCGCACCATTGTACTCCAGCCTGGGTAACAAGAGCGAAATTCCATCTCAAAAAAAAAAAAAAAAAAGAATAAGAAATGTATACAAGCAATCATGTGTCCAGACACACACTTATCTGCATGTGCCTTACCCATGTGCACTTGGGCACTCTGACCCTGCCCTGGTCAGAGATACAGAGCCAGGGCAGGGCACGCTGACTCCAACAGCTTCTCTGCACCGTGGTTTGTTGACTTTCCATGTAATCTGTAACTTTTCCTTGCCCAACCCTGTTTCACTGGCAGACTGAGGAGCTATCCCAGGATCTACCCCTGGGTGCTAGGATTTTGTGGGGGTAAGGGTTATAGCATTGGGTCTGTTGATAACGTCAACCTTCTCATCTCCAAAACTGTCTAAATACTTGCTATTTCCCTGCTCACACAAGAGTTCTAGCCACCTGGTGTTACTCATCCTGGTAGTGCCCTCTGGAGAAATTCCAATGCCTGTGGGTTCCCCTCTGAGCAGGAGTGGAGTCAAACCTATTTCTCTGAAAAGTCTGACCTCCAAAAAGCTTGTTTGGGAGATGCGACTTCCAAGTAGGCTTGGTCCTCCTACAGCCCCCAGCTTGGAGTTAAGCCAGCTGACATCTGGCTACAGAGAAAACCTCAGTCTTTGCTCCAGCAGCAGAGGAAGGGAAGGAGCCAGAGAGAGAAGAGGCCACACAGCTTTGGCACCACTGGCTGCAAAATTCGTGGCAAAGCCAAAGGATTTCCTCTTTCCTGTTGCCTGATTTCACTCTCACGATTTCTCCCCAGCACCAGTCTCTGGCCCCCAAGAGACACTAGCTATGAGCTGAGCTGGCCCAGCCATCCTGACCAGAAGTTTCAGCTGTGATGCAGACCGTCACTCACCTGTCCTGCAAGAAATGTCTTTTTCCCTTTCCCCTAGACTCTGGCTGGAGAAGCCAAGACCACCAGTGCTGGGTACCAGGCCCTTTCTCTGAGGTCTGGCTCAAGGGGTATCCCCCCCACCATTGTGTCACGCTGCCAGCCTCAGCATAAAAAGTCACATAAGGCAACTTGGCCTGTTCTTCCCACGTTGACGACAGCAAAATGCACCAAAGGCTGCCCTACCCCCTCAACTCCTCTGAATGTTGCCCCAAATTTGCTTCCTTGTCCTACTGTTTCCCTAAGTCCTAGCATCAGCTTCTTCTTCATCACCATCCTCATCATCACTCCAGTTTTTTAAGGTCTGACCCCATGCCAGACACCCCAACCCTGTGAGGCAGGTCCTGTTGCCCTACCCACTTTACAAATGAGGAAACTGATATAGACTGGGTGGAAGGCGGGGAGGAGAGACTTAGCTCTGCAGCACTCTGTCTTTAAGTGGAAAGACTCCTGACACCCGAGGCACCAATCTTGCTGGCTTTGCCCGTACTAAAGAAAAAATGGGAGGCAGCCATGCTCCTCCCTTCCCCTCCCCCCACAGCACAGAATTTCTGGGAATGCCCTTGTTCCCATGACATAACTGGACTCCCAGTACTGAAGTAGGGGGGAAATATTTGCTGCCTTGGCTAAAATTTAATCCAGCCTGCCTGTTCCCTGTCCCAAAGGGACTGAGAGCCCAGCTTACGAACTCCCCATCCAAACACTGATCTTTCCATTGTCCACTCCCCCAGATTCTGTGAGTCGAGGACCAGTACCAGGATGCAGAGCTGTGGACTTTTGACGCCTCATCTCTGGTGGCCTCAGTGGTGTTAGGCCACAACCTGGCCAGTTCATGGAAAGCTGAGACAGGAGGGCAAGGGTGGCTGGAGACGGAAAGGGGAGCTGCCCCCTGGGCAAATAGGAGACAGCTGGACCACAGCAGTCAAAGGAGGGGCATGCCAAGTGGTCCCCACCCCCACCACCTGCTCACACTCAGCCCCAAGAGGAATAGGCAGAAAGAATAGATGGGTCCCCTCAACCAAGCTATTCACAGGCCAGTGGGCCCAAGGCTTGGGACCTAGAGGGGACAGTGGCCTACTGACTGTGTAGGCTAAAAAGGATGAGTGGGTAGGGGCTTGGTAGTCTTATCTCATCCACAGACCCTGCAGGGCTGCGGCAGAACTCTAGGGGGTGCCTTTCACATGGTGCCATGTGGCCCGGGTCACAGAAAGGGATTACTTCTATGATTCTATGATGACTGGGAGGTGTGGGAGGGCACAGGCATAGCTTGCTCCACAGGTACCTCCAGCCTTCCCCGTCTCTCTCTAGGTACCTGCATCCATTGCATGGCTGGAGGACAAGGCAAGGAAGAAGGAGGGAGGGGCACTACAGACCTCAGCTGTGTCATCCAAAGGGGACCTAAAGCCTAGACACCTTTTTTTTTTTGAGATGGAGTCTTGTTTTGTCACCCAGGCTGGAGTGCAATGGCGAGGTCTCTGCTCACTGCAACCTCCACCTCCCAGGTTCAGGCAGTTCTCCTGCCTCAGCCTCCCAGGTTCAGGCAGTTCTCCTGCCTCAGCCTCCCTAGTAGCTGGGATTACAGGCACCCACCACTGCACCCAGCTAATTTTTGTATTTTTAGTAGAGATAGAGTTTTACCATCTTGGCCAGACTGGTCTCAAACTCCTGAACCTTGTGATCCACCTGCCTCGGCTCCCAAAGTCCTGGGATTACAGGCCTGAACCACCGGCCCCCACCCCACCCCCATTTTTTTTAAGAGATATAGTCGTCCAGGATGGGCTCAAGTGATCCTCCCATCTCAGCCTCCCAAGTAGCTGGGACTATAGGCATGAACCACTGTGATTGGCTAATTTTTTTTTTTTTTTTTTTTGTAGAGACAGGGGTCTGGCTGTATTGCTCAGGATGGTCTCAAACTCCTGGCCTTAAGCAATCCTCCCAAAGTACTCGGATTATAAGCATGAACCTCCACAACCAGCCCCTAGACACTCCTGGAGACCAGTTCGCCTCAAAGCCAGGGAACAATCACAAATTTTTCATGCCATGCCCTCCCCAAACCCCTAGGGGGTCTTATTTTCCTCCACTATAGGATGGAGTATTCCTACCCAACCAGAAGATGAGGTATTCCTACACAGCCCTTTGTGGGCTCTTCTGTCTTGCGTTCAAAGTGATGAAAGAGGAGGAGGCTACCGACCATCCTTATCTGGTGCCAGATACCCTCTGGCTGATGGATGATGGAGAGTCAAATGGTACGTGACCCTGTTGTACCCCAAGAACCCAAGGACTCGGCCCTGGGTCCCAGTCTCAGTATCCCTCCTCTACCATTACCACTGGCATCTCTGCTCCAACATTAGCGACTTTCTCCACCAGGACCCCACTTCCCAGATGTGTTGGGTGCCAGGCTGGCATTTCTCCTAGAATTTTTTCTGCTGACCCATCTCTCCCTACCCAGGGGCAGGAGGGGCAGAGAGGCCCAAGGCCCAGACCCCTGGGGTCCACCTCCTTCCTGTTTTCCTTATATCCTGCTTGCCTCCGCTAACAAGCTGCAGAGGATTGAGGAAGTGGAGGGTTTGGGACCCAGGACAGGAAGCTTGGGGCTGGAGTCCCAGCATCCGGACTGCAACAATGGAAGCTTCAAGAACCAGGAAAGAGACAGAAACAGACAGAGGCACAGAAGAGCAAAACAGAGTTAGAGAGGGAATGAGAAACAGAGGCATAGATACAGAAAGGCAGACAAACAGATTCCCAAAGAAACAGAGAAAGACAAAAACAGGAACAGAGACACAGAGAAAGAGCAACAGAAAAAGAGGGAGAGAAGCAGAGCAACTGAAACAGAAACACAGAATAAGGTAGAGAAAGAAAGGCGTGATGGGCAGAAGACATTGAGGAATAGAGAACGCATTACTAGTGAAACCAGAGGTTGAGAGACGAATCAGGAAGAAAAAAAGAGCAAGAGAACAAAGGAAAGAGACTGAGAGTCTAAGAAGAAACTGAGAAAGGTTCATTGAGACACAAAGAAAGTGTTAAGAATGAGGGTAGGGCAAGGGCCTTCTCAGAGTCTCTCTCTTTCTGTTTCTCTGCCCTGGCCCCTCATCCCTTTCTCTATTCCCCACCCCACACACATGAGGCTTCTGCAGCTCTAGGCCGGGAGCCAAGATTTTCTGATGCGTCAAATCACACCTGCCTAGAGAAAAGAACAGGAGGCCTGTATAACAAAGCAGGCAGAGATGCCCAGGCCTGGCAGAGGGACTTCTGTCTTCCCATTACTTCTCAAACAGCAAGGTGACATGGCTCTGGGCTTTAGGGAAGGGCAAGTCTAATGCCCCTCACTGCCAAAGTCCCTCAAATTTGTATGTCCCACACCACCAAAGGACCATGTAAAAAGTTCAGGCCCTGGCTCCCCAGACCCCTGGGGTTTCACCCTCGGCCTGGATCAAGAACGGAAAGCTTTTCCCCCTCCCCCATCCTCCCCAACACACACCCCACCACCATCCTCCTGTCCTCTGGCCCTAGACAGCTGACTTAACTGGACCTTAATCTGCCACTCTTGCTCCAGCAGCCAGGTCTCCCACTGGGACACCCTTATCAAATAGACAACCCTTGGAGGTTTGAGATGGAGCGATGGGACAGTCTCCCTTGGTGTTGGCAACAGGCTGCTAGGGACTCGGTAGCAGTCTCCTTTGTGAGCCTGTCCCATGCCAGCTAGGCTCTGCCACGTACCTGCCTTCTCTTCAACTCACAGGGGATTTTAAAGGGCCTTCCAGGGCGGCCGCAATGGAAAGAAGCCGCTGGGAAGGGAGCGCATTCAGGAGGGAATTGGGAGGCCAGGGGTACCTTACCAGAGGGCTGCTGGCTTTGCCGGATGGCCTCGACCTCAGCCAGCTCCATGCACACGCCTTGCCCGAGCATCAGCGTGTGCAGGGGCTTCTCCACCCCCCGGGGCGGGTAGCAGCGCAGGCCCGAGCCGCAGCGGGGGGTGTACACCCCGCAGGGCATCCCCAAGCCCAGGGCGCAAGTAGCACAACAGCCGCAGCCGGGCTCCCGCACCAGCTCAGTGCAGCCCACGGGGGGGCGGCAGCGCGCCAGTTTCTCCTCGGTGCAGGTCGGGCAGTGGATGGCTTCGTCGCCCAGGCTCAGCCTGGGCCCGGCCGCCAGCAGCAGGACGGCCACGAGGCAGAGCGGCAGCATGATCACGCGAAGACTGGGCGCTGGCGCGCGAGCGGGCGGCGGAGGGCACACGGCTGCAGCGCCCGGAGCGCCTGGAGGACCGGACCCGGAGGGCTCGGGGAGATGGGTCGGCCCGGCGGGCGGACGCAGTCGGAACAGGGAAGTCAGCAGGCGGGCGGCGAGGCGACGGGGCCGGGGGCTGAGCGGAGGCCCGGGTCGGCTCCCCCGGACTTTATACTGGTCCCTGGCCACACCCCCAGCGCCTTCCCAGAGGTGGGGGAGCCGGGGCCGGCGACGGGGAGAGGGAGAGGCGGCCGTTAGGGGGAGGGGGCGCTCTCCCGAGTCGCCGCCGCCGCCGCTGCATCTGAAAGCCCTATTCTGCCGAAGAAGGAAGCGGCGCAGTTTGGAAGCCTTGGCAGGCACCCAGAGCGCCTCTGAACCGGAGCCCGGGAGGGGAGGCGAGGGAGAAGGGAAGCCAAGGGGCTGCTGCGTGGCCCCCTCTCCCGACCTCGGAGGAGTCTCGCCCCGCCCCGCCAACGCGGCCTCAGTCTCCCACCGAGAAAGGGACCTCCTAGCCCGGACTCCCAGCCCCTTGGATTCGGTCTCCCTGGGCAGAAGCCTTTCCACCCCACCCCAGTGCTTCCAGTCTCAACCGCTGCAGACCAAGCCTCGTGAGGTGGGGTAAAGCGTACAGGCACTCAGCTAGGGGCACGGAGGGGCCTAGTGGCCCTAAGACGTAACAGGCTCTTTCCCCTTGCCCTTTGCAACCTCTCCCCCCCCCCGGCCCCCCCCCCCCCGCAATCTCCCCAGGGTTCATTTGAGCCCTGGTCCACCCTGCCTTCCCAGGGAGGGAGGGGCTGCCTTGCCTCTTCCTCCTTACTGGACGTTTGCTTCTCAGGTCCACTCAGACCCCCTCCTGCAGGGAGGCAGGCCTGGGAGACTGCCACTTGCAATGTGCACGTTTTTCATTGAACAACTCCAGTGGGGCACCATTCGTGTGGTCATTATATGTTTGTTGAGCTGTTGTGATCATTTCCCAGTGGCAGTGAAGGATTTTGAAGGGCCTGGAGCAGTGGCTCACACCTGTGATCCCAGCACTTTGGAGGCTGAGGCAGGAGAATCACTTGAGCCCAGGAGTTGGAGGCTGCAGTGAGCAAGGATTGTGCAACTGCACTCCAGCCTGGGTGAAAGAAGAAAACTGTCTCTTAAAAAAAAAGGAAGACCAGGAGCAGTGGCTCGCGCCTGTAATCCCAGCACTTTGGGAGGCCAAGGTGGGCAGGTCACATGGTTAGGAATTCAAGACCAGCCTGGCCAAGATGGTGAAACCTCCTCTCTACCAAATTTACACAAAAATTAGCCTGGTGCGGTGGCAGGCACCTGTTTATCCCAGCTACTTGGGAGGCTAAGGCAGGAGAATCGCTTGAACCCCGGGGACAGGGGTTGTTATAGTGAGCACTCCAGCCTGGGAAACAGAGTAAGACTCCATATGAAAAATAAAAAGAAAAGAAAAAGAAGGCCAGCATGGTGGCTCAGACCTGTAATTCCAGCACTTTGGGACACAGGTAGGCAGATCACCTGGGATCAGGAGACCAGCCTGGCCAACATGGTGAAATCCTGTCTCTACTAAAAATACAAACATTAGCCAGGCATGGTGGCGCGTGCCTGTAATCCCAGCTACTTGGGAGGCTGAGGCAGGAAAATCACTTGAACCCTGGGAGGCAGAGGTTACAGTGAGCCGAGATCGCACCACTGTACCTCAGCCTGGGTGAAAGAACAAGACTTTGTCTAAAAAAAAAAGACAAAAAAAATGTTGAGGAAGGTATGCTTTTTTAATTCACCCAGTGTTGCTACTTGGGCTAGTAATGGGCCTGGTTTGACCCTCTGTGAAATTCTACTGATGCCCCTATTACCCCAGCCTTGCCCAATCCTGCCCAAATTGAGAAGAGCCCTGGAGTAGCATTCGGAGCAAAGTTCCATCTCCTAGGTTCTCTCTCGGGCCCCCCTAATTCATATCATCCTCCCCTACAAAGGCTTCTGCTGTGCTAGAGCTGGTTTCAGGATAAGGGTGACTGTCCAGGAATAATCAGTAACCCACCGTGGATTTTTTTTTTTTTTTTTTTTTTTTTTTTGGCTTGGCCTAGAAAGCTGCAGGTCAGCCAAGCTGAAATGCAGTTCAGGGACCCTCTTCCTGCTTCTTCCTCCAGGACAGGGGTCTTTCAGCCTCACAGGGGTTGGGCTACCTCCTACTTTCTCCAAATGCAGACTTCAAGGATGATTGCAGGGAGATTGCAGCCGGACCTGCAGGACAGACCAAAAAGTTGCAAACTAACGGCACCTACTGGCAACCATCAAGACTGCAAAAGGGCTGGAAAGTGACACCCGGGGCCCAGATTCTGGGATTCTCTCCATTCCATCTCACAGATGAAGTGGGGACACTTCTGTCCCACATGCCCTGGAGAAGGGCAAACAGAACCAGCTTCCTCAAGTCCCTGGGGAAGCCCAGCCTGTGCCTGATTCAGAAAACTGCCCCCACGCCATCTCCCTCCTTCATCATCACTAGACCCCATTCTGCCACCAACTTGTGTGAACTTGGAGTTTGACTGACCTCTGCTGTAACATGGAGGTAGATCAACTCTACCCCTCCTGCCTCTTGAAGCTCTTGTGAGAATAAAATGGAATGGAGAAGAATAGTTCTGCTCCCAATGCCAGACATGTACCCTGGTCAGCAAACCCAAGAGGAGTAAAGGTGCCGGAACACAGAGGCAGGAGTGCAGGAGAGGCCGGACAACGCCACACAACGTCCCTGGGATGAAGCATGAGTGCAGGTAAGTGTGGGAAATCTGAAAGGTTGCCAGACGAGACAGATTCCCACACCTCAACCTCAGCCCCTCAATCCATCCTCTGGTGTCCTTCCACCCCTCATCATTGGGTTAATTCCAAGAAGGCAGGAAGATGCGCGGGAAGAGACCTTCCAAGCACCTCCCACCATTCATGCAACACACATTTATTGAACACCTAATACGCTCAGGCTTTATGCTACGTACTAGAGATGCAGAGATGACCAAGATCATGCCCTGCCCTCAAGGAGCTCACTGCTTAATGAGAGAAGATAGTATGTAAATAAAACACATCTGAGAAGTGTGCAGGGGCCCTGGGAGGTGCTCACATGGGGCGCAGTGGAGATCCAGAGCCACAAGTGCTTGGTTCTACAGGCTAAAAGCCTTCCTTAAAGAGATGATCCTGGGGCCAATGACCTTCCACGCTACAGGAATCAGCAAAGTCTTAGCTCCGGATGACCTGGATTCTGACCCCAGCCCTGTCACTGGGCTCACTAGGAAACCTAAAACAAATTACTTGAGCTCTCTGAGCTTCAGGCCCTATCTGGAAAATGAGACTTTGCAGCAAGAACGAGAGAGAGACCTAGCTATTCAGGAGGCTGAAGCAGGAGGGTCCCTTGAGCCCAAGAGTTCAAGACTGCAGCAAGCTGTAAGTGCCACCACACTCCAGCCTGGGTAACAGAGAGAGACCTGGTCTCTTAAAAATAAAAAATAGCTCTCTTCCTTTCTCCACCATCATGATGTGTGCTTGACTCCATATCTCGCCATGTCTTCTCATAGGGCTTTCAGGATTAAGTGATTCCTGGCCAAGAAACAAAAGCAAAATCGTCCATTTCCCAGTGGATTCAGATGAAAACTGGTAATAAAATCAGGTATAACTCCAAAAGGAGACATTGGAGAAGAACCAAGCTGGGTATATAAGAAATCACACATGAGATGGCACACATATTTATGCTGTCTGAAGGTCACAATCATGTTACCAAATCAAGCTGAAAATGTCACCACTCTCTGGAGAATTTTGCACAAAGTTTCCTCTCTGGATCTGTTATGAAGGTGTTGGTTGGCTGAGTCCAGTAATAAATATGTGAGACCTTTCATTTCCAAAAAAAATTTTTTTAAATAGAATTGTTTCTAAAAAAGAGCATGGGGCCGGATGCAGTGGCTCAAGCCTGTAGTCCCAAGCACTTTGGGAAGCCAAGGTGTGTAGATCATGAGGTCAAGAGATCAAGACCATCCTGGCCAACATTGTGAAACCCTGTCTCTACTAAAAATACAAATATTAGCTTGAGGTGGTGGCACAGGCCTGTAGTCCCAGCTACTCCAGGAGGCTGAGGCAGGAGAATCACTTGAACCCAGGAGGTGGAGGTTGCAGTGAGCCGAGATCACGCCACTGCACTCCAGCCTGGTGACAGAGTGAGACTCCATCTCAAAAAAGAAAAAACATGGATTTGGAGTCAGAGGACTTGGGTTCAAGTTGCAACACAGCCGCTTAAGAGCTTGGCCAGGAATTTCTTAATCCTGAAAGTCTTGTGTTGCCTATAAACCCAGAACTTTGGGAGGCCAAGGCAAGTGAATCAGTTGAATCTCAGGGGTTCAAGACCAGCCTGGCCAACATGGTGAAACCCTGTCTCTACTAAAAATATAAACATTAGCTGGGCATGGTGGCATGCACCTATAATCTCAGCTACTCAGGGGACTAAGGCAGGAGGATCGCTTGAACCTGGAGGCAGAGGCTGCAGTGAGCTGAGATGGCACCACTGCACTCCGGCCTGGGTGACAGAGCAAAACTCCCTCTCAAAAAAATTAATTAATTTAAAATTTTTCACATATATATATATAGAGAGAGAGAGAGAGAGAAAGAGAGAGAGAAATGGGCTTACATTCCACAAAACAGTTGGAAGAAAAAACAAGATAATGAGAAGAGGCTCTGGAACCCAAGGAGAGGGTGCAGGTGCAGTGCTGGTTGTTGGTTTTTTCCTCCTGTCTGATGTCTCCTTGTGGACTGGGAGCCCCGACTAGGACCCTTTCCAGGGCAGAAACCCGGCCCTCCTTCCCTCCCATTTTTCTTAGCCCAGGGCTCTACCAAAAAATGAAACCTCCTCTCCCACAGCATCCTTGTCTGTCCCTGCCTCCTGGGCACCCTGAGGACTGGGAATGAATGGATGAAGAAAATGCTACCACCCTCCCAGCCTCCTCCACCTCCCACCCTAGCCGGCTTGTTGCTTAGAAAGTCTCATTGGCTTCCTTGTTGATACAATTTCCAACCTCTGCAGGCTGGGTGTCTTAGAGAATAGATAGAAAGAGGCTGGGCACAGTGGCTCACACCTGTAATCCCAGCACTTTGGGAGGCTGAGGCAGGCGGATCACTTGAGGTCAGGGGTTCAAGAACAGCCTAGCCAACATGGTGAAATCTCATCTCTACTAAAAACACAAAAATTAGCCAGGTGTGGTGGTGGGTGCCTATAATTTCTGCTACTCGGGAGACTGAGGCACAAAAATCGTTTGAACCCGGGAGGCAGAGGTTGCAGTGAGCCAAGATTGCACCACTGCACTGCAGCCTGGGCGACAGAGCGAGACTCCATCTCAAAAAAAAAAGAGAGAGAGAGAGAGAGAAGAAAGATAGGGAAGCCAGGTGCAGTGGCTAATGCCTGTAATCTCTGCACTTTGGGAGACTGAGGCGAGCAGATAACCTGAGGTCAGGAGTTCAAGACTAGTTTTTGTTTTTTTGGGGTTTTTTGTTTGTTTGTTTGTTTTGTTTTGTTTTTGCAGAAATGAAGTTTTGTCCTATTGCTTAGGCTGGTCTTGAACTCCTGCATTCAAGCGATCCACCTGCCTTGGCCTCCCAAAGTGCTGGGATTACAGACATGAGCCACCATGCCTGGCCTCATGGTCTTTATACAGCCTCTCTCAGACACTTGCAGGCTGAAGAGGGACACTAAACCCCATCTTCTGAGAGCCTCTAATTCAGTGGGGAAGACACAGGTCTTGCCACCAGGGACTGTCAGCCATGTGGAGAAGACCAGCCTGACTAACATGAAGAAACCCCGTCTCCACTAAAAATACAAAAATTAGTTAGGAATGGTGGCGCATGCCTGTAATCCCAGCTACTCGGGAGGTTGAGGCAGAAGAATCGCTTGAATCCAGGAGGCAGAGGTTGCTGTGAGCCAAGATTGTGCCATTGCACTCCAGCCTGGGCAACAAGAGTGAAACTCCATCTCAAAAGACAATATAGGAAAAAAAGCAAGCTCAATTCTCATGGGGAAAGACACAGTCCTGCCCTCAGGGAATCCCTGAGTTGATGGCCTGCCCTAGGGAGCATGTTGTCTGATGGAGGAGACAAACCATATATAACAATGAAAGTAAACACAATGCTCATGGACTATATGCAGGACATGGCTCTAGCGCTTCACTCATGCGTGCGTCACAGCAACCTCATGAAGTAGGTGCTATCATCATCCCTTTCTAAGACAGGGAAGAGGAAGCATAGAGAGGTTTGTAACTTACTCCGAATCACACAGCAAGTAAGTGGAAGAACAGGAACGTGAACCCAGGCAGTCTGGCTCTAGAGTCTGTATGATTAGCCCCTGTGCTTTACTGCCTTCCAAAACAGCTGTCAGAACACTCTAATGCCAACGAGGGCAAGGGAGTCTGACACAGAGTACCAGCTGGGTGGAGGGTCAGGGCAGAGGTGGAATTGGTAGGGGACTAGGCCCCAGGCCTCCTCATAACTTTGGCCTCCTAGCCCCTTTCCTGATTGCCCTGGAATGTCCACTGTGCCCACACTGAGTGCGGGAGCTTAGCTCCCCTCCATGTCAGCTGACATCCAGGTCCCAGACAGGGCACCCCCACAGTCACCCTAGGTGTGGGCTGAGCAATGGCACCAGTACAGCTGCCTTCCTGCCCACCAGGACCCCATACTTGGAGAGACCAGATCAGGAGAGTCAGGTTCTCCATAGAAACAACACAGTGCAGAGGGAGGTCTGGTCCAGCCCAGCCCCAGAGTAAGGAGCCTGAGTCTTTCCCTGGGAACACATGGCTTCAGAGGTGAACATCCAGGCAAGAGAGGGGGATGGGAGAGGAGCGCCATCTGCAGTTGGGTTGCCTGGTATCTGGTTTTCTATCTCCAGGCCAGCCAGCTCTGCTACTTACCAGCTTTGTGACCACTTCCCGTTCCTCAGCTTCAGTTTGGCCATCTGTAAAATGGGGGAGGGGAACTCATTGAATTGTGAAGCCCCTTCCAGCTCTGGCAATCTAGGGATCTAGGACCTCCAGAGTCCTTTTGCATGGTCCAAGGCCCCATGCTGGCATGGCTTCCAACACTCCGGAGCCTGCACTGTTTCCAGGCCAACTGGCACCAACAGGAGCGCTTTCTCATTGTCCAAAGCCTGAGCAGGAGACAAGCCAAGTGAATGATGTTGGGCCCTATGAGAGTTCTGTCACCATCCCGAGAAGTGATGAGGCTAACCCAAGAGCATACAGCTAGCAAGTAATCGAGCCAAGACTTGGGCCAAATACATTCATTCACTCCCTACTACAATCTCAGCATTCTATGACAGTGAGCTATGGGCTCAGAACTTGAGAAAGATGGGGATAGGGAGAGAAGAAGAAAGTGCAACCTGGGAAAATCTTTCAGAGGACACTTGTATAAGCAGTGATGCCCAGGGGATTCTGAGCAGAGACAGCCAGAGGTTGGCTGGGAAATCTTTTCCCCTGCTTCCCTGACATGTGTTGAGTCAAAAGGCAGATGACCTGACGGATCAGAGCCCCAAAATCAGAGAAGACACCCTGTCCACATTCCCAAGAGGGCCTCCAGGCCCTGACTCCTGCTTCCCCCACCCTGGGGAACAAAGTGCCACCTTCCCCTTAGGAAATCCTAAAGAGACCAAGGGACCTCTGAACCCAGAGAGACCTCCAAAAGGGCTTTAGGCTTAGAGGGACCCCCACAGAGGGGTCTTCAGACTCCATAAGCAAACTCCCCAGAGTTTGCTGGACCTCCAGAGTGATCTCCTGCACCCATGCACACAGGGCCCTTACCCCTAGCTGCATGCCTCCCCCTTTCTCCACAAGCAATAGAAGCTCCCAGGTAGCACCAGTCATGCCTTCTGCACATTCCCAGACCTCTCTTCTGGTCCCATCATTGCATAGCCAGAGCCAGGATCCTTCATGCCAACATCTCTGCCTCATCCTTTCTCTCCTCCTCACCCCTGCCCACTTCTTCCCAACCTTCCTCTTCTCCCTTCCCAGAAGAACATCCTGACCTGAAGGGCCTCCCAAGATTGGTGGTGACCAGACGTCACAACCCCACTTGGAGAAGTAGGGAAGGGCCTCCAGGAAAGGTGAATGGATTGCAAGAGAGGAAAGGGATTAACTGCATGCCTCCGTTTCCTCATCTGCGAAATATGCAGCTCACAGGATTGTTATGAGAAACTGTACGGAGTGGGTGGAAAGAGTGCCCTGATTCCAGTTATGCCTCATTTAATAAAGACACATGGAAAAACATAATGGGAAACCACTCCATACCCACCAGATGGGTAAAATAATAAAATACTGACAATACCAGAATGTGAAGTAAGGGGACTCTCATATAATGCTGGTAAGAAAACAAATTTGTACAACCACTTAGAAGCAACCAGTAATTCCACCCTTAGTTATATACCCAGCAGAAGTGTATGTGTGTGTATTCCAAAACACATGTTCAAATGTGTCATAGTAGCACTATTCAGAATAGCCAAAAGTGGAACCAATTGTAGAATAGTTAAGTCTTGACTTGAATATGCTACTGATACATCCAACAATATAGACGAATCATATGTTAGCAAAAGATTACTACTGTATCACTCTATATAAACTCAAAAACAGGCAAAACTAATAATATGATTTGAATGTCTTCAAAACTCATGTTGAAATGAATGTAATCATCATTGTGACAGTATTAAGAAGTGGGACCAGCCAGGAGCGGTGGCTCACACCTGTAATTCTAGCACTTTGGGAGGCCAAAGCAGGCAGATCACCCAAGGTCAGCAGTTCAAGACCAGCCTGGCCAACATGGTAAAACCATATCTCTACTAAAAATATTTTTAAAAATAGCTGGGCATGGTTGTGGGTGCCTGTAATCCCAGCTACTCAGGAGGCTGAGTCAGGAGAATCGCTTGAACCCAGGACACAGAGGTTACGGTGAGCTGAGGTCGTGCCACTGCACTCCAGCCTAGTGACAGAGCAAGCCTCTGTCTCAAAAAAAAAAAAAAAAAAAAAAAAGAAGTGGGACCTTTCAGAAATGATTAGGTCATGAGGGCTCTACTCTCATGAATGGATTAACACCGTTATCACAGGAGTGGTTTAGTTATCACAGGAGTGGGCACCTGATAAAAGGATGAAGTTTACACCTGTAATCTCAGCACTTCAGGAGGCCAAGGCAGGAGGATCACCTGAGCCCAAGAGTTTGAGACCAACCTGGACAACATGGCAAAATCCCATCTCTACAAAAAATACAAAAATTAGCTGGGTGTGGTGGCGTGCACCTGTAGTCCTAGCTACTCTGGAGGCTGAGGTCAGGGAATCGTCACCTGAGCGTGAGGAGGTTAAGGCCTCAATGAGCTGTGGTTGCACCACTGTACTCTAGCCTGGGCAACAGAGTAAGACCCAGTCTCAAAAATAAAAAGTGGTGGCGCACTCCCGTAATCTAAGCATTTTGGGAGGCCGAGGCAAGTAAATCACCTGAGGTCAGGAGTTTGAGACCAGCCCGGCCAACGTAGCAAAACCTCATCCCCACTAAAAATACAAAAATCAGCCAGGCGTGGTAGCACATGCCTGTAGCCCCAGCTACTTGGGAGGCTGAGGTAGGAGAATCACTTGAACCCTAGAGACAGAAGTTGCAGTGAGCCAAGATCATGCCACTTCATTCCAGCCTGGGCAACAGAGCAAGACTCTGTCTCCAAAAAAAAAAAGGAAGTTTGGCCTCCTTCTCTGTCTCACACATTTGCTTTTGCCCTTCTGCCTTCTACCATGGGAAGACCCTTGACAGATTTCAGTGCCATGCTCTTGGACTTTGATCTTCCAAAACCATGTTCCAAATAAACACTTTTTTTTTTTGAGATGGAGTTTTGCTCTCATTGCCCATGTTGGAGTACAATGGCACGATCTCTGCTCACTGAAACCTCTGCCTCTGGAATGCAAGTGATTCTCCTGCCTCAGCCTCCCGAGTAGCTGAGATAACAGCATGCACCACCATGCCCTGCTAATTTTGTATGTTTTAGTAGAGACAGGGTTTCTCCATGTTGGTCAGGCTGGTCTTGAACTCCCGACCTCAGGTGATCTGCCCGCCTCGGCCTCCCAAAGTGCTGGGATTACAGGCGTGAGCCACTCCGCCCAGCACTTTTATTGTTTATAAATTACCTAGTCTGTGGTATTCTGCTATAGCAGCAGAAAACAGACTAAGACAACTAATCTATGTTTTTAGAAATCAGGATAAAGTTTACATTTGAGGAAGGAGTGGAGGTAGCCTTATGGGGTATAGGTAATATTATTTAGTTACATGGTATATTCACTAAGTGAATATTTATTGAGCTAAACATTTCTCTTTTCTGCACTTTACTGTATGTATGTTATACTTCCATTTTTTACTGGAAAAAAAAACAGGCTTTTCCTGTTTTGTTTTGTTTTTTAAGTCAGCCTGCCAGGGCTGGATTCCTGGCATTAGAAACCAGGATAAGTTAGCCTGTGCCTCAATGTCCTCATCCCTCGTATTAAATGAATATTATTATAATGTGGCTATGATGACTAAATGAATGAATCTGTATAAAACACTGAGAATGCTGCCTGCCAAATATTAAGTGCCCAGTGAGTGTTAGTTATTAGCCATGACCAGCTGTGGGTGAGATTAAGAGCATGGAGCCAAAAGGCCTGCGCTGAATGCTGGATTTGCCATTTACTAGCTCTGTGACTTTGGCAAAGTGGCACCCTCTCTCTTATCCTCAAATGCTCTCAGTTGTAAGAGAGATAATGCCAGCCCAACCTGATAGGGCTGTGCAGAAACCTGCTTAGACAATGTATGTAAAGCACTGAACGCAGTGCCTGGCACGGAGAAAGGCTGATCACCATGGTAACCCTATAAACCCATTTTATAGATGGGGCTCCAGGTAGTCAAAACATGGGCTTGGCCAGGTGCAGGGGCTCACACGTGTAATCCCAGCACTTTGGGAGACTGAGGCAGGCGGATCACGAGGTGAGGAGATCAAGACCATCCTGGCCAACATGGTGAAACCTCGTCTCTATTAAAAAATAAAAACATTAGCTGGGCAGCACACACCTGTAATCAGAGCTACTCGGGAGGCTGAGGCAGGAGAATCACTTGAACCCAGGAGGCGGAGGTTGCAGCGAGCCAAGATCTCGCCACTGCACTCCAGCCTAGCAACAGAGCAAGATTCCATCTCAAAAAAAAAAAATTGGCTTAAGGTCACATGCAACTGAATGTCATTCAAACTCATTTTTAGGACAACAGAGCCTGTGTTGCATTCACACCCAGTCTCCAACTGGCATCTCCCCATCTCCACCTCCAGAGGCAGCACAGCCTTGGAGAGTTTTCCTCAAACCCAATCAGCCCCTTTTCCTTTCTGTCCAGTGGCCCTGCTACCACCGAGGCCCTTGTCTTTCCAACTCCAGTGGTCAGATTCTGTGTGTCCAGAGAGGGTTGTGTCTTCCCTGCTGGCCCAGCTCTAGCGCCAACCTGAGAACTCTGGTGCCCTCAGTCAGGGTGCCTCCCCGGCCCCAGATCTAACCTCAGCTGTGGGAAGAGAGGGTCTCAGAGAGAAGCCACAGTGCCTAGCAGGCTTTCCTGCTAGGGGCCAGGGGCCTCTTTCACTGCAGCCTCCTTTTGTCTTTGGTCTGAGAGAGGTGAAGATGACTTGTTTTTTTTTTTTCTCGGAATAACAAACACACCTTTATTCAAGTGGAAGTACAAAAGCACATTCCTAAACCAAATGCATACATGTGATTTTTACATATTCTGCTTTTTAGGGATTACATAATCCTGTTTCAGTCACCACACGTGACTACTGGTCTCTTATACATAAGGGTATCCATGTTTGATGGGAAAAAAACACATGCATTTTTCATTTGCTTTTACATTTAGATCAATTCATTTATATATCAATTTCATTTAGATTCCTACCTTGCCTTGATGAGATCCTATTCTTGCTGATGGCAAAGAAGTAAAATATAGTGGCAGAACTATCCTAGAGGTTAGCCATAGGAGGATTATAGAGCAATATATTTTTATACATTTGTTGAGGGTCCCTAGCGAATATCATAACATCTGAACTATGAAAGCCTCAATTGCAAGTTGACAACTAGAATTTTAAATAACACTTGTCTTATTCACAAAATGTTATAAAGCTTAAGATGGAAAAATATAAAATGCTCTGACATTACCTAAAGAATCATGAACTCTTGTTAGGTATATGATGGTGGCCCTGAACTTGAGCCAACATCTGTAATCACTTTCATCAATCAAAAAAGCCATGTTCTTTTATATAGCCTATAGACTATTAAAATACAAAAATGTGATAATGAATAAACAACTATACACAAAGCCCCCACACTTCAAATACTGTCCTGATGAGGAAAGAATACTGGTGGGGGGGGGCACAAAATTCAAACATTTATCTGCAATCCTCATAGTTAAAAACCAGGAACAGACCTGCCACTCTCTTAAAATATTGTCTCTGAGATTAACATAAGAACAGCATCATCTGTAGGAAGGCTACATCTCCTTATGATGCTGACTTTGTGTTTTCTCTTTTTTTTGAGACAGTCTCACTCTGTCACCCAGGCTGAAGTGCAGTTGCACAATCTTGGCTCACTGCAACCTACACCTCCTGGATTCAAGCAATTCTCCTGCCTCAGCCTCCTGAGTAGCTGGGACTACAGGTGTGTGCCACCACACCCGGCTAATTTTTGTATTTTTAGTTAAGACAGGGTTTCACCATGTTGGCCAGGATAGCCTCGATCTCCTGACCTCATGATCCACCAGCCTCGGCCTCCCTAAGTGCTGGGTTTACAGGCATGAGCCACCACACCCAGCCTGAAGACTGAAGGGAACTTGAGGGTAGAGGAACAGGGCTGGGTAGGCCCAGCAGCAAGGCCTGTTATGCCTGGAACTCCTAATCCACATAGCCTCCCAAAGCCTGGATTCACTCCCGTGGCCCAAGCCATTTCCAGAGACTTGATGTTTGGAGCCAGTAATCCTCAAGATCTGTGCAGGCTGTTCCTTATCCCCACCCAGGCACGATGCTCTAAAGAGCAGCAGAAGCCGGGCCCCAAGCCAGGGGAAAGACAGACAGTCTGAAATGGAAAAGAGCTTTGCTCCCAGCTTGGGATGCAAACTTCGGGGCAGTCTGCACTGGTCTTGCAGTGGAAGCCAGGGTTCAAAGCCCAGCTGTGCCCATATTAGCTGTGGGCCTGTCTCTTCACCACTCTGGACCTCAGTTTCCTAATCCGTAAACTGGGGATACTACTTTCTGCTTCACTCTGGGGGATCATTAAGGAGAATCAAATGAGGCTGTCTATAAAAATGAAAGGCATATACCAGAAAGCAGGTTACAAATTGATGGTATTCTTATTACGACTCTCTTGGGTCTCTTTTGATACTAAGATTCTATGATAATTTAGAGGTAGAGAGAAGAGGAGGGAGTACTAGCAAGGGAAAGACCAAGAGAGGGAGGAGCTGAAACAAAGAATAGGACAGAGAGATGGAAAGGCAGAGAAGGGTGAATAGATGTGATGAAATGAAAAACTTAGAGAGATGGGAGAGATTTTTTTTTTTGCCCGGACTGGGCAACAAGAGTGAAACTCCATCTCAATAAATAAATAAATAAATAAGGCTGGGCGCAGTGGCTCACAGTCTCTTTCTGTCACCCAGGCTGGAGTGCAGTGGCACAATCTCAGCTCACTGTAACCTCTGCCCCCTGGGTTCAAGCGATTCTCCTGCCTCAGCCTCCCGAGTAACTGGGATTACAGGCATGCGCCACCACACCCAGCTAATTTTTATATTTTTAGTACAGACAGGGTTTCACCATCTTGGCCAGGCTGGTCTTGAACTCCTGACCTGGTGATCCACCCACCTTGGCCTCTCAAAGTGCTGGGATTACAGGCATACGCCACCTCCCCCGGCCGATGGGAGATATTTAGAAACAGATATGAAATCAAAGATTCCAGTCTAAACTCCTCCTCTCCATGCATTTATTCATTTGTTCATTCTTCAGAGGAAGGAATGAGGTAGTAGCTATCAAGCTTGACCAAGTCTCAGGGCCCACATCTACCCAACAGGCTTGCTCCTAGCAGCAGCCAAGAGCCCTCTGAGGGCAATGGACCGGAGGATGGGTTTCTGCAGTTCCTCAAGTCAGACCCCTGGGTTCTGAGTCCGAAGTCAAAGGTGGGGGTCAGCCACCTGGAATGCTGATCCCCTGCCCCTACTCCCACCCTGACCCCCACTAATGAAAGGGAGTTTCATTAGGCTCTTTCAGGCCACACTGACGTGTACCCCTCAGTACCCAGCTCCTACCCAGACAAACAAGTAAACAGGCATAGGATAGCGGAGGGAGAGAAGGCGGAGAGCCTGAAAAAGTGAAATAGTCAGGGAAACAGGTGGATGCCGGGTAGAGGCACACAGCACTCCACCCCGTCCTACTCCTCTCTTCCTGGGCCCCACCCTAATGCCTCCAGAGGATGTTACGTGGAATGTTAGAGCTAGGGAGACAGTGACAGGTTCAGGTGACCCCATTCCCCACCATATTAGAGGCATTACTGGCTTTCTCACCCCATCCCCCAGGTCAGCTTGCTGCCCCATTGCCGTCATCTATGGCTCTAGGCCTTGGTTTTCCCATCTGTAAAATGGGGAGGTGGGACTTAGTGATCTAAAAGCCAGCCCAAGGGTGGGCGTGGTGGCTCAAGCCTGTAATCCCAACACTTTGGGAGACTGAACTGGGAGGACCACTTAAGCCCAAAAGTTTGAGACCAGCCTGGGAAACATAGCAAGACGTCTTCCCTACAAAAAAAAAAAATTTTTTTTTTAATTAGCCAAGCTTGGTGGCACAAGCCTGTAGTCCCAGCTTCTCAGGAGGCTGAGGCAGGAAGATCGCTGGAGCCCAGGAGTTTGAGGCTGCAATGAGCCATGAGCATGCCACTACACTCCAGCCTGGGCAACAGAGCTGAGACTAAACAGAGGTGTCTCAGAGAAAAAGAAAGAAAAAAGGAAGTCTTCTCTTCCCTCTACCTCCTTACAATTCCTTCCAGATATTCTCAATGCGTGTATATATGTAATTTTATTTACCCAAATAGAATTATGCTCCACACAGTATTTCCTTCACTTTTTTTTTTTTTTTTTTTTTTGAGATGAAGTCTCACTCTGTGGCCCAGGCTGGAGTTCAGTGGCATGATCTCAGCTCACTGCAACCCCTGCCTCCCAGGTTCAAGCAATTCTCCTGCCTCAGCCTCCCGAGTAGCTGGGATTACAGGCATGCACCACCACGCCCAGCCCAAATTTTTGTATTTTTTAGTAGAGATGGGGTTTCACCATATTGGACAGGCTGGTCTCAAACTCCTGACTTCATGATCCACCCACCTTGGCCTTCCAAAGTGCTGGGATTACAGGCATGAGCCACCGTGCCCGGCCAGGGTGTGAACATTTTTAAATTTCTGATGGATAGAGAACTTCTGTGCAGATTTAGGGATTACTAATCTCTCATCCTGAGCTTCTCCCCTCTGTAACCTCGCTTGCTCTCCTCCCAACTTTGTCCACATTTATTTGCCAGGGGCCACCCAGAGGCTGGGCTCTATGGAACATTTTGGGTTTTCCTGGCCTCCTCTAACTAAAGGCTGGTATCCCTGGTAAAAAAATAAATAAATAAACTGACCAGAACCTGCCAGTTGTCAGCCTCAAGGTAAACAGAGCTTCTTGGCCTAGCCCTAACCACCTGAGTACTCTGGCGTTGGCCCAGCCTCATCCAGAAATTCCCAGTGGGCTCCAGCCTAGCCAGCTCCAAACCCCAAATCCAAAGCCACACTTTTAGTCCAGCCTCCTTCTGCTGGGAGAGCCTGCAAAAGAGAAGAAATGCTGCTTTTTCTAGGGGAGCTTCCAGATCCATGAAGGGGACACAGTACATCCAGGATCCTCTCTCCCCTCTCCAAAGAGCAGAAAGAAGGGAAGCACACAACACCCAGGAGAAAACAACCAAAGAATACTTATCAAAGGAACTCATCCGCATATGCAAATATACACTGAACGACTTGAGGAGGTTCAATTTAAAAGACTGTCAGAGAAGACTCCCTAGAGAGGAGAATTTTGAACTGCTTTTGGAGAAGGAATTTGTGGGACGAGCATGGAAGGAAGATCCTGGAAAGGAGCAGAGGTAGTCATTGCTGACATGTCTCGAGCACTTATTACTTGCCAGGCAATGAATGCACTAAAAAAAATTTATTTTTGTTTATTTATTTATTTTAGCTGGAGTTTCGCTCTTGTTGCCCAAGCTGGAGTACAATAGTGCAATGTCGGCTCACTGCAACCTCTGCCTCCCAGGTTCAAGCGATTCTCCTGTTTCAGCTTCCCAAGTAGCTGAGATTACAGGCACGCACCACCACATCCGGCTAAATTTTTTGTATTTTTAGTAGAAACGAGGTTTCACCATGTTAGCCAGGCTGGTCTTAAACTCCTGATCTCAGGTGATCTGCCTGCCTCGGCAACCCAAAGTACTGGGATTACAGACCTGAGCCACAGCGCCCGTCAGAAGTTCGAGACCAGCCTGGCCAACATGGTGGAACCCCCACTCTACTAACAATACAAAAAAATTAGCCTGAGGTGGTGGCACTCTCCTATAAATCCAGCTACTCTGGAGGCTGAGGCAGGGGAATCACTTGAACCCGGGAGGTGAATTTTGCAGCGAGCCGACATCGCGCCATTGCACTCCAGCCTGGGTGACAGAGTGAGACTCCATCTCAAAACAAACAAACCTTCAGTCTTAGGCATTTCCTTGTCAAATCGGAACAGCTGTTCTAAACCGCAGCGTTCTTGGAGGTGTGCAAAAGTAACCAGTCAGAGGGCATCTGGCCAGCTGGCTGCCGAAAAGGTTTCAGCCCCAGACAGCCCGAGCCCACCCTCAGCTCAATAGGCCATAACCACAAGTTATTCCTTTAAATTTGCCAGTTGCAGTCCAGAGCTGCTCTACTGGGAACCTGAATGCTGCCCTCCATTCTGCATCCTTCCATTATATGGGAACCCCAAACCACAACTATAGCACTTTTACTTCTTTAAATTATTTTTATTCTATTTTTATTTATGTATTTATCTCTCGAGACGGTTTCAGTCTGTCACTCAGGCTGGAGTGCAGTGGAGCAATCACGATTCGCTGCAGCTCGATCTCTGGGGCTCAAGCGATCCGCCCTCCTCAGCCTCCAGAACTGCGGTTAGCGGCTATTTTTTTTTTTTCTTTTTGGGTAGAGATGGGGTTTTGCTATGTTGCCCAGGCTGGTCTCCAACTCCAAGGCTCCAGTGATCCACCCACCTCGGCCTCCCAAAGTGCTGGCATTACAGGCATGAGCCACAGCGCCTTTATTTCTTTGAGAGGAGAGGGGGCGGGGTTCAGGCACACGCCAGAACCTGTTCGCTTCAACCAAGCAGCCAGGCGGCCTGTCTGTAAAGCCGGCACTGAGTTTCCTCAGGAAAACGAAACTAAGGCTCCCATTCCCCTCCCTAGCAATCTTAGAACAGAGAACAGTTTTTAGATTTCAGAAATCTTAAATAGACTGTCAGCTCCTGGAGAATAAATACGCTTTGCTTTTCACCTGGACACTTTTGCCTCAGGAAACCCCTTCCCGCTTCCAAGGCCCGGCTCGCCGAGATTTCCACCAGAGAAAACAAACAAACCCTCATTATTAGCCAGATTCCCTGTCAGTCTCTCCGCTACGACGCCGAGTGGTGCATTTTGAAATCTCTCTCTAGTCCCGCCTCCCTTACTTGATTGGTTTATTCGAACAAACACCTGACCAACTCAGCCGTTGATAGGTGGATATAAAAGACCAGCTACGATTGGTGGTTCTAGACAGAGACTGCGAGATCGAGTCAGGGATTGGCTTGTCTGCTTTGGGCGGGCTAAAGGAAGGTTCGAGTGAGCTCTCCTAACCGACGGGCAGCGGTCTGAGGAGAGGCGGCTTGGTCTGAGGTCGTTTCGTGGGTCCTGCCGGTTTAGTCGCTTTCAGGGGTCTCGAGCCCCTTCACGACCGTCATCATGGAAGTGTCACCTTTGCAGGTACGGCTCGTGGGAGGGACTGGCGGTGGTGTGCCTCAGCTCGGCCCGGGCATCTCTCTGGCCGCCCGTGACGGTTGAAGCTCTGGGGCTGCTGTCCGGCCGGCGACCCGCTTGGGAGCCCATATTCTCCACCTCCCGGTTCCGGGGTGATCGTGGAGAGGCGGAAGCCCTTTACGGTGCTAGCAGTGAAGTGTGTCGGCTAAACCGGCTTCCAGGGTGCGTTGCTTTGTTGCCTGTGTCTAGGGGCCGCATTCCGGTGTCCCGCAGTGGATCCGTGCTACAGCGCCCCGGGCGCGATGTTACTGAGTCGCGTGTACCGATGCCTTCCCCTCCTGCCCGCTGCTTGAAAACGGCCTTGAATGTCTCCGATCTTGGAAAGGGCAGAGCCTAGCACAGTGTTCCCCAGAGCAGCTGGCCGGCCTCCAAAAGCGCCCCTATCCTGAGCTCAGAACCTTCGTGTGGCCGAGGGATTGAACTGATAGCCGCCCAAGCTGCTGCTGCCGAGCTAGACTCTGCCGTGTGCTTGGGACACCGTAAATAGTTTATAATAATAGGCACTCGGTAAATAATGCGTGCAGGAGCTGAAAGAGGTGGGTGTATTTTTTCGGTGACATCTACCACATTGCTCAAGAGAAGAGGTTTTCAGACAGACCGACCCACTTGGTGAGATAACATGTGTGTTTAACCTGACACCTGGGGACTTGGCTGCAGCTAATTTAAATTGTCCTCTTTGTACTAAACTGTCAACTCCACCGCTACCTACTAATAGATTCCAACATGTGTTGACATTTCGTTCCTGGTTTTAGGCAGACTTACGATTAAAAATCCCCTTCTCTCTCTCTCTCTCTCTCTCTCTCTCTCTCTCTCTCTCTCTCTCTCTCTCTCTCTCTCTCTCTCTTTTTAATTGCTAGCCCGTAAATGAAAATATGCAAGTCAACAAAATAAAGAAAAATGAAGATGCTAAGAAAAGACTGTCTATTGAGAGAATCTATCAAAAGAAAACACAGTTGGAGCATATTTTGCTCCGCCCGGACACTTACATTGGCTCTGTGGAATTAGTGACCCAGGTAAAATCAAGCTTATCAAAGGCAATCACCGAGCAGTTGAAATGGATACTCTCCCAGCTGACCTTTCTGTACTTCTCATGTACTGAGTGTCACCGGAACTGGCCTCAGTATGGTAATAGTTAATACAGAAGACTTTACGGTAATCATGACAATAAATATAGAGTAAAAATAACAGTATTTCTTTGCCTTATTTCTAGCAAATGTGGGTTTACGATGAAGATATTGGCATTAACTATAGGGAAGTCACTTTTGTTCCTGGTTTGTACAAAATCTTTGATGAGATTCTAGGTGAGTAAATCCTTTAATATAAAGATCTGTTAGTCAAATCTTTCCTAAGAAGTATCATTTCAAATAAAAATCAAAAAAAGGCCAGGCCACGGTGGCTCATGCCTGTAATCCCAGCACTTTGGGAGGCCGAGGTGGGCAGATCACGAGGTCAGGAGTTCAAGACAAGACTGGTAAACATAGTGAAACCCAGTCTCTACTAAAAAATACAAAAATTAGCTAGGCATGGTGGCTCCGGCCTGTAATCCCAGCTACTTGGGAGGCTGAGGTAGGAGAATTGCTTGAACCGGACCTGGGAGCCAAGATTGCGCCACTGCACTCCAGCCTGGGCTACAAAGTGAGACTCCATCTCAAAAAAAAAAAAAAAATCAAAAAAAGATAAAAGTTTAAAAAAAAAAAAAAATATATATATGATTTCTACCAAGCCTGCTGTAGCCAGGGCTCCTGTCATTTCAATTAGTTAACAAAGGTGAGATGGTTTCCTGGAGCCCAGGAAGTTGAGCTTTCTCCTGGAAACAGTACTATGAACAAAAATTACTAAATTAACAGCTTATTAATGCCACTCTTGTACTGTTGGGAACTTTTTTTCTATATCTTAGAGTTATAGAATGTTTTTTAAAACACTAATTTCTTGCTAATGTGTATTTTATTTTCTTACAGTTAATGCTGCGGACAACAAACAAAGGGACCCAAAAATGTCTTGTATTAGAGTCACAGTCGATCCGTACGTCTTTTGATTAGCTTTTGTTTGTTATGTAGCTCATTGTTATTTTAGTTGCATGTATTTTGATTACTGGTGAAGTTGTCTTTTTTTAAACAGAAGTTCACAAAAGTACACACAAGCAGAATGCTAAAATGAAAAACCTATGGATACCCACCACTTAGATCCAACAGTTGTCAACATTTTTCTACATTTTGTCCATGTTTTTAATTAGTTTATTTATTTAGTTAGTTTGTTTGTTTACTTTTGTTTTACTTTTTTCTTAATTTTTTTTTTAGAGGGTCTCCCTTTGTTGCCTGGCCTCAAGCAATCCTCCAGTGTTGGCATTATGGGTGTGTGCCATGGCAGCTGGGCTATTTTCTCGGATCATTTCAAAATAAATTACAGGCATTATGACACCTAATCCCTAAATATTTGAGCAAGCATCTTCAGTAGTTGCTTTAAGTATTCTGGCATCTGGAGTTTTTTTTCTCATGATGCTATTCAAACAGTAAACCAGTAGGTGGTGGTAGATAATAATTTGATCTAACATTTCTGGGTGTCCCTTTATGAGCAATCAGGGTGCTTATTTTGCTTTTTTGTTGTTGTTGATGTTAGTCTGATTAATTATGACAAAGTATACGTGGATTTTCCTAAGAACTCAATGTCATAGTCTTTAAAAACCGTTGAGCTAGTTTTAATTAGTTTTTTATAGATAATAAGTACTTTCTGGAATAAGAACCATAATGTATATCTAGTTATAACTAAAATATATTACCATCCAAGAATTAACTTAAAATAACTGAAATAAATAAGTCCAAACAAGTTTTCAGCATTTTATTTCAGAGCAAGGCAGTTTATGATTGATACTGTTTTTCTATTTTATGTTTGTTTTGCAATGTACTTTGTCGAGTGGGAACAAGAGATGTATAGATGATCCTCTTAAAAGGGGTATAATAGGCATGGTAGCTCAGTCATAATCCCAGCACCTTGGAAGACCAAGGATCAGTCTAGCCCAGGAGTCGTTTGAGAACAGCCTGGGCAACATAGTGAGACCCTCATATCTACAAAAAATTTAAAAATTAGCCAAGTGTGGTGGTGCATGCAGCTATTTGGGAGGCTAAAATGAGAGGATTGCTTGAGCCCAGGAGATCAAGGCTGCAGTAAGCTGTGATCCTGTCATTGCACTCCAGTGAGTGACAGAGCAAGATGCTGTCTCAAAAACGGAGTAGGAGTGGTATATAATAATGTTTCCAGATTGTCCTTTTCTTTCCCTTGGGCATAAATCATTTCCTTTTGTTTATCCTAACATTTTAAAATTTTATATTTTTTCAACATTATCAGTGTCTACACAGGTGTTGGAAAAATTTTTTTTTCCTCTTGACTCCTATTTCAGGAATGTCAGGAACTAAGCATGGTGGGAAATGTAGTTCATGCTGAATTTCAGAAGGTATATATGAAAAGAGTCAAAGAAATTGAGGGTTGGGTGTGGTGGCTCACATCTATAATCCCAATGATTTGAGCAATTCTCCTGCATTAGCCTCCCTAGTAGCTGGAATTAGGTGCACATGACTGGCTAATTTTTGTGTTTTTAGTAGAGACAGAGTTATACCATGTTGGCCAGAATTTCTGGCCTCAAGTGATCCACCTTCCTCAGCCTCCCAAAGTGCTGGGATTACAGGCGTAAGCCACTACTGCGCCCAGCCTGAATATACATATTTTAGAAATAATTGTATTTAAATATTTTTAAATGTTGAGCATTCATTTAATGTGTTGTACAATACAATTTTCAATCTTGTTTTCTTAGGGAAAACAATTTAATTAGTATATGGAATAATGGAAAAGGTATTCCTGTTGTTGAACATAAAGTTGAAAAGATGTATGTCCCAGCTCTCATATTTGGACAGCTCCTAACTTCTAGTAACTATGATGATGATGAAAAAAAAGTGACAGGTAGAGTATTGAGGGGAAATAACATATTTGTTGCTAAAAATATATATATTTTAAGTAACTATCTGTGGCATGAGGGTTAAAAATATGGAAATAAATCTCTATAATTGAATACCTCTGCCAGTGATTAGGAAATAAAGCTGTCAATGAGATAATAACAATAAAATAGTGTTTCATATTTATTTGCCCAGGTGGTCGAAATGGCTATGGAGCCAAATTGTGTAACATATTCAGTACCAAATTTACTGTGGAAACAGCCTGTAGAGAATACAAGAAAATGTTCAAACAGGCAAGTAAATAGGTGTCTTTTACCTTAATGATAAATGGTAGTACTATAGCCATTTATAATGGCATTAATGGCTGGTTTAATTTAACATAATTTATAAGCATGGAAAATTATTCATAGGCATATATTAGGTTATTAGGACTCATAAATTTATGTTATTTACTAGTTGTGAGATGACTTGAATTTTTCATCTTTCCTATTCTTTACTTCCATAGACATGGATGGATAATATGGGGAGAGCTGGTGAGATGGAACTCAAGCCCTTTAGTGGAGAAGATTATACATGTATCACCTTTCAGCCTGATTTGTCTAAGTTTAAAATGAAAAGCCTAGACAAAGATATTGTTGCACTAATGGTCAGAAGAGCATATGATATTGCTGGATCCACCAAAGATGTCAAAGTCTTTCTTAATGGAAATAAACTGCCAGTGAGTATTTTCCTGGATATTAAGGATAATAAGGGACTTTGTAATCATTGTCAAGTACAAAGTTGATTTTCGCCCCCCCCATATATTTTGTATGTGTGTGTGTGTGGTGTGTGTGTGACGGAGTCTCGCAATGTTGCTTAGGCTGGAATGCAGTGGTGCAATCTCGGCTCACTTCAACCTCTGCCTCCCAGATCCAAGCGATTCTCCTGCCTTAGCCTCCCCAGTAGCTGGGATTACAGGCACCCACCACCATACCTGGCTAATTTTTGTATTTTTAGTAGAGACGGGGTTTCACCATGTTGGCCAGGCTGGTTTTGAACTCCTGACCTCAGGTGATTGAACCATCTCAGCCTCCCAAAGTGCTGGGATTACAGGCATGAGCCACTGTGCCTGGCCCATCCCGTATATATTTTTTACCACTTCTCACATATGTTTCTGAAAAGAGAATGTTACTCCACATTTTCTTTTTCTTCTTTTCGACGGAGTCTTGCTCTGTCACCCAGGCTGGAGTGCAGTGGCTCGACCTCGAATGGCTGCAACCTCCACCTCCCAGGTTTAAGCAACTCTCTTGCCTCAGCCTCTCGAGAAGCTGGAATTACACGCACCCACCACCTTGCCTGGCTAATTTTTGTATTTTTAGTAGAGATGGGGTTTCACCATGTTGGCCAGACTGGTTTCGAACTCCTGACCTCAGGTGATCTACCCTCCTCATCCTCCCAAAATGCTGGGGTTACAGGGATGAGCTACCTCACCCAGCCGGTATGCCACGTTTTTTAATCAGCTCATTTTAAATTTACTGAAGGAATTTCTTTCTCAAAGAAACACCTAAAATGCTTTCATGTCCTTTATTTATTTATTTTACCTTTTTTTTTTCTTTTCTTGATAGTCTCTTGCTCTATCACCCAGGCAGGAATACAGCGATGCAATCACAGCTCACTACAGCCTCCACCTCCCAGGCTCAAGCAATCATCCACTTCAGCTTCTGGAGTAGCTGGAAATACAGGCAGCACCACCATGCCCAGTTAATTTTTTTATTTTTTTAATAGAGATGGGGATCTCACTGTGTTGCCCAGGCTGGTCTTGAACTCCTGGGCTCAAGTGAGCCACCCACCTTGGCCTGTCTTTCTTTAATGATCATTCTCTTAAGCCTGTCAGTGAACATCATTCATTGCATTGGTTTTGAAAAGTCCTCATAGTCTGTCATTCAACCTATTTTTTAAATCTAATGCTATCTCCGGATATTTTTAATAGCTTTTTTAATACTATTATCCTTTAATTCTTATACAGGTAAAAGGATTTCGTAGTTATGTGGACATGTATTTGAAGGACAAGTTGGATGAAACTGGTAACCCACTGAAAGTAATACATGAACAAGTAAACCACAGGTGGGAAGTATGTTTAACAATGAGTGAAAAAGGCTTTCAGCAAATTAGCTTTGTCAACAGCATTGCTACTTCCAAGGTAATTTTATTCTTGAATTATTAATCATGATTTATGTTTACATATAGGTGTTCTTACTGTTTTTAATATATAAAGTGGACTTGAATATTGGGCTAGCTTGGTATAAAGGAGGCTAAATTCGTTTTATTTTTTTTTGATGTTTGATTATTAAAATTTTGAGGATACTGAGTTTTACAGTTTGGTGTTTTTCCTTATTAGGGTGGCAGACATGTTGATTATGTAGCTGATCAGATTGTGACTAAACTTGTTGATGTGGTAAAGAAGAAGAACAAGGGTGGTGTTGCAGTAAAAGCACATCAGGTATGTGCTTTTGGCAGTTTTCTTTTTCTAAAGTCAAGGGAGAAAAAAAAGGCTATGAATAAAGCATGAATACATTTTTAGTAACTTAATATCAACTTCTATTGCAGGTGAAAAATCACATGTGGATATTTGTAAATGCCTTAATTGAAAACCCAACCTTTGACTCTCAGACAAAAGAAAACATGACTTTACAACCCAAGAGCTTTGGATCAACATGCCATTTAAGTGAAAAATTTATCAAAGCTGTGAGTACTTAGAGGGAAATAAAAATAAAAGCACCTGACTTTATTTTCCATTGTGCTTCTCAACTCTGCAGAAACAAAGAGTCTTCCCACAGTGCACTTCTCTGAGTCTTCCAGTCTGAAAAGGAAGTAAACAATGGTTTTTTTAATCTGATTTTACTAAGGACTTAATTACTGTCTATATTTCAGTATTTCCCAATTACATATCACCGTTAAGCTTAGATCACTTTTGAATTAATCTAGCTGCTAAACACCCTCACTTTAAATGCCTGAGATTTGCCCTCAGTCAACACATCCAAAACTGAATTCATTAACTCCATAGTCACTGACTTGCCAGTACAGGCAGCTCCCCACCCTCCAATAAAGAAACAACTTCCTATCTTAGTAGAAAGCCCCAACCAACCTCTAGGTGTATAAACAAGAAAACTGGGAGCCTTCTCTTTATCCAGTCAATAACAATCATCTCTGAGGCTGCAGTAGCTTCTCACCATTATCTCTTTTTTGGTTTACTATAATAGGTTCTTAACCTTCCTACTGGTTAAGTCCTTTTCTTGCAATGCTTTTGAATGACCTTTTTGTGTTCAATAAAGCACACATTTCTGTCTTCACTCTTAATTTGAAATCTTTCAATGACTCACTCAGGAAAAGTCCAAATTCCATAATTTGGCCAACAAGAAAGATCTGCTTTAATCTAATTACATTTACTTCTCCAACTCATCTAAGTGCCACTTTTTCCTATATTGTCCTGTTGCTTTTTAAATTTCTGAAAAGCATAGTGCTCTTCCCCTCCCTAGAGTTTATTCACATGCTAATCCCTCTGCCTGAAATACATCCTTTTCACCTAGCTGACTACTTTAGATCTTGTCCATTCCTCAGGAAAGCCTTTACTTTTTACCCTTTTCCCAGCTAAATTGGTCCCAAAATGATATTGATCATACTTTATTGTCATGTAGCAAACTTTTTGTTACCCATAACACTTACACTGTAACTTATTTTATTTCTTTTTTTTAGGCAGAGTCTCGCTCTGTCACCCAGGCTGGAATGCAGTGGCAGTGATCTCAGCTGACTGCAACCTCCACCTCCTGGGTTCAGGTGATTCTCCTGCCTCAGCCTCCCGAGTAGCTGAGATTACAGGCACGCACCACCATGCCCAGCTAATTTTTTGTATTTTTAGTAAAGATCGAGTTTCACCATGTTGGTCAGGCTGGTCTGAAACTCCTGACCTCGTGATCTGCCCGCCTTGGCCTCCTGAAGTGCTGGGATTACAGGTGATCCACATTGCACAGCTTATTTTTATTTTTATTAAGGTTCATTTGTATTCTACGTTTCTGATAGAACCCTTCTTCCCTAATATGAATCTTCTCATTTTCAGGCAATTGGCTGTGGTATTGTAGAAAGCATACTAAACTGGGTGAAGTTTAAGGCCCAAGTCCAGTTAAACAAGAAGTGTTCAGCTGTAAAACATAACAGAATCAAGGGAATTCCCAAACTTGATGATGCCAATGATGCAGGTATGTATTTAATAATACTTCCAAACTTTAAGTCTTAACAGTTGTTATTCGTTAACAGTATTATACCATGGATATTTATTTTTCCCTTGGCAGAATAACTATATTCAACAGAATAACTTTGTTAAAAATCAACCTGTGGCCGGGCGTGGTGGCTCACACCTATAATCCCAGCATTTTGGGAGGCCGAGGCAGGTGTATCACAAGGTCAAGAGATCAAGACCATCCTGGCCAACATGGTGAAACCCTGTCTCTACTAAAATACAAAAATTAGCTGGGCATGGTGGCATGGTCCTGAAGTCCCAGCTGCTAGGGAGGCTGAGGCAGGAGAATTGCTTGAACCCGGGAGGTAGAGGTTATAGTGATTCGAGATCGAGCCACTGCACTCCACCCTGGCACCTGGCAACAAAGTGAGACTCTGTCTAAAAAAAATAACAACCTGTTTCCTATTATGGAACATTTAGGCCATTTTTAATTTTAGCTTGTTATAAATAATATTGAGGTTATTATTTTGGAGTATAAAACAAGAATGTTTACATTATGATCTATTACCTAACAAATAAATTTACTTGTTATATATTGTAAATTATTTGTGTTTTATCACAAGGCTATAAACAGTATGTTCAAATTAGTATATTTGAGGTTGAACTAAATGTGCTAATATTAACTTGTGTATTTTTATTTTAGGGGGTCGAAACTCCACTGAGTGTACGCTTATCCTGACTGAGGGAGACTCAGCAAAAACTTTGGCTGTTTCAGGCCTTGGTGTGGTTGGGAGAGACAGATATGGGGTTTTCCCTCTTAGAGGAAAAATACTCAATGTTCGAGAAGCTTCTCATAAGCAGGTAGAATATAAAACTATCTAAATCTAGTTTATAATGGAAGACTTTATGCTTATATTTTCCCTCATTGGGCTTTTGAAAGATATTTTGTGACTCAAAATAATCACACAATTTGTGATTATTTTGAGACATTGGGTACATTGTAGCCTATCTTTTTTAACACCACATGCAGGTAGTGTTTTATTCTTTGAAGACTGCTATTGCACTATGTCAATCTGAAAGATAAAGTTCAAAATAGTTTTTAAAGGATGTTAAAACATATGTAATGACTGTCCACTGTACAAAATCTTGATCTTAGAACTTATGATACATCCAGTTGGCAGTAGCACCAAGGTTTTCCAAATAGCCAGTCATCATTTTTCTCTTGTATGCATAGACTTCTTCTGATTAGCTGCCTTCTGCTTTTGTTGCATGATCTCAGAATCCCTCTGCGTTCTCTGAGAGGTAGTCAAGCTATCCTCTTTTCTTTTTCCCTTGATAATTTCCTGGGTTTTCTTCATGTTTTTGTGACGGACAAGTTCTCGTTGATTTCCACATGCCATGCCACTCACCGACGAATCCTAGAAGAGTGACTTGGAAAAGCAACGACACCCTGGCAGGCTGGGCTGCTGTCACCACTGTCGACCAGGAAGACTGAGCCTGTGTGGGCCCTCCGCCCACCGGCACCTCCGCTTTGCTCCGTCAGTGGCTTTGTAGCCTATTTTAACAGACCTTTCTGACTTAGTATATAAGCTAATAATAGCTCAAAATACTGGAGCTCAAGAAAATCCAAGCAACATATACTATTATATTTCTTTGTTCTTTTCAAATGTATAAACAAGACGTTACTTTTTTTGGTATATATGTCCATTTCAGATTATGGAAAATGCTGAGATTAACAATATAATCAAGATTGTGGGTCTTCAGTACAAGAAAAACTATGAAGATGAAGATTCATTGAAGACTCTTCGTTATGGGAAGATAATGATTATGACAGATCAGGTCAGATTTGTTATCAAATTTTTAGATTGTTCAACTAAATTAACCATGTCTTAGTTACAATTTTGTTTTTGGCCATGAAATAAATTACTAGGCCAGGCACAGTGGCTCACACCTGTAATCCCAGCACTTCAGGAAGCTGAGGCTGGCAGATCACAGGGTCAGGAGTTCAAGACCACTCTGGCCAACAACCTTGAACCCCGTGTCTACTAAAAATACAAAAATTACCCAGGCATGGTGGCACATGCCTGTAATCCCAGCTACTCAGGAAGGTGAAGCAGGAGAATCCCTTGAAACCCAGGAGGTACAGGTTGCAGTGAGCCAACATGACACCACTGCACTCCAGCCTGAGCGACAGAGCAAGACTCCATCTCAAATAAATAAATAAATAAATAACTTAAACAGGAGCTTTATTCATTATTTCTAATCAACATCTAATCAGATATGCTTATATCATACGTATGTTAAAATACAGGTTAAATGAGTCTGGATTTGAGCAGACCTTTTTTAATTCCCATAGAAAATTTGACAAATTGCCAGGAAGTCAATTATAATTTTTTTTATTTCTGAACAGTTCTTTTTTTGTTATTTGTTGTTTGAGAGGAGTTTCACTCTTGTTGCCCAGGCTGGAGTACAGTGGCTAAATCTTGCTCACTGTAATCTCCATGTCACGGGTTCAAACGATTCTCCTGCCTCAGCCTCCCAAGTAGCTGGGATTATGGGTGCCTGCCACCACGCCTGGCTAATTTTTGTATTTGTAGTAGAAACAAGGTTTCACCATGTTGGCTAGGCTGGTCTCGAACTCCTGACCTCAGATGATCTACCTGCCTCAGCCTCCCAAAGTTCTGGGATTACAAGTGTGAGCCACCAAACCTGTCGTAAACAATTCTTTTGAACTTTGGTTTCAAATATTTCTAGGACCAAGATGGTTCCCACATCAAAGGCTTGCTGATTAATTTTATCCATCACAATTGGCCCTCTCTTCTGCGACATCGTTTTCTGGAGGAATTTATCACTCCCATTGTAAAGGTATGCTAATTAATAAGGTACCATAATGGATATTTTAAGGCCCTACTCCTCAAACCTGGATATACGTATATAATAAGCCTAGTCATATGTAATGGAATGCAGGGGACTGCATAATGTACAAAGCCATAGTCACTGTTTTTTATCACAGATATCTAAAAATAAGCAAGAAATGGCATTTTATAGCCTTCCTGAATTTGAAGAATGGAAGAGTTCTACTCCAAATCATAAAAAATGGAAAGTCAAATATTACAAAGGTTTGTAATAAAATCCATATAGAACTTCTCACTTTATTATATACCCCATACAAGACTGTATGAGAAAAGTTAGTATTCTTGATTTTATAGGTTTGGGCACCAGCACATCAAAGGAAGCTAAAGAATACTTTGCAGATATGAAAAGACATCGTATCCAGTTCAAATACTGTGGTCCCGAAGATGATGCTGCTATCAGCCTGGTATGTACGTTTGAGTTGTATTTTATATATACATTTCAGTTTTAGAAATCACTGCTTTAGTCAATTGAAACATTTACATTTTTGTATAAGAATGTTTTATAGAGCCGGGCGCAGTGCCTCACGCCTGTAATCCCAGCACTTTGGGAAGCCGAGGCGGGTGGATCACGAGGTCAAGAGATCGAGACCGTCCTGGTCAACATGGTGAAACCCTGTCTCTACTAAAAATATAAAAAGTTAGCTGGGCATGGTGGTGCGTGCCTGTAATCCCAGCTACTCAGGAGGCTGAGGCAGGAGAATTGCGTGAACCCAGGAGGAGGAGGTTGTGGTGAGCCAAGATCGCGCCATTGCACTCCAGCCTGGGTAACGAGCGAAACTCCATCTCAAAAAAAAAAAGAATGTTTTATAGAATAGAATGTCTCCAGTAAGCATATCCCAGAGATGGAATCAGATATTTCAGAAAATTTTGATTTTGGCTGGGCATGATGACTCACTCCTGTAATCCTAGCACTTTGGGAGGCCGAGGCGGGTGAAGTCAAGAGTTGGAGGGAGACCAGCCTGTCCAGCATGGTGAAACCATCTCTACTAAAAATACAAAAATTAGCTGGGCATGGTGACAGGCCCCTATAATCCCAGGTGCTCAGGAGGCTGAGGCAGGAGAATTGCTTGTACCCTGGAGGGGTTTTTTTAGGATCATTGCACTTCAGCCTGGGCAAGATAGTAAAATCTCAGGCTCAAAAAAAAAAAGACCAAAAGGCCAGGCCAGGTGGCTCACGCCTGTAATCCTAGCACTTTGGGAGGCCAAGACAGGCAGATCACCTGAGGTCAGGAGTTCACAACCAGTCTAACCAACATGGAGAAACCATGTCTCTACTGAAAATACAAAATTAGCTGGGCATGGTGGTACATGCTTGTAATCCCAGCTACCCGGAGGCTGATGCAGGAGAATCACTTGAACCCAGGTGGCAGAGGTTGCAGTGAGCTAAGATTGTGCCATTGCACTCCAGCCTGGGCAACTAGAGCAAAAATCCATCTTGGAAAAAAAAAAGAATGGGGGAAGTAGGAGAGGGACAGCGGGGGTGGGGAGTTGAGGAGACAGAGCACGGGGAGAAATGCCAGATATAGGTGAAGGGGAGGAAGGCAGCAAATCACACTGCCACCTGTGTACCTATGCAACAATCTTGCATGTTCTTCATATGTACCCCAAAACCTAAAATGCAATTAAAAAAAAAAAAAAAAGAAAACAGGATTTTTATTGTTTTTCTATTGTTTGTTTGTTCTTTGTGGAAGGATACTTGGAACCTATTAGTACCAGTGACATCTTTTTCATCCTTAAATTTGTAGGCCTTTAGCAAAAAACAGATAGATGATCGAAAGGAATGGTTAACAAATTTCATGGAGGATAGAAGACAACGAAAGTTACTTGGGCTTCCTGAGGTAAAAGTGTTAAATATATCCCACAAAATGGACTGCTTGACTGACCTTTTGGTATTGATAATATAGCAAATTAAACTTACTGAATAGTTATTTTAGTAAAAATTTGAAATGATAGAATTGTGCAGCAGTTAAATTTGCTTTATCTTTAAAACATATAAAATATTTCTGTATTCTATATTTTATAAAGACTTAATAATTATAGAAATAGTAATTCTAAAGGTTTCTTTGTTTGATTTTTGTGTTGAGCATTCTTAAGCATTGGTCTTATGTAAAACTGTTTGGTCCCTCAGGATTACTTGTATGGACAGACTACCACATATCTGACATATAATGACTTCATCAACAAGGAACTTATCCTGTTCTCAAATTCTGATAATGAGAGATCTATCCCTTCTATGGTGGATGGTGAGTTCCACTTTGTTAGTCTGTTTTTATTATAAGATAAGAAATCAATTTCCCAAAAATGGTTAAATTGAGGATACTTATGTTTGCCCTTATTTCATTTTAAAGGTTTGAAACCAGGTCAGAGAAAGGTTTTGTTTACTTGCTTCAAACGGAATGACAAGCGAGAGGTAAAGGTTGCCCAATTAGCTGGATCAGTCGCTGAAATGTCTTCTTATCATCATGGTGAGGTAAACACACAATCCATTTTTCCAGAAAGCATTATATCTTCAGAAATACCTGCATAGTCAGTCTCAAAATAGATTTGGTGAAAGTATAAGCTTATGTATTCATAGTAAAGAACAAGTTAGTAAAACCTATCAATCAATAAAACTGCTTGCCCTTTGATTTCTGAAAGTAATATTCCTGCAGGGATATTTATAAATCTGCAAAGGTCTACATTAAGAGATAGTTAGCGTGTTTATTATAACTTTGTGATGTCAAGATTTAGACCTCTACTGATTGGAAAATTGTTATAATAAATTGTGACACATATATGCATGGAATCAGTGCTATAATTTCAGTAAAACTGTGTGTATTGACACTGAGGAATATCCATGGTCTATTGTCAGGTGAGGAAAAACAGAGGCAGAACAATAACTAAAAATGTCTACAAGAATATGCTCTAAATTGTTCACTTTAGTTATCCCTGGGAATTGGAAAGGGCAACTTTCACTTTTTATATATGTCTGAATTGTTTGACTTTACACCAACACCAACAGATACTCCTTTTTTATTTTGTGATTGCTTTTTGCATTAATTATGTAAAACACTTCTAAAGAACTGGGTTGTCTACAAGTTTCTAGAAATTTAAATATAATGGTTGTTTCGTTGCTTTCAATCAAAATATAGTGGAGATACAATAAATGTTCACCCAACAAACTTTTGTTGAATGCCTGCCATGTACCAAGTATATAGAAATAAATAAAAATAATACTTTTCGTATCTCCAAGGTATAGTAACAATTTAATCTGAAGACCAGTATATACACACAGCTATAGAATAAAGTGATACATGCTAGAATAGAAATGAGCAAAGCATTGTAACACAAAGGAGGAAATAATTCATTTTGCTGAGGATAAGGAGAGGAACTCTGCCTTCAAAGTTGAGTGGGATTTAATAGATAGAATTATTGGAAGGCAAGAGCCCTGAACTTGAGCTAAAAGTCGTAGGTTCAAGTACTACTTCTGCCATCTGTTAATCTGAGGAAAGTCACTACACAACTAAACCTCACAAAATGTTACAGGATTATAGTGAAGTTTGGTCATAATAATATATTTGTATTAGTAAAAGACTCAGCTTAATAAATCTTTTTTTCTCTACAGATGTCACTAATGATGACCATTATCAATTTGGCTCAGAATTTTGTGGGTAGCAATAATCTGAACCTTTTGCAGCCCATTGGTCAGTTTGGTACCAGGCTACATGGTGGCAAGGATTCTGCTAGTCCACGATACATCTTCACAATGCTCAGGTAGGTATCCGTTCACTCTCTGGTGAATTGGCATTTCCAGTTTTGAAACAATGTGAGATTTAGTTGACTATTAATACAAAAACTCAGTTAATCAGAAGATACTGGTATCTAGTGGACAAAGGCCGGGGTGAAACTTATAAATACCCTAACATACACAGGAAAGCCCCCTCATAACAAAGAATTATCCAGTGCAACATGTCAGTTATGCTAAGATTGAGAAACCCTGATGTAGAGTTTGGGACTGAGTAAAGAAGACTTTGATTCTTCTAAATATCACAATTGAAATTTTACTCCTTTACAAAACTATCGAGAGTGATTATGAATGGTCAATTTTCAGCTGTCATCCCAGTCACCCTTTCAGTGGCATTCAACATAGTTACTAATTGCTACATCCTTGAAACTCTTTATTTGGCCTCTATGACAGTAGACTTCTCTGGTTCTCTTCTTCCTTATTAGCTTTCTTTGCTGGGTCCTTCTCACCTTCCCAACTTCTAAATACTGGTTCATCCTAGGGTTCCTTCATCAGATCTCTTTCTACTATCTACACTCAGTTCCCAAATAATCTCACATTTATCTGGTCTATACCTTTAAATTTCCAGTACTGGTCTCTCCCCTGAACTTTTATGTCTGACTGCCCTCTCAACATTTCCCACTCAGATATCTAGTTAAGTATCTCAAACATAAGTATCTAAAACAAAATCCTTAGTTTTCCTGTCTCAGTAAATGAAATGCCATCCTTCTAATTCCTCAGGCTAAAAACCTTGTCATCCTTGACTCCTTCGCTTGACACTTACATTCAGTTCCTCAGCAAATTTTATAGGCTTTGCACTGGAAAAATACTAAGCCACCCCCATCTCATCTGAACTATTGCAATCTAATCTACCGTCTGTCTTTTCTTATAGCAGCCAATTATTTTTTTAAAAAAATAAGTCACTCCAGCTGGGCACAATGGCTCATGCCTATAATTCTAGCACTTTGGGAGACCCAGGTGGGCAGATCACGAGGTCAGGAGTTCAAGACCAGCCTGGCCAACCTGGTGAAAACCTGCCTCTATTAAAGATATAAAAAATTGGCTGGATGTGGTGGTGCACACCTGTAATCCCACCTACTTGGAAGGCTGAGGCAGGTGAATTGCTTGAACTAGGGAGGCAGAGGTTGCAGTGAGCCGAGATCACACCATTGCACTCCAGCCTGGGTGACAGGGTGAGACTCCATCTCAAAAAAAGTAAAAATGAGTCACTCTGATTCAGAACCTTCAACTGCTCAGAGTAAAATCTAAAGACCTGTTTTAGCTAACCAGACATTATGTGATCCATGTCCCCACCTTCCATATCTTTTGATTCCCTCTCATACCATCTCTTCTCCAGCCACACTATCCTCAGCCTATACTCAAATACACTAAGCACATTTCCTCTTCAGGGCCTTTTACTTACTGGTTCCTTTGCCTGCAACACTCCTTCTGTAGATATCCATATGGCTCAGTCCCTCGGTTTCTTTATTTCTTTTTTCTTTTTTGAGAAGGAGTTTTACTCTGTTTGCCTAGGCTGGCACGATCTCAGCTCACTGTAACCTCTGCCTCCTAGGTTCAAGGGATTCTCCTGCCTAAGCCTCCCATGTACCTGGGATTACAGGTGCACACCACCACAGCCAGCTAATTTTGTATTTTTAGTAGAGACTGGGTTTCACTATGCTGGCCAAGCTGGTCTTGAACTGCTGTCCTCAGATGATCCCCCTACCTTGGCCTCCCAAAGTACTGGGATTACATGCTCGAGCTACCACGCCTGACCCCCTCAATTTCTTTTCTCTGCTCAAATGTAATCTTATCAGAAAAGACATAACTTTCCTTAGTACCTCTTCAGTCACTTTCTTACTTTTTCTTCTCAGTATTTAGCCCACCACCTAACAAAATGTATATTCATTGTCAAATTTCTACTGGAATGTGAGCTCCTTGAGAATTGAGACATTATGTCTATGTGCCTAACACATAGAAAGTGCTCAATAAATATTATTAAATGAGTATTAGCAGGTAAAACCAAGATAATTTTCATATATAAGTATGAGATAACATACGTCCTTTTCATAAAAGTTGTGTCAAATTCAGTATTTTTATAAAATAACATTATTTGATTATTTTCTTTAGCTCTTTGGCTCGGTTGTTATTTCCACCAAAAGATGATCACACATTGAAGTTTTTATACGATGACAACCAGCGTGTTGAGCCTGAATGGTACATTCCTATTATTCCCATGGTGCTAATAAATGGTGCTGAAGGAATCGGTACTGGGTGGTCCTGCAAAATTCCCAACTTTGATGTTCGTGAAGTTGTAAATAACATTAGGCGTTTGATGGATGGAGAAGAACCTTTGCCAATGGTAAGTATTCTGTGTGTGTTATAAGAGCTTTACTTTTCCTTGGGTTTCAATTGAGTAGACTGTATGATTAAAGAGGATGCAAACATAAAATTTAATTTCATACTTTATACTTAGATTTATTGTTAAACGCAGTTGTAATTTCTGTCTAGTATAACATTTAGAAAACATTGTTTTTTAAAATGCCAATTTAGCTTCCAAGTTACAAGAACTTCAAGGGTACTATTGAAGAACTGGCTCCAAATCAATATGTGATTAGTGGTGAAGTAGCTATTCTTAACTCCACAACCATTGAAATCTCAGAGCTTCCCGTCAGAACCTGGACCCAGGTAAATAATTGTGAATTTCTTTTTTAGTTTTGTGATCAAAAGAAACACTTTTTGTACTGTTGCTTTTGACTATTCAGGAGCCTATATTTTAGAAACTTCAGGATTATTTCTTTCTTTAGACATACAAAGAACAAGTTCTGGAGCCCATGTTGAATGGCACTGAGAAGACACCTCCTCTCATAACTGACTATAGAGAATACCATACAGATACCACTGTGAAATTTGTTGTGAAGATGACTGAAGAAAAACTGGCAGAGGCAGAGAGAGTTGGGCTACACAAAGTCTTCAAACTCCAAACTAGTCTCACATGCAACTCTATGGTATGTATTTGTTTGGTGAGATATACATTATGTTTCAATTTATATTAAAGATTAATATCTGGCTCACACCTGTAATCCCAGCACTTTGAGAGGCTGAGGTGGGTGGATCACGAGGTCAAGGGTTCAAGACAAGCCTGGCCAATATGGTGAAACCCCATCTCTACTAAAAATACAAAAATTAGCTGGGTATGGTGGCGTGCGCCTGTAGTCCCAGCTGTTTGAAAGATTGAGGCAGGAGAATCACCTGAACTCAGGAGGTAGAAGTTGCAGTGAGCCAAGATTGTGCCACTGCACTTCAGCATGGGCAACTGAGCAAGACTCCATCTCCAAAAAAAAAGATTATTATCAATTTTAAAAGTATATCTTAGTCTACCTTTATAATGTTTAGCCAATTTGTCTATTCTTGACTCTAAACTTGTTTTCCTTTTCCAGGTGCTTTTTGACCACGTAGGCTGTTTAAAGAAATATGACACAGTGTTGGATATTCTAAGAGACTTCTTTGAACTCAGACTTAAATATTACGGATTAAGAAAAGAATGGCTCCTAGGAATGCTCGGTGCTGAGTCTGCCAAACTGAATAATCAGGCTCGCTTTATCTTAGAGAAAATAGATGGCAAAATAATCATTGGTATGTTTTGGGAATAATAACTGCTTACTACGACTGTTATGCCAAACTTTGTTTAAACATTTTTGGTGAGAGTAATGGTGGAGAGAGAGGCAGAATCCATTTAATTCACCTGGTCACTTAGACAAAGATTTCTTTTAAGTATCTGATTAGATATTTATAGTTTGAAAGAGATGGTGTTTCCTTGATTGAGCATCTTGAGAAATCAAGATTTAGTTGACAATTAGACATGAGGAGAATAGAAAGCTAGAAAATCTTGCATAAACTGATTGATCAAGGGAATAATAGTACACTAATCATGCTACCGGAAGAGAAAATAAAAGAAGAGATATTAAGTCTGATGGGAAAAAAAGCAGGAAGATTATAAGTGGCTTATACTGTCTGGGTGTGATGGCTCACACCTGTAATCCCAGCACTTGAGCTGTTGAGCTAGGGAGCTCAAGGCTGCAGTAAGCCTAAATAGTGCCACTGCACTCCAGCCTAGGCACAAGAGTGACAGAATCCCTGTCTCAAAAAAAAAAAAAAAAAAAAATTTAAAGATTTGATCATAGCTTAATATATGATTTGACTGCCCCCTTGTGGTAATTTACGTTTGTCAGTGGTTTAGGAATACTTAATCTGTATACCCAGATGTACAGATTTGTGCAAGACTAAGTTTAATTTCCAGTTGTAAACTTTTGACTGGTAAAACCTTATCCCTTTCCTAAAATATTACTCAAAATAATTATCTCTACTTTTTTTTTAAATAGAAAATAAGCCTAAGAAAGAATTAATTAAAGTTCTGATTCAGAGGGGATATGATTCAGATCCTGTGAAGGCTTGGAAAGAAGCCCAGCAAAAGGTAATCTTGGTTGGCACTTTTCTATATTGTTAAAGACTATGTATTAAATAATTATTATGTTTCACATTTTCTAATAAGGCTACATTTTATTTCATCCTTTAGGTTCCAGATGAAGAAGAAAATGAAGAGAGTGACAATGAAAAGGAAACTGAAAAGGGTGACTCCGTAACAGATTCTGGACCAACCTTCAACTATCTTCTTGATATGCCCCTTTGGTATCTAACCAAAGAAAAGAAAGATGAACTATGTAGACTAAGAAATGAAAAAGTGAGTTGGTGGTAGGATGGTACATGCTGCTTAGTTTTGTTCTAATGGTAAAAGTAAAAATTATATGTTGCATGAAAATGCTGCTTGTGTACATATATTAACTCAATTTTGAAATTATGAAGGAGCAAGAGCTGGACACGTTAAAGAGAAAGAGTCCATCAGATTTGTGGAAAGAAGACTTGGCTGCATTTGTTGAAGAATTGGAGGTGTGTAGTTTATAATGCCCATGCTAGATTTTTTTATTAATGAAATAATATATTCCAACAGTATACCTTTGTCAAGATAGTTCACAATTGGCAATAGAAAGAAAATAAGAGGCATAAGGATAAATCCAAAATAATGTATAAAAGAACAGATCATTGGCCAGGTGCATTGGCTCATGCTGATAATTCCAGCATTTTGGGAGGCTGAGATGGGTGCATCACTTGAGGTCAGGAGTTCAAGACCAGCCTCGCCAACGTGGTGAAACCCCATCTCTACTAAAAATACAAAAAATTAGCCAGGCATGGTGGCGGGCATCTATAATCCCAGCTACTCAGGAGGGTTAGGCAGGAAAATCTCTTGAACCTGGGAAGCGGAAGTTGCAGTGAGCTGAAATTGCATCATCGCACTTCAGCCTTGGCAACAAGAGCGAAACTCCATCTCAAAAAAAAAAAAAAAAAAAGGACAAAGCCACTGGGTGTGGTGGCTCACGCCTGTAATTCCAATGTGCTATGAGAGGCTGAGGCAGGAGGATCACTTGAGATAAGGAGTTTAAGACCAGCCTGGACAACATAGCAAGACCTCATCTTTACAAATTTTTTTTTTAAATAGCCATGCATGCTGGTGTGGGCCTATAGTCTCAGCTACTCTGGAGGCCAAGGTGGGAGGGTCACTGAAGAACAGGTTCAAAGCTTCAGTGAACTATGATCATTTACCCATGTACTCCAGCCTGGGTGATAGAGCATAATTGTCTCTTTAAAAAAACAAAAAACCTTATTTCTTAAACTTAACATGCAAATTTATATTATTGCACTTCAGTATAGATGCCTAGCTCATTGTAATCACTTGACTGGATACGTGTGCATCACTTCCTTTCATATTTTATATGTGAGTTTATACATATATATGTATATACATGTTTTATTCTTAGTTTCTCCCTTGTTTTCCTCAAAAAGGTTAAGTGGGTAGAATCAGGAATAAAACCCAGTCTTCTGTCTCCACACCTTCCTTTTCAAGGTGTGCCTTAATTACATCTTCACTATTGTTTGTAGTATACTAGGTTATGGAACAATTTATAACAAGTTTTTAAGATGTAACAAATGGAAATCAGCTTAACTGTGGCCTTTTAGATGTTGTAATGTTTTTGTTAGCATATAAATTTGCTTTCTTATATCCCTTCTATAGGCTGTTGAAGCCAAGGAAAAACAAGATGAGCAAGTCGGACTTCCTGGGAAAGGGGGGAAAGCAAAGGGGAAAAAAGCACAAATGGCTGAAGTTTTGCCTTCTCCATGTGGTCAAAGAGTCATTCCACGAATAACTATAGAAATGAAAGCAGATGCAGAAAAGAAAAGTAAAAAGAAAATTAAGGTAATACTCTTGTGGTGGCTCACACCTGTAACCCCAGCACTTTGGGAGGCCAAGGTGGGTGGATCACTTGAGGTCAGTAGTTCGAGACCAGTCTGGCCAGCATAGTGAAATCCCATCTCTACTAAAAATACAGAAAATTAGCCAGGCGTGGTGACGGGCACCTGTAATCCATCTACTCAGGAGGCTGAGGCAGGAGAATCGCGTAAACCCAGGAGGTGGAGGTTGCAGTGAGCCAGGGTTGCACCACTGTACTCAGCCTGGGCAACAGAATGAAACTCCATCTCAAAAAAAAAGTAATACTCTTGAAAAAATTATGCATAAAATATTGATGCATAGCTCCACTTAAAATTTAAAAAAAAACTTAAGATTCCTAATCCCATAGTTGAGAATTTATTCTATATTCAACCCTAACTTTCCTATGTACCTGGTTTTTTAATGTATAAATATCTTGAAAAAGTCATACCTGTATCTTTATTCAGAGCTGTTAACCAAAACCCAAATAAAAAAAGCACTCTGACCTTATTTATATTTGACTATATATTTATATATTTGACTGTATCTTTCAAATAAATTGGCAAAACTTAACCATTTTTGTCTTGCTATCTTTTAGAATGAAAATACTGAAGGAAACCCTCAAGAAGATGGTATGGAATTAGAAAGCCTAAGACAAAGATTAGAAAAGAAACAGAAAAGAGAACCAGGTATAGCATTTTAAGGAAAATGGTATAAAGTGAAGATTAAATTGTGTTTCTTACCTGGGACATTCCACATAGATGTTCAAAACCTTTTTGTTGAATTGAGAAACCTGAAAGAAGATTGTATCTGACTTCTGCTTGGACCTCTTTAATATTGTCCTTGGAATTTGATTCATTTTAGAAAATATTTTATAATGAAATAGTTTGTTAATTTGAACTCCTTAATTGGGATCTAAGAAAACACCCAGTTTATTAGATTCTATTTTCTAGCCAATTATGAGGTTCTAGTATATAAAGTTTCTTAAGGAAAGTGACTACATGTTAGTCATGGTTGTATTATAGTATCTCTAGAGTGCAACATATAGGTAAGATAGGTAGTGTTCACTCAGTGAACTAAATAGTATTAACAATTCTGTTAATCATTTGATAATGCCTCTACTATCTCCTTTTTTAAAAACATCTTTATTGAGATATTCACATACCAAATTTGTCCATTTAACATATACCAGTCGGCTGGGCACCATGGCTCATGCCTGTAATCCCTGCACTTTGGGAGACTGAGGCAGGAAGATCACTTGAGGTCAGGAATCATTTGGACCCGGGAGACAGAGGATGCAGAGAACCAAGACTGTGGCATTACACTCCAGCCTGGGCGACAAAGCGAGACTCCAACTCAAAAATAAAAATAAAAATATAAATAATACCATTCAGTGGTTTTAGTATAATCACAGAGTTAGTACAATTTGTCACCCCCTAAGAAAACTGTGCTCATTAACCATCACTTGCCATTTGCCACCAACTTTTCTCCCCACTAGGCAACAACTAAAAAATCTATCTCTAGGTTTTCCTTTTCTGGGCATTTCCTATAAATTGAATCTACAATATGTGGTCTCTTGGGGCTGACTTCTTTCACTTAGCACAATATTTTCAAGGGTAACCCATGTAGTACCCCATGTATTTATTTTTTGTTGTTTTTTTGAGACAGACTGTTGCTCTGTCACCCAGGCTGGCATGCAGTAGCAGCAAGATCTTGGCTCACTGCAACCTCTGCCTTCTAGGTTGAGGCGATTCTCCTGCCTCAGCCTCCTGAGTACCTGGGATTACAGGCACGCACCACCACACCCAACTAATTTTTGTATTTTTAGTAGAAACAGTGTTTTAGCATGTTGGCTGGGCTAGTCTCAAATTCCTGATCAAGTGATCCACCCACCTCGGCCTCCCAAAGTGCTGGGATTACAGGTACAAGCCACTGAGCCCAACCAGTACTTCATTCTTTTTTATTGCCAAATAGTATTTCATTGTATGGCTATGCCACATTTTATCTGTTTATCAGTTGATGGGGTTTTTTGTTTCTTTTTTAATTGAGACAGAGTCTGTCTTCGTCTGCACTCCAGGATGGAGTGCAGGGGCACAATCTCAGCTTGCCACATCTCTGCCTCCCAGATTCAAGTGATTCTTCTGCCTCAGCCTCCCAAGTAGCTGGGATTACAGATGTCTGCCACCATGCCTGGCTAATTTTTTTGTATTTTTAGTGGAGATGGGGTTTTGCCATGTTTGCCAGGCTGGTCTCAAACTCCTCACCTCAGGTGATCCGCCCACCTTGGCCTCCCAAAGTGCTGGGATTACAAGTGTGAGCCACTGTGCCCGGCCTATTTCTACTTTTTGATGATTGTGATTAATACTGTGAGCATTTATGTACTGTGCAAGTTTTTGTGTGAACTTAATTTTTATTTCTCTTGGGTAGATACCTAGGAGTAGAATAGTTGAGCCATGTGATTATTCTATGTTTAACCTTTTAAGGAACTGCTGGACTGTTTTCTAAAGCAGTTGCACCATTTTTCATTCCCACTAACAGTGTATGAGGATTCCTGTTTCTCCACTTCCTCACCAGCATTTGTTGTCTTTCTCTTTGATTCTAGCCATTCTAGTGTGTATGAAGTGGTTGGTATCAGCCTCCCGTACTGTTGGGATTACAGGCATGAGCCACTGCGCCCAGCCTTGATGATGTTTTTTGAAGCACAAATTTTTAATTCTTATGAAGTCCAGGTTACCTATTTTTTTGTTATTGCTTATGCTTTTGGTGTCATATCTAATCTTTTGTTAAACTGAAAGTCATGAAGGTAGGCCTCTGTGTTTTATTCTAAGCATTTTATAGATTTAGTTCTTAAATTCAGGTCTGTGATCCACTTTAAATTAGTTTCTGTATGTGGTATGAGGAAGGTGTCCAACCTGATTCCCTTGCATGTAGATATCCAATTATTTCAGTACCATATGTTAAAAAGATTTATTTCTACAATGTTTATCTTCACCCTTGTCAGAAATCAATTGATTATAAATGTTAAGATCTCTGTCCTTGAGTATCTACTTTTTTTGAGACAGGGTCTCACTCTGTTGTCCAGGCTGGTATTGAAATCCTGGCTCAAGCAATCCTTCTATTTCAGTCTCCCAAGTAGCTGGGACTACAGGCGCTCACCGCCATGACTGGCTAATTTCTAAAACTTTTTTGTAGAGACAGTCCTTTTTTTCCTTTTCTTTCTTTTTTCTTTTTTTTTTTTTTTTTTTTTTTTTTGAGACAAGATCTCACTCTGTCTCCCAGGCTGGAGTATAGTGGCATGATCACAGCTCACTGTAGCCTCAATCTCTTAGGCTCAAACAATCCTCCTGCCTCAGCCTCCCTAGTGGTTGGAACCACAGGCACACTCCACCATGCCCACTAATTTCTGTATTTTTTTGTAGAGATGAGGTTTTACCATGTTGTCCAGGCTGGTCTCAAGCTCCTGAGCCCAAGTGATCTGCCTACCTCACCCTCCCAAAGTGCTGAGATTACAGGCGTGAGCCACCGAACCCAGCCAAGATGGGGTCTTGCATCTTGCCCCAGCTGATCTCAAATCCCTGGGCTCAAGTAATCCTCCCTCCCCAGTCTCCCAAAGTGCTGGGATTACAGGCATGAGCCACTGTGCCCCAGCCACATTGTATTTACGTATGAGATTAAGTGACCAAGCTATATGCTTCACAAAAACAGGGATCATGTCTGTTTCTTTTCATTGTTGTATTCTCAGAACTATCACAGCAGTCAATAAATTTGAAGGATGGATGGATGATAGATGGAGAAAAGTGAGTCAAAGAATATATAAAGGTGATTAATTTCTATCTCCCCTCTAGGTACAAAGACAAAGAAACAAACTACATTGCCATTTAAGCCAATCAAAAAAGGAAAGAAGAGAAATCCCTGGTCAGATTCAGAATCAGATAGGAGCAGTGACGAAAGTAATTTTGATGTCCCTCCACGAGAAACGGAGCCACGGAGAGCAGCAAGTAAGGAAAACTAAAAGAAGATATGCTGTAGGAGTTAAATGGCCAATATACTTCAGGGTACTTTGCCTCCAAAATTACTATATCTTAATAGAGCAATAAATTATGCTAAAGCTTTGAAATATTGAAGCATTTTTCAGGAGATTAAAAAACTAAAATATTCATGAAATGTTATATCAACTTATAAATTAAATGTTTCTCCTACCCTCTGATTTTTTTACATATGTATGTTTTTACTAGCAAAAAACAAATTCACAGTGGATTTGGATTCAGATGAAGATTTCTCAGATTTTGATGAAAAAACTCAGGATGAAGATTTTGTCCCATCAGATGCTAGTCCACCTAAAACCAAAACTTCCTCAAAGTAAGTATCTTATCTAATAGGGGTTTTGTCATGATTATTTCTAATATATTCTTTTTTGCTTAACACATTTAGAATTGGTTGTCAGGATATATATATATTTTTTTAATTCTAGACTTAATAACAAAGAACCGAAACCACAGAAAAGTGCCATGTCAGGTATGTATTTAAGTAAAAATATTGAGACATCTGCCTTACTGGGATTCTCAGATCCAACTGCGTTCTAATCCTGGCTGCATTATCCAAGTACTTCCTTTGGAAATAAATTTGAGTTCTTATTAACATTATGTTGATATTGTTTAGTTTCACATAATAGGTTCTGCATTCAACATACTAAAAGTAATTACAGTGTTTGCCAGGTACTTTGCTTGGTGCTAGAGATGCAAAAAAACTGTTCTTGCTGATAAAAAATTTAGAAATCAGAACAAAGTTTTAAGAGCATGTTTTAAATATTCCAGAAAAGTTACATATTTGGTGTTTCAATAGAAATTCATAGCAGGGACAAAGCAGAAAATGGATTTTCATGTGTTGCTTAAATGTACTATTTTCCTTTCCATTTGAAATAATAGACCTTGAAGGTGGTGATGCTAAGGATAGTGTACCACTGTCGTCAAGCCCTCCTGCTACACATTTCCCAGATGAAACTGAAATTACAAATCCAGTTCCTAAAAAGAATGTGACAGTGAAGAAGACAGCAGCAAAAAGTAAGCCTAAATCTTTGAGATGAGTTAATGTTGCAATTAACTAACTGGTTTCCACAAGTCAGTTTCAATTTTTATTGCCAAAATTTACTGTTGATATTACAAATTAAACCTTTTCCAAATGGAAACAATTTCTTTTAGATCTTTATAATCAAAATTAGTAGTCAAGGCTTGTCCAAAATAGTAAGTCATCTCTATTGATTGTTCATTCAGTTACATATCAAACTCTTTGTTCTACTGTTTTCCCCCTTCTCACTACTGCACTTGATTAGTCAGAAAACAAAAGCTAGGCACAGTGGCTCATGCCTGTAATCTCAGCACTTTGGAAAGCTAAAGCAAGAGGATCGCTTGAGGCCAGTAGTTCAAGGCGTAATATTATGATCAAGCCACTGCACTCCAGCCTCAGGGAGAGAGATCCTGTCTTCAAAATAAGGTAGTCCAAAGGTTTAAAATCAGCACATTTCTCTCAATATCAGACTTCACCTAGTTCATTTCTATGACAAGGTTAGGATTTATAAGCAGTTGCAAATGTTTAATGTGAAACGTATTCTTTTTTTTTGAGATGGAGTTTTGCTCTTGTTGCCCAGACTGGAGTGTAATGGCTCGATTCCAGCTCACTTCAACCTCTGCCAACTGGGTTCAAGCAATTCTTCTGCCTCAGCCTCCCTATTAGCTGGGACTACAGGTTTGCGCCACCATGCCTGGCTAATTTGTATTTTTTTTTTAGTAGAGACGGAGTATCTTCATGTTGGTCAGGCTGGTCTCAAACTCCTGACCTCAGGTGATCCGGTCGCCTTGACCTCCCAAAGTGCTGGGATTATAGGCATGAGCAACCAGGCCCGGCCTAAAACATACTCTTAAAATTGAATGTTTAAGACTGCGTGTGGCCGGGTGCAGTGGTTCTTGCCTGTAATCCCAGCACTTTGGGAGGACAAGGCAGGCAGATCACCTGAGGCTGGGAATTCAACAAGACCAGTCTGACCAAAATGGAGAAACCCCCATCTCTACAAAAAATTATAAAAATAGCCTGGCATGGTAGCGTAAGCCTGTAATCCCAGCTACTGGGGAGACTGAGTCAGGAGAATCACTTGAACCCAGGAGGCAGAGGTTGCGTTAAGCCAAGATCGCGCCATTGCACTCCAGCCTGGGCAACAAGAGCAAAACTGCGTCTCAAAAAAAAAAAAAAAGGGGGGGGAACTGGCCAGGTGTGGTGGCACATGCCTGTAGTTCCATCTACTTGGGGGACTGAAACAGGAGATTCACTTGAACCCAGGAGGCAGAGGCTGCAGTGAGCCGAGATCTCGCCACTGCATTCCAGCCTGGGTAAGACAAAACAAGACTCTGTTGCAAAAAAAAAAAAAAAAATTGGATGTTTAAGAATACTTTGATTTTCTAATATATTTTCAGCTCTCTTAGATTGTCTTTTCCTGTTAAACATACACAGTCATCACATTGCTGAAGAAAGTTCACAATGAGAACAATCCATCTAAGAGTGGCTGTGACTAGGCCAGGCATGGTGACTAATAATGCCTGTAATCCCAGCACTTTGGGAGCCCAAGGCAGGTGGATCACCTGAGGTCAGGAGTTTGAGACCAGCTTGACCAACATAGTAAAACCCCGTCTCTACTAAAAATATGAAAAATTAGGGCCAGGTGCTGTGGCTCAAGCCTATAATACCAGCACTTTGGGAGGCCAAGGCGGGTGTATCACAAGGTCAAGAGATCGAGACCATCCTGGTCAACATGGTGAAACCCCATCTCTACTAAAAATACAAAAATTAGCTGGGCATGGTGGCGTGCTCCTGTAGTCCCAGTTACTCAGGAGGCTGAGTCAGAATTGCTTGAACCCAGGAGGCGGAGGTTGTGGTGAGCCGAGATTGTGCCATTGCACTCCAGCCTGGGTAACAAGAGCAAAACTCCGTCTCAAAAAAAATGAAAAACTAGCCGGGCATGGTGGTGTGCACCTATAATCCCAGCTACTCAGGAGGTTGAGGCAGGATAATCACTTGAACCCAGGAGGTGAAGGTTGCAGTGAGCCAAGATCGCTCCATTGCACTCCAGTCTGGGCGACAGAGTGAGACTCCATCTCAAAAAAAAAAAAAAGCGGCTGTGACAAATACCTGTGTTGAATTGCAGGTCAGTCTTCCAACACCACTACTGGTGCAAAAAAAAGAGCTGCCCCAAAAGGAACTAGAAAGGATCCAGCCTTGAATTCTGGTGTCTCTCAAAAGCCTGATCCTGTGAAAACAAAGAATCGCCGCAAAAGGAAGCCATCCACTTCTGATGATTCTGACTCTAATTTTGAGAAAATTGTTTCTAAAGCAGTCACAAGCAAGGTGAGTGTTAATCCTAGTCAGTCCTTTTGCTGTAGATATTCTGAAGGACATAACTAAGCCCTTGCTCTTAATAATTTGGCATGTCTTTTAGAAAATTGACTCATAATTCATTAGCTTTTACTGTAATACTTAGTTTTAACAAAGTTAAATATGCTACTTACTTGGGCAATGGAAGAGTTGGCCTTAGATCTGCTTCTTATTACTTGATAAAAAGTAGAAGACTCCTTGAATGTAGTCTTGATAAATTTTTTTTACATTGCAATTATGTTGTCAGATTTACATTGTGCAAATTACCTGGACTTTCCTTTTTCAGAAATCCAAGGGGGAGAGCGATGACTTCCATATGGATTTTGACTCAGCTCTGGCTCCTCGGGCAAAATCTGGACGGGCAAAGAAACCTATAACATACCTGGAAGAGTCAGATGAAGATGATCTGTTTTAAAATGTGAGGCAGTTATTTTAAGTAGTTATCTTATTGAGCCCAAGACTGGTTTTAAAGTTACCTGAAGGTGTTAACTTCCTCCCCTCTGAATTTAGTTTGGGGAAGGTGTTTTCATTACAAGACCATCAAAATGAAGTGAGTAGAGCCCAAGTGTCCTTTAGCTTTTTTGTTTTATTTTGTTTTGTTTTTGAGATGGAGTCTCACTCTGTCGCCCAGGCTGGCGTGCAGTGGCGTGATCTTGGCTCACAGCAACCTCCACCTCCTGGGTTCAAGCAATTCTTCTTCCTCAGCCTCCCGAGTATCTGGAAGTACAGGCACACCACCAAGCCTAATTTTTGTATTAGTGGAGACGGAGTTTCACCACGTTAGCCAGGCTGGTCTCAAACTCCTGACCTCAGGTGAGCCAACTGCCTCACCTCTCAAAGTGCTAGGATTACAGGCCTGAACCCCTGCGCCCTGCCCCTTTAGCTTTTTATAGTACTGTCTAAATATTGACCATGGAAATTGTTCTCTGTTTTGTTTGTGTTTGAGCCTGCTTTCTTTTGTCTTTAAAACCTGATTTTAAGTTCTTCTGAACTCTAGAAATAGTTATCTGGTCACTTTAGCATAAAGCAGTGTGTTTAACCATCCATTAAGCTAAAACTAGAGCAGTTTGATTTAAAAATGTCACTCTGCCTCCTTTCCTACTTTTAGTAAATATGAGATAGAGCATAGTTAATTCTCTGTTTTATCTTAGTTTTATACATAACTCACCCTCAGATAGAACTTTATGGTTCTAGTATGGATACTCCACACTAGTCAAATTTTTGTTTAAGCAATGAGAAATTGCTCATGTTCTTCATCTTCTCAAATCATCAGAGACTAAAGAAAAATACTTTGTGTCTATAACTTGACTTGACACAATCAATAGAACGAAGAAAATTAGACCAGTTATGTGATAATTTCAGCTCTTAACTGTCCCCTCCGGCTGCCCCTGAGTCTGAATCTCCCAAAGAGAGCAACCAGTTTCTAAAGGGCACTGGATTGCAGAAGACTGGGGGACAACATTCGCTCCAAGATCTCTTAAATGTTATATTGATAACCATGCCCAGCAATGAGTGATTAGATTAATATCTCCATAATTTCAATTTGTAACTTTTTAAAGACCTGTCTACGTTGTTACATGTGTGTGACTTGAGTGATGTTATCAGTGTTTTTGTAAATATTTACTATGTTTTTCTATTAGCTAAATTCTAACAATTTTGTACTTCAATAAAATGTTTCAAACATTGCAACCCATAGAATGCCTTTTTTAAAATGCACACTACACCCTTTTACTTATTCTAAAATACAGTCTTCACTTCTCTTTCAGAAGCATTTCAGTCATATTCTGACAGAAATTACAGCCTCTGGCTATGGTGATAGGTCCAAGAGATAGGCATTATGACCCAATTAACGCCAATAAGACTTTTCCCTGGGATTTTATACATGAGTACTAAGTTCTTCATCTCCGCCATACTTGATCAGTAAATATGCATGGTTTTTTTTTTAATGGTACCTTCCTTTAACAACTATTTCAATAACCTAGTCAACTACTTGGTGGTATCAGTAAGTTATATTGGGTCTAATCCATTTAGGAAAAAAATCAGATAAATCTCTTCATACCTTATATCAAAATTAAGTTCAAATAGATGAAATATTTAAATGTCAAAAACTATTTGAAAAGTATAAAACAATCTTGACTTACAGAGGGATAAACTAAACAAAACTCAAGGGTAGTATTGACAAAGATAATGGAGGAATTAGCCCTTTCAAAGAAATCTGGGCCACACATGGTGCCTCACACCTTTAATCCCAGAAGTTTAGGAGGTCAAGGAGGAAGGACTGCTTGAGCCCAGAAGAAAGGTTACAGTGACCAGAGATTGTGCCACTGCACTTTAGCCTGAGCTACAGAGTAAGACTCTGTCTCAAAAAAGAAAGGGAATTTGGTTTAACAGAAGACTCACACATGTGCAAAAAACAATGTAAACATAAAAATATGAGTACGAGTAAAAGGAAATCTGAATAAGATCAATGGGTTGTTTCAATGTAAATATTCTGGTTAACTAATTTTGCAAAATTGGGGGGGAGTTGGCAAAGTGTACAATGAATTTCCATTATTCCTTTTTTTTTTCTTTCAGAAAGAGTCCTTGTTTCTGATCTCTTTCTTTTTTTTTCTCTCTTTTTTTTTTGAGATGGAGTCTTGCTTTGTCACCCAGGCTGGAGTGTAGTGGTGAGATCTCAGCTCACTACAACCTCCGCCTCCTGGGTTCAAGTGATTCCCTTGCCTCAGCCTCCTGAGTAGCTGGGACTATAGACGCATACCACCACGCCTGGCTGATTTTTGTATTTTTAGTAGAGATGGGGTTTCACCATGTTGGCCAGGCTGGTTTCTAACTCCTAACCTCGTGATCCACCTGCCTTGGCCTCCCAAAGTGCTGCGATTACAAGCATGAGCCACCACAACCAGCCTGATCCATTTCTTAAAACTGGATGTGAATCTACAATTATCCCCAAACAAACCCCATGCAAAGATGCTTATTGAAATTTCTGCAATCATAAAATGGAAAGTAACCTAAACGTTCAACAGTAGAGGACATCAGGTAACACAATTAGGTTAAAATAATAAATATGGAATACGAGGTGCCTATTAAGAATGATCATGTAGGCTTGGCACGGTGGCTCACGCCTATAATCCCAGCACTTTGGGAGGCTGAGGCGGGTGTATCACAAGGTCAAGAGATCGAGACCATCCTGGTCAACAAGGTGAAATCCCATCTCTACTAAAAATACAAAAATTAGCTGGGCGTGGTGGTGCGCGCCTGTAATCCCAGCTACTCGGGAGGCTGAGGCAAGAGAATTGCTTGAACCCAGGAGGCGGAGGTTGTGGTGAGCCGAGATCACACCATTGCACTCCAGTCTGGGTAACAACAGCGAAACTCCGTCTCAAAAGAAAAAAAAGTGATCATGTAGGTCAGGCATGGTGGCTCACACCTGTAATCCCAGCACTTTGGGAGGCCAAAACGGTTGGATCACCTGAGGTCAGGAGTTCCGAGACCAGCCTGGCCAGCATGGTGAAACCCCATCTCTACTAAAACTACAAAAAATTAGCCAGGCGTGGTGGCAGGCACCTGTAATCCCAGCTACTTGGGAGGCTGAGGCAGGAGAATCACTTGAACTTGGGAGGTGGAGGTTGCAGTGAGCTGAGATCACTCCATTGCACAATCCAGCCTGGCAATGAGCAAAATTTCATCAAAAAAAAAAAAAAAAAGGATGATTATGTAGGCCAGGCACAGTGGCTCATACATGTATTCCCGGGACTTTGGGAGGCTGAGGTGGGAGGAGTGCTTGAGTCCAGGAGCTTGAGACCAGCCTGAGCAACATAGTAAGATCCCCATCTCTACAAAAAACATAAAAATTGGCTGGATATGGTGGTGCATGCCTGTGGTCCCAGCTACTTGGAAGACTGAGGCAGGATGATCGCTTGAGCCCAGGAGGCTGCAGCGAGCCATGATGACAGTGCACTCCAATCTGGGCAATAGAGCTAAACTGTCCCCAAAAAAAAAGAATGAGCATGTATATTGTTTATTGACATGAAAAGATGTTCATGACATTGCCAAGTGGAAAAAGGCAGATTACAAATCCAAGATGAAATCTCTATCTGGTAAATATGCACTTGTTTACAAATTAAGTAGTAGGAGGAAAGCATGTAAACCCTTTTAGAAAGAAAAAGGAATCAATTTTTTTTGGAAATAGAGCCTCATTTTGTCACTGAGGATGGAGTGCAGTGGTACGATCTTAGCTCAGTAGGTGCCTGCCTCCATGCCCAGCTAATTTTTGTATTTTTATTTGTGGATTTTTTAGGGGGCTTTTGGTTTTTGTGGGGGGGAGGGGAGATAGAGTCTTGCTCTCTCACCCAAGGTGAAGTGCAGTGGGGGGATCTCAGCTCACTGTAACCTATGCCTCCCTAATTCAAAATATTCTCATGTCTCAGCCTCCTGAGTAGCTGGGATTACAGGAATGTGCTGCAATTGATTTTTTAAATGAGTTCTAGCCATTTTTCCTGAAACCCAAACAGAAAAAAATTTAGTTCATTCACTTTTTCTTCTTGAGTAATGGATACCTGTTCTTGCCTGTCCAATACCCTTTCCTCAGCAACTTAACTGTGGAAAATTATGTTAAAGTCCAAATGAAAACATTTGAGTCCAAAAGCATTTATTGAAGCATTATTTACACTGATGAGAAATTGGAAACAACATAGATGTCTCACAATAGAACTGTTTAAACTGGGCCGAGCACAGTGGCTCATGCCTATAATCCCAGCACTTTGGAAGGCCTAGGCAGGTGGATTGCCTGAGCTCAGGAGACCAGCCTGACCAACATGGTGAACCGCCATCTCTACTAAAAATACGAAAATTAGTTGGCCTTGGTGGTACACGCCTGTAGTCCCAGCTACTCATGAGGCTGAGGCAGGAGAATCTCTTGAACAAGGGAGGTGGAAGGAAAAAAAGGAAGAAAAAAAAGGAGAATAATTGGTTAAACTGGAACATTCTTACCTACAATGTATTACAGCCATTAGAAATCATGTTTTTCCAAAACATCTAATAGTACAGGAAAGTCCTCATTATGTTGAGTAGAGAGGCAAAAGGATACAAACATGTATCATTTTGTCAAAACTCTTCAAATTATACATTATAAAATATGCATTATGTATAAATTATACCTCAATATGGTGGGGGAAGGAACTGTTTTATACTATGAGGCTTAAAATACAAACCAGTGCTTCTCCAATCGGTGCTTAAAATTTTCTTAGGGATCTTATTAAATTATAGATTCTGATTCAGTAGGTCTGGGGTGGAGCCTGAGATTCTGCATTACAAGTTCCCAAAATGATGTCAATGCCTCTGGTTGGGACCCTACTTGGAATAGCCAAGGTGCAGACTACATACCAGTGCCTCTCAACGTGTGATACCTGGACCAACAGTGTCAGGAACACCTTGGAGTGTTAGAAATTCAAATTATCAGCTCCACTCCAGAAGTACTGACTCAGAAGTACTGTTTTAACAAGCCCTCCAGTTAATCCTGATGCATGCTAAAGTTTGAGAGCCACTGTTATCTGAATCCAAAGGCATTTTGCAAGTTGCAGCAAAATGTCAGCTGCTTTTATCTGGATAATGAGGTTTGATAATTTTTATTTTCGTTGTGCTTTCCTATAGTTTATAAAAATAAATATTATGTTTTCTTGGCTGGGTTCGGTGGTTCACACCTGTAATCCCAGCATTTTGGGAGGCTAAAACGGGTGGAATACTTGAGGTCAGGAGTTGGAGACCAGCCTGGCCAACATGGTTAAACCCCGTCTCCACTAAAAATACAAAAATTAGCTGGGCATAGTGGCACATGCCTGTAATCCCAGCTACTCGGGAGGCTGAGGCAGGAGGATCCCTTGAACCCGGGAGGCAGAGGTTGCAGTGAGTCAAGATTGCGCCACTACACTCCAGCCTGGGTGATAGAGTAAGGCTTCATCTCAAAAAAAAAAAAAAATTATATGTTTTCTTCCAAAATGCTTTTTTTTTCTGATTATATTAATAAAAGTAACATATGGATTCCAGTTGTTTTTTTTTTCTTTTAAGAGACAAGATCTTGCTATCCCCCAGGCTAGAATACAGTAGTGTAACCATGGCTCACTGTAACCTTGAACTTCTGAGCTCAAGCAACCTTCCACCTCAGCCTCCCAAAGCACTGAGATTACAAGTGGAGGGAGCCACTGTTCCCAGCCAGAGTGCGGTCCTAATATGATGTTGTACAGTCAACGCCAGGAACTGATTGCAGGTGTTTTTGTTTTTCACTCATACACTATTCCACGGCAAATCTGAGCAGGATGTCTGCAGGCTGTGTTGAAAAACTTCAAACTTATGTAACAAAATAACATTCTTTTTGAGACAGAGTCTTGCTCCGTCACCCAGGCTGAAGTGCAGTGGCTCAATCTCGGCTCACTGCAAGTGTTCCACCCGTTTTAGCCTCCCAAAATGCTGGGATTACAGGTGTGAACCACCGAACCCAGCCAAGAAAACATATAATATTGCAGTGAGATTCCATCTCCTGGGTTTAAGCAATTCTCCTGCCTCAGCCACCTGAGTAGCTCGGATTACAGGCACCTGCCTCCACACCCGGCTAATTTTTTTGTATTTTTAGAAGAGACGGGGTTTCACTATGTTGGCCAGGCTGGTCTTGAACTCCTGACCTCACGTGATCTGCCTGCCTTGGCCTCCCAAAGTGCTGGAATTACAGGTGTGAGCCACCATGCCTGGCCCAAAAGAACATTTTGATACCTAAAGAACCCAAGATGACCTAGGATAGTGGATAAGTGGATAGCCTCAGTTCCAAATGCTACAGACAAAATCGTATTGAATTCCATTTTTTTCTTTCTCTTTAATTTTTAAAATCATTGGCATGTGATTTTCTTTTTTTAATTTTTGTCTTTTTTTATTTTCTTTATTTTTTTAAGGCTAGTCAAGTGAAGCAGTGGGAGTGGAGAAGGAGCGAAGAAATCTGTAACTGGTTGTGATCAATTAGTTGTAAACACAACTGCACTCGGACCAGCCTTTTTTTTTTTTATTTGAGTTTCTCTTAACAGGAATTGTTCACTTGATCCTCTTTCATTAGAAAGACTGACTTTTCCAATCTCGTCCTAAAACTATTAATAGAATACAGTCATGTCCATCATAAGAAGGAGAAGGCCAGGCATGGTGACTCACACCTGTAATCCCAGCACTTTGGGAGGCCGAGGTGGGTGGATCACCTGAGGTCAGGAGTTCAAGACCAGCCTGACCAACAAGGAGCAACCCCATTTCTACTAAAAATACAAAAATTAGCTGGGCTTGGTGGTGTGTGCCTGTAGTCCCAGCTACTCGGGAGGCTGAGGCAAGAGAATGGCTTGAACCTGGGAGGTGGAGGTTGCAATGAGCCGAGATCACACCATTACACTCCAGCCTGGGCAACAGAGCAGGACTCCATCTCAAAAAAAAAAATAAGGGCAGATTAATCCCAAATCTGTTGCTGGAATGATTAAAACTGTTAAGCTCTGGGTGTGTTGGCTCACGCCTGTAATACCAACACTTTGGGAGGCTGAGGAGGGTGGATCATGAGGTCAGGAGTTCAAGATCAGCCTGACCAACATGGTGAGACCCTGTCTCTACTAATACAAAAATTAGCTGGACGCGGTGGTGCGCACATGTAATTCCAGCTACTTAGGAAGCTGAAGCAGGAGAATTGCTTAAACTCATGAGGGAGGGGTTGCAGTGAGCCGAGATCGAACCACTCTACTCCAGCTTGGGTGACAGAACAAGACTCCATCTCAGAAAAAAAAAAAAAAAAAAAAAAAGTTAAGCAAACAGCAGTACACTGCTGGTAGTGTTTACCATTGAAGGCATTGAATGCCCTTGTCATAAAGTGGTTTTTGTGATGTTAATTTTTCGTTTTAGGTCATGTTTATAAATGAACTAGAGAAAACAGACACATATCTAGGGAATCTCATGTGTTGTCACCTTACACATAAAAATAACATGCATACACAGTAAGTTAGTAATAAATGACAGCATTGTAGAACAGTTTTGTGAGCCAGACGCAGTGGTTCACACCTATAATCCTAGCACTTTGGGTGGCTGAGGCAGGCAAATTGCCTGAGCTCAGGAGACCAGCCTGGCTAACTTGGTAAAACCTCATCTCTACTAAAATACAAAAACTTAGCTGTGTGTGATGGCACGCACATGTAGTCCCAGCTTCTCAGGAGGCTGAGGCAGGAGAATTTCTTGAACCAGGGAGGAGGAGGTTGCAGTGAGTTAAAAAGTAGTCAAGGCGCATGGCTCATGCCTAAAATCCCAGCACTTTGGGAGGCCAAAGCAGGATGGCTTGAGCCCATGAGTTCGAGACCAGCCTGACCTCATCTCTACTAAAACTAATTTGTAAAAATTAGTGGGGCATGGTGGCTTGCACTTGTGGTCCCAGCTACTCAGAGGCTGAGGTGGGAGGATCCCTTAAACCCAGGAGGTGAAGGCTGCAGTGCACTATGATCGTGTCACTGCACCTCAGCCTGGGTGATAGCGCAATACCTTGTCTCCAAAATGAATAAATACAGAGAATTGTTGAGCTTTGCCAGTTTCTTCTGTTGTGAGAAATTAAAATGCTAAAAAATTAGTGGGCACAAGTTCAGTTCTGGGTACCAGCAGGAAGGTCTCACAAAGCTGCTACCTGACCTACTGATAGGTGTCCTCAGTAGGGACAAGTCACCCGTAGGAAATCAAGACAGTTTGCAAAACAATAGAGCTGTGGCCAGAGGTCAACACAGAGTCACACCTTCACAATATTTGACTTGAGTTCTCACCCACATCAAAGGTAGTGCTCTTGGGGTGACTAAGAAATGATTATTTTCATTAATGCATCTTCAGAAGAGCCTTTTTTTGCTTTTTGTTTTGAGACAGTCTTGCTTTGTCACCCAGGCTGGAGTGCAGTGAGTGGCATGATCTCAGCTCACTATAACCTCCACCGCCCGGGTTCAAGCCATTCTCCTGCCTCAGCCGCCCCAGTAGCTGGGACTACAGGCGTGTATCACCATGCCCAACTAATTTTGTATTTTTAATAGAGATGGGGGTTTCAACATGTTGGCCAGGCTGGTCTCGGACTCCTGGCCTCAAGTGATCCTCCCGTCTCAGCCTCCCAATGTGCTGGATTACAGGTGTGAGCAACCGCGCTTGGCCCGAGCCTTGTATTCTTCATTTTTCTGTTTGTACAACTCCCGGTTCAAAAAGTTCATAAGTTTTGTAGCCCAATAAGTTATGCAAGAAACCCACTTACAAGACAGAACTAAAGATATCCCCTTACCAATATGATCTGGGATTCACCAGAACATATACTGGGGGTTGTGGGGAGAGATTTTTGAATCACCATGGGAGAATTATTTATCCAGCCTTGAAGAGTCTCCATGCATGAAAACCACCAATGTACCTTTTCTTGCTGGATGAAACAGGAGTTTAAGCTGGATGGAAAAATGGTGGCATTACCATCTGTGTGGTTGTAGAATCCAGGGAGGGCATACTTAAATTATGTGCTTTATAATTGTCTCTACTAGACAAGAGAGTCTCTATGAAAAGACTAAAAATGAGAACGTAAAAACCTATCTTTGATAAATTACAAACTGAAAAGGTGGAGCGCTCTGGCAGACACCACATTAACTAAGTGATCAAGCTTGGCGCACCAGTAATGAGGCCAAAAGCCGTAATGTGCTCCTGATGTGATGCACTGGGAAGCTCGTGGAGCATCCTTGCCAAAAAGACTTCACTTGAACCTAATCATGAGCAAACAATTAGACAAATTGAGTTATAAAACAAATTCCCACAGGAAGGGGTGAGCTTGGGAATTGCTGCTGATGAAACAGATGGGCTCAACTACAAGAAAAGGAGCAAGCTGGGCCAAGCACCATGGCTCACACCTGTATTCCCAGCACTTTGGGAGGCCGAGGTGGGTGGAATCCAAGGTCAGGAGTTCTAGACTAGCCTGGCCAATATGGTGAACCCCCATGTCGACTAAAAAAAATAAATACAAAAATTAGCTGGGTGCAGTGCTGCTCGCCTGTAATCCTGGCTACTCAGAAGGCTGAGGCAGGAGAATTGCTTGAACCTGGGAGGCGGAAGTTGCAGTGAGCCCAGATTGCACCATGGCACTCCAGCCTGGGTGACACAGTGAGACACTCTGTCTCAAAAAAAAAAAAAAGAAGAACCTGGTCCCAAATCTCAGCTTTGAATCACTAATCCCTAAATCTCAGTCTTCATTTATTTTTAATGTGGAAATCCTCAGTCCCCCTGACATAATCAGACTGTTCAGAGTGGGGTCGATGACTTTGCATCCTTGAGAGTAAAGAAATAATATGGAAATGATAAGATAACCAAACCCATAGTATTTATGATTTAGTGTTAAAAGTCATTGGTTTTGTATTGCATATTTTAAACGTCCCTAACGTTGAAAAGAACATAACATTCTTCAATCTGTCAGATTTGCCTTGTAATTTCAATTTTTTTTTTTTTTTAAGAGACAGGGTCAGGCCGGGCATGGTGGCTTACACCTGTAATCCCAACTCTTTGGGAGGCCAAGGCAGGTGGATCACAAGTTCAGGAATTCGAGACCAGCCTGGCCAATATGGTGAAACCCCATCTCTACTAAACATACAAAAATTAGCCAGGCGTGGTGGTGGGAGCCTGTAATCCCAGGTACTGGGGAGAGTGAGGCAGGTGAATCCGAAGTCAGAGGCTTCAGTGAGCCAAGATTTCACTCTAGCCTGTGTGACAGAGCGAGACTCCATCTCAAAAAAATAAAAAAAGAGGGCTGGGCGAGGTGGCTCAAGCCTGTAATTTCAGCACTTTGGGAGGCTAAGGCGGGTGGATCACGAGGTCAAGAGATCGAGACGATTCTGGTCAACATGGTGAAACCCCGTCTCTACTAAAAATACAAAAAATTAGCTGGGCACGGTGGCGCACGCCTGTAATCCCAGCTACTCAGGAGGCTGAGGCAGGAGAATTGCCTGAACCCAGGAGGCAGAGGTTGCGGTAAGCCAAGATCGCGCCATTGCACTCCAGCCTGGGTAACAAGAGCGAAACTCCGTCTCAAAAATAAATAAATAAATAAAAATTAAAAATTAAAAAATTAAAAAAGAGACAGGGTTTTGCTCTGTCACCCAGGCTGAAATGCAATGGTGAGAACATGGCTCACTGCAGCCTCTACTACCTGGGTTTAAGTGATCCTCTCACCTAGGCCTGCTGTGTAGCTGGGACTCCAGGCATGCACCACCACACCTACGCATTAAAACAACTTTTGTAAACTGAGTAAACCAAATTTATAAACGTAGTCATTCAGGTGCTTTTTTTTTTTGAGATGGAATACTCTTGCTGTGTCACCCAGGCTGGAGTGCAGTGGTGCGATCTCAGCTCACCGCAGCCTCTGCCTCCTAGCTGTTTGTTTTGGTTTTTATTCTCCCTCAAATCATGGGACCCAGCTGTTTGGTTTTTTTTTTTTTCAACTTAAATGCATAATTTTTAGGGGTGATTTTATGTTGAAAGGCTTAAGGAAGTTGACTAAGTTTGTAAATGTAATGTTGTAAAATTTGAAAGAACCTGAATTAGAGCGGGGTGCAGTGGCTCACACCTGTGATCCCAGCACTTTGGGAGGCTGAGGCAGGCAGATCACTTGAGGTCAGGAGTTCGAGACCAGCTTGGCCAACATTGTGAAACCCTGTCTCTACTAAAAATACAAACATTAGCCAGGCATGGTGGTGTGTGCCTATAGTCCCAGCTACTTGGGAGGCTGAGGCAGGAGAATTGCTTGAACCCCAGAAGCAGAGGTTGCAGTGAGCTGAGCTCACACCACTGCACTGCAGCCTGGGTGAAGAGCAGAACTATTCCATCTCAAAAAAAAGAAAAAAAGAACCTGAATTACTACGTTTGTAAATTTAGTTTATTCGGTTTACAAGAGTCGCTTTAATGGGTAGGAAGATATTATTTATTAGAGTTCCACGTCTGCCCCATAAGGTTTTGGAAGTGTTTAAAAATGTAATCAATTAAGTGTTCACTGCTTAGGCAAATTTAACTTCTCAAAATTGTGAGGTAATTAAAAATAATACGTGAAAGTGATTATTCTTATTTTTATACACAAATTATTATTATTATTATTTCGGAGACGGAGTCTTGCTTTGTTGCCCAGGCTGGAGTACAGTGGCTCAATCTCAGCTCACTGCAACCTCTGCCGCCAGGATTCAAGCAATTCTCCAGATTTAGCCTCCTGAGTAGTTGGGATTACAGGCACACGCCGCCATGCCCGGCTAATTCTTTTGTATTTTAATAGAGACAGGGTTTCACCGTGTTGCCCAGGCTGGTCTCGAACTCCTGAGGACAGGCAATTCCCCAGCCCTGGCCTCCCAAAGTGCTGAGATTACAGATGTGCGCCACCGTGCCCGGCCCCAAATTATTAAATATATAACTAGATAACAAACTGTGTAAGTTGGACCTGAAAGCTTAAAAGGAAAAAATTAGATTTTTTTTTTTTGAGACGGAGTTTCACTCTTGTTACCCAGGCTGGAGTGCAAGGCACGATCTCGGCTCACCGCAACCTCCGCCTCCTGGGTTCAGGCAATTCTCCTGCCTCAGCCTCCTGAATAGCTGGGATTACAGGCACGCGCCAGCATGCCCAGCTAATTTTTTGCATTTTTAGTAGAGACGGGGTTTCACCATGTTGACAAGGATAGGTTCGATCTCTTGACCTCGTGATCCGCCCGCCTCAGCCTCCCAAAGTGCTGGGATTACAGGCGTGAGCCACCGCGCCCGGCCAAAAATTAGATTTTTTTTTAAAAAATTAAAGTTTTAATCAACTGGAAATAAATTCAAACTCAAAGATACTGATTTTGAGCACAAAAGTCCCTTTCAAACATTAGAAACTCGCCGGGCGCAGTGGCTCACGCCTGGAATCCCAGCTCTTAGAGAGACAGAGGCGGGCATACATCCTGAGCCCAAGGAGTTCAGACCTGCGTGGGCAATATAGCTAGAACCCATTCTCCACAAAAAAGGAGGGGGGAAAAAACGTGTAACTCAAGCATTAGAAACTCAAACTGATAGTGAGGTACGGGGCGAGACTCGACTCTGAGGGCGTGCCTCGGATACCGGACAAAACTGAGGACTAGCTAAAACAGGGAGGAGCGGAAGCAGCTTTCCATCAGCTCCCACCAGCAGACCATGTCAGTTTCCCATTGCCATGGCAACACACAGGGGAGTTACCGCCCCTTTCCATGGCAACAACCTGACCACCGGGAAGTTACCATCCTTTTTCTAAAAATTGTGTGCATAAACCTCCCCTTAATTTGCATATGACTAAAAGTGAGTATGCATGTGACTGCAGACCTGCCTCTGAGCTGCTTCCCTGGACGCAGTGCCTATGGGGTAGCCCCGCTCCTCATGGAGCAGCGCCTCTGCTGCTGCTGTGCACCGCTGAGTCAATAAATACTGCTTAACACCACCAGCTCACCCTTAAATTCTTTCCTGAGCAAAGCCAAAATCTCTCTTGGGCTAAGCTTCACTTTTGGGTCTTGCCTGTCCTGCATCAACAGGAACAAGCCAGATTACTCTATTTCATAAAGAATGGGGAAAAGGCACGTGACAAAAGAGGAGCGGGAGATCAGTGTGGAGTGCAGGAGGACAAAAAGGAGGAGGAGCAGGAGGAGAAAAAGGAAGTCCACCAGAGAGGTGGAGAGAGATGTGTAATGATGGCTTACAGAAAGCCTTACTGTTTTCATTGCCGTCTCAGTGATTTTCAGCACACGTGTATTGCTTTTTTCTTTTTAACCAACCTTGAGTTGTAATTTGCATACATAAAAAGCACCCATTCTTTTTTTTTTTCTTTTTTCTTTTTTTTCCCAGACAGAGTCTCACTCTGTCACCCAGGCTGGAGTGAAGTGACACAATCTCAGCTCACTGCAACCTCCAACTTCCCGATTCAAGTGATTCTCCTTCTTCAGCCTCCCCAGTAGCTGGGACCATAGGTGCTAACCACCACAACTGGCTAATTTTTGTATTTTCAATGGAGATGGAGTTTCACCATGTTGGCCAGGCTGGTCTTGAACTCCTGACCTCAGGTGATCTGCCCACCTCAGCCTCCCAAAGTGCTGGGATTACAGGTGTGGGATTACAGGTGTGAGCCACAGTGCCCGGCCATAAAATGCACCCATTCCAAGTGCAGAGATTGATGACTTTTTGGCAAAGGTAAACTTCTCCTTTCCAAGTGCTAACCAGGCTCAACCCTGCTTAGCTTCCAAGTTCAGGGTGGCATGGCTGTAGACAGTAAATGTATCCACTTGAATAACCACAATCACAATCAAGATATAAAGCATTTCTATTACCCAAAAAAGTTCTTATGTGCCTCTCCAAGCCCTGGACCCAGAAAAACACTAATTTGATTTCCAGCATTACAGATTACATTCACCTCTTCTAGAACTTCATATACATGGAATCACAGAATGTATGCCTATGTCTGGCTTCCTTCATTCAGCATGTTTTAGAAATGCATCCATGTTTTGTATGTATCAATCATTCCTTCTTTTTTATTGCTAAATATTATTCCATGTTTTTTGTTTTTTGTTTTTTGAGACCGAGTCTCGCTCTGTTGCCCAGGTTGGAGTCCAATGGCAAGATCTCAGGTCACTGCACCTCCACCCCCTGGATTCAAGTAATTCTCCTGCCTCAGACTCCCAATTAGCTGAGATTACAGGTCTGCCACCACTCCCAGCTAATTTTTGTATTTTTAGTAGAGATCAGGTTTCACCATGTTGGTCAGGCTGGTCTCAAACTATTGACCTCCGGTGATCCGCCTGCCTCGGCCACCCAAAGTGCTGGGATTAAAGGTGTGAGCCACCATGCCTGGCCAGTATCATCTTGTTTATCCATTCACCTGTTAATGGACATCTAGGCTGTTTCCAGTTTGGATTCATTATGAATAAAGCTGTAATGAGCATTAGAGTATATATCCTTTTTTTAGACATAACTTTTCATTTCTCTTGGGTAGATACGTAGGAGTGGAATTGTTGGATCACATGTTAAGTTTGTGTTTAACTTCATAAGAAACCGAGGAGCTGTTTTTCAAAGCATTTGCATCGTGGTACATTCCCACTTACTTGCTCGGTACTTTCAGGAGTCAGATTTGTGTTCTCTGGGGTAAGACAATGTATTAGTCACAGTTCTCCAGAAGGACAGAACTAATGGAATAGATATATATAAAGGGGAGTTTATTAAGTCTGATGTTTGAGGGCAGGAAGCATCCAGCATGGGAGGATGATGTAGGTTGGGAGGCTAGGCCAGTTGCTTCTTTCACATTCTTCTGCCTGCTTATATTCTAGCTGTGCTGGCAGCTGATTAGATGGTGCCCAGCCAGATTAAGGGTGGGTCTGCCTTTCCCAGCCCCCTGACTCGCGTGTTAATTTCCTTTGGCAACACCTTCACAGACACACCCAGAATTGTATCCTTCAATTAAGTTGACACTAAGTATTAACCATTACAGATTATATCTTCATTGGGCTCAAAGTAGCTCCAATACATTGTGGTGAGTGTGAAAAGACATTATCCCCATAAATGTCGTTTTAGTTGGAAGAAAGTAAGCTCCATCTATAGGTGACCTTGCCTTCTGCCCTTAGTACTTTGCAGGGCCTGTGCCAAGCATAGCCCTTTGGGTCTAGAATTGCTTTCAGGGAGGGAGCTTTGATGGTCTGAGGGTCTGATCTTGAGCTGACCTGATTGCACTACTGACCTGCTGAGTCCCCCTTGACAGACTCTGGAAGGGAAGGCACTTCTGAGTATTCTCAATCCTGACAAAGTCCAGGATCTTGAGGCTGGGGTGATGGAATGAGAGTCGGGCCCCCAGACCACAGGCAGTGATAATGACAACCTGACTTACACATCTTGACAAGTACAAAAACACAGCCTATTCGGAGCTGCAGGGCGAAGGGGTGGAGGCAAAGCAGTGGAGGGGAGGGACTCTGAAACAGGCCTCTCGATGACTCAAATCCTTCCGTTGCCCCAGCCCCAATCCCAAAGCAGGTTTATCTCACCTGTCAGTTCACTTAAGAAAGGGAAGGGCTCTCAAGGAAAGGAAGAGAGGGACTCCCGAGCCCCTTGGTCACTACGAAGAGGCCATAGCAGGGCCCAGCCACCTTCAAGTACGGTCATTGTCTTTCCAGAGCAAGGCTGCTACATGTGCAACCAAAAAATAGGTGAAAAGGCAGGGGGTCCACTTGGAGGAAATGACCCTTCTGCCCAAGGATGGTAAAGAAGGGATGAGGCTTGGCAGAGAGGGATGAAGGAAAGCCCAAAGGTGCAATGGTTTGGAAGGGTGCAGGGACAAGGTGGCAAGCAAGACTGGAGGCTTCCCTCTTCCTCAGGAGCAGCTGCTCAGGAGCAACTCATGGGGACAAAGTCTTGGGAGGAACCCAGTGCGTCCAACCCCCAATGTCAGCATGAAGGGCCAATGCCAGAAGCAGATCTGTGACAGTGAGGATGACATTCTCCCTGCTCCCTCCTTGGCACAATAATAAAGACTACATTTCCCAGCATCCCTTGCGAATAGGTGCGGCCGTGGGCCGCATCCTGGCCAATGATATGTGAACATATCTGTCAAGTGGCCACTCCCCGACCCTTCAATGGGAGGGAGAGGAGGGAAGTGTCTGGGTGTCCGAGAACTCCGTAAAGCAGAATTCTTTTTTTTTTTTTTTTTTCTTTTGAGACAGAGTCTCACTCTGTTGCCCAGGCTGGAGTTCAGTGTCGCAACCTCGGCTCATTGCAACCTCCGCCTCCTGAGTTCAAGCGATTCTTCTGCCCCAGCCTCCCGAGTAGCTGGGATTACAGGCACACACCACCACACCCGGCTAATTTTTGTATTTTTAGTAGAAATGGGGTTTCACTACGTTGGCCAGGCTGGTCTCGAATTCCTGACCTCGTGATCCACCCTTCTCAACCTCCCAAAGTGCTGGGATTACAGGCGTGAACCAACATGTCTGACTCTTCCCTTTCACACACCAGAAATTGCTCTGTCGCCCAGGCTAGAGTGCAGTGTTGTGATCTTGGCTCACTGCAACTTCTGCCCCCGGGTTCAAGCAATTCTCCTGCCTCAGACTCCCTAGTAGCTGGTAGTACAGGTGTGCACTACCATGCCCGGCTAATTTTTGTATTTTTAGTAGAGACAGTTTCACCATATTGGCCAGGCTGGTCTTGATTGTGTCACTGGGATTAATTTACTGGGTAGAAACACATACGTGCACCCGGGTGTGTCCAACGTGAGCAATGGCCCACAATCCGACGGCCAGGGAGAGGTGTCTGGAACAGAGACCAGAACGGGCCAGGATCGGCCTCTCAGGTTGGCCCCTGTCTTCGAGCATGGCCAAGAATGGGGCTGCCAGCTCCCAGATCTGGGCAGCATCAGCAACACCTCCTCTCAGGCTGGATGGCGCTAGCAGGGAAGGAGGATGGGGCTTGAGATTGTCGAGTCTCTGAGTCTGGCCCTGTGGCATCACAGGCTGAGGACAGCACTGGGTGACCGTGGGCTTTCCATTCCCGCCCCACCCTGGCCCACCGCCTGGGCAGCTTTCCACGCACGCAGGCAAATGGGGTCTGATGGGCTTTTTCCAGGCGGGGTTGATGGCCTGGCCCAGCAGGAGCCACGGGGACAGGACGGGGCGGGGACCATTCCTGGACAGTCAGGGGAGATGAAGTATGACCCTGAGCCCCTGTGGCTGGGGCAGGGGGTGGGTAGCAGCTTTGCTGGGGGCAGAGGGAGGTCGGGAGGGGGAGATCAGCAGCGCCCCCAACCCACATCCTGTTTTCAGAATATGGGGCCCAGCATGTGCTTTTTCCCTTGGACGTTCTCCAGGGCAGCATCCCCCACCCAGGCCCACTCCCAAGGGAAGCCTGCATGAGGGTGGGAGGGTTCCCCAGCACATGCAAGCAGGGGCTCACCTAGAGTTTTTCCAGTGGGAGCTGGGCCCCTGAGCTGGAAGGGGTGGTGGGTGGAAGGCACATGCCCTCCCCTTCCTGAAAGCGGGCCTGGGGGTTTCTGTCAGCAGATGGAAAACCACAAAGGCCCCCATGGCTGACAGGAGAGGAACTGTGGCCGAGGAGGTAAGTCCCACTACCCTTCCTCCTCAAGGGACAGGTATGACCTCCCTCCAGTGCCTGCACCCACCAGTCCACACAAGCCTGGCACAGAGGCAGCCCCTGCCGGGCATTGTCAGGCCCTGGACACCACCTGCGAAGCCCAGCCAGGCTGGACAGTTCCACGAAAGGCTCAAGAGCTTGGGCTCCAGAACCAGCAGGGCCCACTTAGGCCTGGACCTGCTATTTACCGGCTTTGTAACAGCAGGCATGTGGCTTAGACCCTCTGAGTCTCAGTTTCCACATGAATAAATAGTGCCCTCCCGCCACTGTTCACAGAGAAATGAATGAGCTCTTTGGTATTAAGGAGCTAACGGGGCTCCACACCAGGCCTGACCCAGCAGGTGGGGTATGCTATGCATTCAGGCGGACCCCTAGGAAGGCAGAGCAGACAACCAAACATCTCAGCCTGGAGTGTCCCCTCCCTGACCACTCAGATCACCATCGGTCACCCTTACTCCCTTCTCTATAAAACAGCTTCCCCTGCCACCCAGGGCAGTAGGAAGGAACTCTCAATTCAGAGCATTCTGCGGGGGAAGAAGTCCTCTCTCTATTCTTTACATTATAAAATAACATGTTAGGATGGGCATGGTGGCTCATGCCTGTATTCCCAGCACTTTGGGAGGCAGAGGCAGGAGAATCACTTGAACCCGGGAGACAGAGGCTGCATTCAGCCAAGATAGCGCCACTGCACTGCAGCCTGGGCAACAGAATGAGACTCCATCTCAAAAATAAATAAATAAATAAATAACATGCTTATTATAGTGAAGCTGGAAATTACAGAAAAGTGGGAAGGAAACCAAAGATTTTATTTAACTACTAAAGCCAGCCACTTGGGATATTTTAATGGTTTTCCATATGGGATATTTTTTTCCAGGCCCAAGTGTTTTTCGGTTCTCTGTCACATGGTTGGGAACTCAATATTAAGAACTAGAGAATCCCAGCTGGTCAGGAGGCTGAGGTGTGAGGATCACTTGAAGCCAGGAGTTCAAGATCAACCTGGACTAATAGAGAGACCCCGTCTCAAAAAAAGATGTAGAGCTGGAAGGAAACTTGGGGGTTAGCAAGCCTGGCCACCTTGGTTGATGACGCAGGAAAACCAGGCTCAGTCCAGACAAACGGTTTTTCCCAGGTGAGTGGTGGCAGAGCTGGACCCAGAAGCTGTTGGATGTTTGCTGCCCCTTGAACTCCAGCAGCCAAACATCTTCACAGGCATGATTAGTGCATAGTGGGTCTAGGTTCTAGGCTGAGAGGCTGTCTGGGAAGGGCTTCCTGGAACCCCCCAACTCCCTTGATAAAAGATGTGGCTCTGGTTAACCCCCTCCCCCATTTCCAGATGGAGACTTAGCTATGAGGTGGGGAGGTGGGGGGCCAGAAAGTGAAGGCCGCACAGCCCAACAACGGGCGTGGCCCGTGCTGTTCCCAAGGGCGGAGCCAGCAAGCAGGGTCACCCTGTTCCTTTAAGAGAAGGGGGAGCGCTAGCCCCTCTCAGCCATCCTGTCCGGTCCTCCATCCCGGCCAAATCCGAAAAGGAAAATGAAAGAGGGAGCAAGAGGCGCCGGTCCCAGCCACCTCCCAAGGTCCCTGGCTCAGCTCTGACACCCCAGCCCCGGCCCCAGGGTGAGTGGGGTTGGGTGATGGTCTAGGAACACCAGGGGTGTGTGGGGACCTGTGTGAGTATGGGGTGGGGGAGGCTCTCAGGAGATGTGGAGGCTAGAGGCACAGGAGGTGGGGGAGGAGAGGGAAGAGGCTGGGCCCGCATTCCTACCACGCTGGAGTAAGAGAGCAGGAAAACCTCCGACAAAGGACCCTGGGACAGTTATGAAAGCGGGGTTGCCTCTATGCCAGCCCCCCCTCCTTGAGAGGAGTTCACTACAGTCTAAATGGTGAGAGAAATAGTGGGCCGAGAAAGAAATGGTCTGGCTGCCTCTGCCACTCTCTCCTCTCCCAGGGGCACCAAATTGGGTCTGGAGGCCGGGGTTCGAGGCTCCACTCTTCCCACAGCATCCTTGACAGCTAAGGGCACCGCTGGGTTTCTGCTTCCACCAGGCAAGTCAGGGGCTGGCCCAGCTGATCTCCAAGGTCCTTCCTAAGAATCTGGGATCTTCAAGATCCCAGGGTCGAACCGCGACGGCCCACGGGGGTGCGGCTAAAACACAAATGGGGGCTCCTCCCCAGCACGCATTGGCTCCAAAGAGAAGGGAACCCATACTTGAGCGTCACCTGCTCCTCTCGGGCCTTCCCGTGGCCCTCCCTTCCACACTGGTCTTCTCGCTAAACGCGGGCCTCTCCCACACCATGACTCACCCTAAAGTCAGAGAAGGCCCAAGGGCCCCTACCCCGACGGTCGTGGAAGGGGTGGGGGTCTCTGACCTGCCCCAGACCCTGACTCCCCGCCCCGCGTCCCCAGCGCCATGGGGGAGTGGGCGTTCCTGGGCTCCCTGTTGGACGCCGTGCAGCTGCAGTCGCCGCTCGTGGGCCGCCTCTGGCTGGTGGTTATGCTGATCTTCCGCATCCTGGTGCTGGCCACGGTGGGCGGCGCCGTGTTCGAGGACGAGCAAGAGGAGTTCGTGTGCAACACGCTGCAGCCGGGCTGTCGCCAGACCTGCTACGACCGCGCCTTCCCGGTCTCCCACTACCGCTTCTGGCTCTTCCACATCCTGCTGCTCTCGGCGCCCCCGGTGCTGTTCGTCGTCTACTCCATGCACCGCGCAGGCAAGGAGGCGGACGGCGCGGAGGTAGCGGCGCCGTGCGCCCTCAAGCGGCCCGAGGCCCAGTGCGCGCCGTGCGCCCTGCGCGCCCGCCGCGCGCGCCGCTGCTACCTGCTGAGCGTGGCGCTGCGCCTGCTGGCGGAGCTGACCTTCCTGGGCAGCCAGGCGCTGCTCTACGGCTTCCGCGTGGCCCCGCACTTCGCGTGCGCCGCCCCGCCCTGCCGGCACACGGTCGACTGCTTCGTGAGCCGGCCCACCGAGAAGACCGTCTTCGTGCTCTTCTACTTCGCGGTAGGGCTGCTGTCGGCGCTGCTCAGCGTGGCAGAGCTGGGCCACCTGCTCTGGAAGGGCCGCCCGCAGGCCGAGGAACGCCACAACCGCTGCAACCGTGCGCATGAGGAGGCGCAGAAGCTGCTCCCGCCGCCGCCGCCGGCCCTGCCCTCCCGGAGCCCCGACCCCGAGCCCTGCGCCCAGCCCGCCTATGCGCACCGGTCGCCCGCCAGCCACCGCGACAGCGGCAGCGGCCGCGGCAAGGCGTCACCGGCCACCGGCCGCGGGGACCTGGCCATCTAGAGGCGGGCCTTGCCTCGCGCGGGCTGGACGGCAAGGGCCGGACCCCGCCACCTAAGCCAGCACCGCAGAAGCCAGAAGCCGCTTCCTCCAGAGCTGTCGCCGGACCTGCCCCGGCAGGAAACGAGCCTTAGGGACGGCCCGCAGGCCGCAGCGCTCTTGCCTCGTACTGCCTCCCAGCGGCTGCCTGCGGCACCTGGGACCGGCGGAGCTGTGGGTGGAGGATGAACTCAGGCAGGTCCAGGTGGAAAGGAAGGAGGCCAGTTTCCCGAGAGTGGACCCGAGGCGGAAAGCAGAGCGGAAGGTGGAGGGTGATGGTTTTACTAGGGACGAAAACAACTGATGCCCGCCTTCTCAGGCACTCTCCGTGTTCAGAGAGAGTGCCCCTCCCCGTGTGGGCCTTCTGTGAGTGTGCACACACAGACACATACGCACTGTGAGCTGTGTGCCCTCGCACATGTACACCGTGTGAGCGCCGTGCATGTGCGCACATGTGTACAGCCTGCGTGAGGCCCACTCGTGCGCACAGACCCACGTAACCCCCCGGTGAGCTGTGTGTGTGCACATGCACACAGACACATGTGTGCCCTGTGAGAGCTGAGTACACACATCCTTGTGAGCTTTGTGTGAGTCCATTGTTTACACACACACCGTCCATCCTGCACGACTTCGTGTGCACACCTAGACACATAAACATCCTTGTTCGCTAGTGCGCATGTGGGCATCCTGCGTGACCTCCTGCGTGTGTGTGTGTGTGTGTGTGTGTGTGAAAGAGAGAGAGAGATCTCTGATATGCCCTGCGGAGGTGGCCAGGATCCGATGCCAGCAGCAGCCACAATGGCTGCCCCCCACCACCCTAAACCAGCTGATCTGCCAGGGCATTGCAGGAGGTCTGTCTCCCCTCCCGAGAGACCTGTCCAGGGAGACAAGAGGAGGAAAGGGGTCTCTTCCCCGGGCAGGCCTCAGTCCTCAGGGGCCTATGAACAGATCCTCCCTGTCCGCCTTGTGTTGAGGTGGGGGCTGGGCCCTTTCATGGAGGTGGCGGTGGAGGTGGGGTGGGGGCAGGAGGCAGGCCGAAGGACAACACAGACTTGTGTTATGCCTCCCTCCTCCATCTTTATCCTCCCCACCACTGCTGCTCCCCAGGCTATGAACGGGAAAGTCCCTTCTGTCCTCAGGAGAAAGTTCCCAAAACACACCGCGCTGGGGCCCTGACTTCCCTTCCAACCACCCACTTTTTCCTCCTTTCAGGCATTGGAAGAGCTGCTGCCTATGTAGGCATCCCCGTCCTGTGTCTCCACTCCTGTCTGCCCTCCCCCTTCACCACCCAGTGGGCTGTTATCCATAAGATCGCCCAGGACCTAAGTGACAAATCCAGGGGCCTTCATCGGACTGCACCTTAGAGGCCTCACGGTGTCCTGCCGATCAGGCTGTGCGTTTGCCCGCCATCACCCCACCCTGCCCTTCTGAGTTCCTGACATCCCCCTTCTTTCCTTATTTAGCTCTCCTTGTGCGCCCCACACAGTAGTGAGGGGTCTTTCTGAAACCGCCTCCCCCCACTTAAACCCTGGGGGTGTGCCCCTGCCCTCAGGGTGAGTCCATCGCCTTCAGGAGGCTTCCTTCTGAAGCCCTTGACAGTCAGGCTTCCAGCCCCACAGCACCGGCTTCCCAGTGTGTTCAGAACCACAGGGAATTTTCTGTTCCTAACAAGCACCAGGCCCACTTTTGCTGCCAAGTGTTTGAACGGGCTGTTCCTTTGCCCAGAGCAGCTGCTGCTTCCTGCAGTCTCCTCCCCTAGCTAATGCCCACCCACCTTTTGTTGTCATTTGGGAAGAATACAGACACCTTCAAGGAGAGGGTTTCCCTGGTAGCCCCCACCCTAAGACACAGCTGGATGCCCATGGCTTCCCTTGGGGGAGCACTTCTCCTGCAGGATGGCATTGCTCCCTCCCCTTCCATGGCTTAGTAAACATGTGTTGCATGAGAAACCGAAGGGTCCCCAGGCCTACACACTGCCATGCCCAAACACTATACATGCTACGGGGGCACCGTCTCTCTGATGAGGTTCTGTGTCCATAGTCCAGACCCCTCCACACAAACTCAGACGGGGCTGTCCCGCTCTTTCCCAGATGTATATTCATTCAACAAATATTTGTCAAGTACCTGTGTGTCAGGTAATGTTCAACATCAGTGTCATCCTATGGAAATAGCACGTGAGCCATGTATGGAGCTTCAAGTTTTTCATTAGCCACATTAAAAAGTAAAAGGAAACACGTGAAATTAATTTTAGTTATCTGTTTTCTTTAACCCAGTATATCCAAAACATTTTCATCTTAACACCTCATTGAAATTAAAAAGTATTAGGCTGGGCGTGGTGGTGCATGCCTGTAATCCCAGCTACTTGGGAGGCTGAGGCAGGAGAATCGCTTGAACCCAGGAGTCGGAGGTTGTAGTGAACCAAGGTCAAGCTATTGCACTCCAGCCTGGGCAACAAGAGCAAAACTCCGTCTCAAAAAAAAGTATTAAGGAGATAGTTTACATTCTTTTTCTCATACTAAGTCTTACAAAACTGCACCCACCTAACCAATTCTTTCCTCTAGAGATTTAGCTGAGAGGGGGCCAGGTAGGGTGGCTCACACCTATAATCCCAGCCCTTTGGGAGGCCACGTGGGCAGATCGCTTGAGGTCAGGAGTTCAAGACCAGCCTAGCCAACATGGTGAAACCCCGTCTCTACTAAAAATACAAAAATTCGGGCACAGTGGCTCAAGCCTGTAATCCCAGCACTTTGGGAGTCCAAGGCGGGTGAATCACAAGGTCAAGAGATCGAGACCATCCTGGTCAACATGGTGAAACCCCGTCTCTAGTAAAAAATACAAAAAATTAGCTGGGCATGGTGGCGCGTGCCTGTAGTCCCAGCTACTCGGGAGGCTGAGGCAGGAGAATTGCCTGAACCCAGGAGGCGGAGGTTGCGGGAGCCAAGATCGTGCCATTGCACTCCAGCCTGGGTAACAAGAGCGAAACTCCGTCTCAAAAAAAAAAATTAGCTGAGTATTGAGGTGCTCACCTGTAGTCCCAGCTACTCGGGAGGCTGAGGCAGGAGAGTCACTTGAACTAGGAAGGCTAAGGTTGCAGTGACCTGAGATCCTGCCACTTGTACTCCAGCCTGGGCAAGAGAGCAAGACTCCGTCCCAAAATAAATAAAATTACTTAAAATAAATAAAATTTAATTTAATTTAAAAGAGATTTAGCTACCTGGGTGCCATGGCTCACGCCGGTAATCCAAGCACTTTGTGAGGCCGAGGTGGGTGGATCATGAGGTCAGGAGTTCGAGACCAGCCATGTGGAGAAACCCCATCTCTACTATACAAAAAATTAGCCAGGCATGGTAGCTCGTGCCTGTAACTCCAGCTACTTGGGAGACTGAGGCAGGAAAATCGCTTGAACCTGGGAGGCAGAGGTTGTAGTGAGCTGAGATGATGCCATTTGCACTCCAGTCTGGGTGACAGGGCAAGACTCCATCTCAAAAAAAAAAAAAAAAAATTTAGCTGAGAGGGACAACCTCTTCCAGGAAGGCTTCTGAGCCCTGCCCCAGGCCTGGTTCACTGCCTCTGCCCTGCACTCCCGTAGGCCTGTCAAGCCTGTTGCAGCCCTGCGCAGGTGCCATCCCAATCACTTTCCAGCTCAGTCTCCTGTGAAGGATGGGCCCTGGCTCAGTGCAAAGCAGGTCAGCCTTAGAGGACCACACTCCACAGCAGTGGATCTCAATTGGGGGTGATTTTGCCCCCCAGGGGACATTTGGCAATGTTTAGAGTCACATTTGGGTGTTACAACTGGGGTGGGGCAGAAGCACCACTAGGATTTCATGGCAGAAGGCGGGAGATGTTCCTGAGCGTCCCACAGTGCACAGGCCATCCCCCACAACCTAGTCAGATCTTCACTTTGGTGCCGAAGCTGAGCAACTCAGCAACAGTGAACTGTCGACCACTGAGGACAATCTCAAGCCCAGAGGTTCCCAACAGCAAAGGTGCTCCCGGAAGGGGCAGTTTGTAAATGTGGGGGCCACTGCTTTGTTTTCACAATCATGGGGGACCCTGCTGGCATTTAGTGGGCAAGGGCTACAGATGTCAAGATATCCTCTCAAAATAAAAACCTGACAGGCACAACTTTATTTTTATTTTCATTTGACACAGGGTCTCCCTCTGTTACCCAGACTGGAGTTCAGTGGCATGATCATGGCTCACTGCAGCCTCAACCTCCAGGGCTCCAACAACTCTCCCATCCCAGCCCCACCAAGTAGCTGGGACTACAGTCACATGCCACCAGGCTAGGCTAGTTTTTTATTTTATTTTTTTGTAGAGACAAGGTTTCACCGTGTTGCCCAGGCTTGTCTTGAGCTCCTAGACTCAAGTGATACACCAGCCTCTGCCTGAAAGTGCTGGGATTACAGGTGTGAGCCACTGCACCTGGCCTTAGGCACAACTTTAGAATGTCCCACTGGGACATTGGCATAAGCGAGAAACCAGGGCCCACAACCTGTTTTACAGGTAAAACATTAAGGGTTTTGTTTGGGCCTTTTTTGCATAGTTTTATTATAGACCAAACATGCCGATTTTTTTTCTCTTTAATTTTCCTGGGCTATTTGTACAGAATGGCTTCCAACCTTCTTCTGTTAAATCCAAATGTATTCATTTAAAATAGAGGCATTAATGTACTGAAACACACAGCATTGCCCCTCAATTTAGCCTTTATAATACGGTTGTGACAAAATACTGATTTGTGTAATCACGTGTACAGGTACAGTATGTCAAATTTCATTGCGGACTCGTAAAGATGTTAGAAAATACTTACAGGAGGAAAAGCGCCTCCGTCCCTATGGTTGCCTCCGGCCTGGGGCAGCCTGAGTCAAGCAAGGTGCTGCCCGCCATCTGGTGGCTAAAGTAGAGATGGCAGGCGGCCCCTAGCAAAATTAGCCTTACACCCTCCGGAGGCAGAGGGCTGGGCCCCTAAACTTCCATCCCAATCCTCTGTTTTTGTTAGGTTTCTTTCTTGTTTGTTTGTTTGTTTGTTTGTTTTGAGGCTGAGTCCCAGGCTGGAGTGCAGTGGCACGATCTCGGCTCTCTGCAACCTCTGCCTCCCAGGTTCAAGGGATTCTCCTGCCTCAACTCCGGAGTAGCTGGGATTATAGGTGCCCACTACCACGCCCGGCTAATTTTCTTGCATTTTTAGTAGAGACGGGGTTTCAACATGTTGGTCAAGCTGGTCTCGAACTCCTGACCTCAAGTGATCTGCCCGCCTCAGTCTCTCAAAGTGCTGGGATTACAGGCGTGAGCCACCGTGCCTTGCCTCTTTCTAGGTTCCTATGAATCCCTGACTGAACCTCCTGTGCCATCTGTCACTCCTGCTGTGATGGTCAAGTCCAGACCCAATGTCTAGGGGTGGGGTCCGGCTTCCTCCCTCAGACTAGGAGTTCCCTGAAGGTGGGGACAGCTTTCCTCTTCTCCCCTCCCACTCCCAGACTGGGGCTCCATGACATGGGCAGTGTGGATCCCCAGACGGAGGCCTTCCCAAGGGGCAGGCCTGTCTCCTCAGTGTCTCCAAAGACCCCAGCACAAGGTGAGCCTCAGAAGGCAGCTTGGAGGGGTGCCCTGGCCAGCCTCCCAGCCCCAGTGCTCATCCTGAAAATCACAGGCCCAGAGCACAAGGAAACCCATCCCAAGCCCCCAGCCCAGACGCCAAGAGGAGCAGGTGGAGGCAGCAAGGCTGGAGGCATGTGTAGAATAAATAGAACTTTATTCTTTATCCAGTAGATCTCAGTGGAAAGCCCAACAGTAACAGGTGCACCCGTGGGCTCCAGGGGAAGGGGTCCCAACCCCGGGTGGAGGAAGTCAGGGCAGAGCCGGCTCCCCCAGCCAAGGGTGCAGGGGTGAGGGGAGACCCTCTGAAGGCCCGTCCTGCGGGGCAAGGAGGGGGCACAGGAGTGGGACAGGTGGGGGATGGGGGGCAGGCCAGGGAAATGGAGGAACTCAGGCCAAGTGTGTGTCCCATCTACTGTCCATAGTGTGTGTGTGTGCGTGTGTGTCTGGGGGCCCTGTGCGGGTGCTGGTGGCTGAGGCTGGGGGTGGGGGCAGCTCAGGCCCCTGGCCAGCCCCTTCACAGTGGGGGCTGGGGAGCTTGGATGATGTGGGCCCTGACAGGAGGCAGCTCTCGGTAGAACCAGGTCTGGGAAAACTCTGCTGGGTCCCCTGCTCTGCCCCTACTCCACGCCTCATGTACAGGCAGATGCCAAGGCCAGGAGCCTGTCCTTCCAGGGCTGTCCCCCACCGTCCACACCCAGTGGTCAGGCAGACGGAAAAAGGGGCTGGTGGCTTCTCCAGCGCAAGGGAGGGGAAGGCAGGCCTTGGAAAGTTAGTACTTCACAGTTTTAAAGAGAAAACTGAGGAGGAAAAGGCTGAGGAGAACTGGGGGACACAGGGACATGAAAGGAGAGTGGGGGCCCCTTCTGAGCCACTCCCTCCCCCAGGACCCACTCCCCTCCAGCTCTGGCTCCAGCTCCCCCCAATACACAGCACAAATTCCTTCAGTATAAATGTGCTTAAAATGAAAATTCTTATTTAAAAAAATCAAAACCAAAAAAAATTAAAATAAAAACAAAACCAGCGAGAATTAATACCTGGGGTTGGTATGGCAGGGTATGTACAGGGGGAACCCCCAGCCCCTGGCCCACCCCCTCTGTCACCAACCAAGGCAGGGGGGGAGGTTGAGGTTCCCCAGCTGGGGAGCAATGGCTTGTGAGTTCTGAGGATGGGGGAGCCAAGTCCTGGCATTTGCTGGTGATGAAGATGTGGTGAGCTGGGCAGAGGGGTGTCTTGATGAACACGAGGCCCCCCCCAGGAACCATCCTGAGGCCCAGGACCAGGGGCCTCACTCAGTTCCCGGCCCCAGCCTCGGCCTCTGACGTCAGCCCAGGCTGTGGGAGCAGGCAGTCCATTGAGGGCCCAGGCCTCTGTCCAAGGAGTCGCTGCCTCCTCCCTCCCTGTCCCCTAGGGAAGGTCCCCAGTACTGCCCAGGAGGACAGGTGGCAGGGCTGGCAGGGGTCACATGGTCGGTAGAAAGGCAGAGAAAAGCCAGGGCGGAGGGCGAGGGCTGTGTCCATGTGGCGTGGTCAGTCACGGGGAGTGGGTGGCCGGGCTGCTTCTGTTGGAGCTGGGGCTGAGGCTGGGGCTACAGCTGCCTGGCGGGGGAGCCAGGCCACCCCCGTCCCGCCCCCCACCCCCCGGCTGTCCACTCAGAGTGTCCAGGCCCTCTGAGTTCTCTAGCATTTCCTGGATGAGAGGCGGCATGGAACCCGGGATCTCCATCTTCAGCGTGATCACCCGCTCAGCCCCTGCAGGAGAGGAGGGGACAGAGGTCAGCATGCTGGGCCAGCCCTCCCACCCCAGCTCCAGCAAGCCTGGCTCGAGGTGAGAAGATCAATCCTGCTGATATTAGCATCTTTCTTGGAATTCAGTTCTTTGACATGAGCCAGCTCTCTTAAGCCCCCAAGTCCAGAGGCTGGTGGCAATGGGGCAAAGTGGTCCTGAACTCTTGCTCTAGGGCCAGACTGCCAGCCCAGGCTTGACACCAAGCCCTTCCTCCCTCTTTCTGTGCATTAGGGATTATCCTGACTCCTCTGTAAACACTAATGTTATCCCCACCCCTCAGAAGGGAAACTGCGGGCTCAGAGTAGTTAAGTGACCCGCACAAGGACAGACACCCACGTGTCTGGTTCCAGAGCCATGACCTCAACTACCACACAAATGTGACACAGGCAGGCCACCTGGGCACAATGCAGTCACTGGGGGACCTCGGCCTAGACACAGATGGGACAGGTGTCTCGTCGTCCTCCACAAAGACGCAGGCTGCTGGCTTGGACGTGGGAGCCTGGGCCAGGTGTCAGGGGCCAGCACCCCGCCAGGTCTGGAAGCCTCACCCTTGGCGCTGATGCTTCGCAGGTCGGTGATCTTCATCAGCATCTTGGGAAACATGTGGGGGCGACTGGGCCTCCGCTTCCGCACGTAGACCTTCAGCGCCTCCAGCAGCGGCTCTTGCAGCATGTCCACCCGGTCTGGCTGCTCCAGGTCCTGGCGGTCTGAGGAAGCAGGGCCACCCACTGAGTAGCTGGGAACACAGCTGCACCCCCAGCCTCAGCCACCTGGGGGCGTGCCTGCCCAGGCCACAGAGAAGGGCAGCTTTCAGGTGCCTCCCCACACAGGGCAGGGAATGGGGTCCCTACTACCACTGGGGACAGAGGCCCTTAAAAGGGGGCTGAGGGTGGGAGGTGCCCAAAGCCCTCCCTACAATCTTAGTTCGTGGGATGGGACCCCAAATGGGCAGTGCCATCCCCAAACAGGGGGAGGGTTCCCAGGTTGACTCCCACTCCCACCTGTTATTCTGGAAACCAGATGAAATGGCAGAAATCACAATAATAAAATAGCAACAAACATACACTGGGGCTTGCTCTGGGCACCTGCACAATCTCTGTTACCACCGTAATCCTCCCATCAGCCTCTGAGCTACAGACCGCTGCTGTCCCCACTGCACAGAAACAGAAGCTCAGAGAAGTTCAGCAACCTGTTCAAGGTCATGCACCGGCCAGGAGATGACCCTGGGAGGTTCGACCCTCAAACCCTAACTCTTAACTTCCCTAGAAGGGGTGTTGCCCAGAAAACGGGAACAGGAGTCCAGGCCCTCTTGCTGTGTAGCTGCAGACCCGACCCTGCCCTCTAGAGGGGCCTGACAGAGGCGGCCTGAAAGAGTTCCCTGGAAGAGTCTCCCAGGGCTGCACTCTCGTCCCAGCTCAGCCCCCGGACCCAGGCCCCTTGCCCACCTCCACAGATGAGGCAGATGGCGCTGAGCAGCCCTGTCTCTGCATCATCCATCTCCAGGGGCAGCAGCTGGTTGGCGAAGGCAAAGACCAGGTCGGTGAGGGGACCGAAGCCAGCGTTGTGCATCTGGGTCCGGTTCAGGGTCAGCCCGTCCGAGAAGGTCATGGTGTCCTGCTCGGGCGTGTACCTCGTGCAGATCCGCAGGATCTGGGTGCAGAGGATGCACGGGTTCAGGGACTGAGCCCCACCCACTCGGAGCACTCAGCACCAGCACTCCCGAAGGATCACCTGGCAGCAGCCGGAGTAATACTGTCTGACAGAATTTTCTACAATGATGGAAAGGTTCTATGTCTGCACCACCCAATACCTCAGCCACCAGCCGCATGCGATTATTGAGTACTTGAAATGTGGCTAATGCAATTGAGGAATTGAATTGAGTTTAATTTTAATTAATTTAAATTTAAATAGTCACATGAGGCAAGCAGCTACTGTACTGAACAGTGCAGATCTAGGCATCCTGCCTCCACACAGAGAATTTAGAGGGGACCTAGAATTTCCAGGAGCCAAGGAGCACTGGGCTGCTGCCTGCAGCTCTCAGGATGGGGCAGACGACAGGCACTCAGTAAATGTGTATGGGCTTGAAACATGTTGCACGAACCCAGACCGTGCCTCCTGCATCTGGGGTGTGCGGATGGGAGCCCCTGCAGGCAGAACACTCTACACCTCCCACCCATCACCTGCCTCAACATTCAGAGGTGTCCACAAGGAAATGACAGTCTGCCAGGCGCCATGGCTCACGCCTGTAATCCCAGCACTTTGGAGGCTGAGGCAGGTGGATCACCTGAGGTCAGGAGTTCAAGACCAGCCTAGCCAATATGGTGAAACCCCATCTCTACAAAAAATTTAGAAAAATTAGCCAGGCATGGTGGTGGGCGCCTATAATCCCAGCTACTCAGGAGGCTGAAGCAGATGAATCGCTTGAACCCGGGAGGGGGAGGTTGCAGGTTGCAGTGAGAGCGCACCATTGCACTCCAGCCTAGGTGACACAAGTGAAACTGTCCCAAAAAAAAAGAAATGACAGCCTCGTCAAATCCCAAGTCCCCAACCCTGGAGTAGGCCAAGAGGGAACAGGTGTACTGAGTCCTTGTCAGGAACAGCAGGGAGGACATGCAGTTCCCACTGCCTCTTCCAGCCTCCAGCCCAAGCCAATGCCACCCTTAGGCTTACTGAGTACCAGGCAGTCTCCTGAGTGCAGCATGGCCTCACAGCAACAAGTCTTTCACTTCCTGCTCCTAAGTTAGGGCTACCCTCTCCTTGCCCCTTCTACAAACCCCTAGATGTCACCTCCTCTGAGACATTATCCTTCAGGCCCAAGCAGTCATGAGCCCTCCCCCATCTCCAGGTAGCATTGATCACAGTTTTGCAACCTCTGTTGACTTATCTGTTGCCTCACATGGAAGGTGTTCAAGAGGGGATGGTGGTGCATTCACCGCTGGGTTCCTGACACCCAGCTCAAGCATTGGCCAGAGGGTTCCAGGTGAATCTTTTTAATTTGTTGCAGAAACAGGGTCTCACAATGCTGCCCAGGCTGGTCTTGAACTTCCATCCTCCTGCCTCAGTCTCCCAAAGTGCTGGGATTACATATATGAGCCACTGCACCTGGCCCCTAGGTGAATCTTTATTACCGACTAAATGGCTGGATGGAGGGGTGGCTGAATGTGTGTATGGTGAACAGGTGAGCTCCTGCACATCTGGTTGCTGGGTGGCTGAGTGGACAGGGAGACAAGTGGACATGTGGACAGGGGAGAGGAAGGGCGGACATTTGGGTGGCGGGCATTTGGACAGGTGATTGCAGACAGACATTAGGAGGGAAGGACAGCCACCCAGGGTACAGGGCAGTCCTGGGGGGCACGGTGCAGACCCTCACCAGGATGTCCAGGCAGGCAGCCTTGAGGAGGGTGATCTGGTCGGCGATAGTGAGGGTGGTGAAGCCTGGCAGTTGCTTGGCGAACTCCACAGTCTTAATGATGCACTTGGTGGAGAGTTCACTGAACTTGTCCCAGAGGTCAATGTCCAGAGAGACACGTTGTTCTGAGCTGTTGTTCTGGGGGAGGAGGGAGAGTGAGGGCCTTCTTCTCCATGGTACCCCTTCTCGGCCTGGCTCTGCCAGCCCCCACAGGCCTGCCCTCTACCTGGCCTTCACTTCCTGAGAGCTCCTTGGGAAGAGGCAGCGGGGGAGGGAGAAGAGATGGGAAGGGAAGGACGCAGTAAACCAGCCAGAGGGGAAGAGGAAATGCCTGGCACAAGAAGGGGTGCCCGAGAGGGGCCCGTCCTGGCCCTGTGGCCCTGGGCACCTCCCACCCTGCAGGCCAGGGGAAAGCCATACCGTAGTGTATTTGCCCAGCTGGCAGAGGGCAGGGAAGGTTTCCTGGTGCGCTTTGCGCACCTTCTCAATGAGCTCCCCCACCTCCGGGCTCAGCGTGTAGCTCTCAGAGCACTCAGGCTTGGGCACCTCCTTCTTCTTCTTGTTTCGGTCGTTTCTCACAGCTGTGGAAGGCAGAGGGGGTTAGAGGGCAGCTGCAGGCTGCTCAGGGCCTTGTCTACCCCCAGCCTGACAGAGAGCTACCAGCTGCTGAGGAGGTCACCCCAGCTTTAAGCATGCGCATACAGCACACGTGCACAAGCAGGCAAGACATCGCCATGCACTCCGGCCCTCCATGCCCACCCAACCCACACATCAAGCTCTGCCCAGGAGCTCCATGAGCACAGCTGTGGCCCTCCACACACACCCCGCAGCTGACTGTGTGCTGTCCCCCGCGCAAAGGTCCTTCTCCAGCCTCCACGAGCCCAGCCCTCCCACCTGCAGTCTCCCTGGGGGTCCCTTGGGACTGGCTCTAAGCAGCTCCTGGGGTAGGCGGGGAGTAGGGCTCCCCAGCCTGAGAGTGAAGGGCCTGGCGGGGAGAATCTCTCGGCCCATTAGCTGGGGAGCTGACAAATCACCAGGGGCGCTGAGCCGCACACACCACTCGGCTTTAAAGAAGAGATGGGGTCGTTACCAGCCGATTATCCCAGACACACAATCACTCACAGGGCCAGTGGTGGCGGCTGCTGACGCTGGAGGAAGGGAGGGTGGGGGAGGGGCTCAGGGAGGGGGTAGCGAGGAGGGGGTAGCTGGCATAATTTGGAGATCACTCATGTCGATTCTGCAAATTCAATAAAGTGCAGGGGAGAGAAGGAGAGGGAGAGGGAGAGTGGGGGGATAATTTGGGAAGAGAAAATTGCAGCTGTGACAAGACGTTTATCATTCGGAAGCTTTAATTCTATTGAAATGGCAGCTGCTCAGCTCCGGGGCACAGAGCAGCCGGGAGAGGGGGAGCTGGTGGTGGGAGGGAGAGGGGGAGTTGGTGGTGGGAGGGAGAGGGGGTCCCCACCCTGGTCCTTCTGCCATAGAAAGAGCAGAAGGTGGCACAAACCCAGAGGAAGGAGGAGGTGACAGCCCTTCAATGAAGGGTTCCAGGCTTGTGGGTCTGAGTTGTCACCACTCTTGCAGCAGGAACCCACCACTTCCTGGGCTCAGGACAAGGCACCCCCAGACTCCTGTGGCAGGATCCTCCAGTCCCCTCCACTCCTGTCTGGGGCTCTTCGTGCAACAGTCAAAACCATCTCTCCCATGCCCCCTCCCCACTACCCTCCCCACAAAGGGCTAGGGGGTCCTGCAGCCCCCTCCCCCATCCCATCCCCCAAGGCTCAGGCTCCATGGCAACGTCCACGCAGACAAGGAGGCGTCTGTCAGCGTCATTTATCTCTGACATCATCAATCACCGGTCACCACGGCAACACCCATGATTCAACACAAGAGGGTCTCCCGGTCCAGCCTTTCCCTCTCTCTCTCCCTCCCTCCCTCTCTCCCTCCATCAGGCCTCAGCTGAGCCCAAAGTGGAAACCCCGTTTCCTCTGGGATCTAAGAAGTCCCAATTCTTTCTTCTAACTCTGGATCCCAGGCTTAACTAGACAATGGCTTTGGATCCTTGTGCCAGCCCCTCCACTCCCCGATCCAGCCCAGCACCCCTCAGAATTCAAGCCCCTCCCCTAAGACTTACAATCAGAAGGGACTGACTATGCCGCTGAGCCCCACCCCAAGGCCAAGCGCGGCCTGGAAGAAAGCCATCCTGGAGCAAGTACACATGCACACATATGCAAGCACACACAGCCAGACGTGCAGAAACAGGAACAGTTACAGATACACGCTCCTGGAGCACAGACCTGCACCAGGCAGACTTGCAAACAGGTCCTTGCAGCTACACACAAACCACCCTCAACCGTGGTCTTTAGGAGCACCTGAGGCCCCTGCCCCATGGCACTCACACTCCTTGGACATGCCCACTTCGAAGCACTTCTGCAGCCGGCAGTACTGGCAGCGGTTCCGGGTCACCTTGTTGATGATGCAGTTCTTGTCCCGGTGACACGTGTACACCATGTTCTTCTGGATGCTGCGGCGGAAGAAGCCCTAGGTATGGAGGGAAGGGAGTCAGGTTGTCCACACCCGCAGTGGGAGCAGTGCCCGGCTACAGTCTCAGTCTAGGGGAAGAGGGCCAGGCCAGCTGCTGCCCCAAGCCTTTGCCCATCGCCTATCTGGGCAAGCCAGAAAAGGTGGGGAGGACGATTCACCTAAAAGGATCCTCCTCAGGAGAATCCCAGTACCCTCCTCAACGCTGCGGGATGGGCAGGAGTCTTCCCCCAACTCACTGACTCCTCCCTTCCAGGGAAAGGACCTCAGGGCTGCTGATGAGTCAGAAATAGGAAGACATGGGGCTACCTTGCAAATAGCCAGGGATCTGGAACCCACACCCATGAACTCAGAACACAGGAAGAGCAGACAAGCAGGAAGAGGCTAGGAGGCAGACACAGGGGCTGGCCAGAGAAATGGAGGCAAACATACACATGCACTCAGAAGCAAGGCAGAAAGACGCAGGTTCACCAATGAGACAGGAGTGCACTGACCAGCACAGACACAGACCCAGGCTGGCCAAGGGCTCCACATACAGGCTGACCAGAGAGTCAGATGGACAGATGAGAAACTGACAAGGAACAATCAGACAGAAGAAGAGGACACACAGCCCGACGCCTTGCGCTTTGCCCTTGACCTCCGTCTCATACCTGGGGATAGCTGTTCCAGGCTGAAGGGCAGCCCAGAGCCACAAGGCCCAAAGTTGTAAGCCTCTGAGCCCCAGTGTCTGGAGGTAGAAACCCATACAGAGAAAGGGGGAAAGGAGGAGAAGCCAGGCGAAGAGCTGCTGAAAAGGAACAGCTATATCTGCACTCTGGCGCCTAACACGAGGGTGGGGAAATTCGGCCAGACACTGGGGAGCCCACAGCCTGGGCACCTTAAGGGGAAGCCAAGGCAGCGTGCCTGCTCCTAACTGCCTCCTGCCAGGCTGCCATAGTGAGGTTCAGGCAGGGCCGCTGGGGGAGGACTCCTGGGTCCCCAGCCAAGAGCCAGTTGGCAGCCAGCTCACCATGGCAACCTGGGCAGCGGTGGCAGAGCAGGCGTATGCCCTGCCAGCTGGAGGATGAAGACAGGGAAAGGAGCTGAGGAAGGAGGGGACCTCTGGTTTGAGGGAGCCCTTTACATTTATAGGGGAGGTCCTACAGCAGGTATCCTGCTTGTTGTCAACTTCCACAGAGAAACAAGAGCAGCAGCTTCAGGGACACCCCCCCATCGCAACTGCACACTCCCAGGACACGGAAGTGGGGACATCCCATTTACCTAATCAAGCTGTCCTTCCCAATGACCCCTTCAACTCACCTTGCAGCCCTCACAGGCGCTGACCCCATAGTGGTAGCCTGAGGACTTGTCCTGACAGACAAAGCAAGGCTTGTAGATGCGGGGTAGAGGGGGCGGTGAGGGAGGGCTGGGCACTATCTCTTCAGAACTGCTGCTCTGGGTCTCAATGGCTGGAGAAAGAAGAGGGGAGGGGCAGTTAGAGACCTAGGTTGTCATCCTTAGTACTGAGCCCCACCCTTCCTCCAAGAGCTGGTCTCTCCTAAGAGCCTCTCCCAGCCTCACCACTGCTGGCAGGATTCAAGTCTTAGGAAAACTGGGACTCCCCAGCCAGACTCAGGGAAGGAGGCTGCCAATGAGGCCTCCAGCGCCCCATCACTCCTACGGACTCCAAGGACCCTCACCTTCAAAAACACAAAGATATGATGATAAACCATCAGATTTGCATGTGTGCCATCACTGTGCTTGGGAAGTGGGGGTGGGGGTCAGCCTGACCCCAAAGCTCGTGCCCTTGGGCGGCCTGGACCCATTCTCCTCCGAGTTAGGAAGGAGTTAAGGCTTGAAGAGGGAGGCAAGAGGACACAAGCTGGGGGCAGAGGAAACTGGGGTCAACAGGATATTTAAAGTCGGCCACTCCCCTGCTCCCTCTGCTTCCGCTCCCTCTTCCACCCCATTCTGCCAGCAGCCATAGGCCCTCCTCCACCCAAACAATCCCAGGGCCAGGGACCCAAGGCAGAGGGTGCAAAGAAGAGTCACAAATGCTGGGCAGAGCAGGAGACATCCCCCTGAGAAAGGCAGGAGACATCCTAAATACAGGGAGAAGAGTCCTCAGGGCCCCAGAAGCCCATCATTCTGGGTACCCCTCATGGGGATACCAGCCCATCATGGGGAGAGATGGCATGACAAAGGGGGTCTGTTCCCATCAATGCTCTGTCTGTCCTCAATACTATGTCTGGGTTACTACCCCTCCCCTTGTGTTATTCAGCTCCAAGAGGGCAGCCAGGAAGGGTGACCCAGACAGCATGGGCAGCCCTCACTGGCCAAAACTTCCCCAGTGCCTGGCACCATGCCCATCACTGGAGCCAGAACAGGGCTGGGTTGGGTAGGGGCTGTCTGTGTCTAAAGCCTGGGCAGCTAAGGGTGTTGGGTACAAGCTAAGAACCATGACTGAGGCAATCCCAGATTCCCAAGGGGCCACCCAGCATCATCCTAAGGCCTTTACCACATTCGAGTCAACGTTTCCAGGGCCAAGGATGGGTGAGGATGCCTCCCTGAGTAGAGAGATCCCTGCCTCCTCCCATATCTCATAATCTTACCTAGCCCTACCCCAAACTACAGCACATGAGATTCTGGCTGGTGTTTAAAGGTGCCTGCAGCTCCTGGCCCAAGCACCTTAAAGACACCAGTAACATGGCCCCAAATCACATGACCCTAAAGTTGGGGCACAGAGGAAGGAAGCATGGGAACACAAGGAGTTGACTATGTGTTACCACCCTCCCCACTTACCTGTAGACACAATGGGGGCTCCTAGGTGGCTGATGACAGGGAACTATGCCAACAACCTTGACAGGGATTTCCTGACTCTTAGTAGTGCCTGGGTACCATTTCCTTGGCCACCTTGGCTGACCAGCACTGCTATAGTCCCACATCCCCTTCCCTGCCCTGAGAGCAGCCTGCAGCAAAGGGACAGTTGATGCCCACAACCCCCCCAGCTCAGTAGACTCTCTTCTGACCTCCCTCCGCCATCTGCTCCTCACCCCAACACCAACTGCCCTGGCCTGGTTTTCTCCCACTTCATTCTCCCCAGGCCAGACAAGCAAATCAGACAGGCTGAGAGCCCTGAGAACAGCTGCTGGGGGGGCGGGGTTGGGGGGCCTGGGTGAGGCCAGGAGGCAGAGGGGGTGATCCACAAAGGAGCCCTTTGTTGTGCTAACTTTTTCCAAGACGTAAAAGCAGTAACAATAGACAATCCAGACTGTTGGGGAGGGGGGTCAAGGGCAAGGGGGTATGTGGAGGGTTGTGGGGAACCATGGCCTAGAATCTTGGTCAACATTCTGACAAGCAGAGGAAGAAGGCACTGATCTCCCCACCCCTCCTAAGCCACCATTTGTGCTGGGCCCCACCTTTCCCCAGGTCCCACCTGTGAAATGAACCAGACTGGAGAGGGAGAAAGGACTGAGGGAGCTGTGAGGTACAGAGTGAGGTGGCAGGAGGGGAGCTGGGACATGGGGAGCCATGGAGGATACCAGGATGAGGCCTACACAGCTCTGAGGCCTCGACAGACTAGAGGGCACAGACCCATAAACACATGAAGCTTAAGCAAAGTCCAACAGAGTGTTTACGGAACTGAAAGAATGTGCTTTTTAAAATTATTTTTTGGCAGAATGGCAGAGATGACCGGAGGCGAGGGCTACAGTTTGGGCTGGGCGAGGTCTCCTTTGAGCCCACCCAGTGGCAGCCTGGCTGCCTTGGAGGCTGTAACGCAGCCTGTCCCTATCTCTAGCACATCCCCACCTGTCACCCAGGTAACCCAGCTCTGAGGTTTCCCTGCTGTGCCCTTTGAACCCAGAGCTCGAGGTCCCACCTCCCCAGGACTCCAGCCAGCAGCCCAAGGAGGTGAGATACAGGGACCAAGGCAGAGGTGTGGGGAACTCCGGGATCCTCACAGCCTCTGCCGGAGTTAGGACACAGCCGTAACTCCCTGCACACACAGGTGTGAGGGGAGGGTCACCAACGGGGGAGGGATTGGCCCGGGCCTAGCCCCTCCCTGCTAACCTCCCTCTCCAGAGGCCCAGCCCACCAATCTCTTCCTGCATTAGGACTCAGGCTAGAGAAGGACCACACCTTCTCAGCTCAAAGTTCCAGTGCCTAGCAGAGGACTGGAACTGACCCAGGAAGCCAGGCGTCCCCTCCCGCCGACGCTGCCAGGGTGCCCCTCCCTCGCTCCCCCATCCTGGTAGGGCGGGTGGCGCAGAGCGCTCCACTCCGGATTCCCCACGCCCCCGAGCCGTTCGCAGGCTCGCACAAGGGGCCGGTTTCCTGGAGGAGATCAGCAGGAAATCAGCCGGGCCCCCGGCCAGTGGCTCCCCTCCCAATCCAGCTGGCGCCCGCTCCCCCGCAGCTCCCCTCGCAGCCCCTGGGGACGGTTGGGGAGGGGGCGCAGGGCCCTCTGTACCGCCCTTCCTCCTCCCGGGGAGAGGCGGGGGAGGGGGGAGGTAGCTCTGGGTGTAGCGCGGCAGCAGCGGAAGACGGCCCCTAGCCCAGCGGCCGCCCGATAAGCATCTCCCCCTCCCCCTACTACGGGCATCCACGTGCTTCACATTCTTGGACGTCTGGGAGCGGGCAGAGGTGTGAGTGGTTGAGATTGGTGGGGGACAGATGGGGAGCCACATCCTGTGCCCCCCCTTGTCCTCTAATGCACCGAAATGGGGGATCTGGGGAGAGAGGCGAGGTCCCTAGGGCCCTGCAGGACCCAGGAGGCTGCCTCCTCCCACAGCCAACCTGCTCCTCCCACCTTCAGTGGAAGTGAAGTGGGCAGTGAATTCCCCAAGAGGGGGGTGGAGGCGGCTCCAGTCACCAGAGGACTTCCACACACAAGAGGTCCCTTCCAAGGCGGTAGCATTGGCCCCACATATTCTAGATGGAGTCTAGTTGCCACCCTCAGACTCCAGGTCCTTCCTGTGCCTCAGGGCAAGTCTCCAGTGCCCCCCACCACCAATCACTCCCAACCTTGCAGCCTCAGGACCTGAGCCACTGAGACCTCACTGACTTATACAAACACCAACGCTCAGACTAGAGGAACTCTAGGTCTACCCCACTCCGAACGGGTGTGGGGACAGGTCTCCACTTTGCCATGTCCAGTGGTTTAGGGGAAGCAGGACTTACCAATACACTGCCTGTCCTACATGCTGTGATCCTCCTCCCCCTCCAGTTCTGGGCCAGGAAGAGCTGAGCTGTCCCCATGGGCTAAGAAGAGACAGGGGCTGGAGTCCAAGGTCTCAGATCCCAGCTTCTCTCCTGCCTCTGGAGAAGGTGGCCAAGGCAGTGGAAGGGGTGACTCTGGCAGCCCCTGCCCCAACTATCCCACTAGGGGAGAGGGGCCTTACTCCAGCACTTGGAGAATGAGAAAAAAGGTCCTAAAGTCACCCTCTCACTCTCTCTCCTTCCAAAGTCAACGGTGGATATCCTCCCTCTGCTGTCTACAGCCACACAGCAGATTCAGCCCCGGAGGCAAAGGTCGGGGACAGGACAATAGGAAAAGCTGGGATTGAAGTGGCTCTGGGAGGGCAGAGGTGGGCTCTCTGTCCATCTCAGGTCTCTCTCCTCAAAGCAAGAGGGGCTAGGTCCTTTGCCCTTCAACCTTCTCCAATCTGCCAGGCCCCCTAGACCCACTCCACCCCTCCTCCCAGGCAGGCAGGAGGGAGGTGGCAGGTCATGAAGGGTGGGAGATCCTCCAGGGAAGAGCTTTCCCCAGGGAAGAGCCCAAAGTCCAGTAAGTAGGTGAAGAAACCTGAGCCATCTAACAATAACCCCTTTGCGCCTGCTCCCGCCCACCCAGTGTACACTGCCTCACAGCTAGGCAGGGAAATGCCTAGGTGTACACCCTGGTGCTCCCAGCTCCTAGGTGTGCACAGAGCCCTTCCTCCCAGAGGAGCTTGCACCCAAGCAGGGGTCAACAAGGAGAAAAGATGATCAGGCTGTCAGGATGCTAGGATTCTCATTAGTGCCCCTCTTAGGAAGGGACAGCCCAGGGCCTGGCCCTATCCCCAAGTGAATTCAGGGTAACAAAAGGACTCGGTGGGGTGGGGGGCTGGGAAGGGATGCAGTCCTCATTTCCAGAGTAGCCCCGGACCCACAAAAACAAACTCATCCCCCAGAGAACAAGTCGGATTAGGATTAGGGGCAGAGGGATTCTTCCCACCAGAGCAGCTTCTCTCCTCTCCACTCCTGGGGATGAAAGCCTCAAAGATGACAGCTAAGTGTCTGGGGCCAGGACAACCCCCACATGGACCCAGTGCATCTTGCCAAGATGGAAGGTTAGTTAGGATGGTAGACGGGTGTCTGATGAAGTTGCCCCTTCTGTCACACCCCGCTGTCAATAAGACATCGAGTGCTCCCCTGACACCCACTCTAATGACGCAAGAGCAGGGGCTGGGGGCAGCAGCTGTTGCACAGGAAGGGGCTCTCCCTCGAGCTTTGGCAGAAGTGGGATCTGGGGAGGGGAGCAGACCTTTACCCCACCCTCCAGCCTGCTGTGAAGCTACTGGATTCCAGGCAAGAAGATATAAACTGGGGGCAAGGGGCTTGGGCTTCATTTCTCCTGGAAGAAGTGAAACAAGAGATGAAGGAATGTCTCTTGAAAAAAGGAACCCTCAAAGTTCCTCAGCCCTAATCTAAGAAATTGCACTCAGGGTTACTGGGGGTGGGAGGGTGGGAGTGCAATTGTCCAGCAAGGGCAACATGGATTAAGTGAAAGGTAGAGACAAAATCCCTATCCCTGAGGAGCAGTAGAAGCCCTACCGCCCACTCCCACCCCCTACAGCAGCAGAGGGAGAGACCGGTACATACAGTGGTTTGAGCCATTCCAAAGCGGAGTCCGGAGAGGGGTGGAGTAAGGACCCGAGGCGGGAAGCCCCTTCTCCGGGAGCAAACAGGCCCGGTTCTGGTTATAAAAATCCACCACTAGGAAGGGGTTAGGGGTGGGACCCCCCATTTCCACACTTTCGTACATCTTCCCCCTCGAAGGCAGGAGGTGCGAGCTGGGAAGTCCTGCGCGCTGCCCCCGTCACTCAGCCGGCGGCGCCATCCGAGTAGAGCAGCTGGGGGCGAGGAGACGTCCCCTCGCCCTGACTGGTGACCTGGGCAGGGGGCGGCCCCCTGCCCTGAAGTCTACACGACTAAGTCCGCCGGCGGCTCTGCCAGTCCCAGTGAGAAGCGAGGAAGTTGTGTGTGCTGGGAGCAGGGGATCCCTTGGCTCTCCTAGGGAAACCCGGCGGGGTCCGGGAACTCAGCAGCTTCACTTCGAGTGGGCTCCTGTCCAGAGTCTCGTGGCGTCCGAGGCAGAGTCCCGCTGCGCCCCAAGTCCGCAGGCCAGGGGCGGGATCAGCGCGGTGCGGGGGGTCAAAGAGCACTTCCTCGTCCCCGCTGGGGATCCCGGGCTTCTCCGAGGTTCTCCGTGGGATTCCGGGTTGGGGTGGGGACCCCGCGCGGTTCCGCCTCTGCCAGGCGAGGGACAGCCGGCGACTCCCTCGGTCTCCGGTGGTGCGCGCCGCAGCACCCCCAACCTCATTTCGGCGCGCCCCCTCCCCTCCAGGTACCACCCCCTTTCCTCTGCCCCGCCCTGTCCAGGCACCGCCCCTGGCTTAACCCATTCCCGGCGGGTCTGGCTGCCCCGGGAGAAACGCAGGGAACCGAGAGGGAGAGGCGGCCCGTGGACAGGCGAGTGGGGGCAGCCTGGGAAGGGGGAGGAGAGGAAAAGGAAGGGGGAAAGGCATCAGAGGAGGAGTACATAGAGCACAGAGGGAGGCCGAGTACAGGGAGAGGAGGGGGTTGCGGGGGGACTAGGACGGAAGAGGGGCGGGCGTCTTCCCTAGTCTCAGTTCCCGCTCCCAGGCTCCCCCATGGTTTGGTCTGTCCCCAGCCGAGTGAAGCCGTGGTGGAGTTGGTGGTGGGGCGGTGAAGGGGGGGTGGTCCCGGCGTCCTCCCCTAAACACACACCCCACCCAGGCTGTGCCTCATTTGCCTAATGCAATGCGGCTGAACTCGCGCTGAACTCGCCTGGCGGCGCCTCACCTCCGAGTGACCCACCCACCACTACCCGTGACATCACCCGCCCGCCTGCCCCCTGCCCGGCAGGACCGGGCCACCTCCCCGGGAGACTCGGAGGGCGGCCGCAGGAGGCGTAGGGCTGGGGTGCGCTGGGCTGTGTTGGCGCCCGGGTGTGGCATTGTGCAGCTCCGAGGTTGTGTCGGAATGAGACACCGGTTTGTGTCATTGTCTGTGACATCATGTGTGACTCCAGCCGCCGGAACCCGACGCGGCAGCGCGGGTGCTGTTAGCACAAACACAAGCAGAGGGGGCTCTCCTCCCCACGCTCTGCGTGCTTCCGGTGAGCAAAGCCCCGCCCAGGGTGTCTCCCAACTGGGGAACCAGGATCGGCCCCTGGTGCAGGGTCCGGCGGTGGAGATAAAAGGAGGAGCTGGTGCCTTCCCGTTGACTACTTTATCCTGGAAGCCCTGGGGATGCACGTTTCATTGGAAGAAAGGCCTAGCTTGGGTAGGACCCTAGAGAGGAGATACTCCTGGAGGAGGGGGTATCCTATTACCCGCACTCTCTAAAAAGAGTGGAGATGTACATGCTACCCAAGGATATTCTTCTGGAAGCCTGGTTCTTTATATACATTGTCATTTTATACGCACAGCAACTTCAAGAGATAAGTTTTACAAATAAAGAAACCGGTCTCAGCAAGACTATGTGGGTTGTCCAAGATCATATTACTAATAATAAAGGGTAGAGCAAGGGTTTTAACTTTCTGCTGCCAAAGCCCATGTTCTTACCAAGCCAGGCCAATTCAAGGTACTTTTCTGAGAACCTTCTATGTGGACACTCGGGGGAACGTGCCCTGGTAGACCTTAAGGAGCAACAGCCATTAAGCAAATAATCACTATATACACACACAATTGCAAACTGAGATAATGGTATTATGCTCTGAATAATTAACATAGGCACCTAATTTAGGTTGAACTAAATTAGGGAAGAACTCAAATAAAACAGACCTACTGTAAGGCAAAGTTTATAAGTTAATCAGGCAAAGAGTAGAAAGGATGAATGTTGTCCCAGTAAAAGAACAACTCCCAGTAAACGGGTGTAGTCCCAGTAAAAGAGCAAGCCTGGGCCGGGCGCAGTGGCTGAAGCCTGTAATCCCAGCACTTTGGGAGGCCGGGGCAGGTGGATCACAAGGTCAAGATATCGAGACCATCCTGGTCAACATGGTGAAACCCCATCTCTACTAAAAATACAAAATATTAGCTGGGCATGGTGGCGCATGCCTGTAATCCCAGCTACTCAGGAAGCTGAGGCAGGAGAATTGCCTGAACCCAGGAGGCGGAGGTTGCGGTGACCCGAGATCACGCCATTGCACTCCAGCCTGGGGAACAAGAGCGAAACTCCGTCTCAAAAAAATAAAAAGAGCAAGCCTGTGCAAAGGCCCTGGGGTTACAGGAGTTGGTAAGTTCATTCAAGAAACTGGCAGAAGGCTAGGATGATGGAGCATAAAATTCAAAAGGAAAAAGTAAACAAGACCAGGCTGGAGAGGTGGGCTCAGGCCAGACCAGGCGGCTTATAGGCCTCAATAAGGCTTTTGGAGTTTATCCTAAATGCAAGGAAAAGCCATAGAAAGATTTCAAGCAAAGGAGAGGTAAGATCATATTTACAGTATAAAAAGATCTTTCCAGCAGCTGTGTGAAGAATGGATTATAGGAGGGCAAGAGAGACCAGGTAAAAGCTACTGCAGCAGTCCAGGCAGCAGACAAGGGTGGCTTAGCCTAGGAGACTGGAAGTGCTCATGGACAGAGGAAGGTGAAAGGTGGATTCACTAGATATTTTAAAGGTAAAATCAATGTGGCAGAGGGTAGGGTAGGAGGTATGGGAAAAGAGGTAGCAGGTAGCAAAGAGGCTTATGCATCAGTGAAATGCCTGAGACTGCAAAGCAGAGAAGTCCACTGGGCTGCTGGGCAGGTGGGTGTGGGACCCCGAAGTGCAGTCAGGGTTGCAGATGGAATGCTGGGGTTTGGGGGCAGGTATGCAAATCTTGACAGTGGATGAAACTGACGGGGAAGAGGACAGAGTGCTTCCATGCCCTTGGGATCTTTCCTCTCAAATGATGGAGCTAGGCTCTGTGCTCACAGCTGCAAGTTGCTAAGGGACCTGAGACTCTGCCCCTGCCATCAAAGACTTTATGGTCAGGAAAAGAGGTCCCAAAGATTACAGCTCACGGCAGCAACAGGGGAGAAGCAACTTCATGGTAGAAAGATGAGTGTTGTTAAAAAATAAATAAGGACCCATAGGCATTCTAAGGAGGGAGGGAGAGTGTGGCAAAGAAGGGGGAACATCTGTGAAGATTTCTGGGAAGAGGCGGCATTCAAGATGTTCCTCGAAGGACAGATAGGATTTCCGGAGCTGGAGAGGAGAAGCTAGGGCAAGAGGCCTGTTCTGGGCAACAGCAAGGTCATGGGGCAGGTCAGAGCAGAACACACTGTCCTGGGACAGTGGGAGAAGAGGGAAACAAGGAAGGCTCTGGCCAGCAGCTGGGGCTAGGGGCCTCTGGTGGCAGCTGTCTGCAGGCCTGGGGCCCCATCCTGCTCAGCCTTATCCCTCCCTCAGCTCCTCAGGGCTTTGCATTTAGTAAGCCCTCAGCAGGTGCGGGCTGAACTGGCCCCCACTTGTGCCAGGCAGAGCCTCCTCCTGTCCCCAACCCCATCTGGAGGGGACAAGAAACAGGAAATCATGAGGCCTAGTGCCAGGTGGACACTGGGTCCCAGTACAGAGTGGTGCCATCCCCCAAGACAGTCCCCAGCTCTACCCTGCCCCTCACTATCAGAGCCTTGCAGGGTATGTGAAACTCACCAAGGGTCTCAGCAGGAAGTAGGCCACCATGGCCTAACAGCAACTTGCCCAGCCAGGGAAGGATTAGAAGTCTTGCTTTACTTTATGTATTTATTTATTTGAGACAGTCTCATTCTGTTGCCCAGGCTGGAGTGCAGTGGTGCGATGTCAGCCCACTGCAACCTCCACCTCCAGGGTTCAAGTGATTCTCATGCCTCAGCCTCCCGAGTAGCTGGACTTACAGGCACACACCAGCATGCCCAGCTTATTTTTGTATGTTTTGTAGAGATGGGGTTTTGCCATGTTGCCAAAGCTGGTCTCGAACTCCTGAGCTCAAGCAATGCTCCCACCTTGGCCTCCTAAAGTGCTGGGATTACAGCCACTGTGCCTGGCCAGACGTTTTGCTTTAAAGAGGAGGAAACAGATTTGGAGAGAGCTTGAGTGACCTGCCCAAGGCCACACAGAAAGAACTGTCCTTTAAGGCTCCTGCCCATGGAAAGCCCTTGGTCTGTGGGCAGGTTGAGGTTTCCAGCAACCCAGAAGCCAAAATGGGGAGGGGAGTACCTCTATTTCTGACAGCCAAAGGTTGAGTGGCCTCCAATCTACCCTGGAGCCTGATTCACTGGCAGTGCCCCAACTCCATAGAGGAGGAGGAGGAGGAAGGCACGGCCCCAAAATCACTTAAGAGATGGGAACCACTTCCTCTTTCTGCAGACACTACTCCCTCACAGGGCAGTCAGGCCTTCACTGGCACAGCCCCATAGGCAACACATCCCTTGGCATGGGGTAGACACGATACCTCCCGCCCTCACCCACTTCAAAGGAAGAAGGGCTTCCTTCCCTGAGTCCCCTCCCCCAGTCCATGCTGGGATCTTGTCCAGAGGGAACCTGTGCATTATCCTTCCTGGGAGATGAAAGGTGAGGGACCCCATATTCATTAAAAACTCCATGTAATGGTCTTTTGGCTGACTCTACATTTTGGCCTACGAGAAAAGCATTGTTAGGCAGCACTGTCCCCTTGAGCTGTGTCCCTCCTATTGTCCAGGGAAAGAGTGAGAAGCAAGAAGGGAGGGAGGATGCAGAGACTGCAACAGGGAGGAAGTGGCAGAGGATAGGAAGAAGGGAAGGACACAACCTCCTCCTTTCTGCCTTCTGCTGGGGCTCACCCAGACCCTCAGGCACTCCCCAGTCTCTAGGCACACAAAGCAAATATGCAGCCACCCTTTTGGGGTTCCCATCCCCAGCTTCTCTGTTGATTGCTTGCAACTTCTTTGCCTACATCCACAAATTGAAACAAAGTAAGAATAAGAACTGTGGCTTTTACACCCTGTTCCTTCATGTCTGTCTGGAGATCGTGGGGAGGGTGCCTGCTGAGTTCTGCAAACTCCCGTGGGCTACAGCCGGCAGATTTAGGGGTGGGGATGGTGTGAACAGATTGTATCCACAGCTTCCAGGACAAGAAGGAGATCTGGCCCAGGCCCCTTATCTTTCTTTCCCTCCAGTCTTCAGGATCCAAAACAGAGAAGATTGGGTATCGCTTGGGCCTTCCCTACGCCCCCTACCGGGGGAAGGCAGGTTCTAAGGCAGAGAAAGGGCCTCTGCAGTGAGGGAGGGGGTTTCAATCAGCACTGAACCCCACCCGCCATGCTTCAACAATCCCCTCTCCCTATTCTGGATGGTGGAAAACAGCCTGGCTTTACAATCCTACAGTCATGATTCTGCAGTACTTTAACCTCCCCCAGCACTGTGTCCTCTGTGTAAGTGGGGATAATGTCCCTCTTCCAGAATTGCAGGGATTAAGATTTGTAAAACACCGACAAAGCCCCCGACACACAGTAGGTGCTCTATAGATGTCAGCATTCCATTCTCTCCAGCTCCCACCTACAAAAGGCCTGGGTCCCATGGCATCAGGTCACATGCAAGGCACAGAGCTAAAGCAGTAGTAGATGATCTTGCCTAATCTGCAGCCCTCTGAGGTGGGTTCTGGTAATATCCCTATTTTACAGAAGAAGCAACATTCTCAGCCTGGGTGCAGTGGCTCATGCCTGTGGTCCCAGCACTTTGGGAGGCCAAGGAAGGCAGATTCCTTGAGCTCAGGAATTTGAGACCAGCAGGCCACATTTTGAGGCCCTCTCTCAAAAAAAAAAAGAGGCCAGGCACGGTGGCTAATACCTGTAATCCTAGCACTTTGGGAGGCCGAGGCAGGCAGATCACCTGAGGTCGGAGTTTGAAACCAGCCTGGTCAACATGGTAAAACACCATCTCTACTAAAAATACAAAAGAATTAGACCAGTGTGGTGGCAGGTGCCTGTAATCGCGGCTACTCGGGAGGCTGAGGCAAGAGTATCACTTGAACCCGGGAGGTGGAGGTTTCAGAGAGCTAAGAGATTGCGCCACTGCACTCCTGCTTGGGTGACAGAGCAGGACTCCGTCTCAAAACAAAAGAAAAAACAAAACAAAACAAAAAGAGAAACATGCTCTGAGAGATTATCAGCAAGTAGTAAGTGGCACAAATGTCCAAGTTATTGTTGTTTTTGAGACAGAGTCTTGCTCTGTCACCCAGAGCAAGAAGTGCAGTGGCATGATCTTGGCTCACTTTAGCCTCAACCTCTTAGGCTCAAGTGATCCTTCCACCTCAGCTTCCCGAGTAGCTGAGACTACAGGTGTGTGCTACCATATCCAGCTAATTTCTTCTCTCTGGTAGAGGCAGGGTCTCGCTATGTTGCACAGGCTGGTCTCAAACTCCTAGGCTCAAGCCCCCACCTCAGCCTCCGAAAGTGCTGGAATTACAGGCATGTGTCACTGCACCTAGCCAGAGTCCAAGTTTTATTCATTTATTAATTTATTTTTGGAGACAGAATCTCGCTGTATCGCCCAGGCTGGAGTGCAGTGGCGCAATCTCAGCTTACTACAACCTTCGCCTCCCGGATTCAAGCAATTCCCCTGCCTCAGCCTCCTGAGTAGCTGGGATTACAGACATGCACCACCTCGCCCAGCTAGTTTTTTTATTTTTAGTAGAGACAGGGTTTCACCATGTTGGCCAGGCTGGTCTCAAACTCCTGACCTCAGGTCATCTGCCCGCCTTGGCCTCCCAAAGTGCTGGGATTACAGGTGTGAGCCACCACGCCTGGCCCAGTGTCCAGCTTTTAAACTCATCACTACAATGCCTACTCCACAGGCCCCAGTCAGACTCCTTTGCCCATGGGATTCCCAGGCTGAACAAAAGAGGCAGATCAGTTTTCCCCTCCAGCCCAGAAGAACAGTAAGAACCCAAACCAAAGACCACTCCTCTTTAAGCACTCTATGCCCTAAGTCACACACCCCCGCCCCAACATACAGACAAGTTGACTCTTCCTCCTCAGCTCTAGATTTAATTCTCCCAAAACACTCTCAGGTCTCTAACCCTCTCACCCAATACACACAAGTCATTAATACCCTTCCCAATACACACCCAAGCCATGACCCCACCCCCAAAACACACACAATCCTGACCCTCCCCATAGTGCACACAGAATCCCAAACTTCCACAGTAAACACCAGTCTTCAGAGACCAAGCCCCAGAGGCCGGTTTAGGGGGTGGAGGAGAATCGCTGTACCATCTCTAGGACTCCCACCCTGGCTCCCATGGAGACTGTAGCACTACAAATACCCAGCCCTCCCCACAGTGACCTGGAGACAATTTCTGTTGGTCCCATAGGCTACTAGGTCTCTGAAGGGCACACCCAGGCCACCAAAGGTGCTGCCTCCTCCCCATCTGGGGAGAAGGATGATGGGGGAGGAGGGGCTCAACACCTTTGGTGGGGAATGGGAGGAAGCCTCATCAGCAAGGATTCCTACAAAAAGGGTGTGGGCAGACTAGGGAAGACCACTGCTCTTGCAGGAATAGAGGACCATGGATTGTCATCTCTCCCAGGAAATGCCTCACCCTCAGCACCAGCCCTAAGGCCAGGAGAGCAGCGAAAGCTAAACTGCCTCCATCTCCAAGACCAGGCATGTGACAATTTTATCTGTCATGCTTTCCTACACAGAGCTCAGGAGCTCTGTCCACCAGGCAGCCCCGGCTCTGCAAAAGGAGGGAGATGCCAGGCTCCTTCAGACCCATGCCACACCTCTGGTCCCAGAGATGAGGAAGGTCAGGGAGAAGCTCAGAAGCTAAGGGGCTGGGTTCAGAGAAAAGTTGTTGTTGTTTACTAGGGAGAGGGGAGGGGCAGGGAAATGAAAAGGCTCACAGAGGGAGGGGGCAGGAAGGGGGCATTGCCTAACCTGGGTGGAGAATGCCAAAGAAGGCTACACTTGCCTGAAATGTGGGCACCCCACCCATATTTGGGGAGAAGGTTACCAGGATGGGAAGCCCTCCCCACCCATCTCTAAGAAAGAGGAAGAAGCTTGCAACATTCAGGGGAGGGCAAAGCATTTGCTCCCTCTGGCCAGGATGGGCAAGGACGGGCCAGGCCCCTGCCCCCACCTCCAACCCTTCAGTGAGCCCAGGCTGCAGGTGGAGAGAGTGTCTGGGAACTCTGTTGCCATTACCTGGGTTAGGACAAGTTGTCCACAAGCACCAGGTCGCAGGTCCCCAACTTCTCCTCTCTCAAAAATCTTACCCTGAGCTGGATGCAGTGGCACATGCCTATATCTCCAGCACTTTGAGGCGAAGGCAGGAGGACTGCTTGAGCTCAGGAGTTTGAGACCAGCCTGGGCAACATGGTAAGACCTTGTCTCTGAAAAATCAAAAAATTAGCCTGGTGCGGTGATGCACACCTGTAGTCCCAGCTACTCCCAAGGATGCCTTAAGCCCAAGGATACCTTAAGCCCAAGAGATCAAGCCTGCAGTGAGCTGTGATCATGTTAATGCACTCCCACCTGGGAGACAGAGTGAAACCCTATGTAAAAAAAAGAAAGCCAGGCGTGGTGGCTCACACCTGTAATCCCAACACTTTGGGAGGCTGAGGCAGGCAGATGACTTGAGGGCACGAGTCCAAGACTGGCCTGGCCAACATGATAAAACCCCATCTCTACTAAAAATACCAAAAATTTAGCTGGGTACATGGCACCCACCTATAATCACAGCTATTTGGGAGCCAGAGGCATGAGAATCTCTGGAACCTGGGAGGCAGAGACTACAGTAAGCCAAGATGGTGCCACTACACTCCAGCCTGGATGACAGAGCAAGACCCTGCCTTAAAAAGTAAAAATAAAATCCTACCCTGTCAGGAAGCTAGACATTCTTCTAGTTCCAGTGGCCCAATCCCAGAATATAAATCACAGTCCCTTTAAATGCAGTGAATATTCTACAAAGATACACCAACTCATTCCCCAGCAACCCTAAACCCCAGAGGCTGGCCTCTATCCATCACTAACACAGACTGGAGGACCAAACAAAAATCAGAGTCCCCAGTTTCTATCCATCCCACACTCCTACGTGAGGTGAAGAGAAGAGACAGCAGAAACAGAAGACAAAGGTTTGATAAGGGGTGGCAAGAGAAACTGAGACAGCACCTGCCTGCCCACTGGCCCCAGAGCAGAAAGGGTGGGGAACGTAAAGAACACAGACATAGAGCCCCTGCTCCTGGTGGCTGGTGGAGTCTGGGAGGGAGGGGGCCACAGCTAAGCCAGAGGAGGCAATCCAGGAAGCAGTGGTGGCGGTGGGCAGCCAGCCAGTGCGGGCAGTGAGGCGCCCAGCCAGGGCCTGCCCCAGGGACAAAGAGACTCCCTGGCTCCGGGGAGAGAGCGCTGCCCCCATACTGAGAGGGGGGCACTGACCCAGCCCAGCCAGGCACACAGGGCAGTGGTGCCAGGCAGCTTGCCCACAGCCTGAGAGGGTGGTGGGTGCCCAGGGCAGGGTGTGCAGTCCCTGCCGGCCAGAAGAGGTGGGACACATTTCTCAGGTCAACAGCTGACTGGCTGGCCAGCCAGCAGCCCATGACCCATTCTGCTGCTTCCACCCCCTCCTGTCCCAGGCCAGGCCCCTGCTCCCTCCTCCCCCCAGCTCTGGCCTGGCGCCCAGCTGGGCCCTGGGGGCCAGAGTTACTGTAAGCGGCCTGGCAGGCCCCAGCCCTGGACTCTGCCAGCTGGCCATAGCTGCTGCCACCTCCCACTACCTGGCTCGGCCAGCCAGCGAAGGGTACTGAGACCCCTGCCCTGCCAACGAGTGACCCCCCCATGGCAGAGGGTGGAGACAAAGAAAACACATGCCCTGCCAAGACCACGCATGCATCCGGGGCCAGAGTCCAGGCCAAGTGTCCCCTCCTGGGACACTCACCCTATTCACCCGGCCAGACCATGGGCCCCTCCCTCTCATCCTCCCCACAAAAGGAAGCACATCCTAGCATAGCCAGGGGGTGGAGCTGGCAGGGGTAGAGGTGGGGTTCCAGCCAGCCTTCCTCCGTCTGCTCCTTGAAGCCCTTTCCCTCAGAGGCACCGAGTCAGGGTGGGGCGTAGGTGGTGTGCTGCTCTCACTCTAGGTAGAGCTGCCATTTCCATCAAACATCAAGAGGTTTGTTTACCCACCTCCAGCCTCTGTGTCCAGTCCTTGGAGCTATTTTATAAGGCCCCAACAGCATAGCACAGAAGAGGGGTGTGAGCGCCACTGCAGGCCAGAATAGCATGGCTTCATCTCCCCCTCTGCCACCCCCAACTTCAAACACAGCCACCATGATTGGCCTAAAGGCCATAGGGCTTTCATTTTCAAGATCTCAAAGGACGGTCACCCCAACTGGAGAAGATGCAGAGCACCGTGCCTTCCACTCACAGCAGAACAGACATGTCCAGAGCCCAAGCTCTGAGGCCCACCGCCCTCCACGGTCCCCTCCCACCCCCTTTCCCCCGACACCCAGACTTACTGGCTGGGGATGGTGTGCTATATCCACTAACTGGAAGCTGGTGCTGGAGAGTGGTCAGAGCGCCTGGTGGGGAGAGTCCACCCAGCATAGGAGGGAAGAAGAAGGCGTAGGGAGGCACCGGGTACCCATTGAGGTGCCCGGCCCCAGGTGTCGGGCAGGAGCTGCTGTTGCTGGCCATGCCAGGCGGCCACAGTCAGAAGGGAGGCAGACAGTCTGGCAGGGGGCTCTGGTGGGCTTCAGACCGCCCCTCCTCGGGGCATGGGGCCTGGGCCCAGACGGGGTTTGGGTGGTCAACCCACCCGCCCTGTCCTGGAGCTGCTGTCCTCTAATCTCAGTCTCCTGGAGCCCCACCCTAGCTGGGGGCCAGGTGGGTTGGGGGATGTCTCAAGAGCCGGTCCTTTGGTCAAGCAGTTCTGTGAGCTGGCACTTTCCTGGGAAGGTCCAGAGCTGGCCTTCAGGGCACCAAAAAAGATCCCACTCCTAGATGGGCCCCAGCTAGGCGGCTGAGGGGGCCATGTCCTGTGATGCTGCAGAAAGAAGAAAGACAGGTGAGTGGGCACTGAGGAACAGGCACATGGGCATTCCCCGTGGAGCTCCCCGACCTGAGCTGCTGGATATTTTCCCGTGGCACCCAGCTGAGCAGACAGCTGGCACCATGCCTGGCTGGCAGAGATGACCTGGAAGCAGGGCCCAGACACTGCTAGGGGTGGCAGGATAGCACAGGCAGGCTGGGGAGACACGGACAGAACTCAGAGACTTGAAGGCCCTCTCCCCACCAATCCTGAGGGGAAAGAGTCCACAGTGCCACCTCAAGGGATCACTATAGTAGAAGCAGGCACCTGGCCCTCCTTCCCCCAGTGAGGGTTACCTGAGGTCAAGATGCAGAGAACGTGTGCTTGTGGGGAAGAGGGAGGGGGAGGAAAAGCTGCTTCCCTAAAGCATTGGTACTTCTCAGAAAAATGACTCTTAAGCCAGGGGGCCCCTCTTACACCACTTCCCCCCTGCCAAATCTAAGCCCCAGCACCCCAGACAAGTTTGTCCCACAGGCCCTGGGAGTAGGCCCATTTACATACACATGAATAGGAAAATGGGAACCAAGGACTCCTAGGTATCATCTCCAGTGCTTAACAGCATGGACGGTCCAGGGGTAGGGGATGTATAGGAGGGCAAGGACTGCCCAGGAAGACTCCTACCCCCAAACAAGGAAGGAGAGATTGATGTCAGGGTTTACCCACATACTTCTGTCTGCAGAAGCAAAACATATTGAGTGGGGTGGGAGGTGGGAAGAAGAAAATGAAAGGCCAGATGCCCCCTTCACCAGTGTGAATACAGATCCACACAGTTTGAACAGCTGGCACCAGAGGATATATACAGATAATACCATGGGGAGAGAGAGAGAGACAGAGATGAACCCAGAGATTCCACAACACAGTGAGACAGACAGGCAGCAACACGAGCAAAGTGAGAGATCATGAGGAACATATCCACAAGAGGACAAGAGGATGCTTCCAATCCATTGTGGGTATAGGTTATACATAAACATATATGCACATATTCATTTATGAGATATATATATATATATGAAAGACAAAAGAAAAGAGACAGACAAAAAAAAAATGGCCAATCAAAAGCACAATGAGGCCGGACATGGTGGCTCATACCCGTAATCCTACCACTTTGGGAGGCCAAGGTAGATAGATCACCTGAATCAGGGGTTCAAGACCAGCCTGGCCAACGTGGCAAAACCCCATCTCTACTAAAAATATAAAAATTAGCCAGGCGTGGTGGCACATGCCTATAATCCCAGCTACTCAGGAGGCTGAAGCAAGAGAATTGCTTGAACCTGGGAGGCAGTGAGCCGAGATTGCGCAACTGCACTTCAGCCCGAGCAACAGAGACTCCATCTCAAGAAAAAAAAAAAAAGGACAATGAGATACCACTTCATACCCACTAGGCTAGCTATAATAAGAAAGACAGATAATAACAAGTATTGGTAAGGATGTGGAGAAATTAGAATCCTCATATATTGCTGGTGGGAATGTAAAATAGAATAGCTGTTTTGGAAAACAGTTTGGCAGGTCCTCAAAAGGTTAAACACAGCAGTAGCATGTGACCCAGCAATGCTACTCCTAGGTATCTACCCAGGAGACATGACAATGTAAGTCTACAGAAAGACTTATGTATGAACATTTACAGCATCATTATTCCTAATGGCCAAAAAGTGGAACCAACCCAAAACTCCATCCACTGACAGGGGCTGGGGCATGGATGTGAGTGAGGAAAATGGGACGTGACTATTGATGGATATGGGGGCCCTTTTTGGGGTGATGAAAATGTTCTAAAATTGATTGTGGTGGTAGTTGCCCAACTCTGAATATACTAAAACCACTGAATTGTACACTTTAATGGGTAAATTTTATGGGATGTGAATGATATCTCAATAAAGCTGTTTTAAAAAGAGAGAAGAAAGAGGCCGGGTGTGGTGGCTCAAGCCTGTAATCCCAGCACTTTGGGAGGCCGAGGTGGGTGGATCACGAGGTCAAGAGATCGAGACCATCCTGGTCAACATGGTGAAACCCCGTCTCTACTAAAAATACAAAAAATTAGCTGGGCATGGTGGCGCGTGCCTGTAATCCAAGCTACTCAGGAGGCTGAGGCAGGAGAATTGCCTGAACCCAGGAGGCGGAGGTTGCGGAGAGCCGAGATCGCACCATTGTACTCCAGCCTGGGTAACAAGAGCGAAACTCCGACTCAAAAAAAAAAAGAAAAAAAGAATAGAAGCAGGGCCACAGAGACTCAAAATAAACTAACACCCCCTATACCTTGCCACTCCACCCCAAGCTCAGGATACACTAGGTTCCAAGCTCTACGCCCCAGACTCCAGGCTCAAACCTGGAGTCCTGGGGACATGCACATGGCCAGCATTTGGTTGAGGACCAGGCCTGGGAAGGGGGAGTTCCTGCCAAGGACACTGTGGAAGAGGCCAGGACTTCTGGCCCAGCTGAGCCAGCCAGGCAGCCAGCCTGTGTGGAACTGAGGGAGAGAGGGCAGGAGGGTACAGGTACTGGGCTAGGGAGGGGAAGTTGCCCCAGGAGTAAAATCTGGTAATGACCACGATTTTTACTGTTACTCATTATGACAATCATAGGGCCTCTCCTCACACCTGAATAAAGAGTCCCCTTCCTTCCCCAGGCTCCTGACAACTCCCTCCTAGGCTGAGGGCTGATGTCAGAGGAACAGGGCCCCACCCACTGGACCAGCTGCCACCCTGGCCCTGCGCTCCCTCCCCCTGGCCACCGCTCCTATGGGGCCCCACACAATGGGAACTGGAGCTGGGGGAACCATGCAAAGGAAGAAGGGGCTAGCGGAACCTCATCGTTCCTACAGTTGGACCCTCACACACAAATACACACCACACGCTTGCAGAAACTCATGCTTGCAGGTCTACAGAAAACATCTGGGTGGGCGAGAGCACAACTGCAGCCCCAGCCTGTGTGTGTGCAGGCATGCATGTGAGGAGAGGGAGCCTGGAGATACCATCTCTCCACACCTGGACTCCCCCACACAATGAACACAGCTCAGAAATTGCATGCATAGGCCCCAGTACACAGCTCCCCAAAGACACAACCACGGCCCCACAGTCTCCAAAACTGCACATTCTTCGGTCCTCACACAGCCAGGCTGCCCCTTATACCTGCTACTTCTGCCAGAAGATGCTCTGAGGTCCTCCCTGTGGGCCCAGCCCATGCCCCAGGTCCACAAGTATTCAGGTGAATTCACACCCACACAGAGGTCTGCCTCTCTCAAGGTGAGGCCCAAGAAGCAGCTGACCCAAAGTGAGGCCTCCATAATCCAGGCTGAGGCCCAGAAAGCCATCACTGCAGACCCCAGGAATCCTGACCCAGCCTTTGGGGTATGGGAGGCCAGTTCAGTCAGTCCAGCCTGGACCCTCTGGAACCCACCTATGCTCCCAGAGAAGAGAGAACCACAGCCACCTCAACTCTGCCCCTGAGGAGTTTACAACTGAACCAAACTTCAATCCCCACTACTACAACCTCATCCCCCAGCCCACCACCCACAAACACTACAGGGCAAGGCTGGAAGCCTCCTCAAACCCCTATCAGAGCATCCAAAAAGCCTAACCTACCTCTGCCTGCAAACTTCAGTGCAAATTTACTCAGCTCCCTGGGGAGGGCCTTGAGCCGCAGGAGGGGTTAAAGGTCACAAAAATGGGCCAAGGGCCAGATAGACCAGAGAACAGGGATGGGCAAGGGCAGGGATGACCAGGGTGGGGCTGAAAGAAGCACAGGCTCTGCCTCAGAAGGTCCTTCAGGAGCTGTGACCCCCAGAGAGATGCCTGGGCCTCAGCCTGCTACGTCCCAGGGGTGGAGAAGGCCCCAGCAGAGAATAGAAACCAGTACCAAATAGAGGGAAAACAAACTACCCACATCCAACCTCCACCCTATGCCAGTCACCTCCACTGCCCACGGGCACCCTCCCCTGAGAGAGAGAAAGCCACAGGCCCACACCTCCAGTATGCCAAGCCTAGCCTAAGCACAGCAATAAAAGGGGTAGAGGGCTGGAGCTCCTGCAACTAACCACACAGCCCTGCTCACTAGGGCTGCTTTTACCCTCAGAAGGTGCTAGGATCCCTTCCCCAGCGTCAGCGTCCCTAGCTGCCCATGTGTTATACCCCACAGTCACACACCTACAGAAAAAGGTGAGAGCTTTCTGAGGCATGAAAAAGCGAGAAACAACCAAATGCTGGAAGGGTCAAATCTCAGCTCTGCCACTCTGGGTGACCTTACACAAGACACTTAACCTCTCTAAGCATCTGTTTACTCACCTGTGAACTGCCTACCTCAACAACGGGTTGTGCGATTTCAGACAGGAAGTCCTGGAAAGCACCCAGCCCAGAGGTTGGCACAGGGGAGGCGCCGGGCAACTGAAGCCCTCCATCCCCACACCTCTTGCCAGCACCTTGGTGCACCTCAGCAGTCACCCTGCTTTCCCTTGCCTCACCCCACCCAGGGCAACATCTGTTGACAGGGCCAGGAGGGAGAATTACCCATTTCCCAGGGTCTGCTTCCCCTCAGAAAGAGGAGAGGGATGTGGGGAAAGGGATATTCAGGGTGTGGGTGGAGGCCTGACCACAACCCTTTCCCAAATTCCCTTCTTTCATTTCACAAACCAAAAAAGGGAAACCTTTGGATTTGGGGAGGGGAGAAGGGGAAGAGAAATAGACCATTTCCTCTCCTGTACTCAGGAGAGAGGAGCAGGGGACCCCAAACTCAGCCTGGCCTGGGCCCAGCCTCCCTTCCTCATTCAATTCTCTCTGCTCTCCAGGCTCCCCGGAAACAATGGTTCCCAAGAAATAGAAGTCAGGCAGTCTCAGAGGGGCTGAGAGAAGGGGAAAAGGATTGGGGAGCTTAAAAGAAGGGGAAACTGGGGGTTTCCTAAGCATTCTAGACAGTTAGTGAATCATATGCAAATGACACCCAGAGCTCAAGTTCAGCTTGCGCAGGAGGGACTCTAGCCTTGGCAGAAAAAAAGCCCTACCGCCTTTGGACCCCTATCCTGCCAGAAGCTGGCCAAGCAAGGCAGAACAGGCCAGATTCTAAACTAGAACCATTTACAGACTTTCCAGGAAAACACACTCCCATAGGTACAAAACAACAACCTCTCCCCTCCCCCACGCTCCTCATATCTGCAGACAGGGGTTAGGGAGCAGCCATGACTCCTCCCTACTTGTTCAAGGGTCCCCTCTGGCCTAGGCTCACACTCCTCTCCTCCCTGGCAAGCCAGCAACCCAGCCACTTGGATCCTCTGTTTCCTGTCTGTTCACCAGGGTCTGGACTGCAGGAAGCCAGGTTAGCCCAGCCTCATTTTAAAAGAGGCTACCCTAGGAGGGCTTGAGAAGGATCATCTGGGGGTAGCTGAGATAGTTGAAGGGCACCTCTTCCCCACCAACCCCACAGAACCTGGGGCTAGCCTTGCTAGAACTAGGACTGGTTTGAAAATCTGCCATAAGCATGTCCTCCTGGGAGCTAGGAGAAGGAGGAAGTCTAGTGTCTCACCTCCGGGTGCTACTACTGCCCACTGCCTCAAGACACAGTGCCTTGTCCCAAAAGAATAGGTTCAGTGTCTCCACAACTTGTACTCCACTCAGCCCAGGGTTCTTCCCCAGCTACGCAGAGCTAGAGGACCCCCACACGCCATAATCTCAGCAGTGACTGGATACCAAGCAGAAAGGGCGACTGGACAACCCAAGCTCAGGGCAGTCCCTGAGGTTCTAGGAGGAGGAAGTGGGGGTCTCTGCTGATCAGGGCAGTGCTCCCAACTCCTCCATCCCCAGGGGCCATACTCCAGATCCCCCAGGGGACATGCTTAGGACTTCTAAAGCCCAGAGTGGCTGAGAGGTCCACCTAGAACCAGAACTGAAGCCTCCCTACTCCAAGAAGCAAGTAGGTCAAAGGGCAGGGGGTAATTCAGGCCTCAAGGAGAGGGACCAACCCACAGGGAAGGAAAAAAAAACAAAAATGGGAAGAGGAAGAGATGAGCCTACTGAGGCCACAGCCAGACCACAGAAATGTGTGGACCATACACAGGCAGTTCTGTCAGGTGAGAGACCAAAGGGGCACAGACAAAAGGGGACCCCCTAGCTTGGAAACCACCGACCTCATATCCAGCCTGGCACGGGGCTTTCCCCACCCTTACCTTGGCAGCTGTCCCCTCACCACTACCTCCCCTTCACGCTACCAAGCAGGAAGCACAGCTCTCTCACAATGTGGGGACAGCTCACAGAGAAACAGGCAGGGCCAGGGTGGGGAGACAGGCTGCAGCAACCCCCACCCCTTTCCTCAGCTCAGCCCAACCCTGCAACTGCCATATTCTAAGTCCCAGGGCAAACTGCCAGCAGGACTAGATGGTACCAGCCCCCTCCCAGCATCCCACCCTGGGGACCCACACTGCAGGGAATCCAGGAATACAACCCCCCCAAGTCCTGCCTCAGGATATCCTTTTGGCTCTGACCCCAGACTAGGCCTGAGTCAGACTGTGCCCTGCCCCATGCCCCCCTCCACCCACTGACCCCCCAGCAACTTCCTACTCCATACCTGCCTACTCAGTTGGGGCTAGAACTAGGGGGAATCTCTTCCCCTCTCCATCCCCAGCTGAACAGGAAAGCCTATAAGGGGATAGAGATAATAGGTCACAGAGGCCCATGGCCTTCCCCTTAGAGAATAGGGCCTGCTGGACAAGGGAGAAGTGGGTGCAAGCTGTGTGTGTAGGGAAAGGCATGGTCTGCAGAGCCCCCACCTCCCCAGCCCCAAACACACACAACCTGGGACTCTGCCCCAGAGCTCCTCGACACTGCAGCCTGGATCCCAGGAAGCCACGGGCACTCCCTGGGGAACGTGGTTTCCATCAGAACACAGGATAGGATCAAGCTTGAGAACCACATATGAGGACAGATAGGGAGCACAGAGCTTCCCTGAATGGGCATCTCTATGAGCAAGAAGAAACCCGGTTAGAGGGGACAAGGGCTGCAAAATCAGTTAGACTCACACAGTCACAGCCACAGTTAGGCACAGCCAGAAGTCTGGGGGGTCTTGGAGAATCTGGGGCATCAGAGACCACACACATTCAGCCTGAAAGGACCCCCTAGTCAAGTTCCTCAAGTACCCCTGCAGCCTGGTGGGGAGGGGTAGCTCCTTCCCCACAAGAACCAGCAGTAGTGCCCACGGCAGATATCACCATGGCAACCAACAACAAACATCCCAGGAACCACAGTGGGACAGGAAGTGACAGCCACGTGACAGGAAGACTTTTTTTTCCTTAGTGTTGTGGGGGGTGATGAAGATTGTTTGCAGCCCCTGGGGAATCAGCTGTCCCCCAGGTTTCTCCCACCTGGAGCTGGAGGGAAGGGGGACCACTAGGAGGGGGGCCAACCCCTCCTTGCCCTGCACAGTGGGTCGCGGGACTGACAGGGCTCTCCCTCTCTGCCTGCCACTCATGGGTCCCCCCCTTAACCCCCCTCTTCTCCACTTCCTGCCGTGACTGGAGATCAGAGAACTCTCCACCGCAGCTTCCCCTTCTCAAGTCTCGATTCCTGGGCTGAAGGTTTCACTGTGGGGCGAGGGACAGAGAAGGAGAGCTGAGGACCTGCGGTAGGACCCAGGGGACAGAGGCTTCAGTGAGAGGGCCAGGATAAAGCCACTCCAAGGTAGGTGTGTACATACAGACACACAGAGAGTGGGTCATGGTGATACTGCCTGCAGGTCGCAGTGACACATGAAGACTTCCTGACCTCAGTAACTCTGGGGGGAGAGGAAACAGCCAGAGGACCCAGCCCTGGTGTGCCCCACTCTTGCCCTGTCCTGAGCCTCCAGGTTCGTCTCAGGCATCGACTGGCCTCCAGAGAGCAAGGTCCCAACTATGCCCAGCCCCTGCTGCCTCTCCCCTGGCACCTCTCCCCTGCCTTTTGTGCTAAGGAATCCCCCTCACTGCTCCAAGGTGCCCGCCCAGACGAGGGCACCTTGGCTGGAGGTGGGGGAATGGAACCTCCCTCCACCCCCCTCCCCTTCTCTGCAGATGTCCCAGACTATATTTAGCCCAAACCGGGCGGCCAGCCAGACCCAGACTCCCCACTGGCCCAGAGCTGAGCTCCCAGTTTTTAGGCAATTAAAACATTAACAGAGAACCACCCCCATCCACACACCCCCACACCCCCAGCCCTGCCAGGGCAGCAGAGCTCTGAAAACTTGAAGGAGGGCAGCCCAGCTCTGCAGCCAGGGATGGGGGTGGGGGTCATCAGGCAGGACAGGGGCATCATCCATGAGATCAGGTTGACACTTGGGTGGTGAAGGGGAAGGCTTTCCTTGTTCCGGCAAAAGGGAAAGGCATATCCAGTTGGGGGGGTGGAGTTGCCTAGCTGCAGAAATTACACCTGTCATTCTGCAGCCCCCTCCCTAGCAAGCTCCAGTTATAGGGCTGGGGTTGGCAACAGGTGCGGGCCAGCCTGGCAGCAGCCTAATCCCCCCACCGGCTCCCCAGGCTGACTGTGGTGCCTGGAGGTCCAGCAGGGGCCCTTTGTGGCAGGATGTTAAGTAGAAGGAGGTGTCACTGCCCAGAGGGGTGGGCAGCCCATGGCCCTTCTGTAAGAGCTGGCCCCTGGCCCACATGATGTGTGCTGAAGGGTCTAGGGAAGCCAGAGAAAACTTAGTTCCATAGCACCTATTTCATTTCCCCATGATGCCAGGTGGGCGGGCTAGAGTGTGGGAGGTCTGTCTGCCTGCCTCTTCCTCCTCCTCCTCCTCTCCAAATTCCAGGAACAGGCAAGGGAGGCTCCAGTTGTGGGGAGAGAGGGAGAGCAAGCAGGCGGTCCCAGCTAGCGGGGAGCGAGGGGAGGGCAGGACTGGAGCGGGAGGCAAGATCCAGACGAAGCAAGAGACACCCACACCCGAGACACCCACACCCGAGCCAGACTGGGGACAGACACACCAACGCTGACACATTCTCACACTAGGCCAGGTCCCCACATGCCGCCCACCCTGCGGGGACACCCAAACAACCTCGGCCAATCCTGCCAATTCCCAGAATACTCCCCGGACACACACGAAGATCCAGGCCCTGCCCCCCACCACGCATACCCCCACAAACCGTGTGGGCTCCAGACAGCAGCCAGAGGGTGGAGAGGGGAGTAGAGGGAGGAAAGACAGCAGGCGTCAGAGAGAGAATGTGCCGCCAAAGCCTTGGGAGCTGGGGTATCAGTTGCCATACTCCTGTCCCAAAACATAGTAAGTCAAGACAACCCTGGTCATCTTGCCAGGGGCCCTGCCAGCTTCCCAGACTCCCAAAACTACTGACACAAGATGGGTGTGGGGTGCTGAGCAAGTGGAGCTTACCCTGCTTATTCGTCACAGGGACAGGATTACCATCCCCAGATGCCCATCACCCCAGATCCCAGGCAAGGCTCCCAAATATTATTAGACCCCACAGAGGCAAAATCATAGCTACCCCTCCAGCCCAGCCTAAGTCCTGTCCTGCTCATGCTTCCAAGAGGATTGGAAACTAGGCATTGGGGTTTGTATTTTGGGGCAGGCCCCATCCTCATATCACATGGTTCTAAGGACCATCCCACCTGAGACTGGAGTCTGAGCAAGGAGTGGACTGCAGGGAAAGGTCCCAGAGGGCAGAGTCAGCTTCCAAGATTAAATGGGTTAGGAGAAGGGGAAATCATTAGCAGGGGTCTGGGTGAATGTCCCCAAAACAGACTCGAGAGGCCACTAAGAACTCAATGTCCTCTCCCCCATATTTAGATGGGGTGGCAGGAACCACGTCATGGCACGTGTGGGTGACTATACCCAGTTGGGGAGGCACATGGGCGATCAGGATGGGGCTGCTCGCAGCTAGCTTCCTGCCAGGCTGCCTTAAAGTTGGGAGTAGGAAGGAAACTAAAAAGGTGTACCAGGGTGGCAGCCAGAGCATTTAGGGTCAGACTGAAGGGATAGAGATTTAGGGGCTATAGGAAGGAGGAGGTGGCCAGGATCAAGCCATTCCAAGCCCAGGATCTTCTCAGAACTGCCACTGCATCTGTGTCACCATCACCAGTCTGATGGTGAAACCCCTGCAGTGACACCTCATGTACACTCACTCACACCCTCAAAATCCCTGCAAATCCAAGATCCTCAGCTCCCAAGAGGCTACTCCAGTCTGACCCTACTGACTTCTCTTTCAGGACACCACATGGCCCTGACTCCCAGGCAGTACTGATGTCCCAGCTCCTCCCAGCATACCATCTTTCACAGCCACAAACTCTCTGACTCCATAACCACCTCCTCTTCTTCCTCCAGGAAGAAGCATCACACAACCAACTCCAAATATTTTTTCTCTTGTTTCTTCCCCCAGCCTCATCCCCACCCACCCCCCAGGGGAAGCCCCAAGGCTCCAAGCCACCCCCACTCCAACCTGGGGCTTCCCTGGCACAGCCTCCTCCATCAAGCCCTGTAGGAGACTTTGGGGCCTGAGGTCCAATTTCCTAGCAAGACCTGAGAGGTCCTTACAGAACCACTTCCCCAAAACAATCTTGCCCTATGAAGACTGCAGCCAGGGAAGGGTATAAGAGACAACCGGGAATGTCCTGGCCAGGAAACTGAGGAGGGGGAGTGTCAGAGGCAGAAGTGATCCTTGGTTAAGCATCAGGGGGTGGGGGTGGGGGGTGTTTTCAGAAACAATCCTTTCCAAGAATATATACACATGTTCACACAGCCAGCAGACAGAAGGCAACATGGTTACAGAAGACAGAGCCAGAGTGGGGAGGAGGTACCCTTCCAGGCCACCACATTGGGCATCCTATCCAAGACAGGATGGAGGGTGCAGAAACATCTCCAAGGCTGGGGAGCTCTCCTGTCTGGTTTCTGGATTAGTTGGTCCCCATCCCTACCCTAGCACACTGGAGGCCTGTCCTTCACAAGGAGCAGACTGACAATAGGGCAGTGCCCAGAGAGGAGAAGAGGGGACACAGCCAAGCTCATTTCCCAGCTCCCCCACAACCACACAACAGGCGAGCACACACACATCTGGCCAGCAGCTTCCAAGCCTCGTGGGTGGCACCAGGTCCCAGACACCCTCAGCAGAGCAAAGTCGACCCGTCTATTCTGTCTTCCCCTCAACCCAAAAAGCTCCCACACCCCATGGTCGCACAAGACCCCAGGGACACCCCTACATACATACTGCATTGGCTCCTGCACCCAGTTCTGACAGCTCCCCTCACTCCACGGGGAACACCAGCTGAGCGGGCCCCGCCCCTGGCCGGCTCCCTATGGTGGGGGTGGGCCCCCTGACTGATTCTCCCCAAACCACAGGGCAGCTCAGATAACAGGAGGGAAAAAGGGAGGGGGCTAGTCCGTTAAGCATCCGATCTCTCCCCAAACAGGTTTGAAAGTATTTTTGTTGTGCTTGTTTTTGAAGAGAAAAAGAGAGAGCAGGAGTTCCCGGCGGCAGTTCTGCAAGGGCTCGAGCGCCGGGGACACACGCAGACAGACGCCTCAAGGCTGCGCGCGAAGACACGGCGCAGGCAGACGCACAGACGGGGCTCCCCCACCCTGGACAAGGCGGCAGCGAGTTGGGAAGCCCAGGAAACCCCGGGTTCCCGTCGGAAACCTCCCGGCACCCAGTCCCCTCCCGTAGCGCTTATCTGGGCAGGACATGGGGCCCCGACGCCTGCGGGAACCAGGGGCTCCCCAAAATCCCCGGGGGAGGGGTTACCTCGCAGCCGGGGGACGCAACCCGTTCGGGGTGCCCGCGAGCACAACGTCTGCCCTAACCCGGCGCCCTGGTGCTGTTCGGCATTAGGGTGCGGGGTCCCGGGAGAGAAGCCGTCCGGGGGGCCGCCGCTCAGGGGCGCGGGGCGACGGCAGCGGCCATGGCGAGTCACGTGCGGAGGCTGAAACTTTACCCGGAGCCCCAGACTGTAGGGGCGGAGGGTACGGAGCAGAGGTGGGGGAAGGCCCTCTCCCTCAGGCCCGCCCCTGCCCGCCCACCGACCAATCATCAGTCAGGGGCGGGTCTACAGGATCACCACCACCACCCCCCGCCCCCACCTCTCCTTAACAGACCCCGGGAAGGGCGAGTCTTAAAGGAGCCGGTTCTAGCAGAAGGCTGGACCATGGTAATCTGGGAGAATCCCTCCCTCAGACCCGAACCGAAAATTCAGAGCGAGGAGGGTATGATGTTCTGCGGAAAAAATGAAAACAGCGCTCGGTGAAGACCGCAGCGTGTGGTATCCTCTACTCCTTTCCCCCGAGACCACACACACTCCCACACCTAAACCCGAGAAGAGAGGCGGCGGCAGAACATGGAAGTGAGTGCGGTGACTCCTGCCCTAGCTGTCAAGCCCCTGAATCCTATAATTATAATCCTCTTCTAGGGACCAGCTGGAACTGAAAGCTGTGTGACCTTGACCAAGTCACTTCCCTTCCCTGGATCTTAATTATCTCAGCTGCAAAAAAAAAAAAAAAAAAAAAAAATCCAGGAGTAGATCTCCAGCAAGTACATTTCTTTCCCCAAATAACTCTCCAGCTCCAGTGGGTACTAGGAACTCTGGCCCAACCCAACCCCTCCACCCGCCTTAAGGTATACTTCTCCTCAAAGGGCAAAGACTTTTGGATCTTCCAGTAGGGGCGCCCAGGAGCACCCCTCCGTGCTCAAAGACAGACTCCAGCTTCTTTCTCTCGAGCAAGTCTGGAGAAGCCAGGGACGCTCTTGTTCATATTCCAGCTGGACAGGATCTGAATCGCCATCCATCTGAGAGACCCCAGTCTCCAACACAGCCATGACCCTCCTCCCAGACTGCTGCTCTGTATGGGAGGATCCTGTCCCCCTCGCTAGCAGTCCACTGGCGGGCTTAGGGGAAGCAAAGTCGCTTAGGGAATACTCCCCTCTCCCCTGTTCCCAGGCAGAGAAGTGGCCACAAGTGCCCCCACAGGACTTCCCGCTGGAAGGGGAAGTGCTGCACTCCCAGGCCTCTAGCCCAGTGAGAAGACTCTCAGCCTGACCCTGTGGCAGAGCTCTCAGACCCACTGATCCGACGGCCCCGCTTTACAGATGAGGAAAGAGAGGCCAAGAGCAGGCACAGCGTTTTGTCCACAGCCCACCGGTTGCAGAGCCGGGTCTAGAATCGAAGTATCTGATTGTCTGTCCCTGGCTCTAGCCCAAGAGCCATAATAAGGTAGGACAAGCCAGGATGGCGGGACGCTCTGCCCTGAGGGCTGGCGCACGGGGAACTGCCCCGGCTGTGCGGGACCGCGCTTCCTCAGGCCCCTTCCCGCCACTGGGCCGGAGCTGTCTCCCGCTCCCGTCTGGATTTCCGTCCGCCGGTGCGAACCTCGCGCCCAGCCCCTCCCGCCCAGTCCTGTCCAGATTCATCCGCAAACATGCGCTCAGCCAGCAGGAATGCACCAATGGCTCCCAGATGTGGACGCCACCGCTTAACCCCTTACCCCACAGCCGCGCTCCCCCAAGGGCCTTCAGCCCGAGCCCTACCAACAGCTGGGAGCTCTGCCCAGGTGAGGAACCAGCCCAGGACTGAAGTCAGCGCCAGCCCACCCCCAGTGCCCACAGGCACCTCCCAACCTAGATTCTACCGGTCTTCCTTCCTTGAGGCTAGAGGGGAAGGCTCATGGACACAAGAATGCAAGCATGCATGCACATAGCTGCACTGCCTCTCACGTGGCACGACCTTCAGGTACACCTGCCATCATAGGGTCAGGCATCCTGGTACAAATGCACATGTACATTCAGGACAGCGTTGTGTACAACCCCAAGACACATGTATGCACATCGACACATGAACAAGTACATCCAAACACAATTTGTGCCCAGATGAGGGCATGAAGCAGAAGGGGCACACTTCTGCACAGACACAGAAGTAGGCCCATGCGTGGATGAGGGAAGAAATTTATACACACAAACCCACACCCCACAGGGGTCACTCACACAAGACCAGCACCCATGTGTACAAACACATAGAATGCACATCTTTGGGGCATTTCCTTCCTGTCCAGGGCAACCAGTACCACCTGTCCAAGGTCCAGCTCTACCCAAACTTGACTGCAGAAAGCAGGAGAGGTCCCCAGGTGGGGAACCAGGAGTCTTCAATCTGCAGCAGCAGCTGAATTCCAGCTGTGCTGGGCTCATAATAGGGCTTCCGCCAACCCCTTCCACCAGAGACCCTGATGCAGGAGGAGAGAAGAGTACCCAAGAAGCAGCAGGAAACTAGCAGAGAGAGAAAAGTCACAGGCTCAGGGGTACCTCACTCTTTAGGAAGGATGCTCCTTGGGGCCTACCAGTTCTGTGTACTGGGAGATAGGCTAGGGGAGGAGCCTGAGCCACTGATTTCCCAAAACAAGGATCCCTCTTCAAACTAGAAGAGAAGAGAGTCTGGACAGGTAGCAGGGCTGGTGACAGTTCTCGGTAGTCAAAAAGAGATAAAATATAGCTTTGAGACATCCTAGGGGGGCCCAGACTTCTAGTACAAGGCTGTCCTCTCACAGCCTGTGGGAACTCCTAAAGAACAGCATTAAGTGATAGTCTAAAGAGAAGATGACAAGCAACTGGCCCTCCAAGACCACCAGGATCGTGTGGGAGTTTTGTGTTGGAACCAGCTCCAGCTGACTCCTCTTCCCTTCCCAAGCCTCCTTGCTCATCCCAAAAGGAGCTCCTCCCGCGAGTACCTTAACAGTCCCACTCCATTTCATTCTCACAGGTCCTAAAGGGGCAGGCTCCTGTTGCCATTGCACAATGAGAAAACTGAGGCTCAAAAAGAAAATTGCCTTCCTCAAGGTCATACAGCTTGTCAGTGGCAGGGCTGGGACTCAAACCCAGGCCAGGTATGGTGGCTCACACCTTTAATCCTAGCACTTTGGGAGGCTAAGGTAGAACAATTGCTTGAGTCCAGGAGTTTAAGACCAGCCTGGGCAACATAGCAAGACCCTCTCTTTTTTGTTAAAATAATATATATGTATATATAATTATATATAAAATTATATATTATATATATAATAAATCCATATATATATAAAAAACACAATGTTCCCTCAACTCTCCCCACTGCTATTTACTCCAATCAAACATGTATCATGCCACTCTGTGCCCTGCTACCCCTTCCTTCACTCCTCAATGGATCACAAGGGAGAAGCGACATCCTTGCCTGGCTCTGCAGGTTTATGGGTGGGGCCAGGACATGCCAGAGAGAGAGCAGAGAAGACATTGGGGGCTGCACACATAGCCCTCCACCCCCACCGCAAGTTTGGTGCTGCCTAGCAGGCATGGCTGGGTGACTCAGCTTCATCCGGGGGAGATGCCAGGGCAGTGACTCACCTACCGAGAAGAGTGGAGCCTGGCACCTTGCCAGCCCCAGGACAGAAGTGACTTAGTCACCACTGAGACTGTGATGCCCAGCAGGCACAGCCCAGGGATTGGAGACAGGGGCAGACTATCCCTCCATGGTTACATGCACCCCTGGTGAAGAACGGGCCTCCTGGCATTCTGGGGCCAACAATGGCTGTGCCAGCCCCTACCCCCTCACCACTGCCCACCCCCACCACACCAGGCCATGTTTCAGTGCCAACAAGTTTTGTGAGACCCCTGGGCTTCCCTGCCCCCACTACAACCTGCCTATCACTCACCACCCACTCTCCCACCAGCCCCACCTCCTCCTGCCACCCAAGTTGTACCCAGGCTGTGAGTCTCCTTTAACATGTCCTAGCAGTACTCCCTGCCCCCACAACCCCTCTCCCCCTCTCCCCCATACACACATGCACTCATACACACTTCTGCCAACCTTGCTTCTGCCAGCAGCTGCTGAAGCTGTTGAGCAGGAGGGAAATCAGGAGGGTGGGGTACAGGGATTGAGTTACCAGAGGTGATAGGGTGGGCTGTCACCTAATCCCTTTCCCAGCTAGTCCCCACCACTGCCCCACCCCCCCCACCCACCATCTCTCCCTCACCCACTGGCCTCCCTCCCCACCTCTGGGTGGCAGCCTACTGCCCTTTAAGCCCCTCCACCCAAGCTAGAAAATAAATGTTCAAGAGTATTTGTCATGCTAAGACCAGCCCAGTATATGAGAGAGAATGAGAAAGAAATGAACAGAAAAAGTAATTCCTGTGCTCAGTGCTCTGGCTACAACCACTAAATATGTGTATGCTGAGCTGTAAGGGGACTGAGCAACTCCACAAGTCCCAGAAGAGTTGGTGGGGCCCAAGGGGAGTTGACAGGCTGAACAGCCTTAATCCATTTGCACTATTGATTTCTCACAATAGTGATGGGGGGCATGATAAATCAGCCCCCCAGGGACACAGAAACTAAGTGAAGAGAAACTACGTGCTCCACAACTGGTGGTGTGCCAAGACCTACTTGGTAGGTTGGGGGTGGGCCGCAGAAGAACAGATGTTGAGTGGCATGAGGTAGGGTAGGGAAGAGGGTGTCAGACTAAGACATATCTGGAACACTTCCTTCCAGCTGGGTCTGAATTTGAGGGAAGAAGGTCGGGGACAGATGCACCACATTTGGCTACACAGCCATGCTGACTTGAACAACCCCAGAGGGTGCCATTCACATCATAGTATATGGAATAGCTCCCCTGCGGCTGTACAACATGGTGGCCCTTGGGGAGAGGCTGAGGCAGAAGACAGAAAGCAGACTGAATTCTGAGGGACCACAATTTTCTAGTGAGTTTTCTCCCCATACACACCCCAACTTGCCCTGCCTCCCCCTGCCAGGGGACTGACCTCAGGGGTGTCCCCTTCTGACTAGTGATCAGAAGCTGGTAGTAATCTGCCTACTCTTCAGCCCTGCTCCTTTCTTTTGCTAAGGAGATTGGCAAACAACCACTATGACCCACAGGTCCTGAGCAGGGCAGGAGGAGGGCTCACAAAGGGCTCTGGGGAGTCTGGACATCCCTTCTGTAAGGTGTCTCCTAGCCCCAGAGCTCACCAGCCTGTGAGCCTGCTGGAACCTGTCCAGCACCTCCATTCACACCAGTGGCCACAGGCCACCCAAACAAATCCAACTCTGACCTCCTTCCAGCCTGGACACAGACTCTCTCCACATGGAGAGACTTATAAACAAACCAAGCTGGGATTTACAGAGACCCTGCACAAACAAGCAGAGGGGGAAATGGACCAGGTGTGTCTGCTTGTGGTCCTCCTTGCTGCAGTATGGGAGGGAAGCACACTGAGGTGTGGTGAGGAACCATGACAACAGAAAAATAGTGCAAAGGGAGGGCCTGGGTTCAGGTCTCAACATAGCCAATGACTGAGTGTCCTCTCTAGGCCTCAGTTTCCTTCTCTGCCAGGACAAGGGATTGCCTAGGTAGCCTCTAAAACCCCTTCAAGCTCTGAGTCCAGTTGGATAAAGAAAACCCTGAAGGGTGCCAGGACTCTTCCACCCAGTCCGGTCCAGCCCATCTACCTGGTTCAAGCCCCTCTCAGTAAGATCCTCCCCCTGCTCCACATGCTTCCTTGCTCCGTCTTCTGCCCCTCTGGCCCTTCCTCACTCCTCTGCCTGCCTGTTTACCTTCACCTTGGCCAGCCCCTCTGCCTGCCCCGTGCTTTTCTGCACGTCCCTCCTGCCAGGGGACTGACCAACTAAAAATAGTCCCTGCAGCCTTTCTCGCCCACAGCTGCCCAAAGAGCAGGAAATGAGGGGGGCAGGGAGGCCCCTGCCCTGCCTTCCCCCCAGTAACTCCCAGGTCAGAATCATGTCCAGTACTCCAGCCTGGGACTAGTGCCAACTTGGCCATCCTGGGGGCATCCCACACCCCTTCCCTAGGGGGGAGGCCTGCTCATAAGTGCCTGCAATCACAGAGCTGCCCCTACCCTATGGGAGGAGGAGATAGGAGGCAAGTGGTCTAGAGGGAAACCTTCCCAATTTCTGACAAATCAGTGCCAACCACATTGTGGGCACCCAGAGGGCAGGGCCTGGCTCCACTGACTGGTCTTTTGAGGGCAGAAGGAATTGGCATGGGGAAGTTGTGACAGTTTCCTTCATCCTGGCCCAGCTGGAGGGAAGACAAAATAGTGCCCCAGCCTCAATTATGTTAGTCCCTTGCTCCCCAAAACACAGGGATTTCAATAGCCACCCCCAGATACCATGGGGGAAAAAACGCTTAAAAATGGGAGAAGATCTAGGCTTCTATAAAGACAGAAGCCTGGAGGCAAGAATAGGCCATGCCTGCTAGGCTGGGCATGTGCTGCCCCCAAGCTGAGTCAGAGGCTAGGAGGAAGAAGCTGAGGTGCTACAGTGCCAGAGGCTACTGTGCCCCCACACCATCCCACCTGGGATTCCTGACACCTCCCAACCCTAGGGGAAGGCCCTCCCCACACAGGAGGAAGGAAACCAGCTAAGCGACTCTCTGGAGCCCTGCAGGGGAGCCCTGCACCACAGGCAGGCGGGAAACCCAGGAGTCCTGGCACCCAGCCCAGAGAGAGTGAAATACCTTGAAGGGGAGGAAACAGCCCAGATTGAGGCAGACATGTGGCACCCCCAGAAGCTCCCAGATGTGATCCATAAGGAAGTACTGACCAAAGGGGCTAGATGAGGCAAAATGAACACATTTCTGAACAAGAAGAGAAAAGAAAGTGGGGCTATAGGAATGAGGTGGCGAGGGTGAGGGCCGCCTGGCTCATCGCTGTCCTTTCCTCCTTATCAGAGTCAGAGATACTGACATTAAGGCCATCAAATATCAACGAGGTCCTCAAGACCTTGGTGTGTTTCCTCCTCCCCTAGTCTCCAGACCCCAGCCTGTTCATTCCTGAGCTTCCTCTGGCACCCCTTCCTTGGGGCAAAGCCAAGTAAGAAATCAGCAGGCCCAAGGTGGTGCTTGGGAGGCCGGGGCAGTGCCAGGGGCAGTCCTCATACCATCCTCCCACTGGCTTCCCTCCCGCCTGCTCTTAGCCGCCACACATATCTCAGCTGTCGAATCCGATTAGGGCTCCTGCCCAGTGAGCCGGACAAGGAGGCCACTGGGCAGGGGAGAGAGAGACAAGGACGCCAAGCAGGGATGGCAGAAGGAAGGTGGAGACATGGCTCAGGGGAGAAAGTATGGGGCCCCAGAGGAAGAAATGCCTGGTGGAGAGATCTGTACTCTCTGACCACAGGTGCTCTGGCAACAGCTACAACCTGCAGGGGAATTCTGCAGTACCCGGGGCAATAGCCCTGCCTGGTTCCTCCATCTCCCAGATGGGTAAAGGATGAGGGAAGAAAACTGAAGGCAGAGAGATTGACCTAGATTTAGGAAGAGGATTCCATCCTAGATCCCCCCAGCCATTACTACCATTTGGACTGAGCTTTACAATACATTATCTGTGGGGTCTTGGTGGCAGACCTGCTTGCTGATAGCCATTTTTACAAATGAAGAAACTGAGACTTAGCACAGGGGAAGACCTACATAAACACACATAGTTAAATAACCAGGCTAAGTCTCCATTCAGGCCTCTGATTCCCAGTCCACTGCTCACACTCAGAATCTCTACTTTCCTTCTTGGATCAAGACCAGAACAAAGTGTGAAGCCACTCCATTATCTACCCTGTCCTCCAAAACCAACCCTTAGGGGACCCGGGGAGCCATGGAAGAATGCAGAGTACACCCCACACCTAGACACAGCTACCAGACAGGGACATGCAACCCACCCCTACCACACACTGAGAACTAGAGGAGTTCTCTCAGTGTGACCAGTCTGTTCTATCACCCCCTCCCCAGTCTACTACCCCCAGAAGCAAGATATACACTCACACACGGTAACTCAGACAGTGTACACCCTTCCTATAAACCCACCAAACCAGAATGGCATGCCCTAGATCATCATCAGAGAGCAGGGCCTGTCTGCCCACCACAGGAGAAAATACGCCACTGTAAACAGTAGGTGCCATCTAGCCCTCTCTGAGAGCATGTGGGGGCAGGGGGCAAAAGCTCGGGGACCTTATAGCTCTAGAGAAACACCAGGAGCCTGAGACTGAAAGCAAAGGAGCTCAGGGAGCTGGCAAGGCTGGGTGACCTCCTCAATCTGGTCCACACCCCCTTCCCTAGCCATCTGGACTGAGCCTGTTCTAGCCTGGCCACACTCTGGTATCCCTCCCTTTCAATGCCTGCAGCCACCTCTATCCAAAGCTTCTAGATCTTACAACCACATTGTCAACACACGCACACAGGGGTCGGGGGTGGGGGGGAGGGGGGAGCGCTTCTGCAGAAGGTGTTGAGATGTTGACAGGGATGGGGGCTCTAAGCTGAAAGAAGTTTCCCAGAGGAAAAGGTCACCAAAATGCTCACAACCTCCACTAGCTTCCTGCAAAGCCCTTGGCCACCCAGGTGTGCAATGAACCTGGAAAGGGACATTAGTTCCCCTACAAGGTGAGTAGGGATTGGGGACAACGTCCTGAGCTCTTTGGGCTAGGAAGCAAGAAAGAAATCCCTCAGGAAAGCTCAGGTCCCTCTCTGGCTCTGTCCTCTCTGTTACCCCAGCACTTGCCAATTCTCCAGTCTAGGTGAGGTGGGGGAAGGGGTTTTAGGCAATACTGCAAAGGAGGGTGCAAGGGCGTGGGCCTGGGCAGACCTTCCCCCTACTCCCCACTCTTAGCTAGGAAACGAGGACTGCCTCAGGAGAAATGCGGGAAAGGAGCTGGAGGGTGCAGTGGGCTCTGAGCTTTCAGACACCCTACTGTTCCGAGACTCCCACCTCGCAGGACTACAGTGAGTGACAGGAGAGGAGGGATGGGGAAAGCCAGAACTGACGAGAGGGAAACGGCTAGATCGGAAGCAGAGGCCAGTCAAAGGCGGCCAAGGAAGAATTGGGAAGGGGTGTGCATGGTCCTACCTGGTCAGGTGTGTGCTGGCAGGGGGGCGATGGGGTTCCCAGGAGAACCGGGAAAGCCCTCTCAGCTCGATTCAGGATTCCCCCCTGCTTCTGGGTTAGGCTGCTGCAAGAGGCACGGGTTCCCGTTGGGTCCTAAAGCCCACTCGCCAAACAGAAGACTCTCCCCGCCCAATTACACCAGCCCTGACTGGGTCAGCCGGTGCAGAGTGGAGGACTGATGGGGGAGAAATAACGCACTGGAACAAAGATGGGGGTCTGATCACCGGCTGGGGACGGGAACAGTTCCCAGTATCAAATACACAGCATATGGATAACGAGGATAGGATGACATAAAACAGGAGAAAATAGACATTTCTTCCTGGCTGCCCTGAGCAGATGGACTTAGGTTTTGGTGCTAGAGGTGGGGTTAAGAACTCTTTTCCTGCCACTCCCGCTGAGGCATTTAGCTAGAAATTTGGAGAAGGGAGCATTCCTTTTAGTTGGATGCTCACTTCTGTCCTCTTCCTTGTGGACTGCAGGAGTCTCTTCATCCCTCCCAATTATTCTCAAGTGCCTAGGAGGCAGGCCATCCAGGGGGAAAAAAAACAGATTTTCAGCCTGTAAAAAGTGCAGGCTAACTTAGATGGCAGCTGGAAACAGGTAGGACCAATTTGTGTGTATCTGGGTGTGTGGGGTCTGCAAATATACTTATATAGGCAAAAGTAAAAGCAGGTGCGGTTAGAGAAGAAGAAAAAACAAAAAAGGACCTTGGGCTACATCTATTACTGGAGATGATAATTGTCAGTGGAAGAACAGGATGCAGAACCTAGAGGTCAACTAGGGCCCCTACCCAGCCCTCAATAAGGTCCGAATCTTTATGACCAAAATAAACAAGTTAAAGAGAGAATATTTTCCTATGTACCATTCTGGATAAATATAGGGGCACAGGGACCTCAAAACAATAGATCAACTTCAAGGTCACTGTTTCAGTTTAGTATAGCCAATCTTCTCAATAGCTCAAAGGGAGAATTCAGGTTTGGCGGGCTAGATGAGCAAGAGAAAGGTGGATAAGAATTCTGAAGTTGTGGATTGGGAACATTTTGCAAGGAGAGTTGCACATATCTCTAGCAGCAGATCAGGGAGAATGTCATAAGGGCCAGAGGAAGTCAGGGACAGACTTGAAAGAAGAGGGCATGGCCTCTCCCTAGAAGAGAGGACACCAGCAATGCCTCCACACCTCTTTTTGTCTTCCAGAAAGAACTCAGAAAAGGAGCTGGGAAGTTAGGATGGAAGGCCCCAGGGTGGAGTCCATGGGGTGAGTTTAGGTCAAGCCTTTCACCCTAATGTGCCTCAGTTCTCTCCCAGCTGTTAAACAGGGCTCTTCGTTCTTCCCAGGCAGTTAATGAGTGTTTACAAAAGGGTTTGGAGATCCTCAGATCTCAGCTGGGCCACCACTAGTTATAAAGTTCAGTAAGAGCTGAGTGTTATTTGGGGAGAGGAGTAGGGGAGAAGGAAATAGACTACTCTCTTACAAACTAAGGATAAAACTAAACTCAGAGAAGCACAAGCCTCGCTGCTGCCACAGGATATCCTTGTGCCCATGGATGGAGGTCACCCCACCCCCATCAACCACCACCAAAGGCTGGCCTCCAGCTAGCTGTAGGCAGAACCTAGACTAGCAGCTGGTCTTCATTAACTCCAGCTTTTTCACCCCCCACTGTGAACCCACAGCTTCTACAGGCCTAGGCTAGAGGGGGCTGCCCTAGCTCGACCTTGCAGCTGACACTGGGGTGGGGGGCACCGCACTAAAGGCCAAGTTACCAGCTGAAAAGAAAGCCGAAGCAAGAGTCCTTTTTCCCATTGGGAGCAAGAAGAAAGCAGTGTGGGGTTGAGAGGGTGGAGGTGGGGGAATTTAGGGCAAACAGCAGGCAGTGAAGTCAGCTGGATTGAGGCCCAGAAACCCCCACACCCTGGGGCCAAGTCTTATTCTAGCTTTGCTTTCAGCTTAAGTCTTGGCGAGGCCCCAAACTAGGGAAGGCCCTGGTTGCCCCTTTCTGCCTCCCTACCCCCACCCTTATTAAATACACATTTTATCTCTCAGCATCTTCATTATCTTAACTGAAGGAGACAAGCAGTGGATGGCGGCAGCAGAGAGCGTCAGGAGAGGGGGGCGGTGTGGGGAGCAGGCGCACCCTTGTTATAAAGTGCTGATCTAGCTCTTTCAGGCAGTGTGGGAAACAGAGGAGGGATCAAAGGGAGTGAGGCTGATTCAGAACTCAATTAGAGCTTTTTAAAAAACGAAGCTGGCTCTCTCCTTTCGCCAGTCTTCAGCCTTTACCCAAGCCCCTTGCACCCAATTAACTTCCACTGCCAGTGCCTTGGGGCTGGGGCTGAAAATCAAGGGGAGGCCAGAGGGCACACCTTCTCCCCTTACAGAACACACCTATTCTAAGAGGAAGAACTACACTGTACCTTAAAAGAAGGTACCTTATCTTTTCAGGACCCTGAGATCACAACTTTCCCTAAGTTAAAAAGTAGGACATCAAAGGTGGGCTCCTCCCTAAACCCTTGCCTAGAGACCCAGCTTCTGACTGATCTAGCCACACGGAGTAACATCCAGACAAGCAGCCTGTCGATAAGACTCCCCCCTCATAGCCAAAGCGTCCCACCAGCAACACGGAAGGTGTCTCAAGCAAAATGACACATCAGAGGGAACAATTGGAATGCATCTGTGAGGCTAACAAATGCTCCAAAACTGCCAAAACACATTTTATAAGACACAGCACCCTTCTTATGTGGGGGTGTGCTCCACCTCTGTGCAAAAGAACCAACTTTTTTTTTTTTTGAGACGGAGTTTCGCTCTTGTTACCCAGGCTGGAGTGCAACCTCCGCCTCCTGGGTTCAGGCAATTCTCCTGCCTCAGCCTCCTGAGTAGCTGGGATTACAGGCACGTGCCACCATGCCCAGCTATTTTGTATTTTTAGTAGAGACGGGGTTTCACCATGTTGACCAGGATGGTCTTGATCTCTTGACCTCGTGATCCACCCGCCTCGACCTCCCAAAGTGCTGGGATTACAGGCTTGAGCCACCGCACCGGGCCAAGAACCAACATTTAACTTCAGCTTAGAACTGTCCTCACCACCTTACTTGGTTCATTTATCTGTTCAACAACTATTGAGTACATACCAGGTATCAGGCACTATACTAATTGCTAGGGACAGATACAAATGTAAATAAAATTTAAGTATTGGCTCTTTTGTTCTCCCTCAGCAGTCAAGGTAACACCTCTCAATATTTTTTAAAAAAAAATATAACCTACATCACATATTATTCCCACCTTCTCATTCTTATTGGTGTCTGTTTTTTCTTTTTAGAGACAGGGTCTCGCTGTCACCCAGGCTGTAATGCAGTGGTATGATTATAGCCCATGCTGAGTTGAACTCCTGGGCTCAAAGCATCCTCCCACATCAGCTTCCTGAGTAGCTAGGACTACAGGTGCATACCACTATGCCCAACTTTTAAGATTTTCTTTGGTAGAGAAGCCAGGGGAAAGGTTCTCACTATGTTGCCCAAGCTGGTCTCAAACTCCTGACTTCAAATAATCCTCCTGCTGTCACCTCCTCCCAAAGTGTTGGCATTACAGGCATGAGCCACCACACCTAGCTTGATGTATATTCAAAGGGACACTTAATAAAGGTAAGGAGCAATGTGACTTGGTGGTAGTGGGGGGCACAGAGAGAATAAGGCTCTGCCAATTTTTTTTTTTGAGACGGAGTTTCACTCTCATTACCCAGGTTGGAGTGTAATGGCATGATCTCGGCTCACCACAACCTCCGCCTCCTGGGTTCAGGCAATTCTCCTGCCTCAGCCTCCCGAGTAGCTGAGATTACAGGCAGGCGCCACCATGCTCAGCTAATTTTTTGTATTTTTAGTAGAGACGGGGTTTCACCATGTTGACCGGGATGGTCTCGATCTCTTGACCTCGTGATCCACCCGCCTTGGCCTCCCAAAGTGCTGGGATTACAGGCGTGAGCCACTGCGCCCGGCCCGGCTCTGCCAATTTTTTAATCTCTGGGTAGCTTGGACCTCACACATTTTGCTTTTTTGAGACAGAGGCTCACTCTCACCCAGGCTGGAGTACGGTGCCATGATCTTGTCTCACTGCAAACTTCACCTCCCAGGCTCAAGCAGTTCTCCTGCCCCAGCCTCCAGAGTAGCTGTGATTATGGCGTGTACCACGGCACCCAGCAAATTTTTGTACTTTTAGTAGAGATGGTATTTTGCTGTGTTGCCCAGGCTGGTCTTGAACTCCCAGCCCTCAAGTGATCCGCCCGCCTTGGCCCCCCCGAAGTGCTGGGATTACAGGTATGAGCTATGGCACCTGGCCTATATGTATATATATTTTTTGAGACAAGTCTTACTCTGTCGCTCAGGCTGTAGTGCAATGGCGCGATCTCAGCTCACAGCAACTTCCGCCTCTGAGGCTCAAGTGATTTTCCTGCCTCAGCCTCCCAGTAGCCAGGATTACAGGTGCATGCTACCATGCCTGGCTAATTATTTTAGTAGAGACAAGGTTTTGCCATGTTGGCTAGGCTGGTCTCGAACTCCCGACCTCAGGTGATCCGCCTGCCTCGGTCTCCCAAAGTGCTGGGATTACAGGCGTGAGCCACCGCACCCAGACTGGACCTCACACATTCTTACAGTTAGTTAGCCACAGGCAAGTCTTCATTGAGCCAGAAATGTCTATGGCAGCTCTGGAGTTGAAACACACATCAATTTATTTTGTCTATGCTCTTTCTATGGCAATACCCAACAGTCTATGGACGCTTAATCAGCTTCCTTAGGGTGGGGGAAGAGATTAACCAGGATATAGCACACACTCCACCACCTTCAAAAGGAAGAATGTAGGTCAGCATCTTTGCCACTACTCTAAGTGAAGCAGCCCATGATCCTGGCAAAAAGTGCTAACCACAAGCCCATCCCATTCCACTAAAACTCCTACCACCTTCCTGTAGCTCTCAGCTTCAGTGAGAAAAGCCAGCAAGGAAAGAGCTTTCTTCCTCAGAGGTCTGAATTACACTTAAGACTTTACTGACAAATATATATCAGCTTTTGCTCCCACAAGGGCAGCGGAAGCCAAGCAGGGACATGAAGTCTGCTTCACGCATCATTGACAGAACCAGCCCTGTTCCAATTGCTAAAGTCTTAAGAGCAGCAATGACCTAGAAATTGACAGTGGGGGGAGAAATAAAGAAAAGGAAACCAACAAATCAGTAAACAGAAAACCCTATTTCCAAATACCAGGAGAAAGGGAGAGAAAGGGTAGAGGGGAAAGAAATTTGGCCCCTTTTATTCTACCAATGTGATTTTGGCTGGAAGCCAGGGAGGATACATAGCAGCCCCACTGTGAGTCAAGCCATGTTCCTGATTCAAGCCCTACAGTTAAGAGGAAGGCGCCAAGCCTCAAACACAACAAGGTGGGGAGGCTGCTCCTTATTGGGCAAGATCCTACTGTGGACACAGAACAGACAGCAGCTGCCCACAGTGTGGAAACAAACTGTAAAGCAGTCACGTCTCTTAAGGCTGCAGCATCCAATAAAATGTAATTTAAATCAAGCTTCGCATCTGTTCTCAATCCCATTCAGTCTCTGCTTTCCATCAGCCTTCGGACAATCTTTGCAATTATGACTGTTAACCCTTATAGTTCCAAACACTTTCCAACCTTCTAGGTATAGAACTGTTTCCCATGTGCAAATTACCTTCAGAGGGAATGAATGCTCTAGTAAACAAGTGTGAGGGTGAGAACCACATTCAGACTCATGCCTACAGACTATCTTGTGCTACACACACCAGTGGATAGTGTTCATTTCAGAGAGCTCTCTCTGCTTTCCCTGCCTCTATACCATACCACCTGTTGGAGCTCAGATCACATTACAAGGATACAGTGGGCAGGATGAATGAAACAGTGGCCAACAGATCATTTGTACATGTATCAAATTCCCAGATGGAAGGCCATGTCAGAAAGGTATAGGCAGCAGCAGGAGAGCTCAGGGTCACTGGCTCTCAGATCATTCATATCATACGTGGTTTACATTTCAAGCATTTGCTTAAGTTATAAAAGTAGAGCAATCTCCCAAACAAATCAAATGAGAACTTCTCCCTTTACCCCAAAACTAACTCAGCCCCAAGCATCTACTTTCAAAGTAGTCAATGTTATAATGGTGCCCTCTGGTGTCTCAGTCACAAATTACCATTTAATGGCACCAAACCAAATCCAGAAGACTCTTGATTAACCAACCATATGGACTAATTTATCTAAGACTGGAAAAAATGTGTTTAGATGAAAACCCAACCCCAAACTAAGGCATCTTGAAAGAAGTGGTTTCATATAAGGATTGCAAAGACTGTGGGACAGTCTAGGAAGAAATTTTCATTTACTTCTGAAAGCATGAGCGCTCTTGAAATCTAATTGCTTAAAAAGACAAAGAACACAACTTGAAAATAAATATATTCACAATCTGTAGTTATAGTCTCCTTACAACCCCAGTGCCCCTGGAGGTGCCCAAGAAGCTCAAAGCCTTTAAAATGTCACAATGTTGTAGTATCTGCACTGTGAACATAGTATACTCTAAAAATAAATAAATTCTTTAACCAGTATCCTCCAAATCTCCACGTGGACTTGCTTAACTTTCCTGGATCATTCTTTTACATTCTTCTTACCCTAACCTCAAAGTTCTGAACAAAATACACTCATGGCTGGGGGCGGTGGTTTACACCTGTAATCCTAGCACTCTGGGAGGCCAAGGTGGACAGATCACTTGAGGGTCAGGAGTTTAAGACCAGCCTGGCCAACATGGTAAAACCCCATCTCTACTAAAAATACAAAAATTAGTTGGGTGTGGTGGTGCCCACCTGTAATCCCAGCTACTTGGGAGGCTGAGGCAAGAGAATCGCTTGATCTCAGGAAGTGAACGCTGCAGTGAGCCAAGATCACGCCACTGTGTTCCAGCCTGGAAAACGGGGCGAGACTCGGTCTCAAAAAACAAAAACAAAAACAAAAACACTCATGTTTGAGCAAGCAAAGTGGTAAATATAGACACATTTCAGATCTGTACACTTATAAGCACATTGGCTAGAGATACACAGTGGTAGAAGTAGTGAATGTAATTAAAAAGGATCTACCTGATCACTTTTATAGGTAAAAATAATAAGACTCAAAGATATTATTCTGTGCTAATAATAAAGAATCTATAGATTAAAATCCATTGGTTTCAAGTAAAAAAGGTCATATTTGTTTTCAGACCTGAATGTGTAAAGCACTAAAATGAAGACTGTAGCTCTCTAAATGCCAGATAAATACTTTCAGGTGAGGTGTAAGAGAAGAATTTAAGGCAATCCAGTAGCTAAGATATTTCCAGTTAAAGCTTTATCTTTCAGAGCATGCTCTATTTCCTTCTCTTCAATCTTGAAAGACACCTGGAAAAAAGAGAAAAGGATTTTTCATGCTGGAGAACTCACAAAACAAAGTTATAAGTACAGAAACTTCTACCATATTAAACTTTTCTCACAAGAGGCAAGAAAGTTAAACACTTTTTTTTCCAATAGCCTGAAAAAATATTCATACCACACTCCCATTTTTACACACCTTAAACCTTAGCTAACAAAAAATGACTTGTTTAACTGTGGTCATCTTGTATAACAGTAAACCTTTACTTTAACTTCACTCTACAAAATAGGACAATTAAAAACACTGTCACAAAAAAGCAGTTGTACCTTTGTCAAGCGGGTTTCCTTGTTTTTCTTTAATCCTAAAATGCCCCTGGCCTCCAAGAGCCCTGAAAGTGACAAACACTCTGACTGGTCCACAGCCGCCACCTGCTGTTTGCGACAGACTTTACTATAGGCTTCATATAACTGAGAGAACAAGGGAGAACAAATGCTGCTTAAAAGTCACATTGCTTATAGCCTTTAATCATTTAAGAAACGTGAGTCTGAGTTAGCAAAAAATTTATCTGAATACCCTATTTCTTCCTCTTTTCAATAAAATCCTTAAACAGTCATTCTGTAGATATTCCCAAAAGCCTATATAGTAATGTAGGAAAGGGGATTTATATATTTCACAGAGAGATGCAGAAATGAAGGAGAGCATGGGGAAAGATTAATGGTAAACTCTCAACCACAACCCAAGGGAAATAGGTGACTTTTATATAGCACCAGTATTAATTTTTTTATTTTTAGACGGAGTCTTCCACTGTCACCCAGGCTGGAGTGCAATGGCGCGATATCAGCTCACTGCAACCTTCATCTCCTGGGTTCAAGCAATTTTCCTGTCTCAGCTTCCCTAGTAGTTGGGATTACAGGCGCACACCACCATGCCCGGCTAATTTTTTGTATTTTTAGACAGAAGGGTTTCACCGTGTTCCCCAGGCGGTCTCAAACTCCTGAGCTCAGGTAATCCACCCTCCTCGGCCTCCCAAAGTGCTAGGATTATAGGCATGAGTCACCGTACCCGGCCATTACCAGTATTAATTCTTACTGTTAAAATCCATTTTAAATTCCTATCAGCTGAAGTATCATAGGCCTTTTGGAAAATATCTGCTCTGCAAAGCAGCTTCTCATCTCTACCTCTGCTCCATCTGCTCCATCCCAACTTACCTTCCCCAGAGTGACCTCTTTGATTTTCAACTGCCTGATCAAGAGCATCAAAGAGCAGACCAAGATCTTCTGCTGAAGAGGAAAGGAATCGTATACTCCTTCTTGGCTCAAGGTCATCCTGTTACCATCAACTTCTGAAATGACTTGGGATATATGAATAAGACCAACCTTCTTGGGAATCAAAGGCTCAGAAGGTGATTTACCTATAAAGTAAGTCAGTCAAGTTTAATTCAATTTCTAAAATATTGTGTGTGTGTATGCATGATGAAACAAATGATACTAAAGTTTGAGCTAAAGGAATTTCAAGTAGTCACATGGTGGCAAGCAAAAGTTCAAACTCTCTAATCAGAGGCCAAAGGATAAGAGATAATGCTATTCTCTTAAAAATGTCAAAATAATGTGGATGACTTGAAAATTAGGGTTACCTTTTCTCTGGGCAAAATAGTGAGCTATTTTGTCCTATGGAATGTAATTTAATGTCAGAGGGACAAAACCTACCTCATGAAAGGACCAGACAGAGAACTACTGTATTCCTTTTTTTAGAGGGGTGGGGAACAAGATCTCTGTTGCTCAGGCTGCAGTGCAGTGGCACTAGCATGGCTCACTGCTGCCTTGACTTCCTGGGCTCAAGTGATCCTCCTGCCTCAGACTCCTGAGTAGCTAGAACTACAGGCGCATGCCACCACAGCAGGCTAGTTCCTAGTATCTAAGAGGTATAAGAAGAACAGAACCTTGAAGCAAAGATGGTGACTGTGCCTGGTAATTAAGAAAGGAAAAAAAGGCCAGGCATGGTGGCTCACGCCTGTAATCCCAGCACTTTGGGAGGCCAAGGTGGGCACATCACCTGAGGTCAGGAGTTCAAGATCAGCTTGCCTAACATGGTGAAATCCCATCTCTACTAAAAATACAAAAAATTAGCCGGGCATGGTGGCAGGGACCTGTAATCCCAGCTATTCGGGAGGCTGAGACAGGAGAATCACTTGAACCTGGGAGGCAGAGGTTGCAGTGAGCAGAGATCATCCAGCCTGGGCGACAAGAGCAAAGTTCTGTCTCAAATAAAAAAGAAAAAGAAAAAAAAGTTGGAAAATTACCTAATATTTTGGATCAAATGTGTGGCTAAATGTGGAGAGTAAAGTCACTGCCATATCAGTCCTTCAGATGGCTTTCCCAAATGACCTTTGTGGTTTGGTTCACTTGCCCAAGCTGATCAGCAATACAGCCAACATTTGAGAAAATGTCACTGGGTATGCTAGTAGATAGCACCATCTTTTTTTTGGTAATTTTTGTAGAGATGGGGTTTCATCATGTTGCCAACGCTGGTCTCGAACTCTTAAGGTCAAGCAATCTGCCCTCCTTGGCCTCTCAAAGCACTGGGATTATGGGAGTGAGCCACCATGACTAGCCAGATATCATCATCTTAATAAAAGCCAGGAGTTGGGAAACTGCCAATAAGCTGCATAAGACTATATCCTTAGCAAACTACTGTAGGAACAGAAAACCAAATACCGCATGTTCTCACTTCTAAGTGGCAACTAAATGATGAGAACACATGGACACCTAGAGGGGACAACACACACTGGGGCCTATATAACAGTGGAGGGTGGGAGGAGGGAGAGGATCAGGAAAAATAACGAATGGCTTGAGCTCAGGAATTCATGACCAGCCTGGGTGACAAGGCGAAACCCCACCTCTACTAAAAATACAAAAAAATTGCAGGGCATGGTGATACACGCCTGTGGTCCCAGCTACTCAGGAGGCTGGGGTGGGAGGATGGCTTGAGCCTGGGAGGAGGAGGTTTCACTGAGATGAGATCACACCACTGCACTGCAGCCTGGGTGACAGAGTGAGACCCTGTCTCAAAAAAAAAAGACTATGGTCTCATTGTTTGGAGATACATGAATTGCAAGACAGAGAGATGTGCTCTGTAACAACTTTTGCCTGAAGCTACTCCCTGAATCACTTGCAGTTGCCCCATAACAATTTACTTCTATAATGTTTCATTACCACAGAGGGATGCTGCAGAGGACTAATGCAGAAACCAGAGATCACAGATCAAGTAAGATAATCTTAAAGCTCAAAGGAATTTCGAAGTCTATTTTTACTCTCTACCCAGTGGCTGAGTCCTCTCTAAAACAATCTCAACAAGTGGCATCTATCTGGCTTTTGTCTGAATATCTTCAATGCTGGAGAACCCACTATGTTTCAAGGAAGCCCAGTTAGTTCTAGTTATTAGAAATTTTCTTCTTATATTTAGTTGAAGTCAATCTTCCTATAGCTTTCTGGAACAATTAAAAGCCAAAACCTGGTGTGGTGGCTCATGCCTGTAGTTCCAATGCTGTAGGAGACCAAGGCGGGAGAATCACTTCATCCCAGGAGTTTGAGACCAGCCTGGGCAACATAAGGAGACTCCTCCACTCAATGACTCTACAAAAATTTTAAAATTAGCAATAGCTGGAACTGGGGAGGCTGAGGTGAGAAGAGGATTGCTTGGGCCTGGGAGGTTGCAACTGCAGTGAGCCATAATCACAACAGCCATAATCGCATCACTGGACTCCAGCGTGAGAGACAGTGCAAGACCTTGTCTCACACCAAAAGAAAAAAGCCAATCACACACAATCCAGAAATCAAAAGATAGAATTTACAACCTCTTTACCTTTTTTAGTTATGTTTGTGCTAGTGATGCTCACAGGGGCCAGTGACAAGCCTAAATGTTACTGGTGGGGAAAAAGCAAGGGAAAAGGGAATGATCTGAAAAATTAAAGAGGACGAAGAAACCAGTATCTAAGTCTATACATTGGCATATATTGCCTACTATTACCCTAAGCACTAATTTTGGCTACATCTGAAATTATTTTTAATTTTTTTATGTTAGCAAATTGATGAAAAAAAGAACTCCATGAAAAACTATAATGCCAGAAACAATTTTACTAACTCCCAACCAGTGTAGGAGTCAAAAAGAAACAATCAAATCTTACTATTCTGTTTATAAAGACTACCACTGGATATCAAATACTGTAAGATACGTAGTTCATGGCCATTTACATTTGCCACAACCAAAACAACAAGGCTGAGGGAATGGAAAATTAATTTTGTCATTTGTGATAGTGTGCAACTTACTGTAGCAATATAATCTTTTTTTTTTTTGTTGAGACGGAGTTTTGCTGTTGTTACCCAGACTGGTGTGCAATGGCACGATCTGAGCTCACCGAAACCTCCGCCTTCTGGGTTCAAGCAATTCTCCTGCCTCATCCTCCCAAGTAGCTGGGATTACAGGCACGCGCCACCATGCCTGGCTAATTTTTCTATTTTTAGTAGAGACAGGGTTTCACCTCGTTGACCAGGATGGTCTCATCTCTTGACCTCGTGATCCACCCGCCTCGGCCGGCAATATGATCTTTTTACCTCTACCCTCTAGACTTGTTTAAATGCTTGAAATAAATAAATAATAAATGCTTGAGATATCCCAAGTTGAACTTATAATTCTTATTCTTGGGGAGGGATTGCCAGGGGAGAAATACCAAATGTGGGTGAAGGGGAGAAAGCAAACAAAACACACTGCCCTGTGTGTACCTATGCAACTGTATTGCATGCTCTGCACATGTACCCCAAAACCTAAAATGCAATTAAAAAAAAAAAAAATTCTTATTCTTCTAAAATTATTGTTTTTTGAGACAGACTCTCACTCTGTTGCCCAGGCTGGGAGGACAGTGGCACGATCTCAGCTCATTGCAAACTCCGCCTCCCCAGCTCAAGTGATTCTTCTGTCTCAACCTCCCAAGTAGTTATGACTACAGGTGCACACCATGCTTGGCTAATTAATTTTTTTACTGTAAGCCCTGGGATACATGTGCAGAACACGAAGGTTTGTAACATAGGCATATGTGTGCCATGATGGCTTGCTGCACTCATCAATCCATCATCTAGGTTTTTAAGTCCTGCATGTTCTCCCTTCCTTTGGGCCCCACCCCCAGCAGGCCCCAGTGTGTGATGTTCCCCTCCCTGTGTTCATGTGTTCTCATTGTTCAACACCCACTTACGAGTGAGAACGTGCAGTGTTTGGTTTTGTTCCTGTGTTAGTTTGCTGAGAATGATTGTTTCCAGCTTCATTCATGTCCCTACAAAGGAAACGAACTCACTTTTTTTTCCTTTGAGACACAGTCTCGCTCTGTCACCCAGAATGGAGTGCAGTGGCACGATCTCAGCTCACTGCAACCTCTGCCTCCTGGGTTCAAGCAATTCTCCTGCCTCAGCCTCCTGAGCAGCTGAGATTACAGGTGCAGGACACCATGCCCAGGTATGTTTTTTGAGACAGGGTTTATCTATGTTGGCCAGGATGGTCTAAACTGATCTGCCCTCCTCAGCCTTCAAGTGCTAGGATTACAGGCATGAGCCACCATACTCAGCCAACTCATTTCTTATGGCTGCAAAATTTAAAAAAAAAAATTTTTTTTTTTTTTTGAGACACAGTTTTACTCTTGTTACCCAGGCTGGAGTGCAATGGTGCGATCTTGGCTCATCGCAACCTCCGCCTCCTGGGTTCAAGCAATTCTCCTGCCTCAGCCTCCCAAGTAGCTGGGACTACAGGCGCACGCCACCATGCCCAGCTAATTTTTATATTTTTAGTAGAGACGGGGTTTCACCTTGTTGACCAGGATGGTCTCGATCTCTTGACCTCATGATCCACCCCCTCGGCCTCCCAAAGTGCTGGGATTATAGCTTGAGCCACCGCGCCCGGCCAATTTTTTTTTTTTTTTTGGTAGAAAAGAGGCCTCACTACATTGCCCAGGCTGGTCTCACAATCCTGGGCTCAAGCGAGCCTCCCGCCTTGGCCTCCCAAAGTCCTGGAATTACAGGTGTGAACCACTGCATGGGGCCTCACAGTTCTTTTACCTAATTCTCCATTATTTATCAGGCTTTGCTTTCACCTATATTGAAACCTAAAGTGCACTTAACATAAGCACCCAGAGAGCTGATCCAACCTCATTGTCTACAATTTTCATTTCTGGAGCGTCAAAAGAAAACTCACTCTGTCGGCCGGGCACGGTGGCTCACGCCTGTAATCCCAGCACTTTGGGAGGCCGAGGCGGGTGGATCACAAGGTCAAAAGATCGAGACCATCCTGGTCAACATAGTGAAACCCCGTCTCTACTAAAAATGCAGAAATTAGCTGGGCATGGTGGCGTGTGCCTGTAATCCCAGCTACTCGGGAGGCTGAGGCAGGAGAATTGCTTGAACCCAGGAGGCGGAGGTTGCAGTGAGCTGAGATCGCGCCATTGCACTCCAGCCTGGGTAACAAGAGCGAAACTCCGTCTCAAAAAAAAAAACCTCACTCTGTCCTAGCCATTTACGCAATACCCTGGGAACTCATTTCCAGTAATGCATTAAGTACTGGCAGGCAAGATTGAAATAAAATAGATGAAACTGACTAAAAACACAGACACACATAAAAACGGGTGAGTTTGGATTTAACTATGTTCATTTCATCTTTCTACCTCTTTCCTCAAAAGCTAAGCTTCCAATTACAAAGGAAGACAGGAAGGAGATAAACTACTTACATTCAGACAGTGGTTTGAGAATAGTCTGGCTTTTGACATCTGACTCTACAATTTCAACAGCTCTCCTATAAAAAAAATTTCTAAAATTAATTTAGTCTAAGCCAAACCAAACACCATACCAAACCACCAAGCTCAAAAGCAGGCACATTAATGACTATTGCTCAAAGACTGCAACTATGAGCAAGTTATGTAGGCTAACATGGTTTAGCCTACATACATCCTATGTATAACTTTAAAATTACGATGTTTTGTAATTTTAAAGCCCCAAATAAAACTGGGTTATTTCTCAAATAAGGGGACTTAATTGCTTTGAAATAATTCATGGATGTCAGATTTGAGAAACTTCCGTGGTTTCCTCCTAATAGATGCCAAGTAGGTCATTGTACATTAAGCCAATAATAACATTTTGGGTGAGGAGAAAATGTCACGGTAGGAGAGGATATGTAGTGTGGGTGACTGACTAAAGGGAGCCAACACCACCCATACACACAAAATCTAAAAGGGATATCTTCCGTTATATATACATAGGATATGTGTAGGCTAAACCACGCTAGCCTACATAACTATTGCTCATAGTTGTAGTCTTTACCCAAGTAGTTTGCTGATTAGAGGAAACTTTTAAATTCAGGATCATGCAATCTAGCAACAGGAAGAGCTGACTCTCCCACTGCTCTCTCTAAAGTACTTTGCCCACAGGAAGCCATAAGCCAGACCTGGATCTTCTGCATGGCAATAGGGGGAGGTTGGACCAGCAGGCCAGCACAGCAAGTATCATTTTAATGGACCCAGTGTCCCTACTGGGAAGGAAGAAATTTCATCAGTCAGCACAGAGGCTTTCCCCAGCAGGAGGGACAGGGGGATGGGAACGGAGAAAGAAGTCTAGAGTACAACTCTAGGGGACCACCAACTGGAGGGAAGAAGGGGTGCTCACAAAAGGAAAGGAGGAGAAAAAAGTCTAAAGGCAAAGATGGTTCAGGTCCATAAATAAACCTGCTTGAGATCAGCTAATGGAAAAGTAAACTGGAGTCTTTTTTAATACAAATGTAATTAACCAATCTATAATCACCACAGGGAGTGCCAGCAACATCTCATTTGTTTCTCCCTCTGTAGGTAATGGACTGATAATGTTTCAGACATTAACACGGTAGAAATCCACAGCTCCCCACTGAGAAACAAGTCCTCCTTTCTGAGCGTAAAAAAGTAGCAGAACTGAGCCTCTTAAGCCACATTCACTTGAGTTACATGAGACAATTAACAGCATTTCTTTTTTTTTTTAATAAAAGCAGCCAACAGTGTCATAACTCACCTGCAAACATCTAGCGCTTTGCGAACATCTCCTGAAACAGCAGAGACTTTGCGGGCACAGAATTGAATTGCAGCATTGTCCAGAACCTGATCTCTAGATACCTTCAGACATGACATAGAAGATGACAGTTTGAACTGTAAGATTCTCCCTCTGTAATTTAGGTCCCAAGCATAAATATTTTCACATTTAACCCTAAACTTGATTGGCAACTCTTTAGGGTCAAAAAGATGCCTTTTCTTCATAAATAATGGAGATGTTTGAGAGTTTTCACACATTTAAGCATTTTGTAGGGATATGGTAGAGGTTCATAAATGGAAAAAAAGCAATCAGAGCTGAAATCAGCAAAAATAAAAAAAATCTATTTAGTCATTTTCAAAAGAAAAAGTTTTTTCATAGGCACTATTTTTTAAAGGTCATTAAAGAAAGCACTTGAAGACCAGGTACGGTGGCTCACGCCTGTAAATCCCAGCACTTTGGGAGGCCAAGGCGGGTGGATCACTTGAGGTCAGGAGTTTGAGACCAGCCTGACCAACATGGCAAAATCCCGTCTCTATTAAAAACAAATAAATAAAATAAAAAATTAAGCACTTGAGGCCCAGTGCAGTGCCTCACACCTGTAATCCCAGTACTTTGGGAAGCCAAGGTGGACAGATCACCTGAGGACAGGAGTTCGAGACCAGCCTGGCCAACATGGTGAAATCCCGTCTCTATTAAAAATACAAAAATTAGCTGGGCATGGTGGCAGGCACCTGTAATCCCAGCTACTTGGGAGGCCGAGGCAGGAGAATTGCTTGAATCCAGGAGGCGGAGGTTTCAGCGAGCCGAGATCACCCCATTGCACTCCAGCCTGGGTAACAAGAGCAAAACTCTGTCTCAAGGGGAAAAAAAAAAAAAGAGAAAGCACTTGAGTGATTCCTCTCACTCTTGCTTTTATTTCAACACTAAGACACCCAGTAAATGAATAAAGTGGAAATTCACATAAAAGTATTATCACTATGGTCCACAGGAACTCTTTGCTCCATTAATAAAGCAATCAAAGCAACAATATTTTAGAACTATTGTTAAATTTTCCTAGCACAGGTGAATCCAAGGAACACATAATTTGGCAAAATAGTTGGTACTTACCTGATTAAGTCGATCTTGCAAAATAGTGACTATCTGATTTTTGGTATAAGGTGGGAAGTTCAATAGCTGTGGCTTACATTTTTCTCTAGCTTGAAGCCTAGGCAGAATTCTATCTGTGAGATCCAGGGTATTAGCAATGCCTAAGGAGGAGATCAACAACACTAACCATTGGTCAAATCATCCTAAAGGGGAAACTAAATTCTCTGAAAGCTAAATAAATTTCCAGTTACAGAATCTAGCATGTTAATTGTTGCATCCCACTGGTGTCCTACCCCATCCCAATAGATAAGATGTATCTGCTAGGTAAGATGTACAGTCATTTAACTTTCTTAGTTTGATGAGGCAGAAAGCTGGTTTAAGATAAAATCACTGATACATAAGCTGAATATATATATTTTTAAAAAAGAATACTTTAGAACCACTATGTAACATTTTTAACAATTGAGCACTAACCAATCAGCACCAAGTGAGAATTGCTTAGCCATGGCCATTCAAACAGTGTGTACAATACATCCTGGCCTTTGCTGTCCAGTTGGTCCATCTCGTCCAGTACCAACACACTGCATATAGAGAGAAACAGTTAGTATCCATATTCACCTTCTTTTTTTTTTTCGAGACGGAGTTTCGCTCTTGTTACCCAGACTGGAGTGCAATGGCGTGATCTCGGCTCACCGCAACCTCCGCCTTCTGGGTTCAAGCAATTCTCCTGCCTCAGCCTCCCGAGTAGCTGGGATTACAGGCGCGCGCCACCATGCCCAGCTAATTTTTTGTATTTTTAGTAGAGACGGGGTTTCACCTTGTTGACCAGGATGGTCTCGATCTCTTGACCTCGTGATCCACCCGCCTCGGCCTCCCAAAGTGCTGGGATTATAGGCATGAGCCACCTCGCCTGGCCCATATTCACCTTCTTAACCCTCCAATCTGTCTGATACAGGCTGACTTCAGGTCACTTTCCTAAAGCTGAGTCCAGTTTAAGGATCATAATCTATCCTATCTCTAGTTACTGCTACAAGGATACCCCACATCATCTACAAGTAATCCAATTTAAAATTAGGTGTATCTTCCCTCTCTTCTTTCCCTTTAAGTTTATGTAACTATCCTTCATAGAACAAATATACAAAATGTTCTTTTTATGGGCAACAGACCTTGCAGATTTTTACAGAACAACATGAAGCAGAACAATACTTACATCATGGGGCCCTTCTCTGCAGTCATATGTTTTTCCAATTTCCTCATCATGTCCTTCCCAGCTGGCCTGGATACCTCTTCCTGACAAATCTCCTGAGCAATAGCTGGGAATACAGCCTGGGCACTCCTCAAGGACATGCAATTCAGCATGATAGTTTTAAAGCCTTTCAGTTCCTTCTAGAAATACAAAATGCAAACATCAGTTATTTTTGCCTCAGAAAATAAAAGATCTGATAGAGCCTAAAACGTCTTTGAAGAGCTAAAAGCATGTAAGGAAGCTCTACTTTCATTTGGAAAGATTTAAACAATGAAATTATAAATGTCTTATTTGAGGAGACCATCAATCTTCTAATCTTCGTCTTTTTATTAAAGACAGAGTCTTGCTCTGTTGCCCAGGCTGGAGTGCAGCAGCACAATCTCAGCTCGCTGTAACCTCTGCCTCTGGGTTCAAGCAATTCTCCTGCCTCAGCTTCCCAAGTAGCTAGGGTTACCAGGATGCACCACATACCCAGCTAATTTTTGTATTTTTAGCAGAGAGCAGGTTTCACCATGTTGGCCAGGCTTGTCTCAAACTCCTGACCTCAGGTAATCGCCCCCCCCACAAAGTGCTGGGATTACAGGTGTGAGAGCCACAGTGCCCAGCCCGCTTTCTTAACTCTTAAAAATCAAGTGCCAGCTGGGCACAGTGGCTCACACCTGTAATCCCAGCACTTTGGGAGGCTGAAGCGGGTGGACTGCTTGAGCTCAGGAGTTCAGGACAAGTCTGGGCAACACGGTGAAACCCTGTCTCTACAAATTTTAGCTGGGTGTGGTGATGCATGCCTGTAGTCCCAGCTACCCAGGAGGCTGAGGTGGGAGGATCACCTGAGCCCAGGAGGTCAAGGCTACAGTGAGCTGTGATCAAGCCATTGCACTGCAGCCTGGACAAAAGAGTGAGACCCTGTTTCAAAAACAAATCAAAACACCTAAGAGTCATTTTACCAACAGCATCATAATTCAGACTCTTAATGTACCTTGAGGTCTTGCAAAATTCGGCTTAAGCAGGCAGTTTTTCCAGTTCCAGGAGCACCAGAAAGGTAAAGGCTTCCAGCTTTTTTTTCACAGATGTGCTCCCTCAGGAAATTCTTGATGACATCCATCTCCCTTTCCCTGGCAGGCAGCCGATCCGGGACAGCTGTGTTCAGGACCAGCTTTGCTTGCTGGTAGCAAGTGCCTGTGCCAGATATAAAAGGTCAATTAGACACAACAGAAGGTGACTGAGAAGACCCACTGGGTGGTTTCATTTGTAATCATCAGCCTTGGTTACAATAGCTGCACTAACAGTTGCCATGTAAGAACAAACCTTCTTGCTTGAATAGTCTCACACGTGCAGATTCTTTCTCCAGTGGACATCTCTGCTCAGGATTTGTTGTGATCTCTTGACCTTTTCTAACTGAAGGAAGTATTCTGTTTTGGTGAACTTTGGCTTGTTCTCTTTTACTAGGAGACTTAATTGTCAGCTGATTGTCAAATACCAATCTTCGTCCCTTACGTGTATGTGATCGGGGGGGACCATTTTCTTTCTTGCCTTGCTTTGGTGGAGAACAAGCAGGTAAATGGGGAGTGTTGCATAGGTTGTCATCACCTGAAACATAATAAAATCAAAATGTAGTCACTCATAGCACTGGATAGTAAAAGGATGTGCAAGACCTTCGCCATTACCAGAAAGAGGTGAATTTCTACCTTAAGTCGGAACCACCAAAATAAAATGCCTTCTCACCTAGCAGCAAATATTGGCCACTAGATGGCATCACCACTCTTACTACAGCAGTCTCCTTATCCACCATTGTAGTTACCTCAGTCTAAAAATATTAAATGGAAAATTCCAAAAATAAATAATTGAAAAGTTTTAAATTGCATGCTGTTGCGTACCATGATGAAATCTCTGACCATCCTACCCGGGGCATGAAACGTCCCTTCAGCCAGCATATCCGCATTGTATATGCTACCCACCCACTAGTCACTTAGTAGCTGACTTGGTTATCAGATTAAAAATATAGGACATGTAGGGTTCAGTACTATCCTCAATTGCAGGCATCCACTGGGGTCTTGGAATGTCTCCCCTATGGATAAGTGGGGACTACTGCATTTAGTAGAAACCAAATGGGTTTTAGTGGGATGAAATTGTAAAACTGGACCGGGAGCGGTGGCTCAAGCCTGTAATCCCAGCACTTTGGGAGGCCGAGGCGCGTGGATCACAAGGTCAAGAGATGGAGACCACCCTGGTCAACAAAGTGAAACCCCGTCTCTACTAAAAATACAAAAAATTAGCCGGGCATGGTGGCGCGTGCCTGTAATCCCAGCTACTCAGGAGGCTGAGGCGGGAGAATTGCTTGAACCCAGGAGGCGGAGGTTGCGGTGAGCCGAGATCGCGCCATTGCACTCCAGCCTGGGTAACAAGAGTGAAAACCCCATCTCAAAAAAAAAAAGAAATTGTAAAACTGGTTTGAAACAGGTTTTCTCAACCTTGGCACCACTGATACATTGGACCAAGTAATTCTTCATTGTCAAGGAGCTGTCCAGGGCATTGTAGGATGTTTAGCAGCATCTCTGGCCTCTACCCACTAAGCCAGTGGCATCCCCCAGCTGTAACAACCAAAAATGCCTCCAGAAACAACCAAATCATCCCTCATTTAAAAACAAATATTCCAAAACGAGAATTACCAACCACTGTTCTAAAACAAGAAAAAAATGGAAAATATCCAGCATGTCGCTGTTTTCTTTTAATTTCACAAATATTGAGGTACATTTCATAATATCTTGCTACTACAAGGTAACTTAAAACACTGACGGAACTAACCTCAGTATTAAGGAATCAAAGATTAAACCTATTAAGTAGTTCAGAAAGTGACCTCAGTAAGTGGCTTAACTCTGGAGTTCAGTAAGCAGTTAGCAACCATTCTGAAAATAACTAAAATGAAGAGTAGTCTTAGGCCAGGTGTAGTAACTCACGCCTATAATCCCAGTAGTTTGTGAGGCCAGGAGTTCAAGACCAGCCTGGCCAACGTGGTGAAACCCCAGCTCTACCAAAAATACAAAAAATAGCCAGGTGTGGTGGTGTGCACCTGTAGTCCAGCTACTCAGGAGGCTGAGGTGAGAGGATGGCTTGAACCAGGGAACTAGAGGTTGTAGTGAGCTGAGATCGTGCCACTGGACGCCAGCCTCAGCGAAAGAGCGAGACTGTTAAAAAAAAAAAAAAAAAGCTGGGTATGATGGCTCATGTCTGTAATCCCACTTTAGGAGGCCAAGGCAGATGAATGACCTGAGGTTAGGAGTTCAGAGACCAGGCTGGTTAACATGGCAAAAACCGGTCTCTGCTAAAAATACAAAAAAATTAAATAGGTAGGGTCCAGTGGCTCAAGCCTGTAATCCCAGCACTTTGGGAGGCCGAGGTGGGTGGATCACGAGGTCAAGAGATAGAGACCATCCTAGTCAACAATGTGAAATACCGTCTCTACTAAAAATACAAAAATTAGCTGGGCATGGTGGTGCGTGCCTGTAGTCCCAGCTACTTGGGAGGCTGAGGCAGGAGAATTGCTTGAACCCAGGAGGTGGAGGTTGCAGTGAGCCGAGATTGTGCCATTGCATTCCAGCCTGGGTAACAAGAGCGAAAGTCCGTCTCAAAACAAAAAACAACAAAAAATAAAATAAAATAAAAATTAGCTGGGCTTGGTGGTGGGTGCCTGTAACCCCTCCTACTTGGGAGGCTGAGGCAGAAGAATTGCTTTGACTTAGGAGGCGGAGGTTGCAATGAGCTGAGATCACGCCATTGTACTCCAGCCTGGGAGACAATATAAGACTTTCTTGAGGGGAAAAAAAAAAAGTCTTAACTGAACTTAGAAAGCTCCTTCAAAGGACACACATCTTATTGAGAAAAGAAAGGTCAAAAAGTGATATAACAAATGGCTTACCCAGACGTTTCCTGGGGCTGAGAGGCAGGACTTTTACATGAGAACAGGGTACAATTTGGGCATTTGTCAGTTCTAGTTTGGCATCACTAGAGTTTTTAGTTTTGTTCAATGCCTGAGACAGCTTCTTTTTTGGAAAACTGATTGTAGCCTGTGCCTGGGATCGGGTTTGAGGCATGACAGCAGCACAACTAGATACAAAAAATAACAGGACAAATCAATAGGTAAAAGTGAAGGGAAAATAACTAACATAGAATTTATTTATACTGATGATTAACACTTATTTCTTAAGTAAATTATGTTACCACAATATTTTAGCATTCAGTTCTAATTCACATCCAAATCTATGCAAGAACAGCTGACATTTGTTGTCTACCTACTACGTGGAAGCCACCGTTATAAGCACTTTATGTGCCAACTCGTTTTGTTTTACAACTGCCTTAGAGGTAGGTACTAGTATTAGCCTTTATTTTACGGATGCGAAAACTGAGATAAACAGTGGCCCAAAGTCACAGAAAAACAGGAATGTAACCCCAGGCTGGCACCAGAGTCCAAGTTTTTAACCAATTGATAAATGCAATAAGAAGTTACTTGAAATGGGCCGGGCCCCATGGCTCACGCCTGTGATCCGTACTTTCGGAGGCCAAGGCGGGCGGGTCACGAGGTCAGGAGTTCGAGACCAGCCTGGCCAATATGGTGAAACCCTGTCTGTACTAAAATAATACAAAAAGTAGCTGGGTCTGGTGGCGGGTGCCTGTAATCCCAGCTACTCGGGAGGCTGAGGCAGGGGAATCACTTGAACTGGGGAGGTGGAGTTTGCAGTGAGCCGATATCGCGCCATTGCACTCCAGCCTGGGTAACAAGAGAGACTCCATCTCAAAAAAAAAAAAAGTTACTTGAACTGATTTGTATAGAACTTCTAATTGCCCTCCTCCAGGCATGAGGGGTGTTTTATCACCAGCTCAGCCCACCAGCCGCCACATTTCTCTTCTCTCCCAAGCCCTCACACTGCAGGTCCGTCTTCTCTCAGTCTCTCCGCCCCTGCACACAGGCCTCATTCTAAGCGGCTCTCAAGGCACCCCAGAACATTTCCTTCCTACAGCTTTCAGCTCCTTCACAGCTGGAACTACCCCGAGGGCGCCTGCCCTTTCCCTGATTCCCGACCTCAGACCTCCAGCGAGCTCAGCTCTCTTCCCCTCACTTCACCTCCGGCCTCGCCGGAACCCGCAGCCTTCACCCAACGCCGCTGCCTCACAGATCGCAGGCCTCCTAGAGCAATCCTCTCCTTTCCACCTCCTCAGTGCAGGCTCCTTCTCAGGTCTCTCACACGCAGCCTCAGGGACTCACCACCAAAAGCCCCGAACAAACTGCACACCAGCAGCAGCAAAACCCAGCCGCGCTCGCGCCAAATCTAAATTACCACAGCGTTCCAGCCTCCCGCCAAAGCCCGGTCTCGATTCTGATTGGCTGTGGTCAGAGCGCTGTTCGCCTTGGGTACCGCCTCTTTTTTGCTTCCAATCCTGCGGAAGAGTTACAGCCAATGAGAGAGCCCCAAGTCTTTGAGTCACAGCGAGGCCACGCCCACTGAGCGGCGTAGACGGGAAAGAGAATCTACATCCGGGGCCTCAGTGGAAAGACGCGCGATTGCTGCAGGGCGACTCTGGGTAAGGCGGGACGGCCCGGCCGCAAAGCACGGCGGGAGGCGTAGTCTTTACTGCCGCGCGACCCTACTTCCGCGCTCTTCCTTCGACTGGGTGTCAAGATGTGGTTCCCCCTTCTCACTGCCGAACATACCCATTTGCATCGTCCTGATGGACTAGATTTTCAGTACTAGTACATGATACCTACCGTTTGGGGAGCGCTTCTGTGCGCCAGGTATGAACCCCAACCCCGGAAGGCACACAGCAAACCTCCATACAAGGTTAGAGGTCACAGCATCTTGGTGACAGTGAAAAGCCTAGGATCCAGATCTTCTGATGCCTGAACTAGTGTTTTTTTTTGGTAAAGTTCTACACAGCTATATAAAGAAAAACTATGCTTCATCATAGTATCTCTTGATTTGTACTTCAAAGGTGAGAAACAGAGCCAACTCTTTGCTTTTATTTCGTTCAAAGTTAGATTATATTATATGCACCTTCTTACCATTAATCCACACCTCGTCGGGAGAGAATTATGACCCCTTAATTTTAAAATCTTTTATGGCGAAACACTAGGGTTTCAGAGCCAGGGAAAGCAGCTATATAGAAGAGGCAAGCTGAGTTTTTAATGAAAAATATAAATTAGAGCAGTAATTTGGAGGCCAGCTTCCAAAGCCAATAACTCATCTAACCCTCAGGTTCCTTTAAAGGCCAAAACCCAATTCTAGGTCATGGTAAACATTTATCTTTTACCCCTCAGTAACAAATAAAACAGAGCCATAAAGCCTAGAAAGAGGAAAGCAACAATATTACGATCATCAGTTAATTGGTACCTAGTTCATGAAGAGAGCCAATATTGAGGGCTTTAAGTGTATGCCAGAGAATGTGCTCAGTATTTTACCTACATCGTCTTCGTAATTTTCACAAGCACCCCCACGAAGTTGAGCTGGTGTTATTTTGTGTGTGTGTGTGTGTGTGAGAGAGAGAGAGAGAGAGAGAGAGAGAGACTCTCGCTCTGTCACCCAAGCTGGAGTGAAAGAGCTTGATCTCTGCTCACTACAACCTCCGCCTCCTGGGTTTAAGCGATTTTCTGCCTCAGCCCCCCAAGTAGCTGGGATTACAGGCGCACACCACCATGCCTGGCTAATTCTTTTTGTATTTTTAGTAGAGACGACGTTTCACCGTCTTGACCAGGCTGGTCTTGAACTCCTGACCTCGTGATCCACCCGCCTTGGCCTCCCAAAGTGCTGGGATTACAGGCATGAGCCACCGTGCCCGGCCGAAATTGGTGTTATTTCATTTTATAAATGAAGGAACCACAGTGGAGGAGACCTTGCCCAAGGTCACACAACTAGTAAGTGGAAGAGCTAGAATTTGAACTCTGAACTCTGACAGAAAATCAAACTCTTGGCCCTTTAACATAGCGGGATGATTAGATAAAGGGCTCTAAACAGGAAGAGATGGTGGCGTATATTTTGTGAAGGCTTTTTAGCAGCTGAAAACTCCAAAAGTGGAGAATGGGCTTCCATGAATGGAGAGTTATAATGGAAGCCCCGCCCCACCCCCCTTTTTTTTTTGTTCTTGAGATGGAGTCTTGCTCTGTCACCCAGGCTGGAGTGCAGTGGCACAATCTCAGCCCACTGCAACCTCCACCTCCCAAATTCAAACCATTCTCCTGCCTCAACCTCCTGAGTAGCTGGGACTACAGGCATGTGCCACCACACCTGGCTAATTTTTGTATTTTTAGTAGAGACAGGGTTTCACCATGTTGGCTAGTCTAGTCTCGAACTCCTGACCTCATGATCTGCCCCATCCCCAGCCTCCCACAGTGCTGGGATTACAGGCATGAGCCACCGTGCCTGGCCAAAATGGAAGCTTTTATCTCTTTTTTTTTTTTTTGAGACAGAGATTCGCTCGTTACCCAGACTGGAGTGCAATGGCACGATCCCGGCTCACCGCAACCTCCACCTTCTGGGTTCAAGCAATTCTCCTGCCTCAGCCTCCCAAGTAGCTGGGACTACAGGCACGGACCACGATGCCTGGCTAATTTTTGTATTTTTAGTAGAGACGGTGTTTCACCTTGTTGACCAGGATGGTCTCGATCTCTTGACCTTGTGATCCACCCGCCTCAACCTCCCAGAGTGCTGGAATTATAGGTGGGAGCCACCGCGCCCGGCCCCAAAATGGAAGCTTTTAAGACTAGATGGTATTTCTGATCTCTTAATAGGACAGAACTCAGGAAGCAGCCTTCACTGTTCATATTTTTATAACATGAGCATCTAAGAATTGCCCTTAATAACCTGAAATGATAAAGTATGTCCAGCCAGCTTTAAGGAATGGTTATAGTAAACAACCTACCTCAGTTACAAGGAGACAGCAGAGGAAGCTATGAGTACTTAGCATGCATATTGGAGCCTATGAAAACACCAAGAAATATAGCAGTAGCCCAAGAAAAGCCCACAGAAGTAAATGACCACTGTGGAAGCAGGCAAATAATCATAGAATGTCAGGACTGAAAGGTTATCTACTTGAAGCTTTTCCTTTGCACTAATAATGATCCTCCAGTAACATGATACATACACATATTGTTTCTTGCTTCTACGCCTTTGTTTTTGCTGTTTCCTCTGTCTGGAATGCCACTCCCCATCCGTCTTCCCTGCTAACTTCTATAAAGCCTGTTAATACCCTGTATAGGTTTCTCCTGGTAGCTGTCCTGAAGTCTACTAAACTATGAGTTCCTTAGAATCAAAGACCATGTCTTAACCATGCGCAGTGACATGCATCTGTAATTCCAGTTACTCAGGAGGCTGAGGTGGAAGGATCCCTCGAACCCAGTTTGAGGCCAGCCTTGGACAACATAGCAAGACCCCATCTCCAAAAGGAAAAAAAAAAATTTATATGGAGTCTTGCTCTGTCGCCCAGGCTGCAGTGCAGTGGCGACAGTCTCAGGCCACTGCAACCTCTACCTTCCAGATTCAAGCAACCCTCCTGCCTTAGCCTCCTGAGTAGCTGGGATTACAGACACCTACCACCATGTCTAATTTTCATATTTTTAGTAGAGATGGGGTTTCACCATATTGGTCAGACTGGTCTCAAACTCCTAACCTCAGGTGATCCATCTGCCTCAGCCTCCCAAAGTGCTGGGATTATAGGCATGAGCCACTGTGCCTGGCAAAAAAAACTTTTCATATTGTAGGTGCCTGGTAGAGAGTAAAGTGTCCAATAAGTGCTTGCTAAGTGAAGGAATGGAAAGGACATTCTTGCCAAGTGGACATCCACCCTTTGCATAAACACTTGTGGCTAGAGAGCATATAGTCCTTTAAGTCTCACACCCCTAAGCCTAGGAGTGAAGAATGAATTCAATTATGTGTGAAAATGATCCAGACTGGGCTCCAGTGATGTCAGAGGCAAAGCATTTCCCCAGTTATCCTCTGAGGCAGTCAGAATCCTGAGGTTGACATATTTCTAGTTCTAGTTCATTTTTCAGTTCCTTTACCTCCCTCTGCAGAGTACTAGGAAGATGGAGACAGGCAGCTTCCTTCCAGTGAGGTGCTCAGTTCATGGTTAGATTGGGTTGGGAAATACTTAAGAGGCACATTCATAGGAAGCAGCTCTGCCTTGGTAATGGAGGGAGGAAACTAGTATGATACTGCTAACTCATACGCAGTATCATGGAGAAGGAATCAAATCACACTGGAAGAACCTGTCTGGCATCCTTTTGTGTGAGTGTGTGTGTGCGTAGACACACACACACTCTAGCAATACCATCCCAGTAAGACAGAATGAATTATAGGGTTAGGAAGTTGATGGTCATTTAGGCAAGCTCCATTTGCAGGCTATTTCAAGTCAGGAGGAACAATTCAATCAATAAATAGGTAGTTTGTTAATCATATTAATAACAATGATGGGTCAAATAATCAGAGATTCAGCCGATCTGGGAAGTATGGATAAAAATGAAAGGAGTCCTTTATTCTCCCCCCCTCCCCCGTCCTCATAGGTTTTTATATCTAAATTATGTGAGAGTGATTCATACACACACTCATTATGAATCAGTAAGAGAAATAATTTCAAGACCTTTGCTAGTGATGAAAGTGCAAGTTAAGCTCATTAAGACTTAGTGGTTATGATGTCAGCTGACCACAGTAAGGAGAGAATGTCTGGTTGAATTTTTATACCTCAAGTCAAAGTTCAAGAAAACCAGCCAAGATTCAGCTTAAAAAGCAATAAGGAAAAACAGTCAACACCCACATAAAAACCAGTACATACATTTTGTATGTTTAGTCCTCACCCTTCCTTCCTTTACTCAATTTGAGAATCTGTCATGCAACACAGGTAGAAAGAATTGTAAGAGATTCAGGGAAAAGGTCACAAGGCCAGGAAGCCTCCTTGGTTCTCTGAAATCATGGGCAAAGGGGAGTTAAGTGGAAAATAAGGATTGGCCACATGCAATAGCACATGCCTGTAATCCCAGTACTTTGAGAAGCCAAGGTGGGACAATCACTTGAGCCCAGGAGTGTGAGACCAGTCTCAGCAACATAGGGAGACCCCATCTTTACAAAAAAATTTTCAAAATTAGCCGGGCATAGTGGTATATACCTGTGGTCCCAGCTACGTGGGAGACAGGTGGGAGGATCACTTGAGCTTGGGAGTTGGAGACTGCAGTGAGCTGTGATCACACCACTGTACTCCCGCCTGAGCAACAGAACAAGATCCTGTCTCTAATAAAAATAAAAATAATAAAATAAGGACCATCAGAATCTCCTGGTCAGCAAAAGTAACTAGGACTATATTTTCTTTTTCTGGAGTGCAGTGGCATGATCTCAGCTCACTGCAACCTCCACCTCCTGGGTTCAAGCCGTTATACTGGACCGAGCATAGAAAGTCAACACCAAGACAAAAGTATGCCAAATTGCAGAGTTTGTTGCTGGCGACCATGGAGGACTCACGTCTCTCCAACCCGGGGCCCCGTAAAAGACCTTTTATACCCGTAAATATTACCTTGGGAGTGAGGGTGAGGGGTGGGGATGGGGGTGAGGGGTTTTCCGGACATTCTGAGGGCTAGTGGATTCTGCAAATCACCGTCTGGACGGAGATGAGGATGAGGGGCGGGTGAGAGGTTTCCGGACATTCCGAGGGCCAGGGGACTATTTGACATTCTGATTGTTACTTAAGTGGTTCATAAAAGCTAAGGTTAGCATTGGTTTACACATTGTCTGAGTAGGGGTGGGGTCCACAGATTTTCTAGTTACTTATTAGGAGTTGTAGGAGCCAGGATGGAATTATCCTGGGCTGCTTATTCCGGTAAACAAAGGCCAGCAATTCTGGCAGTTACTGATAAGAGAAGGTGAGCAGCTTTACCTCTTTGCATTCTGCAAGGTAAACTAGCAGTTTCACAGAAGCCAAGGTTAGCAGTCACTGTGAGAATGGAGCAACCTTCACAACTTATTTTAAAAAGTTTTGTCTTTTATAAAATGTCATTGTTCAGGTTCTAACTCTAGGCCAGCTATATCACAAAGCGATTCCACTACCTCAGCTTCCTGAGTAGCACAACACCGGCTAATTTTGTATTTTTAGTAGAGATGCAGATTCGCCATGTTTGCCAGGCTCGTCTTAAACTCCTGACCCCAAGTGATCCACCTGCCTTGGCCTCCCAAAGTGCTGGGATTACAGTGGTCAGCCATCAAGCATGGCCAACTAGAACTGTAATTTTCAAAATACAGCAGGAGGGGAGGAGAGAAGACCCTGAGGAAGCTGTAGATGAGTCTGCCCAAGTCAGCAGATCTATTTTTTTAAGAGACCTGGAATCAAACGACTGCATTTACCCAAATTATGAAGCAAAGGTTTTCTCCCCTCTCTGTGCCACCACTTGAGGCAGCATCCCAGACAAGAGTACACGATTTTCACTTTTTGTTTTTAAGCAAGGTTTAATTAAACTGCACGGCATCCAGAAGAAAGAAATGTACTAAAGAATCCAACCTGAGACCAGATTTTATACATTTTAGAGGGGGAAAAAAATCAATGCTATTTGGGAGAGGGAGCACTGTAATCAGAATATAACTCCAAAATAAATCATACAATAAATTATCTTTTAAAAGAAATAGATCCTCCACATGCAGACAGATGAACACACACATACACACATACACACGCACATGTGTCATTCTAGTCATTTATTCAGTGTTGACTGTGACTTCCATGCAGGGCACCATGAGAAAGGACAAAGATTAGACATGAGAAAAGGCGGCTAGGCCCCACTTGCCACCAGTGGAATAAAATTTAAGACAATTAGAGAAGGAACCCACTAAGTTGCCAGACACAAGAGTAGAAAGAAACAGCAATTGTCAAGGACGAGTTTAATTGCTTCAAAGAGGGAGAGGAAGAAAGCACAGAAATCTAATACAAGTAAAGGCACAATGAATGTGGAGTTGAATGGAACTAAACCCTTCCTTCGGTTAAAGTTATCCTTTTTTTTTTTCTTGCGTGTGGTTTTGATGGTGGTTGTAGTTTCGTTTCGTTTTAAGAGATGAGTCTTGAAGGCAGAGTTGTAATGGCCCTCCTTCCTCCCCTCCCATTCCCTAAATTCGGGTAGCTTAACAGAAAGCCACCTAGACCACAGGGCCAGCAGGGACTGAGATTCAATGGGGAAGAAAGACTGTAACTGGAATGTGAAGAATTTGATTCGCAGTTGATTTCAGGGTGGGTTTCCGGAAGGACAGACAGCTCAGTGTAGTGCCATCATAGGGCCTCAGATGCCCACACTCCACCCCCAGAGCTTCACAGAAGGGAAGGACCCTGGAGTTGCACTTCTCCCCCACTCCCATAAGCACTTGGCCTACAGATTATTTCAAGTGATCAGGAGAATTAAAACACACCCCAACCCTGAGTTGCTCTGTAGCAAGTCTATTTACAATTTTCTTCTCACCTCTCCCTGGAGGTAAATCTGGGTTTTAAGTTGGGAAGCCATGCGGTGAGGGAGTTCCCCAGTGCAATGGCTGGTGACGAGTCTCCTTGCCGCTGCCAGCTAGGAGGGCTGGGATGAGCTCCTGGAGACAGCAGCTGCACATCCATCAAACAGGGTAGCCCTAGGTTCTCACTCTCATCCATCAAACAGGGTAGCCTACGCTGTGAAAATGATGGGGCTCTGCAGCTGGAGCAAATCCCCACGACAGAGAAAATCACCTGGAATATCAAAGTGCTTTGGTCCAGGTTCGGTGACCAGAGAAGGGGAAGAGAGGCATCTAGCTCATTTAAAAACCTGGAGGCCACCGCCCAGCTTCCCAGTCAGGGCAGTAAGAAACAACTATAAAGTTTTACCCATTAGGGAAAAACATCACTAAACCAAACCCATACACGGGCTTTTAACACAGCTTCCTAGTGCTTAGTTGGGCAATGTCTCTTCCTTCTGGAAGGGGACAAGGGAGTTAATTGGACTGGGCAACAGCCTCAACATGAGACCACCCAATCTTCCACAGAAGAGACAACATTCCCACTAGCAGATAAAAAGAGCAGTTTAACTGGTGAGGAGTTTTAGTGCTCTTGTAGCCAGCCCACCTTAAACCTAGAAGCTTTTTACAACATACAAAATAGACCGATATCTATGCAGATCACATTCCCATCTTCAATAGTAAATATACATGGTAATAAATCTATTATTAACAGTGGGACCAAATAATGTATAAGGCAAAAACATTTAAACAGGTGTTGTCTCATCAACATGCTCTGAAAAAGAAAATCCATCTGACTAGATCTAGACCCAGGCCTTTTTGCATGAGGCCAAGACAAGTATACCATCAATACCCATGTGACAGTCCAAGTACTGGGGAATATGAGGGGCAGCAGGTCATGGGGAGGATGATATCAGCCCCAGTGAAAAGCTGGGGTTTGGCTTTACTTATGATATTGTGATGCTCTATGTCTGAGTAAAAGGAGGAAAAAAAAAGACACACTCTGATAATATTGTACAAAAGGCATTGACTCCCATTTAAAAAATAAATGGGAAGACTTCACAGTCAAAGTTCAGTCACTTGTCAGTTTCTGCCCTGGAACTCTGTGCAGTATCAACTCGTGTACTCTCTTTTCCCTCTACTAGCATCCCCTCTCTCAGTTCTGTTAGGGTTTTTAAATTTGTTTTTTGAGATGGAGTTTCACTCTGTCACCCAGGCTGGAATGCAGTGGCGCCATCTCCACTCACTGTAACCTCCGCCACCTAGGTTCAAGCGATTCTCATGCCTCAGCCTCCCCAGTAGCTGGGACTACAGGTGCATGCCACCACACCCAGCTAATTTTTGTATTTTTAGTAGAGACGAGGTTTCGCCATGTTGGACAGGTTGATCTTGCTTGAACTTCTAACCTCAAGTGATCTGCCCACCTTGGCCTCCCAAAGTGCTGAGATTACAGGCATGAGCCACCATACCTGGCAGTTCTGTTTACTTCAGGATGCTAGGGATACTTCTGGGAGATGATTGCTAACAGATTAGAAAGAAGAATGACACATAAAGAATGATTAGGAAAAGTCTGATGACAGACATAAACATGGTCTGTCCCAGAGTTAATGTGGTCCAGGGGATGGTAAAGGACAGCAGACCCCATACACAATACCCCCGTTGAGCCCTCCCTCACCTAGCGCTGGGAAGACTTAGATTCCACCTGGCACCATGCACAGATCCCTAGCCTGTGATCTGGTCAACTGGAAAGGTCCCTAAGACAGTTTAAGCCTGTGATGTGTGTGATTAAATTTTTAAGTTAATTTTCCCCATCCATTTCAAAGAGTAGCCATGATCTCCTTGTTTGCATGCCACACTCTAAGCAGCCTTACATGTAGCAACAGTTCTAGCAAACCAAAGCATCTGGTGTTTTGAGCCCAGGAGCCCTATCCTGTTGTTGGATACAAAGAAGTCCTCGTCCAATCATCCAATTAGTCTAGGTAGTCTAATTCCTACCTAGACTGGGGACTTCCACTTTCTCTGTGCTCTTTAACTAGGACCTGGAAGACAAAGAAACAACCTATGGCTGGCTGCCAGGGAAGATCTACTGTACTGAGGCAAACATCAACGAAGTCTGTGCTTCCTGGCATAGAGGAATACCTGAATATCCTCAAACGCCTCTGCTTACTTCCTCACCCTTCTGTACTCTGCTGTGTTAAACTGTGCATTCCTGGGAAGGCAAGGGTGGTAGAGAAAGGAACAGGAAGAGTCTGCTCATTCAGGTGGGCTGTGAACAGTACAGGCAGGACTTGAAGTCCTTTGCATCCCCACAAAGCCAGCTCCTTCCATGAGGGGCTTCTAACTGCCCTTATGTGTTATCCTGGAGCACCTTCCAGGGGCTAAAGGACAGAAAGGGCCACCAACCACTTTAGGGCCAGACAAAAGACTGAAGCAGACTCAAGACTGAGGTAAAGCCAGGCTCACGCCCTATCTTCCTATCTCCCATCAGAGGTTTTTGGGGTTTGTGAATCAGGAATGAATGATGCCCTCCACAAAATGTGACTTTTCTTTCCAGGGCATGGGTGGTAAGCGGGAGGAAAAACATCCCTCAGCCAAGCATCCTGAGGCAGTGGGGCAGCAGGGTCCCAGAGGGTTCAAATGGCTCCTGGTCCCTTTGCTGCAGAGAAGTGACTAGTTCTAAAATGGTCCTCAGTTTATTTCACCCTCTCTTTTTATTAAATGTTAAGTTTGACTGATTAGTATTTAGTGTTTATACCCAACTTATCCCTGTGGGGGGCGGGGGGTGGGGACGACAGGTGAAAACAAAAACAAAATACTTCTAAAAATAAAGCAGACCCATTTCCTTGCCCTTTCTCCAAATTTGACCTTTAAAACAGATCACTTCTCGGCAAACTCCTTTCTTGCTTCGCTAAAAATGCTCCCCTCCCACCCATAAGTCCTGGTCATGCCAGCCTCCTAAATGATGAAATATAATATACCGACCAAGCGTCCCCCACAGTGGACAGGAGAAGGAAGGGGTACCATTTTCCACCCTGCCCCAATGAGTTAATTTGTCACAACAAGGCACCTTTCCCCAAGAGAAAAGCAGGAGACATGGAAACTTGCTCCTCGTGGCTAGCAGGGCTAGCTGGAGGAAGGATGGATGCAGGGTTTGAGATCCTATTGTCAATATAAAGAGTTCGATCACCAAATCCAGAGACGAGATGCATAGATGGAGGTGAGCTGGGAGGACACTTGGAGTCTAGGGGTTGGTTGCACTGGAGAAACATGTTAGAAGCTCTCATGCAGGTTTCAGGGGAATGGAAGGGACCATCTGAGAAAAAGAGAAGGTCCATCCTTTTCCTGAGGAACAGAACCAAGCCAGGCTTCACCTGAGAATGGGTGGCAGAGGTGGGGCTCCACGAGCAGCTGAAAAAAAACAAAATAAAAACCACACATATACAGGTCACCCACCAGACTCTGAACAACCCACACATTCCTAAAATGAGAGACAGGTTTTTTTTTCCTTTTTTAAAGACGGGGTTTCACCATGTTGGTCAGGCTGGTCTTGAACTCCAAACCTCAGGTGATCCACCCGCCTTGGCCTCCAAAGTGCTTGGATTACAAGCGTGAGCCACCACGCCCGGCCAAGAGACAGGTTCTTTAAGCTAACCTTTAAAATCTGGGGACTAGGTTTTATTGTTTTGCTTAAGAAAATGAAGATGAGAGGCCAGGGCATGGTAGCTCATGCCTATAATCCCAGCACTTTGGGAGGTGGGCCGATTACCTGAGGTCAGGAGTTTGAGACCAGCCTGGCCAACAAGGCAAAACCCAGTCTCTACTAAAATTACAAAAATTATCAGGGCATGGTGGCACACAGCTGTAATCCTAGCTACTCAGGAGGCTTAGGCAGGAGAATCACTTGATCCTGGGAGGCAGAGGTTGGAGTGAGCTGACAATGAAGATGATAAGAAGTAATTTTTTTTTTTTTTTGAGACAGAGTCTCGCTCTGTCACCCAGGCTGGAGTGCAGTGGTGTGATCTCGGCTCACTGCACCCTCTGCCTCCCAGGTTCAAGCAGTTCTCCTGCCTCAGCCTCCTGAGCAGCTGGGATTACAGGCATGCACCACCACGCCTGGCTAATTTTTTTATTTTTAGTAGAGATGGGGTTTCACCATGTTGGTCAAACTAGTCTTGAACTCCTGACCTCGTGATCCACCCGCCTTGGCCTCCCAAAGTGCTGGGATTACAGGCTTGAGCCACCGTGCCCAGCCAAGAAGCAAATTTTAACCTAAGAAAACACACAGATTCTACATTCTATTCAATTATGGGAAAACCTTTCTACTACCCTTCTCACCTCGGTTTGTTTTGCTGGGATATATCCTCTGAAAGTGTTTATATTCTTCTGGAGCAGGAAAGTCTTCCACCGGATGGAAGGAATACTTTGACTCAAAATCATCTGTGAAAAGAAGAGAGTATGAATTCCTATCATCCTTGCTTGTGCTCCCACAGGCCTCTGACCACTTCAACCCTCCCCACTTACTAATCTCTCAGGCATTCTGAGGTACTATGAGGACCTACTGCACCACCAAACCAACAACCCTGAGAATAGCAGCAGCAGCACCCATGTGCCTTGCATGCACAGGGCATGTATTCTAAACTTCTCTGTACTAAGTAGTGCTTGAGCTCATTCTCTTTTAAAGAGATGGAGTCTCTGTCACCCAGGCTGGAGTGCAGTGGTGCCCACCACCTCATGGGGCTAGTTTTTTGTATTTTTAGTTGAGATGCGGTTTCGCCATCTTGGCCAGGCTGGTCTCAAAAGTCCTGACTTCAGGCAGTCTGCCCACCTGACCTCCCAAAGTGCTGGGATTACAGGTGTGAGCCACTATGCCTGGCCTGAGCTGAATCTTTAAACCTTTCCACCAAGTCAGGCACAGAACAGGAAAGGAGCCCAGCTATTTGCACAGTAGCAGAAAGAAATATAATTCTGTTTTAATAACAACTTAGGGGCTGTCATTGGGAAAACAACTGAACTAAATCCAGAAATTGGTAGAAATTAATTTAAAATGGGAATATTCATCTCCAGCTAGTGAGAGATTTGACCAGATAATTCCCTGTCAGCCCATGTTACCTTCACTTTTATAGCTAGGGCAGCCATCTCATGGCTTCTACTCCTACCTTCTATGGCCTCTCCATAAGAAGGCTCAAATTTTCTCTAAGTGTGGCTTGATCACATCCCAAAGGTTTCTACAATAAGGATTTATCTTTAAATCAAAAACCCTGGTCTACCTAAAAGGAATAGACTAGAACATGAAGGACGGGGTAGGTAAGGACAGCAACCATTAAAGAATCTAGAGGCTGGGCATGGTGGCTCATGCCTATAAGCCCAGCACTTTGGGATTTTGAGGTGGGCAAGCGGCTTGAGCCCAGGAGTTCAAGACCAGCCTGGACAACATAGTGAAACCTCATCTCTCCAAAAAAAAAAAAAAAAAAAATTAGCCAGGCATGGTGGCACACACCTCCAGTCCCAGATACTTGGAAGGGAGAGGCAAGAGGATTTGTTGAGCTTGGGAGGTCGAGGCTGAAGTGAGCTGTGCACTACTACACTACACTCTGGACGACAACGCAAGATGCTGTCTCAAAAAAAAATCTAGAGTGTCAAGGCTGCAAGGGACCTTTCAGAGATTTTTCCAGAGGTCCTCAACAGTGGGGTCTAACAGTAGCCCCTGGACAACCTTTACTTAGGGTTATGTCCCAGAACTAAGCAATCAGAATCTCTTAGGTAGGGCCCCCAAAATTTATAATCTTGGAAAGTTAATCTGATACACCTCTGTTCCAGTCAACCTCATTTTACAAATAAGGGAAGTGAGACCCAGAGAAGTGATGTGATATCCTCAAAATAACACAATTAGTTAGTTAGTGGCTTCTGATTAATGTTGTGTAATGTTTTGGGTTTTGCTTTTGCTTTTTTTTTGAGACGTAGTCCTGCTTTTTTTTTTTTACTTTTTTATTTTTTTTGAGACAGAGTTTCGCTGTTGTTACCCAGACTGAAGTGCAACGGCTCACCACAATCTCCACCTTCTGGGTTCAAGCAATTCTCCTGCCTCAGCCTCCTGAGTAGCTGGGAATACAGGCATGCACCACCATGCCCAGGTAATTTTTGTATTTTTAGTAGAGACAGGGTTTCACCTTGTTGACCAGGATGGTCTCGATCTCTTGACCTCATGATCCACCCGCCTCGACCTCCCAAAGAGCTGGGATTATAGGCGTGAGCCACCGTGCCCGGCAGTCTTGCTCTTTTTTGAGGCGTAGTCGCCCAGGCTGGAATGCAGTGCTACGATCTTGTCTCACTACAACCTCCACCTCTCAGGTTCAAGCGATTCTCCTGCCTCAGTCTCCCAAGTAGCTGGGATTACAGATGTGTGCCACTATGCCCAGCTAATTTTTTATATTTTTAGCAAAGATGAGGTTTTACTATGTTGGGCAGGCTGGTCTTGAACTCCTGACCTCCGGTGATCTGCCCACCTTGGCCTCCAAAAGTGCCAGGATTACAGGCGTAAGCCACCGCACCCAGCGAGTTTTTTTTTAAACAGAGTTATGCTCTGTTGCCCAGACTGGGGTGCAGTGGCTGGGACCACAGGCATGTGCCACCATATCCAGCTAATTTTTGTATTTTTTAGAGAGATGAAGAGATGAAGTTTCACCATGTTGCCAAGGCTGGTCTTGAGTTCCTGGGCTCAAAGCAATCCTCCTACCTTGGCCTCCCAAAGTGCTGGGATTACAGGCATGAGCCACTGCACCCGATCCTTTTTTCTTTAATATTTTTTGTTATTCTTTCTTCTTTCCAGGCAATGTACCATGGGACTTTTTATATTTTTTCAATAATTCCAAGGAGAGGCTGGGTGTGATAGCTCACATGCATAATCCCAGCACTTTGGCTGAGGTTGAAGGACTGCTTAAGCCCAGGAGTTCAACAGCAGCCTGGGCAACAGAGTGAGACCTAGTGTCTACAAAAAATAATTAAAAAAAAAAAAAGAATTCCAAGAACAATCAAGTGTTTTGTTTTTGAAGGGCCAGAAAGGAACTCTCCTTCCTAGGAGGATACATAAGTCCTGTCTGAATAATCCTCAAGATACAGAATCTCTGACCTAAAAGCTAGCCACAGAAACTGATCTTTGGAGTGGTTTTAGAGTTAGCACCACACTTGATGATTTTACTTCAATATGTTTCAAAGCATCCATGCTTAGAATTCACATAAAGATAAGGAAGTCAATGAATACAGCCCATACATCTTCGAATAAAGTCAGGAGGGGAACTGTTGTGAACAAAAGAGCCCATGTGGCCATTCCTACTCTATGGTGGCCATCTGGCAGCCATGGCACTGGAGTGAGTGAAGACACTGCAGGAACCACGAGACTATAGATAGCTAGCTACTCACCCAAGAAAGACCGGACAGTGGTGATAGAATCTCTGTGGCCATTCCTCAGGGGTGGCGGAGGAGGAGGGGGTGGCCCAGCTGGCGTCCTTGAGGGTGGAGGTGGGGGCTTTCCTCGGCTTGGGGGTTCTGACCCATGCATTCGGTATGGTGGTGGGGGAGGGGGAGCATCCCTGGCACCATTTCGGATCACAGGTGGTGGGGGTGGTGGAGCTGCAATTAAAATCCAAAGTAGTTAGTTTTTGATGTGGAGATGGCAAGGGTCTATAGAATGATTTGAAACACATGAGCTAAAAGGATAACATGCCCCAAAGAGGCTCACAGTGCCTGGTTCCCCCTCATCCTTATTACTTGAATACATCACCATTCTTCCAGATACCAACATTCAGAATAAATGTATGGCCTTTTTACATTTCCTACCAGTCAGTCAACAACCCTATCTGTTCTTGATTTTTTTTTCCTGCTTTTCCATGACTTCCTCCACAATTCTAATTCAGGTCTTTCTTAAATTTAGCCTGTTCTACTGCAAAAAGCTTCCGAATGTTCTCTTTGCTTCATCTCTTACCCCTCCAAATTCATTTTGCATAACACCAAATCATTAATCTCCCTAAAAACTTGATCAAGTTTTTTCAAAGGTTTTGCACTGCCTAAATCATAAAGTCTCAAACCCTGCCTGGGCATGATGGCTCATGTCTATAATCCTAGCACTTTGGAAGGCCGAGGAGGGAGGACTACCTGAGCTCAGGAGTTTGAGACCAGCCTGGCCAACATGGTGAAACCCTGTCTCTACTAAAAATACAAAAAATTGGCCCGGTGTGGTGGCACATGCCTGTAGTCCTAGCTACTCAGGAGGCTGAGGCACAAGAATAACTTGAACCCGGGAAGTGGAAGTTGCACTGAGCCCAGATTGTGCCACTGCACTCCAGCCTGGGCAACAGAGCAAGACTGCATCTCCAATAAATAAGCAAATAAATAAATAAAGTCTCAAAGCCTTGCTTACATAGTACTCTACCATGCCCATCAGCCTGAGCTTGCCTCCTCCTCTTTCCTCCTTATTGCTAGGCTGGGTTAGGTACCCTCTTTTGCACTTCCATTGCAGTATGTTTTGCACATACACAGTATGTGTATGTACCCCTTTAATAGACTGTGATAAGTATTTATTCTACGTGCTTTTTCCCCAGTATACTGTATAGTCGACGTCAGAGCAGTTCCTCCTTCTGGGTTCCCAAGTTCAGCCAAATTTACAGCACACAGCAGGTGCTCAATGTTTGCTGAATAAACCAAATTATATGCTTTGCTCTTGTGATTCCCCTCTACCAAATCCTACCTATCCTCAACGTTCAATCCAAGTCCCATCGTCTCAAGGCTTTCCCAAAGCAATCCATTTTCTTCTGAGTCCCTCCACCTTTGCTATCCCACGGCATATATAGGCTATGTCACTTATTTTAATATCAACGAGCTATTTTCAAAGTATGTACAGCAGATTCATCGTGGGAAGTTACATATGTCCAGTAACAGTCTCATTGCTCAAACAATGCAAACACCTCTTTTGGAACTGCCTCCAAATCAAGTTTATCAGACAGAGCTATAAACACTATTATATGATGGTCACATTTCATTTCTGAGGTCGCCCCGCCACCACCACCAATGAAAATATTCATACCTATGTCTGAATCTACTTTTTGGTCATTTCCAAAAGTTAAATTCACTCTTAAAAGATGAAAATTTGCCAAGTAAAAGGTAATGTCAAAAGCATGTGTGAAGAAATGGCAATATGACTGGAGCATAACAGCTTATTTTTTTGTTGTTTTTATGGTTTTTTTTTTTGAGATGGCGTCTCACTCTGTTGCCCAGGCTGGAGTGCAGTGGCACAACCTCAGCTCACTGCAACCTTCACCTCCTGGGTTTAAGCAGTTCTTGCACCTCAGCCTCCTGAGTAGCTGGGATTACAGGCATGAACTACCATGGCTGGCTAATTTTTGCACTTTCAGTAGAGACAGGGTTTACTATGTTGGTCAGGCTGGTCTCAAACTCCTGACCTCAGGTAATCCACCCACCTTGGCCTCCCAAAGTGCTGGGATTACAGTCGTGAGCCACCACACCCAGCCCAAATATAACAGATTCTCATGGGTTTAAACTGTCTTACTCCTATGCTCTGTACTAACAATAATAGTAGCTACCATTTCTTGGGTATCTATTATATTCCAAGCATTTTAGGTGTATTAAATATTTAAAAAGTCTTACAGCCACACCTGCAAAGTATTTAATATTATCCCCATTTCACAAACGAGAAAACTGGGACTGGAGTTACTTGTTTAAGGTCGAAGATCAAATAAAAATAGGCTTGGCACATGTCTGCTCTTTCCACTCCCCCACACTGCTTTTTGAAACTCCCAGTATTCTGCACAGTATCTTCCCAACCAGATTTACAATCCAGAGTGTTGGAAATGCATCTTTTGGTATCTAGGTCACGTTCAATTTTTTTTTTTTTTTTCTTTTTTAGAGACAGGGTCTCACTCTGTCACCCAGGTTAAAGTGCAGTGGTGAGATCATAGCTCATTGTAGCCTCAAACTCCTGGGCTCAAGTAATGCTCCCACCTAAGCAAAAGGCTGGGATGGGACTACAGGCATGTGCAATAGCACATGGCCCAACAAATAGTTGTTACCTAAACAGTACATGAAGAGGCTACTCAGCTAACAGACAAAACGTTTTTTAGTAATAAAACGGTATCTTGGCCAGGCATAGTGGCTCAAGCCTGTAATCTCGGCACTCTGGGAGGCCAAGGCAGGCAGATCACTTGAAGCCAGGAGTTTGAGATCAGCTTGGACAACATGATGAAACTCCACCTCTAATAAACAAAAAATACAAAAATTAGCCACGCATGGTGGTGCACACCTACAGTACCAGATATTCTGGAGCCCCAGGTGGGAGGATCACTTGAACCTAGGAGGCAGAGGTTGCAATAAGCCAACATCGCACCACTGAATTCCAGCCTGGTGACAGCAAGACTCTGTCTCAAAAAAAAGATGATCTTCTTATTCTTCCTGCTTACTGTCAGAATTTCTGTAGTGACTATAGTTAAGCATGTAATACAATAATGGAATAACATATACACACATACAGCCCCCTACACAAATGGAATAACATATACTTATTCCTCCTGCTTACTGTCAGAATTTCTGTAGTGACTATAGTTAAGCATGTGATACAGTAATGGAATAACATATATAAACACACACACATACACACACGATCTGACATAACAAGCCCAATAAATGTTTTTGCTTCCCATAAGACACACTCAGAATGTCAATTCTTCCTCACTCTCCCAGCTTTGTTCAAGTAGAAACAGGGGCCACTAGACACAATAATTAAAGGGAAATCTTATACCTACCAGCAGATCTGAGCCTTGTTTTCATTCCAAACCTACTCAAACCAAAGCTCTTTAAGAACAGAAGCTTCTTTAAGTCCTCAAAAATATTCCCTAAAACCCAGATTCCTCAAGGCCCTGAGAATTTATATCTACTCCTAGACCAGGGCAGCAAGGTAGATAGGGTTAGCCAGGTTCACAAGAACACCGACACCAGCCAGACGGCAGGTGACAGCAATGAGACGACCCAGAATGGCAAAAATAGAGGAGGACAAGAGTGATCTGTTTGGTTCCTCCAGCTCCTTCCCCCATCCCAGCCAGGTTCCTCCAATAAGCTTCTGGGCTCTCAGATCCAGTTTTAAGACTGTTTCAAGTGGCAGAGCCAGAACTCCAGTCCCTAAAATACGATTTGCAAAAGAAGTCCTAGGATGAGAGACAGCCTTTTATAATCCAATATTAACCCTCATTTTGAAAAAATCATGATGGTTTCAGGTGTTTTTAAATTCTCTTAAAAATGAACAGTGTTAAAGGTCGGGCACGGTGGCTCATGCCTATAATCCCACTGCTTTGGGAGGCAAGGCAGGCAGATCACGACGTCAGGAGATCAAGACCATCCTGGCCAACATGGTAAAGCACTGTCTCTACTAAAAATACAAAAATTAGCTGGGTTTAGTGGTATGCGCCTGTAGTCCCAGCTACTCGGGAGGCTGAGGCAGGAGAATCACTTGAACCCGGGAGTGAGAGGTTGCAGTGAGCTGAGATCATGCCACTGCACTCCATCCAGCCTGGCAACAGAGCAAGGCTCTGTCTCAAAAAAAAAAAAAGTTTTACTCTGAAAAGGAAAAATTATTGAAACAAATTATATTAATCAATAAAGCTAGTTTTCGGCGGTTTTTTTGAGGAAGGGTCTTGCTCTGTTGCCTAGGCTGGAGTGCAGTGGCATGATCTCAGCTCTGCAGCCTCTGCCTCCTGGGCTCAAGTGATCCTCCCATCCCAGCCTCCCAAGTAGCTAGGACCACAGGCACACACTGCCATGCCTGGCTTGATTGACTGATTAATTGATGGAGTCTTACTCAGCTCCTAGGCTGGAGTGCAGTGGTGTGATCTCGGCTCACCGCAACCACTGTTTCCCAGGTTCAAGCAATTCTCCTGTCTCAGCCTCCCCAGTAGCTGGGATTACAGGCACCCACCATCAATGCCTGGCTAATTTTTGTGTTTTAGTAGAGATGGGGTTTCATCATGTTGGCCAGGCTGGTCTTAAACTCCTGACCTCAGATGATCCGCCCACCTCAGCCTCCCAAAGTGCTAGGATTATAGGAGTGAGCCACTGTGCCCAGCCTAGTTTTTTTTATTTTTTGTAAAAATAAGGTTTCGCCATATTGCTCATGCTGGTCTTGAACTCCCAGTCTCAAGCGATCCTCCTCCCAAAGCACTGGGATTACTGGTGTAAGCCACTGTGCTTTACCCCCACTGTACTTTTCAAATGTTTATTTTACAAATGAGAAAAAGAATCAGTGATCTGTCCAATGTCACACAACAAACCGAGGCAATGCTCAAGTGATCACTGACGAAAATATCTCAATTTTTTTCTAGTTTGTCACTCTTAAGAACTGCTGCTCTAGCCGGGTACAACTGCTCACACCTGTAATCCCAGGGCTTCGGGAGGCCAAGGTAGGAGGATGGCTTGAGACCAAGAGTTTGAGTCCAACCTGGGCAACACAGTGAGACCTCATCTTAAAAAAAAAAAAAAAAATTGGGGGGCTGCGCGTGGTGGCTCATGCCTGCAATCCCAGCACCTTGGGAAGCTGAGGCAGGTGGATCACAAGGTCAGGAGTTCAAGACCAGCCTGGCCAAGATGGAGAAACCCCGTCTCTACTAAAAATACCAAAAATTAGCTGGGCATGGTGGCACATGCCTGTAATCCCAGCTACTCAGGAGGCTGAGGCAGAGAACTGCCTAAACCCGGAAGGTGGAGGTTGCAGTGAGCTGAGATTGCGCCACTGTACTCCAGCCTGGGTGACAGAGCGAGACTGTCCTTTAATGAGCCAGATATGGTGGAACGACCCTGCAGTCTTAGCTACCACGGAGGAAGAACGGAGAAGTGGGAAGCAAGAAAGTCCGCAGACATTTAAAAGTACTCAGCTCAATCCATGGAAATTGCATTTTTTCTCTTCTTTTATTCCTGGATGAGGTCAGAAAGATATGAGCTTTGCTCAGTCACCTAAGTTAAAAAAAAAAAACAACTGTCAAACCTGAACTTTATAGAATCAAGAGCCACCTTAGAACTACCTCCTTATGGCTAAAGCTAGGGAGATATGGGATCAGGAATGCAGCAGGCCACTGTTTGGCTCCCCTATGTTAGATGGCCAGCTGCCAGAGTACAAATCTATATGTAACTAACCAAGCAGCTGCACATAGGCTGATGGGCTTTTAATACTTGCTATTTGATGATATAACCTTTTTTTTTTTGAAACACAGTCTTGCTCTGTTTCCCAAGCTGAAGTGCAGTGGCACCAACGTGGCTTACTGCAACCTCCACCTCCCAGGTTCAAGTGATCTTCCCACCTCAGCCTCTCGAGTAGCTGGGACTACAGGCATGCACTACTATGCCAGGCTAATTTTTTTTTTAATTATATTTTTGTAGAGACAGGGTTTTCCCATGTTGCCCAGGCTGGTCTCGAACTTCTGGACTTAAGCAATCCGCCTCGGCCTCCCAAAGTGCTGGGATTACAGGCATGAGCCACCATGCCTGGACTCCATGAAATAATTTCTTATTCGTTCTATACCTGTAGAAAGTGACTTTAGAATAAAAGCTAAGGGCTGGGCATGGTGGCTCACTTGAGGTCCAGAGTTTGAGACAGCCTGGCTAACACGGTAAAACCTCGTATCTACTAAAAATACAAAAATTAGCTGGGTATGATGGTACGTGCCTGTAATTCCAGCTACTTGGGAGGCTAAGAAACAAGAATTGCTTGAACCTGGGAGGCAGAGGTTGCAGTGAGCAGAGATTGCACCACTGCCTTCCAGCCTAGGTGACAGAGCAAGACTGTCTCAAAACACAAACAAGTAAATAAAGAAAAGCTAAGAAGCTGTTTGTGGAGGGTATGGCTTAAAGTCTAATGATATAAGGATATAGGAGCCAAAATTCCTAGGTCCAATTAGGCCCCAGAGAGCTGTCATGGTCTCCCTCACTCTGAAATTTCAGTTATGCTATTTTATAAGGAGATTACACAATCTCTTCTACTTTTTCCAGGGTTTCTAAATTCCCTCCTCAGACAGCTTAGGCTCCATTATTGCAATCACTCCCTCACATAACACCCTTCACTTCCTACCCCACTCTCTCCTATAGTCGCACATGCCTAAAAAATGCTAACACTGGTTAAATACAGCTCTACTCTTATTTTGTACCTGAAAATTACAGCTGAACACACATGACACTAATTAATCTCATGTGAAATGTATGGCCCATAGTCTCAAGTGGGCCCTTCACGTGGTTGCCTATCTGAGCACATTTCCCTTGTCCACCCACTCTCCCACGCTCCAGATGACCATTTCAAGCCTCTTCTCTCTCCTCAACTCTCCTCCTTCCCTCGCCTCAGTCACAGCTGATGCTCTTGCTTTCCATTTCACTGAGAAAACAGAAGCAAATTAGAAGAAACTTTCTACATGCTTCTACCACTACACCCACCTAACTAACCACTTGCTTCTAAGCCTATACACTCTGCCTCCCCTCCTATAACTATGGAAGAACTATGTTCCTATCTAAAGCCAACCCCTTACCTATGGATCACATTCCTTCTCCTCTGGCCTCAAGGTCACGATTAAGGCAATTTGTTCTCTCTCTCCTGATTCAATTTTTTCCCTCTCTACTAAGTTTCATGCTACTCATTCCATCAGCATACAAATAGGTCTCCCATCTTGGGATGGGGAAAAAACCAACTTTGAACCCAACATCTTCCTCCAACAATCACTCCACTTATCTTCAGCCCTCTCTCCTGGACTTTACAGCAAACTCCTTAAGAGATTTCTATATTGCTATCTCCAATTCCTTTCCTCCTATTCCTGTATTCTTGAACCCACTCCAATTAAGCTTTCACTTTTACCCTTCGCCACTCCACACAACTACTCAAAAGGGTCCCATGATACTAACACCAATGCCAGTTCTCGGTCTTTGACTTACCTGACCCATCTGCAGCACTGGACACAGTGGACCACTTACTCTACCTTGGAGTTTTTCTATCACACTCTTGGTTTTTCTCCTTCCATCTTCACTAAAAGTTTTCTTTTTTTTTTTTTGAGACGGAGTTTCGCTCGTTACCCAGGCTGGAGCGCAATGGCGCGATCTTGGCTCACTGCAACCTCCGCCCCCTGGGTTCAGGCAATTCTCCTGCCTCAGCCTCCTGAGTAGCTGGGATTACAGGCACGCGCCACCATGCCCAGCTAAATTTTTTGTAATTTTTAGTAAAGACGGGGTTTCATCATGTTGACCAGGATGGTCTTGAGCTGTTGACCTTGTGATCCACCCGCCTCGGCCTCCCAAAGTGCTGGGATTACAGGCTTGAGCCACCGTGCCTGGCCCCTCACTAAAAGTTTTCTATTTCCTCTATTAGGTATTCTTCATCTCTCTTGCCTCTAATGTAGGAAGGTGAGGCCTCAGCCCAAGCGATTCTCCTGCCTCAGCCTCCTAGGCCTCTTCTTATCTATACTCACTCCTTAAGTGACTTCATCCAGAATGTGGTCTTTGATACCATTCAAATATATCTCTCTAGCCAAGACCTCTCCCCTCAACTTTGGAGTCTGATAGCCAATTACCACTTAATTATCTCTTGAGTAGCTAGCAGGTTATCTCAAACTGGTCCCAAACTGAACACCTATCTTCCCACAGAATTGCAGTAGTCCTAAGCATCTGGCCATTTATTGCAACAGCACAGCAACTGGTCTCCTTTTGTCACCTCTGTCCTCGTGCAGTTTGTTCTCAACACAGGAGCTAGTGATCTTTTTAAAGGGTGAATCAAATCATACTACTTCTCTGTTTAAAACCCTCCAGTGGCTTTCCATTTCACACACAGCTAAATCCAAGGTCTCTGCAAAGTCCTACAGTGTTCTCCCCTACAGCTCCAGCTTCCCAACCTCCACATCCCACCACTCTTCCCTCCCCTCTCTCTTTCTAGTCTTATCACAGTGGTCCCCTTGCTGTCCCCAAAAGGTTTCAAGAATACTTCTGCCTTAGAGCCTTTGTGTTTGTTGTTCCCACTGCCTGCAACAGCTGTTCTCCTCGATAACTACTAAGTTTACTCATCACTTTCTTCAGATCTTTGTCAAATTTTATTTTCTTTTTCTTTTTGGCAATCAATCTTACGTACTACGCTTTCTTACTTTGTCAAATTTTCACCCTATCAGTAAGGACCGTCCTGACTCTCTCCCCACTCCTCCAATTTAAGACATCATCATCCAACCTCCCACCCAGTATATCTTATTCTTCCCCTCTGCTTTATAATTCTCTAAAGCATACTATATACTAGGTATTTATATATTTCACTAGTTTGACTGTCCAAAACAGGAATTGTCTTTTCTATTTATTACTGTTTCCCTATCAACAAATCTGACAAATAAAAAATCAGTTGAATGAATAAATAAATCATTGTCTTCTAGGAGTGCTCTGGGGAAAGATAAAATAAATTCGCAGCATGACAGGGAAAAAGGTGCTTCCAAGCACTTACCTGCTCCCCGACTGGGAGGGTCTCGGGCTGGGGGAGGTGGCCTATTACTCAGTAAAGAGGGGGAGGCTGAGGTGGGTGGAGGAGGTGCTAGGCCTCTGACAGGCCCTGGTGTCTTCCTATGCAAAGAATTGTGTCTCTGTGGCAGCTCAGGGGCTGACTCATTAGTGGGGCTAGAGGGTCCATTAGGGACCCCAGGAGGCTGGCGGTAAGGCGGAGGAGGAGGAGCCAGAGACTGGCCACTTGGTCCCGTTCTGATATTCACAGGGGAAGGAGGTGGTTTGACTGAGGGTGGAGCAGGAGGTCCCTCTCGACCAGGGTGAAGCCTTTGTCCAGGTGTCGGCGGCAAGGGTTTCTCTCTGTTGTAGGCGGGGGCTTTGTTGCTGTGCATAGGCAGAGGTGTGGGGGGTGCATTGGCACGCCGTCCTGGGGGTGGTGGGGGAGGGGCAGAGGAGCTGTGCTTCATGCCCGTACTGCTGCTGGTATTGGGCCGAGAGAGGTCCGGTAAAGAGGGTCTCTGCATCCGGGGCAGTTCTGGGAGCGAGGCCCGGCTGCTGTCCGTATCATCCTGAGGACGCCCGCTGGCTGCAGACACTGGAGGCCTTGGGGCAGCAGCTCGAGAACTGGGGACCTGTAGGGCTGGCTTACCAGCTAGATTCTCTACAAATATACAGACAACACAAGGTCAACAGAGCTATAAAGATACTGGTCAGTATCTCTACCTTATCCAGCTCCTCAGTGCAACCTGCATGGCAGCAGGGAAAGGACTTACATAGTTCTGGGTTTTAACATGGTTTCAGGCCCAGGATACATTGTTATTTATTTTAAATTTTTACTTTATTTTTGCCAAGTAATAATTGTATGTATTTATGGGGTACAATGTCTTGTTACATGTATACACTGTGGAATGATTAAATCAAAATTAAATAATTAATATATCCATCATCTCACATATTCGTTTTTTTATGGTGAAAACACTTAAAATCTACTCTACGCCAGGTGCGGTGGCCCATGCCTGAAATCCCAGCACTTTGGGAGGCCGAGGCAGGCGGATCATTTGAGACTAGCCTGGCCAACATGGAGAAACCCCTTCTCTATAAAAATACAAAATTAGCCAGGCATGGTAGCCTGCACCTGTAATCCCAGCTACTCAGGAGGCTGAGGCAGGAGAATGGCTTGAACCTGGGAGGCAGAAGTTGCAGTGAGCTAAGATCACACCACTGTACTCCAGCCTGGCAAACAGAGCAAGACTCCGTCTCAGAAAAAAAAAAAGGAAATAAAATCTACTCTTTTAGCAATTTTGAAATATACATTAAGTATAGTCACCAGGCTGTGCAACAGATCAGGGGTCGCCAAGCCCTGGGACGTGCACCTGTATAGGTCAGCGACCTTTTCAGAACCAAGCACACAGCAGGAGGTGAGCAAGAAGCATTACTGCCTGAGCTCTGCCTCCTGTCAGACCAGCAGGTGGATTCAATTCTCACAGGAGGGCGAATCCTACTGTAAACAGCACATGTGAGAGATCTATATTGTGTGCCCCTTATGAGAATCTAATGCCTGACAATCTGAGGTGGAACGGTTTCATCCAGAAACCATCCCCTACCCAGTATCCATGGAAAAATTGTCTCCCATGAAACCAGTCCCTGGCACCAAAAAGACTGAGGACTACTGCAATGGATCACTAAAACTTACCCCTCCTATCTTAACTGAAACTTTGTAACCTTTGACCAAAATCTCCCCTTTCCCCATCCCAACTCCTACTGCCCAGCCTCTAGTAACCAACATTTCACTTTCTACTTCTGTGAATGAATTCAACTGTTTCCGATCCCACATATAAACAAGATCATGTAATATTTGTCTTTTTGTGCCTGGCTTATTTCACTTAGCATACTGTCCCCCCAAGTTCATCCGTATTATCAGAAATGACAGAAGTTTCCTTCTTTTTTAAGACTGAATAATATTCTAGTGTATATATACCACATTTTTCTTTATCCAAATTGAGTACACTTTCATTTAATCCCTCAGATTTTGCTGTATTCTACTCTATAACTCCCCGCTTGCTCCCGTCTTTCTCCCCCCACCCCCCACCTCTACCACACTCCTCAACCTGAGATGGCCCACCTCGGACAATTCAGAATTAACACACCAGGGAAATATCCCACGAAAGGACTCATCAGATACCTGAACTGTCCTTGGCTCCCACAGGTCGAAGCTTCGGCACTCCTCCTTGGAAGAGACCTCCCTTGGGCTGCAGGGCAGCTGCTCCAGAGCCATAGCCACCACTGCTTCCTTTGGGCTCTGGAAAGCATACCAGTAGAGTTTTCATTTCATATGCTCTGAGCTGGTGACCAAGTCAATCATGAGGGGAAACCCCTCCTCTATCTGGGCTATTGGTTGCAAACAAACCAGTCTTGCTTTTGCCCTTCTATTTAAAAAGGCAGGCTTGGCGCAGGGGCTCATGCCTAGAATCCCAGCATTTTGGGAAGCCAAGACGGGAGGATTACTTAAACTCAGAAGTTTCAGAGCAGCCTGGGCAATATAGTAAGACCCTGTCTCTACAAAAAATTTCAGAAATTTCCCAGGCATGGTGATGCATGCCTATATAGTCTCAGCTACTCAAGAGGCTGAGATGGGAGGATCATTTGAGCCTGGGAGGTTGAGGCTGCAGTGAGCTATGATTGTACCACTGCATTCCAGCCTGAGCAACAGAGTGAGACCCTGTCTCAAAAACAAAAAAAAGAAAAGAAAAAAAAGCTAGGCCTCTCTGCTCCACAGCTTTGTATAGAGATGAAACTCTTTGTTGTGATGAAAGAGAAAGAACAAAAGAAACAAGTGTTCAATCTTCCTTTATTTAGGGCAAAGGAATAAGTGGGTTAAATAAATGTTTAGGGGCCAGGTGCAGTGGCTCATGCCTGTAATCTCAGCACTTTGGGAGGCCAAGGCAGGTGGATCACCTGAGGTCAGGAGTTCAAGACCAGCCTCGCCAACATAGTGAAACCCCATCTCTAATAAAAATACAAAAAATTAGCCAGGTGTGGTGGCATGCAATTCCAGTTACTTGGGAGGCTGAGGCATGAGAATTGCTTGAACCCAGGAGGCAGAGGTTACACAGTAAGCTAAGACCATGCCACTGCACTCCAGCCTGGGCAACAAGAGTGAAACTCAGTATTAAAAAAAAGAAAGAAATGTTCAGCATAGTTATCTGGGCTCTCCTCTCCACATCTCAGATGAAAGATAGAAGGCTAAGGGATCAGGGACCAATATGTGAGCACTCTCCAGAGGCCTACAGGAATGGATACTTGTAGCCATGATAAAACCAACCTTGGTTTCAGTTCAGAGGTTTCTAGGAATGTGGCAGTGTCCTCAGGACAGTCAAGGATGTGCCCTGATGAGCATTAGTTACAATAAGAGATGGCAGCCTTCTTTTTTTAAATTCTTTTTTTCTTTTAGAGAGATTAGGTCTTGCTCTGTTGCCCAGGCTGGAGTGCAGTGGCCCAGTGACGTGATCACTGCAGCCTCAAACTCTTGGGCTCACGTGATCTTTCCACTTTGGCCTCCCAAAGTACTGGGGTTACAGGCATGAGCCACCATGTCGGGTGAGACGGTAACCTTCATCCTGAATGCTCTCCAAGGGTCAAGGTTGAATGGTCTCCAAGGGTCAAGAATGAATGAGAAGAGATCGAAAGCACATTCCAAGACAAAACTCTCCCACTCAAGCCCCCACAAAAAATAACAACCCAGCCAAGTCTCCAAGTCACTCCTGGGATCCTACTATGAAATGAAGCTCAGACTCACTCTCGAGGATGGGAGCACTCCGATCATTAATATTGGTCACCTTCTTCAGCTTGGTCCCTTTGCAAATGTCCTGTAAGAGGGCACCTCGACCCCGCTGCTCATCTCTACTCAGCTTGGGCTGCTCTGTGTTTGCCTGGAAGATAAGAGAAATGTAAATTCACCCTAAATAGTTTCCTTTATCGGCTGGCTATGGTGACTCACGCCTCTAACCCCAGCTCTTTGGGAGGCCAAGGAAGACAGCTCACTTGAGGTCAGGAGTTCAAGACTAGCCTGGCAAACCCCGTCTCTACTAAAAATACAAAAAATTAGCCAAGCATGGTGGCACATGCCTGTAATCCCAGCTACTTGGGAGGCTGAGACAGGAGAATCACTTGAAACCAGGAGTCAGAGGTTGCAGTGAGCCGATATCGGGCCACTGCACTCCAGCCTGGGTGACAGAGTAAGACTCCATTTAAAAAAAAAAAAAAAAAATGCCGGTAGCTCACGCCTATAATCCCAGCACTTTGGAGGCTGATGCGGGTGGATCACGGATCACGAGGTCAAGAGATCAAGACCATCCTGGTCAACATGGTGAAACCCCGTCTCTACCAAAAATACAAAAATTAACTGGGCATGGTGGCGCACGCCTGTAGTCCCAGCTACTTGGGAGGCTGAGGTGGAAGAACTGCTTGAACCCAGGAGGCAGAGATTGCGGTGAGCTGAGATCGTGCCATTGCACTCCAGTCTGGCTAACAAGAGCGAAACTCCAGCTCAAAAAAAAAAAAATTTTTTTTAATTGAAAACTGCAAAAACTTCTTGATAGCAGGGTTCATGAAGGCAGGGACCACTGCTCACTGCTATAGAGTCTCTGGCACACTGAGGAAGCTCAAACAATGCATGAGGTTAAAAACTACTCTATGGTAGTTATAAGGAATCAGGGAAAAGGGCACTTTTATACTACCTAGAAGAAGATAAATTGGTATAATCTTTCTAAAAAGCAATTTAACAATATGTATCAAAAGCCTTAAAAATGTCCAGGCTGGGGCCAGACACAGTGGCTCATGCCACTGTAATCTCAGCATTTTGGGAGGCCAAGGCAGGCGGAGGATGAGGTCAAGAGATCAAGACCATCTGGCCAACATGGTGAAACCCTATCTCTACTAAAAATAGAAAAGGTCAGGCAAGGTGGCATATGCCTGTAATTCCAGCACTTTGGGAGGCCGAGGCAGGTGGATCACAAGGTCAGGAGTTCAAGACCAGCCTCGCCAAGATGGCAAAACTCCATCTCTACTAAAAATACAAAAAATTAGCCAGGCGTGGTGGTGGGCACCTGTAATTCCAGCTACTCAGGAGGCTGAGGCAGAGAACTGCTCGAACCCAGAAAGTGGAGGTTGCAATGAGCCGAGATTGCGCCACTGCACTCCAGCCTGGGCGACAGAGCGCATCTCAAAAATAAAAATAGGGCCAGGCACAGTGGCTCACACCTGTAATCCCACCACTTTGGGAGGCCGAGGTGGGCAGATCACAAGGTCAAGAGATCAAGACCATCCTGGCCAACATGGTGAAACCCCATCTCGACTAAAAATAAAAAAATTGGCCAGGCATGGTGGTGCAAGCCTGTAGTCCCAACTACTTGGGAAGCTGAAGCAGGAGAATCGCTTGAACCCAGGAGGTGGAGGTTGCAGTGAGCTGAGGGACTGCGTGACTACACTCCAGCCTGGTAACAGAGCAAGACGCTGTCTGGAAAAAATAAATGAACGAACTAATGAATACAAAAACTTAGCTGGGCATTGTGGCATGCGCCTGTAGTACCAGCTACTCAGGAGGTAGAGGCAGGTGAATCGCTTGAACCCAGGAGGTGGAGGTTGCAGTGAGCCGAGATCACACCACTGCACTCCAGCCTGGCGACCAGAGTGAGACTCCGTCTCAAAAAAAATAAAATTAAAGCCAGGCGCGGTGGCTTACACCTGTAATCCCAGCACTGTGGGAGGCTGAGGCGGGTGGATCACGAGAACAAGAGATCGAGACCATCCTGGTCAATATGGTGAAACCCCGTCTCTACTAAAAATACAAAAAATTAGCTGGGCATGGTGGCGCGTGCCTGTAGTCCCAGCTACTCAGGAGGCTGAGGGAGGAGAATTGCCTGAAACCAGGAGGCGGAGGTTGCGGTGAGCCGAGATCACACCATTGCACTCCAGCCTGGGTAACAAGAGCAAAACTCCATCTCAAAAATAAATAAATAAATTAAATTAAATTAAATTAAATTAAATTAAAAAAAAAAAAAAAAACACGTCCAGGCGAGGCACGGTGGCTCATGCTTGTAATCCCTGCATTTTGGGAGGATGAGGCAGGTAGATCACCCGAAGTCAGGAGTTTGAGACCAGCCTTGCTAACATAGTGAAACCCCATTACTATTAAAAATATAAATAAAATTAGCCAGGCATAGTGGCCCACGCCTGTAGTCCTAGCTACTCAGGAGGCTGAGATAGGAGAGTCGCTTGAACTCAGGAGGTAAAGGCTAGAGTGAGCTGATGCCATTGCATGCTTTTATAGCCTGGGCTATAAAAGCAAAACTCCATCTCAAAAAAAAAAAAAGCCTTAAAAATGTCTGGCGCCAGGTGCGGTGGCTCACGCCTGTAATCCTAGCACTTTGGGAGGCAGAGGTGGGTGGATCACCTGAGGTCGGGAGTTCAAGACCAGCCTGGCCATCATGGTGAATGAAACCCATTCTTAGAAAAAGAATGTTTTTTTAAAAATTATTTTTTAAAGAAAAAATTTTAAACAAAAAATTAAAAAAAAATGTCTGGCACAAGAATTCTACTTCCAGGAATTCATCTTAAAACAACTGTGTGCAATGACACTAATAACGGCAAAAAACTATTTCTAATAGCATAAAACTGAAAATAATCTAAAAGTTAAATTGAAAGGAACAATGATAATATAAGCATACAAGGGGATGCCAATGAAGCTCTCAAACATTTAAAAGTCAGCATCTTTTTACAGCAGTAATGTTTGACATAATCAAGTAAAACTTTTTTTTTTTTTTGAGACAGAGTCTCCCTTTCTTGCCGAGGCTAGAGTACAGTGGTGTGATCTCAACTTACGCAACCTCCGCCTCCCAGGTTCAAGAGATTCTTGTCCCTCACCTCCCAAGCAGCTGTGACTACAGGTGTCTGCCACCACACACGGCTAATTTCTGTTGTATTTTTAGTAAAGACAGGGTTTTGCCATGTTGATCAGGCTGGTCTCAAACTCCTGACCTCAAGTGATCCACCTGCCTTGGCTTCCCAAAGTGTGGCCACTGCACCTGGCCTCGTCAAGTAAAACATTTTTTTTTGAGACGGAGTTTCACTCTTGTTACCCAGGCTGGAGTGCAATGGCGCGATCTCAGCTCACAGCAACCTCTGCCTCCTGGGTTCAGGTAATTCTCCTGCCTCAGCCTCCTGAGTAGCTGGGATTACAGGCACGCACCACCATGTCCAGCTAATTTTTTGTATTTTTAGTAGAGACAGGGTTTCACCATGTTGACCAGGATGGTCTCGATCTCTTGACCTTGTGATCTACCTGCTTCGGCCTCCCAAAGTGCTGGGATTACAGGCGTGAGCCACCGTGCCCGGCAAGTAAAACATTTTAAAAAACAATACATATGACTTGGTGTGGTGGCTCATGCCTGTAATCCCAGTACTCTGGAAAACTGAGGCAGGTAGATCACCTGAGGTCAGGGATTCGAGACTAGCCTGGCCAACTTGGTGAAACCCTGTCTCTACTAAAAATACAAAAGTTGGCTGGGGATGGTGGCGCAAACCTGAAGTCCCAGCCACTCAGGTGGCTGAGGCATAAGAATCACTTGAACCCAGGAGGTGGAGGCTACAGCGAGCCACAATCACGCCACTATACTCCAGCCTGGGTGACAGAGTGAGACTCTGTCTCAAAAAAAAAACAAAGATTTCATAACGTACACTGACATTACAAAAAAAAAAAATTAAAAAGAGAAAGATTCACTTCCTAAGTATCTTGACTCCACTGTCCAGGCTCATTGCTTTAGTCTAGACCTAAACGTTCTTTTTTTTGAGATGGGAGTCTTGCTCTGTCGCCCAGGCTGAAGTGGAATAGCTCAATCTCCGCTTACTGCAACCTCCACCTCCTGGGTTCAAGCAATTCTCCTGCCTCAGCCTCCCAAGTAGCTGGGATACAGGCACCCGCCATCATGCCTGGCTAATTTTTTTTGTATTTTTGTAGAGACAGGGTTTCACCATGTTGGCCAGGCTGGTCTTGAACTCCCAACCTCAGGTGATCCACCCTCCGTGGCCTGCCAAAGTCTGGGAATGAGCTACTGTGCCCAGCCTTAGACCTACATTTTATTTTATTTTTTTAGAGAGAGTCTTGTTCTGTTTCCCAGGCTGGAGTGCAGTGGCACAATCTTGGCTCACTGCAACCCCCGCCTCCCAGGTTGAAGCGATGCTCCCGCCTCAGCCTCCTGAGTAGCTGGGATTACAGGCATGTGCCACCATGCCTGGCTAATTTTTGTACTTTTAGTAGATACAGGGTTTCACCATGTTGGTCAGGCTGGCCTTGATCTCCTGACCTCGTGATCCACCCACCTCGGCAAGTGCTGGGATTACAGGCATGAGCCACCATGGGCAGCCAGACCTAAACTTTCAATGGCAACAGACTTCTGTCTCCAGGTTCAACCCCAAGCCCCAATCTCCCAAACTGTATTTGTATTTCAAAGGTGCACAAACAGATTACTCTTGCTGCTGAAAATATTTCAACAACTCCTCATGATCACCAGAAGAAAAATCTAAACCCTCAGCCTACATCTCCAGCTGCATCTGCTACCACATCCCCTCAAGCAATAATCTAAACTTCTATATGCTTTCTTACAAATCAGCACGAGGCTGGCACATTGGCTCACATCTGTAATCCCAGCACTTTTGGAGGCTCAGACAAGAGGATCACTTGAAGCCAGGAGTTCAAGACCAGCCTAGGCAACAAAGTGAGACTCTGCCTTTATTTTTTAAAAAAAATTCTTTTTAATTAGCTATGTGCAGTGCCACACCCATGTAGTCCTCACTGCTTGGGAGTCTGAAGCAAGCGGATCACTTGAGCCCAGGAATTAGAGGTTGCAGTGAGTTATGATCACAACCATTGCACTCCAGCCTGGGCAACAGAGTGAGACTCTGTCTCATTAATAAATAAATTAATTAATTAATTCCACATCAGTACCTTTCCACACTCTGGTTCCTCAGCTTCAAGTGCCCTCCCTTCCTCCTCTCTTTTTGGCTAAACTCTCCTCAAGGTTTAAGACTCAGCTCAAGTATCACCACCTACCTAGAAGCCTTCATTGACTGCCTCCTCTCTCTACCCCCACTATACCCAGACTGCTTTATTTTTATTTTTGAGACAGAGTCTTGCTCTGTTGCCAAGGCTAGAGTGCAGTGCCTGCTTGGTTAAAAAATCACATTGCTTTTTTTTTTCCTATTACTAAATCTTTCAGTCTTCTAACCAAAACATTCCCAAAACTCCTTTCTTTCTTGGTAAGGTGTTAGAGCTAATGGACTTGGCTTTAAAAGGAACTGATTTTGAGTAGAAGAGATGAAGTGGTAGCAAGAAACAACCACTAAGAATCCTCAGCCCTTTTCTCAAAAATGCCAAAGCAACAACATACTCACTTTTATACAGCAAATAGATTTAAGGGAAAACATTAGCTTTTTTTTTTTTTTTGAGACGGAGTTTCGCTCTTGTTACCCAGGCTGGAGTGCAATGGCGCGATCTCGGCTCACCGCAACCTCCACCTCCTGGGTTCAGGCAATTCTCCTGCCTCAGCCTCCTGAGTAGCTGGGATTACAGGCACGCACCACCATGCCCAGCTAATTTTTTGTATTTTTAGTAGAGACGGGGTTTCACTTTGTTGACCAGGATGGTCTCGATCTCTTGACCTCGTGATCCACCCGCCCTGGCCTCCCAAAGTGCTGGGATTACAGGCTTGAGCCTCCCAAAGTGCTGGGATTACAGGCTTGAGCCACCGCTCCTGGCCCCGAAAACATTAGCTCTTACTCCAATGCCACCTGTCCAAATCTCCATTTAGAATAAACTGGGATAAGGAAACCAGACACACCATCATGATCCTAAGAGGACCTCTCAGGAATCAGAACCAGCTGATAAAGATGGGCTGGTTTATTCTCCACCTTCCTATACCACATGTCCTTGATTATACACTATGTCCTGTATAAGGACGCCCTATGTGTCCTTTAATACCAGGAATAAAAATCTGGAATGTTAAAAACAGAATTAAAGGATAGGAATGCTCTGGATAGGAAAATCTAGAAATTTTAATCAAAAGGGGTTAAAAAAAAAACAGTATGTGAGGTCCATCAAACTATTTACTCAAAGGTTTTGAGGTAGCCTGATGGAAGGACTACCTACCTGATTAAATGTGGGAGGTGGAGGAGGACCAGGAGGGGGTGGTGGGGGAGGAGGAATTGGCATTCTTGCCCTGCTCCCAGTTGGCACTGCTCTCTCTCCGTCTTTATTTGTAGCTTTAGGTCATTCATATACCTGCAAATGAAACAGAAATTCATAAAAACATTTTTACCATTAGAGACAACAAGTGCCCAGGAGAAATAGAGAACTGGGCATGGTAACTGAGAGAGGCTGAACACCTCATCTTCCAGTTCTACTGTGATATAGTCCAGGCCTTGGTAAACCTGTTTAAATCAATTGTTTTAATTTGCAATTTCCTAATGACTTATGATGCTGAACATCTTTTCATGTCCTTACTTGTCATCTGTTTATCTTCTCTGGTAAGGTGTCTATTTAGGCCTTCAGTCCTTTTTTTTCTTTAAAGATTGGGTCTCTCCCCATTGCCCAGGCTGGAGCACAGTGGCACACTCATGGCTCACTGCAGCCTAGAACTCCTGAGCTCAAGCGATTCTCCCACCTCAGCCTCTCGAGGAGCAGGGACTACAGTTGTGAACGCCATTATGCCCAGCTAATTAAAAAATTTTTTAGACATGAGTTCTCACTATATTGCCCAGGCTTGTCTTCAACACTTGGCCTCAAGCAATCCTCCCACCTCAGCTGTCTAGCTGGGATTACAGGTGTGAGCCATCATACCTGGCTGGCCCATATTTTTAATTGGGTTGTTTTTGCTTTTTTATTGTTGAGTTTTAAGAGCTATTTGTATATTCTGGATAACAGTCCTTTAACAGATATGTCTTCTGCAGTCTGCAGCTTGTCTTTCATTTTCTTGATTTTTATAACCTCTTAAAAATGTAAAAAATCATTCTTAGTTTATGGACAATACAAAAACAGGCTGTAGAGGAGATCTGACTTATGGGCCATAGTTTACCAACACCTGGTATAGTCAGATCCCTGGAATCTGACAGCCATTTTATCATGTCACCAAACACTTCACACTCAAAAACTATATAGTCGTCCCTCAATTATAGTCTGTATCCTCATTTTACAGATCATACTAAAACCAGAACTCAAGAACAATAACAACAACAAAAAAGAACAGTAACTACTCCCACAAAGCCATTTTAAGGAAATCCCATTTTTGACCCCCTTCCCCCCAAAAATGGAAGCCAAAATAACATGGCCACCATGAATACAACTTACAGATGACAAGAAAGGTTCAAGAGGGTAACCAACCTCACCACCAATCAATCCATGGAAGAACTGCTTCTAAGCAAGGTGATTAATAAAATTAGGAGACCCAGGCTCATGCCTGTAATTCCAACACTTTTGGGAGGCTTAGACAGGAAAATGGCTTGAGCCCAGGAGTTCAACTGTTCAAGTTCAGCCTGGGCAACACATGGCGAGACCCTATCTCTAGAAAAAATTTAAAAATTAGCCAACTATGGAAGCATGTGCTTATAATCTCAGCTACTCAGGAGGCTGAGGTGGGAGGATCATCTGAGCCAGGGGAGGCCAAGGCTGAAGTGAGCTGTGATCATACCACTGCACTCCAGCCTGGGCAACAGAGACCCTGTCCATTTATTCATTCATACATATATACATACATATAAGCAAAAAGATTAGGACATGAAAGAATTCACAGGTAGCCACCCCAGCACAGATGGAAGGCCATGTATATCAAGCCAAGTCTAAAAATCAAATCAACAGGGGCTGAGCATGGTGGCTCACACCTGTAATCCCAGCACTTTGGGAGGCCAAGGAGTGGATCACTTGAGGTCAAGAGTTCGAGACCAGCCTGGCCAACATGATGAAATCCCATCTCCACTAAAAATACAAAAATTAGCCCAGCATGGTTGCACCACACCCATAATCTCAGCTACTTGGGAGGCTGAGGCAGGAGAATTGCTTGAACCCAGGAGGCAGATGTTGCAGTGAATCAAGATCACACCACTGCACTCCAGCCTGGGGGACAGAGTGAGACTCTCTCCAAAAAAAAAAAAAATCAAACCAGCATGGCAACCCACTGGGAAAGCCTGGTTCTGAACTCCTTATATGGGTGAGCAAAACCTCTCTGTAAATAGTGGAGTAATTTAATACTTCTCTAGATGCTCTGGGAATGATGAAAGGAAAGGGAATATCTTCCAAAAGTTCTATAACACCAAAAACCACTGCTGGAGAGTAGAATTTGATCAGAAATAAGACCATGAAAGTCCCAACTCCTGCCAGGGTGATGCCACTATAAACAGGCTGCCAAATAGAGCTATCTGCTCTAACTGCAAACAACTGGACAGTACGGGCTAGGTGGTTCCCATGGGGAATGGCGTCTGCACTCACTTCAAGAAATAAGTGGATAAATTCCCTCCAAGGGAATATCTTCCCATTTCTGCTTTCTTTGCCAGACATTTAACATAGGAGGCTTTAAAAATTAATCAAAACCATAAATCATTAGCAGAACATCTTTCACCAGGTAGGGGGGAAGGAATTTAAAATTTAAAAAAAAACAAGAGGTAGGGGGGAAAAAAAAAACCTTTCCTTTTTTTTTTTTGAGACGGAGTTTCGCTGTTATTACCCAGACTGGAGTGCAATGGCACGATCTCGGCTCACTGCCACCTCCGCCTTCTGGGTTCAGGCAATTCTCCTGCCTCAGCCTCCCGAGTAGCCGGGACTACAGGCATGCACCACCATGCCCAGCTAATTTTTGTATTTTTAGTAGAGACAGGGTTTCACCTTTTTGACCAGGATGGTCTCGATCTCCTGACCTCGTGATCCACCCACCTCGACCTCCCAAAGTGCTGGGATTATAGGCGTGAGCCACCGCGCCCGGCCTAAAACCTTTCTTCTCTTAAATCCCCTGGGTTTACTGTGACCATTCATTCCAACTTCAAAGTGCCCACATCGTCATCAAAGAAAGCTAGTACGAAACAACAGGGAAAATAACAGTTGATTCAGAAACAAACATTTTCAACTAATTCCAGTCACCAGAAGTCCTGCCTTTGAGGGGGTTTCTAGCTCTTTTTTTTTTTTTGAGACAGAGTCCCACTCTGTTGCCCAGGCTGGAGTAGAGCGGCACCATCTCGGCTTACTGCAACCTCTACCTCACAAGTTCAAGCAATTCCCCTGCCTCAGCCTCCGAGTAGCTGGGATTACAGTCGTGTGCCACCACACTGGGCTAATTTTTGTATTTTTAGTAGAGATGGAATTTTGTTTTTTGGGTTTTTTTTTGAGATGGAAAAAATAGATTCATCAGTGGTGCCTGCCTATAATTCCAGCTATTCATTATATAGGGGCTGAGGGGAGGATCACTTGAGCCTCTGAGTTTAAGTCCAGCTGGGCAACATACCAAGACCCCTTAAAAAATTAAATACATATGGCCAGGCACGGTGGCTCACGCCTGTAATCCCAGCACTTTGGGAGGCCGAGGCGGGTGGATCACCTGAGGTCAGGAGTTCAAGACCAGCCCGGCCAACATGGTAAACACAGTCTCTTAAAAAAATTAAATACATAAAAAAATTAAATTTAAAAAAATCACCTTTATCAAGTGACTGACTTTTTACTGCTGAGTACCAAAAGTGGTTTTCAACCTTTTTTCTGGCTCCACAAGGATTGTATGCATGACACACTCCTATCAGTGACATTTATTACATAATGATGTACTAGAGTATTATCGTTCCCATTTTACGGGTGAGGACACTGAAGTCCCCAGAGTGGGAGTGCCTACATGTACATGAGAAAAACTGACTCATCAAAGGGCAACTGCCTAAGATCACTCAGGAGTAAAGTGCAGAGTTAGGTCTCATATCCAGGTCGCCTGATTTCACTAATCACTATGGAGAAAACAAAAAACTCCCCTAGAAATAAGTGTGGTTTAGCAATTTTCTATTTTTCCCCAAATGAAATTTAACTCACTCCAAATTTCTTAGTGACAGAATACAAACAGTTCTCTATATGTGTCCAAAAAAGCCCAATTTAAGTGAATTCAAATTAAAACAACTTTTCTTTCCCTGAAAAATCCCCAAAAGCAGCTTTTTTGTTTAAATCAAACTAGGATTGATCGCTAATCCAATGCAGAGGGTCTGCTTTGAGAACTACTTTGAGTTAAAATAAATATACCAAAACAATTCATAACATTTGATGACAGAAAGACGAATCTCACTAATCAACTGTGATTAATCAAAGGACAAATTTGGGCCTTCTGGAAGCACTGTCTACTGCAATAATAAGAAACTAGTAGCATTTTATTTTTGTTTCTTTGAGCCAGGGTCTCATTCTGTCTCCCAGGCTAAGGTGCTGTTATTACCCAGATGGGAGTGCTCACTATAATCTCAAACTCCTGGACTCCAGTGATCCTCCTGCCTCAGCCTCCCAAGAAGCTAGGACTGCAAGTGTGCACCACCACACACAGCAAGGAATCTAATGGTCTTGAGGTTAAATCTGAGATTAAATTTAAAAAGAAAAAGAAGGTTCTCTACAGAATTTTAAGTATTTCCTTTCTGATCTATTAAATTAGAAGTACAAACTGCTCTTCAGAGACCTTGATTTTCAGAAACACCTTAAGGCTGCCTCTAGTTCAGCAACACAGTAATTCTCATTCCTTTCTTAAGCCCTTCCATCTTAAAAACCATGATAAAATAAGCTTTTCACATCCTCAGGAGTCAATATCTTAAAAATAAAGACCAGAGAGCATTATTTTAAAATTTCCTGATGTGATATTAATCACATAATTCAGAAATAAGTCTTCATAAAATTCAAGTACTGTACTTTGAAAAACTGCTTCCTGGCTGGGCGTGGTGGCTCAGGCCTATAATCCCAGCACTTTGGGAGGCTGAGGCAGGTAGATCACGAGGTCAAGAGATCGAGACCATCCTGGTCAACAAGGTGAAACACCGTCTCTACTAAAAATACAAAAATTAGCTGGGCATGGTGGCACGCGCCTGTAGTCCCAGCTACTCGGGAGGCTGAGGCAGAAGAATTGCTTGAACCCAGAAGGAGGTTGCAGTGAGCTGAGATTGCGCCATTGCACTCCAGCCTGGGTAACAAGAGCAAAACTCCATCTCAAAACAAAAAACAAAATAAAAATAATAAAAATAAAAACTGCTTCCTTCTATTCCTTTTTTAAAAGACAAAGCGGGCCGGGTGCAGTGGCTCACGCCTGTAATCCTAACTTTGGGAGGCCCAGGTGGGTGGATCACCTGAGGTCAGGAGTTTAAGACCAGCCTGGCCATCATGGTGAAACCCCATCTTATGTAAAAAAAAAAAAAGAAAAGAAAAGACAAAGTCTATTTTTCTATTCAATTTCCTAATGTTTCACTCCAAATATTCCTACATTTTAAGAACAGGAGACTTCCTTAATACAAAGACAACAACTACTACCTTTTACATGTGATAAATGAAGAATCCAATTTAATTGTTTCTTTTCTTGTACACTTAAAATTATCTAAGAGGTATCCTAGTTACCACTACAATGAGAGGCCTTTATTCAAATGGCATTCTGCTGCTCTAAAACTCAGGTTTCAACTGCAAGTTATTTTTAAAAGAAACGAAAATCAAGAAAAATTCTAAATCTTAATGCTATCTTCTATTTTCATGCCTCAGGTAACAGTACTTTCCTTTGATCTCAGTTTTGACTACAACGTAAATTACAGTTTTGTATCAAACCACCCAACAAAATCCCACAGGGGAAAAAGACTAACCTAAATAAACAGGCCACCTCCCTCACTCAGCAAAATCTTAAGGTCCCCAGTTCTTCCTTAAAAGAATCAGTCTTATAAATAGAAATCTGAGATCAACAAGAAAATCATTTTTTTCTTAAATATATGTTAAATTATTTCATATCCTAATAAACCATTTCTGAATACAAAGAAACAAGAGATAGGTAAAACAAATTTCAGGATCCTCTCTGAAAAAACCACAATAGCTTTGTCTACTCTATCTCCAGATAATCTAACAAGATAGTTGTGTCTTCAAAAGAAAAAGATTCCAGATATTGCTCCCTAAAGTAATTCTTCTGATCCCACAGTTCAAATGAAATCTCTCTAACAGTATCAGAGAAAGTCAGGCCAGGCATTATGACTCAAGCCTGTAATCCCAGCACTTTGGGAGGCCGAGACAGGAGGATCACCTGTGCTTAGAGACTAGCCTGGGTAACAAAGTGAGACCCTGTCTCTATTTACTAAGAAATAATTTTTAGGCCAGGTGCAGTGGCTCACACATGTAATCCCAACACTTTGGGAGGCTGAGGTGGGCGGATCTCTTGAGGTCAGGAGTTCAAGACCAGCCTGGCCAACATGGTAAAACCCCAGCTCTACTAAAAATAATAATAAAAAAAAATATCCCATGGGATGGAATAAAAAAAAAAATTAGCGGTGCGTGGTGGCAGGTGCCTATAATCCCAGCTACTTGGGAGGCTGAAGTTCGAGAATCAGTTGAACACGGGAGAAGGAGTTGCAATGAACTGAGATTGTACCATGGCACTTCAGCCTGGGCAACAGAGAGACTCCCTCTTAAAAACAAACAGCTGGGCACAGTGGCTCATGCCTACAATCCCAGCGTGATTTGGGAGGCCAAGGCGGATCACAAAGTCAAGACATCGAGACCATCCTGGTCAACATGGTGAAACCCCGTCTCTACCAAAAATACAAAAATTAGCTGGGCATTGTGGCGCACGCCTGTAGTCCCAGCTACTCAGGAGGCTGAGGCAGGAGAATTGCTTGAACCCAGGAGCTGGAGGTTATGGTGAGCTGAGATCACGCCATTGCACTCCAGCCTCAGTAACAAGAGCAAAACTCCATCTAAAAAAAAACAACAACAACAAACTGCTGGTGGCTCACACCTGTAATCCCAGCACTTTGAGAGGCTGAGGAAGGTGAATCACAAGGTCAGGAGATGGAAACCATCCTGTCCAACATGGTAAAACCCCAGCTCTAAAAAAAAATAAAATAAATAAATAAATTTTTTAATTTTTTTTTTTAAACTGATGTATCAGCCGTTCACAACCTTTTAATACAACAACCAACCCCAATAACATCACATCAAACAAGAAGTTCAAAATAACCAAGTCAGGCCAGGCGCGGTGGCTCAAGCCTGTAATCCCAGCACTTCGGGAGGCCGAGGAGGGTGGATCATGAGGTCAAGAGATCAAGACCATCCTCGTCAACATGGTGAAACTCTGTCTCTACTAAAAACACACACACACACACACACACACACACAAAATTAGCTGGGCATGGTGGCGCGTGCCTGTAATCCCAGCTACTCAGGAGGCTGAGGCAGGAAAATTGCCTGAACCCAGGAGGCGGAGGCTGCAGTGTGCCGAGATCGTGCCATTGCACTCCAGCCTGGGCAACAAAAGCAAAACTCTGTCTCAACAAAAAAAAAAAACCAAGTCAACTTTGTATATTTTTCAACCAGGTTTTAGTCAAAAACAGAATTAATAGCAACAAACCAAAGGCAACTGCAACAAATGAAAATAAGTAAAAATTGAATGGGTAGGTTTTGTTAAAATCAGATTCTAAATTCAACTGAAATTTCACCCATTCTGATAAGCACTTAACAATTACTAACTCAATCCTATGGTGGCCCATTAGTACCAATTTAAACATTACCCTCAGGCTGGGCACAGTGGCTCAAGCCTGTAATCCCAGCACTTTGGGAGGCCAAGGGAGGTAAATGGATTGAGGTCAGGAGTTTGAGATCAGCCTGGTCAAGATGGTGAAACTCCATCTCTACTAAAAATACAAATAGCAGCCAGGCATGGTGGCACACACCTGTAATTCCAGCTACTCAGGAGGCTGAGGAACAAGAATCACTTGAACCCAGGAGGTATCGGTTGCGGTGAGTGGAGATCACACCACTGCATTCCAGCCTGGGTGACACAGTGAGACTCTGTCTCAAAAAGAGTAACAAAAGGCTAGGTGTGGTGGTTCACACCTATAATCCCAGCACCAGCACTTCCGGAGGCCAAGGTGGGCAGATTATTTGCAGTCTGGAGTTCAAGACCAGCCTGGCCAACATGGTAAAAGCCTGTCTCTACAAAATATACAAAAGTGTGGTGGCACTTGCCTATTATCCTAGCTACTCAGGAGGCTGAGGCAGGAGAATCACTTTAATCCTGGAGGCAGAGGTTGCCATGAGCTGAGATTGTGCCACTGCACTCCAGTCTGGGCGACGGCAAGACCCTGTCTCAAAACAAATAAATAAAATAAAATAGGCCGGGCATGGTGGCTCATGCCTATAATCCCAGCATTTTGGGAGGCTGAGGTGGGCAAATCACCTGAGGTCAGGAGTTCGAGACCAGTCTGACCAACATGGAGAAACCAAAAATGCAAAATTACTCGGGTGTGGGTGGCACATGCCTGTAATCCCAGCTACTCTGAGACTGAAGCAGGAGAATCACTTAAACCTAGGAGAAAGCGGAGGGTGCAGTGAGCCGAGATCACACCATTGCACTCCAGCCTGGACAACAAGAGCAAAACTCAGTCTCAATAAAATAAAATAATGTAAAATAAAATTAAATTTGAAGGAACATTTCATATACCTATGCCCGTTTTAACAATTAGTTCTTAAGCACAGACAGTACTTTGTCTTTCTAGGGTTCTCTATCATTATTCTACAGCATACCATAGCTGCTCAGGAGTCACTCATTGAACAGAACAAAAGTAAATGTAAAAGTAGCACGGGCCTACCCGGGCACAGTGGCTCACACCTGTAATCCCAGCACTTTGGGAGGCTGAGGCGGGTGGATTACGAGATCAAGAGATCAAGGCCATCCTGGTCAACATGGTGAAACCCCGTCTCTACTAAAAATACAAAAAGTAGCTGGGCATGGTGGTGCGTGCCTGTAATCCCAGCTACTCAGGAGTCTGAGGCAGGAGAATTGCCTGAACCCAGGAGGCGGAGGTTGCGGTGAGCCGAGATCGCGCCATTGCACTCCAGCCTGGGTAACAAGAGAGAAACTCCATCTCAAAAATAAAAAAAAAAAAAAAAAATGAGCACAGGCCAGGCACAGGTTCTTTCTAGGACTCTCTCTCATTATTCTACAGCATACCATAGCTGCTCAGGAGTCACTCACTGAATAGAACAAAGGTAAATATAAAAGTAGCCTGGGCCTAGCTGGGTGCAGTGGCTCATGCCTGCAATCCCAGCCTTTTGGGAGGCTGAGGCAGGCAGATCACAAGGTCAAGAGACTGAGACCATCCTAGTCAACATGGCGAAATCCTGTCTCTACTAAAAATACAAAGATTAGCTGGGCATAATGGCACACGCCTGTAGCAAGCCAAGATCACATCACTGCACTCCAGCCTGGTGACAGAGAGAGAATATGCCTCAAAAAAAGACAAAAGAAAAAGAAAACAAGGATGCTGCTAAACATCCTCCAACACATAAGACAAGAAAGAATTATCTGGTCAGGCTGGGTGTGGTGGCTGACATCTGTAATCCCAGCACTTTGGGAGGCAGATTAACTGAGATAAGGAGTTGGAGACCAGCTTGGCCAACATGGCAAAACTCTAACTCTACTAAAAATACAAAAATTAGCCAGGGGTTACTACGCCTGTAATCAGCTACTCAGGAGGCTAAGGCAGGAGAATCACTTGAACCCAGGAGGTGGAGGTTGCAGTAAGCCAAGATCGTGCCACTGCACTCCAGCCTGGGTGACAGAGACTGCATCTCAAAAAAAAAAAAAAAGCATTATCTAGTCTACAATGTCAACAGTGCTAAGGTTGATAAGCACTGTTCTAGAAGATGAGCCACATAAGTGTCTACTATCGTGGAGCTTACATTCTAGTATAAGACATAAGGGAAGAAATAAAATCTCAGTAACACAATTACTGATAAAAGGAGTAAAAACTAGAGAATCATAAACGCAGAGTATAGAAACAGACTGGAGTGTTCTTTTATTTGTTTTATTTATTTTTCAGAGACAGGTTGGCCAGACTATGTTGCCTAGGCTGGTCTTGAACGTCTGGGCTTAAGTAATCATCCAGCCTCAGCCTCCCCAGTAACTGGGACCACAGGTGCCCAGCTTAAGAGTCTTCCTTTAGATAGGGTTGCAGGCTTCAGGATCTGGGAGAATTTAACAGCAACAACATAGTAACAATAATGATAAAATAACAGATAGAGTCACAGGGAAAGGGCCATGGGGGAGAGTATCTGGCTCTCCCAAGAAGTTTCTCCATGAGCGGAGCAAGCCAAGCAAACATTTGGAGAAAGGGCATTCCAGAACGAAATAACAGCAAGTGAAAAAATCCTGACATGGGAATGTGGTTGTGTGTTAGAGAACTAGTAAAAACGCCAGGATAGATAGAACAGAGTGAGGACAGATGACAGCTGAGGCTTTATAAGCCATCCTCCAAATCCAAAAGTAGTCCTCTTCTCTGTCCAATGCTGACACTGTAATACCAAAGAAACCTAAACGAACCAACAGATTCACACTGAAACCAGAGGTTCGACTGGTTATCTCTTTAATCCCACAGACAGACTATACTTATCTCCTGGCTTAATCATATCTAGAGACCCAGTTAACTGAAGGCCTTCCAGGGTTAAAAGTCACCTGCTGGTAATCTGCCCACCTGTTTACCTGTCCTTCAGCTTTGCTCCTGAAAAGCAATCCAGTATGGGAGGTAGGAGCTCATTACTACAATGGCATAATGGTATCCAGTCCCCAGGCCAAAGAACCCCAAAATGAGAAAAGAGCCAGGAGCTGCCTAAGAGTATTCACGTGCCACTCCAGGAGACAACGACGGCAGGAGCCAAATACCTTCCTATAGGAAGGTATTACATAGGGAATAGTCAACAGGAATTAAGAACATGCCTCCCAGAGGTTGCAATGAGCTGAGATCGTGCCACTGCATTCCAGGCTGGGCAACAGAGACAAAAACAGTCTCAAAAAAAAAAAAAAAAAAGAACATGCCTCCATATGTTCTAGGACAGATTATAGCAGACGGTTTCCACTAAAGCATTTCTGGTTCTCTAAAGTACAAGGAAACAGACTAGAATAACTTTCATGTTACACATATTTTACCACCATCACTCCAAAAAAAAAAGACTTTCTATACCTCACAGCCCTCTCCTCTCAATGGAGAAAGTGCTACCACCTCTTGAAATTCTATTCAGTCAAACCTCTGGTGAAACAGATTTCTATCACATGTAGTGATGGAATTAATTAAAATTCCAAGGTTACTTAAGGGAAAATTTTTGAACTACAGAAATTTTGATCACAGAAATTCAACTATGCAGCAAATCTGACTGATCCAACAAGTAATAAAAAAAAAATCACATACCCATCATGAATATTAAAACTGAAAAATTGGGCTGGGTGTGGCAGCTCATGCCTGTAATCCCAGCACTTTGGGAGGCCGAAGTGGGCAGATCACCTGAGGTCAGGAGTTTGAGATCAGCTGGCCAACGTGGAGAAACCCTGCCTCTACTAAAACAAAACAAAACAAAACACAAAATTAGCTGGGCATGGTGGTGCATGCCTGTAATCCCAGCTATTCAGGAGGCTGAGGCAGGAGAATTGCTTGAACCTGGGAGGTGGAGGTTGCAGTGAGCTGAGGTCAAGCCATAGCACTCCAGCCTGGGCAACAGAGCAAGACTTCGTCTCAAAAAAAGAAAACTGGACGTTTTACTCCTCCCTGAAAGAGAAAATGAAGGAAGAAGAATAAAGCTATAATTACTGCATGATGAAATTCTTCCAAACATATTTTCTTGAACAGAAACGTAATGCATCCCCAAAATGCAGCTTTCCCCACTAAAGTGACTCTTTCCTGTTTCTCCAGAATATTTTTAAAGCCAGTCAAATTTAGCAGTGGGGGTCTGTATACCAACTGCAGTGACACTAATGTTAACAAGCTTTGATAACCCACTGCCATCAGACCAGCCCCAGATTATTTAGATAAAAAATACCCCCTAACAATGTAAATTTGAAAATCTACTTATTCATATACTATCTTATGTGGTAAATATTAGATACTATGGGTTATTCCCAGATACAGGGCAGCCTAGGAGCTAAGTCCTCTCTTCCAAAATGATGAAAAATCAATGAGAAGTCTAGTCCTGTGTTCAATTAAATAACCACAGCTGCAAAGAAAGCGTCATTTAAAAAGATGACTAGCAATAAGTAACGCAAAAATCATGTAATTTAAATTAAATACCTGAAAATCATCCACAACAGAAATCTGGGAATGCCCTCACTCCCAACCCCTCAAGGCAAAGAGAAAATCTTATTATCCTGAAAGCACTGAAATACAGCACTGAGAGATAGGGGGAGGTGTACAGAAAATAGTCAATTGCAGTAAATCAATAATAGTTCAAAGTAATGCCTTACGGGCTGGGCACGGTGGCTCACACCTATAATCCCAGCACTTTGGGAGGCTGAGGCAGGTGGATCACGAGGTCAAGAGATCGAGACCATCCTGATCAACATGGTGAAACCCTGTCTCTACTAAAAATACAAAACTTAGCTGGGCGTGGTGGTGCGCGCCTGCAGTCCCAGCTACTTGGGAGGCTGAGGCAGGAGAATTGCTTGAACCCAGGAGGCCCCCGTGAGCTGAGATTGTGCCATTGCACTCCAGTCTGGGTAACAACAGCAGAACTCCATCTCAAAAAAAAAAAAAGTAATGCCTTATAACACAGCCAGTGATCAATGATCTGAGAAAATAACACTTTTGATGTAGCATTGTTTTTGTGACTTTGTTCATCAAAACTGTTCCTCGGCTGGGTGCAGTGGCTCATGCCGATAATCCTAGCACTTAGGAAGGCTGAGGCGAGTGAATTGCCTAAGGTTAGGAGTTTGACACCAATCTGACCAACACGGTGAAACCCCGTCTCTACTAAAAATACAAAAAATAGCCAAGAATGGTGGCAGGAGCCTGTAATTCCAGCTCAGGAGGCTGAGGCAGAAGAATCACCTGAACCTGGGAGGCAGAGGTTGCGGTGAGCAGAGATTGCTCCACAGCACTCCAGCCTGGGCAACAGAGCAAGACTCCATCTCCAAAAATAAATAAATAGATAAATAAATAAAAATAAAAACTGTTTCTTGCTTTATTTTCTTCCTTTCTTCCTTGAGACAGGGTCTCACCCTACAGCCCTACAACCCAGGTTGCAGTGCAGGTGGCATAATCACAGCTCACCACAGCCTTGACGTCCCAGGCTCAAGCAATCTTCCCACCTCAGCCTCCTGAGCAGCTGGGACTACCACATTCAACTAATTTTTTTAATTTTTTTGCAAAGACAGGGTCTCAGTATGTTGCTCAGGCAGGAGAATTGCTTGAACTCAGGAGGCAGAGGTTGCAGTAAGCTGAGATCGCGCCATTGCTCTCCAGCCTGGGTAACAAGAGCGAAACTCCGCCTCAAAATAAATAAATCTCTTTGCTGTAATTTTTATGGTGTTTTATGATGGAACATTGATAAATGCGTGCAATCTATCCTGTTTAACATGTTATTCAACATATTCATCAGCTTTTCCTTGCCAGTGTTCATTCAGATACCACAATGTCTTTGCGGTTGATTATTAATACTCCTCTAGAATAGTATTTGCTAGACTCCTCTAACACCGGGAATCACTTAAAGTGCTTGTTGACTATGCAGATTACTAGATCATTCTCCTGGAAAACTTCTGATTTTAGTTGGTCTAGATTAGGGCCCAGGGATCTTTTTTTTTTTTTTTTAATGTGTTTATTTTTAAACAAATGACCTAAATGTATGTATCTTATCTTCAGGCAAGTTTGGAGACCCTGCTTTAGAAGGATTCTTTTTAAACCATTAATGCCATCTTACGTCTCCATGGCAAACTCCTTAGCCTTCCCCTAATATTGCTTTTATATTCAGACTCTGTTTTAGCCTGTCTAGCTTTGGTCTGGAATTCTCAATTAGCACATGTGTCTTTCATCTGATTAACTCCCTCTTTAGTATTAAATGCTGGCTGATGGTAATAACTTTGGCCTTGTGTGTCTTCATTTTTTTTAGCATCTCTAAACCCACTGGTTTCTGGGATGAATAGGGGAGGGAATACTAGTTATGAGCATTGAGCTACTCTGCATCAATTCACTGCCTAAGTCCAGGAATCAGTGTTTTTGTTGATTCCTGGATTTTTGGAAAATTGACTCAGGCTTTGAAAACAGATGCCCTAATCATCTGCCCTGGGTGTCTGTAGCATCGTTTTTGGAGATGTTGAAGCACTGTGATTTGAAGTTTGTTTTTAACTTTACCATTGAAAGGACACAATTCTCCCTTTTGTATTATAGATTCCTAAGCCTAGAAAAGAAAAAGGATTGTATGTTTTACTGCCGATCTGTAAAGCATCTGGAAATGTGTTTGCAGCTGCTCCTGGTTGTTGTGAATTGCTTAGAGGTTAAGAGCTAAGTAGTACTTGTCTCAGCTGTGTTGCAGAGGCTAACTGTGGTACCCTAGTTCTCAGTTCTTGGAACTCTCGTGGCTGCTATTAACTAAAATACAGCTGAGGAGGCCGTGTTGGCTCTGACATAGAGTTGTTTTTCTTTTTTTTGAGATGGAGTTTTGCTCTTGTTACCCAGGCTGGAGTGCAATGGCGCGATCTCGGCTCACCGCAACCTCCGCCTCCTGGGTTCAGGCAATTCTCCTGCCTCAGCCTCCTTAGTAGCTGGGATTACAGGCACGCGCCACTATGCCCGGCTAATTTTTTGTATTTTTAGTAGAGACGGGGTTTCACCATGTTGACCAGGATGGTCTCAATCTCTCGACCTCCTGATACACCCGCCTTGGCCTCCAAAAGTGCTGGGATTACAGGCGTGAGCCACCACGCCCAGCTGCAAAGGGATTTTTTTTATAAAGACATAAACCAAAAAACAAAAAAATTGGGAAAGGAGACAGCAGAGACAGATGGCAATAAAATTTTGGAAGGTAAAAACCAAATGCACTAGTGATAAACAACTTCACAGAAAGTAGAAAAACTAAACACTGCAGTGGGAATAGGCAAGCAGATTCCCACCACAGACGAACTTCTGAATCGAAACATCTCAGAAGTTAGAGGCACCTGGTACCTCGGGAAGAGGGTGTAACAGTGCAGAGGGGGCTAAAAAGGAGGACTGGTTGAAAGTCTGGGCCGGCTGCAGTGGTTCACGCCTGTAATCCAAGCAGTTTGGGAAGCCGAGGTGGGTGGATTACTTGAGCTCAAGAGTTCAAGATACAGCCTGGCCAACCTGGCAAAACCCCATCTCTGCTAAAAATGCAAAAAAAAAAAAAATTAGCCGGGTGTGGTGGCTCATGCCTGTCCAGTTACTTGGGAGGCTGAGGCAGGAGAACTGCTTGAACCTGGGAGGCGGAGGTTGCAGTGAGCCAACATCGCATCACTGCACTCCAGCCTGGGCGACAGAGCAAGACTCCATCTCAAAAAAAAGAAAGAAAAGAAAAGAAATAGAAAGCCTGTATAACCAAATGGATTCCTCTATCCCTCCCCATGCTGCCAGACAAATTAGAAAAGTTGAACCAGGCCAAGCACAGTGGCTCATGCCTGTAATCCCAGCACGTTGGGAGGCCGAGGCAGGTGGATCACAAGGTCAGGAGTTCAACAACAGCCTGGCCAAGATGGTGAAACTCCGTCTCTACTAAAAACACAAAAACAGGCATGGTGGCAGACATCTGTAATCCCAGCAACTTGGGGGGCTGAGGCAGGAGAATCGCTTGAATCCAGAAGGCAGAGGTTGCAGGGAACCAAGATCACATCGCTGCACTCCAGCCTGGGTGACAGAGCAAGACTCCGTCTCAAAAAAAAAAGGAAGAATATTTTTTATCTAGTCAAACTACCAAGAGTAAAGGTAGAAAGGAGATAATTCAGATATGCAAGGCCTCCAAAAAGTCCCACTCTGCAAAGACTCCTTTCATAAAGCCTCTGGAAGAGGTGCTCGGCTCTTCCTCGACGGAGGTGTAAGAAGAGATTTACACCTCCGTCGTTTAGGGATGAATCAGTGACTTTCAGTAAAACAAAGCAGAAAACAAAAAAAGAAAGGAAGGAAAAGAATGACAATTACTTTTATCTAGAGAAAAACTGTACAAGGAAGTAAAGGTAACTGAACGACACAGTCATGCTGGGCGCTAATTTTTTTTTTTTTGTAACTTTCATTTCTACTTCCTTCTGGATTCATCTAGAGTTGGGGAGAAGTTGGAGGCCTGGGAACTACATTTATCAGTGCCATTGTGGTTTACATTCTACCAACACTTAAGATTTGCACAATGGAAGAAGAGTAGATGCCATTATTGCTTCTCCAGTAGCAATGAGAGGGTGTGTAGCCTCAGACACATGGCAGACGTGGTTTGCAGCAGTTTCCAATGTTCTGCAAACTGCCTGTTTCTGGTGCTTAAGGCAGCTAAGATTATTAATAGCAGCAATTTCTTGAAATCCCTGCAATAAGGCTTTCCCTGACCTACGCTCTTCCAGACTTCCAATGGTCTTGTAAGCATCTAATATCCTCTTTGAAACAACAAAAATGGTTTTTCTTTTCTTTTTTCTTTTTGAAGAAAGGGTCTCACTCTGTCACCCAGGCTGAAGTGCAGTGGTGTGATCGTGGCTTACTGCACCCCTGACCCCCTCCCAGCTCAAGAGATCCTCCTACCTCTCAGCCTCCCAAATAGCTGGGTCTATAAGCACATGCCACCACACCCAGATAATTTTGGGTTTTTGGTTTTTTTTTTGGAGACGGAGTTTTGCTCTTGTTGCCCAGGCTAGAATGCAATGGCACGATCTTGGCTCATTGCAACCTCCGCCTCCCGAGTTCAAGTGAGTCTCCTGTCTCAGCCTCCTGAGTAGCTGGGATTACAGGCATGTGTCACCACGCCCGGCTAATTTTTTATTTTTGATAGAGATGGGGTTTCACCTTCTTGGCCAAGCTGGTCTTGGACTCCCAACCTCAAGTGATCTACCTGCATTGGCCTCCCAAAGTGCTGGGATTACAGGCTTGAGCCATCACCTCTGGCCTCAACAGATAATATCTAAGAACAGAAAAATAAGAAAGAACTGTATAGCTAGGTGTAGTGCTGCACATCTGTAGTCCCCACTAAGGCAGGAGGAATGCTTGAGCCTAGGAGTTCGAGGCCAGCCTGGAAAAACACAGCAAGAATTCATCTATAAAAAAGAAAGAGGAAAAACAGCCTAAACATACTATATAGAAATATGGATAATATACATCAGGGGGAAAAAACCACACACATTGCAAAAGTGGTTAAAGACAAGCAGAAATAAAGCAACGAGTATTTTGTTCTAATTATAAGCCTTAGAGTACTATGTGATTCTAAATTTATGAATTCTTACTATTCTGACAAAAAAACAAACATTACCAAAAACCAAAAAACCCTAATACTGTATAAGCAAAACCACCACATATACAAACTGACCAAAATTTCAAGATCAATGCTAGATCTGTTACCAATGCAGTTACGGAGAATAGAAAAATCCAAACAAACCAAAAAAAAAAGGTAAAAGACTTAATTAAGCCCAATTCTAGAACATTATCTTGACAACTCAAATGGCAGCAGGTTAGCTAATGTGACCTGAATCTCTGGTAACCACACAGTGATCAACAACCCCACAGCTTACTCTTAATAGAGGGCAAATATGTGAGCAACTTCCATTCTACCTTAGGAAATCATAACCAAAATTAATCGAAAGGTAGGCACAAAAATAGAGAAATGAATCTTAAAATCCATTACTGGCCAGGCACGGTGGCTCATACCTGTAATCCCATCACTTTGGGAGGCCAAGGTGGGTGGATCACCTGAGCTCAGGAGTTCAAGACCCCCCTGGGCAACATGGTAAAACTGTCTACAAAAAATACAAAAATTAGGCCAGGCATGGTGGCTTATGCCTGTAATCCCAGCACTTTGGGAGGCCAAGGCGGGTGGACTGCTTGAGGTCAGGAGTTGGAGACCAGCCTGGCCAACATGGCGAAACACTGTCTCTATTAAAAGGACAAAAATTAGCTGGGTATGGTGGCATGCACCTGTGATCCCAACTACTCCAGAGGCTGAGGCATGAGAATTGTTTGACCCCAGGAGCCAGAGGCTGCAGTGAGCTGAGATTGTACCACTGCACTCTGGTCTGGGCTAGAGAGCAAGATTCTGTCTCAAAAAAAAAAAATTAGCCAGATATGGTGGCATGTGCCTGCAATCCCAGCTATTCAGGAGGCTGAGGTGGGAAGATCGCTTGAGCCCAGGAAGCGGAGGTTGTAGTGAGCAGTGAGCACCACTGCACTCCAGCCTAGGTTACACAGCCTGACCCTATCTCAAAAAAAAAAAGTAAATCCATTACCTTAACTCTCTTTTTAGGTCTTGTTTTCAACTTAATGCCACTAATTGCTTAAAAAAAAATTAAACATCTGTTTTCAAAGAATCTTTAGATGTTCTAAGAAACTGTTAGATTTAAAATGCAATTACAAGGCAGGCTACAACCTATTCATTGATGACAAAAAAAACAACTCTTCTCCGATTTTAAGCTAGCCATATCTCATATTACTAGCTCCCAACTTCCAGGAGCCAGTATTCATCTGCACACTCCATATATAAAAGTAGAAAATCACAGACAGAGAACAGTCAGAAGGAAAATCCAGTGATGACAGTCTCCACTAAGAAAAGGCCTGAAAGAAGACTTAAGCAGATGCTCCATAAAATGATGATCCAGACCTCACATGGAGAGAAGTGTCATGCCTCATTTCAAAGATAATATATTAAGTCCCAACTCACCACGGATAATCTAATGACAAAGCTGTGAATTTCATTGCCAAGGAGTCTCTCCTCTTGCATTCTAATACCCTTAAGCCATCAGAAACACAGATGCTCCTTGCTGAAATGCTGGAAAAATTTGCACATTTTCGTCCCTTGATCACCAGTGATAGGCTGCTAAGTCAAGAGTCTACTTTAAGTTATAAAAACAGGGCAAGCTGATACAATTAAACAAGAAAGGTAACTCAATCAAACAGGACCATTTGGGTTTTGAGTACTATGATTTCTGAACAAAAGTCAATATACTTACAGATAAAAATTCTTTATATTCAGAATTATAATGGCCCTTGGGCTACCCTGTGCATCCAACAAGACTTATGTGTCATGCTAAGACATATGGTCTAGATGATGAGTGTGACAGAATACTATATTCATCAGTTCAAAATAAAACATCTGTTCTCTCCCTAGCCCATGAAGATTATTTTAAAAACAGCCATCATTCCCTAACAGTAATAGGTTTTCTTTTTCTTTTCCTTTTCTTTTTTGAGACGGAGTTTCGCTGTTGTTACCCAGACTGGAGTGCAATGGCACGGTCTGAGCTCACCGCAACCTCCACCTCCTGGGTTCAAGCAATTCTCCTGCCTCAGCCTCCCGAGTAGCTGGGACTACAGGCGCACACCACCATGCCCAGCTAAGTTTTGTATTTTTAGTAGAGACGGGGTTTCACCTTGTTGACCAGAATGGTCTCAATCTCTTGACCTCGTGATCCACCCACCTCAGCCTCCCAAAGTGCTGGGATTTTAGGCGTGAGCCACCGCGCCGGGCCTTTTTTCTTTTTCTTTTTTTTTTTTTTAAAAAAAAAACACTCCTCCCTGGTTTTCTGTTTACTAAATAGTAGGTCTGGTAAACTAACAATTCCAACATCCCCCATAATATACGAATTATTCCCCAATAATCCTAATCTCCAAAACAATTTCTAAGATCCTAAAATTTTAAGAGCTAATCCAGCCAACCAAGGTGGATTTGTAGGAACTATGAGAAAACAAGACTAAAAGAATAGGTTTTATCCAGAAAAGTTCTTGCAAAACCTGTTACTGCATAAACATCAGACTTCTTTACCTTACTGATGGTCTCATCATCAACACCAGTAAATTACAGAACTGACAGGAAAAAAAATCTCTGCTTCAGAGGCTGACCTCAAAATTCCCTATGCTATTGCTTTTTTTGTTGTTTTTTTGAAACAGGGTCTCACTCTGTCTCAAGGCTAGAGTGGCATGGTGCTGCAACGGCTCAATGCAGCCTCCCTCTCCTGGTCTCAAGTGATCCTCCTACTTCAGCCTCCTGAATAGCTGGAACCACAGGTGTTCGTCACACGCCCACCTAATTTTTTAATTTTCTGTAGAGATGGGGGTCTCCCTATGTTGCCCAGGTTGGTTTTGAACTCCTGGGCTCAAGTGACCCTCCAACCTTGGTCTCCCAAAGTGTTGGTATTACAGGCGTAAGCCACCACGCAGCCTATTTACCCATGTTTTAGGACAGCCCACATTCTGAAGCCTTGCCTCCCACCTCTCTGCTTTTCACTCCCTAAGCTCCAGTCACACTGGAATTTCTTTCAATTCCTCAAAATATAAACATTCTTTCCCTCCTCAGGACGTTCACCTAAGCCATCTCCTCTACCCAGATCAGTCTTTTGTCCTCCCTTCATTCTTAGGTTTCAGACATAAAAACCAGTTTCTCAAAGATCTTCTCTGACTGCCCTTCCTCTCAATCTACCTGGGCTGGGCTAACCATTTGCTGTCTCCACAGCATTTACAGCAATGGTAATAATTATTTGTTTAATAAACTTTAGGGGCTGGGCGCAGTGGCTCATGCCTGTAATCCCAGCACTTTCGGAGGCCAAGGTGGGCAGATCATTTGAGGTCAGGAGCTTGAGACTAGCCTGGCCAACATAGAAAAACCCCCATCTCTACTAAAAATACAAAAAAATTAGCCAGTGATGGTGGCGTGCGCCTGTTAGTCCCAGCTACTTGGGAGGCCGAGACCAGGAGAATGGCTTAAACACAGGAAGTAGAGGTTGCAGTGAGCCGAGATCACGCCACTGCACTCCAGTCTGGGTGACAGAGTTAGATTCCATCTCAAAAAAAAAAAGTCTTTGGCCAGGTGCAGTGGCTCACACCTGTAGTCCCAACACTTTGGGAGGCCAACACAGCTGGATCACTTGAGCCCAGGAGTTTAAGACCACCCTGGGCAACATGGCAAAGCCCTACCTCTACAAAAAATACAAAAATTAGCCAGGCACAATAGTGTGCACCTGTAGTCCCAGCTATCTGGGAGGCTAAGGCAGAAGAATTGCTTGAGCCCAGGAGGTGGATGGAGGCTTCAGTGAGCTGAAATGGGAGTGAAACCCTATCTTAAAAAAAAAGTCAGGCCAGGCGCAGTGGCTCATGCCTGTAATCCCAGCACTCTGGGAGGCCGAGGCGGGTGGATCACGAGGTCAAGAGATCGAGACCATCCTGGTCAACATGGTGAAACCCCATCTCTACTAAAAATACAAAAAACTAGCTGGGCATGGTGGCGCGTGCCTGTAATCCCAGCTACTCAGGAGGCTGAGGCAGGAGAACTGCCTGAACCCAGGAGGCGGAGGTTGCGGTGAGCCGAGATCGCGCCTTTGCACTCCAGCCTGGGCAACAAGAGCGAAACTCCATCTCAAAAAAAAAAAAAAAAAAATCTTCCCCACTAGATCATAACTGCAATAAGGGCAAGACCAAGTCAGGGCCAGGTGTGGTGGCTCATGCCTGTAATTACAGCACTTTGAGGTGGGAGGGCTGCTTAAGCCCAGGAGTTCAAGATCAGCCTGGACAACAATGTGAGACCTCATGTCTACAAAAAATTTAAAAAATAGTGGCGGGGCACGGTGGCTCATGCCTGTAATCCCACTACTTTGGGAGGCCAAGGCAGGAGGATCGCAAGGTCAAGAGATTGAGACCATCCGGGCCAACATGGTAAAACTCCGTCTCTATTAAAAATACAAAAACTAGCGGGCATGGTGGTGCAAGCCTTAGTCCCAGCTACTCAGGAGGCTGAAGCAGGAGAATCACTTGAACCCGGGAGGTAGACGTTGCAGTGAGGCGAGATCGTGCCACTGCACTCCAGGCTGGCAACAGATTAAGACTCCATCTCAAAAACAAACAAACAAATAAACAAAAATTTAAAAATTAGTCAAGTATGGTACACACACCTGAGGTCCCAGCTACAGAGGAAGCTAAGGTGGGAGCACTGCTTGAGCCCAGAAGATCAAGGCTACAATGAACCATGTGTGCACCACTAAATTCCAGAGTGAGACTCTGTCTCAAAAAAAAAAAAAAAAGACCGTGTCCATTTGTTCACTGCCCTATCTGCATCCCCTACCACAGTACTTGGCACACAGTAGGAGTCCAAAAATTCTTGTTGAATAAATGAATAACAAACAACAAAGAAAATCAGCTTCAAGAATTCTATTTCTAAGATTTTACCCTACAGATACAGTCGTACATGCAAAGAGCCAAATATACATGCTTCTTCACTGGAACATACTTGGTACTCTCCTATACTAATAGACAAATAAACTATGTACCTATGTTTCAGCCTCCCAAAGTGCTGGGATTATAGGTGTGAGCCACCATGTCCAGCCTGGAACAGATCTTAAGAAAATAGTAATATTAGTTGCCTCTGGGAAGATGAACCAGATTGATAGGAAGACAAACGTAGATGTTTCCAAGGGCATTCACTATGTACATTTTTTTCCTTGCAGGTGAGTTGATACATACTCCTTAGTGGATTCTGACTTCCATGGCCACCATCCTGCTTATTAGCTTTTCTGTATTTTAAATTTTGTATTATCTATTAATTTCCTAAAAACAGTTCTGTCCTTATTTCTAAGACAGAGGAAGAGTTTAAATGTCTCACACCTGGCCCTTAAGATGATAAACATACTGCCTTCTGGCTGAGCACTGGGAGGGCAGAAATGGCAGAAGGAAAACTCACTTATCCACAAATCTCAGACATTGCATCCCATACTAGAGTGTACTACCTTAGAAGAATAATCTATTTTTTAAACCAACTATCCCCATCTCAATACATATGGAGAATGTTTTCACAGTAAGAGAGATTACTGGTAGGAAAAAAAAAAGGATTATTAGATTCAGTATTTCCAGAAGCACAGAAAGTAGGTCAGTGGATTTGTACTTTCAAAATTTATAAATACTTGCAAAAAAAACAAATTATTTCCACTGAGGGGCCTCAAAATCCAAATGGCACTCAATTTGAATCCATGAGGCTTAAAAAACTAAAAATTTTTTGAAAATTGGCCGGGCACGGTGGCCTGTAATCCCAGCACTTTGGGAGGCCGAGGTGGGTGGATCATGAGGTCAAGAGATCAAGACCATCCTGGTCAACAAGGTGAAACCCTGTCTCTACTAAAAATACAAAACTTAGCCAGGCATGGTGGTGCGCGCCTGTAATCCCAGCTACTCGGGAGGCTGAGGCAGGAGAATTGCTTGAACCCAGGAGGTGGAGGTTGCGGTGAGCCGAGATGGTGCCATTGCACTACAGTCTGGGTAACAAGAACGAAACTCCGTCTCAAAAAAAAAAAAAAAAAAGAAAATCAATTACAATGGCTGAGCCCAGTGGCTCACACCTATAATCCCAGCACTTTGGGAGGCTGAGGAAGCAGGCAAATTGCTTGAGTCCAGAAGTTCAAGACCAGGCTGGGCAACATGATGAAACCCCATCTCTCCAAAAAAAAACATTAGGGAGGCATGGTTGCATTCGCCTGTAGTCCCAGCTACACAGGAGGCTAAAGTGGGAAGAATACCTGAGCCTGAGCTGGGGGAGGTCAAGGCTACAGATCGCACCACTGCACTCCAGCCTGGGGAACAGAGAGCGACCCTGTCTCAAAATAAACAGGGAATGATCTTCACAATCCATCCCAAAACATATTGGAGATAACCCTACCTTAGCTAACTATGCCCTGAGAAAAAGAAAGTATTTACTAAATAGAACATTGTTAGCCATTGCAGATTGCTCTAAGTTTGCCACGCCTAAATGGCAAGGAAGAAACCAATTCTTGGCTCCCCTATTTGATAACTTACATACTTCCACAGGCTCTTTCTGCAAACTAAGCCAAAATCTTTAGACAGTTAAGACTTACACAGACATTAGCAAACATATCACCCTTTTTCCCTATTAACATTGTTTTCTCATAAAGGTCTATTTAGCATTTTTTAAGCAGCCCTCCATAGATAATATCAAGAAGTGCTCATACATTTAGCTTATAGTTCCTCAGCAACTATAAGCTCAATGGCTCAATGGCTTGAGAGTGATAAAAGGAAAAAAAAATGTTGGAAATACTATCTTCTCTTCTACGATGCCCTGGACTTTTAAAGCTAGGCAAAGGCAATGATTCTGCATTTAATCACCAGATGAATAAGAAACAGATTTGAATTTAGAAGAAAGATGAAAGACTGCAAGAACATTCAGTAAAGAGTACTGCGCCTCTATGTCTTTGCAGAACAGCTCTCGGGATCTGCCAATGAACCTTATTTTGACATGGAACGCCCCATCCACTCTAATCCGGGGCATCTCCCTCAAGACACAGTCAGTCAACCAGAACTCTGCCAACTTTTGCCTGGGAGTTGTGTGAAGAACAGTAGCAACAAGAGCCTACTTTGAGAGGGAGATCAACAATCACACTCAAGAAGAAAAGAAGTTATTTGGCAAAGAGATGCATGCTGCCAAAATGTTAGTCACAGCTTCAAGGGCCCAGTTTGTGTCTCTACAACTATTCTTTGCTTTGACAGAGTCCATTTCTGACCCAGGAAACAGCTCAGCTTCTGTCACCCTCCCCATCTGAAGCAGTGAAGAATCTTTTCAATTTGGTAGTATCAAACTGTGACACAGACAAGGTGTCCACCACAGACTAAAAGGAGAGAAAAAATGTGTAATTTGCCAATTTCTACTTAGGACTGGCTCAAGAAGAGCAATGGAAAACTGTAACAGGACAGGAAAAATGGAAAATCATTACATCAAAGAAGCAGGCTGTACCAAAAGCCTAGCCAAGAGCACTGAGCCTCCATAAGTTATCTCAAAATCCCCTTAAAACACAAACCAAAAAGGTATGCTGTAGGTTGAAATAGCATAATATTAAGCAGGTTTTTACTCCCAAATAGTACATATATTTTGTAGCCTGCGGGGTTGTAAAAGGACATTTGCTGACACTGCCTGAAGCAACAGCTCATGAATTTTATTCTGAGCAGGAAAACAGACTGAAGTATACCAGGTTACTCTCCCAATCAGAGAGCCCAAGTAAAGAACATTTAATAATTTCCTCTTCAACAGAACAAGACTTTCCTCTTGCCCTTTTTTTTTTTTTTCTAAAAACACCTAGAGGGTCTAGAATCTTCCCTTCGTAAAAGCCATCAGTAAAACCTGAAAACTCCAATGTTCACACCTCCCCTGCCTTTCACCTTTGTACCAGTATCACGTAACTTATCACTACCAGCTAGGGTAAACACTACTCTGGTATCAAGTGTGAGACAGAATTAGAAATGACCAGCCTGGCCAACATGGTAAAACCTGTCTCCACTAAAAATACAAAAATTAGCCAGGCATGGTGGCAGGTGCCTGCAATCCCAGCTACTTGGGAGGCTGAGGCAGAGAATCGATTGAACCTGGGATGCGGAGGTTGCAGTGAGTTAAAATTGCACCACTGCACTCAAGAGCGAGACTCTGTCTCAAGGAAAAAAAGAATTAGAAATGCCCCCTTTTTAGCAAATCCACAACCTTAGAAATGCCAAAACTCCTAGCTACTCAAAGAGGCTGAGGCGGGAGGACCACTTGGGCCCAGGAGTTCAAGATTGCAGTGAGCTACGATATGATCGCACCACTGCACTGCCGTCTGGGCAACAGAGTGAGATCTATCTCTTAGAAGGAAAAAATTCCCAAGACTTTCAGGCACACTTCTTCTAAGCTAAACAAGTTCACTTATGAGCAAAGTGTTCAGCGTATTATACCCAAAGAAAAAGCTAAAAGTCGGGGTTTCAAAGGATTAAAAATAATTTAAAATTGTCCACAAACACACTGATCTCTACCAACTGACAAGGACACAGCAACTAGACCTAAGCATAAGGCTCAACTGTCCAAAATACTATTTTTCAGTGAATTCTCAAAGAATCCATGAAGAAAGTCAGTGTCTGTCAAGCCACCACAAGGGCTGGGTGTGGTGGCTCACACCTGTAATCCCAGCACTTTGGGAGGCCAAGGTATGCAGATCACTTGAGGTCAGGAGTTCAAGACCAGCCTGACCAACATGGTGAAACCGCATCTCTGCTAATACAAAAAATCAGCCAGGCATGGTGGTGCGTTCCTGTAGTCCCAGCTACTTGGGAGGCTGAGGCAGGAGAATCACTTGAACCTGGGAGGTAGAAGTTGCGATGAGCCAAGATTGCGCCACTGCACTCCAGCCTGGGCAACAAGCACAAAACTCACTGAATATGCATCAAGTCAAAACCAATTATTCCCTGGTCGGCCCGTGAGCACACACACAAAGGAGCAAGGCTGAGAGGAAGAAACAGAAAGACATGTTTCCTTTTTTTGTTTTTGTTTCTGTTTGAGGCAGAGTTTCACTCTTGTTGCCCAGGCTGGACTGCATGGCATGATGTCGGCTCACTGCAACCTCTGCCTCCTGGGTTCAAATGATCTTCCTGCCTCAGCCTCCCAAGAGGCTGAGATTTACAGGGACCTGCCAACACATCCAGCTAATTTTTGTATTTTAGTAGAGACAGGGTTTCACCATGTTGGTCAGGCTGGTCTCAAACTCCTGACCCCAGGAGATCCACCCGCCTTGGCCTCCCAAAGTGCTGGGATTACCGGAGTGAGCTACTGTCTCCAGCCTTCTTTTTCTTTAAAAGACAGGGTCTTGCTATGTTGCCCAGAATGGGCAAACTCTTAGGCTCAGGCAATCCTCTTGCCTTAGCCTCCCAAGAAGCTGGGATTACAGGCAGGTACACCATTGTCTATCTTCTAAATATTAATATCTCAATCTCGTTTTTCAGAGATCACTTCTATGCAACCACTTAAAGACCCCATGTGTTAACACAAGCTTTTAGAGGGAGGGACAGATGAGACCTGTATTTCAAAAGGGAAAAAAAAAAAAAAAAAGTTTAATGATTTGCCTTGAAGGTAAATCCATAGGTAGGCCAAAACCTTCCTTATTCCCTGAGGTTCTCTTCTGATTTGTAAAAGGAGAACAGAATAGCCAAAAACATTCAGTAAGACAGTCAAAAACCAAAACTGTAAGGCAAAAATAACACGATGAAAAAGGAATGGAGACCCTGGGAGAGCCCAAAGCAGTCACAGATTACTGAAGTCCTTTAAAGAATACAAATTCTGGGCCAGGCACGGTGGCTCATACCTATAATCCCAGCACTTTGGGGGGCTGAGGTGGGAGGATCACTTGAGACCAGGAGTCACAGACCAGCCTGGGGAACAGAGCAAGACTTCTTCTCTACAAAAAAAAAAAAAAAAAAAATTATATATGTATATGTTAGGCAGGAGTAGTGGGCCCACCTGTGGTCCCAGCCACCGGCAAGGCTGAGGTGGGAGGATCACTTGACCCCGGGAGATCGAGGCTTCAAGGAGCCATGATGATGTCACTGCACTCTAGCTTGGGTAGCAGGGTGAGACCACGTCACTTAAAAAATAATCATCATAATTCCATCACATACCAGCTCCTTGCCCCAATATTATCTAAGATATCTAAGAACTTTCCAGCCATGCGAGGTGGCTCAAGCCTGTAATCCCAACACTTGGAAGGCCGAGGCGGGCAGATCACCTGAGGTCAAGAGTTCGAGACCAGCCTGACCAACATGCTGAAACCCCATCTCTACTAAAAATACAATTAGCTGGGCATGGTGGTGCATGCCTGTAATCCCAGCTACTCTGGAGACTGAGGCAGGAGAATCGCCTGAACCTATGAAGCGGAGGTTGTGGTGAGCCGAGATTGTGCCACTGCCCTCATCCTGGATAACAGAGCGAGATTCCACCTCAAAAAAAAAAAAAGAACTTTCCTTCCTGATCAAAAACTCGACCATACATACTGCCATGCTGAACACTTTAAGATTTCCATCGTGGCGTGGCGCAGTGGCTCACACCTGTAATCCCAGCACTGTGGGAGGCAAGGTGGGAAGATCGCTTGAGCCCAGGAGTTCAAGACCAAACTGGGCAACAAGAGCGAGACTCCATCTCAAAAAAAAAAAAAAAAAATTCCATCTTCCCTCATTTCGCACCACTTCAACATGAACCCTCAACTCTAGACGTTCCAATGTGCATCTCAACATTCTCAATCCAACCTTTAACTCTATCGTGATTCCTTTTCAACCAACGCTCTCAAGATTCCCTCCAGTGTAAGCAGTTTCCCTAGCCATCTTCCAAACCTCTACCTTTCACCTAACTCAATCCCCAAAATGTCACACTGGGCTCCTCACCCACAGCATCCTACTAATTAGCTGTTTCCAACAGGTCCTCCGTTCCCGTCTCCCTTTTTGCGCACGATTATCTCGTTCCTCGCCCTGAGTTGCCTCCTTACCTCACCCAATCCGTCAGGAGCCCTATTACCTGTCTCTCAAAATCCTTCCTCCCCATTTTCCCAGTATGCGCTAGCCCCAGACCAATAACCGACCATTCCTCCCTAGACTTCCCACATCCTCTCTCTTCCAGGTTCTTCCGATCCAGCCCCTAGGCCCCCGCCCCTCAAGCCCCGCCCCCAAGACCCTTCTCCCCCTCCAGCCCCTCCTCCAATGCCCCACTCTCCTCACGCCCCGCCCCAAGCCCCCCTTCCCCGGCTTTCCCTCCCAGGCAGGTCCGCAGGTCATTTCAGTGACGGACCCAGCTGCCCTGGCCTCTTTCCAACCTGGCCGCAGCTGCTCTGGGAGCGAATCCTTCACCGCCTACACTCCGGCTTCGTCTTGTACAGCTCGCCCCCCGGCAAGCTCTCCCTCTCGCCGCCGCCGCCGCCCCTTTTGCCAACCCGGAAATGGATCTGCTCCCACCGTCCCCAGCATCCGCGAACAAAATGGAGGCGGGGGGGAAAAGGAGGAGGGAGCAGGGAGTGAGGAGACGCGAGACGCATGCGCTCCTGGGAAGCTCGCCCCCTGCCGGCGCAGTTACAGGCGGAAGCGGGTGAGTGGCTGCCATCTTGGGAAGGTCGCAAGGGTTCCGCTTACCAGATAAAAACAGAGTTTGCAACGTTAGCTGCAATTGGAATTACCTGGCAAGATTTAAATAACTATGATGCCTGGTTCCCACTCCCGGAAATTCTAATTTAATTTCGGGGTGCAGTCTAGGCATTAGGAAATTGTGCAGGTGATTCTAACGTGTTGTCTAAGTGGAGAACCACTGAGCGAAACAGTCATTTTTTAATATACTCCTTTCGTCTTTAATCCGCCGCACACACACACCCTCCCTGCTAAATATCTTTCCCTAATCTCGAGTTAACCAAGAACCCGCATCAGCCAACCTTGCACAGTCCAAGCAGTCAAGCTCCGGTTGGCATAGCAACCGGCTGCCTCTGCTCACAAGTCATCCTTTACGTCATCTTAGCCACCTGACCCTCGTCTCTTCTTTCTCGGGCTGGGGTTTCCTCCAGCTTCCAGGGCTGTCGGATGGTGCTATGGACTCCTCCAGCTGCTTGGGCCACGGAGAGAAATCCTGTGCCCTCCTTGATGGAGCTGCTGTTAACCCCTGACAGCTGACTAAGGATCTCTCCCTAGTCCACCCTGAAAAGCGCTTTCCATTATAGCTTCAAAATACTCTTTGGTTTAATTCCGTTCCTAGCACAGAATCCGAAGTAAGGGGACAGGACTGGGACTTAGTCACCATTACTTACAAGCTGTGTGCCCTTGGGCCTCAGCTACCCTATCTGTAAAATGGGTCTAATAGTGCCTGTCCCGTCTGTCTCATAGAGTTGCTGGAAGGCTGAAATCAGGTAATGAATGGGAAAAGATGTAATAGGCCGTAAGTTATTATTTTTGTTTTCCTTCTGTTCTGCCATGAGTAGTACTAGGCACCACCCACTACTAGTCAAGTAAATGTCACGTCTAGTACCTGCTAAACACCAAGAAATGGCTGCAGAGGTGACTAAGACAGAGTCTCTGCCCTCAGGGAACTCACTACATTGGTGGGTAGACTGGTGCATAAACAAGCTAGTTGACATACAAGTCAGCATGTGACTAGTGCTGTCGGATATCAGAGAAGGGAGTGACTAATTCCTGCCAAAGAATGGAAGGAGGTTTCCTAAATGGTTTGGAGCTGGACCTTGAAGGATGAGTGGAATTTTATTACTAATAAGAGAAGGCACTGAGCACATTGCAGGCATGGGATCAGGGACACAAGGTAAAGATTTTCAACTGTCTACATCCTGCATGCCCATAGGTGGGGCGATGGAGCCAGGGAGACAGCAGGTCTAAACTCCTTCCCAGAGCCTCCCAGCTCTTCAACCTCATCTCCTGCCTATTCCCTCCTCACTCACTTTACATTATGAGGACCTGATTTCTATCACTGCAATGTACCCCATACAGCAGTTCCTATCCTCTGCCTCTTCCTCATTTTTCTTTCTTTTTTTTTTTTTAAATGGCGTCTCCCTCTGTTGCCAGGCTGGAGTGCAGTGGCACCATCTCGGCTGACTGCAACCTCTGCCCCTAGGGTTCAAGTCATTCTCCTGCCTCAGCCTCCCAAGTAGCTGGGACTACAGACTGATGCCATCACGCCCAGCTAATTTTTGTATTTTTAGTAGAGACAAGGTTTCACCATGTTGGCCAGGATGGTCTCGATCTCTTGACCTCATTATCCACCTCTCTAGGCCCCAGTGTTCCTTTTTTATAACACATATTTTGCAACACTACTATCTGTGAAATTAACAGATAATATAATATGCCTGGATACAAAATTTCATAAAACAAATCAATATGATGTCTTGATTATAAAAAAGACAAATAGGCCGGGCACAGTGGTTCACACCTGTAATCCCAGCACTTTGGGAGGCCAAGGTGGGTGGATCACCTGAGGTTAGGAGTTCAAGACCAGCCTGGCCAGTATGGTGAAACCGCATCTCTACCAAAATACAAAAAGTTAGCAAGGCATGGTGGCGGGCACCTGTAATCCCAGCTACTGTGGTGGCTGAGGCAGGAGAATCGTTTGAACCTGGGAGGTGGAGGTTGCAGTGAGCTGAGATTGCGCCACTGCACTCCAGCCTGGGTGACAGAGTGAGACTGTCTCAAAAAAAAAAAAAGTCATGTGGGGCCAGGCGCAGTGGCTCACGCCTATAATCCCAGCACTTTGGGAGGCCGAAGTGGGTGGATCACTTGAGTCCAGGAGTTCGAGAGCAGCCTGGCCAACGTTGTGAAACCCCGTCTAAAAATACAAAAGTTAGCCAGGCATGGTGGCAGGTGCCTGTAATCCCATCTACTCAGGAGGCTGAGGCAGGAGAATCGCTTGAACCCGGGAGGTGGAGATTGCAGTGAGCCAAGATAGCACCATTGCACTCCAGCCTGGGTGACAAGAGTAAAACTTTGTCTCTCTCTCTCTCTCTCTCTCTCTGTCTCTCTGTCTCTCTCTGTCTCTCTCTGTCTCTCTCTCTCTGTCTCTCTCTCTCTCTCTGTCTCTCTCTGTCTCTCTCTCTCTCTGTCTCTATCTCTCTCTGTCTCTCTCTCTCTCTCTGTCTCTCTCTCTCTCTCTGTCTCTCTCTGTCTCTCTCTCTCTCTCTCTCTCTCTCATATATATATATATATATATATGAAAAACAAAAATTATCTGGACGTGGTGGTGGGCACCTATAATTCCAGCTATTGGAGGCTGAGGCAGGAGAATTGCTTAAACCCAGGAGGCAGAGGTTGCAGTGAGCCACCATTGTGCCACTGCACTCTAGCCTGGGCGACAGAACAAGACTCTGGAAAAAAAGTAAAAAAAAATAGTCATGTGGAACCCAAGGATGATTCTTGGTTGGGTGCCCCTTGTATTGCAGCACTCCAGTATCTCTGACCACTGCCCATCAAATGCCTAGCATGTTCTTATAATTGTGATAGATGGACAACCACATTTCCAAAATGGTCCTGTGAAGAACTACTGCCCCAGGCCATGCTGCCAAGCTGACAGGGGCCAATTTGTGAAGGTCTTAATTATGTAATGGGAAAAGTTAGATTTTTCTCAACAGAAACCATTGCAAGGCTTCAGCAGAGAAGACCAAGATATTCTTGGTATTCTTTTTTTTTTTGAGATGGAGTTTCGCTGTGTTACCCAGACTGGAGTGCAATGGCGCAATCTCGGCTCACTGCAACCTCCGCCTCCTGGGTTCAGGCAATTCTCCTGCCTTAGCCTCCTGAGTAGTTGGGACTACAGGCACACGCCACCATGCCCAGCTAATTTTTTGTATTTTTAGTAAAGACGGGGTTTCACCATGTTGACAAGGATGGTCTCGATCTCTTGACCTCGTGATCCACCCGCCTCGGCCTCCCAAAGTGCTGGGATTACAGGCTTGAGCCACTGCGCCTGGCGGTATTCTAGAAAGATACTTCTGCCTGCAGCATGGCAGATGGATTCATGGGGCCAGGGTGGAGGCAGGAATGCCAGTCGGGAGACTGCTATGAAAAGCCAACTGAGAGATGACAGTGTTCTACACTGAGTGGCTGTTGGGCACTGGCTTGGCACAAAGCCCCTGAAGGCAGGGCTATCTATCTACAGAGCCTAAGACCTCTTAGATCTCCCCACTCTTGAGTAGGGTGAGACCTTGGGCAAATTATCCAATCCCTACCAGCCTCAGGTTCCTCATCTGCAAAATAAGCAGATAAGCCCAAATGGAATGCATCTTAAGTGTTTACACACATGGAAACCACTGACCAGTCTTAGCCATGATTGTTATTAGAGTATCAGCAGCAGAGATGGAGAGGAGTAAGTCTAAAGATATTTAAGAAATGGAATGTGGGACCAAAGTGTGGGAGGACCCAACTATGAATGTTAAGTGTCTGACTTGAACTCCTGAATGAAGATGATGTTAACACTTAGCTGGAAACAGTGGCAGAGCAAGAGAAGGGGCTCGGGGGCAGTGAAGGAGCCTGAATAGCCCAGTGGAATGTCCAAGAAGAGAGATTCCTTAGATCACTGGATATTTGGGTCTGAAACTTAGAAGAGTAATCCTAGGAATCTGGGACTCATAAACTGTGGTAGCTAATTTCCCAAGATGGCTCCCAGTGAACTAGGAGTCCTGGTATTTACTGAATGTGGGGCTGGCCTGTGGCTGCTCTTAACTGGTGGAATGCAGCACAAGCGAGGCTGTACCAGGTTTAGGACTAAATTTTAAAAAGACTTAACAGCTTCTACCTTTTTGCTTTTGGGACTCATCTCCCATGTGAGAAATCAACTACTCTGCTGCAGAGACCACCTGGAGGGAGAGGCCTGGACATGGAGAGAAAGGTCCAAGCATCCTTGTGGTCAGTATGTTCCTAACAGGGCTCAGGTCATGTGAGCTAGCATTCTAGCCAGCTCCAATGGCGCTCTTTTTTTTTTTTTGAGACTGAGTCTTGCTTTGCCAGGAGGCTGGAGTGCAGTGGTACAATCTCAGCTCACTGCAATCTCCACCTCCCTGGTTCAAGCAATTCTCCTGCCTCAGCCTCCTGAGTAGCTGGGATTACAGGCCCTTGACCATGCCCGACTAATTTTTTATTTTTAGTAGAGATGGGGTTTTCCCATATTGGCCAGGCTGATCTCAAACTCCTGACCTCAGGTGATCCACCCATCTTGGCCTCTTAAAGTTCTGGGATTACAGGTGTGAGCCACTGTGCCCAGCCCTCCAGTGGCCTTCTGACTGCAGCAAGAGAGACCCCAAATGAGAGCAGAAGAATTATCCAGCTAAGCTCCCATCAGCCTGGAGGATCATGAAAAGTTATAAAATGGTTATTGTTTTTGGGCTGGGCACGGTGGCTCACACCTGTAATCCTAGCACTTTAGGAGGCTGAGGCAAGCAGATCACCTGAGGTCAGGAGTTCAAGACCAGCCTGGGCAACACAGTGAAAGCTTGTCTCTACTAAAAATACAAAAATTAGCTGGGCATGGCGGCACATGCCTGTAATTCCAACTACTCAGGAGGCTGAGGCAGACAAATCACTTGAACCCAGGAAGTGGAAGTTGCAGTGAGCTGAGATTATGCCACCACACTCCAGCCTGGGTGACAGAGTAACACTCTGTAAAAAAAAAAAATTGTCGTTTTTAAGCTACTAAGTTTGGAATCATTTGTTATGCAGCAGTAGATTCCCAAACACAAATATAATGATGAAATCTAAGCCCAGGATTATGAAGGGAAGAAAGAAGGACTCAGGAGAGAGCTGAGGCACTCCACATACAAGTACCAGGCTGAGGGAGAGGCCAGTGAGGAAGACTATGGAACAGAGCACTTGGAAAACCTGAGAACATAGCCTCCTAGAAGCAGTGGTAAGTGTTCTAGAAGGAAGAATGATCAGAAATACCAAATGCAGCAAGAAGATAAGTGTCCTTGGATTTGGTAACATGGGAGTCATTGGTGCTCTTGACCCAGGCAGTTGGACAGTTTCAGTGAGTGATGACAGAGAAAGCCAGATGTACTGGGTTGAGAATCAAAGAGAAACATAGAGCAGCAAAACCAAACAAACCAGACTGCACATGCTGACCTGGATGCGCCTCACGCAGAGTACTGTGGGTGGGGAGTTGCTGAACACCACATCCAATCTGGTAATATTTATGTAAAATCTAAAAACATGCAATTGCCCAGGCGTGGTGGCTCAGGCCTGTAATTCCAGCGCTTTGGGAGGCCGACTGAGGCAGGCAGATTGCTTGAGGCCACGAGTTTGAGACCAGCCTGGGCAACATGACAAAAACCTCGTCTCTACTAAAAATCTAAGAAAATTAGCTGTGCATGGTGGTGTGTGCCTATGGTCCCAGCTACTTGGTAGGCTGAGGTGGGAGGATCACTTGAGTCCAGGAGGTGGAGGCTGCAGTGAGCTGAGATCGAAACACTGTACTCCAGCCTGGGTTACATAGCAAGACCCTGTCAGAAAGAAAGAGAAAGAAAAGAAAAAGACTTTGGGAGGCCAAGGGTAGATCACGAGGTCAAGAGATCCAGACCATCCTGGTCAACAAGGTGAAACCCTGTCTCTACTAAAAATACAAAAATTAGCTGGGCATGGTGGTGCGCGCCTGTAGTCCCAGCTACTCGGGAGGCTGAGGCAGGAGAATTGCTTTAACCCAGAAGGTGGAGGTTGCGGTGAGCCGAGATCGTGCCATTGCACTCCAGTCTGGGTAACAACAGCGAAACTCCATCTCAAAAAAAAAAAGAAAAAGAAAGAAAGAGAGAAAGAAAGAAGAGAATAAGACTGGGCACAGTGGCTCACACCTGTAATCCCAGCACTTTGGGAGGCAAGCAGATTGCTTGAGGCTGAGAGTTCACGATCAGCCTGGGCAACATGGCCAAACCCTGTCTCTATAAAAGATACAAAAAATCTACAACAGTAGATAGACCAGCATGTAAAACATAAAAATAAATAATAATTTTAAAATACAAAAATGTAGCTAGACATGGTGACGCATGCCTATAGTCCCAGCTACTCAGGAGGCTGAGGCAGGAGAAATGCTTGCACTTGAGAGATGGAGGTTGCAGTGAGCTGAGATCCCACCACTGCACTCCATTCTGGGTGACAGAGTGAGTTTCAAGAAACAAATAAATTAAACAAATAAACAAAGTGTGTGGCACCTCCCCTTTTGCTCTCGCTGTCTTGCCACCATGTGAAAATGTACTTGCTTCCCCTTTACCTTTCTGCCATGATTGGAAGTTTCCTGAGGCCTCCCCAGCTATGCCTCCTTATGGCCTGTGGAACTGTGAGTCAAAAAAACCTTTCTTTTCTTTTCTTTTCTTTTCTTTTCTTTTCCCTTTTTGTTTTTTTGAGACAGAGTCTCCTCTGTCGCCCAGGCTGGAGTGCAATGGCACAATCTCAGCTCACTGCAACCTCCACCTCCCAGGTTCAAGCAATTCTCCCTCAGCCTCCCAAGTAGCTGGGATTACTGGCGCCCACCCTATTTTTTTGTATTTTTAGTAGAGTTGAGGTTTCACCATATTGGCCAGGCTGGTCTCAAACTCCTGACCTCAGGTGATCCACCTGCTTCAGCCTCCCAAAGTGTTGGGATTACAGGCATGAGCCACCGCGCCCAGCCTGGGAGGAGACTTTCGGAGAGTTTCAGTTAGACTGCTCCAGAGCACTGTATACACAGGTGGTAGCGGTTGTGTAAATATGTGCTCAGAAGTTATGTTAGAGCAAAATCTCATCAAAATTTGGGTGCAAAGATATATCTGGTTATAGATTACAGGGGCACAATCATTAATTCTGTCACATTATTTTATGTACAGGAAGCAAGGGCCAGGATCATTGAACTTAATTTTTGGAAATTGCAGTGAGTTTGGCAAGAGACACAGGAAGCTGTGCCCTATCCTGCTTATCATCTCCAGGACATTCTTCTGAGCTGGGGACTGTGCTCATACTGAGTCAGGGGCTTTGTGAAATTCTGCAGCCAAGGGAATTGATGAAATTCTGCTGGCAAGCGGAATTAACAAAAGTGGCTTCTTATGTTTGCTACTTTGTGCCATAATACCACACTCAGGAAGGTGGCTGTCTCTGGTAAGAAAGGAAGAGGACATGACTGGGGACAGGTACCAGGTTCAGCTGGAGGGTAGTTTCATTTCTTAATCTGGGAGGTGGGGACATGAGTGCTCATATGTTAGTCTTTAAACTTTTTGTATGATTGAAATATTACACAACACATTAAAATTTTTTTCTCTTTTTTCCCCAAATATTAGGATTTTTTTTTTTGAGACAGTCTTACTTTGTCACCCAGGCCAGAGTTCAGTGGTGCAATCTCTGCTCACTGCAACCTCTGCCTCCCGGGTTCAAGTGATTCTCATGCCTCAGTCTCCCGAGTAGCTGAGATTACAGGTGTGCACCACACCTGGCTTTTTTTTTTAATTTTTATTAGAGACGGGGTCTCACTATGTTGCCCAGGCTGGTCTTGAGCTCCTGAGCTCAAGCAATCCTCCTGCCTCAGCCTCCCAAAGTGCTGGGATTACAGGCATGAGCCACCACGCACAGCCTATTTATTTGATTTTTGAGACAGGTTCTTGCTGTGTTTCCCAGGCTGGCATGCAGTGGTGTGATCATAGCTCACTATAGCCTCAAACTTTTAGGCTCAAGCGATCCTCCCACTAGGACTACAGAAGGAAAGTGTTTTTAAAAATGGAGACTTGAGAGGGTTTAAATGCTAAAGAAGAAAGAGCTCAGAGAGAGGGAGAGACCGAAGAAACAAGTTCTTCTCATCAAATACGGCTTATATCTGGGGATAGACCCTCTCAGAGGGATTCAAGATTACCCCAAGCAAGGCCCTATCCTCCTCATCTGTAGCCTCCTCCCCGATCCCCAGGTTGAGAAAACAATCTTGGTGGTGACACCTAGTGGATCAAAAGGGCACTGCCTACATTCTTCACTGCACACAGCACACCTCATCAAGAAGACACCTATCTATTATTTTTTGAGACAGACTCACTCTGTCACCCAGGCTGGAGTGCATTGTTGAGATCTCGGCTCACTACAACCTCCGCCTCCAGGGTTCGAGTAATTCTCCTGCCTCAGGCCTCCTGAGTAGCTGGGACTACACGCGCCTATCACCACACCTGGCTAATTTTTGTATTTTTAGTAGAGATGAGATTGTTGACCAGGCTGGCCTTGAACTCCTGTCCTCAGGTGACCCACCCACCTTGGCCTCCCAAAGTGCTTGGATTACAGGCGTGAGCCACACTGCACCTGGCCAAGAGGGTACCTTGTGTTGGTCTTCTGACAACTCCAGATTATTTTTGCCCTTTTGTTTGTGGCTAGATCAGCCTAGGAAGCATGATGCTACCAAGTACACTCATCCTCTCTACCCCAGAGTCCACAAAACTCTTTTACCTCCTTGGGGTCTCTTGGCCGCTATCCTGACACAGGTGGGGTGAAGGAAAAGATCAGAAAAGGTGGTCTCCACAGCCACAGTCAGGTGACTTGCAGCCAGGTCACCTGGGAGGACACCAGGTAGCTGTTTCTCAGCTATGCAAACTCTTAGGGTCTGCAGAGCTTGAACTGTTGGCCCTGGAGTCAGAATAACTGTGTTGAAGTCCTCACTAGCTGTGAAATCTAGGGTTGGGAACTTGGCCTCTCTGCGTCTCGCAGTGGCTCATGCTTGTAATCCCAGCACTTTGGGAGGCCAAGGTGGGTGGATCACTTGACAGGATTTCAAGACCAGCCTGGCCAACATGTTGAAACCCCATCTCTACTAAAAATACAAAAATTAGCCAGGTATGGTGGTGCGTGCCTGTAGTCCCGGATACCCGGGAGGCTGAGGCAGGAGAATCACTTGAATCCAGGAGACAAAGTGAGCTGAGATCACATCACTGCATGCTAGCCTGGGTAACAGAGGGAGACTCTGTCTCAAAAAAAAAAAAACAAAGGTCGGGGGGGCAGGTGTGGTGGCTCATGCCTGTAATCTCAGCACTTTGGGAGGCCAGTGCAGGCAGATCACCTGAGGTCAGGAGTTCAAGACCAGCCCAACCAATATGATAAAACCTCATCTCTACTAAAAATAAAAAAAATTAGCTGAATGTGGTGGCACATGCCTGTAATCTCAGCTACATGAATCGCTCGAACTGGCAGGGGGAGATTACAGTGAGCTGAGATTGCACCACTGCCCTCCAGTCTGGGCAACAAGAATGAAAACGTTATCTCAGAAAAAGAAACAAAATCTCTCAACACCTCACTTGCTGATCTGGAAAGCGGATCTGATAGAACAACCTCATGGATTCATTTGGAAGCTGAAATGTGAGAATGCATGGGAAGCCAAGCACAGTGAGTGGCAAGAGGCACTCCCTGGAGGGTCAGCACAGCATCACCCCTGAGAAGGTGGCTGGTGGTCTGAAGGTTGCTGAGATGAGGATGAGGGGAAGTAACCCAGCACCTCCTTTGCCCTCCTGGGGCAGGGGGACAAGGGCTGCTCAAAGGCATGGTGTCCAGCTCCCTTTGAAGAGGGTAGAACCTGTCCAGCTTCTGCACTTCGGTTCCCCTAATGACCAGTCCAGAATGGCAGGGGCAGCTCTGCATGCCGAGAAAGGCCTGTTTCCCAAGCACCTCCCAGTGCCTCATCCCTGACGTCCCACTTCCACTCTTTGGCTGGCCATCACTTATTCCTGGCCGGGCCCAGTGGCTACACCTATAATACCAGAACTTGGGAATCCGAGGCGGGCAGATCACTTGAAACCAAGAGTTCGAGACCAGCTTGATCAATATGGCAAGACCCATCTCTACAAAAAAAATACAAAAAAATCAGCCGAGTGTGGGTGGTATGCACCTGTAGTCCAGCTACTTGGGAGGTTGAGGTGGGAGGATCACTTAAGCCCAGAAGGTGAAAGTTGATTGTGCCACTGCATTCCAGCCTGGTCAAAAGAGCAAGATCTAGCAATAATAATAATAATAATAATAAATAATCTTATTCCCACTTTGAGGCCTGGGTCATCTCTTCCAAGACGTTTTTGCACACACCCCATCCCCAGACTAGTAGTAAATCTCCTTGGATTAATCCCTGGAGCACTTACTATCCTGTGTCTTGTCCCACTCTTAAGGCTTCTATTTCAGCCAACCTAATTTATTCATTCAACAAATAGGTATTGAGTGTCTGCTCTGTGCCAGGTACTGGAGAGTGAACAAGACAGACTCATGGAGCTAACATTCTCAAGGAGGAGGTAAATACACAAATAAATATATGTGATATCAGATGCCAGGCACGATGGCTCATGCCTGTAATCCCAACACTTTGGGAGGCTGAGGTAGGTGGAATCACCTGAGGTTGGGAATTCGAAATCAGCTTGACCAACATGGAGAAACCCTGTCTCTACTAAAAATACAAAATTAGCCGGGCATGGTGGCACATGCCTATAATCAGAGGCTGAGGCAGGAGAATCGCTTGAACCTGGGGTACGGAGGTTGTGGTGAGCCAAGATCTCACCACTGCACTCCAGGCTTGGCAACAGAGCAAGACTGTCTCAAAAAAAATTTAAAAAAAAAAAGAAAGAAAGTGAAGGCAGAAAGGAAGAAATGGTCCATAGAGAGTGAGGGATGGGGTATGGGTTGGGGGGGTCTTCTCAGCAGAGTGGTCAGGAAAGGCTCAGTGAATAGCAAAGGTTTTAAAATCTCAGAGACGGCCGGGCAGGGTGGCTCAAGCCTGTAATCCCAGCACTTTGGGAGGCCAAGGCGGGTGGATCACGAGGTCAAGAGATCGAGACCATCCTTGTCAACATGGTGAAACCCCGTCTCTACTAAAAATGCAAAAAAAATTAGTTGGGCATGGTGGCATGTGCCTGTAGTCCCAGCTACTCAGGAGGCTGAGGCAGGAGAATTGCCTGAACCCAGGAGGCGGAGGTTGCGGTGAGCCGAGGTCGCGCCATTGCCCTCCAGCCTGGGTAACAACAGCAAAACTCTGTCTCAAAAAAAAAAAAAAAATCTCAGAGACAAGAATGAGTGTCATGTGAACAGTAAAAAGATATGACTGGAGTGGAGTGAGTGAGGGTAAAAGGAATAGGAGATGGGATCAGGAAGGGATCATATTTTTTTTAGATGGAGTCTCGCCCTGTTGCCCAGGCTGGAGTGCAGTGGCACGATCTTGGCTCATTGCACCTCTGCCTCCCAGGTTTAAGCGATTCTCCTACTTTAGCCTCCCAAGTAGCTGAGACTACAGGTGTCGATCACCACGCCCGACTCATTTTTGTATTTTTAGTAGAGACAGGGTTTCACCATGTTGGTCAGGCTTGTCTTGAATTCCTGACCTCAAGTGATCTGCCTGCCTCAGCCTCCCAAAGTGCTGGGATTACAGGCTTGAGCCACTGTGCCTGGCCAGGAAGAAAGAATTTTTTATTTTAAATCTGTTAGTAAAAGCAGGAGACTGGCTGGGCACGGTGGCTCACGCCTGTAATCCCAGCACTTTGGGAGGCTGAGGCAGATGGATTGCCTGAGGTCAGGAGTTTGAGACTGGCCTGACCAACATGGAGAAATGTCATCTCTACTAAAAATATAAAATTATCCAGGTGTGGTGGTGCATGCCTGTAATCCCAGCTACTTGGGAGGCTGAGGCAGGAGAATAGCTTGAACCTGGGAGGTGGAGGTTGTGATGAGCCGAGATCATGCCATTGCACTCCAGCCTGGGCAACAAGAGCAAAACTCTCTCAAAATAAATAAATAAATAAATAAATAAAAACAAAAAAACAGGACTATCAGAATCTGAATTGCTTTAAAGTGTAATGTAGCTGCAATAACATGTATAATTTTTATAGCCAGTTAATATCAAATGGCAGCAACCCTAAATTTAAATCGACCAAATCTCCCAATCAAAAGATACAGACAAAATCTAACGGTATATCCAAAGATATACATAGACTCAAAATAAAGGGTTGGAAAAAAAAAACGTACCAACCAAATGGAGAGCAAAAATAAATAAATAAAAAGCAGGAGTTGCAATTTTCATATTTGACAAAATAGATTTCAAAGCTACAAGGATACAAGGGTAAAAGGATTAATGTAATAATAAGAGATCTTAACGCCCAGATACATAAGACCCAGAATGAGATTTAGATTCAACGAGACAGAAAATTGATAACGATATCCGGGACTGGAACTAAGATCCAGAACAAATAAACTCAATAGAGCTCGCCATTTTAAACACACAAAATATACATTATCCACAAAATCTAACGATATATCTAAAGATATACAAAGACTCAAGACAAGGGGATGGAAAAAAACTCACCAACTAAATGGAGAGCAAAAATAAATAAATAAAAAGCAGGAGTTGCAATTCTCACACTTAATAAAATAGATCTCAAAGCTACAAGGATACAAGGGTAAAAGGATTAATGTAACAATAAGAGATCTTAACACCCAGATACATAAGACACATAATGAGATTTAGATTCAAGAGACAACAAATTGATAATGATATCTAGGACTTGAACTCAGAGCCAGAACAAATAAACACAATAGAGGTCTCCATTTTAAACACATAAAATATGCATTAACCACTTTAAACACTCAAAATATTGATCGGCCATTATTGAAACCCATTTTAGGAATGAAGTAATATTCCTTTTTCCCTCTTTTTCTTTTTTTCCCCTTCTTTTTCTCTTTTTCCCTCAAAAAAATAAAAAAAAAAGAACAAATTCCCATCGCATCCAACCATGTGGATGAGTCACAGACATAACAATAAGTGAAAGAAGACAGACACTTAAAAGTACATACTGTATCATTCCATTTAAGTGAAAAAAAAAAAAAAGAATAACGTATAATTTTTACATGATAAACTCAACAAGCCAAATACACACACTTGGGTACCCACCCCAGATCATGACATGGAACGTTTCCGTCACCCCACAGGGCTTCTTTATGCCCCTCTCTGGTCAATACTTTTCTGCTACCCTATTGAGTAGGCACTATTTTTACTTCGGTCCCCATAGATTAACTTAGCCTTGAACTTTGTCCTTGAACTTTTTCTTTTTTCTTTTCTCTCTTTTTTTTTTTTTTTTTTAAGAAAGAGTCTCACTCTATCATCCAGGCTAGAGTACAGGGGTGCAGTCATAGCTCTCTGCAGCCTTGAACTTCTGGGCTTAAGCAGTTTTCCCACCTCAGCCTCCTGAGTAGCTGGGACTACACGCATGCACCACTGTGCTTGGCTAATTTTTTTTTTTTTGAGATAGGGTCTCCCTCTTTCACCCATGCTAGAATACAGTGGCATGATCTATGCTCACTGCAGCCTTGACCTCCCACTTCAGCCTACTGAGTAGCTGGGACTACAGAAATGCACCACCATATCACGCTAATTTTTTGTTTGTTTGTTTTTTTGTTTTGAGACGGAGTTTCGCTCTTGTTACCCAGGCTGGAGTGCAATGGCGCGATCTCGGCTCACCGCAACCTCCGCCTCCTGGGTTCAAGCAATTCTCCTGCCTCAGCCTCCCAAGTAGCTGGGACTACAGGCGCACGCCACCATGCCCAGCTAATTTTTGTATTTTTAGTAGAGACGGGGTTTCACCTTGTTGACCAGGATGGTCTCGATCTCTTGACCTCGTGTTCCACCCGCCTCGGCCTCCCAAAGTGCTGGGATTGTAGGTGTGAGCCACCGCACCCGGCCAATTTTTTTTTAAGAGATGAGGTCTCCTGATGTGGCCTGAGCTTGTCTTAAACTCCTGAGCTCAAGTGATCCTCCCACCTCAGCCTCCCAAAGTGCTGGGATTACGGGCATGAACCAACATGCCCAGCTAATTTTTTAAATTTTGTGTAGAGATGAAAAGAATTAGTTATTTTTAATAAATATGTCTGGCTCATCATTTAAAAACTAGAACTTCTGAGGGAGCGGGAGTTGTAATTCCTGTTAAAAAAAAAAAAAAGTAGCATGTATCCACAATACAGATCTTTACACAGACAAATGCATTGAGCAAATTACATGCTGTCTTATCATTTTTGAATGCAGTCCTTTTCCCTATTTCCTTTTCTATGGTCAGCCCCCAGCCCCATTTTCTTCCCACCATAACAGCTTGAATATGGAGTATACTTTTGTCTTTGTTTATGTAATTCTCTATAGAATATATACCTATACACATACCCAGGGGGAGTGCTGTGTATTGTTTTACAATGTGGGATCACTTACACACCTTTTCTCTCCTTATCTCAACACCACCTCATAGAAACTCCTCCAAGCTATCTGGCATGTTCTGATTTTCCATGTTCATTGGTTACATACTATGCCGTGGTGTGGATGTGTAATAATGTGTTCAGCTATTCCCACCTGGAAGGCAAACCTCTGTTTCCTGGCTTTTGCTCCTTTGAACTATGCCAGAACACCCATCTTTGAAATGTACAGTTTCAGAGCAAGAGGTGAAGTTGGATGCTCTTTCATTCCATCCCACAGTTTTACAGTTAAGGTAAGTAAGAATCAGAAAAGTAGAAGAACATGCCCAAAGTCACACAGCTATTTGCTTGGTGCTTTCTAAAAATTTGAATAGCTATTATTTCACATGCTCTTCACAAGCAGGCCAAGTATTAGCATGTCAACCTTAAACATGGAGAAACTGAAGTCAAAGAGACCAATTGCTTTGATTTTATTGCCAGTGAGGGCTAAAGCTAGGGCTTAAAGCCAGGACTTCTGATTCGTGATCCCTAGTAGCTTCTTCCACGCCTACGTTGATAGAAACCATTAACTCAAGACTTCTACAGGGCAGCATTCCGTTAATATATTCTAGACATTAACTGTACACCCTGCCAGAAAAAAAAAAAAAAAAGTTTTGTTAAAAGAATGACACGGTGCGGATTTGCCCATAATTCATAGCATACTTTCCTATTAGAATACATGATAGTTGAGGTTGTTAAAAACAGTCTTTGAAATCAGATTTAATTGTGGGTGCTGGGTCTGTTACTAACTCTGCAACCTTCAGCAGGTTACCCAGCATCCCTAAAACCCAGTTTCCTCATCTATAGCCAAAGATATAATTGCACTGCACCTACCTCCTTCTCAGGTATTGTTTGGATTAGATGCCGCAGGTGTGAGAGCAGATAGGATAGTGCCTGGCACATAGTAAGCTCTTGATAATGATTAGCTATTATTTTGAATGCTGTAATTCTTACGTCTCACCCCACTGCACCGGTAGATATCTTTGATATCTTTCCTTCTTCACTCTTCCTTGTCTAGGACAGGGAAAACCTTTCTTATCTGCAGGTCCAGGGCAGTTCACCTTGCTGATTACTTTGTTGTGTCTTCGAAGCTGTAGGGTAAGAGAGGGGACGACCTTAAAAGCATTGTCTCTTTTTGCGTTGTACATTGGCTAAAGTGGAGGGGAGTCTGTCCCTGAAATCGGCAGAGTGAGAACATTCTGACTCTTCTGAGCATGCCTGACTGTGTGAGCCATGGAGAATGCAGACATTTTTCAGCAACAGAGCATAACTGTCAATGGATGTGTACAGCTATTTTAGTACCTTCTCCCCTCCTGGAGAAAAGCCATTTTCAAGCCCATTGCTTGCCATGCATCAAGTGATGAAATACAGATAACAAATTGTGCATTTGTTTGGCTTCATGCTTATTACACCCCCGGTTCTGGAAAGCATTGCACTTAGCCCCTTAATAATCCCTCTCCTGAGATCAATTACTAGGATTTATCTGGTTCCTTGAGCATAAAAGTGTTTTATTGTTTTTACTTTTGCTCCAAGTGAAGTGTGAGTGGGTAGGCCAGGTTTAAAGGGACTGTCCCAGGCAAAAATGTGAAGCTGGGATCATTGGTCCTGCTTTACTGCCTACCAGGTCCTCATGACTAGGAAAGGGGGAATATTTGGAAGCACCTTCCCTGGGTAGGCACCAGGTCCAGATGTCCTCATCTCTGGCTATTTGCACATACATAGAACATAGGACTGCAGGTGCCTAGGAAGGTCGGTGCTGCTCCAGGGAAGAGGCTGGAAAGCAGAACCAAGTTACCATTTCAGACCAAATCGTTTTTCCTCTAGAGTTTCACTGTAATCCAAACCAGTTGAGCATTTGAGAAGAAGTGGGTACCATGAAAAGGGATAATGGAATTAGCTTTCATGTTTTTCCAGGACTCTAAACCATATTTCCTGTCACAACTGTACATTATTAATACAAGGCATCTGTTAGCGCAGAACTGCCTGAAAATGTGCACCCAAAAACCTTACATCTGGTTTCAATAATTTATTTCTGACATTTGTAGTTGGTGGTGGTGGGGAGTTGGGGGAGGATGGGAAAAAAGGGGAATTAAACCAAGATGTTGCCTCTAACCAATCAGAAGCTCCTGTTGGAGCCCAAAGCTGGAGTTCTTAACGTGGTTTCTGCATTAGGTAACATAATTATATTAATTTAGCAGCAAATAGCAAGACTCCAGGCCTGGTGGGTGTGGGTGCCCACTCGCTTTTATCCTGCCTTCTCTGGTTGCAGCAATTAGCTTCTTCTTGCGAAGGGGATTAGGAGGATCACCCCCCGCCAGCAGCGGGGGGCTGGGGGGGGCTCTCTCAGAGCTGTCAGGTGTCATTTGGTTTACCCAGCCCCCCCCCCCCCGCCCCTGCAATTAACTCCCTCTCCTGCTTTGCCAGCCCTTCCCCCGCGGAGACAAAGAGGCCTGTTCCCTAGGTGTCCGATCTCCTGCCCCTTCGAAGGGCCCCGCCCGCGTTCCTCCAGCAGGAATCGCCCCAGGCGCTGGGAGCCAGAGCAGGCCGGGTCTGACACCCGCCCCAGACTTTCCACGATCAGGTTTCAGCTGGACTAAAGAGCGGGAAAGAAAGAACGCGCGACTTCCGCGGTCCAGAGCGGCGCGAGGGCTCGGGGGAAATGCTGGCCTCGCCTGGGTGGGAGGGGACGCGGAGAGGCTCGGGGCTCGGCCCGCGTCTGACCGGGGACTGGGCCTTGGGACTGGGCCGGGCACAGGTGTTCCAGGAGGGGGAACCCTGACTCGACGCGGACCGGCCACCTGACCCTCCCGCGCCTGCGCTGCCACCCGCCCTGCTCCGCCATCGCCTCCTCTAAAGTGCCCGGGGTCCGCCGAGGCGTACTCGTCGGAGATGCTCTGAGGGAGGAACGACGGCTAAAAGCGGTCCTCCGGACCCCTCAGGAGGGGCAACACCCGGATTGTCTTAAGTAGAACACACAAAAGGGGCTCTTTGGGATTTGGGATTTTTTCTCCCCAAGCAACAGACGTACCTTTCTAGACTCTACAATTTAGAAACACAAGTTTTGTTTCACTATTAGACCTTCAGAGATCATCAGGTCCCATAGCCTCCTCCTTTCCAGATGAGGGAACTGAAAATCTGAAAGATTTTGCCTTTTGCTCAAGGTCACACAGCTCAAGTTCAGTGTGCAGCTGGAACTAGAGGGTCTGAATATACGGAACCCCCCAGGTCAGTGCTTTCTGCAGCTATGATATGAAAAAAGTAAGTTTGGTTGGAGGGTGGGGGGCATCCAGGCCTGGCCTGGCCGGTCAGCGAGGAGGCTCAGCCCAGGGTTCAGATTTTCCTGGAGCCAGTCCACCAGCGGTCAGGCCACATGTGAGTAATAAAGAATTGAGTCAATCCCAGCACTTTGGGAGGCCGAGGCGGGTGGATCACGAGGTCAAGAGATCGAGACCATCCTGGTCAACATGGTGAAACCCCATCCCTACTAAAATACAAAAAATTAACTGGGCATGGTGGCGCGTGCCTGTAATCCCAGCTACTCAGGAGGCTGAGGCAGGAGAATTGCCTGAACCCAGGAGGCGGAGGCTGCGGTGAGCCGAGATCGCGCCATTGCACTCCAGCCTGGGTAACAAGAGCGAAACTCCATCTCAAAAAAAAAAAAAAAAAAAGAATTGAGTCTTGGGTACTTTAGGCTGCTCTCCCTCTTCCTGGCTCCTTTCCCCGGCCTTAACTTCCTTTTGGAGTCCCTACTGACTTCTGGGTGTCCACTATGGACCCTGTGGAAAAATTTCAGCTCCATCTCAGAATAAAAGGAATGAAAACCTGGGGAAAGGAGACAAGAAGGAAAGCCACAAATACGCATCTGGCCGAGGCAGAGGGAGCAGCTCCAAGAGTCTGCAGAGATGCACCGTGACTGCTGTTTGCAGAGGTTCAGCTGCCAGAGGTTTGAATGCGCTCCTGGGTCCTGCCCCTGAGAAATCAGAGCAGGCGACAGAGAAGACACATGTTCCCTACCAGTTTTTTTTCCTGTGCCAAGTCCTTCAAGTTTCTGCAGACAATGGGGAAGGGCAAGAACTATGGAATCAGACAAGAGGTGGCTGGAATTCCAGCTCCCCAACCCATTAGATGGGGCCTTGAGCAAGTGACTCAACCTCTCTGAGCCTCAGTTTCTTTGCCTGTTACCTGAGAGGAACAATAGGACCATTATGAGGACTTACATAATGTGTATTATATGAAGCACTTAGCACAGTTCTGTACCTAGGGCTACATTATAACTTTTGTGGGTCTTAGGCATTTTAGCCTTTTTTGCCATGAGCCCTTAAGCAAAAACAAAAAAATTAAAAAATATTTTATGGCTGCATTTGTATAAAAGTGAACACACTAATATTTTGTAGTAAAGCTTTTTTTTTTTGAGATGGAGTCTTGCTCTGTGGCCCAGGCTGGAGTGCAGTGGTGTATGATCTCGTGATCTCGGCTCACCGCAACCTCTGCCTCCTGGGTTCAAGTGATTCTTCTGCCTCAGCCTCCTGAATAGCTGAGATTACAGGCACCCGCCTCCATGGCTAGTTAATTTTTGTATTTTTTGGTAGAGACGGGGTTTTACCATGTTGGCTAGGCTGCTCTTGAACTCCCGACCTCAACTGATCCGCCCGCCTCAGCCTCTCAAAGTGCTGGGATTACAGGTGTGAGCCACTGCGCCTGGCCAGTACTAAAGCATTTCTTTTTTAATCTAAAAATATTATATATTGTTTGTTTTGTTTCTACAAAGAAATTTCAACATTTCCATGGGCCCCTAAAAGCACTGGCCCTCGGCACTGTGCCTAATGGATGTTAGCCCTGCTTGTCTCCCAGCTCAAGATCTGCTTTTAGGGTAGCCCAAACTAAGACATACAGCCATGTCTATGATGTGTGAGGAGCCACAGCAAAGACGACTGAGAGAAGAGTGTAATGAGTGAGGGTCGGGGGAAGGAGAGAAATAGCTTTCACGAACTCACCTTTTCCCCCAGTCCTCTCTCCATCACATGGGGTGGCTGTCGTAGCCTTCCCTGCTGGATCTGTCAGGACCATGCTTCCTGTACATTAGGTCTGCCCTCTGCCCCCTCAGGCCTCTATCTCTATGCCCTCTGCTCACACCCAGGCAGGTAGGTAGTATGAAGCCCACCTTCCCCAATAGGCCCCTCTCTGTAGTTCCTCTTCATAGACAGGCATCTATCCTGCCAGGATTCCAGTCCCTCTTGCCAGGGGGAGATCCCAGGCTTTGGGGCAACACTGCCCCAGCCTCCTGAGGCCCGCATGTGAATACTGGCCATGCCCTCCCACCTACTTTTCTCCTTAGGGAAGGCCCCACTCCGGAGTACTTTTCAGCTGCAGAGAGCCTCAGAAAGAGCAGGCATGAGAGAAAAAGTCACTCTCCTGCATGATATTAGCTTTTCTTCCATCTGAAATCACAAGGCTGGATCATGCAGTCCGTCTCTGGAGGCACTTAGCTCTTAGAATTTGCTCCCAGCTACCAGGCAACTGGCAGAGACTAAACAGCTTGTTTCTAAAGAGGGAGTGGCTGGTGTTTGTCAAAGACTGATGTGTGGGCTCCAGCGGCCTCTCCAGATGGTAGCTGAGGCTTGTCCTGAGCTCTGGGAAAGCAGGAAGTCCCTGGCTGGGCTGGGGCTTGCTGGCTTTGCAGGAGCACTGGTGGGATCTGGGAAAGCATTCCTCACAAATGTCTCTTTCAGAGGCTGCTAGATTCCTTAACAGCTAATTGGTGAGAAGTCACTGCCGTGGTGGGGGCTGACCTAGGCCTTCCTCCACCTCCTCCTCGGGGTCGAGACCCCAGGAGAGACCAGCAATGCTCAACTATGGCCGTATTTCCTCCCCATGTCAACACTTTCTTTAGGAATCGTCTCACGTTTAAGCCTTTTCTCAGAAACCAGCTTTTCTCTGACAAATTTGCAGCTCAAAAGGAACGGGCTCCTCTTACTGTTGAAATCAGGCACATCTGGAAGCAGTAAACTTTTCAGCAGGCCGAGGGGGAGGAAAAGATGTCTTGTAGGGGACAGATTCACCTCTGAGACTAATTATTCTTTATATTTCACCCGTCACATTTACCATTTTCATCAGAGCAGAGAGACAATAAGTGATCTCATTAAATCCTAGAAAGATGCTTCTCCCCTTCAAGGAGAACCTCTTCTCAACACCCTGTCCTCTGACAAGGGCCATGTCACTGAGGTTGGTACTGGGGCCTGGGAATCAGGGATGGGTGGGGTAGAGGTGCTTCCAGATGCTTTTCCTCATTTGAATATAGTGTCTGTGTTTTCTGTTGCTGGAAATATCCTTGTGAGTCTGAAATCAAAGTCTTCTCTAGCCACATTTTCCCCAGACATAGGCTCTCCTTGGAGAGAGAGAAATGAGAGGGCATGCTTGGTTGTGGGGTTAAAAAAATCATTTTGGGGGAATTCTGAACCGGCTCGTCTCTCTTCTTCCTATCAAAAGCTCATCCTGAGGCTGGCTGCATTGGCTCACACCTGTAATCCCAGCACTTTCAGAGGCCGAGGCAGGAGGATTGCTTGAGCTCAGGAGTTCAAGACTAGCCTGGGCAATGTGGTGAAACCCTGTCTCTCCAAAAAAACACAAAACTTAGCCAGGCATGGTGGCACATGCATGTATAGTTTGAGCTACTTGGGAGGCTAAAGTGGGAGGATCGCTTGAGCCTAGGAGGTTGAGGCTGCAGTGAGCCGAGATTGTTGCATTGCACTGCAGACTGGGTGACAGAGTGAGATCCTGTCTCAAAAACAAGCAAACAAAACATCCTGGTAGAAAGACCAGAGAAGACACTGAATCAGATCCTTCCAGGGCTGGGTAGCAATTGTATGAAACCCCTATTGACTTCAGTGAGTGAGCACCAAGTTCAAGAGGCCGAAGACGAGAACCAGAGCTAGCAAATGAGACATGGAGTTTTATTAGAGACTTCCATACAAGGGAGAGAGTCCGCTGGCATCAGGCTGGACAATGTAACCGACTGGCCTAGTGGCAGTGGGCTGGGCAGGAAGTCTGCAATGGCCTCCAAATCTCATGCAGTTTATATAGCATTTTCACTTAGCACCCCCACCCAACCCCAGCAGACTTCATTTAGTCAAAAACTCAGGGCCTCAATCCCCTGTATGGCCCATGTTCCACGGGATGTGCCAGGGACTCAGATGTTCCACATAGACAAGGGATGAATCTCCTGGTTGGCTACTCCAGATCCCCTAGCTCAGAACACACATTCAGGTGCATCTGCCATACAGGGTCATTCTAAGGGTATCCTAAAGTTAATTGCGGACAGGTGCGTTTACCATACAATCACTGTCCACAAAGCCTGTGAACCCTGGTATCATATGGCTGTGATACCAGGGTTTGGAATTGTTGTCACTTCCTTTCCCAATCACGTAAATGAGCAGCTTAGACAGGGCCACAGCATCCGACTGATTGTCTTCCCAATGCACACCTTTTTACCCTTCAAATAGACACCATTCAATTCAAGGGAATGGGTGTAGGCAGAGAAATTCTTTCCCTCTGTACTCTTGTCAGATGTTGGCCTGAGGTGGCCCAGAAGGGTCAGAACCCCATCTTCTGAAGGGTGCCTGGTGTCTTTCAGGTGTTCCTTACTTAAAATGTGATTGACAAAATTAGCATCACTTGAAAGCTCCTTAAAAAGTACACAGTCTCCTCACCCTTTCCTGCTCCACATCCCAGGCATTTTAACAGGATCTCCAGGTGATTTGTATGAATGAGAGGTTGTGTTCTACATCAGTTGTTCTCAGTAATTGGCTTGGCTCAGAATCACCGGCAAGGCTTGTTAAAATGTTGACTGCAGGACCCTGCCCTAGACTTTGATTCCAAAGATCTGGCATGGCTGAGAATGTACATTTTTAATAAGTTCCCATGGCTGCAGGTGGTACTGATCCAGGGACAACACTAACATGGTTCCCAAGCCTCATTTCATTACCCTTAAGGAATTGTGTTTAAAAATACAGATTCCTGGGCTTAAGAAATTCAGGTTCAAAGGTCTTATAATCTAATAACAGGGTTGTTAGAACAAAGTACATTGTATAGCACTTTACAGTTTACAAAATGCTTTTGTCAGAGGCTTTTGAACCGAAGCAACTCCATCTCGAATAGGAGCTGGCTAAAATGAGGCTGAGACCCACTGTACTGCATTCCAAGAGAGTTAAGGCATTCTAAGTCATGGGATGAGATAGGATGTAAGCACAAGATACAGGTCATAAAAACTATGCTGATAAAACAGGCTGCAGTAAAGAAGCCAGCTAAAACCCACCAAAACCAAGATGGTGACAAGAGTGACCTCTGGTTGTCCTCAGTGCTACGCTCCCACCAGTGCCATGACAGTTTACACATCCCATGGCAACATCAGGAAGTTACCCTATATGGTCTAAAAAGAGGAGGCACAAATAATCAACTCCTTGTGTATCCACCCCTCGTGTATCCTGATTAAGAAATAACCATAAAATTGGCAACCAGCAGCCCTCAGCACTGCTCTGCCTGTGGAGTATTCATTCTTCTATTCCTTTACTGTCCTAATAAACTTGTTTTCACTTTGCTCTATGAACTTACCTTCAATTCTTTCTTGCATGAAGTCCAAGAACCCTCTCTTGAAGTCTGGATCAGGACTCCTTTCTGGTAATAAAATGAGAGCATTCCCTGGCCCCTTTGCAGCATGTGCAACAGGGATGTGGCTTATTTATTCAGTCCCCAAAATGCTCAAATCCCTTAATGTAGGGGGAGCATGCAGGTGAGCAGGTGCAGGAGCTGGGGTGAGCACTTTTGGGCTCCAGCCCCGCCAGAGTGTCTAGGAGTGTTACAATGCTTTTTTAGCCCTGCCATACAGGGACAACTTAACTGTTAAACAGCTGAGTGAAGAGTCAGTGTGACACCCTTTTTGGGTTCCTGCATCCAGTGCATCCTGAATTCTTGTCCAGTGTCCAGGAAGAATCTGGTCACACAGACTTGAAGGATGGTGAAAGCAGGGATTTTATTGAGTAATGGAGGTGGTGCTCATTGGGATGGGGAGCTGGAGAGGGGATGGAGTGGGAAGATGATCTTTTCCTGGAGTTTGGTGATCCTGCAGCTAGTCTCCTCTCCAATCGCTCCCAGCTGATCTCCTCTCAACATTCAGACACTTCCTCTCTTCTCTGTTTCTCTGCTGCACTACTCTGCTGCTCTTCTGCTTGTGGAGCCTGGGGTTTGACGTTTTTATGGGTACAGAATGGAGGGTGTGGTAGGCCAGGGTTGGTTTGGAAAACACTCAGACAGGAAAACAGGGATAACTGCTCTTATTTAGAGCCATGGTTTCCAGGCTCTAGGGTGGGGCCATTGCTGGGGAACCACTCTCTTCTACCCATTATTTCCCTACCTCCTGTCCATATCAGTAAGACTTTTATAAACAATATTCCATTTACTCTTTCGAATGAAGAATCTTGTTACAAATAAGGAGGAAGCTCAGGCTCTGAGAAGTTAAGCAATTTATCTAATACTTCTTAGTGAGTAAGCCAAGATTTGAACCCAAGAATTCAACCTAAACTTTCTGTCTCATCATAGCCTATTACAAAATCATTGTAAAGATTGAGTCCATTTCAAGTATTTTTAGTTAACTGTTCATAGGGTTTTTCAGAGGCAGTTTTATGGTTTTATGGAATGTGGTTAATGAACAGATAAGATTGTTTTGTACAGAGGAACATCCATTCCCATGCTGGTAATATCCTTGGGTACTTAGAAGCATGCCACATAGATTGAACATGCCTTCCCTGATTTTGACTACCCTTTCAATTCACCTTTTTTTTTTTAACAGGTTAAAAAAAAGTTAAAAGACCCAACCCTTTCTTTGAAGGTCAAACTGATCAAGTTTCGATTTAGCTGAGGCTGAATCAGTAGTTTACTGTGTGTGCAGACTCCCAGTCCACATCACTGCCATAATTCCCAACTAAGCCTTTTCAAAGGAAAGGCATATGCTTGCATTGTAAGTACTAGTCGTTGATGACAAAAAAAAAACCAAAAAATATTGTATGCCTCAGGCCGTATCTATGAAAAAAAAAAAATCTTCCCTGAATCTGTCCTCAGGTCCTTTTTAATGCAAGTTGAGACAAGAGGTATCCTAGCTGGCTGGGACCAAGAACAATGCCCTGTAGCTGTGGGTGTGGAAGTGGGTGCGGCTTGTCATCCAGCAGCTTTTGAAGAGGTGTCAAAAAAAGGCCATTTTGAAATAAGTGCTCCTGTTACCTAAAAGAGGGCAGTGCCTAGGTCAGAAATGTCCAGTGGTCTCCTTGAAAAAAGAGAAGGGGAGAAAACAACTTTCCTAGCTGGAAGCAGAACTGATATTCTCCCGTTTTGTGAACCCCTTTCCCAGAGGTGTTTCTGGGAACACCGAGATCAAATTACAAAAACATTTTCTGCTTCACAATGACTTAGTTGGGTTTTTCTTTCTTTCTTTCTTTCTTCATTTTTTGAAATAGGGTCTCACTCTGTCACCCAGGCTAGAGTGCAGTGGCGAAATCTTGGCTTACTGCAGCCTCCACCTCCAGCGCCCAAGTGATCTCCCACCACAGCCTCCCGAGTAGCTGGGACCACAGGCACATGCCACCATGCCCAGCTACTTTTTGTATTTTTGGTAGAGATGGGGTTTAATCTTGTTGGCCAGGCTGGTCTCAAACTCTGGGGCTCAAGAGATCCACCTGCCTTGGCCTCCCAAAGTGCCAGGATTATGGGTGTGAGCCACCGCTCCCCACCTTAGTTGGGGTTTTAACTGGCAAAACTTTCTTCTTTCAAAGTCCAGTACTCCATTGATTTTCCCCTTTCCTCCCTCTCTGGCAGGGATGGCAGTGGGGAAGTGGAGATGCTGCAGAAGAGTGTGCCGAGGGTTCCTCTATGTTAGATCACATGCCATAACCAGGAAATATTTTTAGAAATCCAGAAAAAAATTATCTCCTGGACGAATGGTGTCGATTTTGTGCTGTTTGGGGAAAGTGGGTCATCAGAGTAAACGCCTCTTTCTCTGATGCCTTAAGTGTTCTCTCTGCCTCAGATGAGCAGGTTATTAAGGTAATGTTACCCTTTATTGCTGACAAGCAGTGTAAATAGACACCCAGACTACAGAGATTACTTGCTTTCAAACTGCAGAAATGAGATACTTTCTCTTACAATTTCCCTTTCCACCAAATAACATACCCGATTTACTTGGGGGAAATAGTTGCCTTCTTATAATGACCACACCTATTTGCTCAGATGGAAAAAACTGGCAAAGTAAATGCTGTTATTATCTGGGCAGATCTTATCATCTGGGCAAAACTCATATATATATATATGAGTTTTGCTTAGTCCTATTTAAAAATTTTTTAAATGAACCCTCATTGCTGGAAGAGGTTGTATATCTATTGACTAATGACATTGACTGTAACTTTAAAGAATGAAAGTTTACAGTATCAAGCTCTCTATGTAGTTTGTCATGATGCAGTTAATTGGAGGGTGACAGTTAATTTTGGATTAATAATACTTTAAACTCTACCTGATAATGGCTTTCTATAATTTACAATAACATCAATTGGGATTCTCCTTTCTAAGTTTTCATTTTTATTGATGACTGACTCATTCCTTGTTTGATAAAAAGAATTTTTACATTTCACCTAAAATAGCCATGTTTTCATTCTTTTAAAAGAGAATGAAGTTTTATTTTTCTTGCAGTATTTATCTGTGGATATATTGCCATCTATGGACATACTTCAATTACCTGAAGTTGAATGTCTAAACAAATCTATAAGCCACAACACATGCTATTAAGTACTTTCTTTTTTGTATATGGATTTGCATGATATATATCTTATTTATTATATATTCACAATAGATATATAATGATATGTTTATATTTACGAGGAAGAGAAAAATCTCACCTAGTATAGAAATTATACATAGCTTCAGTATTAATAGTTCAGTATTTACATATGTTTACTAGCTATTATAAATTTAGATATATCAAAGCTATAAGTAGCAACATAATGGATATATACATTATTATATTAATTGGTGTAAATAAATTAGGTCACATGTTTCTCCTTCTATTGTGCTCAGACTTTAAGATTATTCATCAAACAAAATTTATTAATGTAAAAAGTAAACATATTACTCTCCAACCTTTCTAAAACTTCTGAATTGAAGATGTTTACTTCCCCTGAGACATTAAGATATATATTCTATTAAATACATGTAGTTTATAATATTCAACTTCATTATTTTTATAACTAAAGATTAACTGGTGGACTTATAAAGTAAAATGATATAATAAAAATCATTAGAGACCAACAAATCATGTTTGAACTTGACATCTGCATATTTTCAATTCATAGTACCTGGATCTTTTTGCATCTACAACAGAAGAATATGAATAGGCTTGGATAAATGTAGGATGGTTAACAAAAAAAGGGGAATGGTGAATAAGAAATTTATAGGGACACTCATCTTTTTTTAGTGGTGTAGTCTGAGGCCTCTGCCTCTGTATACATCGGTTGAGAAAAACAACCTGTCTTCCCAAAACATGTTAGTGAAGTCCTGCAAAGAAAGGCCTTCGCTGATTTAACACATTGAGCACCATCCAGAGGTGATAAAAGAAAGAGCTAAATTAAGAATCTCATCGTTTTTTTTTTTCTGTAAACTGCATTTGACTACATTGTAAACTATTTCCCACTAACTTAATCCAAACCTATTATAAGGAAGTATAATGACAAATTCCCTCAAGAATTTAGTCTCAGGGAAATCTGACCTCTCGTAACATAACTGACGTTTTTTGTGCTAAGTAATGATAACTACATAGAGTATAAAATCTTTTTTTTTTCATCTTTTTCCCTCACATAAAAGGAGTCTCTGGGATAAATTTGATATTGTGTTGCATAATAATAGTACAGGTGAATATTATTTACTCTTCACCTTGAACACACATTTTTAAATTATATTTTAATTTTGAGATCCTTCTATTATGCAGATATAAAACATAAGAAACTCTGATTTTCGTTTAGAGCCCTTTTCTCGCTAAAGTGTTGTTTGTAAATGGAGTCAGATCATGGCGACCTATCTGTCATTCAGAAACACTTAGCAAAAGTAATATGAAATTGAGGTTGGAGGGAATAATTTTATTCCTTAATGATTAGCTGCGATGCAACATAATATAGAAATGCTAGCAATTGAGAAAACATATAAATCAAGTGACACGGCAGGACACACAAAAGAAGGTGCCAGGACTAACGATCCTTCTTCCTGTTTTGAAATCACTAACCATTCCCTTTTTCTAGCTCTTTCTTAAGCGCTCTGTCTTATTCTCTCCTCCAGCCCTTATTATAGGACTTATCATATAAAGTACCTCTTTACAGACCATGTAAATTGTATCGTTTATACTGAGTTCAATACAATGACGTTTAACTATCCACTTAGCTCATCTGAAGCTTTGAGGGAGGGGGCGAGGGCCTTGAACTCTTGGTGTTTTATTTTTGCAAGCCTTTGTCAGGGCTTTAAGAATGCGTCATATCTGTAAGGCAACACCCTGTCCATGTTTCTGCACATCATTTGTATACAAGACTCAGAACTGCCATTTCACATCACAGTACATTGATTTTTAATGCTCTTCTAATTCAGGCAAAGATGTAGAAACCTTAGCTGAGTTAGGCTGCATGCTGACCTGTGTTTGAACTTCCTCCCAGCTGCTCCTGGGTTCCTACCAACATTGTTTTAAGCTATACAATTTGGATGAAGCAATTTCAAAAAAAATGTTAAGAGGTTTAAAGCATCGCTTTTAAAAAACATCGATAATAAATATGAAATTGGGAAATAACGGTTATGTTACTGGATTCGAGCAGACACATGCTTTCACTTCCCAGTCTTCTTCGGTCTTTAGAAATTTTGTTATCTTCTGCTAAGACACTGCAGCTGCGTGTCTCTTTTGTATATAACACTGAGTCGGGTGCACCTGCTTTGAAGAGCACAGATATATCACAATCGTGTTAGCCAGGTGTTTTGTGGGATTTGAGAAGTGAATTATTTTAGAAAAGTAGCAGAACGTAGTGTCCAGGCATAGGTATATACAAAGAGATACCCCTGAGGTTTTAAAACTGAAGAAGTTCAGTACAGTTGCAGTAATCGCTTTTAATATAGATTGAAACACAGGGTTGAGGGGGAAATTCAACATATAGAAAGCATTTAGTATATGTAGGAACAACAAACAGAGTGACAAATGTTTTGAACTTTGTTGTGTCCTCTGTTAATTATCCAAACTATATTTATACTAGTTAATGTGGCAACTTTTTTCATTACTGTATTATCTTCTAAAATGGTTAGGTGGAGCAAGGCAGAATGAACATGCTCCTGAGACAAAACAATTCTGCTCTGCATGTAAAATATTTATTGTATGAACTCATAATTTGTAAAGTGTATCCATTCTTAAATTCTACTCTGTAGCTTGAAAGTAGTAAAAAGCTAAATTGTAAATCTGTCTTTCAATTGTTGTCTTTTGAAAGACAGACCAAAGACAAAAAATTAGCTGGGTATGGTGGCGTGTGCCTGTAATCCCAGCTACTGAGGAGGCTGAGGCAGGAGAATTGCCTAAACCCAGGAGGCGGAGGTTGCGGTGAGCCGAGATCGCGCCATTGCACTCCAGCCTGGGTAACAAGAGCGAAACTCCGTCTCAAAAATAAAAATAAAAAAGAAAGACCATATAGCTCTGCTTGATTTCTTATAGTACATTTAAATTAACAAGGGTTTGAATAAAAAACATTGTGTGATGGTGCCTAAGACAAGAAAAAATGTCACTCAAAAGTATTGTATTCGCCTGCAAAGAATAATGGCACTAATAACAGAGCATGGTATTTCTTTTTCTTTTTTGTGCCTTTTTCTGGAATAACTTTTTAAAGGTCAGACATCTTTTCATTTGCAATATGTAAATTTGTTGTGTGTGATTTATACCTTTTGAAAAAATCTTTTACATTTTATATTTGTGTATGTTATGGTATAAATTATATTTAATAAAATCAAAGTGTTCAATGAGTTTTTATGATTGACTACCCCTGGGTAACCACTGTCCAAAGCAAAATTTAGAATATGTGTATCACCTAGAAAGTTGCTCTTGATATTTGTGATTTGCTGAAAGAATTTATCATGAATATACATATAATTTTCTAAAATGTTCTTTCAGTATGTATTAAGATGATCATAATACATTTTTAAATTCTGTTAATAGTTGATTCATTTTTAAATGTTAAACCAAGGGTGTATTCCTGGTATAAAGTCAAAATTAGTCATGATATATTACCCCCTTTTATGTACTACTATATTAAATTAGCTATGTGGAGTTAATGATCTTTGTGAATCTGTTCGTTAGGGATGTTGATTTGTAATTTTCATATTTTTGTCATTTTCATATTTTGTCATTTCTTTGTTAGGTTTTGCTGTCATGTTTGCCTTGGACTTTTATAGTACATTTAAATTAACAAGGGTTTGAATAAAAAACATTGTGTGATGGTGCCTAAGACAAGAAAAAATATCAATATTTAAAATGTAATGAGAAGTATTCCCTCTTCTAAAATAACCTGTGTAAGATGGATATAAGCTTCACAATATCTATGTTTAATCTAATTAATCAATAAAATCACCTATGTTTGCAGTTTTTCTTGTTAGAAGATACTTTTTAGTACTCATTCAGTTTAATTATTAGATATGTTGTCATGTTGTCTTTTTCTCTTGTTTTGTTTTGGTAAGTTGTACTTTTGATAAATGTTTGTAATTAAGTTGCCAAATTTGTTGATATAAATTGTTCATAGTAACTTCTTATTTTTAGGATATGTAAAAATGTTCACACTTTTATTTTTGATATGGTGATTAATTGCTTATAGTATTTTCTTATTGTTAGGACATATTATAATGTTCAAACTTTTTTTTTGCATATTAAACAATTTATTAGAACTAGAATATCAATAATCCTGGTGAAAGTCTACAACCATGTCAGAACATAACCTAACTCCCTTGATATGTACAATCTCAAAAAAATCAGGCATGGGTACTAAGCAGACAGCAAAAACCCAACATTCAAATCACAGCAAGGTCATTCCATACAAAAAGACAAAAGAACTCTAAACCAGGAGGCTTGCCGTGTCTCTCCCAGTTATGAAGTGGAAGTTTAGCGAAGGCCTGAAAGGCATCCTTAATCTTTTTTTTTTTTTTTTTTTTTGAGATGGAGTTTCGCTCTTGTTGCCCAGGCTGGAGTGCAAAGGCGCGATCTCGGCTCACCGCAACCTCCGCCTCCTGGGTTCAGGCAATTCTCCTGCCTCAGCCTCCCGAGTAGCTGGGATTACAGGCACGTGCCACCATACCCAGCTAATTTTTTATATTTTTAGTAGAGACGGGGTTTCACCATGTTGACCAGGATGGTCTTGATCTCTTGACCTCGTGATCCACCTGCCTCGGCCTCCCAAAGTTAATCTTGATGTTTTTCTTTCCAACAAGAAATCCTGAAAACGTCTCAACGTTTCTGAGTGATGAAAGTAGGTATCACCTTCTCTAGCCGAGGGAAATTGATAGAGTGGTATCTAAATGTTTGAGTGGTGTCCAAAGCAGAAAGGGAGCTGTTGTCTTTCTGGGGCCACCGGGCCTTCTATTAGGAAGTGCCATTTGACTTGCAAACTGGTTATGGTAGTTGCTGATGAAGAAGATGAGGAGCCATGTCATTCCTTTTTTACACAGTCTGTCTTCCTGCCCATAGCCACACTTCAATCACCACAGGCAATGACTGAGATAAATTTTGCATCATAAAACAGGGACATAGCAGTAATGGAAAAAGTATCATCAGACATAAAATTTGGAAAATGCAACATGAGACCTCTGTGTCCGAGAGAAAAAGAGAATTAACACACACACACAAACACACACACACACACACACACACACACACCAGGAAAACAAAAAGCATCTGCTTTTCATCAGCAAACACAGGCAAAGCAAGGGGCAGCAGAGGCTGTCACTGAAGTATCCCAGGATTTAAACATTCCTACATCCGGACTCCTTGGTCAGCCAAAGCAAGGCTCTCTGAGAAACTTTTGAAAAATGTCCATGAAATCCACGTCATTATAAGCTTCTAAATCGTTCCAGGATTTTGGCTGTTTTTAATGACAGTTCCAACATCATCTAAGGAATATTCCTGTGTAGCTCTTCCACTTCCAGTTCCCACATACTTTCATGGGTGGGATTATCAGAGAGGTCTGTCATCTTCACAGCCTGCAGGCATGGCTCGGGGCTGCAGGCCTGCACCACTCCCATCACCGTCACATACTTTCCTGGGACGAGGCAGGGTCGCCCGCGCGGCACCCGCTCCGGGCCGCGGACCGAGAAGGCCCCGCTCGGGTCCCGCAGCCTGGCCTCGCTGCGGTCCGCCATCACCACCGTGCCCTGCATCCACACAACCGCCAGCTCCAGCGGCCGGTGGCCCGCCGCCGCCCGAGACAGGGGCCAGGCTCCCGGACCGCCCTCCGCATCTGCTGCTCTGCCAGCACCTTGAGTGGCGGTGACCTAGGCAGCCGCACCGCCGGGGGGCCGCCTGAGAACGAGTCCGCAGCCGCCGCCATTCCGCTGTGCCGCTGCTTTCCCGCCCCAAACTTTTATTTTGATATTAGTAATTAGTAATTCTCTCTCTCTCTCTCTATTTCTACCTCATTGGCGCTCTTTTATACCAAATTATGATCCTGGTGTGTCTATTTCTTTCCTTAGTTCTAGCAGCTTTGTGTATTTTGAACTCCCTTACTGGATTGATCACATTTAGGGCTGTTATGCCTTCTTGATGAACTTGCTTATTACTACCTTGCTCTATCTTTTTATTTCTACCAGTGTTCTTACCTGGAAGTTTGATTTGTCCAATACTCATATTTTCAAATCCACTCTTTATACCCATTTTTATTATTTTTACTTTAAATTTGTCTGTATTATATATAGTTGTTAAGCTCACTAAATAAATTTCTGGTATCTGTCTACTTTTTAAATTTTCTGCCCTTCTCTTCTGATTCTTTTAAAAATTGTCTCTTTGCTTAAATTTCCCATGTGTTCAAACATGATGCCCATCCTGTACACAGATCCTTTATTATATTTATAATTTTTACTTTAAGATTTTTATCTGATTATATTAACATCTGAGTTGTTTCTGAGTGTACTTCTGTTAACTATTTCCCCTATTGGTCATGGGTCACTTGTCATATGTCTGGTACTAATGTATGGAGACTTTTAAAGGAAGACAATAGTATAAGTGCATGAATTCAAAAGCATACAAAGGATGACACACATGATATTCACCCCAAGAAAGGACACATGGCTACCCCTGTCAGTAATCTAATATATAGACCTGAGTGAATGCATTCTCTGCATAAGCTAGTCCTCAAGTTTGTTGCAGCATTTTTAGATTCAATTTACTGATAGTTACACTATTTTGAAAGAGGAATCAGGGCATTCCCTTTAATGTTGCTTGAAATCTAAGTACCAGCAATGCTTTGGAGATATCACTGAGATATGCAGCCCAGGCACTAGTTTTCCAGCCACTTGAATCTATTTCATTTTTTAAAACCGGTATTGCAGCTTTTGGAACCAGTGGGGAAGTCACTTTGCCCTCTAGTTCTGTCCCTGGAGTTCTGTGTGTTGAGAAATATTTTTTTTTCTGCTCTGATCTTGCCTTTGCAGTGGTGTATTTGTACTGAGCATGGGAAGGAGGCCTTCAAGAAGCTCTCCCTCAGCTCTCTGGCCCTGTGCCGAGCCTCCACTAGGCATTGCCATGCATTTATAGAAGGCCTTACAGGAGGTACCCTGCATTCACTGGCCTGTCCTCAATGTTTGGAACACTGCCCCTGTGCACTTGGTGGAGGTCAGGGGAAAGATCTGGGTTTTGGTGTGGATTGACTGTGGGGTTGGAGTGTCTATGGACTCCTCCACCCCTTGCTAGCCCATGTAAGGCTGCTACATCCTCATTCCAGAGTTTGCTGGCTCTCCTGACTCTTGTCTGTGGCATAGCTCCTTATCTACCAGGAGTGAAAGCAGGCATGGGTCTCCTCTTTCCTAAGAAGGGCTCATCACTTATTGTACCATGGCTTATTTGGGGATTTTTTTGCAACCACAACTTTAATGAACTAGATAATCAAATCTATGACTTTTAAAAGCTTACTTAGCCTTCCTATTTCTGGAATTAGGGTAGAACAACCATTGTTTTGTGATTGCTACATCGAAACTGTAGGTGAATCTCATGGTGTCTGACCTTTCCAGAAATTCTTACTGCTTGATATTTGTATTTTGAGCTATGGCAAATAATATTTATGTGTACCATATAAAATAGTGTCTTGAGGGACAAATTAATTATAATTTAAAACTAGAATCTAAGAAAAATAACTATCTTCCTCAAAGGATGTTTTATCATATGGCTAAATTTTACCACAAAGCACGGTAAAGTATTGGGGAAAAATGTTTTAATATGTGTAGTTTTCCTTTTCATATTCTACAAGAACATAAAATATGGATACTGATTAGAAAATGTATAGGTTCACTGTAGAAAAAGTTTCTTAAATTCATATTTTTGTAGTCTCCTAAATTTAGAAATCTGTATTGCATTCAAGCTTTTTCTTCTTTGTATATATATTTAATTTATAAAGTCAAATATAAAATTAGAAATAAAGAATTAAGGGGCAAGAAGATGAAATTACAAAATACAGCAAAACCAGAATGGTGAGTTAATTTCTAGTGCTTGTACAACTATGATAGTATTTATTGCAACTCAAAGCACAAAAACAATGTCTGAGTACCTTTATATTAATATAAGTGTGTTATAGCATGATATTCTAAGTTGCTTCTTTAGTAAGGGATATTTGGAGTCCAACTATCTGTATGAGTCTCTAAAAAGAGGGTTTTGTAATAAATGCAGTCAACACCAATATTGGGCTTTGTTGACATATAGTATAGGGGACATCATGTCAGTTACAGGACTCTGAGCAGATGCTGTTCAATAGAAGCAGTAATCATAACTGCATGCTTTCCTTCACACCTGGACGATAGCATGACTACCAACGATATGGTCTGGCTGTGTCCTACCCAATCTCATCTTGACTGTAACTCCCACAATTCCCACATGTTATGGGAGGAACCTGGTGGGAGGTAATTGAATCATGGGTATGGATCTTTCTGGTGCTATTCTCATGATAGTGAATAAGTCTCATGAGATCTCATGGTTTCATAAGGAGGAGGTCCCTGCACAGGCTCTTTCCTTACCTGCCGCCATCCATGTAAGTCCGTGACTTGCGTCTTTTGGCCCTTCCACCGTTATTGTGAGGCCTCCCCAGCCACGTGGAACTGTAAGTCCATTAAACTTCTGATTCTTCCCAGTCTCAGGTATGTCTTTATCAGCCATATGAAAATGGACTAAAACAACTATCAAAGACAGGAAATGTAACACTGAGAAGGTTTCAACTCAATTGCTGGCACATAAGGAGAAAATAATATTTGCCAAGGAAACATAGTAGAACAGTGACAGATGAGTAAATCAAATGTCCTAACCAGCACTGCCCAAATAATCATATGACAGAAATAGCAGAAACAAACTATAAGACACTGACATAGCAAAATAAATAAAAATAAAACAGATCTAATTATTTATGGAACAATAGCTTACTTTCATATTAGAGGATACAAAGGTACTTACAAGATACAAATGCACTTACAAAAGGAACTCAAAGCACTTTAAAAATGAAGTATTAGATTATGAATCATAGATATAAACATTATTTGAATAATAATAGCTGGATGTTAGAGCAGACTTCCAAGTGAGCTTGTTTTCCTTACATCCAGTGACGTTGTTTCTCCATTATATTTTTAAAACTAAGACAAAGAATTTGATAGTAAAAGAAAAAAACAATAATTCAGTCATTGGGGGATCCTGTAAGGCTTACTATCTGTGACTCCCTGAGAGTTGAATTTTGCCTAATAAGGTCTCTATGTGCAGATGAAAGATGGATGTAATCTTCCTTCCTGCTTTTATAATTTATTTTATTAATGGGAAAACTTTTGGCCTAGAGAAGTTTGGCAATTCAGATTTTGCAGGGTGCAGCTGGAGTCTTCACAGATTCAGCTTCATAGATGCAGCTGTTCATAACATGGAATGTAGCTATCTTCTGATAGATTTTATAAAAGAGGCAGAAATATTATAAATTTGCAAAGAGTGATAAATATCTACTTTAAAAGTACTAATTTCTAAATGCAGAAAAATAAAAAAGCATTAATAAATTAAATTCAATTTGATGCTTACAGGTTTTAGCATTTGTTTCTGCATACAAGTAATGCTTCCTCCCTATAAACTCCAGCATTGTATTTTTCCATAAACAGATTACTCCCCAATCATCCTCTCTACCTGGCAATAGTAGGGAGATGATTCCAGCTATGTGAGTGGTCATTTTCAGAGCTGGTCACTTAGAATGTGCCAGATCCAAGAACGGGTTCTTCCTGAATTTGTACATACCTTTGCTATTGTGCAGAATGGCCTTCTAACCTCCTTTTCCTGCAAGACCTAATTATAAAATATTAATTTTTTTGATTGATTGTGAAATGTTTCTGAATTCTTCCAGGATTATTTCCACATCCCCATTTTCCAGTGATTTCTTCACCCATGTGTTATAGGCTTAATCATATTATATTATATTATTTGTTTCATATATATTTACATAATTAGACTTAGAACTCCTGGATTAAATTGATTCATTAGCTAAAAAATCAACGAAATATTTGATGCATAGTTATTGTTCTTTTTAGATTATTAAACAAATAAGAAATGATCCCTGCTAAGTGAAGTATCATGGGTCTATTGTAACATATTTGGTTCTTTATGACTTTACAACTGTCTAATACAGAATTCCATTTAGGGCAGTAGACACTGAACTTTCCACGATGTGCAGTCTGTATTTTCAATGCTTTGACTCTAGACCACCAGCACTGAGGGTGAATTATATTAATTCTTTCTCTTGAAAATAATCAATGTGCTCTGTTTGTAATACAGATATGGTGAGATTATTTCTACAGAGTCTTTAGAAATAAACCTTCTCAGCTTAAAAAATAGCAACTTAATGTAATATAATGGAGAATATAATTGAATAATAAATAATCTGTTAATTTTTATGTAATTGGAATGATATAAACCATTAACACATAAAAAAGAAAGGAATACACAATATATGCCAGCAAAGTCATGAAATAGAAAGGAAGTTTTATTTCACACAATAGGAAAAAATATAATTTTAGAACCAGCAAACATTAACAAGCAAAGTATTAGCAAAAAAATAGGATTACAGATATATCTATATTTTTAAGTTTATTAGAGTTTTTGAATGTTCATTACCAATATATTAATTAAATCTGATTTAGGTTGATGCATAATATTTGGATATTTAAAAGGTTAAATGAGAATATTTAATAGAGGCACTAGCAAATGAAAGCATTAATTTGCTCAAAATTAATAAAATGAGATAACAAGAACATATAATATTTCTTTAGACTACCATAAAATAAAAGATGTCTTCTCATTATTTTATCTGTGTAGTAATTACAGTATTATAACAATTAACAAGAATTCATGATAAAGGAGCATTTCAAAAGGATTGTCCACAATTTCACAGTTGGTAACCAATGGTACCAGAATAGAAATCTTTTTTTTTTTCAGGATTTTATTTAAAATTTATTCTAATGGGGTCCGCACAAAAGGAGGGGGTGGAGGGTGGGGTACATGCAGGGGACACAGGAACATGATGACATGGCCAGGGCCACAGCTTCTTCTGTCATGGGGAAGAGGGATGAAAAGACAAGACCAGGGCTGAAGCTGGGGTGGAAGAGGGGAGGGGGACACTGGCTGTATTCCCCCACCTCCAGGAAGCACCTCTAGACCCTGGACCCCTCGCTCACGCTGGCCCCTAAAACTCCATCTCTCCTCTGCCTCTGACCCTCCTGGCTCCTCCTTCTGCTCCCCTGAACTTTTTCCCCTGACAGATTCTCAAGTAGGACGATGTTCAGGGCCTGATCCCAAACCCCCTACCACCTTATGAAGGTACAACCTTTGCGGGCCCTGCTTCTGCCCCTCCTCAAACCTCACCGCTTTCCCTCTCTGGGACAGAAGCTCTGATCTCCCTCCTTCCTCTCCTCCCTCCCCCTGGAAAAAAAGAAAAGAAAAAGGAAAAGAAAGCACCAACTCCCCAGGGAGGGACAGCAGACAGCAAGGAGAGAGGATTGGAAGGAGAGTAAGAGAACCATTGAAGGAAGAGGCTCACAAGTCCCTGGGAGGAAAGGGCACAGGCTTACAGAGAGGAGAGGGGGTACCGGCAGTGGCTGCTCCTGTCCTCTGCCACTCCTGCCCACTGTCCACGGGACTTCAACACAACCGAGGGGACAGGTTTGTGTGGGGTCAGGTCTGACAGAAGAGAGGTGCAGGAGAAACAAATGTTAAAACCTAGCGAATTCCCCTAAAACATTTCTTCCTCCTTTCCTTCCGGAGGCTCCTTGGTTGGTGGGGAAGTAGTGAGGAGTTGGTGGAAAAAGAGCGGGGGAGAGAAGCCTGTACCAAGGGACTCTACTCCATTCTCCCCTCTCCCCCCACAACCAACTTGGGAGCTCACCAGGGCTGGGAGGGAAGTGCCCCGGAGAGGGAGCCCACAGCTGTGGGAGGAGCTGCTACTGCCGCTGCCACAGCCGCCGCCGCAGCCATTGGACAAACCTCACCAGTACCTGGTGGGTGCGGGGTCCCCCTCAGCAGGTGGGCTGTGGCTGGGGGGGCATCTCCTGGGACGGGGGGGGCGGTCCCCCCCAGATGGGTCTGCATGTGGCTAGCCAGCTGTGTCTGCATGTGGCCAGCCAGCTGGGCAGGGGTCTTGCACGCTGCACAGCTTGCAGAGGATGCGGTCAGCCCGCGGGGCCTGGAGCCCGTGGTCCTTCACCGTGTGGATGCGCAGGTATGCTGCCCTGGTGAAGCCTTTGTTGCAGAGCTCACAGACATGGTGAGGGCCCTGGCTGTGCACCTTCATGTGGTCCGAAATATGAGCCGAGCTCAGCCTCTTGCCACACACGTGACATGGCACCTTCTCGTGTCCTACTGTGAGCGCCCGGAGCCGATCCTTCGTGGCGACAGCTGCCTCACATTTCTCACATTTGAAGGGCCGTTCTGTTGAGTGCACTTGTCTGACGTGACTGTTGAGGTGATCCGGCCGGCAGGGAGAAGCTCTTGCCACAGTGGGAGCAATTGTAGGGCTTCCATACAGCGCCGTCATGTGAGCGCACGTGGTAGCTCATGCGGTCTTTGCGCTTGAAGCCCTGTTGGCACACCCGGCACTGGTAGGGCTTCTCGTCCGAGTGCGACAGCTTGTGTCGGTTCAGGTGGTAGACGTAGCGGAAGGCCTTGCCGCACATCTCGCAGGCTGGTTCTTCCGGATGCGCTTCCCCGAGGCGGTCGTGGTCACCACGCCACCGGCGGCCACTGCGGCTGCGCCGCCGCCGGCACCCGCTTCTCCTCCTCCCCCGCTTGCTCCACTCAGCTGGGTCACGCTCAGGAGGCTCAGGGGCACCATAGTGGGCATCTTCATGGCACCCGAGGGGACCCGGCGGGCCTTGGCTCCCGTGTGGATGGCTTCGTGCTCCGGAGGTTGTAGCCGTTCTTGAATTCCTTGGCGCAGAGAGCGCAGATGTAGGGCCCCTGGCTCTTTGTCTTCTACAAGGCAGACGCGTTGGGGTCACGGCGACCGTCGATGTTGGGGCGGCGGTGGCTGTTGTTGTGATGGTGGTGGCGGAGGCGGGGGGCGCCAGGGGCTGTTTCAGGGCCGCTGTGTCCACCGTGGAGGCGGCGGCCGGAGCCAGGGGCGCGGCGGCGACAGCGGAGGCGGCGGCGGACTCCTGGGCAGCAGCCAGCACCGGGAGCAAGTCCACTTGGAGGGGCTCAGCAGCCAGGGCCTGGGCGTGGGCGGGGGCGCCGGCGCAGCTTGGAATGGACTCTGGGCGCAGCCCTGGGAGGCAAAGAAGCGGGACTGGAGCTCAGCCCGGACCTGCAGGGGGTTCTGGGCGTGACCCTGAGGTGGCGGGAAGGAGTTCATGAGGCCGCCCACCCCCGGGGAGTCCAGGCCCAGCACGGGGAAGGCGGGGGCCAGCAGCGTGCAAGGGAACACCGGGAACAAGGCCTCGGCCGCAGCGGGGCCCCCAGGGCTCAGCTGGGGCTCGGGGAGCCGCGCGGGGCCCGGGCTCGGGGCGCCGCCCACGGCTGGCCGGCCGGCCTGGGCCGAGCCGAAGGCGTGGCCCGTGCACCCGGGCCGGCGGGAGGGAAGGAGGGCGCCTTGCGTGCTGCGGAGCGCCGCGGCTACGGCGGCGACGCCCCCTGGGTGGGAGCGGGAGGCCCCGCGGGGCCGGGGCCTGGGGCGGGGGCCTGGGCGGCGGCGGCGGCGGTTGGAGCCTCTAGAAATCTTTTTAATTCAGTGCTCTTGTCACCCTTACATTGAGCAGTGGCACACTTTTTTAAGAGCAGACAGAATGTACATATGAGTTCTAAGGCATTTTTGAAATATATCCATTATTAAATAATAGAGAGAGGTATCAAACGCAAGTCTCCTGTGTCCTAAGTCAGTTTACTACATACAGGTGAATTGATGATGTAGAAAGCAATAATATTAAAATGCCAAACATCACATCAACCGTCCCAGCAATCCAATGCTCTTGGTCCTAGTACTATCTAGAGAATTTTAAAAGAAAAACATTACTTCCATTGCTTCTTTTATTCACTCATGTATTTATTATTTTCTTAATTTACTTATTCATATTTTGTCATCTAATGCTGAATATATCTGTTAATATGAACTAGATATGTATTTGATATCTACATTGGTAGTAATTTCATAACTATAGGTAATGCTTATATTAATATTTGAAAAATCTCTTTGAAACTTACAAAATTTTATATTAATATTAGGTAATGTAAATGATGAGAAATGAGGGATAGCTTATATCCAGTGGCAGAAATAAATTGCTCATGAAGGAAATGAAAAACTCTAGCAGAGTTCTGCAATTTGGAGACAACAAGGAGCACTGAGGAGTGGAAGGAGCGTGTGATCACTGGGTAATAAAATAAAACTTTTAATTTTGCTAAAGAAAACAATGTGTTCTACATGAGAAGAGTAGAACACAAGATTCGTAAACATTTAAACACGCGCACATAATACACATATGCACACACATAAATGTCATACCCTAGATCTTGCTGTTACTAATAGATGCAAACCCATCATAATCTTAATTTTAAATACTTTGCTCTGACAGCTCACTCTCAATGATAACTCTTCATGGACCTCAGACTTACTAGAGCTGCCATTTTTCTACGCTCGTCATTCTAACTTTTCTGTTCTACTCAACTTTAATTGATGAGTCAGTGATCACAACAACTCAGTTGGCATTAACCTTTGCCCTGCTCACTTTGTCCAGTTCCTTTGTATTAACAATCCTGGTTAAATCTTCACTACTGCATACTCCATACTCTGCTCTTACAGATGAACTTAATGTGGCTGAAAGGGGTCCTGGGGTTTGGCATCAAACCACCCGATAAAATAAGAGAAATTTTCAGTTTGCGGTGTTAAACCTTAGAATGGTTCAACTGTTCATTTTTTCAGTACCCATTAGAAACCTAATAGTTTGCAGGTTTATAAACGAGGTCTTACATACATAAACATATAATAACTATTGTGGCAGTGAGACTCCACAGCCAATAGTTATACTTAGAAAGTTGTTTCCACTCAGAAATGTTTGATTTATGTTGATCATGTTAATCGTAAAATTTTTAATGTCAAGAGCAATATAAAACACGTCAAATGACAAACATTGGAGAACACACATATTTAACTAACAAATTATTCACATTATCTCTTAGACCATATTTGCTAATATTTTTAGGTCTTTTGTTAACAATCTATCAACCTGCTTTCTTTGGCTATTTCCCAAATTACAATTAGCGTGATAATTTCTCAAAAATTAAGGAAAAATAAAATCTGTTTTTGTATTCATTTTAAAGAGACTGTTTTGTATGGCAACTGTTTTATTCCATGCAAATTTTAAGAAGATATTGCTTAAATGTACAAATGTCTTTAGTGTTACTAAGCAGTTGGTTTTCCTTTTTGAGAATATTTTTTCTACCAGAGATAATATAAGCACAGTAGATATCTTAGGAGCTATGCATGTGTGTGTCTGTGTGTGTGTGTGTGTGTGTGTGTGTATCATTATATATGTGTGTTATATATATGTATATATATAGACCTATGTATATATACAGCTATCTATACGTGTATATAGAGACAGCTGTCTATACATATACACAGCTATCTGTCTATATACTATCTACTTTCTAGAGAGTAAGTGCATATATATATATATATATATATATATACATACACATATACAGGTATCTAGCTATAAGACTCTCTCTCTAGAGAGAGAGAGAATCTTAGTCAAGATGCACATGTGAGTTGAAAAGTTCAGGATAAGGCCTAGAGCATTCAGTGACATAAATGGTGGAAATACCATTTCATTAGCTTAAAGGACATAGTTGCCTTTTTTTAAAAAAAAAAAAAAAAACAAGTTGATGCCAAATCAATTATATCCAAAAACAATATAACTTTAAAAACAATTATTTGTAATATTTCTACTTTTGTAAAAAAAGGGTCAAAGGTATCAATATATAGCATTATTGTACCCATACAGAGATAAGATCTTTTTTTTTTAACATTTTACAGATGTGAATTTAAATGATGTATTGTTTTAATATCTAAATGGTGAATTACATATATGTATATTCTTTGTATTCTTTCTGTTGGCATTTTTGCTAGTGCTTTATCTTCAAAATAAGCAAGCAAAAGGAATTGTATGAAAATATCTTAAATATTATTTAACATTATACACTTCACATGACAATTTTAAAAGTATGAACCATGCAATAATGCTGAGTGTCTGATTCTGTATTACTTCATTAGTGTTAAGATGCAGAGTATAAAATATTAGATTGCAATGATATACACTATAGTGTGTGTGACAAAGGGAAACAGATTTAATGTAAAAAACAAAGTCTTCAGCAAAAGTTTTGTGATATTGAAGAATGTTCATCACAATAACAAATTTCCATTAACCATGTGATCATTGAAATTTTAACATCTTGAAGCTTACTGAATTTTTTTACCTTTGTATGTCATATTCTACTAAAAACATGGAAAAAATATTTTTATATAATAATAATAATGAGGCCGGGCGCGGTGGCTCACGCCTGTAATCCCAGCACTTTGGGAGGCTGAGGCGGGTGGATCATGAGGTCAAGAGATCGAGACCATCTTGGTCAACATGGTGAGACCCCGTCTCTACTAAAGATACAAAAAATTAGCTGGGCATGGTGGCGCGTGCCTGTAATCCCAGCTACTTGGGAGGCTGAGGCAGGAGAATTGCCTGAACTCAGGAGGCGGAGGTTGCGGTGAGCCGAGATAGCGCCATTGCACTCCAGCCTGGGTCACAAAAGTGAAACTCCGTCTCAAAAAAAAAAAAATAATAATAATGAAATACATTATAAAACTGGAGGAAGACATCTATATTCATGCTCATCTAAGTTAGTATTGGCTCCTTTTCCTTTCCCTAACTAAAAAACTATAGAAATAATGGATAAAACATATATTTAAGATGACTTTTAGGACAGTAAAATGATTTTGTATGACACTACAGTGGTGATGTGTGTCATTATATATTTGGCAAAACCCATAGAATGTGAAGCACCAAGAATAAACCCTAATGTAAACCATGAACTTTGGGTGGTGATGTACCACTGTGGTTCATTGGTTGTAACAAATGTACCACTGTGGTGCAAGACGTCAACGGTGGGGAGGCTGTGCGTGTGTGAGGATAGGAGCTTATGATAACTTCATTTCCACTCAAGTTTGCTACAAACCTAAAACTTTTCTCAAAAATACACTTTATTAAATTTTGAAAACTATAAAATCAATAGCCAAATTATACCCATATTCAAAAACAAATACAGACCTCAAAGTCAGATTAGTAAACTAGACTTGATACCACCATTAACCAGTGTGTATCCGATTCTGGGAAATGTGGTTTCACACTGCCCAAAGTAGGGATCTGAAACAAAGATCCTTTTATAAAGCCTAAAATCTGGAGGCATTTCAGCACCTAAAAAAGCTGTATAATCAGCATAAGGAAGCTGCAAGGATGCTTACTTTCTGCCCGTGGTCACGATGACGGGAGAAAAGAAAAAAAACAGCCAAAACAGCCACCTACAAAAAATCAAAACTCAAGATCTGTTTTAGCCCTGCTCAATGATTCCACTACGCACTCCTCTGTAATCCAAAAGCAAGAAATCAACATGAAAACTGGTTCAGGAGCAGAGAAATCCTTTTTGAGCCCTGACCAAAAAAAAAAAAAAGAAAAAGATACTTGATTAAGATACTTTTGCAATATAGGGCAAATGGCACACAGAATTCCTTAAGGGAAAAAGCAATTTGCAATGAAAAAAAGATACCTGTGATGTTTAATTATAACATGTAGCAGAATACTTTGTTTTTCTACCAATGTGGGTGATAAAAGAATGAGAATGATAATATAAAATTAAGACAAAAAAAAAGAAATCCAGAAATAATAATTTTAGAAAGCTTGCTGTATTCACAATAAGAATGCCATCATTCAATCAAACACAGAATTTGAGGAATTACCTCTGGATTACATGGTATTTGATGCTCCAAGAGGTATAAAATGTTTGATGTATTCATTAAATGTATTATCAAAATAGTATATGATCCAGACTTTTCACAAACAGAAAGTGAGAAGGTTAAATTATCAAGATAAACTTCTAGTATAATAGTGGCATTGCCTGAAGTATTTAATGAAACACAGCATTCGGAAGTTCTCAGCTCACGAGATTTCCATGCCTCAGAAGTCCAGTGATTACAGCATGTTCTTATGAAAGAGTTTATCATTCTTTCTTACAAAGCAGATATGATTATGTTGGTAACATTGCTTTTCTTTTCTTTTATTGTGACAATAATACTATTGCAAATATTTGAACATGCATCGCATCTGCAAAATCCACAATATGTTGTCCATAGTGTTGAAACCCTGCTCTTTAACAGTTTTATAGGAAAAGAAAGCTAAATACTTTCTTGTTTTTAACATAGATGATAAGAATTTTTTGGATAGCATTGAAGAGTTCAAAAGGTGATATAAAGAGTTTTGTCTGTAGCTTCAGTTAAATAAAAGTGGTTTCTTCTGAGAATACAGTACAAATATGTTTGTATGATACTGGTTTTACAAATCATTGACTCATAATATTCCATCTTATTTTTACAACGTGGTGGTTGATCCCATGGTTCGACTTAGATTTTAAAATAATAATTATTATTGTAAACAAATGCTGAATTCTAAGGAAACAAAGGAAAACCCAGAAAACCCATTAGAGATTTCAAAGGAGTGAATGAAATATAATCTTTGCAAATAGAGTAAGCAGAGGAGATCAAAAGTTGACAGTTCAAGAGAAATGTTGGGGTTAGATTGTTTTAACTATTAGGATACTGGCAGATAGTGCAATGAAAGCCCCAAAGCTTACTCCCAGCTTTTAAGCAACTCATTGCCTAGTTCACTTGACTTCTCCATGTTCTCTTTCTGCACCAGCATGACACAATTCTGTGATTCACCAAAAGGAACACCTTATTCCAACAGTGAAGGGTCTGTGAGAGACCACGTGAGCATGAAGAGGAGTGTTCAGGGAAGTGTGTAGGACATCATACGTTGGCTTTCTCCTATAACCCCATGTAGAGATGTGTCAGTTTCTCCTATAACCCCATGTAGAGATTTATCAGTAAGTATTAGAGAAAATGGGTAGATAAATCTACATTTCATTAGATTAGAGAAAGTGTATATCAAGGAGGAAGACCCATTTCCCATTTACCACCATAGATGAAGTAAGAGAGCAGAATTTTATAGAGATATAAGTATACAGAGGGATAAAGAAGTCAGAAAGTAGTACATTTAACAAGATGTATATGCAAAGCTGATTAAAATATTGATAAACTAGAGATATTATTCACTTTAAAACTGGCAGTTAAAGTCCTTTGGCAGCTTGATCCAATTGCATTTGAAGTATAATTCTATTTTAAATAATTGATTGAGACTAATATTCAGAAGTTTATTTAGTATGTACTGTAAGCAATGTTAGAGCTCACCAAAGCTCAGAACTATATCCCTTGTTTAATTTCGTTGCTGATGAAAATATTATGCCTTAGATTAAAATTTCAAATTATTGTAAAAGCTAAGTTTTCAAGTGAATGTAAAGAATGTGAAAATTGGTAGTTTCACACAGCTCTAATGCCTTTCTATGAGTGAAAGGATGAGAAACAGATTCTCTCTATTTGATTATCTATGCATTTATCATGTCTTGTCTGCGTTTTTCCTCTGAGCACCCTACAGAGGACTGTACAGCTAAAAGGTTTTCCATTATATGTAATTTGAAGTAGAACGAATGATATGCAATCATATACAATGTGAGAAAGATTATGACCATCTCCAGAGAGACTCACATTTAGCCTCAATTTACTCCCAGAAGGCGTGGGACAGACATCCTCAGTAGTATTCTGAGGGTCAGACTGTGGAGAACGAGCCAGCTTTCCTGTTACTTCAATAGGAACGTGTCAGTCCTCTGCTAACTTGCGTACGTTTTATGCCCACACATTATAGATTTAACTGGAAAAGGAGGCAAAGCACCAACCGAGCACAAAATGGCTCTAATTATTTTCCCATTGTATTGTTTCCCTGCTATGTACCTGAATTTCCAGACATTTTCTGGTTTCCATTTACACAGAAATACAAGTGGGTATAAAAGATTAGCCATTCCTGGGAAGCCTGGTGCTTTAGAAAAGTTAGGTTTTGTTTTGTTTTGTTTTGTTTTTTGGCTATAAGGAAGAAAGGCATGCTCAAGTTCTTCTAAGAAAAACATGGTGGTATATTTAGTGTGAAGAGATAGCTTCATCTATGGCCTGGCTCTTCAGAAACTTACTATTTCTTTTTGCTTCTCAGGGTGTCTATGCCAACATCCCTGGAACAAATATTATCTCTTCCTGCAATTCTATTGTCTGCTGGTGTTGCTGGTAGAGCTACACTAAGTGCTAGGCAGGGACTGAAGCTGCAATGGGCATGGGAGCTTACTCTAGGGAGTGGCTGGCTGGGGAGATTCTGATGATCTCTAAGCCTGCAGCTCTGAGCTCTGAGTTGAAGTTCTGCTCTCCAAAGTGAGCATGACTCAGAAGCATTTTTGGGTCACCTGTCTTTGCTAGCCTTACCTCACTCTTCTCATTCTCTTAAGAGGTTTAGGAAGAAATGAAAATTATAGGGCTTGGTCTTGACATAGCAAGAACTGTGGGGAAGATCATTTGCTTTCTAACCTGATTTCTTCTTGTGACTTCAGAGGCTTCCTTAATTTCTAGTTAGAAATGTTTATCCAGCATATTTCATTATTATGTATTAAGTATCTGCCTTGAGCCAGTCAATGTTGGAGGCAGTGAGAAACAGTGATGGGCACGTCAGATGAAACCCTGCTCTGATGGACCTAGAATCCTAATGAGTGATAATTCATAACTATACTGTGTGTTTTCAGCTAGTGATTAATGCTTAAAAGCACTCATATCAGAATCAGGAACTTATTCTTCAAAAATTATGATAGATTCTCTTTGTATTTTTCAAATATTTTGGTGGTATATAATAGAGTCAGTTTCTTCAGGAGCACTCTAAGCTTGATTCCCTTTTGGAAAATACATACTACAAAGGCAACATTAGAAACCCCCATGATCCAATCACCTCTCACAAGGTCCATCCCCCAACATTTGGGATTACAACTGGGCCTGAGATTTGGGTGCCACACAGAGCCAAACCATATCAATGGTTAACTCAGCACTTGTGTTCCATACCTTTTCTTCTTGAGATCCCATTAAAAATATTAAATGAAGAAACATAACAGCCAAGGGAAAGGCAGAAGGACCCTTCCATGAAAAAAAATTGAAACAGATATCTTTAAGGAAAATGAGAAGGAAAACTTGTTGAAGGATGACACAGATTGGGAAGAGGATGCCCAGAGTGTAAAGGAGGAGATGGGATGGGCAGCAGGGCTCCAGAGGGCTACCAGGCTGTGCATTCACAGGTCAGAGGAGCAAAAAGTGGGTCCACCCACAGCAAGAAGGGGACCTACTGTGATCCCCCTCTCCATGAGCTACGTAGGAGGCTGAGGCAGGAGAATTGCTTGAACCCAAGAGCAGAGGTTGTGGTGAGCTGAGATCATGCCACTTCACTCCAGCCTGGTGACAGAGCGAGACTCCATCTGAAAAAAAAAGAAAACAATTTCGTAAGGTACTTATTTATTGTGTTTATCAGTTACTTTTCTCTAAACAATACTAGAATGTGAACTCTACAAAGGCAGGGATTATGTTGTTTCTTTTGTGTTGTTGACTGCTACAAGACATCAAACTGTGTTTTTAAGAATTGCATTCACATGATAGGTGATCAATCAATATGATGGGATAGATGAGTGAATCTAAACACTGTCAAATGATATATAATCAGTTCACAGTGCTAATAGAAGGATGACATGTTGAGCATAGTGCTTAGTTGGTGCTTAATAAACTTTCATTGAATAAAGAAACAATGAGTGAATGAATGAATTTTCAAAATGCCTACCACTCCTATTTGATGATAAGGTTTATTATCTATTTAATCTAATTATCCAAGACTCTCTGGTGTTAGTTACCCAATTTCCAAATATAAGTTAACTAGAAATAATAAGCTGTCTTTGCTGGGTATACATTTCCAACTAAATAAAATGAAAGTATATCCAACTATCAGAAACCTAAGACAAAATTAAACATTTTTTCGCTGAAATTTTCTCCCTTATATTTTCATTTAATAAAACTTTAATTACAAGTGTATATCTTTTATAGACTCAGTTTGTATCTTTTTTTTAAAAAGAAGGCACACATGTACTTTTCTAAAGCAACGTAGGAAGGTAGGAGATGCATCTGAGCTGGTGGTGGGGAGGCCTCAAGATGGCTGCCCATGAGCGGATGCCACCTGACAGATGCCAGTAAAGAAAGAAAATTAATTTTCAGATCCGATCCATTGCTGCAGGACTGAGAAAATTTATTTCAGGAGTTGAGCAACTTGTCATTGCCATTCCAGCAGTTCTGTTTACAGTTCTGACTTTCTTCAGTCAAGAGTCTGAAGATTTGGTACCCCAGGATATGCAAGTCTTCTGCACCTGTGGATTGGGTGTGATGAAGAGTCCCACTGTTCAGTAGCAGAGGCCTGTCAGAACAGAACTGACAATTTTTCCCTCTCATTTTGTGTGATGTGCCTTAGGACTAAGGTTAAAAAAAAAAGTTGTTATTTCTTCACAAAAAAATAAAACACAAAATTCTTTGGTGATTTCTGGATCTCAAGTGACAGTCAATTGCTCCCCACTGTTACTACTTACTTTTCTTGATCAAGTTACATTTTCGTATCATCTCTGCCTAGCTAGAGTGATAGCAATGGAAAAGTCAATCAAGATGGGAAAGAAGATTCTGACGCTTAAACATACTGAACAATTTATAACTTTATCATTGTCTGTAAGTCTATGCTCTCATGCTCTGGGGTTAATTTAGTCTCATGCTGTTATCACCGTGAAGACCAATGTCAGTGTGGGATTGAATTTTTACATTATTAAGTTGACCAACCAATAACCTCAGACCTACACAAATCAAGGACTCAAACCAGGCACAGCAGAAAGCCCTGCAGACAGCGCTCTTGATCAAGGGGCTGTTCCAATGAAGGAGTCAGCATGTTTCTGGAAGTGAAGGTCAATGTGAATCCCACATGGCATGAGGACACCATGTATCCCAGCATATGCATTGCTTGGCTGAGGGGTTTGGCTTCTGAAGGCTTTGTTCCTAGTACTTTTGGATTCCTCAAGTGGTCCAGGACTGCTGTGCCACTTCAATGTAAGCCCAATTTTGCTTAGCATGGTCTCAAGCCAATCCTTAGAAACCTTTTGTTTCTGGTTCTAGTAAATAAAGGGCCCTAGGGGACTTAGATTAGGGAAACCAGGTGAATGTCAGTGCTTATCTGATGAAAAATGCCTCCTTCTAAGGCAAACTCTTCCTTCTTGGTAGCCAGACTGCTTGTCTGTGTGTGTGTATGTGTGTGGGGTGGGTAAGAGAGGAATCTAGCATCTTTAAGCTACTGCAAAAAGAAAAGGCAGTTCCCATTTAGAGTTTGGTTATAGAAAATGAGATGAAAGGAAAATAATTATTTAGATAATCTTACACACTTAGGCAATAGGTTCCTTAAAGCACGGGAGAAACGTCTCGTTTATGTAATTGTCTAATAAGTTAGACAAAAAAAGATAAAATCTGATACATGTGTTTGAACTGACTGTGTATTGTAATCATGATAAAGCATTGCCTTGCAGAAAGCTACTGAGAAAGTAGACCAATGATACTTTCTTCTCATGTATCATCTTCCCTTAAATGTATTATTTGTGTAAAGTGAGAAAATTTCCCATTCTTTTGAAAGAGCGTGTTTCCTTCTTTTAACAGACAGCAGTCAGAGCCTAACAAGAGAGCCTGTCTCAGCACAGCTGTTCATCCCAGTTGTGCTTAGTGACATTTTGGAGCCATGTCCTGCCACTTTGGTCTATGGGAAGACCCATGTTGCTTTTTCTCCCTTGTAACTCTAAGCAACCACATATTGTGCAGAACTTTCTAAAATCGTTACACATGGAGAAAAACTGAAGACTCTTTTCAGCCTTTTATTTGTAGATGTATCACAAACAAATATTTCAGCAAATATCCTCTACTTTAAAATTAAGATGAAACACTCTGCTATTTTTGGTTTTGGGGACATATTTGTTAACTTGTTTAAAAATGGCAATGCTACCTACATTTTTGCAAAATGTATGACAACAGAGATGTTGAATATATTTGATAACTATATTAATAGTATTTGGCAAGTGAGGATTCTGTGAAAAAACACAGCTATAAATTGAGATAGCACGAAACAGAACAGTCTACAGAAGGAAATTGCCAACATTCTATCAAGTTAGTGAAACCTAGCTGAATTTCGTTATAACTACTTATATGTTAAATAAAAGATTTTTCTTTTTAGTGAAATATTACAAAAGAAACCCTGTTTTCAGGGTCATTTTGCAGAGTGCTTTTCTTGAACTGATATGCATGTCTTTTTAAAATGTTTGGCTTCAGTTTTCTTATACAAGTTGAGCTTTATCATGACATTTTGATTAAATATATAGGTTTAAAAGGTAATTGGTTTTGCAGTGTCATTCCTGGAAAAGATATAGAAAAATGTAATAATTATTCTTACATTAATTGTACTATGTAATAAAAGAATTGTTTATTGCAAATGCTACAAATCTGAAGACACATCTATTGAATAAGGCCGTACAAAAGCTAACGTCTGTTTTAGCACTTAAAATTGTCTAAAAATGGATAGTATAATAATAAATCACAACCTTATCTTACACTAAAGACTTTCATTCTGAAAGATATGTAAAACTTTTTAAAGCTTCATGAAATCCAATTTTTCATTTTCCTATATATAAATAATAGTATATTTGGAGAAGGTTGTAATGTTTATTCCACTGTGACTGTTAAAGAGACTGTTTTATTTTGGATCTGATCATACTAGCTGTTCTTTTGTGGATACATCAGATGTTTGCAATTAACTTTTTTATTATTAAATAAGACCACTGATGTTTCATTTGGAATTAGTTATTGGGTATGAAATTAAAGAATAAAATTTTGTGAGTAGAAATTCTTTTAAATAAAAGTATACTATGAAGAAACCAATAAAATAGAAGTGAGTCGTATCTATTAAATAGAAATGATACTGATAGGAGGCAGCCTTGAAATGGTATCAATCATTTCAGTACAATGGTTAATATTACATTTGTCATATTAAAAAGAAAAATAATTGGAGATGAGTATTTAAGCCACTAGATTAGTTTTTTCAATAGTTTTAACTGCTTAGTGATTAATCTATAATACACAACTCAGATAATTGTAAACAACCTCGTATAGATTGCTTTGTCAAACCTCAGAAGTCAGCCCCTATCTTTTTAAAAGTACACAAAACATTACCAAATTTTGAACAAAGTAATTTAAAGCCTGAAGAGGAATTTCTTCAGGAATGTCCTCTACCCATACAATTTGCTTCTGTTGATGTTAAACTTGATGTTTACATGTGCACATCGCAAGGGGCATAGGGTCTTATTTGTAAAATCATTGCCGATGGCATAGTATGTGCATTTGCAATGTATTCAATGGCTTACAAGTTCCAGTGTCTCTAACATAAATAACCCACAGGAAGATGAGCTCTTCTATGCGTACGTGTCTTTTTAGGTAGAAAACCAAAAAGATACTTTCCTTGTGCCCTTTCCTTTTTGTCTGAGAAGCAGATGTTAATATTTTATATACAATTTACCTTAACCGATAATTGGCAATAAAGATAAAATAATTTACTGTTTCAGGATTCCTCTGTGTTAACTAATTAAACCAGCAGCAGGCCTGGAGCACAGGACAATGGCAAACTTCCAGCTGAATTAATTTTATGGAAGACCAGCTGAGTAATTGGACTCCAATTACAGGCAGTTTAGCTCCATCATCACCTTCATACATAATTAAATGGAATTGGTTGATACAGCTTCTATTTTTATGAGGGCGCTTACCCGCTTTCTGAACCCCACTGTGACTTTGGATTCAGGCCAGTCAATTATTAGTCATTTCTCTTTCAAATGGAAATGCTTTGGATTAGTCATATCTTTTGTAATGGTTGCATTAAAAAATCTCTCTCTTTTCCAAAGTTGTGGTATACTGGAATCTCTATGATTCCATGTAGATGGCATATTCATTTATATTGGAATATAGTCAGAGGAGTACCAACAGGTCACAGCTACATGAATCTGAAGGTTTGCTGAGATGACAAACTGTGTCATCTCAGTGGCAGAGAAACCTGGTACTTTTCTTCAGGATGGACCTTTTTTTATTCACCTATTTTTGCAAAACCTCATCCAGAAATCACTATGTTTATTTTTGCAAAGTTCAGGTAATTTGATTCTCTTGAAAGAGACACTTACTATGTTTTGGGCAATACCTAGCAATGCTATATAAAAATGCTGTGTATGCGAATATTCTATAAATAAATTTCCATGTATATATAATGATGAATTGATTATGAGGTTTTGATTTGCATGTGTACAAATTTCCATTGTTTATTATTGCAAATATGTACTCAACTGAAAGCATATTTATAGTATAATAAATTTCTGAAGACATACCATTTATTAGGTTTTATTAATCAGTCTGTAAGCTCAGATTTGCTTTAGATGTCTAAAAATCATTCCTGGTAAAGAGAAAATATATTTTTAAAATGGCAATTATTTTGGGAGAATAATAATAGTTAATGACGCTCAGAAAATCCATCAGTTTTAAATGTGGTGAAGCTGGCTGTAACATATGATAAGATCTTTATGTACAGGTGGAAATATTTCATCATGGTCCTTTGCTATTTCAACTCACATGGAAGAAAGCCCACTGGGTGTACTCCTTGAACCAACCAAATAGACTCAATCAAAAACACACATAGCATCGGCAAACATCAGAGAATACAAAGAAAGAAAGTTCAAGAAAATGCATCTCAAGGGCTCTGTTTGTACAGGTCTGGCCTCTCGAAGATTGAGCCATTCTTAGACCTTTTACTGGAGAGGCTTTGTGTAACGTACTGCCTAATGGCTCGGCTGTTCAAATGTGATACAGTCCATTATGACAGTAGGCCATGCTACCTATGTGCAGACGGCAAGACAGAACTGAAGCAACAGTCACATTTCCAAGCCAAACAAACTTAAAAATTAATGCTGTGAAGGGGAGAACTGTATTCCAAATCTCCATGAACTGTTACCGGTGCCAAATTAAATGACTATCAAAGGAGCAATGAAGAAGTATTATAGGAAATAAAAAGGGAAGGGGAAAAACTCCTTTAGGAGTTGAATAATTTAATGGAGGGAGGGACGCTTCCACCTGAAACTTCATTTGCAGCAACTTCTGGGAGTCACAGGTGTTTTAACGTGTTCCCTCAACCACTCGTTCAATCCCTTGCAAATTGTTGACCTTTAGAAAATTGAAGGCAATTCTCTAGTCAAGACGAAGTACAAACAGAGGGTATAAGAGCCCCTGATTTCAGCGAGTTTGTAATCTTGTGGAGGAATCGTGACACATGCTTAGTATTATTAATGCAAAGCAAAGATCTTTATGTAAATTTCTTAGAGTAAAAACCATGAGCCTTTTGAGTTCAGAGGCAGAAAAATAAAAAAACAAATCTAATCGTTCTCTCTGCTAACATGATAATGCCCTGATGTACTATTTGTAGCCTGGCATTTTGCTCTCCAAAAAGTCAGAATTATTCATGCCCTATGTCTTATAGAGTAAATTGTGATAGAGTTTAGAGAACTGGGACTGGAAATATCTCTAATAATTATGTGCTTGCTCCTTACAGAAGCACACATTTTATCTAGTACTTCTAATTATATGGTAGTGATGCGTAAGTATTACTAATTACAGGGAAATGCTTGTCGTGCATATACCATTTTCTTGGTTTTCAGTTAAAAGAAAATGCCCACCAGGGTAAGAAATAGATGTTGGAAGGCAGCATACTGCTGCCAATGTTACGTGGCTTTCAAAGCTTTCACTGATTTTCAAATGTAGTTATTTCAGTTTCCTGGTTTGCAAATACATAAATAACCAATCGTGATGGTGTTCACCTCATGTGTTTTATGCAAATTCCTAGTGTTGCAGGTTCAAGTAGAAATATTTTACTTGGCATTAATTGAATAAGATGTAAAGGTACAAATATGCTTAACATAGACTCAAAAATAGGCATTCCTTTAGGGCCCACTGAGGTATGGACCTAACTTAAATCCGTTTACCTTTTAGTTTTTAAAATCATTAGATGCGTATTGTTACAGAACAAGACATGAAAAATTTGTGAAACTTCATATATAAAATTTAAATGTGTGTACTTAAAAATATTAAGTTCCGGCCTTGGCGGGAGGGGATGGAGGCGGCCGCGGCGCCGGGGCGGGATGCACCGGGGAGCACGGCGAGTCAGCCCAGCGGCTGCGGAAAACACAACTCGCTGGAGAGGAAGAAAGGCCAAAGATATTATAAAAGCAGCTCGGGAGAGCCTTGCGAAGATGATTGGTGGGAAACCTCAAGACATCATCTTCACTTCCGGGGGCACCGAGTCAAATAATTGAGTAATCCATTCTGTGGTGAAACATTTCCACGTAAACCAGACCTCACAGGGAGACACGGGTGTGCACCACAGCCCAGTAGATGGGCAAAGCCCCATTTCATCACTTCCTCTGCGGAACACGACTCCATTCGACTACCCCTGGAGCACCTGGCAGAAGAACAAGCAGCAGCGGTCACCTTTGTCCCGGTGTCCAAGGCGAGCGGAAAGGCAGAGGTAGACGACATCCTTGTAGCCGTCCGCCGGACCACACGCCTCGTGAGCATCATGCTGGCCAACGAGACCGGCGTCGTCATTCCTGTCCCTGAAATCAGCCAACGCATTAAAGCCCTGAACCAGGAACGGGCAGCTGCCGGGCTGCCTCCCATCCTTGTGCACACGGATGCTGCACAGGCCTTGGGGAAGCGGCGCGTGGATGTGGAGGACCTGGGCGTGGACTTCCTTACAATCGTGGGGCACAAGTTTAATGGTCCCAGGACTGGCGCACTTTATGTACGGGGGAATTGGTGAATGTACCCTTCTCTACCCTATGCTGTTTGGAGGTGGACAAGAACAGAATTTCAGGCCAGGGTAAGGCAGAAAGTTAACTGGCCGTGTCATGTCTGTAGAGCAGTGACATTGTGAAGAACCATGGCACCGTTTCTTTGTCTCGTGGGGGGCTCTGTAGCAGAGTCCATGCTGCTGCTTTGTCACAGCTGGCTCCACTGACTGATTTTATGCTGAGGACTCACGGGACCTGCAGTCTCTCTGGCAATGAAGGAAATCTCCGTTTCTTTTAACTGCTTCAAAGCATCCAATTCCCCTTGTAATTTTGGCCCAGCCCACTGGTGAGAGAACTGTTGGACCCTTCATAGCTGAGGCCTGCTGCTGTTTTAACTTCGGGGATCAGCAGGGCCACACGGAAGCACCCTGGTCTTCTTTCTGATAGCTCCTGTGTACCCTCTATGTACAGTGACATGTTAACTGGGAAATTACTTCTTGCCCCCACTATACTTTTTGTTAGAAACTTCTTACCAAGAGAGAGAAACAGGAGCAGCATGGGGATGAGTTCCCTGGATTTTCTTTTTGCATTGTGTATCCCACACAGTGCTGAGGAAGCTGGCAAACTGACACAAAAGTGCCCAACCAAAGCCTGTCCTTTCTGGCCAGTGGACCAGGAAAGGAGCGGCCTAGCAAGACAGAAGACCTTCAGACAACAGCCGCTTTCCTCCAGCCAGGCACTGCAGAGTAGTTGTGCTGCCGCGCCTGTCGACGCTGGAAAACATTCAGCGGGAAACCCAGACTTCCACCAATACAGGCTGTCACGAGGCAGTCCACATCCTCACCAGTGTGTCAAGTAGGCCAGGTAGAGAACCAGGACTTCCACCCCCACCATGGTATCAGCAGAGACCATATAGGGATCTTAGATCCACACGTGTCAGTCATAAGGAGCATCCTCCCGTTGGGTGTCAGCAGCAGCCAAGTAAGAAATCTAGACGTCGGGCGGGTGCAGTGGCTCATGCCTGTAATCCCAGCACTTTGGGAGGCTGAGACGGGTGGATTGCTTGAGGTCAGGAGTTTGAGACCATCCTGGCCAACATGGTGAAACCTCGTCTCTACTAAAAATACAAAAATTAGCTTCGTGTAGTGGCACTTGCCTGTAATCCCAGCTACTTGGGTGGCTGAGACAGGAAAATCGCTTGAACCCGGGAGTTGGAAGTGGCAGTGAGCCAAGATCGCACCACTGCACTCCAGCCTGGACCACAGAGCAAGACCTTGTCTCTTTTTTAAAAAGACAACATTAAGCCGGGCGCAGTGGCTCACACCTGTAATCCCAGCACTTTGGGAGGCTGAGGCGGGTGGATCACGAGGTCAAGAGATCAAGACCATCCTGGTCAACATGGTGAAACCCCGTCTATACTAAAAATACAAAAAAAAAAAAAAAAAAAAATTAGCTGGGCATGGTTGCACGTGCCTGTAATCCCAGCTACTCAGGAGGCTGAGGCAGGAGAATTGCCTGAACCCAGCAGGCGGAGGTTGCAGTGAGCCGAGATCGTGCCATTGCACTCCAGCCTGGGTAACAAGAGAGAAACTCCGTCTCAAAAAAAAAAAAAATTAAAAAAAAAAAAAAAAATATATATATATAAATAAAAAGACAACATTAAAGAAATAAAATAATAATAAAAAATTAAGTTCCCCTGCCTTTGTTTATTGGATAAACAATAAAGCTTTATTATTATAAACCTTTTTAACAATGCTATTGGATATTTTAATGTGATGTTTATGTGTTGTGGTGTTTATTATTATACACAGTAATTTATTTTTATATTTGTGTGACATTCTTCACAATTTATGCTTCTACAGTTATTTTACTTTGAAGGGAAGGATGAAGCAGTATAAATAATCATTACATTCAGCTACTATACTTTTGTTGAAGTTCAGGAAATAGAAAACTCTTAGGGACTAAGCAAATTTTCAAAATTATTGCATGTAATTAGCCCAAGATTAAAAAGAATTTTTTTTGTCTCTTTCCCAGTGAAAGATTAGTGATGTTTTAATTAATTTACTGGCACTCAGCATAGAAGAAGTTATAAACTCTGAGGAAAGTAAACCCTTTGAAACAATTTCATTAGTGTAGATTTTCAGAATCTGTATTTAAAAAGAGACATAGTAACTTAAGACTTTCAGAATCTGTATTTAAAAAGAGACATAGTAACTTAAGACTTTCAGAATCTGTATTTAAAAAGAGACATAGTAACTTAAGACTATAACATATTAAGTACTTCTCCTCATTGTGGTATTTTCCATTAAAGAGAAATAAGACTACCTATGCATATTACTTATCTCTTCCAAGACAGTATTATAAATATTTCAATGCCTTAACTTTTAAAAAAAATCGACACATGTATTTTACATATGTATGGGGTGCATGTGATATTTTGTTACATGTATGGGATACGTAATGGTCAAGAGACGGTGTTTGGGGTATCCATTACTTTGAGGATTTATCATTTCTTTTTTTATTGCATTTTAGGTTTTGGGGTGCTTGTGAAGAACATGCAAGATTGTTGCCTAGGTACACACTTGGCAGTGTGATTTGCTGCCTTCCTCCCATCACCTATATCTGGTATTTCTCCCCATGCTATCTCTCCCCAACTCCCCACCCCCTGCTGTCCCTCCCCTATTTCCCCCAACAGACCCCAGTGTGTGAGGATTTATCATTTCTATGTGTTGGGAACATTTAAAGTTCTCTCTTCTTGCTGCTGTGAATTACACAATACGTTGTTGCTGTGTATAGTCACCATGAAATCCACTTTTCTAGTTCCCACATATGAGTGAGAACATCAATGTTCTCACGTCAACTCTTTTTTTTTTTTTTTAATTTTTTATTGGATTATAGGTTTTGGGGTACATGAGCAGAGCATGCAAGACAGTTGCGTAGGTACACACATGGCAGTGTGCTTTGCTTTTCTTCTCCCCTTCATTCACATTTGGCATTTCTCCCCAGGCTATCCCTCCCCACCTCCCCCTCCCACTGGCCCTCCCCTTTTCCCCCCAATAGACCCCAGTGTTTAGTACTCCCCTTTCTGTGTCCATGTGTTCTCATTTTTCATCACCCACCTATGAGTGAGAATATGCGGTGTTTCATTTTCTGTTCTTGTGTCAGTTTGCTGAGGATGATGTTTTCCAGATTCATCCATGTCCCTACAAACGACACGAACTCATCATTTCTGATTGCTGCATAATATTCCATGGTGTATATGTGCCACATTTTTCCAATCCAGTCTATTATCAATGGGCATTTGGGTTGATTCCAGGTCTTTGCTATTGTAAACAGTGCTGCAATGAACATTCGTGTACATGTGTCCTCACGTCAACTCTTAACACTACGAGGTGAATGTCATTGTTCCCATTTCACCGGGGAGGAAACTGAAGCTTATGGAAGCAAGGTAACAGATGTATGCACAATGGGTATAATTCTGACATATAACATTGAGGTTATAAGGCCTATTCTAACCACTGTACATGAGGCAAAAGAATTTTATTAGAGTAATAAAAAATAAGGTTGTGCTGAAGTGCTGGGAAGAGTACTCATAACAGGATTACAAAGTTGAAGGACCTGCAGACAGGTTCGGTTTTGCAGAGAGGTGGGGGGAAGGGAAGAAGCGCGGAACTTCTCAGAAATGCCAAGGCAAGGAGGTGTAGAGGCTGTCAGGGAGAGAGGAGCATGTAAATGGCACGTTCCACTGTACAAAGTCCAGGACAGAAAGTGGATTACATTTATGAGGGAGATTTTTCTTACCTAGAATAAACAAAGTAAGGATATTCCTCTGGAAACTTCCTTAATAGGGAGAGTGCTTTCAAAGATTTTACACCATGGGTAAAATAATGATGACGACTCTCTTGAATAATTGTGATAGAAAAATGTGCAGTCCAATGTGTGCATTTGACTCTGCAAAATAGACATGTTTGTAGTATGTCACTGCAGTATGTCATTCTTAAACTATAGTGTACCTGTTTGTTACCAGAGGAGTTCGTTTAAAATTTCGTATTTTGGAGTTCCTATACCTACTCATTTAGTAAACTAAGATGTGGCTGACCCCATATCCTCCTCCAGCTTTTGTATTTCTTTACTCTTGTTCACAGAAAAATAAAAAAACATTTTTGAAAAAATTGTTTTCCTTGGGTGTTCTACTTTCTCATCTTCCATTCATTGTAAATTAATTCTACTTTAATTTCTAACTTTACTACTCCATTGAAACTCTCCAGTTAAGATCACCAGTGGGCCAGGCGCAGTGGCTCAAGCCTGTAATCCCAGCACTTTTGGAGGCCAAGGCGGGTGGATCACGAGGTCAAGAGATCGAGACCATCCTGGTCAGCATGGTGAAACCCCGTCTCTACTAAAAATACAAAAAATTAGCTGAGCATGGTGGCGCGTGCCTGTAGTCCCAGCTACTCGGGAGGCTGAGGCAGGAGAATTGCCTGAACCCAGGAGGCGGAGGTTGCGGTGAGCTGAGATTGCGCCATTGCACTCCAGCCTGGGTAACAAGAGCGAAACTCCGTCTCAAAAAAAAAAAAAAAAGATCACCAGTGACCACTTGTTAAATCCCTTGAAACCATTTAAAATCAAATCATATAACCTTTCTCAAGGCATCATAGAATCAACTACTCCCTCTTTCCAAAAACACTTTCTCTGCTTGATTTTGGGAAACAATGTTCTGCTTTGCCTTAATGTCCTTGTCAGACAATTTATTTCTTGTCTTATTTTCTCAGCTTTCTTGTACCTATAAATGATATTATTATTTAGTTTTCTGTAATTTATGTAGATGAACTATCTCTCCAACTACAATATACAGGGAAAAGCTAATTTTTTTATTTCATATATAACAGAGAAAATAATGTATTCTAATAAGTGGTTGTTAAAGAAATAGTAATAAATACTATTGATTTGTTTACAATAGTTATAACCACATCATATGTGATTTCTATGGTTTGAACGTGTCCTGTCCAAAATTTGCAAATAGGATTTGGTGCCCTTGTATAGGGGATTAATAGAGGGAGTTTGTTCTCTCTTGCCCTTTTCTCTTCTACCATGTGAGGATGCAGCAAGAAGGACCTTACCAGATGATAGTGACTTAATCTTGGACTTTCTAGCCTCCAGAACTGTGAGAAATACATTTTTCTCTTATAAATTATCCATTTTCAGGGGTTTTGTTACAGCAGTCCAGAAATAATGAAGGCAGTGATCCTAAAGAGTTGTATATATTTATGATTGCTCTTTCTTTAAAGAATCACTAATGTTTAGTGGATAGAAGCCAAATCTCATATCTTTTAGATATTTATAGCATCTTTGCTTATTGAATTGTTGGTTCTTAAAAGTTTTGAAGTTCATAGTCGTATATGAGATACTTCTAATAAGAAATATATTGTGGTGAAACAAACGTAGTCTTTACAGTCAGAAAGACCTGGATTTATCCTTCTCAAATCCCTTCATACATAAATCTGGAAAAGTAATCTATCCTCATTGAGTCTCATTATCAGTACCTGAAAAATGAAGAAAATTATAGTAACTACCAAGAACATTATAAAGAATGGAGATAATATAAACTGCCCAGCTCATGAGGTGTCAATAAGCAACCACTGTTATTATTATTCATCAAGGGTGTCTTAAAAGGTTTAAGCAGTGATTAGGTAGGTCATGCCAACCTTAAGTAATATGACTCGGAATACATGATTAAGTATAAAGTTGATATGAATACAAAACTTGGGGATAGTTACCTGGAAACACCTAATTCTAACAAGTTGGATCAGTGTTCCAAAGTGTAAAAGCCAAGATTTTATTTCTCTAGGCAGAAAGACACTATAGCAGGGTTACAACACTTTTCATATGAGACGAGTACATAAGTTACAGCAGTTTTATCAGTTTCAGACTGCAGGATAAGGAAATTACCTTATTGCTCTGTAGGAGGGGTAGTGACTTTAAAGGGTCTTATCTTTGGAGCTGTTTGATCTGCCTAATAATTAACAGGGAAAAAAAGGGGGTAAGTTGTAACTGCATGCTACTTGACTCAGGCCACATAGCCATATTGCTTTCAAGGCTCAGAATAATTTAGTTCCAACAGCTTTAAGTTAGAATTACTTAATTTCATAGTCTCTAGTGGAGGAACAACATAATGAGGCATGAGTCCTTCCAGTATCTTTTCAATATACACACGATCTAGCACTCTCCCAGTCCCTGTGAGGTGTTCATGTTATGATGGGGAGTACAGTAACAATGATTAGTTTTTGAGTGCCTACTCAATTTTTGTGCCACACCACCTGCTCTGTGGCTTTGGACTAATTAATAAACCTCTTTATGTCTTAGTTTTCTCATATATAAAATGCAGTGGATATGTTGTCATGTTGTGGTGAAGAATACGTTATTTATGTTAATTGGTTACTATAGTGTCTGGGAAATAATGGGTGTACCACAAATGTCAGCTGTTATTATTCTGTTTCTTATTTTAATTATGTGTGTGAAACTTTTGTTATGTATCTATCCTGTCACAGACTTTCTATGGAAAAGTAACATTTTTCTCATTTTAAGATGAGAAAAGACGTGAAAAGGTTAGTGTTTTGCTCAGGGACAGGGAGCAAATAAGTGATAAAATTGGGATTTGAACCTTAATCTGTATTACTTCCAAGCCTGTGCCTGCTGATAGTCTCAGGGTAACTTGTCGTTGTTATAGCTATCACTATCCACAGCCTTTTAAAGCAATGTTTTGTTTTGTGTTGTTTGCAATTACCTGTCCTTTTTTAGTATTTAAAAATATAAATATCCATTATTAAGGATTATCAGAGAGCTCCTTAAGTACAGCTATGAGCTCATTTAATCGTCACTTCTACACACATCTATAACTTAGGAACATGGTGTTGTAATTCCATTTCACAGAGAGAAACTGCATCTTAGATCAATAAAGAGATTTTCCCAAGGTCAAATAATAGTAGGTGTAATGAAAATATCAATAGAAGCTAAGGTGATTGTCTCATAGTTGAACACTTTACTAATGCTTTCCCTATGTGTTGTACTTCTCACATACTTGTCAAAGGATGATTTACACTTTACAGAGAAAGAAACAGGCTAAGGGAAACTGACCTTGCTCCAAATATTACACCATTTATGTGGCAGAATCAAGACCAAAATCCACATTTGCCTAATTTCAGTGCCCCTGCTTTATGGGTTTGCTATCCTGCTTCCTGCTTAAGTCCATGAACAAGTGCTCAGTTGAGACACAAAATGTTATGGAGCCTACGCCATAGATAAGCTCATTTTCGCCTGGAAAATTTGGGACAGGTATTAACTTTCAGCATCTTGTGTCGTAAAATAACTTCAGTGTGGCCCCCCTAGCAAGTCTGATTTAGAACACTGTTCTCTGTTAATGGGTCTTCCAAGAAGAGTCAATTGCTTCTGGCCTGCCAAGTACTTAAATGAATTGACTTGCTGGGTGAAGTTATTTTCTAATGTCAGGGTGTTCTAAAGGAGTAAATGAGGTAGAAAATGATAATGCTTAACCGTTGCATAAAAGCTGTCACGGTGACATCAGACCCTATCTTCAAGCTGGGTTTAGAGATTTTTCAAAATAGTGCCATTTACTGTCCTTTTAATGAAAAACAAAAATGATAGATATGTTTTTATGGCTGAAAAGGAGAATTATCCAAAAAATAAATAAATAATTATATTATATTTGAACATACCAGGATAAATCTTTTTAAAGAAGGAACTACTTAAGATTGAAGAGGCCAGCATAGAAAGGCCAACTGCAATCCCAAAACATTTAGTAAGTCCATTAATTCTATATTTCATATTTCCTAATAGATAGACTCACTCTATAAATTTGAATAGCCACCATACATTTAAAAAATACTGAAGGGATTTGGTTAGTTAAAATGCTATGGTAGCTCTCAATAAGTGCTTTCTTTCCTCTGATAATGCTAAAATGAAGTAGTTATTCAGATAAACATCAAAATGGCAAATTGTAGTCTCTTTTTTAGAAACCTGTTCTCTAATTTCTCTGTGTCCCTTGCTTCTATATCCATTAAATCAAGTCTACTTTCTCTAAAGTCAACTCTTGCTAAAAGCACTCAGGGGAGGATCAACTTGTAAAATGAATGGAACTATTATTCATTACTATCAAGTGTAAGTACAAAGAGCATTGAGAGAATACTCTATATTAAGAGTGAGAAGTGAACATACACACAGCTAACAACTCATCTTCACATTAGCAAATGGACTTAGATTTTGGGAAGGGGAATTGAGGTAGACGTGTATTTATTTTTCAGGCATAATAAACCGTGTGTGTGCCATGTAGCTTTAAAATACATCCAAGTAAGGCAATCTTGGAAAAATCAACATGAGATGTTTTATGGCGCCTTTGCATATTATTTTGAGGTAAATAAATCTGAAGACAAAACTATGAGAGAACTAAAGTGGAAGTCAAAACTCATAGAAGTCTGTCTTCTGTGAAACAACTTTACTATACACTTTACACTTCACATGGTCCCTAACTTCTGGTACTTCCTTTGATTAATGATATTTTTTATTTTTCTATGGTGATATGCATTTAATACAAATCTTACTTTGAATATTGAATTTTGATTCAAATTTTTATAACATGATCATAAAATAGTCTGTGTTAGTTTTACCCAAGTTTAGACTATTTTAAGCATTCTGAACTCTTTTAGGGGAGGCGAGGCTAAGGTGTGAGATTCAGTATGTCAGGTGTATTAAATGCATTTTTGACTTAACAGTATTTGTAATTTACCATTTGTTTCCCTGGAAATATAAAACCTTATCATACGTCGAGAAGCATCTGTATATGAAAATTACATGTAAATAACAACTGGGGCAATTAATTAGAGGAACTGGAGCAGCAGAGCATTTTGAGTATGTTATGAACCCACAGAAAACGTTCCTGTGTCCAAATGCTTTGATAGTAGGAAAGAAAATTGTCCCATGTTATGCCTTATTCTAATGTCAGTCCTGGGCTATCTGTCTGTGAGCTGTGCAATAACCAAATGTGCATGATCTGTTGCTGTATCTCAGCCATCTTCCAAGTTCCAGACGTGACATATGTGTCATTGCTTGACAGATTCCAATTGCTCTAGGCTCTAGGATATGCATAAGTCCATGTACTTGCCCTATTCCTTGGTACCAATTTCCCATAGCAGTCATCCATACATGTAAAGAAATACCTCAGACTGGGTAATTCATACAGAAAAGAGGTTTAATTGGCTCCTGGTTCTGTAGGCTCTACAGGAAGCATAAATCTATTATCTACATAGCTTCTGGGGAAGCCTCAGGAAACTTACAGTCATGGAGGAAGGCAAAGGGGGAGCAAGTCATCTCACATGGTGGGAGCAGGAGTGAGAGAAAGAGAGAAGTGGGAAGTGCTACAAGTTTTAAATACCGAGATCTCATGAGAACTCACAATGACGAGGACAGTACCAAGGAGATGGTGCTAAACTATTCATGAGAAACTGACCCCATGATGGGAGTCACCTCTCACCAGTCCCCATCTCCAGTATTAGGGATGACATTTCAACATGAAATTTGGGTGGGGACACAAATCCAAATCATGCCCACCTGTAACTGCAATCTTTTCCTCTTAGACAAATGTAGCAAGATCAAAACTAGCTGATGCTTTGTAGCAATAATTCTAAACTGACTACAACTATTTAAAAATGTTCAAGTTCACTTTATCAGTGGAAACAAATTATTTTAGGCACATTAAAAGCTAAATGTAACTTAGTAATGTATTGGGTCACCAAAGAGATGAACCAGGATTAAAGTTATCAGTGTCTCCTGATACCGTTTGGCTCTGTGTCCCCACCCAAATCTCATCTTGAATTGTACTCCCATAATTCTCACATGCTGTGGGAGGGATCCCATGGGAGATAATTGAATCATTCAAGCAGTTTTCTCCAGACTGTTCTTGTGGTAGTGAATAAGTCTCACAAGATCCGATGGTTTTTATCAGGAGTTTTTGCTTTTGCGTCTTCCTCATTCCCTCTTTGCCTGCTGCCATCCTTGCCTTCTGCTCCTTCTTTTTTTTTTTTTTTTTTTTGAGACGGACTTTCGCTCTTGTTACCCAGGCTGGAGTGCAATGCCGCGACCTCGGCTCACTGCAATCTCCGCCTCCTGGGTTCAGGCAATTCTCCTGCCTCAGCCTCCCGAGTAGCTGGGATTACAGGCACGCGCCACCATGCCCAGCTAATTTTTTGTATTTTTTAGTAGAGACGGGGTTTCACCAAATTGACCAGGATGGTCTCGATCTCTTGACCTCGTGATCCACCCGCCTCGGCCTCCCAAAGTGCTGGGATTACAGGCTTGAGCCACCGCGCCCGGCCTGATCCTTCTTGTAAGATGCTCCTCCTTGCCTTCTGCCATGATTGTGAGGTCTCCTCAGCCAAGTGGAACTTTACATCAAATTAAACCTCTTTCTTTTGTAAATTGCCCAGTCTCAAATGTCTTTATCAGTGGTGCAAAAATGGACTAACACATCTCCCAAATCCCTGCCTTGCAAATGAAAACCTTATATTTAGACTTTAATAGGGTTAGTCTTTGAATAATAAGGGAATCCTGGCACAGATGTATCTGCCAAGAATAGCATAAAGTTCTGTCACGACTCATAGATGACGTTCAAGTTCCCCTCAAAACTGGCATTCAGATCAATGTGTTAATACTCATTTGTGTAAAACTTTATAATGTAAAACCAATATTCTTAGGTTGTAATAGAAAATTTGTCAATATGTGTATTTGTTTTCCTAAGCAAAAATGAACCACAGTTTGCTGAAGAAAAAAAAACAGAACCACAGATGTGGTGATTCCAATGATAGAAATATTCCTTCCTCTGGAATACAGTGATTTTCCTGCTCCAGTCAAAAGCATGTTCCAGGAAAGGCTGAGTTTTGGTTCCTTAAACCACTTTGTACTGAAAGACAGGCCATGCCATAGCACAGCCAATTCACTGGGAAGACAGTGGAACTTAAGGTAGCAAAAAAGCACCAAAGGACTTCAGATACCAGAAACAACATGTTCTTATTCAATGTCTAATGGAATTGTTTAATTTTATGTTGACTTGTTGGAAGGGAAGAAAAAAATACAGTCAAGGACTTAAATAGACAAAAGTGACTTTCTCTAGTTAAATAGAGAAAAGCGAAGTTTCCCAGTGCAATTTTTATAATATTTGAGAACATTTTAAGGAGGAACCCGACACATATATTTATAATAAGTTTAATTTTTATGTATACTTAATACTTCTTGATACTTTTAAAAGTAATGATTCACCCAATGTGATAAGAGTAAAAAGCACATTCCAATTCTAAACAAATTCAATAAATATTGTTAAAAAACAATTCAAAGTATTTCAGTCATTACTATAAAGAAAATAACCTTTAAAATTTTTTTAGTTGTATTTTGTCTTACAAAGGGTCACCATGTGGTTTACATGCCATAAATTATTTAAACGTATTACTTTTTTCCAATAGCCTAGTTTTTACACACTCTTTTGATGGACAGCAGCCATTATAGTTTAGTCCCTAAGTTAACTATCATTCATCTGTTTGTTAATTACTCTGGGATGTTATTTACAACCTTTTAAAAAGATTTTTCTCTTCTGTCCTCAATATTATAGTAAATAAATGGAAATTTCTTCTGTGGTCTATAATTTCCTTCTATTGTGTAACCCTGTGGCTATGAAGCTTTCAACTACGAAAAGGATTTATTTCTTCAGTAGCTAGTATATACTCTTTATGGTCTTTCACTAACCACTGAAAAATTAAAATATTGCATTTAACATAGATCCAATTTCAAGGCTACTTTTGATAAGACCGATTTGTGTGTTCTGAAAAGAATGTATTCAAAATATAAAAATTAACCTGCCATTGTGCATCAGTTTCTTTTTACTTATGTGTTGGTATTTTGTTTCTAATGAATAATTTTGAAGACGATAAGAAAATGTAACATTTAGGAAATAAATGAAACACGATTCAGGAAGAGGTAAATTTTTATAAATTTAATTATTCAAAATTACCTTTCACGTGGATTAGGTTTGTTTAAAAACTACTTGTCTTACAATTGCTTTTGTTCATGGAAGTATTGATTTACAGGTAAGTTTGCCACCTAGCACACTTTCAGATTGTGAGCTCTTTACTAGAAAAAAATATACATGAGGCCGAGACTTAATATTTCTATTAACTTTTCATTTAAAATTAACTATCAAGACTAACACTTCTGAAAGTTTTTAGAAAGGAATTTAAAAGGCCGGGCGCAGTGGCTCACGCCTGTAATCCCAGCACTTTGGGAGGCCAAGGCGGGTGGATCACGAGGTCAAGAGATCGGGCACCATCCTGGTCAACAAGGTGAAACCCTGTCTCTACTAAAGATATATAAAAAATTAGCTGGGCATGGTGGCGCATGCCTGTAATCCCAGCTACTTGGGAGGCTAAGGCAGGAGAATTGCTTGAACCCAGAAGGCAGAGGTTGCAATGAGCTGAGATCATGCCATTGCACTCCAGTCTGGGTAACAACAGTGAAACCCTGTCTCAAAAAAATAAATAAATAAAATAAAATTAAATGACTTCCAAAAAGTGGAGGCTTTTCATTTGTCCTATTTATTTGTTAGATTAGATGTCATGATTAAATTAATCAATAATTACACTTCCTTAAAAATACTAATGTGTGTGTGTCTGTGTGTGTACTAAGATATTCTTATTGGCATAATTTATCATATTAGGATATACTTAGGGATTATCTTCTCCTATAAATAAGTACACTAACCCATCAAACATGTGGGTGGAGAGAATGAGGAAAGGCCAGGGGCCAGAGGAAATCAAAGTTAACAAAGGCCATCAGCACTCAAGACCTGATTTCTTGTTTATCTTAATCACTGAATAGACCACAATTCCATAGCTTTAGTCAATGAGTTACATAACATTCTTAAGCACAACTTTAAAGAAGAGTCTTTCAAGCTTGTTTTATTCATTTAATTCACCATAAATTATGGAATTTGTGGCTCCAGAAATTCCTCAGACAGAATCTTTATTCTAGGAGCCCTTAATATGTTTATGAAATAATTTTTTTACATATTTAAAAACTTGATATTTCAGTTCTGTTTGAAGTTTAGCACAATCTCATGTAGTTCATTGAACAGTAACTTTTTTTTTTTTAGACAGAGTCTTGCTCTGTCACCCAGGCTGAAGCGCAGTGGTGGTATCTCAACTCACTGCAACATCTGCCTCCTGGGTTTAAGCAATTCTCCCGCCTCAGCCTCCTGAGAGCTGGGACTACGGGCATAAATTGTCCTAAATTTGGCAAGTGAGAGCTCCAAGGTTTGGAAGATATTTATAATAATCAAATGTATATATGACAAAACATGATGAGTTTGGGGGACATAAAGCTCTAAAATGTAGACCATATAATTATATATACATTATATATTTTATTTCATTTTCTTTTTTCTTTTCTTTTTTGAGATAGGGTCTTGCTCTGTCACACAGGCTGGAGTGCAATGGCAGCATCTTGGCTCACTGCAGCTTCCACCTCCCAGGCTCGAGTGATCCTCCCACTCCCACCTCAGCCTCCCAACTAGCTGGGACTATAGGTACAAGCCACCATGCCCAGGTTAATTTTTGCATTTTTAGTAAAGACAGGCTTTCACCATGTTGGCCAGGCTGGTCTCAAACTCTTGACTTTGTGTCATCTGCCTGCCTTGGCCTCCCAAAGTGCTGGGATTACAGGTGTGAGTCACCGGCCTGGCCTCTTTTCAAGAGAGTGGTTTTAGCTATGATTTCCCGTAATACCTGGGGGCCAAAACTGTGTTAATCATCAAATGGTACCAAAAAGAAATGGTTTCTACTTTTAAATAACCTATATTTTAATATGATACCAAAGAGTACCCTTCTAATCAATGGTATGATGAAGTCAACTAAACTGTCAATTTTTTTTTTTTTTGAGATGGAGTTTCACTCTTGTTACCCAGGCTGGAGTGCAATGGCGCCATCTTGGCTCACCGCAACCTCCGCCTCCTGGGTTCAGGCAATTCTCCTGCCTCAGCCTCCTGAGTAGCTGGGATTACAGGCACGCGCCACCGTGCCCAGCTAATTTTGTGTATTTTTAGTAGAGACGGGGTTTCACCATGTTGACCAGAATGGTCTCGATCTCTTGACCTCATGATCCACCAGCCTCGGCCTCCCAAAGTGCTGGGATTACAGGCTTGAGCCACTGCTCCTGGCCCTGTCATTTTTTTTTTTTTTTAAGAGGGAATCTCACTCTGTCCTCTATCATCCAGGCTGTAAATGCAGTGGCTCTATCTCGGCTCACTGCAACCTCCACTTCCTGGGTTCAAGCAATTCTCCTACTTCAGCCTCCCAAGTAGCTGAGATTACAGGCACCCACTACTACACCAAGCTAATTTTTGTATTTTAGCAAAGATGGGGTTCACCATGTTGCCCAGGCTGGTCTCAAATTCGTGACCTCAAGTGATCTGCCATCCTTGGCCTCCCAAAGTTCTGGGATTACAGGCGTGGTCCACCAGCCCCAGCCTAAACTGTCAAGATTTTTTGCAAGACAATTACTAAAAACAGCCATCATTACAAATTAAATTATAGCTGGGCATGGTGGCTGAAAAAATATTTTCTACCACGCCCAGCCTGAAAAAATATTTTTAAAAAAGACAAGAAAAACAGCTTGTGCTAGGTTTGATGTGTACCTGCTCTCTCAGTTACTTAAAAAGCTGAGGCAGGAGGATTGCTGGAGCACTGGAGTTCAAGGCTGCAGTGTGTTACAATCTCTCCTGTGAATCATCACTGCACTACAGCCTGGGCAATATAGTCAGACCCCAGGGAGGAAGGAAGAAAAGAAAAACAGCTTGTAGGTAGAATGTTATCCTCTGTAGAAAATTGTGTAAGAACATCTTATAATAATACACAAGGGCAGTACTGGCTTTTTTTCTTCTTCTTCTTCTTCTTTTTTTTTTTTTTTTGATATGGAGTTTCACTTGTCACCCAGGCTGGAATGCAGTGACTGGATCTTGGTTCACTGCAACCTCTGCTTCCCGAGTTCAAGCAATTCTGCCTCAGCCTTCCTAATAGTTGGGACTACAGGCAACCACCACCACGCCCAGCTCGTTTTTGTATTCTTAGTAGAGGTGGGGTTTCACCATGCTGGGCAGGGTGGTCTCAAACTCCTGACCTTAGGTGATCCACCCCCCTCAGCCTCCCAAAGAGCTAGGATTACAGGCGGGAGCCACCATGCCTGGCCAGTACTGGCTTATTAGTGAAGTCAGTGGGCTATGGAATAAGCAAGGAGCAAAAAAGATGCCAAAGAAATGATGAAAGATAGAAAAATAATCTTAAGGCCAGGCACGGTAGCTCACGCCTGTAATCCCAGCACTGTAGGAAGCCGAGATGGGATGATCACAAAGTCAAGAGATCAAGACCATCCTGGCTAACATGGTGAAACCCCACCTCTACTGATAATACAAAAATTAGCTGGGCATGATGGCACGGGCCTGTAGTCCCAGCTCCTGGGGAGGCTGAAGGAGGAAAATCACAGTCACCCAGTTGGTGAGTGGCAATGCAGGAAAAGAGCCGAGGTTTGGCTGACTCCAAAGCCTGTGCTCTTCCAACAATGCCACCATGCTCCTTAGAAGGGCCAGTGAGAGAATAATGGAAAGACAGGAGAAAAGAGAATGAGCCAGAAACAGGTATAGCTAGGAAAATAAGGCCGGAAAACATGAGGTCAGGGAGAAAGAGAAGGGAACCCCAACTTTTTATATACTTTTTATTTTTTGAGGCGTCATCTCACTCTGTCACCCAGGCTGGAGTGCAGTGGCATAATCTCGGCTCACTGCAACGTCTGACTCCTGGGTTCAAGTAATTTCTGTACCTCAGTCTCCCAAGTAGTTGGAACTACAGGTGCGCATCACCAAGCCCAGCTAATTTTTGTATTTTTAGTAGAAACAGAGTTTTACTATGTTGGCCAGGCTGGTCTTGAACTCCTGACCTCAAGTGATCTGCCTGCCTTGGCCTCCCAAAGTGCTGGGATTACAGGCATGAGCCACCACGCCCAGCCTCCAACTTTCTAAAAGACATGATCAAGGAGAGCTTTGGAATAATCCCACCTTGAACTTCACAGGGATTTTAGCTTAGGGGTAGGAGAACAATACAGAAACTCACGTTGATGACAGAGTCCTTGAATTTGATATGCAGCCGGTAGTTACAGATGGCAATGAGGGCATCGGCTGCCCGGCCCAGGAACTCTACTCCCTCGCCCTGCAGCACTGTGAAGGGGACCAGTCAAGGGGCAGAGAAACCCTCAGTCCAGAAGTGAGTGACCGCCTCATCCTCCTCTACAGCCTCTGCTCTGTGGAATCGCCTCTGGAAAAGCTCTGGAAATGGTGGATCAAGGCAGGAGAGGAGAGTACTCTCCACGGTGAGAGCACCAGGCAACAGCTGAAGAGGAAAGCTGCCTTTCCTTCCCTGGGGCCAACAGCTCCAGGATATACAGACAAACCCTCCTCCTCCTGAGACCACAGAGCAGGAAGCCAGAGCTCCACTACCAGATCCCCTTGAAGATATTTGGGGGAAGGGAGGATGTTTTTTTAACTGGACAGGAAGCCCCATCTATCCTGGCCCCCAACACCTCCTTACCTGAAGATTCTCCTCCTCCTTCACTAGTTCCTTGTGGGGGAACAGATCCTTGGCTTGGATGTACTCCAGGCTGGGGGGCCCCTCCTCACCCTGTAGGAAGGCCACAGTTCTAAGTCACCAAGCTCCGCTTAGCCCATGAGGTTCATTCTGCTCCCCTCCCCCACCAAGAAATCCACAGACAACCACACACACACCTCTAAAGGTTCTGGTCACCAGAGGAGGGAAAAGAGACCTGCCTTGGTTGGAGACAGGTAAGCGTGAAATGGAGAGAGTACTCAAGCCTATTAAGCCTAAGGAAAAAGTGAGGCCCCAGGAGGAATTGGGAACCTGCACTCTTCAAAGAAGGACTCTCCTATACAACCAACATTTCAAAAATGGAGGAGAAAACTAAGAAAAAGAAACACTCTTTTCCTTAGACCCATGTAAGGGTAAGGCAGGAATGGGGATGGGAAAGTGCTGTCCTGAGGAAAAGGAGCCAGGTGTGGCAGCTGGTTACAGAGAGGAGGGAAATCAGGCCCCTGTAGCCACTGAAGCTTCAATCTGGTGGGTGAGGGAAACACAGAGGAGTGGGTGGGGGGATTCAGTCCCACGCCTCTAGAGGGCCTTCACTGATGCTTTCAAAAGGAAGATGTGTTTGGGAGCTGGGCTTATCTTCTTGTTAGGCCCACACTGCTGACAAGTCCCCATTACCTGCCAAGTAACCTGCTCTGCCTGCTAATCAGAGGGGAATTCCTGAGGAATACCCACGGCAAGAAGGAACTCCCCGCCCAACCACCAGGGAGGGGACCCGAGGAGATCCACGGGCCTGGGAGGAGCCAGAAGACCCAAGGAGAGCCAGGGGGGAGAGAGAGAGAGGAGACCTGGCAGACACCCACGGGAAAGTGGGGGACAGCTGCGAGGAGAGATGGGGGAAGCTGGGAAGGAGCATCGGCCAGCGCGGGAGGAGGAGAGGACCGGGAATGATGCAGAGATAAGGAACCCTGCAGAGGCAGGGAAGATGGAGAAGAGAGGCTGTCTAGGGGACAGTCAAGGAGAAAAGGCTGGCATGTCAGGTAAGGGATGGAGTGGTGGAAGAGAGAAGGGACTGGAGACCTGAGCCAGCTCACAGAACATCTCTCGCTCCCTGACCAGCCCCCATAACATCCCTTGCAGCCTACTGGCCACATCCCACATCCCCAAGCAAGGATACAGCGGGATGGACCAAGATGGAGAAGCGGAGGTAAAGGGATGTACCCCTGCAGGGCGGGGCCTGGAGATCTGCAGTCAAGGGCAGTGGCTGCGGGGCCGGGACGGACCACAGAATTTCCATTCCTGGCCTTCGACCATCCCCGGCACCAGAAGACTGAAGCAAGTCCAAGAAATAAGAGTTAACCCACCTTCCCTGCCCCTAAACGTTCGGGGTCGGGCCAGGGGCCATGGGAAGGGGGATGGCCTGAAATCGAGGGCTGACCCTGGGGTAGCCTGTGGGCGCAAGCAAGCATCGGTCTCCTAGGCACCCAGAGGCAGGGTGAGCACTTACGAAGCAGCTAAGCATGGAGCTGGAGACGCGGGCGGTCAGGCTCATGGTCACGGGCGGTCTGGGCCAGCGCACATGCCCCCGGAGCCGCTGCGCTGCCCGCCAGCCCCGGGCGCCCGCCGCATCCCGGCTGTGGGGACCGCCAGGTGTAGCTGCGGCGGCCAGGAAGTGAGGGCGCTGTTGGCGGGCCCTCAGCACGGCTCCCGCACGCCTCTCCCCTCCTTTTCACAATGGAGCGGGCCCAGCTCCGCCCTCCAGCACTAGCGCGGAAGGGCGGGGAGCTGGGCGAGGGGAGAGCCCGGGAAGCGGCGGGAAGGCGGAGGCAGGGGCGGGGCGGCTCCGCGAGCCCCACCCACAGCCCCAGGCTCCTCCCTCCCCGGGACCCTGGGCCTTGTCCGAAGGCGTACCCCACTTCAGGGACCTTTAGGGGCTTTCAGGAATCTGGGCTATGGGACCGCCCAGACAGACGGCCTGGAGCAGAAAACAAGACCGCCTACATCTTCTCGTTTATCTTTTTCCCAGGTGGGCCAACCTATGCCCTCTTAGAAACCCATCCCATGCCCTCCCCTCCTCTCTTAAGTTCCCCCGACACCTGCTCTGGATCCCAAGGTGGAGCTCACCAACCCACAACCCATTTGCTTCCTCCTTTCACTCCAAAACCACTACCCACCATGCCCCTGCCCATCAGGGTCTTTCAATCCCATAATTGAAAGAAGGGATTGCTAAACCCTTCTTTCCCCTTAGGATGGTACCAGGTTAGTCATTCCACGCTCCTGGAAAGGGAAATGAGCTTTTATTCCAATACCCCTACCAAACCCAACTCCTTCAGCTCCATCTCTCCCTTGTTTCACATTCTGATCTCTGGGTAAGAAAGTCCTTCTTCAAGGAGAAAGGATTTCTTAGCCAGGGAAAGAGAAGAGCTGGAAGTATGGACCACAGAAGTTACACAAAAACGAAACTTGAAACTCAGGAGCAGGGGAGTAGAGAGAGTTGGGTAGAGGGCTAAGGAATAAGGAGCAGGAAGAAGGGGCTCAAAATATTACCAAGAGTCACAGAGGGAGCTCACTGGAACCCCAAACTTCCTGCACCTGGTAACTTTCAGACACCAGGGCTTTTGTCTTGTCTGGGGGAGAAGGGAGGAATAAAAGAAAACCTGACATTTTATTAAGCATCTACAATGAGCCAGGCAGTTTCTAACTACCTCACTAAAACTTTTCAAGCCCTCAAGAAGGAAACCTTATCCTGTCTTACTGGCGAGACTTAAACTTCGAGAGAAAGTATTCGGTTTACCTAAGTGGTGTGCTAGGATTTGAAATCAGATGAAGCTGACTCTGAAGCCAATGCTCTTTTCACACTATCCCAGAAGAGAAAAGGGCAATCTGTTGGTGGGAGCCCAAACCAGCAGGCTTTCTGAGAAGAGACCGAACCAATAATGCACACACCAAATCCACGTCTATGGAAGGGAGGGAGGGAAGGAGGAAATCCTCTCATCTACTGAATTCTTTAACCTGCCACTAAGCACAAAGGACACCCAAAAGAAACTGAAGATAACACCAGGTTAAGGGCCTGGTCTGAGCCAGGGCCTATAGCTCTCTAGGCCTTTCCCATCTCACTACCTCATCCTAGCTCTCAGGAACTACGGCGTTCCCTGGACTTGGGGTGAGAGAAGGGCAGTTACAATTAATGGAAAATTCACAGGATCATTGTAAACTACCTCTAGTGATATTCTGGGCACCCTGAAGATGCTATCCTGATAGATATTTAGTCAGCTGTCACCTGTAGTGGCTTAACGGCAGCACCCTGGAGCTGGAGAAGCCCCCCAGTTTTGGTGGAGTCACTCTTGATATAGCATCCACAGTATTCAAAGGACCCACCAAAAGTCCAAGGATCCTGAGATAAAGAAGCCCTGGCTTTTCAGACCAGAACACAGAGATCCTGCCGGGGACGCAAGAAAAAAGGAGGGCTGTTATGAAGGGTTAATAGTAGTGTGAGGAAAGTGTGAGGCATAGCACATGCAGAAAAAGATTTCTAGAAGCTTCCGGTCCCAGTGCTGAATACTGGCTAATGTTTTGCAATCTGAAGAAACCCTAATTTATCTCCAGGGCAGATGAATCTGTTTAGGAGCTGAACAGGGTAGCCTGGAGCTCAAGGTCTAGGAGAGGTGGGGCAGCTTCACAGAGAAAGACACAGGAATTACAGAAAACACAATGGCCTGAGGAAAGAAAGAGTACTCACCATTCTACCGTGGCAAGGGTCCTGGCTGCCTGCTTCTCACTGTAAGAAGACAGAGGAAAATAAAAGTAAAGAGCCCCATCAACATTACCATGGAATCAACAAATGCTACCCATCTACCTCTGACCTTCTCTACACCATATTCTTCTCCCTTGCAGAGACCCTAGTCTCTCCACAAGTCACCATACCAGAGAGAGGCAACGGGAGCTACATAGGGAGAAAGCAACAAGTGATTCTGCAGGGCATAAAGTCAGCCACGAGGTTCTGGAGCAGGAATGAGTGTCATCCAAGATTATTCACCAGAACTCAGGAGTCCAGATTCCCAGATGCAGAGGGAGAACACTTCTTTGTGGGACAGCAGAAGTGCCAACTCTGAAGAGACAAAGGCTGACCAACTTGGGCAAAGTGGCAGTGGCTGAAGGGACATGAATCCACAGGAATGTTTTGCCAGTCTCTGAGTCTCGGAGTAGTACCTACCTGACCTGTTTACTGGGGGCAGAGTCCAAAGTGGGACAAGCGTGGAGGTGGGGGGTGGGGGAGACCACAACCTGTGATCAGAGGGCAGCAGGGCTGCACAGGCACAGGTCCTGCTGAGTGTACTTGACACCAAGTTGGGTGGAGGTTATGGAGAGGAGCCCACACAACAGGAATAGAATCAGGCCAATTCAGACCTTGGAGTCAGCATCTGTCCAATGAGCCCAAGTAACAGGGATTTCAGGATGGGGCCTCCTAGGCTTACTTAGGAAGCCAGGCCCAGATTTCACTGACACTTTCCTTCATGCCTGCTATCCTCAGGGGAAGTACAGCAGAGCCCTATGGGAGACTGCGGGGATAAAAGCCTCCATCTGTGGTCCTGCCTACCTCCCAGTCCACAGTACCCTCTTCCCTAGACCACTTTCCCTCATGGGGGAACCCGCAAGAGGCAAGCCAGAGGTACTGCCTCACCGCCCACTGGCACGCAGCCCCAGGGAACGAAGGGAGGGTAGGAAGGACAAGGATCAGGCCTGAGAGGCCCAGGGTTTTCAGGCCTACGAGATCTGGTCCCGGGGGGCGGGCCAGGTTGGCAAGGGAACCCAGGTGCCCAGGTTCTAGGGGCGGAACTTAAAGACTCGGAGGCGGAGCCCCAAATGACAGAAGGCGGAACTCAGGAAAGCAGGTGGGGGCCAGGGCGGAGCCGGGCAAGACGTGGTCGCTGCGGTTCCCAGGCTCGCAGTGCAAGGGGCACGGTGACTTACCCAGGCGGCGTCCGCCCGACCGTCCGAGGCCGCGCTCTAGCCACTGCCGTCTCCCGCAGCTGCTGAGGCCGGGCTGTCCCGACCCCACCACGGTGCTCTTCGCCTCAACCAATTATATCTCTAGCCTGTGCCCGCCCTGGCCAATAACCACGCCAAGTCCCGCCCTGCCCCCCATCACACAGCCGCCGCCCTCACTCTCGATGGCACTCATTGGTCGAGACGGGCAGACGCCCTCCCAGCCTTTAGCCAATCGGATGCCGGAAGACAAGACTATATATGGAGGGAGGAGGCGCGGCGCCGGAGAGGAGACGCGACCAATGGGAAATCACAGCTCGTCCTTGCGGTAGCCAATAGGAGAGCAGTAAAGAGGGGGCTGCCGGCTACAGCTCTGGGGACCGGAAGTGGGGGCGGCTAGTCGCCTACTGGTAGCGCAATTAGAGGCGGGCATTGTAGGGTACAAGCCTTAAGCCACTTCCGGCGATGGACCCGCCCTGGAGGTCCTTCTCAAACAGATCCCCAGTGGCACCTCAGTTTATCCATTCCCGTTTTGGTTTCGCTGCTGTCATCCAGTCCCAATGCCAGAATAGGAGAAAAACCTGCAGGCTAGGAGAGAAGGGAGGGCTAGGCCTGAGGTTCCATCTTGGTCAACTCCGACTGGCTGGGATTTCCCCCTTCCTGTGTCTGGTTGGGTTCCTCCAACACTCACTGTGTATCGATAAACGACCCCGCCGTTCTTCACAACCTGCATTGTGCTGCTAGTCCTGAGTGAAGAACTCTCATCCGAGAGATGGAAAATCTGGATCTGAGACTGCCAGTAACTAGCTGCGGCCTCCTAGTCAGTAAAGGGAAGGGAGACCAGGACGCTCCCAAGGACCCAACTTATAGCTCCTCCCTTTCTTTCTTGTCCGGGGACCCAGAACAGACCACAAGACGGAGGGTGGCCGCTGGAGGTCGCCGTGGACCCGCGATACCACCAACCGACAGAATTGGAAAACAGTTGATTCAGATTCTCAGCTAATATTCTCAGGTCTGGAGTGGGCCTGAGCGCTTTAATACGAAGCCCCGGGGCCAATGGGTCCTCACCTCTCTGTTTATAGAACTGAAACTTCAGTACAGTTGGTAAGTTCCAGGAAGACGAGAACTCTGCGCTACTTTAACTCCAGGGTCCAGAACGGTCTGCAATGTAGCAGATGCTGTAAAATTTTTAATTAAATACTGAACTCCTGTAGGACAATGATTGTGTTTTTATTCATTCCTAGCACTTACTATAGTGTTTGGTGATTACAGTGGCTGCATTTGTTTAAAGTTCTGTCACAGGTTTTTTACAGTGTAGAGCTTAACCTGCCTATTCCTTTTCCCAGATCAGGAGAAATAGAAAGTCAGGAAGTTGCACACAGTTAATACCTTGTGTTTTCCCAAGGGCAGGTATGAAATCCAAAACTGCTGCAGAATTAAAGGTATGTACGTGGGAAAGATGGAGAGAGACCCAAAGGCCAGATAATAAAGGCAGGATAGATATGGTCATTAAGATGGAGAAGCCAGATTGGATTCTAAGCAGGGACTAAGAAGGGGAAACAAAGTAGAAAGTTTTCCCTACTCTCCCTTCCCTACTAAAAGCCAGAAGCCAACATCTACCATTAGCCTTTCAAAACTGGGTCCCAGGATCTTGGTCTCCAGGAGGTCATAAAGATACACACAGGGACACCAGAAGCCACCTACAGATTTATTAAACTTTATTTCCTCTGAGTCTCTGGGCAGTCAGCAGGATGTAAGGCGAAGTGGCAATAGCTGAAGGGGTCTGAGCAGAGCTGGTGCTGGGAGGGGCCGACATGGACAGGAAGAGGAAGAGATTTAAATATCCAGGGCAGAAAGCCATTAATGGGTCTCCTTCATCTGTTTTTGTATTTTGTGTAGCATCTCCTGCATCCGCCGGAGCTGGAATAGGCATAGGCATCAAAATGGGCCTTTTTGGAGAGTCCTTTAGTATTGGGGAAGTGCCCCAAATTTCTAATCCCTTAAGCCAGGACCTTGGTAGCCCTGAGGTATGATGGAGACTCTGGACAGAACCACCTATTGACCTATCCAGGACCCAAACAGGCAGCAGAGCCAGGGATCTTTCTATTACCAAACCAAGAAATACCAATGTTGATGATCAAACAGGGGACCTTCCCTATACCCCATACTGCTCTCACCTCCTCATCTTTCTCTCGGATAAGCTTCTCAGTTTCTGGATCTGACCCTGGTGGGACAGCAGGGATGGGGAAGTCGGTACCACTCTCTCGAGTCAGTTTGCTAAGAGAAGAGAAGGGTTGGTAAGGCTGGGAGGACCCCAGTACCCACTTAGATTGGGCCTATAGAAGAACAAAAGAAAGGTTTGGTCTCACCCAAGGCTAGGCTTGGGATCCCCCTGCCACCTTGTCCTGGCTTCTGGTCATACTTGCGATTCCGTTCCTTCACCAGGCGGGTTATGCTCTGGATGCACTGTGCCCGGTAGTTCTCATAATGTGTCTCCCGCGTCACATCCTTCAGGTCCTGCATGTGGGTACGCACCAGCATTGTCCTCAGCTTCACAAAGTCACAGTGCCCTGGGTTTTCCACTGCATAGCAAGGCTAGGGGTCAGCCAGAGGCATAGGTAGGGGAGAGCCACTGAGGGGCAAGGAGATACCCCGGTCACAGGCTCAGTGCTTTACCTTCCACGATGCCCCAGGGGTAGAGTCGGCCCTGAACTCGCCGCCCTCTGGCCTCTACTACAGTGTTGCTGCCAATGACTGCAAATGGGATGCTTTCCTGGAAGAGGTTAGGGGTGCCTGTCAACACCCTCTGTTCTCACCTGTTTCTTTCCACCTGTATCGTCATCTTCTCTGCTTCACTCTGGAAAGCCAGGGTCCTTTCCCACCCTGATAGCCTGAATATAGAATTCACTCCCTTTTTCCACCCAGAAGAAACAAGATGGGAAGGGGATGCCCTAGAGTGGCCCTACCTTTAGGGCTTGATTCTGCAATTTGAAGTCCTCATCCTCATCAGAGTCACAGTCTGGGAATTGATAGATCTTGATTCCAAAGCACTCAATCTCCTCCCGGATCTGGCAAACAGATGAAGGGCCCACAGTTCTGGGGACCACATCCTTTCTAGAAGCCCACCTGATCCCCTCCCATCACCAGCTTCCCTCACTTTGCGTTTCTTGCAGTCCACTTCAGGAGGTGTCAGTGTGTCCGCCTTAGCCAGGATAGGCACAATGTTGACCCGCTGATGCAGGGCCTTCATGAATTCAACATCCAACGGCCGGAGCCTGGAGAACAGGAATCTGTGACCACCTGCTAGTGGCAGCCCTGCCCCTGGGCTCTTGGCCTGTTCCCTTGACAGAACCCGGTGGTGCCAGGAGCCTCAGGCTTGGACCATACCCGTGGCCGAAGGGTGAGATGAAGTACAGGCAGCAGTGCACCCTGTTGTCTTGGATGTTCTTTCGGTTCAAGCCACTCTCATCTCGGAAATACTGCTCAAACTGCTGATCAATGTATTCTGCCACAGGCTTCCAGCTGGGGCAGGGACAGACAAACAGAGAAACTGTGAGCGTGGGCGCCACCTAGTGAGCTTTGGGACTGCAGAGAAGTAGCCCCTCCCTGAGCAGTGTTTTCAAGACGTTGTTATTCCCTGGCTTGCTTTACCACATCTTCAGGGAAATTCCTGAATGGGATGGTGTATACCTCGTCTTGATACAAAAGCCTGAGTACTCAGGCAGAGTTTAATAAATACTAGTTTGATGACAGGAAAAGGGCCCAGGTGATCAAACAAAAGAGTAAGAATAGGCTGGGTGTGGTGGCTCATGCCTGTAATCTCAGCTCTTTGGGAGGCAGAGGAGGGCGGATCACTTGAGGTCAGGAGTTTGAGACCAGCCTGACCAACATAATGAAACCCTGTCTCCACTAAAAATACAAAAATTAGCTGGATGTGGGTGGTGTGCACCTATAGTCCCAGCTACTTGGGAGTCTGAGGCAGGAGAATCACTTGAATCCAGTAGGTGGATGTTGCAGTGAGCCAAGAGCATGCCACTCCAGCCTGGACAATGGAGTCAGACTGTCTCAAAAAAAAAAAAAAAAAAAAAATAGCAAGGTAGGGCTGCAAGCAAACACCAACTGGAAGCCAGGGAAACCCTAAGTCAGGTTTCCAGTCTAACCTCAGAGCCTTTTTGCTCATGTGTTTCTACCCTCTCCTCTACCTCTCCAAACCCATTCTATCTTTCAAGCCATAAGAACCATCTCTTCCACGAAGTCTCCTTTGACTATACCTCTCTCCTTCTCTTCACTACACCCAAAACAAATAAATAAATTAATATATTTCCCCAAGAACCTCAATTTCATATCCTTTGCGCTTCTATTATCTTGTTTAATCCTCACTGCCCTCACAGGTGGACATTAGGCATTATGATCACCATCACTCTCATTTCATACATGAAGAAACTAAATCCAGAGCAGCTAACAGACTTGTTCCAGGCCCGATGTGGTAGTTCCCGCCTGTAATTCTAGCACTTTGGGAGGCTGAGGTAGGCGGATCACTTGAGCCCAGGAGTTCAACAACAGACTGTGCAATAATATAGCTACACCCCCATCTACAAAAAACTACAAAAAAATTAGCTGGCATACACCGGTAGTCCCAGCTACTTAGGAGGTTGAGGTGGGAGGATAACCTGAGTCCAGGGAGCCTGGGGAGGTGGTTGATCAGGCCACTGCACTCCAGCCTGGGCAATAGAGTGAGAACCTGTCTCAAAGAAAAAAAAATGGCGGGGAGAGGACTTGCTCTAGGTCATTTAGCTAGTAAATTCTCTACCCATCTGAGCCTCTACAGCTCAGTGCATTTGCCATTACACATTGCCTGACCCATTTACTAATTTAAGTTGCTATCTGATTGAAACATTGTTAGAGAACTACCCCCACCTCCCCTGCTTCCCTGTTGCCACTTGACTATAAGCCTCTCAGGGATAGGAATCGTTCATGCTCATTCTAAATCCCTTAAAATGTCCAGCTCAGGCTGGACATCTAGTATGTGCTCAATAACATTCTAGCTGATTTGATGCTTTCCTGTTGCCAAAATTCTGAAATTCTTAAACATTTTGAACGAAGGGCCCTACATTTTCATTTGCACTGGGCCCAACAAATTATGTTTCTGGTCCTGCAATTAGCATTGTTAAAATTCACCAGTATGCTATAAATAGCCCTTTGCACTCTTGAGTGTGCATGCATCATGCTGGGTGATGATCAGATCAATTGGAGAGGTAGTTAAGGGCTGGTATGTTTTAATTAAATAAATGTCTGACAAAATGAGTATATATGGAGGTGCACTTTAAACTGTGAGGTGCCTGGAAAATGAAGTTATTAGTATTATGGAAGGTAAGAGACAGTAGATAAACTGATTTAAGAAGATCATTTGCTGAAGATCATGAAGTTACTAAATGCCAATCAAGATCTGAACTCTCTGTCTAGGGCTCTTAGCACCACCTGCCTAACTTCTTCATCAAAGGTATCACCTTTTCTCCTGTCAATCTCATCAATTCCCCTCTTCATCTACTCACTTAGGTCAGACCATTAGCTAAGCATCCCTCTAGCACCTGAAAAATAAAAAAGCCCAAATGATAGGAGGTTGTGGTAAAGCCAGCTTTTCTTTCACCAGGTAGCCTAGAAGGTACCTGGAGTTTAAACAAAGTTCCACCATTTTTCCCCGTTGCCTATTCTTCCTCGCCTTTACCCTCCCTCCATTCATGACCAGCCCTTCAACATTTAGGTACCCTTGTTTGTGGCACCTAGACTGTTGCTAGTGAAAGGAAAAAGTGTGAGTTTATTGAGCATCTACTATGTAATCAAACTCTGTCCTACATGTTTTCACACTTCACATGTGTTTGCTTTTTGAGGCTCTTCTTTCTTATCTGTTTTTTTTTTTTTTTCCTTCTTTTTTTTGGTCTCACTCTGTCTTCCAGGCTAGAGTGCAGTGGTGTGATCACGGCTCACTACAGCCTCGACCTTCTGAGCTCAGTGATTCTTCTGCCTCAGCCTCCCCGGTAGCTGAGACTACAGGCCGATGCCACCATGCCCGGCTAATTTTTTAAACTTTTGTAGAAATGGCATCTCACTATGTTGCCCAGGCTGGCCTTGAACTCCTGGCCTCAAATGATCCTTCTGCCTCAGCCTCTTCTTTCTTATGTCCCTACCCCATTAAAGAATCATAGGGCAGAACCGGAACATTAGAGGAACATTAGAAGTCACCTATTCCAATCCTTTTCCTCTTACTTAAAAATAAAGGAGGGGGTGGCTGTCAAGTAAGGGAAGTTACATGCTCAAGGTCATAGACCTCTTCCTCCTGAGAAGTATGACTATATCTGGGCCTATATGTATATCTGTGTGTGTATGGAGAAGGGTGGCTCAGGGGCAGCTGGAACTGTGCTTAGTCAGACATACCACTCTGTATTGTTGACTGCATCCCCAAAACCTGGTGTGTCCACAATGGTGAGCCGCAGCCTTACACCCTTCTCTTCTATGTCCACTGCATGCTTAGTGATCTCCACAGTTTGCATGATCCGCTCTGGAGAAGGGGGAAACTGAGGCCAGGGCAAGGGCAGGGATCTGCCCAGTCAGGATGAACCACCCACCCCAAACTGCTTCATTGCCCAGACTGCTTCATCCACATTGCACTCTCCACCCCCAAGCTGCCTGGGGGACTGTTCCCTGGGAACCAGCAAGGAGTACATTTCCCAACACAGGAAATGCCAGTGGCTGTTGGCTCTGGCCCCAGCCTCTTCTCTGATGCTGTTTTTTTTTTTTTGTTTTTTTTCTTGGATTCCTGGAATCCTTGGGGGTCAGAGACTCATTCAGAGAGCAAGACTCTAGTCCCTGCCCTGCTTCAGCACCCAAATCTTTAGGGAGCTGGCTGGTGGGCTGCCAGGCAGATAGGCCTATGGAGGGCTGCTGTCAGTCTCTCTAGGAAGCCTTCATTTCCAGCATGTGGGGGAGAGTCCCATCCCCCAGACTCTGGAGTGAGTTTAATTTCCCAAGACAAGTCTGTCCGATTGTCCTCTCCTTTCCTTACCTTCAGCACCAAGGAGTTTCCGGTCCCGGTACAGATCAGTGAGGAAGAGGCTATTGACAAGTGTAGATTTGCCCAGGCCAGACTCTCCTGAGAGGAGAGAGGACAGAGGCACCAAATCAGAAGGTAAGATCTATAGCCAAAAAGCAACTCCACTGGATTAAGGTTTAGAGGAAACTACTTTCTTATCTAATCGGAACTAGACTAACTATAGTATTTTAGAGTTTGAAGGAAGCACAGAGATTGGCTTGGGAGAGCAAGAGATTGCTCAAGGTCACACAAAAGAGGCAAATACTAGAAAAGTGTTGGTCAAATGTTCTTTGCAACCAATTTGTACCCCCACCCCAACCCAACCCCATATACATACACTCTCAGAGGCCAATAACTCGTGGTTATTTGGCAAAGAGGCACAGCCACTCACTGCTTGCTCCTTTCAACCTATACTCCCTTCCCACTCAGGGACGCACACACCATCCCCACCTGAAACACACCCTGCCCAACCCAGCCCTGCCCCTTTTCTACCTGCCACCATGAGCGTAAAATCTAAGCCTTTCTTCATGGACTTTCGGTGGACTTGGTTGGGGAGGGTTGCAAAGCCCACATACTCCTTGTCATCCTAGCAGACAGGAAGGCAGAATGCGTCAGGACAAGGAGCTCAAGGGGCCCTGGCACCCAGCACTGATCTTCTCTCCCTTTCAGGTCTTTGCCCCAGCCTTTAAGAAGCAGTGCCAGACTCCTGTGAGCTCCTATTTCAGGCCACCAACTGGGCCTCCTGCCATTGCTGAAACTGTTAGTTTCCAATGCCCTTGGGGGCAGATATCACAGAGCTAGGGCTGACACAGGACTGAAAGAGGTCCCAGACACACACACACACACACACACACACACCCCACCCCGGTCTTCCTGCAGCAGCCCACTGAAAGGCAAAGGCAGGGCTGGGGGCTCTACCTCAGAAGAATCACAGGGATCAAGCTTGCCCCATGGGCTGCGGGGCCTAGCAGATGGGCTGAGAGGGGCTGGGGCACAGAAGTACTGCTGGCTGTCAGAGGACTGGGGCCACGAGGGGGGTCTGAACTCCAGGTCATCATCATAGAGGTCTGGGGCCTGGGGCCTGGATGCCCAGGTCTTAGCCTCTGGTGGGTGGCAGCTCTCGCTTCCTGAGAAATCCTTCATGAACTTGCTCAGTTCTCCATCATCTGTGGTGTCCTCCAGGAAACGCTTGATCTGGGGGAAGTGGGGTGGGTAGAGTAGGTAGGAGGTGATGGGAAGGGAAGAATGAGGAAGGAGATGGAAGACAGGAGAAGGCAAGAGGGAAAGGGAAAGCACTTGTGGTTAGAAGAGAAACTGCAGCCAAGCCAGACCAAGTGCTCACCATCCCTCCCTCACCTGCTCACAAGCCTCCCCAGTCCAAGATGCCAGGAAGGGCCCCAGGGTCCAAGAAGAGCCCTGGGCACCCCCAAGTCCCTGGCAACTGCTCTTGAGAACTGAGGAACTCCAGTTCTGGTCTCCCTCTCAGCAGCACGTTTTTTGAGGCTGCCTTTCCTGGGGCTCTGGCCTAGCCAGGGACTATCTCAGGCCAGGAAGTAAGGCCAGACTGATTAAGATAGAGCAGACAGAGGCATTAGACCCAAAAGGAGAGTACAGAGCCTCAGAATGGGGCAGGGGATGAGGGAAGTAGGTAGGAGAGAAGAGAGCTGCCTGTGCCAGGCAGGTCAACCAGCAGGGGGTTCTGTGCCTCCTGTCACTACTGGTCAGTGAGCTGGGGAACTGAGGTACAGATTCTACTGCCAGTGCTCAATCCCCAAGGTTCACGGCCCAGTGCTCAATATAGCTGATCCTACCCCTTACTTCAGACACTGAGCCACACCCAAATCTGACCCTGGGCCCTGGGGAGAAGAGTAACCTGCCAGTGGATGCTGACTGTGGGTGGAAGGCAGCTGGGAAGGACCAGCTAAGGGATGATGGAAGAGCCTGGAGAAGGCTGAAGGATGGCTGGGCCTCCAGAGCTTCTGACAGCCCCCACCTGTGAGGGACATATCAGGGGAAGCACCCTCAGTTGTTTCCTTACCCCTCTTCCCAGCCAGCAGGGTCTAGCCTAAACCATGACCCACAGGGGGTGGTAGGCAGAGAATGGTCTGACTCCTCTGTAGAAGCCTGTTCTACCCTATCCCCAGCTCAGAAGAGGGACCATTTCCCCCCAACTCTCATGGTCAGCTCTAGACCCTAAAGATTCTCCTCTCCTTTGGGGGTCAGCCTCCTTTGTGGGGTGCCTGGCAGTGCTGGGTTCAGCTCCGCCTCACAATACCCACGTGCCACCCCCAGACAATGGACAAGGGCCAGCTGCAGAAACTGACTCACTCTCTGGGGGTTAGCCAAGCTAGTGGGGACTACCCCAGACCACTGTGGAGTCACAGCTAGAATTGGGGAGATAAGACGGCCACAGTCTTCCTACAAAGGGAAGACTTGAGGGAGGTGGATATGCACACTGACAGGTATATGCTAGAGGGAAGAGGTTGAGATAGGGAGGTTAGAGGAAAAAGTCTGCTAGGATCTACTTCCAGGCTGTCGCCTCTCAAGTCCTCACGCCTGCTTATAGCCGTAGTGCTCACCTGGACAGAGGGGAGGAAAAAACTGGAACCAGCAGGTGGAGGCTAGGTGTCCTGAGACCAGCCTAACCCAGGGCTTTTCTTACCTATGATATTTGTGAGGTCCAGTGGCGACCATACATCCCAGTTTATGCCTGTTGTCCTGACATCATGATTAATTGTGCCCTTTCACTCTCAAAAGTGTCCCAGCTTAGACAATTAATTATATGGCAACAGAAAAAGGGTGGAACTTGGGGGCAGCAGCTCTTGTTGTCTGGCAGATAATAAGTCTGGGGAATTCCAAGAAATCCTGCCTCTCTGCACAAATCCACAATGACCCAGCAGTTGGTCTGGGGATCAGGACAAGGGTGGGAGAGAGAAAGCTGTGCTTCACCTGGTTTCACTCAGGGACACTGAGTGGAGAGGCAGGGAAGGGAGAAAGAAAGGCACTAATGAAGATCCCTAGCCCCCACGATCTTCCAGCAGAGCCTCCAGGAATCTAGCACCATCCTTATCTCTGCCAGCCCTGGCCACTCATCCACATGGAGGAGGCCACAGGGGCTCTAGACTAGGAGTCAGGATGCTGGGGTCCTCACCTCCTGCCTGTCCATCCCCACCACCAGCTCTGCCAGTGACCAAATCGTTTTCTGACTTTCAGCCCCAATCCCATCCAAGGCAGGGAGAAGACAGGTCAGGTCCACCCATCTCCCAGAGCAACACCTTACCCAGCTTCAGTCCTGTCCTCAGGGACAGAATTCCCTTGCCATCCCAATGAATGGTCCATGTCCCACGCTTCAGACTCCCTGTCAACAAGCTCTAGGTCTAATTTTATCTCCCAGGCAAAGTTCCTCATACACGGAGACAGCCTTGTTTTGATGCTCTTGTTGTCTAGCTTCCTGGCTTGCTCCTTTCCTTTTCTCTTTGACCCCCTTCTGTCTCTGGCAGGGGCCAAAAAAGCCTGTGGAATGTCTTTCCCCACCCCCCCTTCCCTTGGCTCCCACCCTCCAAGGACAGCTCAGCTGCAGCAGGATCACTTGGTTCCTCTGCAGTCCCCTTCTCCTCTGATTGGCTGCCCCATGACGCCTGCCCACTGCCTACCCTGGTGGGCACAGCACCAACCTCCCAATGTCTGCCTGCAGCACAAGCTCTTGATCCATTTGACCTCTCCTGTTAACCTCCAAGGACGCCGTGATCTGCCTGAGGACTATGAGCTGTCCCCAAGTGACCCAGCCCATCAGCACTTGAGGACAGCCACCCAGGATACCCATTCCCAAAGGATTTCAATGCCCCAATCTCTTTCTTTCACCTTAACTTTAAGCAGTGCTGGAGTAGGACGAGATGCCCTATAATCCCCCATATAGATTTTTGTGGGAATGGCCCCATACTTCTTCCCAAGTGTCCCTTTCTTTTTTTCCAGTGGGTAACCTCACTGTCTTTAGAAATCTGCTCCTAGATTTCCCTGCAGGGAGCCCCGCCACAGAGGGGACTTTGCTCAAGAGACTCCCCTTACCCTAGGACACCTCACCTCCTACTCATAGCAACCTATATCAATTCCACCACTCCATTGCTTCCATAGCGTCAACAGGGGAGATGTTAGCACTTGGTCTCTGAAGAGCATGGGTTCAAGACAATGGGAGGCTGGCAGCCCAGAAACTTCAGAGCTGCCATTTAAGTGGGAGACAAATTAAGAGGCCTGGTTAGAAGTGCGCACTCAACTAGGAGTCAGGGGGCCACTGTTTCTGGTTGGAAGGAAACATCTTTTATGAGTCTGGATAGTATCTTAATTTCAGGACCTTAATGGTCTGTTGTGAATGGCTCTTCCTTGCCTCCCAGGGAGGCTGGGGAGAGAAAGCACTCACAGATGTTAGTGTGTTGAACCTGAGAAGAGAAGGTGCATCTCAAGTCACAGAATGGTCATTAATGTTGACCTGTCATTCTTTTCGCATGTAAATTTCAACTCCCTGGGGCATCTGGGTTGGGGAGGTCTTCCCCACTGATTCCTGGGACACTGATGTCCTTGGACAAAGAGACCCTCATAGAAGAGTCTGATCTGAACCAGTCAGCCTAAGAACTTGGCTGGCTTGAGAGCAGGGGCCTGAGGATGGGGACTTTGGTGGTGGTGGTTGGAGTGGGGGGTGTCTTTAATTAGAGAAGAACAGGGTGGCCTTAGACAAGCTGAAAGCACCAAGACCTCAGCTGAACTGAACTTAGTGTGTGGCAGAAAAAGCCCCTCTAGCCCCTGCTGGGCTTGGCACTGGGGACAATCAGTGCTTCCCCAGGCTTCCATCCCTAGAACGATCAGTCCCTCCATCCCCCATGTGGGGAGAAGTGGGGGACAGGAATAAGGACAGGCCTCTCCCAGGAACCCCCTTTGGGGAAGGTCACAGGGTCACCAAGACTTCCTGGCCAAGGCTTGGGCCTCTGCCTAGACACAGCTTGAGAGGCAAGCCCAAAAGTTGGCCCTTCCAGACCTGAAAGCTTGTGATCCCAGGGGGCCCAGGGAGTTCCCTTCTGGAGGCTGCCCACAGCCAACATCGCACCCCACCGGCTGGTCAGGGATCCCCTCCTGCTATAAACAATTTGTGCCCCCAGTGCAGAGGGCAAAGGCTGTAGGGCTTCCAGACTGGGAGGAAAGGATGGTGTGTGGCCTGGAGGTCCTGACAGCCTTATGTTATTTATGACAGACTCGGCAACAATGTCTGGCAGAGAGAAGAGGAGAAGAGAAGACATCTTAAGCCAAGCATCAAAACTTCCTACCTGGGCACCTCCAGGGAGGCTGGCTGGAGTTACTGCTTCTTTTCCCACTAGAGGCAGGTGTGTGGGCACACTGCAGAGGGACCTTGATGGTGGAGAGGGAGGAGGTAGGTGCAGCAGGAGGAAGCTTTCCACTGGTTCCTGATTCGGGGCAAAGAGATACAGCTAATCCCACAGGGCAGGACGGTGGGCTGGGCCTCCTCTCAGGGGTCTCTTTGGGAAAGCCTCAGGGACTGCCCCTTGTCAGGCTGAGGGAAGGAGGGGCCAAGCATCTCACAATCCCTCTTAGGGAGGCAGGCAGTGTTTATGGGCCTCCTCTGTGTTTTCCAGAGGAAGTTGATACGGACCCCGGTGCCCAGGGTAGGTGGGTGAGGAGGGGTTACTCAGGTAAAAGCTGACCCAGGCGAGCATGGGGACCCTCACCTCAGCTCATCACTGACGCGCCTTCCCCAGCCCAACATGCGCGTCTCCGCCGGCGGGCACCTCCCTCAGCACGGACCCACCCCTTCGTTCGAGACCGCAGGCATCACCCAGGGGTCGGGCCCCACTCTGTGGCTGCTCAGAGGGAAAACTTGGGAGCCGCGACGCAGCACCGCCCGGCAGCAGTGCCAGCCTATGCCGGCGACGGCGCCTCCCATCCCGCACAGCCGCGACTGCGGTGCCGCGGGTCCCCTTGGAGCAGCCCGGGAGCTGCCTGTCCTGCGCACCCCGGCCCTGCCCCGCGCCCACCCGCCTGCCTTATCATCTCTGCAGCCCGGGCGGGGCCGGCTCCGCCTGGACAGCGCCCGAGCGACCCGCGGCTGGAGCTGCGCGCCGACCTCACAGCAACGCCGTCCCCCGCCCGCCTCCCCGAGTGCGGACCGCTGGGGGCGGGACCGGCGGCGGGGGAGGAGCGAACCGGCCTCGGGGCGGGGCCTGCACCACAGCGGTTGGGGTAACGGAGCGACCGGGGCCTGGGTGACCACCTGGGGGCCGGCCTCGCAGCCCTTGACCCCAGGAGACATAGAGTATGGAGAGACAGCTAGGGCAGAGCGGAGAGCCTCGGCTCCTCGTCCCCGGGCTGCACCGGACACCTGGCCCTTCTTTACTCAGCTCCAGAAGTACCGCGGGGGCTTGAGCCAGTTCCCAAAGAAAAAAGAATGGCCCACCTGGCATCCCCATAAGGAGATGCCTTTGGAAGGGAGGGGGAGTTGCTGCATGACTTGGAGAGAAACCATTAGTTACCCCAGAGATTCAGCAAGGTTTTCATAAAGTGAAGCCGAATGATGCCCGTTACTGATCACCACACCTCTTAAAGAGGAATGTCAGATATTCTCCACCTCCACCTGAGCTGTGAAGACGCAGGTTAAAGACAGGCTCCCTTCGTGCAGTACCGCAGATTAAAGATGAAAGAGGATTTGCTGCACAAATTATCCAGGGATCATCTACTGGAAGGATGGAAGGGAGAGGCTCAGTGGCTTTAACAGGACGGTGGAGCTTTGCCTGTGGCTGAGGACAGTGGAGAGGGTTGCAGGAGAGGCCAACTCAGGCATGACCCATGCCCAGCTGGGCCCCTCTTCCTCTGAAAAGCAGGTGAGATGCTGAGGGGACAGATGCCTCAGCAGCTTTAGAGGCATTAGAGGCTCAGAAGGGTCAGAGCAGCAGCTAGGGGAAGGCAGATGCTTGGTGAGTGGGGTGTTGGTGAGGGATTTCCTGAGCTAAGTAGGGTCTGAGCTGGTCAGGCTCCTGCAAGTTTCCAGAACCATGTCCTTTCCTGACCCCCAAGACCCCTCTCTCAATGGCAAGCTGACTGGCTTCTCCCTGAATACACTCCGGACAAAACTGAGACCCACAGGCCTAGTCCTCTCTGTTGGTAGAAGTGCCAGAGGCCTGCCTGCCTTATTTCAGTCTAATCTGTAAACCAGTAGCAGTGGTTGAGACCAGTCACAACTCAGCCAGAGGAGGGAAGAGGGCCTGGGGCAGCAGGTACGATCAGGCTGAGAAAAACAATGGGGCTGCTACTGGAGATGTTATTGGCTGTTTGGCACTGGTGAACTGGAAGATGGCAGGGTGTTCATGAGCCAGGAGGTTGAGGAGAAACCTTACTAGCTGAGTGGCCTTGAGCAACTCGCTTCACCTGTCAGGGCCTCAGTTTCCATACCTGAAAATGAGGGGATTAAACTAAAAGATTTATAAGCTTTCTTGCTGCTCAGGCCTTCTAAAAGTGGATGCAGTGGGGGAAGGAGGATATGCTGTAGGCTACTGTAGGCCTTGGAGGAAGATAAGAGAACAACGCAGCAGCAGGAGGTGCTGGAGAAAAGTTGGCCATGCAGTGATTCAGGAGAGGGCCCAGGATCTGAGAAAAGAGGGAGGAGGCAGCAGCTTGGCTCCCATGAAAGGGAAGCTCTAAAGATACAGAGAGGCTCCAGGAAAAGGCCTGGGGTAGATCAGGGGATCTGAAGCTGTACTCAGGAAAACAAAGACATAAAGGAACTAATGGCTATTGGAAGTCTGCAGAAGCAGCAGCTGCTGCCATTAGCCCCAAATGTCAAGCTTAGGCTATACAAAGCCCCACTGTTCAAAGCCCCAGGCTGCCAGTACTCATGTATGCACTCTAAGAATACCTCTTGCATGCTTCCAGAGTCGTGTGGCCTGGCGTGAGGAGAAAGCCTACATCAGGGAAGATAGGCCCCAGCAGAAAGTCTTGTTTTCCTCTATTATAACAGGCCCTTCCCCTGAGCCTCAGCTGAATTCCAAGTGTGGACACAGACACATCTCAAAAGACGGCCCAGCCAGCTCATCCTCAGCTGTGGCTGGAATCCCAGCTCTTCTCTGGCACCTGCTGCCCAGCCTCCAGAGTGCCCTGTGTGTCCTGAGGCAGGTTGGTACCAGCTTGCCTTGAGGAAAGCGAGGCCCTAAGCAAGTCCTGGGACCATAGAACTTAGCTCTAAGCCAAAAATATTCGAGTCTAATCCCTTTCTAATCACTCTACCACAGGCCTAACATGAGGCATGCTGGGGGAAATACAAGCTGAAGACTGATTTAGAGCCCCCCCACCTGCATAAGCCCTGGATGCTAATCTACTGCAGCATTCAGAGGGCTCTGAGAGAATTTGGCCTGGGCACAAGTCCCATGCCAACTTGGCTATTTTCTCACTGCCTGAAAGTCCCTTGCCTCTCTGGGCCTCTGTTTCCCCCACTGAAAGAGAAGACTGGACTCCTCCAAACTCTAGCTCTTAATTTCTGTGTGATGGAGGCCGGGTCTGATACCTGCCTACCTGATACCTGCAGAGCCAAGATACAGCAGCAGCCCCTGCATAAGTCACTGATGATTTATTGAGTACTCTTCCTCATCTCCAGCCAGCAGGTGGCCTGGCCAACTCTGCTTCACCACGGCTCAGCTCTTGGAGCACTAGCTCTCCCTCAAAATTCAACATCCCACTAGACATTGATGGCCTTGACTAGAGTACAACTCCCCAGGCACTGCTAGGGCATGGTATTTGAGCCAAGTGTCTGGGAGAGTATCTAGCTGGGAAACTCAGCTCAGCCACCATCGATCTAGCCTGCTGTCCTGGGCCTGTTGCTTAGGTCAAGCCAACATGGTATGTCCTGGCGCCCTCCACTAGGTCTTTCCTGCCCACCCATAGATGCAGTTTGTATGTCACAGGACCTAAGCAAGGAGGCTGCATGTGGGCCATGTCAGGGCCCAGGTTCAAAGCCAATAATAAAGAGCAACTACCACAGGAAATCAGGATTACAAATCTGCATGACTAGCAACGGCCACTTCTGCCTCTCAGTAGCTAAGTTTCCCTAAAGTGGTGCAGGAACTTATCGTACATCCCTTCCCTGCTGAGGTAGATGAGTCGCTGATGATACAGTCAGAGAGTCCTTGGACCAAAAGGCCATCACTGGGTTGTGTCTTTCACGGAAACCTCAGTAAGTCTGTCCAACAAGGTCTGTGATGGACAAAGGCAAGAAACCAAAATACATTAAGCCCAAATCTTCCCCCAGCTGCTGCCACATGTCCCATGATCCTGGGGGCAGGCATGAGGTATGGGTGGCAAGGCTGGGAGCATTGTGTTTCCTGGCACCTGCTGAATGGCTGCAAAGAGGGGCAGTTCCGAAGCTGGCAGGTTGCTAGAAGCCGACCACTCTGATAGGGAAGACAGTCCATCTAATACCCAATGTGAGCAAGGTAGGACATGGTAGCTCAGGGTTGGAAAGGACTTACATACCTCCTAATGTGACTACGCACCAGATGTCCAAAGGCTCCCCCGCCTTCCCAGCCTCTGCTTAAATACCTACCTCTGATGGCCAAAAATTCACTGATTCTAATAACTGCCCTTCAATCTTTTGGCAGCCAAGTTACCAAAGTCTTCACTATACTGAGCCAAAATCTGTCTCTCCCTGGCTTTTACCCTCCAAATGTCTCCATGCTGTAAGCTTTGCTGACTCATTCCATTGGACTTTTCCTTTAATGTCCACACACTTTAAGTGACCCATCTGCAAACTTTTCTCTCCTAAATTAACCACAAGCCCCTCAAGAGCAGGGGGTATGTCTTCTCTTTTAACCTCTGCTCACTTTAAATCAGCAAACACATGATGTGATGTTTGTCTGGGTGTCCAGGCCCCTGGCCCCAGGAGATGGCTGATCAATATGGATTGACTAAAAAGACTCATTGATTAGTTTTCCATTCTGATTTTAGAGCCCAGACAAGCCTTGAGGCTCTGGCTTCACTGACCCTTCACTTGCCCTTCATCCTGGATGCTCACAAGCTCACACCCACCTCCCAGCCTTGTGGTTTACATGCAAAGATACAGATGTTACTCCCACCAAAACCTTTCCCTTCACAATTCTTGATATCTAAAGATGCTGCTGAAATGTTGAGAATTTATTTTACAGGGAGATGTGGCCACAGAAGGATTTCTATCCCACATAGTTGACTCCCTGGGCACACTGCTCCTTAAAATGCTTCCAGCTTTGCTGAACAAACTCTGAGCCTCAGTTTCTTCATCTGTGAAATAGGGAGAATAAATCCACCCAAAGGTTACTGTAAAAATCCACTAACACACTTAACATGATCACTGAATGAACAGTAGCTATTATCTCTGCTAATGAGAAAATTATCAACACCAAACCAGCAACTGTCAACTGTGACTATTTCAAATGTCTTCCCTCCAAAGGATTTGGAGTGTGCATGTGAAATAGGTGTAGAGAGATAGGAGGACAGAGAATACCAGAGTAATGCCTTAGATGGAAGCGATATTGGAGTGACCAAGCTGCCACCTGTGACCACCGGTGGAGGCAGCTTCTCCAGCTAGACACCATCTCTCAAAGCTGGTGCTTGGTCTCAGATCTACTAATCCAAATTCCCAGAAACAGCCACTCTGGAGACCCCTGGAACTAGATGACTTTGGCTGTAGTGGGTGTGCCAAGGAAGCGACACCCACAGTGTTAGCCTGAGCTTCCCTCAGGAACTGCCTCACATTCTGTCCCCTTCCTCCAGGCTTCATTCAGCCCCCAAGGTGCAGCTGTCTCCTGCTGCTCTCATAACAGCAGCTGAGCCAAAGGCAGCTGAGCAGAGGAGGGTGAGGGGACATGGCCATTTCTGCCTCATGACAGCCTTCCTCTGGCTAAGCAGCTGTCAGGGTGGCTCCTGGGTTACAGATTTGCTTCCTCACCCGAGTATGCACCCTGGCCTCTGAAGCCAAGCTCCCTCATTGACCCAGGCCCACTGTTTCTGTTAGTTGGAAAATCCACCATTTGAAACACCACCAAACTACTCTGCAGAAAGATGTGATGTTGGAGATGGGTTCCAGTCACCAAACAGCTTCTGAAAATACACCAAAAAGTCCACAGTGGTTGTGGCACATTCTTCCCTATGCGGGATTATTCTGGGCAAAATGAATAACTGAGGCCAGGTAGTCTGGCCTCAGTTCTGCTATCAAGCCTGAGAGAAAAGCATCATATTTTTCTGCCCCTCATTTTATAGGCAGAGGGAGTAACGTGCTCAGGTCTCACTGTGAAGCTGGGACATTGTCACCTCACTCTGTGCTTCCAGGTGGACTGCATGACAGCTTGGACTAGGTAACCAACTGTCTTGGTCTGCCCAGGACTGAGGGAATTTTTGAGACATGGCACTTTCAGTGCTAAAACCAGTGAAGTCCAGGGAAACCCTGATGAGCTGGTCAACTTAGCCTGTCCCCAAATTAGCAAGTCATGACCAGAGGTCACCAGCCTTCCATCCTGCTCTGGAATTGGCTGCCCATGGTAGCTGGAAATGAACAGGGTGCCATCTGACGGGGTAAGACGCTTCCTTCCTGAGAAGCTTGCAGTGATGGTCAAACTGCTATAAAAAGCCTCCAGAGATGCCCTGTCCCATTTTTAGCAGCTCTACTCCATTATTTCAACAATTCTCTTTCTTCTGAAGTACAAGCCTCTACACAAAGCAGATAAATGCCAGGTATGGTGGCTTGTGGCCATAGTCCCAACTACTAGGGAGGCTAAGGCAGGAGGATCACTTGAGCCCAGGAATTCAAGATTACAGTGAGCTATGGATTGTACCACTGCACTCCAGCCTGGGCAACAGAGGGAGACTTTGTCTCAAAAAGAAAAAAACAAAGAAACAAACAAAAAAAAAAAAAAAAAAAAAGGGAGATAGCTCATGACCTAGGATTCTGTTAACATCCTCATGAATGTGGAAACTCCTTGAGTTCCTCAGAGGCTTTGGATTTCTCTTTGTAAAGGATGCCAATCTGAGCAAAGTGTCTGTGATTCAGAAGCCAACAGGAGGCTAATCATACCATCCCTCAAGGGCCATATGGCATGTCACCCAAAAGACACTGGGGTCTGCCTTAAGTATCAGTGAGATGGCCTTCTCTGATTCCTGGCCTATTATCCAGAGTTGATTCACAGCCTCAGAAGTCACATTTAAGGATAAGTAGATCAGGTTTCTCAAGGACACAGGATCTTGGGGCTATGCACCCTGTCTATCAAAGGCATTGCAGCCCCTCCCATCAGAACTGCTTTATTTCCAGGAACTCCCCAGGGCTATGTGAGAAGGCAGCCCCCAGTGACCCATTAGGGCACCCTCAGGACCTTCCTGTTGAGCTTTTGCTAGTTCTGATCCCAAAAAAACCATCAGGAATGCTTCCCTTAGTCCAGCACAACCTCCTCTGGGGAGACTCCAGCCCCTGAAGTCCTAATCCAAGGATGAGAAGCATCTGTCCATCCTATTCCTTAGACAAAAGGGCCTTGAGGGGCCATTTGGGAAGGGATCGACACTTAAGAGAAAGAGATGAGCTGAATCAGGAACCATCCCCAGCTCTTCACCCAGAGAGGTTTGTGAAGCTCAACAACAAACATGCTGCCTTCCACAAGCCAGGCGTCGTGGCCAGACCACTAGAGAATTCCTGCCAGGAATGGAATCTGGAACAGACTCTATGGTCAACCATTCCCAGATCAGAGGAACCAGAGGCCTTGGACACCAGCACCACAGAGTCTCCATCCTGAGGCTACATGGGGCCATGCAGGCTGAGGGACAGGCCAGGGAGAGCCTAGCTTTCTCAAATGTTAGAGAGCACCTGGCCCTCCTCCATGACACCCTACCTCCAGAGAGTCAGAGAAGACCAGCAGCCCAGATGCCTGGGAGCCTTCTCGGCTTCTAGGAAGCAGCTCTGCTGCTGAACAGGGCTGGAGAGCTGTAATTATTGAGACAGGATAAGAGCTATTTTAGGAAGGAGCCATCCTGCTGCCAAGGCTTTTGACTTCCTAAACTAAAACAAGATGCACAGAAAAAGGGGGTGAGGGTGGGGGAGAACAGGGAGGAGCATGCTCAGTCAAAAACATCAAATCTTGACCAAAGGGAAATATTAAACCCTTCCCAAAGGTACACATTTGCATCTAGAGGTGAGCAAAAGTCTAGCTAAGAACACTATCATCCCCTAGCTTTGGGAAGGAGGGCGTAACCCTTCCTTCATCATCTATCCATCTCCCTATGGACTCCCTCTCTCCTAAGACTCTCCAAGAGCACTACTCAGTCTCTTCCATCTATTTTGACATTTGGGCACAAACATTTCATATTGTTGTTTAAACGTTTTCTGTCTGTGTCTTATCTCCCCAACCACATGGCAAGTTTCTCAAGGCCAAGGAATGTGTGTACTGCAAAGCTTCAATGCTTCCCCTAAAAGTGCCTAGCAGAGTGCTACGCATCTGAATAAAAACTGTTTATGGAAGGGAGAGAGGGAGGAAGGAAAAAGAAAGGGAGGGACTCACTGTCTTGCATGGAGACAATCTCTGAAGGTAGCCGCTCCCACCTACAGCTGAGCTCATGGCATAAGGCTGGATAAGAACCCATGGCAGTGGAAGGTGGCAGCCTTGTTTCTAGACACCTCCCCTTCAGCTGTTCCATTATCTGAGCTTAGGCCAACCCCCACTATGAACTCATTTGTTTTCTATGGCCAACTGTCCATCCTGAGTCAGCCTATGAATGGGACCCATTAGAGGCCATTGCTAGGCTTTGAATAATAAAGAAATATGGCAAGAGGAAGAATGGAAGTAGGAAGAGCTTTGACCATCTTATCAAACATGGGCCAAGAATAGCGAAAGTACTCATGGGAACAATGCAGTGAAATCAGGACCCTACCAAAAATCAGGACACAGGACTGCCAAGAGCAGAGTCCACCTTGAGTTTTTCCAAGTTGAGGACCCAAATAGTGTGTAACCCAGAAAAGTGACACCTTTCTGGAATGCCCCAGGCTGAAAAGGGGAGAACCAGGTGGGGACGGATCCAGTGGCTACCTAGACGGCCTTCCCACAGAGCACTTGGCAAGATTCATCATCTGCCAAAATGTCTCTATTCTCTTTTTCTAGGACTGCAACTAGCTCATACAGTGCTTTTGTGCAAATACCCCTCTGGAAAGATGCAGACCCACAGGTGAACAGCTTAGCAAATGGAACATACGTTAGATTTCAGCCCCCACTTTCCCCCTCCACCAGGTGCTCTTGTGCAGTGAACAGTCTGCCCAACCATAGGGAGCAGCTCTGTCTCCCCCCATACCCACTCCCATTATAGGACAGGAGAGGGATTTGGATAGTGGGGTGGGCACATGAAGACTGGAAGTAACCTCCCAAGGGTGTTCTTACCTCCTCATCTGTCATAACAGAGAATTAGAAGCCAGGCATTCCCGGGGGGCAGCAAGTGGAATTCAGAGTGTGCCAATAGGAAAGGAAAAAGAGAAATTTACTAAAGATGCCCAGTGGACTTGGGCACACCTGGCCCAATCCCTTTCTAGTGCAAGTGGCCCAAATAATAGCAGCTGGTCTTTACCGAAAGCTCACTGTTGCCAAGTACCGTGCTAAGAGCTTTAGAGGTAATACCTTGTAATAATCCTCACAATAACCCTAAGAGGGAGCCATTATTTCCATTAACAGATGGGGAAACTGAGGCTTAGAGAGGTAAAATAACTTACCCAAGGTCACAGTCAGTAAATAGTGGACCCAGGGCTCAAATCCAGTTAGTAACTCAAGTTTGTACTTAACTGTGCCCCTACTTTATAGAGCTTTGCTGTCTCTGAGGAGCAGGACTGCCCTTCTCTGCTCTTTGCTGACCATCACTAGGAGGGTTCATGCTGGTTGGGATTGGATGGCATTCCCAGGGCTCTCTGCTCCCAGGAACTGCTTTATCCAGAGCCCTGGCCTCTGTCATGCTCAAGGGCTGGAGTGTATTTTGGGCCATGATGTTCACAACAAGAAGCCCCTGCTGCCAAGATTTACTCCATGAAGGTGGTCCCCACCCTCCCCTGTCCCCAGAGAGGCCAAGGCTATAAAGGGAGCAGAGGGTGACAAGGCTGGGGGACACTTCTCTCAAGCATTCTAGAGCTGCAAGATACACTGATGGCCTCAAGGAGAAAGCCCAGACATCTCTGAAGATCCTGCCTGGGCAGCATCAATAAGTACCCTAGGTGGTAGAGTGGGGTCATGAGGAGGGCTCTAAAAAACCAGAGAAACACTTGAGAAGAGTCCCCAGCCGGAATAAATATGAAGTCAACCCTGAGCAAGACTGTGAAGCAGGCAGTATGCTTTGGTGTATTTTTTTTTTAATTACATGATAGGTGGCCAACTAAGCTGAAAGGCTATGAAGCTTAAATTATTCTCCATTCCTGAAGTGACTTCCTATTAAAAGGAGACTCTTGAAAATGGAAAATGTGGCCAGGCGCAGTGGCTCACGCCTGTAATCCCAGCACTAATGGGAGGCTGAGGCGGACAGATCACCTGAGGTCAGCAGTTCGAGACCAGCCTGACCAACATGGAGAAACCCTGTCTCTACTAAAAATACACAATTAGCCAGGCATGGTGGTACATGCCTGTAATTCCACCTACTTGGGAGGCTGAGGCAGAAGAATTGCTTGAACCTAGGTGGAGGTTGCTGTGAGCTGCGATTACGCCATTGCTTTCCAGCGTGGGCAACAAGAGCAAAACTCCATCTCAAAAAAGAAAAGGAAATGGAAAAGATTCCAAGCCCCAAAGAAATTACTCTAATGGTGGAATTTCAGTAAGATGAGAAGTTCCTCTGCTCCTTCAAGTCAAAATCCCAGCATTTATCTCCTAAATGACCCAGCTCTGTAGACACATAGATGCCATCCTCACCTGCCCTCCCATCTCCCAAGCTCCCACAACAGGCCCACAGGAGGGAAAAGTACAGACCTTTCAGCCACCAGATGACACGATTGTTCATTTCCTCAGAGACATCTGAAAGCAACAGAGGGATGGTTGCTTTTCTTCTCCCTGTGGGATGCAAATCCCACCCTCCACTGCTTGCAGCTCCCTTTCTAGCTCCACATTTCTCACCCAAAGGTGCCCTCAGCCCTTGGTCCTCTCCAAGAAGCTCCTCCAGCATAGGACTATATATTCCCACTCTCCCTATCCCTCTCTCTGTGCCCCGTGAATGCCTTCCCTTTCCTGGAAGTCTAAATCCCAGCTCATCCGCACCCCACCCTGTCCACTTTGTTGCCGGAGTATTTACCTGAGGCCCTTATTCTGTTTAACAGCCCTTACCAGCCCTCACCCCAGCTCAGTGCTTCATCTCCACTCAGGAAGCAGCTTTCAACCCCGCAAGCCCTCTTTACTACCTTCAATTGAAAAGGTAAGCAGTGTTGCCTAGAGGAGTCAATGCCTGTCACCTGGCCCAAGCATCGTCATCGATGTCATTAGCTAGGAGCACAGAGAAGCTGGCAGGGAAGGAATGGAACAATGGGCTTAAGTATAGGACTAGCTTTGGCACTGGCAGGAGAGCAGCAGCCCTTAGGCCCAGAATGAAGAGTTGGCCTTTCCTGCCCACCCCAACATCCCCATCTCACTAAACTGGGGCTGCGTCTGGGCAGTCTGCTTCTTCACATACCCAGGAAGAAAGCACTAAACCATTGAATGGGTTGTTTGCAGGCACGCTTGGGGGTCTGTGGCACTTCACTCAGTGGTGCCCCACTTGGAGACTCCTTTGGTGATGGTGGTGGTGATGGGCTTGCCTTCTCTCTCTGGAACTTCAGATCCTCAAATAAAGGGCTAGAGTCTATTTTAAAACAGGACAATAAAGGATCTAGGGAAGGAGAACACTTACGCTCAAAATCAGGTGTTTTTGGCCAACTGCGGGGTATTCCAACTTCAGGATTCAGCAAGGCCCACCATGAGGAGCCAGGCCCATATCTAGGTAAGGACCGAGGAGGCAAGGGCTGAAGGGTCAGTTCCAATTCTGCATGGATGGAGGACTTTTGCGAGATGGGTGTGGGTCCTTTGGACATGTAGGTAGTTTCCAGGGGTTTTTGGGTTTGCTGTTTATAGGTGGGCTCTGGAGTGACAAACATGGATGATTTGTTGGAGTCCTCAGACACTGATAGAGCTGTCACATGGTGAGTTGGCTCTACTGACTCTACCTCTGGGGAGAGGGTGACCCTGCGGCCAACCTTGCTGTTTCCTCGAATTGGGGCCCTCACGTTGGATTCCACCTGTGATGATACTAAGACCTTTGTGGAGGGCTTGCTTTCGGGGTAGACAGAATAGTTGTGAAGAGACTCAGGGTCTACCCATGCAGAAACTTGGTGTACCCCATCAGAATCTCGAAGGACAGAGAGTTTGCGTGATGAGACCAAGTTCATATTTCTATACGAGGCCTTGGGTTCCAAAGGAATTGACCCATAAGGATCTGTTTCTGATTCTTCTACAGGGACCCTTCTCCTGGCTGTCTGATGGTCTGCAGAGACACTGCTGCTTCTGTGCTCTGGGAGAGAAGGACTCCTTGGAGATCTGATCTTAGTAGTAGTCATAATCCTTTGGATGGGTTCAGTTTGTACAGCTTCATCCTTTGGGTAAGACAAAATCCTGCGGGGAACTCTGACTCCTTGGGGGTTCTGGACCTTGGATGGTGGGTCATCTTGTAAGATTTGTGATTGCAAGTTATCCTTCTGGTCTTGAAAACTCAATCGACGAGAAGATTTGCCATCTGGGATCGATGAGGCATGATGGCCAACCTTGTGCCCTGACTTGCTCTCACCGCCTCTTCGTGTTGCTTCCTCTCTGGGTGGACTAACATTCAGTTGTCTGCTTGAAGCATGGGAAGCCAGTGTCTGAGTTCGCTGGCTCTTTGGATGAGGAGAGGAATGGTGGGATGATTCTGTTCTTGGTCCAGTCTCGGTTCCCTGAGGGGTGGGTACCGCATAGCATCCAGGCCCTAACTCCGGGGAGACAGATCTAGGATAGTCTGATGCCGAATGGAGAGTGGAGGGATGTGCAGCTTCTGATCTTTGGTGGGAAGGGTTCAGGGAGACTGCAGCACTTCGATGGCTTGAGGTAAGAATGTACCCATGTCCCCGCTGAGGGAATGTGTTAGTAGTAACCTCAGACCCTCTCTGTGCTGAAACCGATACCTTGGCCCCAGGTTTATTTGTCTTGACAGTTGTGCCTTTCAGAGTAGATCCCATATTTTACCGGCTGGCTTGTATTCAGGAGCCTAATGATGCCTGAATATTTATCCTGTTTTAAAGCTGCTCTTCTTGGGCATCTACAAAATTGGCTGTTGTTCTATGAGTGTCTCAAATAGTCTCCTTAGCTACTGCTCTGTAATGTGATGTCTGGTGATGTCATAAAGGAAGGAGCTTCCTTCCTATTAAACATCCTAGTGTAGAGCCACAATTCTTCACAGAATCCCAAAGCAGTACCTGAAGGGAATATGTGGATTTGTCCTTGGAGTTACATCACCAAGCCTTTGGCAAGTTTTTAACAAAACTGGGATTTTCTTGTATATAGAGAAGGCTCCAGACCCTCCCTTGCTCTCCCCAGATTCTAGAAATTCTCAGGGACTCATCCAGAGAAGGAAACAGCCAGAAGATCCTATGAAGACAAGGTGAAACCAAACATGCTGTGTTCACCACAGTTTTAATAAGGTATAAAGTTGCCCCACTTTTGTTTGAAACTGTACTGTGTACAAGTTAAAAAAAAAAATACAGCTTCAGCCTTTTCCAGTCTCAAGGATTGTTTCATTGCTCCTGGGATAAAAATACAAGTTGCTCAAATAATAAATTCTCACATTCTTGGTCCAGGAGTGTCTAGTGTTTTATTATTAAAAGGGATTTGGGCTGGGTGCAGTGGCTCATGCCTATAATCCCAGCACTTTAGGAGGCTGAGGCGGGCAGCTCACCTGAGGTCAGGAGTTCAAGACCAGCCTGGCCGACATGGTGAAACACCATCTCTACTAAAAATACAAAAATTAGCCAGGTGTGGTGGCGTGCACCTGTAATTTCAGCTAGCCAGGAGGCTGAGGCAGGAGAATCACTGGAACCCAGGAGGTGGAGGCTGAAGTGAGCTGAGATTATGCCACTGCACTCCAGTCTGGGCAACAGAGCAAGACGCCATCTCAAAAGAAAAAAAGAGAAGGATTTGTAGTTAGTCATTGTTTTCTATCATAAATGACTAGTTGGGTACCTAGAGAAATTACCTGAGTTGCCTGGGCCTTGGTTTCTTCACCTGGAGACCACTGCTGGGCACATGGGTGTCACCTTACAAATGTTAATGTCCTTTCTTATGATCCTGTCAGCCATCCAATTAGCCAGACTCTGGTTCTCTTCTGAAGAGTAACTTTCCAATTTGGATGACCATTTTGGAGGAGACTCTGTCACCTCTCTCTCCCTTTCACATGTTCTTTCTCTCTTTTAGACATAGACTTTACTATATACAACAATCTATCATGAACTCTGAAGGGTCATTGAGGTTATAGGATGGTCAGCTTCATTCTTCTATGCTCTACACTGACCATTCTCTTCTGTTAACAGCTTTTCCTCAAAAAAGCTATAATACAATTGATTAGGTTTAGCTATTAATTATGACACTCTAGTCCTGCTTCCCATTGATTTAGCTTTAAATATTTTATTTTGGTTGAGACAGAGTCTTGCCCTGTCGCCCAGGCTGGAGTGCAGTGGCACTATCTTGGCTCACTGTAGCCACCTCCTGGGTTCAAGCAATTCTCATGCCTTAGCTTCCTGGGTAGCTGGGATTACAGGCACCCACCACCATGCCCTGATAATTTTTATATTTTTAGTAGAGATGGGATTTCGCCATGTTGGCCAAGCTAGTCTCAAACTCCTGACCTCAAGTGATCCACCCACCTCAACCTCCAAAAGTGCTGGGATTACAGGCATAAACCACTGTGGTTGGCCTATGTTTTAAGGTTTTTTTTTTTTGAGACAAAGTCTCGTTCTGTCACCCAGGCTGGAGTGCAGTGGCAGGATCTTGGCCCACTGCAACCTACTCCCGGGTTCAAGGGATTCTCCTGCCTCAGCCTCCTGAGTGGCTGGGATTACAGGCATGTGCCACCACACCCAGCTTATTTTTTTGTATTTTTAGTAGAGATGGGGTTTCACCATGTTGGTCAGGCTGGTCTCAAACTCCTGACCTCGTGATCCACCTGCCTCAGCCTCCTTAAGTACTGGAATTACAGGCATGAGCCACCTCGCTCAGCCAGTTTTAAGTATTTCTAAACCCCTTCTATTCACCAAAATGAAAACAGCTTTGGCTGGATGCAGTGGCTCAGCCTGTAATCCCAACACTTTGGGAGGCTGAGGTGGGCGGATCACTTGAGCTCAAGAGTTCAGACCGGCCTGGGCAACGTGATGAGACCCCATCTCTATAAAATAAACAAATAAATTTTTTTTTGAGATAGAGTCTCAAAAAGTGCTGTGGGGTGATCTCGGCTCACTGCAACTTCTGCCTCCCTGGTTGAAGTGATTCTCCTGCCTCAGCCTCCTGAGTAGCTGGGACTATAGGCATGCAGCACCATGCCCGGCTAATTTTTGTATTTTTAGTAGAGACAGGGTTTTACCATATTGGCCAGGCTGGTCTCAAACTCCAACCTCATGATCTGCCCACCTTGGCCTGCCAAAGTGCTGGGATTACAGGTATGAGCCAACATGTCTGGCCCAATAAATATATATTTTTAAAAATTAGAAAATAGCTATACAAATAATTATTAAAAGTTGAAATCACCTAAGAGGACCCCTTTACTATTTTAATAAGCATCTTTCCACATATCTTTCTACGCATTTACCATATACAGACGTTTATTTCTAAATTTACAGAGTCCTATTATAAACTTCCTAGCATCCTAGTACTAGCATTATTCCATAACATGTTATGATTACCTTTATGTCAATAAATCTATATGTATGATATAATTTCTAATTGATCCACTTATGGTTGTTCCAGAATTTTTTAAACTAGTCCTTTACTGCTGGACATCAGGTCTTTTGTTCTTGCAGGATGGAATGCAATGTCTATTCCTAGGCCTGAGCACAGTGCACTGAAGCCTTGAAACTTCTGGGCTCAAATGATTCTCCTGCCTCAACCTACTGAGTAGCCCGCCACATCTGGGTTGTTTCCGACTTTTCAATATTATAAACAATATTGCAATAAACACACATTTCTATAAATATGTCTTTGTGTATAGTCCAATTTTCTCCTAGGACAATAGTTCTAAATCCTGGCTGCACATTAGAATCACCTGGAGAGCTTTCAAAGCCCATGCTCCACCTCAGACAAAATGATTCAAATAATTTGGGGGTAAGGTCTGAGCATCAGTATTTTTTTTTTAAATGCTTCAGATGGTTCTAATGTGCAACCAGGGTGTGGATAAAGTTCTCTAAATCCTCTCTATTCAAAGTGTGGTCCGTGGACCAGTGTCATCAGCACTGCCTGGGAGCTTGTTAGAAATGCAGGAGCTTGGGCCCTACCTTGGACCTACTCAATCAGAATCAGTATTTTAACAAAACCCCCAAGTGATTCATATGTACAATAAAATCTGTGACATACTGGTCTAAATGGAATTTCTGGGTCAAAAAGTAGTCACATTTAAAATACAAACTGACAAATATCCTCCAGAGAGGTAGTACCAATTTATACCCCCAACACAGTAAAGAAAGATGTCTGTTTCTCCATACTCTCAGCAACCTTAGATATCATCAGTACTTGTCCTCTGCAATCAGCTAGGTGAAAAACAACTATGTTTTAATTTTCATTTCTTTGATTACAAGTTAAACTGAGTATCTTTCAGTATGCTGATTGGCCATATGTACAGCTTCTTTTGCAAATTATTCTTTGCCTATTTTTCTGTTAAGGTGTTTGTCTTTTTCTTACAGGTTATTAGAACTCTTTGTATATTAGGGATATAAACCTTTTGTGTATCCAATATATTGCAATTATTTCCACTCAGTTTGTTGACTTTAACCTTGTTCAGGCATTATTTGCAATAAAGAACTTTTACATTTTTATGTACTAAAATCCACCAATCTCTTCTTACTTTGAAGTCATGGCTTAGCTTTTCTTCCTCCAAGATTTAAAAAATCATCACATATGGCCAGGTGAGGTGGCTCACACCTGTAATCCCAGTACTTTGGGAGGCCATGGTGGGCAGATCACTTGAGGTCAGAAGTTTAAGACCAGCCTAGTCAACATGGTGAAACCCCATCTCTATTAAAAATACAAAAATTAGCTGGGCATGGTGGTGCACACCTGTAATCCCAGCTACTAGGGAGGCTGAGGCAGAGGTTACAGTGAGCCAAGATAGTGCCACGGCACTCCAGTCTGGGCAAAAGCGAAAGATTCTATCTAAAATATATGTATATATATATCCTTTACACATATTTTCTTAACTTTACATATTTAGTTTTTACATTTACATTTTTGTTTAATCAGACATTTATTTTTGGTATGAGGATTCAGCTTTTATATTTTTCCCAGTGGCTGATCAGTTATCCCAAAGTCCTTTGTTAAATAATCTAATTTGATACACACTATCTCCTATTCTTTTTTTCTTTTTTCTTTTCCTTTTTTTTTTGAGCCTGAGTTTCGCTCTTGTTGCCCAGGCTGGAATGCAATGGCATGATCTTGGCTCACAGCAACCTCTGCCTCCCAGGTTCAAGTGATCCTCCTGCCTCAGCCTCCTGAGTAGCTGGGATTACAGATGCCTGCCACCACACCTGACTAATTTTTGTATTTTTAGTAGAGACGGGGTTTCACCATCTTGGTCAGGCTGGTCTTGAACCCCTGACTTTAAGCGATCCACCAACCTCAGTCTCCCAAAGTGCTGGGATTACAGTGTGAGCCACCATGCCTAGCCCACTATCTCCTATTCTTAATTCCCAAACTTTATTCTTTGGTATGTTTTTGGACTATTTGGGGATTTTTGGTTTTTTTTTTGAGACAGGGTCTTGCTCTGTCACCCAGGCTGGAGTGTGATGGTGTGAACACAGCGCACTGTGGCCTCAATCTCCTGGGCTCAAGTGATCCTCCTACCTCAGCCTCCTGAGTAGCTGGGACCACAGGTGTGTGCCACCGCACCCAACTAATTTTTAAATTTTTGTAGAAATGGGGTCTCATTATGTTGCCCAGGCTAGAAACTCTCTATTATGTTCTATAATTCTTTCCACTGTTATTCCAGTGCCATACTCTGTTGATTGCAGCTTCATATTATGCCTTAATATCTGGCAGGACAAGCCCCTCCTCCTTACTCTTCTTTTGCAGCATTGCCTCAAGCATGCATTTATTATTAAAAGTCCTTTAATTTTACTCTTCTATACAATTAGTAGTATTCAGTAGGAGAGTGGGTTTTACTTATTTAACTCCCAGAGAACCAACTTATTTCTGAGTTCTTGGGGGGGCACATCACTATAACCCACTTCCGATACCAACACATGTGAGTAAGTAACATTACTATTAGCATTCAGAAAAGAAGCCAAAAGTAATGTATTTGGAAAAGAGCGACTGAAATTTATTCCAAAAATTTCTTTCTTTTTTTTGAGACAGAGTCTTACTCTGCTGCCTAAGCTAGAGTGCAGGGGTGTGATCTTGGCTCACTACAACCTCTGCCTCCCAGGTTCAAGCGATTCTCCTGCCTTAGCCTCCTGAGTAGCTGGGATACAGATGTGTGCCACCATGCCTGGCTAATTTTTGTATTTTTAGTAGAGATGGGGTTTCACCATGTTAGCCAGGCTGGTCTTGAACTCCTGACCTCAGATGATCCAACTGTCTTGGCCTCCCAGAGTGCTGGAATTACAGGCCTGAACCCCCTGCCCAAAGCCTTGTTCTGAAAATCTCTAATAATCCAAACTTTCCAAGGGTACTCCAATAATTTCATTCAACAGTGAGCTGATGTTTACAAATCACCTATGTGTCTAGAACTTGCTACATATTCTCTCTGCTTTCTCATCTTGAAGGACTTAGTCAATTCTAAAAACTTGGCACAAAACCCACAGAATAAATATGGAGATTGGGATGAGGTTCTTAAAGGACATGTCATCCCAGTGTCAGCCTGCTTTCTGTTGCTATAATTGAAACCTAAGACTGAGTAATTTCTTAAAAAGAAAAAAAAAATGTAGGAGTCGGGAACCTGCCCCTAACCAACTTGGCTCTCAGTAATAGCACAGCAAATTAGGAGGTGGCAGGGAAAGCTATCTGCCCTGTATAGGCAATGAAAAGGTGCATTTGGCCGGGCACAGTGGCTCATGCCTGTAATCCTAGCACTTTGGGAGGCTGAGGCAGGCAGCTCACTTGAGGCCAGGAGTTTGAGACCAGCCTGGCCAGTATAGTGAAACCCCATCTCTACTAAAAATACAAAAATTAGCTGGGCATGGTGGCGCATGCCTGTAGTCCCAGCTACTCAGGAGGCTGAGGCAGGATAATTGCTTGAACCTGGGAGGCGGAGGTTGCAGTGAGCAGATATAGCACCACTGCACTCCAGCCTGGGTGACAAAGTGAGACTCTGTCTCAGAAAACAAACAAAAAAACAGAAAAGAAAAGAAAAAAATGTATTTCTTACAGTGTTCTGGATGCTCTGAGGTCCCAGGCGACAGGTCACATCTGGCGAGGGCCTCCTTGTTGCATCATAACATGGTAGAGGGCATCACAGCGCAAAAGGGGCTCACAAGAGAGAACCAAAGTGGCTTTTATAACTAATCAACTTCCATGATAACCCATAAATCCATTAATGAGTTAATACATTCAAGAGGATAGTGCTCTCATGACCCAATCACCTCTTAAAGGCCCACCTCCTAATACTGTTGCATTGGGATTAAGTTTCACCCTGAGTTTCAAGAGAATAAACATTCAAACCACAGCAATGAGTTTTAACTAGAAGTTGGCCCTTGGTTCACTTTCACAATCCTGAAACTTTGCTTAGGGCACTCTTAAACTCTCTCAAGGTAAGCTACTGTGTTTTACTGTAAGTATGCAAATAATATTTAGTATGATCTTGGGAAGGCCATGGAACCCTCTTTGGGTAGTCTCTTCTTTTGTAAGTACTTTTAGTGTTATTGTGAAGATTAAAATACTCAGTTAACAAATACTTGTTGAGCACCTGATATGTATAGGTTCTGTGCTAGGAGCTGGGGATACCTTAATGAACAACCCAGACATGATCCCTGGCCTGTATAGCTTACAATAATTCTGTGGAGACACGTGGTGGTAGAACATTCTATTGGCTTATAAGTGTGCTACATGCTATGAAATAAAAATGGTTATGTGTGGTGGGCAGGCAAGGAACAATAGGATTATCTTACAGAGGGCCCTAACCTGGCCTAAGGTTCATAGCCTTCAGAAAAACTCCCCGAGGAAGTTAAAGGTAAGCTAAGAACTGAATGAAGTACCTATGAGGAAGGACATTCTGTGCAGGGTGAACAGTATGTGCCATAATGTATTTGAAGAACTGAGAGGAATCCAGTGATGTCTAAGAGCAATAGGCAAAGACCTAAACTAGGACATAAAACAATTATGTTTTTCATATTAAAAAGATAATTGTAGGCCAGGCGTGGTGACTCATGCCTGGAATTCCAGCAATTTGGGAAGCCGAGGCAGGCGGATCACCAGGTCAGAAGATCGAGACCATCCTGGCCAACATGGTGAAACCCTAGCTCTACTAAAACTACAAAAATTAGTTGGGCGTAGTGGTGCGTGCCTGTAATCCCGGCTACTCTGGAGGCTGAGGTAGGAAAATCGCTTGAACCTGGGAAACAGAGGTTGCAGTGAGCTGAGATCATGCCAGCCTAGCAACAGAGTGAGACTCCGTCTCAAAAAAAAAAAAAAAAGATTGTAGAAAAAAATATAGAGAAGCAAGAGTATTGAAGAAATCTTTTAAAAAATGTAACTCAGTTTGTTTTACCCCACTCCGTCCCCTTACTTAGAACCTTCCACTGGATTTCCACTTTTTACTATGGTCTACAATTCCCCTGCTCTGTCTCCAGCCTCACTTCATCCCCTACCAGCCTCCTGCCAGACTACTCTCCTCCACACTGGCCTTCTGCGGCTCTCATTAGGTGTTTCCTGTGGGACCTTTGCACTTGCCATTCCCTTGCTGGCATGTTCATCTCCCAGAGTCACAAGACTGGCTCCTTCTCATCATTCCAATCAAAGCTCAAGGGTCACTTCTTCAGAGCAACTTTCCCTTGAAGAGCCCCAGCTAATGTTAAGTTGCTCCCTAACTCAGTTACAACTTTAACCTATTTACCATTTTCTTCGTATTTACCATATAATCTATTTGTTCATTTAACTCCAGGACAGCAGGGACTCTGCTTTGTTCAGTATCACCCCAGCACCTAAAGTAGTGCATGGAACATAGGAGTCATTCAAAAAAGATCTGTTGAGTGTGAGACTGGATGGAAGAAGCCACTTCAGGGAGCTGTTGCATATGGTCCAAGGAGGAATTAATTGTAGTCTGCATGACTATAGTAGCAATAGAAATGGAAAGAAGTGGGTATAAAGGACATAGATTTTAGAGACCTCTTGAGGAGCTGGGTCTGTAGGTGTGCACCACTATGCCTTGCCAATTATTATTTTTTTTTTGAGACGGTATCTTGCTCTGCTGCCCAGGCTAGAGTATAGTAGCACGATCATGGCTCACTGCAATGAACTCCTGGGGTCAAGAAATCCTCTTGTCTCAGCCTCTCAAGTAGCTAGGACTACAGGCAAATGCCATCATACCTGGCTAGTTTTTAAATATTTTATAGAAACAGCGTCTTGCTATGTTGATCAGGCTGACCTCAAACTCCTAGCCTCAAGCAATCCTCCCACCTCAGCCTCTCAAAGTGCTAGGGCTACAGATATGAGCTAAGGCACCTGGCCTGATAGATTTTTTTATGTAAGGAGTAAGGGAATGGGAGGAGAGTCAAGGATGACTCCTGGGTTTCTGGTTTGAGTGGCTGACTGGACAGCAATACTCTGGAAGGGGAATGCTGGAGGTGGAGAAAGTTAAGACTAAGAATTCAGTCCAAGTGGAGACATCAAATATATGGGTAGTAATATGAGCTAAGAAGAGAAATCTGGTCCTAGACTACAATACAAATCTGGGAGCTGCCAGTGTATATATAGACACTAACTGAAGCCATGGTAGTGAACAAGTTCTCTTAGGAGAAAAACTTGGTCTGAGAAAAGATAGAGGTGGAACCACCTAAGGAGCCTGAGGTGGAGTAATCGAGAGATAGAAGGAAAACCAGAGTGTGACATCAGGAAAGCCAAGGGAACAGACTAAGAGGAAATGACAAGAAGGCCAAAGTATCCATCAGATTTAGGAGTATGAGTAGCTGATTTTTTTTTTTTTTTTTGAGACAGCATCTTGTTCTGTTGCCCAGGCTGGAGTACAGTGGCAGGATCTCAGTTCACTGCAACCTTCAGCTCCTCTGTTCAAGTAATCCTCCTCCCTCAGCCTCCTGAGTAGCTGGGATTACAGGCATGTGCTACCATAGCCAACTAATTTTTTTCTATTTGGTAGAAACAGGGTTTTTGTCATGTTGGCCAGGCTGATCTCAAACTCCTGACCTCAAGTGATTCACCTGCCTTGGTCTCCCAAAGTGCTCAGATTACATGTGTGAGCCACTGCTTGGCCCCGAGTCACTATGATCTTAATGACTGCTAGAGAATGGAAGGAGTCAAATACAGATTCTAACGGGCTGAGGAGTGGGAGATGAGGCAGTAAAGATAGCAGGTGTAGACAACTCTCTCAAGAACTCGTGTTGCAGTGGGAGGAGAGGGATGAGACAGTAGCTGGAAAAGGAGGTGAGATTCAGGAAACACTTTTTAAAGATAGGAAAATCCAAGTATGTCAATGCTGATGAAAAGACAAGAAGCCAGGCTCAATAATGAAAGCCTGTAGTCTCAGCTACGTGGGAGGCTGAGGTGGGAGGATCACTTGAGCCCAGGAGTTTGAGTCCAGCCTGGGCAACATGGTGAAACCCTGTCTCAAAAAAAAAAATGAGGGTAGGCTGAAGCTACTGAAAAGAGCAATGATAACCTGGGAAGGATAACTGAGTGGACGAAAGATGATATTGGCCAAGGATAGGAAGGACACCTTCTTCAGTATAACAGGAAGGAAAGTGAAAACAATAGGTGTAGACAGGCCAATCTCTAGTGTAGGGCAGACTGCTTCACCTACAACTATGTTGTTCTGTTCTACACAGGTAGATGTGGCCGTGTCAGTAGTTTTGGTTTGGTGGCAGGCAGCTGAGTTCATTCCCGTCTGATGGCTTCTATTTTTTCTGTAAAGTTGGGGGTAAAGTCATCTGTTAAGAGTTTATGCAAAGTGAGGGATGGAAGTCTGAAATAGATAATGACAGTGGGAAAAGAAGCATACTAAAGAAACACAGTGGCTGGGTGCAGTGGCTCATGCCTGTAATCGAGCACTTTAAGAGCTCCAGGTGGGCAGATCACTTGAGGTCAGGAGTTTGAGACCATCCCGGCCAAAATGGTGAAACCCTGTCTCTACTAAATAAAAATTAGCTGGGTGTGGTGACACGCCCCTGTAATCACAACTACTCTGGAGGCTGAAATTAGAGAATTGCTTGAATCCATGAGACGGAGGTTGCAGTGAGCCAAGATCGCGCCATTAAACTCTAGCAGTGAGCCAAGATCGCGCCATTAAACTCTAGCAGTGAGCCAAGATCGCGCCATTATCACTCTAGGTGACAGAGTGATACTCCATCTCAAAAAAAATTTTTTAAAGGCCTGGCACAGTGGCTCACACCTGTAATCCCAGCACTTTGGGAGGCCGAGGTGGGCGGATCACCTGAGGTCAGGAGTTTGAGATCAGCCTGGCCAACATGGTAAAACCCCATCTCTACTAAAAATATAAAAATTAACCAGGCATGGTGGTGGGCACCTGTAGTTCCAGCTACTTGGGAGGCTGAGACAGGATAATTGCTTGAACCCAGGAGGTGGAGGTTTCAGTGAGCCAAGAATGCACCATTGCACCCCAGCCTGGGCAACAAAAAGTGAAACACTGTCTCAAAAAAAAAAAAAAGAAAGAAAGGTGGCTCCCTGAAATCCCAGCACTTTGGGAGGCTGAAGCGGGTGGATCACCTGAGGTAAGGAGTTCGAGACCAACTTGACCAACATGGTGAAACCCCATCTCTACTAAAAATACAAAAATTAGCCGGGCATGGTGGCAGGCACTATAATCTCAGCTACTCAGGAGGCTGAGGCAGGAGAATTGCTAGAACCCGGGAGGAAGAGGTTGCAGTGAGCCGAGATCGCGCCACTCACTCCAGCCTAGCTACAGAGTGAGACTCCGTCTCAAAAAATAATAATAGGGGCCGGTAGCCGCCCCGCCCCATGGGGCGCCACGGGCTGGTATCGGCAGCGCCCACTGAGCCAGCCGGGCCGCAGGTGCCGCCCCCGACACACGATGTCCCGCCCAAGCTGATCAGCGCCTGCCGTCGGTCGGTGCGTGCATGAGCCTCGTCGGTCCGCGTGTGTATGGCCGAGAGCCCCTTTTCTCTTCCGCCATGACGCCTCCGCCGCCCCCGACCCCAGGCCCTGACCCCGCGGCCGACTCCGCTGTGGATCCCTGCCCCGGACCTGGGTCATTGGTCGTCCTGTTTGGGGCTACGGCTGGTGCGCTGGGGCGGGACCTGGGCTCCGACGAGACCGACTTAATCCTCCTAGTCTGGCAAGTGGTTGAGCCGCGGAGCTGCCAGGTGGGGACGCTGCACAAATCTCTGGTTCGCGCGGAGGCGGCCGCAATGAGTCCGCAGTGCCACGAGGTGAGCGGCCTGAGCACCTACAGCCTGGCGCAGGCAGAGCCGCTGGACAAGGGACTGCAGCAGTTCTCACAGCTGGTGAACGGGGATGTGGCGCTGCTGGGCGGGGGCCCCTACGTGCTCTGCACTGATGGGCAGCAGCTATTGCGACGGGTGCTGCACCCAGAGGCCTCCAGGAAGAACCTGGTGCTCCCGAAACCTTCTTCTTCTACAACCTCCGAAGAGAATTCCATATGCAGCACCCAAGCACCTGCCCTGCCAAGGACCTCACTGTGGCCACCATGGCGAAGGATTTAGGACTGGAGACAGATGCCACAGAGGATGACTTTGGGGTCTGGGAAGTGAAGACAATGGTAGCTGTTATCCTCTATCTACTCAAAGAGCCCAGCAGTCAATTGTTTTCGAAGCCTGAGGTGATAAAGCGGAAATATGAAACAGGGCCTTGCAGCAAGGCTGATGTGGTGGACAGTGAGACTGTGGTACCGGCTCGTGGGTTGCCCTGGCAGTCATCAGACCAGGACGTGGCTCGCTTCTTCAAAGGGCTCAATGTGGCCACGGGTGGTGTAGCGCTCTGCCTCAACGCCCAGGGCCACAGAAATGGCGAGGCACTCATCCGCTTTGTGGACCTAGCGCTGCTGAGACACAAGCACCACATGGGCGTCCGCTATATTGAGGTGTATAAAGCGACTGGGGAGGAGTTCGTAAAGATCGCAGGGGGCACATCACTAGAGGTGGCTCGTTTCTTGTCACGGGAAGACCAAGTGATCCTGCGGCTGCGGGGACTGCCCTTCTTGGCTGGGCCAACGGATGTGCTAGGCTTCCTGGGGCCAGAGTGCCCAGTGACTGGGGGTGCCGAAGGGCTGCTCTTTGTGCACCACCCTGACGGCCGGCCGACTGGTGATGCCTTTGCCCTCTTTGCTTGTGAGGAGGTGGCACAGGCTGCACTGCGCAGGCACAAGGGCATGCTGGGTAAGCGATACATTGAACTCTTCCGGAGCACTGCAGCGGAGATGCAGCAGGTCCTGAACCGCTATGCATCCGGCCCACTCCTTCCCACACTGACTGCCCCACTGCTGCCCATCCCCTTCGCACTGGCAGCTGGGACCGGGAGGGATTGTGTACGCCTCCGAGGCCTGCCCTACACAGCCACTATTGAAGACATCCTGAGTTTTCTCGGGGAGGCAGCAGCTGACATCCAGCCCCACGGGGTGCACATGGTGCTCAACCAGCAGGGCCGGCCATCGGGTGATGCCTTCATCCAGATGACATCAGCAGAGTGAGTCCTAGCTGCTCCTCAGCGTTGCCATAAGAAGGTGATGAAGGAGCGCTAAGTGGAGGTGGTCCCCTGTTCCACAGAGGAGATGCGTGGTGTGCTGATGGGGGGCACCTTGGGCCGCAGTGGCATGTCCCCTCCACCCTGCAAGCTGCCCTGCCTCTCACCGCCTACCTACGCCACCTTCCAAGCCACCCCAACCCTCATTCCCATGGAGACAGCAGCTCTATACCCATCTTCAGCACTGCTCCCGGCTGCCAGGGTGCCTGCTGCCCCCACCCGTTGCCTACTACCCAGGTCCAGCCACTCAACTCTACCTGAACTACACAGCCTACTACCCAAGCCCTCCAGTCTCCCCCACCACTGTGGGCTACCTCACCACACCCACTACTGCCCTGGCCTCTGCTCCCACTTCAGTGTTATCCCAGCCAGGAGCCTTGGTCCGCATGCCGGGTGTGCCATACACAGCTGGTAGGAAGGATCTGCTCAGCGTCTTCCAGGCCTACCAGCTAGCCCCTGATGAGTACACCAGTCTGATGCCTGTTGGTGACCCATCTCGAACTGTGTTGCAAACCTCCAAGGAATGGGTGTGTTTGCAGAAGAGAAAGCCAGGACGTAAGAGCCAGCTGATATCCTCAGCAAATATGTCTCTCCTGCGTCCAGAAACCAGCGCCCTCAACACAGTAGCTTCTTTCTGGCTTGTCAAAGCTCTCAGAAGGTACCTAGAGGAGCCCAAAGCCCCAGCTCTGTCCTCCACTTTTTCTTCTGCCTGTTTACCCCAAAGACAATGGCTGGACCGTGCATGCAGGGCTGGGAGTGGAATGGGGTAACCAGCTCCTGATGGCCTGAGCCAGGCATCTTGACTGGCACCTGGAGAGCCCTTTGGTCTGTCCTGGCTGTGGCCCATGACAACAGATATCCTGGGGCTGACAGGTCCATGGCAGGCTTGCTTTGTTTTTTAAAATGGAAGCTCTGGTAACTTCAAGTATAACTCTTGGGAGAATGAAGGGTCCATCTGAGCCTCTGAGTAAAGATCCCAATGTTCTACCTCCCCCATCCCTCTCATGGGGGATGGGGAGGCAGAGAGAGCCAGCCCCTACCCTCGGGATATTTGGACCTCAGAGACCATGTTGTGCCAGGGGTGGTCCCACCTAAAGATGCTAGCCCCTCTCTGGGTGAGCCTAAGGAGTAACAGATGGCAAAACCACAAACTATTTTGATGGACTGTACTGCAGTATCCCCAGAAGACATTAGGGGGCAGGAGGCCCCCACACAAAAACTCGGGCCTGATTTTTTTTTTTTTTTTTTTTTTTTAAAAGGGGACTTTCTGCTGCTAACTTTTCTTGTACACTTTGGGAAAGCCAGTTGCCCTGAACCCAGCAGACACCATGGAATGTCCTTTGCATGCATTAAGTGGTACAGAACTAAAGCCTCAGAAGCAATTTGGAATTCTGTCTTCTCCTCCATAAAATGAAGTTACTGATCAAATGGACTTTTTAAAAGCCACAGGACCCTTCACATTGCCCCCAGAGTGAGGGGCTCCACACCAGCCCCAGGCAGAGGAACACTCAGACAGATTTAAGAAGACTGTTGGCCTGTCACCATTTATTATTTCAGCACTAAAACTGAGGAGCCTGAACTGCTGGCTCTTCTTCCCTTTGCATTTGTGTAAGGAGCACTGTACTCCCATAAAAGGTTTTAAAATACAAAATGTACAAGAATTACACATAATTCCAAGTGCTATAAACATAACTGAGAACCAGTTCCTTTACTAAACATCCATTTTATAAAATACAAGGTTTCAAACTGAACCCCCCCAAAAATAATAATAATAATAATAAAATATAAAAATAAATAAAAAATTAGTCAGATGTGGTGGCACATGCCTGTAGTCCCAGCTACTTGGGAGGCTGAGGTGGAGTTCAAGGCTGCAGTGAGCCATGATTGTGCCACTGCACTCCAGCCTGGGAACCAAAGTGAAATTCTGCCCCTGAGAAAACCAAAATTTTTGTCACCTGGTATAATTTATAAACTAATTTATTTTCTGGTGGTTTTCCTCTGGTTAGAATAGCAAGTAACTGTTTCCTTACTTTAAAATGGTCAAATAGATTTGTACCTTCTTATTTTATCTGTGCAGGCTAAGATTTCGAGTGCAAGGAAGTATAAATATAACCATCCATGACATGAACGATTCCATTTTCACAAACTAAAGACCTACTATTTACTCACCAAGACAGAATAAAATGTTAGCTGGCTAGTACTGCAAAACAGCACATAGCTTCTAAGAAAATGTTTTTATTCATGGCCAGGCATGGTGGCTCACACTTGCAATCCCCAAATTTTGGGAGGCCAAGGCAAGCGGATCATTTGAGGTCAGGAGCTCAAGACCAGCCTGGCCAACATGGTGAAACCCCATCTCTACTGAAAATGCAAAAATTATCTGGGTATGGTAATGTACACCTGTAATCCCAGCTACTCGGGAGGCTGAGGCACAAGAATCACTTGAACCCAGGAGACAGAGGTTGCAGTGAGCTGAGATGGTGCTACTGCATTCCAACCTGGACAACACAGTGAGACTCTGTCTCAAAGACCAAAAAAAAGAAAAGAAAACATTTTTTTTAATTATGAAGATTCCAAATTGGAGGTATATTAAGGTATATTAAAAAACTGCAAAAATGTACCTGGTCAGTCATCACAAGAAGCTAAATTAGAAACAATGTTGTGATCTTAGTGGTACAATACAAAATATATGGGAGATAATGTTTGTTCATCTTAATGAGTTCAAACTAACTTAGGATTTTATTGCTACCTGTACTTACTGTTTTTTTTTTTTGAGACAGGGTCTTATTCCACACCCAGGCTAGAGTGCTAGAGTGCAGTGGTATAATCACGGCTCACAGCATCCTCAATCCCCTAGGCTCAAGTGATCATCCTGCCTCAGCCTTGGAAGTAGCTAGGACTATAGGCATGCACCACCATGTCCAGCTAAATTTTTAATTTTTTTTTTTTGAGACAGAGTCTCACTCTGTCGCCAGGCTGGAGTGCAGTGGCTTGATCCCAGGTTCAAGCGATTCTCCTGCCTCAGCCTCCCAACAGGTGTGCACCATGACACCCAGCTAATTTTTGTATTTTTAGTAGAGACAGGGTTTCACCAGGTTGGCCAGGATGGTCTCGATCTCTGGACCTCGTGATCCACCCACCTTGGCCTCCCAAAGTGCTGGAATTACAGGCATGAGCCACCACACGCAGCCAAGTTTTAAATTTTTTATAGAGACAGGGTCTCCCTATGTTACCTAGGCCAGCCTCAAATTCCTGGGCCCAAGTAATCCTCCCACCTTGGCCTCCCAAAGTGCTGGGATTATAGATGTGAGCTACCACATCTGGCCACTACCTGTACATTGATTGTGTAAGCCAATTCTAGTTGGAATGGGAATATAGCAATTTCAGCCAGGTGGATGGGCTGTAGTTCTGTTATGAGACGCAGATGACTAGTACCAGTATGTATAATGGGTAGCAGCAGTAGCTGCATATTTGTCAGAAACTGAAGCCTCTTTGGATGGCAGTTCTCCCCCCGACTCCCAATAACTAAACTCAGAAATATATCTTTACACAGCTGAAACCTGTTATTAAAAGTAAACATTTTATTATATAACAAGAGTTGAAGTTTTTGAAAATTAACATCAACAAAACCAAAGCTATTCTAGGCACAACCAAAATTTTTTACAATCAAAACTACCTCGTACTCTTCAGAAATCTGACTGAAAACAAATGTTTGAATGTGCTGCTAACAAAGAGGGCCAAATGATGATGTCTATTGTGGCAGCTGAGCAAAGTGAGACTTACAGAACTGTAACTGCTGTCCTGATAGTAACTGAAGCAGGAAGAGAAGAAAGGAGCTCACAACCAGGACACTCAAACTCAAGCCAGGAGTCCATGTACGATCCAATTCCAGTCAGTCTGACAAGTCACTCTGATCCAGCACAATTATCCTGTGCACATGTTTTTTAAAGAACAAAAAAAAGTGTTGAGTTGCTGTGTACATTTTTTAAAAACACAAACCTTCTTTCTTTTCAATTAAATTTAAGGAAAAGGGATTTTGGTCTTTATAATCAAGGGGGATTATGAACAACAGTGTGTCATGGAAATGCAAAATGACTGGAAAGCAATTGACAGCAACATCTTCTGTATTCTCTCCATATTAAAACTGTTCTTATGCTCACTCTGTCACTAATTTAATTAAAGTTGGCATTAATTTCACTTTGGTTTGTGTGTGTATGTGTGTGTGTGTGTGTGTGTGTTTTGAGATGGAGTCTTGCTCTGTCACCCAGGCTGTAGTCACCCTCCACCACCTGGGTTCAAGCAATTCCCCTGCCTCAGCCTCCTGAGTAGCCAGTACTGTAGGCATGTTCCACCATGCCCGGCTAATTTTTTTGTATTTTAGTAGAGACGGGGTTTCACCATGTTGGTCAGGATAGTCTCAATCTCCTGACCTCATGATCTGTCTGTCTCAGCCTCCCAAAGTGCTGGGATTACAGGTGTGAGCCACCGTGCCCAGCCTCACTTTGTATTTTTATTAACTATAAACACTAACATTTAAAAATTGAGCAACTTTGTCTGAATTCAAGTCTTTGTCATTAATGTGTATTTAGACATGTAAATGTTTTCAAGCCTGCTTCTGTCGTCTATAAACAGTGAGTTTTGATCTGCAAACATCTGGTATCTCATTACCTGGATGGTTCGGACCAACCTAGTCGCTTCCAAAAACAGGGTTTTAGCTCATCTTGATGAAATATAAGAGGAAGGAAAAAAAAAAACCACATGATTAATTTCTAGGTCAAAGGGTGCCAGTATCATATTAGTGCTCCTCTAATTTAGGGTAGACTGTTTTACCTACAATGGTTGTTCTATTCTGCCAGATAAGACTATTTCTAAAAACACAGTTAATGGGCTTCCCCTCCTAATATTCTACAGTTTTCTGCTGCAGCAATGGACACTAATGACACTAATTCACAAAGTTCCTGTATCATCTTCTCAGTTAAATCAATACTGTTAATAGCTAAATGCCTACACAATCTGGACCCTGTGCAGTCAGGGTTCTCAAGGAAACTGAATGTACTCATGGCTGGTTCAAAGAAAGATCCTTAATGAAGTGACTACATACAGAGGTTTAGTTAAAGTTAAGGGAACAAACAAGGAATGTCAAGACATCCAGTGATTAGCAACAGTGGGAAGACTAAGTCTGAAGGAACTGAGTGTTGGAGATGAGAGGTTAGTTACTAGAGCCTAATAAGAGCTGGAATTGGAAAGAATGTGCTGCCTATAGAAGCCACACTTGTGGAGAAACACCACTTCTACCAGGCACAAGGTGCTAAAGTAAGCAGGAAGGCAAAGTAATACCCCAACTTCTCTCTAGCCCCATCATCTTCTGCTAGGGCCTATTGCTGGCTAACAGGAAGCCCAGGACATGCAGTCCACTCAGGCCAGCATTCTGGGGCACAAAGCAGGGCAGAGATGGGGAGAATGAGAAGGAAATCAGAAAGGGATAAAAGGAATACCAGATGATCTGAAAGAGTTTATATCTCTTAATTCCCTGAGTAGGAAGAACTTAAATATAGGAGAGTATCATTGTAAAGGGCATATCAGAAGCCTTCAAGCTCTATCAAAATAGTTTTAAAATTAATTTATAATTTTCACATTACTTGTAGACTCCATTTAAATTTCATAAAATATTATTTCTTACTGGATTTTGCAGCAATAGATTTAGATTTGTGAGCTAAATTTAAAACTCTTTTGAAGATGTTGGACAATTAGAAGCAAAACATCTCTCCAGACAATGTGCAAGATGATGATGATGAGACTGGGCAAAAGCTTGCTTTAGAAATAGAATTGGAATCCCAGAACTTTGGGAGGCCGAGGCGGTGGATCACGAGGTCAAGAGATCGAGACCATCCTGGCCAACATGGTGAAACCCTGTCTCTACCAAAAATACAAAAAATAGCTGGGCATGGTGGCATGTGCCTGTGGTCCCAGCTACTCGGGAGGCTGAGGTGGAAGAATCGCTTGAATCCAGGAGGTGGAGGTTGCAGTGAGCGGAGATTGTGCCACTGCACTCCAGCCTGGTGACAGAGCAAGACTCAGTCTCAAAAAAAAAAGAAAAAATGTTATTACTGTTTTTGTGATAAAGCTATGATTGGAAATTAACAGAAAACCTGGGCTGAACTGCAGGGAAAGATAAATTATCAAAGGTAAGAGGATTATGTATAACATCTGGGGAACATTTCTAAATAACTTTGGTGCACATCAAAGCCCAAGGACTACAGACTACATTAGAAACACTCATTAATTCATACCTTCTTCAGAAGTCCCTGAAACACTCTCTGATTTCCTTCTCTCTGGTGTGATACTATCTTCCCTTTTTTTCTTCTCTTCACCAACTTCTTGATCTTTGGTATTTGTCTCCCTTTAACAACAATGATTTAGGGAATGAAAACATATGCATTAACAGCCAAGGAAACAGAACTGTATTAAAAAAAAAAAAAAAACCATGATAACTAGCACTAACAAAAGTGTTCTCTGTGGGCCAGGTATTGGTTTAAGAGCTATAATTTATTTTAGCTTATTTAATTCTCATAACTATATAAGGTACTTACCATTGCCATCCCCATTAAGCAATGAGGAAACAGGCATAGAGAAGTTAAATTACACACCTAATAATTCCTAGAGCTGGAATCTGACTTCACACTCAGTCCGGCTTAGACTCTACTTTCAACCACTATGCTACATCGTCTCAAAGTAAAAAAAAAAAAAGGCATTTTACTTATGTTTTGATTGGTGTCCTTTTCAAAACCACTGTGTATTTTATCATCTTATCTTCATTTCCCAAAACTCTCTTCTAAGTGAAATACGTAAGTAATTTAAGTATCTCACAATTTAAGACCATGTTTGTCAAACTACTAAGCAGAAACCATCTCCCCAATCCAGCTGGAAGCTCCTTATAGACAGAGCCATCTTATCCCTCTTTGTGGTACCTCCAACCCCTAGCACAGTGCTTTGCATACTGTCATTGCTTGGTGGATGCTGGCTGAACCAAAGTAACACTGTTTAGGGATTCTTCTGTTTTCATTTGATGGAGAGTCCAAACAAAATATGTAAAATGAAAGAGAAAATAAAACCAGCTAGAGTGAAAAGGGGTTTTTCCCCTCTTAATATTTTCTCACTAATAGAATCACAGGCTCAAGAACTGGAGGAAGCCTTTGGGTTATCTTCTGCCCCTGTTCAAATGCCCAAGACAGGCATTTGGAGTTTCACCATGTTGGCCAGGCTGGTCTTGAACTCCTGACCTCAAATGATCTGCCTGAGCAGCAGTAACCATTGCTAAAGTAAGTGTAAAGGCAGCTGTTTCCCTTTATCAGATAGCTGTGGCTATTAGGTTTGTGCTTTACTGAATAAAAATCTGTTACTCTGCACTTTCTATTCTCTCGTCAGTCTTCTGGGGCAGAAAAGTAAGCTGACTCTCTTCGCTTCACAATCTTTCAGGAATCTGAGGGCAGCTATCAAATTCTCCTCTCCATCTGTTCTTCTCACACTGAGCTTCTCAGCTCCTTCAGCTGTTCTCATGACATGGTTTCCAGACCTCTGAATGTTCTGTGGCCACACTCTTGTGTTTGTTAATATCTCTTTTAAAATGTGACACCCAGAAAGGAGCCTCACGTGTGTCCTAGGAGTCCTCTAAACAATACATTCCCATCATCTGGACAGTACATTTCTATATATCCAGCATCAGTGCTGCATTGACCTTTTCAGCACTTCATCAAACTGAGGCCTCACAAAGTCAATGCCCATGTTTTCCTTAGGAAGAATTTCTTGACTTCTCATCATGTCTCAAGATGCATGGCTCAGTGCTGGGCATACAAAAATAAGACATATTTCTTGCCCTCAACGAAAATATAGTGAGCAGGAGCTTCTGATGACTTCTCCAGTTAGGCCAGGTCTCATACATTCTGTAATTTTGAATCTTTGACCTTTATCTTTTATAGAATCTAACATTTCCATCTGTCAAGATGATTTTGAATCCTCAGTCTATCACTCATCACATCAGCATTCATTCCTTGATTTGTGTTATCTAAAAATTTGATAAGCATGCCTTTTCTGATTTAATTCAAATGGCTGATGAAAATGTCAAAGGTAGCAGGGCCAAAATACAGCAAACTTAGAAGCCTCTGTCTATACTGATAAGAATCTGCTAATCAATATCTTGAGTACTGCGGGTGGTCAGAGGAAGAGGGGCAAATGTGAGTGCAGACAGATGGAGTCAGGGCTAGTTTATCTAAATCGATGTAATGCCATCACCAGGCATTCATTCTCTTAGAAGTCTAAAACCTAGCCCCACTTCCTGAAAAAGAAGAAAAGGATCCCCTCTTGGGGAACAATAACCTTTCAGACCCCTTGGGAAGGTCTTGTAGCTCCATGCTCTCCTCAGGTGACTGCAGCCATCTTTCCAGGTCCTCATCCAGAGTAGAGTGAGCTCTGTCCAAGGACAAGTGAAAAGAATGGAGACAACAGTCATTTCCCATCTTCCTCGACAAAGATGCCTAACACTTTACAGCGGAAAGGGACCTTATAACCTGTGCTTTCACTATGCATATGAAAAACAAGAGAGCTCAGTAAGATTGTGTCTGGAGTCATAAAGGTTATTTAGATCTGATTGAAATATGCACTGGCCAGGCGTAGTGGCTCACATCTGTAATCCCAGAACTTTGGGAGGTTGAGGTGGGCAGATTACTTGAGGTCAGGAGTTCAAGAACACCCTGGCCAACACGGTGAAACCCCATCTCTACTATAAATACAAAAATCAGCCAGCCATGGATGTGTGCACCTGTAATCCCAGCTACTCGGGAGGCTGAGGCAGGAGAATGGCTTGAACCTAGGAGTTGGCAGCTGCAGTGAGCCGAGATTGCACCACTATATTCCAGCATGGGTGACAAAGCGAGACTCTGTCTCAAAAAAAAAAAAAAAAAATACACTGAAATAGTCCTTCAATCCCTTGACAAAAAGCCTCAGTGCCTATTCAAGTTCACTGCTTCCCCAAATCTGATGCTAGACTCTGTCTCAATTCTAGGTCACTGAGTCAGTTTTCTACCTGAGGCTGGAACTATACATGCTTTCCTACACGTTTTTCAAAAAAAAAAAACTAGAAGATGCAGGGTATTTTAAGGCCTGAAATTCCCACCCATCTGAAAAAATATCTTCCACTCTGGCTTGGTGCCTGAATTGACCATTCACGGCACTGAGATGACCGAGCATCTGCAGAACATCTATCTGTGGCCAGCACTGCTGGCCCTTTTGCAAAAGGAAGATACAACAATAAGAGTAGCTAACTTTTGATCAAGTTAAAGGAATTTAATTTTTTTTTTTTTGAGATGGAGTCTCGCTCTGTCACCCAGGCTGGAGTACAGTGGTGCCATCTCAGCTCACTGCAACCTCCACCTCCTGGGTTCAAGCAATTCTCCCACCTCAGCCTCCTGAGTAGCTGGCCCTACAGGTGTGTGCTACCATGTCTAATTTTTAAAAAATATTTTTAGTAGAGATGGGTTTTGCCATGTTGGCCAGGCTGGCCTCAAACTCCTGACTTCAAGTGATCCACCCACCTCAGCCTCCCAAAGTGCTGGGATTACAGATATGAGCCACTACGCTCGAACCCTGTAATCTCAACTTTGGGAGGCTAAAGTGGGCGAATCACTTGAGCTCAGGAGTTTGAGGTCAGCCTGGGCAACATGGTGAAACCTCATCTCTACAAAAAAATACCAAAATTAGCTAGGCATGGTAGCACGAGCCTGTAGACCTAGCTACTTGGCGGCTGAGGCAGGAGGATCACTTGAGCCCAGGAGGTCAAGGCTGCAGTGAGCAGTGTTCATTCCCCAGTGCACTCCAGCCTGGGCAACAATGTGAGACTCTGTCTCAAAAAATAAAAAAAGAAGTCTGGGTGCAGTGGCTCATGCCTATAATCCCAGCACTTTGGGAGGCCAAGGCAGGTGGATCACAAGGTCAGGAGTCCAAAACCAGCCTGGCCAATATGGTGAAACCCCATCTCTACTAAAAATATAAAAATAACTGAGTGTGGTGACACATGCCTGTAATCCTAGCTACTGGGGAGGCTGAGGCAGGAGAATGGCTTGAACCTGGGAGATGGAGGTTGTGGTGAGCCGAAATCACACCATTACACTCTGCCTGGGCAACAACAGCAAAACTCCACCTCAAAAAAAAAAAAAAAAAAAAAAAAGGGCAAAGAGCCAGGCATGGTGGCTTGCACCTATAGTCCCAGCTACTTGAATGGAAGGGGCAGGAAGATCACTTGAGCCTAGGACTTCAAGTTCAGCCTAGACAACATAGAGCCCATCTCTACTGTACACAAACACACAGACACACACACACACACACACACACACACACTGGGCAAAGAACTCAGACATTTCTCCAAAGAAAATATACAAATGGCCAACAAGCATATGAAAAGATGTTCAACATCACTTATCATTAGGGAAGGGCAAATCAAAACTACAGTGAGGCACCACCTCATACTCATTAGTATGGTTACTTTTGAAAAAAAAAAGCTTCCACCCCGACAAAATGAGAGAAAATAACAAGTGTTGGAAAGAACATGGAGAAACTGAAACGCTTGTGCACTGTTGGTGGGACTGTAAAATGGGGCAGCTGCTATGGAAATAGTGTGGCAGTTCCTAAAAAAATTAAAAATAGAATTACCATATAATCCAGCACTACCATTTCTGGGTATATACCCAAAAGAATTGAAAGCAGGATCTCAAAGAGATATTTGTACACTCATGTTCACAGCAAAATTCTTCACCATAAGAAAAGGTGGAAGCAACCTAAATGTCCATCAACAGATGAATGGATAAATGAAACATGGTATATACATACCACAGAGTATTATTCAGTCTTAAAAAGGAAGGAAACGCTGACACATGCTACAGCATGAATGAACTTTGAGGACATTATGCTAAGTTAAAATAAGCCAGTCACAAAATGAAAAATACTGTATGATTTCACTTATGTAAAGTATCAACAGTAGTCAAACTCATAGAAACAAAAAGTAAAATAGTGGTTGCCAGGGTCTGGGAAGAAAAGAAAATGGGGAGTTGGGTGCTTTGTTTGTTTCTTTATTTGGAGGCAGAGTTTTGCTCTTGTTGCTCAGGCTGGAGTGCAATGGCACAATCTCAGGTCACTGCAACCTCCACCACCCCTGGTTCAAGTGATTCTCTTGCCTCAGTCTACTGAGTAGCTGTGATTACAGCCAAGTGCCACCACGCCTGGCTAATTTTGTATTTTTGGTAAAGATGGGGTTTCTCCATGTTGGTCAGGCTGGTCTTGAACTCCCAACCTCAGGTGATCCACCCACCTTGGTCTCCCAAAGTGCTGGGATTACAGGTGTGAGCCATGGCGCCCAACCGAAAATGGGGAGTTTTTAAATGGTTATAGAGTTTCAGTTTTGCAAGATGAAAAGGTTTGGGACATTAGTTACACAACAATGTGAATATACTTATTAATGTTATTGGACTGTACACTTAAAAATGGTTAAGACGATAAATCTTGTTATATATATTTTATCACAAACATTTTTTAAAGCAAAAAAAGCAACCCTTTTAAAAAAGGTAATCCTTTAGGAATAGGGGCTGTTAGGTAGTATGGAAAAAGACCACTTTTTTCATTTCTTATTTGTCAATATAAAAAAAAAACTAATATAAACTAATGCAATTTTTAAAATCCTTTCAAAAATCCAGCTTTTACTGTTACCTGTCTGTGTCCTCTCCTAGATCTTCAGCTTCCTTGGACCAAGGCATACTACTATCTTCTTTTTTACTGTCAGTTTCTTGTTCTTCTAAGTGCCTTTGATCTAAAAACAGTTGAAAGAATTAACTTTATTAGAACAAAAAAAAAATTTTGAGAAAAGTTGCCTTAAAATAGAGTGCAAAAATTAATGCCAATAAGTGGTCCCTGAAGTATGCAATGCATTAGCTCCTCTCTTCCCATGAAAGCAGGGGGCCAGGTGGCAGTCTGCAGGCCACCTGTATTTGCAGCAGCTACTTCTGGGGTCTTGGGAGATTTTCAGTACCAGGTGAAGCAACAGGAAACCTTGCTTGTGCCAAGGCTCAAAGGAGACAGAGGAGGCAGAAGAAAGAAAGAGCACATAAAAGAGGAGGCAAGCAACCATGAAAACAAATTGCACACATTTACTTTGGGGATCATCTTGTTCTCACTTGTTAGAAGTTTCTAAGTTGGAGCTCCAAGAAAGAAATTTGGGTGGGGAAGAGATGTATCCTTTAATGTATGCCAAGCATTTTACTTATGCTATCTCATTCCATCCTGCCAGCAGTCCTATAAAGGGAAGAGGACTAACATTTGCTAATATTTGAAAATGTTAATACTTGTACATGGCTCTGTACATGGAGCTAATACGTACTTCATGAGATAGAAATTATTAACCCCATTTTACAGATTAAGAGGAGTAAGGCTCAGAAACAGTAAAACAGCTTGTCATACAAATAACTATAAAGTCAGAATTGAGGTGGAGTTGTGCCTGACCTCAAGGTCACACTTCCCTATATGTAGCACTGTGTTGCCAAGAACAGCATTACAAAAACATGATGAAAAGGATGTAGGTAGTTCACTTACCATTTGCAGTGATTCCTGCATCACTTTCTGTGTTCTCATGCAACACTGTGGATGAGCTCTGCTGCTGCTTTAAGAGCTCTGTCACAACACAAAAGCCAAAAGAAACTTATTTCCTCCTTTGGATGTCCTGCTGTTCTCTAGAGCAGTGGTTCTTGAAGGGTGATCCTTAGACTAGCCGCATTAACATAACCTGGGAACTTGCTGGAAATGTAAATTCTTGGGCCTCATCTCAGACCTGCTTAATCAGAAACTCTGGGGGTCTAGCAATGTGTGTTTTAACTAGCCCTTCAGGTGATTCTGATGCCTGATAAAATTTGAGAACCACTGCTTTAGGGCATTCCAGGTTTGAAAGGAATTATTCAAGTATGACAAAATCCCACACAACACTCAAAATAGAAATGATGATGATCATACATAACACTTGCAGAACCCTAGGAGTCAGGTTCTAAGCACTTGCTTACATTAATTCAAGATTAATGTTCACAATTAATCTTCACAACAACCTTCTGATGAGATGCATTTTCTGAGGGTGAGGGGCTGATTGGCCAGGCTGTCAAGAAAAGAGCAGTCGGGTCTTTCCTAGTGAAACAGAGCACCTGCCCCCCAGTGTTTCCATAACCATGTAACATTTACTTTAAGCATCAGACCAGCTGTACAGGGTCAGTCAATCAGCTGCATATAAAATTTGTTTAGTACTGCTCAGTCTCTGCCTGCAAATTCTAGTCTTACTAGGTTTTGTGCCACTGACTTCCCTGTTCTTAGGAAGGGGATTTATTCACAATTCCAATACCTTTAATACCTACAGCTAATGGCAAAACTGAAAGTACAGGTGTCTTGGCCTGGGCAGCTGGACCTCAGGCCTCCAAGGAGATAAGAACTTCTTTCAAAAAAGAAATTCATTATAATAAACCACTTATATGTTATTTCCTCTTAGATTCATCAACGTAAGTCCTTTGAGTAACAAAATGACAACTGATACAAGCCAATCATCCTGGTCAGGCTGTGGCTCATTTTATTGGAAAACTGCCCCTTCCTATATTCAACCAGGCCTTCATGGGGCCTTTTATACTAGTGTTCGTACTTGAGACAAAGACACCATATTTGGTCAGTGATGAAACTAACAGGGCCAAGAAATATATTCTGTATTGAACATCTCTTACCAATTTCATCAAGTAGCTCCTGAGATGGTGGTGGCAGCTCATCAATGTGATGCTGTGAGACGGCTTCTACTAGTTCTTAAAAAAGATAAACAGGAAAATGACTTAACACCTTCCTGGACATGAACTGAATTTTCCTAGGCTATCAAATAGACTTGATTGAGGATTTCTCTCAATGATGAAACAAAATAAGGAGAAAGAAAGCCTCTTATGTAACAGTCCCAGTAGAGAGCTCCTAACATGTGAATGGCCTTTACTACCCTCTTTTACACCAATCCCTTTCCTTTCCTACATCACCCCTTACCCCAATAGTGCTTGATCTATGCCCCTCCCTTTCTAAGGATTTTGAAGGAGGTAAGTTACAAATTCTTACTAAGTGGCTCAATCTGGACTAGGGCTGCTGGAGGAATACAGAGGTTCTGGGCCAACCAAAATGAACAAAAGCACAAAGTAGAAGGCCTTTAACTAAATATTATCAGGCCAGGGGATTTAGGGGCAACCATACTTTGGGTCTCGCCCCAAGTGCTTAATTATAACATTAACCAAAATACCTCAGCATAATTCACAACTTCCTATCCTATCCCCTGAGGGAAATTCAAAGAGTTATACCAAAGACAGAAGACATTTAAGTAATAAAGGTAGTATGCCTTAAGATTGCTAATATTCTCAGATCTTGCAATTTGGAAACTGTCTTCTAAGAGTCTATCCTAAGGAAAGGATCAGAGGTACAGATAAAAATTTATGTACAAAGAGCAAACATTCAAAAATGATATAAATCTTAAACATAAGAAAATGGTTAGCTGGGCATGGTGGCTCATGCCTGTAAATCCAGCACTTTGGGAGGGCAAGGTGGGTGGATCACCTGAGGTTGGGAGATTGAGACCAGCCTGACCAACAGGAAGAAACCCACCACCATCTCTACCAAAGATACAAAATTAGCTGGGTGTGGTGGCACATGCCTGTAATCCCAGCTACTCAGGAGGCTGAGGCAGGAGAATCGCTTGAACCCAGGAGGTAGAGTTTGCAGTGAACTGAGATTGAGCCATTGTACTCCAGCCTGGGCAACAAAAGTGAAACTCTGTCTCAAATAAAAAAGAAAAGAAAATGGTTAAGCAATATGAGGAATAGACTATTACATAGCTACTACATATATTTATGAATAATTTTTTATGACAAGGGAAAAGCCTCAAAATATATCAAGGGAATAAAGCAGTCCAGAACTGATACACAATATGATCTCACTATGCTAAAATGTATTATTATATATTTATAAAAATATAAAAAAGATACGTAAAAAAATAGTACGTGAGGTTAAAAAAGTGTGGTCACTTTCTTTTTTAAACTTTTATTTATTCTCCAAGGTTTCTACAATGAGTGAACTTTACTTTTATAATCAAGGGGAAAACAGCATTTCTGTCCGAACCTAACATGGCATCAAAGATTGACAAGCATCAATTCAAGCCTCCTTAAACTTCTATTTTGATATTAAACACAGGGTACCTTTAGACAGGCTCCTTCTCTGGGTGGCATGGGGTAGTGATGTGTCACATGCCTTAGCAAGCCTGGGGGATCCAGACCCAGTAAATGAAGACAATCTTTTCTATAAGTAAGAGATAAACATGGTAACTGTCATGTGTGTTGAGCTAAACACACATATGCAGCTCAGTCATTTCCAATTGTTTTGTAAGTCACGAAAAACTCACTCACATGTCCCCTCCTCTGGGAAGCCTTCTTTTTTTTTCTTTTGATATAGAGTCTCACTCTGTTACCCAGGCTGGAGTGCAGTGGCACAATCTAGGCTCACTGCAACCTCCACCTCCCGGATTCATGCAATTCTCCAAGTAGTTGGGATTATAGGCATGCACCACCACTCCCAGCTAAAATTTTTTTTTTTGTAATTTTAGTAGAGATGGGGTTTTACCATGTTGGGCAGGCTTGTCTTGAACTCCTGACCTCAAATGATCCACTTCAGCCTCCCAAAGTGCTGGGATTACAGATGTGAGCCACTGCATCTGGCCTGGGAAGCTTCTTTTCCCTAACTGCCTCCTCAGCACTCAATACTTACCGCTGTGTTACATCAGGCCTGTCTTTTTCACTAGGCAGTGAGCTCCTACGAGGCAGGGATTATGTCTTTCTTATTCACACTTGGATGCCTCAAAGAGGGCCTGACATGGTGCCTGGCATTTAGAATTTGCCCAATTAGCAGTTTGTTAAATGAACACATACTTCATTTACCTACTTCAGAGTGAGACCTTTTTTTTTGAGCCAGATGCCAAAAAAGTTGGCAATCAATTTTTCATAAAGTAAAGAACTTGTACTTTTCTTCTCTTTTTCTTTTTTTGAGACAGGGTCTCACTCTGTCACCCAAGCTGGAGTGCAGTGGTACAATCAAAGTTCACTGCAGCCTTGACTCCTGGGCTCAAGTAATCCTCCCACCTCAGCCTCCCGGGTATCTGGGACTACAGACACATGCCACCATGTCCCGGCTAATTTTCTGTGTCTTTTATAGAGATGGGGTTTCGTCATGCTGCCCAGGCTGGTCTTGAACTCCTGAAATCAAGTTATCTGCCTGCCTCAACCTCCCAAGATCCTGGGATTACAGGTATGAGCCCCCATGCTTGCCCAGAACTTGTAGTTTTCCTGCAGAGACTACACATATGAGAGAGGGAGAGAAAAAGGAAAATAAAAAAAAAGAAGCAGTAGTAAAAGAGGAGGAGAAGAAGGCAGTATACAATTAAGTGGTTTTCCTGCAGGTTATTAGTTCAGAAGTTCAGGGAACAGTACAGATCAATCAAAAGTCTCAGGGAAGTAACCAGGGGAGGCTTCAAGGAGGAAGCAAAACTTAAGCCTTCCACAATATAGACTCAAGAGAGGAGTCCCCGGGAAGCCTGGAGAGAACCCAACTTATTTCTTGCTTTCTTTTTTTTGTTTGTTTTGAGACAGAGTTTCGCTGTTGTTACCCAGACTGGAGTGCAATGGCACGATCTCGGCTCACTGCAACCTCCGCCTCCTGGGTTCAAGCAATTCTCCTGCCTCAGCCTCCTGAGTAGCTGGGACTACAGGCGTGCACCACCATGCCCAGCTAATTTTTGTACTTTTAGTAGAGACGGGGTTTCACCTTGTTGACCAGGATGGTCTCGATCTCTTGACCTCGTGATCCACCCGCCTCAGCCTGCCAAAGTGCTGGGTTTATAAACGTGAGCCACCGTGCCCAGCCTATTTCTTGCTTTCTTAATGAATTTGAATAAATCTTGGCAGTTTGAGTCACTGGGCCCTTTGGGCTGACTCCTTGAGCGTGTAACGTGAAACAGATACACTTACAAGGCCAGTGAGTCTTGAAGGGGGAGTTTCGGAGCAAGTAAGGAGAGAATCCAGTCTCTTTGCTCTCTCTCGGACACTTGTAAATTCATCAGACAAAGTTCGAATAGATTCTTGACTGTTCCAGCAAGAGGAAGACGCTGTCTTTACCTGCAATGTCATACTTTCAAGGCAGTCTTTATACCGACTGGCAGCTGAAGAAACTGACCCTGTTGGAGAAAAGAGGGAGGTCACTGTCTGAATCCTTTACATCATTTATCCTTTTTTCCTCTTTTCCTTCGTTTTGGTTTTTTTTTTCTGCCCCAATATGATGTACATTAAAAAAAAGAATGCACACACACACACACACACACACATCCAAACCCACAAAACTACACCTATACCAAGGATTTTCCAAATTGTTAATAATTTAAATAATCACTAATCTGAGACACAGCTCCTCACAGTATAAAAAATAATAGTCTCTAAACTTGGACTCTAAACTTTATCAAAATAATTCAAGGGAGATTTTTCAAACCACAAATATACTGGAAATAAGGCCACTAAAGAGAGGATATTTGATGCTGGTTGCATATGCTTGCAGGACCTAAGAACTATATAAAGTTTAAGCACATGGTACTGTTTTAAGTTGCAAACCCTACAAAACTCAGTGCTTTTGCACTAAATTCAGTAGTGCTTAGAGGAGACCTAGCATTTGCATGGCTTTACCACTGCAGTTCTAAGTAAAACCTACTAATGGCTGCCCAATAATCACCACCACCCTGCCACCTGGCCTCCCATGGGATTACCCAGCTTTGGCACCAAGAAAAAACCTTTGCACTGTGACAACACAGCCACCGGCTCTGATCTCATGGCTTGGTTTCCCAGAGCCAAGGGGCTAGGGCTGTAAGTTCTTCTCTTCCCTGTGATTACCTGGACTGAGTGGAGTGCTGACACTGGTAGGTGCATGGTTTATTTTGGGTGTTTTGCATGAAGCTTCCTTAAAAGAGCTGTCTGGTTCACAGGAGATACTAGACAGGTCTTGAATATCTGTCAATGATCTAAAGAATTAAGAGCACACAGTAATGATGAGAAGATGGTTAGAAAATCAAAGAATATATTCCTGAGAGATACTTTTTAAGTATACTCTTATCAAAATTTTTAATGTGTCAATAGGCCAGAATTAGAGAATATTTTAGAATATCTTATACATCTTAAAGAGAATATTAGCCAGGCGCAGTGGCTCACACCTGTAATCCAAGCAATTTGGGAGGCCAAGGCAGGTGGATCATGAGGTCAGAAGTTCCAGACCAGCCTGACCAACACAATGAAACCCCATCTCTACTAAAAATACAAAATAAATTATCCAGGTATGGTGGCACATGCCTGTAATCAATCCCAGCTACTCAGGAGGCTGAGTCAGGAGAATCGCTTGAACCCAGCAAGTGGCGGAGGTTGCAGTGAGCCAAGATTGTGCCACTGCGCTCCAGTCCAGGTGACAGAGCAAGACCCCATCTCAAAAAAAAAAAAAAAAAAAAAACGAGAGAGAGAGAGAGAGAGAGAGAGAGAATATTAAAGAATATATCTAAAAGAGATTGTAACTTTATTTTTATATATATTTTTTATTATAATAGAGATTTCTCTTTTTTTTTTTTGAGGTGGACTTTTGCTCTTGTTGCCCAGGCTGGAATGCAATGGTATGATCTCAGCTCACCACAACCTTCACCTCCCAGGTTCAAGCAATTCTCCTGCCTGTAGGGGTGTGTGCCACCATACCCAGCTAATTTTAGTATTTTTAGTAGAGATGGGGTTTCACCATGTTGGCCAGGCTGGTCTTGAACTCCTGACCTCAGATGATCTACCCACCTCAGCTTCCCAAAGTGCTGGGATTACAGGCATGAGCCACCACATCCAGCACCATAGAGTTTCTTTGCCAGATACTGTAACTATAAACATATCTCAGCAGCTAAAAATAAACTCTTTCCATAGATAAAATATTCTATAGTTCCAGGATATTTTGTGGAAAAGATTTAGTCTACCTTAAGCATAAACTTATATTATTATTATCATCACTACATTTCCTTGAGTGTAAGCTGCTATTAGTTATAAATCATATCATCAATTTGAGAACTTTTTGGTGAAAGAAGCACCATGCTCATATTAAGTCTACACATAAAAATTGAAAGATTCTTACAAACAAGGATATACCAGTCCCTCAAAATCAAGACTTTACACAAGCATCCCTAGGAAACTCTCTTTGGTGACCATACATGTCTTTTTCTTTCAGTTCCTTTGGTGACTCCTTCAATGTTTCTTCTTGTTCATCTTCAGTACTGTGAGAAAGAAAGAAAACTACATGAATCCCCTCTGTGAGCAAAGTACACTAATTTGGTACAAGGAACCAGTTGATAGCCCAGCTTGAGAAGCAGCAGAAAAAGCACTAAGCTCAGGAGTAGAAAGTGTGAGTTCTGGCTGGGAGCAGTGGCTCACACCTGTAATCCCAGCACTTCCAGAGGCTGAGGCGGGTGGATAATTTATGATCAGGAGTTTAAGACCCACCTGACCAACATCGTGAAACCCTGTCTCTATTAAAAATACAAAATTAGCTGGGCCAGGTGGTGCCCACCTGTAATCCCAGCTATTTGGGAGGCTGAGGCAGCAGAATCACTGGAACCTGGGAGGCAAAGGCTGCAATGAGCCAAGATTGCGCTGTTGTACTCCAGCCTGGGAAACAAGAGTGAAACTCCATCTCCAGAAAAAAAAGGTGTGAGTTCTGGTTCTGGCTGTACTACTAGCTGGAAGTTCTCTGGCATGTCTGGTCCTCAATTTTCTCTCAAGAGACTGAATAAATACTCTCTAAGGGTCAGTTCTGAAATTAGTTAAAGACTCTATACGACCATGAGCAAGTTCCTGACAAAATCAACAGAGCACAGGAACTTTGCTAGGACGTTAAGATATTGGAGCAAAGGGGCACTGCCATGAGGCCTCAACAACTGTGAGAAGCTTCCAGGCACAGTGCTCTGGGAGAGGCCAGAAAAGCTTGTACCAAAAAATGGCCAGAGGAGAATACTGAAGACAAACTTTGACTCATTTCTACTTTAACCAATATTCAAGATTCAATTTCTGTACTCACTGAACATTACCTATAAGGCAGATCCCATGCTAAATCCTTCCATATGTTTTCACATTTTTAATCCTTACAAAAATCCTGTGAGACCAACGATATAAATGAAATAGTATGGATTTGGAGTTGAGTTGTGACTTTATTAATTGTTTCCAAAAAATGTTTGTTTCTCCTTCTAAGCACAGGTAGAATAGCACTTTTTGGCCCTCTTAATTTACATAAATGACCACAGGACTTGTTTTAACCAATAAAATATGAGTAAAAGTGATGAGTCACTTCCAGGCAGAAACTTTTAACAGCCAGTGCACACCTTACCATGTTCCATTCTTCCTGCCTTCGTGATCAAGGAAGCTCAAAAATGGAGTCTCCCTCATCCTGAGTCTGATAGAAGGTAATATAGCATAGAACATTCCTGGCCAACCCATGAGCCATGGACATGAACTTTTGTTGTTTTAAACCACTAAAATTTGGGAGTTGTTTACTATATATAGCATAATCTAGTCTATCCTAACTAGCTGTGTGACTGTTTGATATAGTGAACTCCGAGTTTCTCTTCAAAGAATCAGTATGTCAGTATGTTCAGCTCTCTTATTCTTTAATTCTCCATTGTAAAGTTTAACTTCCCTGTAGTTTCAGTAAACAAACTTTTCCACCAGTTCTAATCAGTAGTTCACATAGTCCCCTGCTCTGTCCTGAGTCATCCCAGTCACCTGCCCTGGTCACCTGCTTTGACCTGAGTCACCCCTGGTCACCAGCTCTGCCCTGTCCTATAACCACCTTCCCACCAAACTACCCACTCCACCACTCTGGCTCGTACCCCCGCGCTCTTTAAAATAGCCAATCAGAATTAGCTTAGGCTGTGCAGTCTAACTCTAGCTAATAGGGGAAGGACACAGCACTAGGGGCTACCTGTGTCAGGAATAAGAACCCCTTCCCCTCCCTTGTTCAGGTGTGCACTTGCCTTGCTGAAGAAATTTATATTCGAGTGCTACTTCTATTGTGGCACCAAAAATTTACATTTAACATGACCTTAGAAAAAAATATTTAAACTCTGAATTTTGCTTTCCTTGTTGGCAAAAGGGAAGAAACAGTATGTAACTCAGAGGGTTTGTCATGTGGATTAAATTAGACAATGAAACAGAGTGCTTGGCATATGCTAGATGTTTAGGAAATACTAACTATAATAATTATAATTAAGGAAATTGAGGCCCAGAGAAAAGAAAATAAATGGAATGTTATTGTGCCAGATACTTTATATCAATTATGAATTTTTTTAATTAAACTTTTCTTTTGAGATCATTGTAGATTCACATGCAAGTGTATTTTAAGAAATACACTCTACTGGCCAGGCACGGTGGCTCACATCTGTAATCCCAGCACCTTGGGAGGCCAAGGCAAGTGGATCACCTGAGGTCAAGAGTTCGAGACCAGCTTGGCCAACATGTTGAAACCCCATCTCTACTAAAAACACAAAATTAGGTGTGGTGGCATGTGCCTGTAATTCCAGCTACTTGTGAGGCTGATGCAGGAGGATCGCTTGAACCTGGGAGGTGGAGGTTGTAGTGAGCTGAGATTACACCACTGCACTCCAGCCTGGGTAACAAGAGCAAAACTCCATCTCAAAAAAAAAAAAAAATACATTTTACCCACTTCATCCCAATGATAACATCTTGCAAATATATAGGACATTATCACAACCAGAATATCGACATTGATACAATCAAGATACAGAACATTTCTACCACCACAAAGATCCCTCATATTTCTTATTTACAGCTATGCCTACTTCCCTCCTTTCCCCATCCCCTCCTTAACCCCTGGCAACCACTCATCTGTTCTTTATTTTTATGATTTTGTCATTTCAATAATGTTATATTAGTGAAATCATATAGTAAATAACTTTTTGGGATTGCTTTTCCTACTCAGCATAATTCTCTGGAAATTTAGCCAACTTGTTGCATGTATCAATAGTTTATTCCTTTTCACTGCTGAGTAGCAATCAATGGTATGGAGGAATCTAAGTCTGTTTAATCATTTACTTAGTGAAGGATATCTGTGTTTCCAGTTTGGACTTAATATGGAAAAATTTGTTGTAACTGCTCCTGTATGTATTTTTGCATGAATGTAAAATTTCATTTCTCTGGGATAAATGCCCAGGAGTTACATTATTACTTTAAGTTCCTATTGTCAACATTCTCGGTAAGGACTTTATTTTATTTTTTGAGACGGAGTCTTGCTCTGTCACCAGGCTGGATGGAATGCAGTGACGCAATCTCGGCTCACTGCAACCTCACCTCCTGGGTTCAAGTGATTCTCCTGCCTCAGCCTCCTGAGTAACTGGGAATACAGGTGCACACCACCACGCCTAGCTAATTTTTGTATTTTTAATAGAGACAGCGTTTCACTGTGTTGGCCAGGATGGTCTTGATCTCTTCACCTCGTGATCTGCCCACCTCAGCCTCCCAAAGTGCTGATATTACAGGCATGAGCCACCATGCCCGGCCTCAGTAAGGATTCTTATCCCTACTTCACAGACGGGAAAATAGAATAGAGGGTTAAGAACCTTGACCAAGATTACATGAACAGAAGGTCAGAGTCAGGATCTGAGTAAAGGTGATGACTCCTTTTCACTACCCCTCAAATTCTACTGCACAAGTCCTAACAAAGCTAAGCTGCCCAAAGCTAAATTTTATAAAACAGTGGCTAATACATTTGAAGACAAGCAATATATAAACATGGGGCATTACCACCATTTAACACTGCATCGATGAGTCTGAAACTGTGAATAAGATAATAACAGCCCATACCTTCGTACAGGTTGAAATTGAGACCTGGGCAAAATCTCAGCATTCTTTCCAAGAATTTTTATCATTTGGAACTTTTCCTCACCTGAAAGAATAAAGTACAATTTTTTTTTTTTTTGAGATGGAGTCTCGCTCTGTCCCCCAGGCTGGAATGCAGTGGCACGATCTTGACTCACTATAACCTCCATATCCCAAGTTCAAGCGATTCTCCTGCCTCAGCCTCCCAAGTAATTGGGACTACAGGCACATGCCACCATGACCGGCTAATTTTTACATTTTTAGTAGTGATGGCATTTCACTGTGTTAGCCAGGACAGTCTTGATCTCCTGACCTCATGATTCACCCGCCTCGCCCTCCCAAAGTGCTGGAATTATAGGCGTGAGCCATGCGCCCAGCCAAAAAAATTTTTTTTACTGAATCTTTGCCAACCCAAATTATTAGAGGCAGGGTTCCACCATGTTGGCCAGCATGGTCTTGATCTCTTCACCTCATGATCTGCCCGCCTCAGCCTCCCAAAGTGTTGGTATTACAGGTGTGAGCCACCACACCAAGCCTTTGTAAGGATTCTTATCCCTACTTCACAGATGGGAAAATAGAATAGAGGGGTTAAGAATCCCTATCATTCCCTAGAATTTCACGTGGTCTGGTCCAGAATTAGAAATAATCTGGGTAAAGTGCTGCCCTAATTGGGTTTGGATTGAGTGCTATAGAAGAGGTTTTTGCTTTGAAAGTTTATTTTCCTTGATCAGAGCACAGAACTATATTCTGACACTCAGAATACAATCAAGCCATTTACTGGCCTTTTTAGTTATAACCACAGTTATTTCTGGAGACAAATGTTGTTTTGTCTTTTTAAGAAGGCAAACTGACAGGGTTCCTATCAACAGACACCAGGGGGCATTGAAAACAAGAACTGTTTGTTAACTGAACAGCCCTGAGCTCTAACTATGCCACTTGGCCATCAAACACTACCTAAAGAGTAGGGGCGGGGATCTTGATTACTGAGGAGCTAATTCAACTGTCTCCTGTTCTCCTTGGCATCAAGTTATCTGAAGTTACTCCTCTCCAGTTCTCAGTAAGATGCTTTGCTCCAGGCAGGCAGGGCCAGTATCCATTTTCCTTCCCACTACTGTACTGTCCTAAAGAAGGGGGTAGATGGTACATCCAGCCCTGTTTCCAAATGCCCATGACTCCCCCATCCCCGCCCCATTCCTTAGGTCCAGGTGGTCTGGTAGACACTAAGAAGGCCCACCAGAACAATGCCACCTTTCACAGCTACCAAGGAGCTCTGAAACCCCACCAGTGAAGAGAAATTGGAGGTTCCTCTTCCTCTGACCCTCTTTTAAAATGATAAATATCCAGAAAGCATAAACGAATTCCTAATAAGCAACATTTAGAAATTAAGAGACTTTAGAGTCTGATCCTCTCATTTACTTTATACCAGGAGAAACTAGGGCCCTGGGGTAAAGTGACTTGCTCAAGGTTATGCAGAAAAGTTCAATGGCAGAATGGGGCTTGGAACCTAGCATGCTCCATCCTGTATCCCTGTTGTGTTCTCCGATGTGGAAGGGGATATGCATCAGAGCCCTAGGTGGAAACGGGGGCAGAGAGGGGCAGAAAGAAGTGAATGGAGTAGAAATCAGAGATTTTTTCACCTACTTCAGATGTCTTTATTAAACTGGCTCTGTTATCTGACCTGTGTGCCCTACAACTTTTTCATCCCACTCAACTTACCTCCAAATACAAGTTAAGTGGCCACATACAAGCCAGGTCCAAAAAAGAGGCTCTGCAGGAAGAGGTCGATGGCCCGAGGCTCTGGAAACTTTTAATAAATATTGTGCTGATACTTTAAGTGTTCATCTAAAAGCTTACAGTTTCTTAAAATGCTCCCAACTCTGCCAGAGGCCTACACAAGGTTACAGCTGGAAGCTGAAGTATGCAGTGGAGGAAGGGAGTAAGTTCATAATCCCACCCTCTTTGGGTTCAGAGGGTTGAAACATGACCATGAATAGCTACACAGGTTGATAGGTGGGTAACTCTAGTTTTAAAATAGATGGGGCCGGGCACGGTGGCTCAAGCCTGTAAACCCAGCACTTTGGGAGGCCGAGGCGGGTGGATCATGAGGTCAAGAGATCGAGACCATCCTGGTCAACATGGTGAAACCCCGTCTCTACTATAAATACAAAAAATTAGCTGGGCATGGTGGTGCATGCCTGTAATCCCAGCTACTCAGGAGTCTGAGGCAGGAGAATTGCCTGAACCCAGGAGGCGGAGGTTGCAGTGAGCCCAGATCGCGCCATTGCACTCCTGCCTAGGTAACAAGAGCGAAACTCCGTCTCAAAAAAAAAAAAAAAAAAAAAAAAATAGATGAGTGCATACCTTAAAAGAACAAGAGTACACAATTTTTAAAATGTAACAGAGCCAACAGTTAACTTATATCTGTCTGGTGCCACATCCCTGGTTACTGATCCAAGGCTAACTTCTCATCTAATAGCCCCTGCTAAGTTATATAAAACCCAAGGCCTCCCAAGGGGTAGATGTTAAGTTGAATCTGCATTGTTGGCTGTTACTAACTCTTTGCTAAGATGCTATGCAAGCAAAGGAAAATGCTGATGACACTGCCTTCCAGTGAGAAGAAATACATAGAAACCTGGTTCTAATTTTGTTATGTCAATAACTAGCTATGTAGCTTGGCAAATCCCCCAGGTCAGCTTATCAAAGATAACTGTGTGCTTGCTATGTAGCATACAGCCTGAAAGCTTGAGAGACCAGAGGAGGAAAAAGCAGTGACTATAACAACGTATGCTATAAAAATGCAAGGGGAGGTATAAATAATACAACATTTGAATGTCATGAGGTTGGTGAGGAGCAAGGGATTCATTCTATAGAGGAGAAATCATTGAAACACAGTTTTCTCAACCATATAATAAAAGGTTTGGGTGAGGCTGTCCCTCAGGATCCCCTCAGCTCTAAACATCTGTGATCCAACAGAACAAAGTGAAGGCAAGTGATTCTCAAGGAATCTTCCCTAAGGGCTTATTACCAGAGACTTGAGGTTGGGCAAATGCACCTTGTATTCCTTCAAATTCCTCTTCTATGGCACTCGAGGTCTAAAAAAAGAATAAAAGAAAAGCAAAGAAAGCAGGTTCACTGGAGGCAGATATATTAAAAGATCAATAATTTGTTGATGTTTTGAAATCTTAAAAATCTTCATAAGATCCTTGCATCTTTATAGAAAAAGTACAAACTTGCTTCCTAGACATTAAGTACTTATCTGTACCATATGTCCCCTCCTCGGTAAGTCCTCCCTCACCTCCCATTGTGAAGAGGAATTAAATGACTGCCCCTCCTTATATCACTATCCCTATATATCCCAATCTTCCAACAAAGATGTTTTGGTTCTTGGGAGCTTTATCAGAAGAGCTAAAGAAGGTTTAAAAGATAGCCAGGTCTGCAAAATTATGAGGTGAGAAGTCAGAATAATGGTTCCTTTTGGAAGAGGCAGTAACTGGAAGGGAGCATAAGGGGTCTTTGGGGGACTAGTAATGTTTCGTTTCCTTTTCTTCAAACAGGGTCTTGCCATGTTGCTCAAGCTATTCTCAAACTCCTGCGCTCAAGCAATCTTCCCACCTCAGCCTCCTAAAGTATTGGAATTATAGACATGAGCCACCACACCTGGCTGAAATTATACCTTTGATGCATCCTAGAATTCTCAGCAGTCAAATGCTGTGATTGACACATACAATCCTCCCTTTCCTCCACCCCACCTTTCGTATTAGTAAAAGGTCCCAAAAAGGTGCCAGGTTAGGAGGGAGGTAGGGTAGAAAATAAGTAAATGAGAGAATACAATAAAATTCACTTTACAAATGAAAATACTTTATATGGCAGGTTCTTAGAAAAGCTGGGCAGATTCCCAAGAAAACTTGGTGTATTGGACAGTCTTATATTTGTTGCTGAACGCTTGCCTCAATCCTGGCTCTCCTGTCACTAAAACTTGGCAGTCTGGAGTTTATTCCCTACATCTGCAGAACACCAGTCTTCCTCAGAGAGAGGAATGATAGCCTTGTCTCTTACAATAGGAAGAATATGTGAATTAGGTAGCATGAATTAAAATGTTTTGGAAAAAAAGTACAAAGCGCTGTATAAATGCAGTAACCACAATTTTGGTAGAAACTGCCTATGATCTCGCATCCTCAAAGATCAAAATTTTTTCAGATGTTTCTCCAAAATGCATATGAATACATGGTTTCACATTATACTCCTGACACCAAAAAAGGTATTAAAAAACACTGATAAATAAACATTATATACTTTGACATATAAGCTATTTTTCTCAATAAAAGAATAAGCATGGAGAAAGCTAAAAATGGACTTTACCCTGAACTGTGTTTTTTACCTCTAGAGCTAAGTTTTCTTGAGCAGCCGATGAGTAAAAATATTCATGGTCTGGAGTTAAAAATTCATCTGTTATGTCCTCAGAAGACTGTGGTGAACAAGTTGATTGCGTGGACTCATTCTATTAATAATATAGGAAATCACTTTTAAGTTATTGTTCACTGTGACCAAATCTTTTTATAGTTGGATGCAGTGTTAACAAGGTTATCTAAAATTACTCAGTAGTAACCACAATTTTGGTAGAAACTGCATATGATCTCCCATCCTCAAAAATCAAAATTTTTTCATCAGTCAGTGTGACACTGTGAGCTGAATCTCCCTACCTCTTTGTGGGTGTGCCTCTGCCTTCCCTTCCCAGTGGGGAAAAGCAGCTGTGATCTCCCTGGAGTAAGCATGGAGGAATGCTAATCCTGAGCCTCAGCAGCACCATCTGCTGAATGGGTGGGGATGAGGTGACTGTCCTATTCTAATATTCTAAATAAGGAGAAAGGCCCTAGTCAACTCAAGCTGAGGACTGAATTTAAACACCTTGATCCCTCATAGGTACAGACATAGCCCATGTGTTGGCATCATCTTACAGATGAAGAGGCTTCAGCTACACATAACCTGTGAGTCCCTCAAGTATTATAGGTTAAAGGCAAGTGAAGAAGCATCATTCTAAAAACAGCAATGTAATCTCAATAATAAAAATAAAATAGCTAAAAAGTAGCAAATTTATTTATTTTTTTTCCCAAGACAGACTCTTGCTCTGTTGCCCAGCCTGGAGTGCAGTGGCCTGATCTTGGCGCACTGCAACCTCTACCTCCCAGGTTCAAGCGATTCTCCTGCCTCAGCCTCCCAAGTAGCTGGGATTACGGCAATGCGCCACCATGCCCAGCTACTTTTTATATTTTTAGTAGAGATGGAAGTTTCACTATGTTGGCCAGGCTGGTCTTGAACACCTGATCTCGTGAGCTGCGTGCCTCGGCCTCCCAAAGTGCTGGGCTTACAGGCGTGAGCCACCATGCCTGGTCTGCAAATTTATTTCTTAAGCATCTCTGCTCCATCCCCTTTTTCCTGCTTATTTTGCTATATTCAGGCTTTTATTACCACATGGCCAAATGGCTCTTCTCATTTCAGTCTTTTTTTTTTTTTTTTTTTTGAGACAGGGTCTCACTCCACTTCAGTGGGCCAATCACAGCTTATTGCAGCCTCGAACTCCTGGGCTCAAGCGATCCTCCTGCCTAAGCCTCCCAAGTAGCTGAGACTACATACAGGTGCACACCACCATGCCTGGCTAGTTTTTACTTTTTTTAAAATACAGGGTTTCACTCTGGCCCCCAGGCTGGAGTGCAGGGATGTGATCATGGCTTACTGAAGCCTCAACCTCCCCAGGCTCAGGTGATCCTCCCACTTCAGCCTTTCAAGTAGCTGGGCATACAGGCATGCACCATGTCCAGCTAACTTTTGTATCTTTAGTAGAGATGGGGTCTTGCCATGTTGCCCAGGCTGGTCTCGAACTCCTGGGCTGAAGCAATCTGCCCACCTTGGCCTACCAAAGTGCTGGGATTACAGGAGTAAGCCACTGTGCTTAGCTGATTTTTACATTTTTTGTAGGCAGGGTCATACCAGGCCCAGCCTGGTCTTGAACTCCCGGCTTTAAGCGATCCTCCCACTTCAGCCTCCCAATGTGCTGGAATACCAGGTGTGTGCCACTATACCCAACTTTCAGAACTCTCTTGGCAGAGATTTTGTGACTAATTTCCTTTGACACTACTTTTGCCACATGCTTCCCTTCCTGTGCACTTAACGGCTGCTCCCCTTTACCTCTCATAAAACTGAATTTGAGTCCTGACCACCTGCAGATATTCCCTACTTTCCTGCCTAGGCCTGCTTTTCCAGCTCAGCCAGTATGCTTAATATGACTATTCTTCCAGCCCTCATGTGAGAGAAAGGATAAGTTGATCTTATGAATGGTTTGTATGCTATGATTAAATACCATAGGTCAAAAGACCTCACATTTTATCACTACTGTTTTCATATATCATTCTCAATTGCTGTCTATATTCTTTAGATGATTGCAGCCCCATGTCAATGACAATAAAAATAAATGTTGGTGTCTTAGTCTGGCTGGGCTATGGCCTAAAGTGGGTTAAAGCCCCGAAGCAAGGCTGTCACTGCAGTGCAAATGCAAATGGGTCCTGCTGAGGCACAGTTTTCAGGCACAAACACATGGCTTCCACTGAGTTGGGAGCTGAGTTTGGCCCTTAGAGGATATTCCAGGTGAAGGCACGCTCATAGCAACCCTGCCCTTGGTTTTTCCTACTCCTACTGGACCTCAGTCACCTGCTGGGGCAGGAGCTTTGCCCCAGTTTTGTTTACCCAACTATACCAGAAACTCAAGTGCCAAAGCTGAATCTGACACTTTCCTGTGCTCTCCCCAATCTCCAGGATACACAACTCATTGAGATGAACTGACTTAAAAAGTATCAGACAGAAGGAAAGATTATATTCATGTCAGTGACATAAAGGCACATGCTCCAGCCAAAAAGAACTACTATAGATATTATTTTGATGTCATAGCATAACAACAGCTCAGTTCTACCTTAACAGATCCTTGGGTTCGGCTTGGCTCTCCAGACAGTATTACTTACACTGTAAGATTTCTCAAAGGCCACCAATGCATCAGAACTTGCTTGAAAATCTTCACTATGCTCTGGTTGTTCATTTTGTCCAGGAGATGGGTGACTGATACCTAATGATTATAACACAATCAGGGCCAAAGTCATTCAGTGATATTCAGACAGCATGAAAGAGGATAAAGGTGGCATGAGAGAAGAGATGTATACATATTCTGCCAAAAGTGGCTATGTCCCATATGTTAGGTTCAGTCCAGAGAGTAGAGACTGTTAGTTTAGCCTGACCCCAAAATGCAGCCCTGGATCATCCATCCTTTTGCCCACCATTCGAGAGTGATGTTTGACAAGAAACAGATTCTAAATACAAATACTACCTAAGCCAATAGATTTTCTACCTAAGACAAATGACAATTTTAGATGTACCTTTCCTTGACTTACAAACAACTATGAAACAATATTCCAAGCTCTGATTGTAAGCAAATTACCAAGTGAAAATATATGGCCTTCATTTTTTTAACCTGTAAATCTATAAACTGATGACAATAAATATTATGTGTCTCTAGGTTCCTCCAGCATAGACTCTCTGGAAAAATTTAATGCCAGCTTAGAATACATTCTAAATAAATTCTGGGAGAATTTACTTACAGCTTAGCGTACAATGCAGAGATATGGGCAGTAGGCAGTGGTGGCCCACCTCTATCCCCAGGTAAAGAAGTCTGATTCCTCACCAGGATCAGAGTTGGTATGTGATTATTTTACTTCCTTTGGACAAAGGGGCCTGTTTCAGTAATGTAAAAACTGATCAATGTCTGGATCTATCTGCCTGGGGGAAATGCAATGACATATAGAGTATACTGCTTTCCCCTGGAATTCAAGGTTCCCAGAAAAGTAGGAAAGGAGAGAGGACCAAGCCAAAAAAAAAAAAATATATATATATAGGAAGGTTTACCTTTTTGAGAGCTGATAACTTTTTTTTTTTTTGATAGGGTCTCACTATCACCCAATCTGTAGTGCAGTAGTGGTCACAACTCACTGCAACCTCCGCCTCTCAGGTTCAAGTGATCCTCCCACCTCAGCCTCTTGGATAGCTGGAACTACAGGCATGTGCCATCATGCCCAGCTAATTTTGTGTGTGTGTTTGTTTTTGTAGAGACCGGGTTTCATCATGCTGACCAGCCTGGTCCCAAATTCCTGGGATCAGGCAATCTGCTCAACCTCAGCCTCCCAAAGTGCTGGAATTACAGGCTGAGCCACCTTGCCCAACCAATCACTTGATCGAGTTCGCCTATCCTAATTCCCGAAATAAACTTACTGAAGAAGCTTTGAGGCCCAGGCTGTCTGCCACGCTGGTCACTGTCACAGTCACTGTTGCCCATCTTGTCAAACTTGCCATTTCCTCTGGGCTCATCATTTTCCCTATGATATTCAACAACTCGCTTCGAATCCATGTTTTCAGCGTTCCTAATGGGGGGCTGCAGCAGGGCATTGGGCTCATTTTCAGCCTTGCTCTCTAAAGTCAAACTATTCTGAGGATGCCAAGGAGGTACTGTAAGCTGCCCAGTAGCTGCTTTCTCTGCCATTTCTTTCACCTCCACTGGGCACAAGAGAAAGCAGTATTTAAAACATCGTTGTAAGCATTGGAAACACAGGCTTTCATTTAAAAGAAATATATAATACTATTATAACTCATACTGTAGCAATAACTGCCTTTTTATAGTTGCCTCATCCTTAGTTTGCTCTGTTTGGCTTGAATAGGAGGTGAGGGGAGAAACAGATGACAGAGAGAGAGAGAAGGGAATTTCAGTTAGTTATCCCCAACAACAGCCCTTGTTGCTGACTTCCAAGGTGAGAGGCAGCAAAAAACTTACAGATAGACCCTCTTCCTGAGAAGTTTTAACAAGAAAAATGACATCTCAAGTTCATTCTGTAATAACAGAAAGGATTCTATTTGAGTTTGCCTAGTCTTTCCAAACTATCCTGAGCTTATATTTTTGGAGTCCATATATATATGCATGTTTTCATTTCAAAATTTCTACACTTCCGCTAATGTCACTTATGACTAGTATTAAAAATAGACATTATATCCTTTAAGCCTACAAGAGAAAACATACAAAGGATAACGCCCACAGGATTTAAGACTGACATTGCATACTCTCCACTTGAATAATGTGATATAGTAAATATCTATGTAGCAGTTCCTCAAATAATGTCATTTTATTCAACATTGTTTCATTATAACTATGATGAGAAAAAAGAACAATAAATTCCCAGTTGGGGCCACTGTCTGTGTGGCACTTGCACATTCTCCCCATATCTGCATGGGTTCTCTCCAGGTAGTCCGCTTTCTTCCCACATCCTAAAGATGTGCACGTTAGGTGAACTAGTGTGTCAAAACAGCCCCAGTCTGTGTGAGTGGGAGTGTGTGAGTATGCTCCACAATGGAATGGTGTCTGTCTAGGGCTGGATCCCTCCTTGCACCCTGAGTTGCCAGGATAGGCTCCAGCCACCTGTGACCCTGAACTAGAATAAATGGGTAATTACTTTTCTTACTTGTTTTTATTACTCTTTCTTAAATGTATATATAGCTCACATTTACTTCAATGTTTAATATTAGAAGTGATTTGGTCTTTATTTAGAAGTTGGTGATGTATTTGTGAGCAGAAATATGCTGTAGGAACTTAACTCTTGTTCACATCAATTAGCCTATGGTAAAATTGGTTTTGTCATACATCATTTTGCTTAAAGTCATTGTCGTTTCCTATTAACATATTAAATAAGGACTGACTGTATTGTGTACTGTTTTATTACATTGCTTATACAGTATACATTTATATAATAGAAATATTTCCTATAAAGTCTAGAAATTTTTAAAAAAGCATTTCCCTTCTGAAGGCTGTAATCAAAAGGGCCCTGCTTTTAAAACGAAATTATATAATAAAAGAAAAAACTTCAAAGGACATTGCTATGGTTCTAAATGTGCATCACAGGTTGTGTACTTAGAAATATCAACCACATTAGAAATATACTTTAAATTTCATTTTGACTAATGAAACCCATGACTTTATACTCACTTTTCCATTTTAAGTGTACCTCTCCATCATCTTTATTTCTGGATTCTGCATTATAGATTTCAGAAGAAACAGGTTCCATACTCATCCTGAATTGCATGGGTTTTTTGGAGGTGAGGCGAGCAGAGTGAACACAAACACATCAGTTTGCTCAAGGTCCTGACAGAACCCAAAGCCCAACCAGCCCATCCAGGGGACCTATTCCCTACACCATGAACCATTCCTAGAGTTGCACTGACCCCACTGCACCAGCAGAGGGCACAAGACTCCACCCCACCCCGACCCCCACCCCCAACCCCACTGCCAGTTTCCAGCCAGCAAGGATCCTTACCTGGTAAAATCCTGGTGAGAGCTGGGTGACACAGAAGGTCCCTGCCAGTGGCTTGACAGAGTGAAGAGTGCACTATTAAGTCGTGTGGCTTTGGCCTGGGCAGTGGACTCTCTAGGTCTTCCTTGGCTAAGAAACGAAAGGACTGAATTATAAGATCTCCAAGGGCGATTTTATTTTCTAAATTTAGATTTCATGATCAAAGTGTTCTTGGGAGATTTTCAGAGGTAGAAGAAACCCACAGTTGAAGCAAATTTTCACAAGACACAATCCCTGGGCTGTTGCAGAGCCCTCCCCTGCAAATGCCACAAATGCCAGGTGATGGTTCGGATGAGGGATCTGCTCTTGCCATTCCATCAGAATTCTCTGATAACAGGCCCACCTTCATATCAGTGACAGCACAATAATATTTGTAGTTGTTGAGACGGAGTCTCGGTCTGTCACCCAGGCTGGAGTGTAGTGGTGTGATCTCTATTCATTGCAACATCCACCTCCCAGGTTCAAGCAATTCTCGTGCCTCAGTCTCCCGAGTAGCTGGTATTACAGGTGCACACCACCATGCTCAGCTAATTTTTGTATTTCTAGTAAAGATGGGGTTTTGCCATGTTACCCAGGCTGGTCTCAAACTCCTGATCTCAAGTGATCCACTCACCCTGGCCTCCCAAAGTGCTAGGATTACAGGTGTGAGCCACCATGCCTGGCCTAACATTTGTAAAAACAGTCTTATGGCACCAGGGATCCTGAAGAACATTCAGAGACCTTCAGTCTAGTCCCACTGAATTCTAGACCCTGACCTACCATTAGGTTACTATCTGACTTTGGCAAGCATCAATCTCTCTAGGCCGAGGCTTCCTCATTTGCAACACAAGGGAGTATTTTTTTCCTTTAAATATCCCAAAACTAACCAGGTATAGTGGCTCAGGTCTGTAGTCTCAGCTATTTTGGAGGCTAAGGCAGAAGGATTACTTGAGCCCAGGAAGTCAAGAATAGCTTGGGCAACATAGTAAAACCCTGTCTCCAGAAAAAAAATAAATAAAGTTTATAAATATCTCATGAACATATACATTTTATCATCTATTCAATTAACTTTTCAAAAATGTATGATATGACTGGGCACAGTGGCTGACACCTGAAATGCTAGCACTTTGGGAGGCTGGCACAGGCGGAGGCCAGGAGTTGAGGCCACCTGGCCAACATGCTGAAAACTCTCTACTAAAAAAAAAAAAATTAGCTGGGCATGGTGGTGCATGCCTGTAATATCAGCTCTTCCAGTGGCTCAGGTATGAGAATTGCTTCAACCTGGGAGGCAGAGGTTACAGTGAGCTGAGATCACACCACTGCACTCCAGTCTGGGTGACAAAGCAAGACTCTTATCTCCAAAGAAAAAAAAGTATGTGCTCTGTGGCACAGATATGAGTTCCCTATTATCTAGAATGCCCTATTCACCAGGGGACCAGAAAGCAGAGAGACTGCTGAATCAGAGAGGGCAGATCTGATCAGCTTCCTTTTTAAAAAAATAAATTTTTTTGGAGACAGAGTCTCACTCTGTCACCCAGGCTGGAGTACAGTGGCTCAGTCACAGATCACTTACTGCAGGCTCAACTTTCTGGGCTCCAGTGATCCTCCCACCTCAGCCTCCCAAGAAGTTGAGACCACAGGCACCTGCCACCACAGCCAGCTAATTTTTGCATTTTTGGTAGAGATGAAGTCACACCATGTTTGTTGCCCAGGGTGGTCTCAAACTCCCAGACTTCAAGCAACCCTCCCACCTTGGCCCCATAAAGTGAACTGAAATTGGTCAGGTGCAGTGGCTCATGCCTGTAATCCCAACTCTTTGGGAGGCTGAGGTGGGCAAAACATGAAGTCAAGTGATCGAGACCATGCTGGTCAACATGGTGAAACCCTGTCTCTACTAAAAATACAAAAATTAGCTGGGTGTGGTGCCACGCGCCTGTAGTCTCAGCTACTTGGTATGCTGAGGCAGGAGAATTGCTTGAACCCAGGAGGCAGAGGTTGTGGTGAGCTGAGATCGCACCACTGCACTCCAGCCTGGAGACAGCAAGACTCCATGTCAAAAAAAAAAAAAAAAAAAGTGGGTGAACTGAAACTGTGCCACTGCAAGGAAGTCTGAGCCTCAGAGTAAGACCCTGTCTTAAAATGGAAAAAAAAAAATCACTGGAATGTTCAAACCCTTTGACCAAGTAATTCTGCTTCTGAGAATCTATCCTGAGGAAATAATCCAAAATGCAAAAAAAAGTATTATTTACAAGTAACTGTGTCCCTATTCAAAATAGAATAAAAATGAAACAACCTTAAATTCAACAATAGGTGAAATCCAACAATTTTTGTTGCTGTTTGAGAGAGTCTCATTCTCTCCCCCAAGCTGGAATGCGGTGGCATAATTATGGCACTGCAGCCTTGACCTCCCCAGGCTCAGGTGATCCTCCCACCTCAGTCTCCCAAGTAGCTGGGTGTACAGGCGCACACCACCATGCCTGGCTAATGTTTTGTACAGACAGGGTTTTTGCCACGTTGCCCAGGGTGGTCTCCAATTCCTGGGCTCAAGTGATCTGCCTGCCTTGGCCTCCCAAAGTGCTGGAATTACAGGTGGGAGCCACCTCATCCAGCCCAACAATTCCAAAATAAGTTTACAAGGCTTTTTGTTTCTTGTTTTTTTTTTTTTAGTAACATAGAGTAATGCTCATGTTCTAATCTAAAGTGGAAAAGCAGGATATAAAATTGCCTACACATATCATAATTGTCACTTTATCTTTTTTAAGCATACAAAAAGACTAGAGAAATAGGTAGAAAAATGTTAAACTTTCCTTTGGTCTGTTTTTTATACTTTTGAGGAAAGAGGGTGCCAAGCAGGAGAGGCCACAATTATGGGTGTTCTTTGTCATCTAATGGCTATGTCATCCCATCTGCTTCTATCAGTGGTGTGAGTGCCAAATGCTCTGATGCCAGCTAGGTAGTTCTTCATTATTCCCTTCATAGGAATATATACTAATCTGAAATGTCTAGCCAGGCCCGGTGGCTCAAGCTTGTAATCCCAGCACTTTGGTAGGCCAAGGTGGGCGGATCACCTGAGGTCGGGAGTTTGAGACCAGGCTGACCAACATGGAGAAACCCCCTCTCTACTAAAAAATACAAAATCAGTCAGGTGTGGTGGCACATGCCTGTAATCCCAGCTACTCGGGAGGCTGAGGCAGGAGAATCGCTTGAACTTGGGACGTGGAGGTTTCAGTGAGCTGAGATCTCACCATTGCACTCCAGCATGGGGAACAAAAGTAAAACTCAGTCTCAAAAAAATGTAATTAATTAATTAATATAATTAAATGTCTGGACAGCTTCCTTCATTCTCCCTTACGTACATATTTACCAACATGAAACAGCAAACTTGTCATTAGTCTCAGTCACCAATAGGGGGAGGAATAAAAAGTTCTTTTTTTTTTCCCAGGAGAACTGACTTGAAAGTTGTGGATTAGTGCTGCCATTTATCCACAGAAAAGAAAAACTAAAACTGATATATTAGTCTACCTTGAAAAACATTTATTGCTCCTTTAGTAAGTCCCTTACTTATAATACCTAATTAAATTTAAACCAAAAAAATTTAAATTTTTTTAAAATTAAAAAAAATTACCACACACCAAATAAATTTGTTTTATTTAAGTTCTTTATTTATGTATTATTATTTTTGAGTCAGAGTCTCGCTCTGTTGCCAAGGCTGAAGTGCAGTGGCACCATCTTGGCTCACTGCAACCTCTGCCTCCTGGGTTCAAGGGATTCTCAAGCTTCCACCCCCCAAGTAGCTGGGATTACAGGCACCTGCCACCACATCTGGCTAATTTTTGTATTTTTTTTCTCACACAGAAAATAATTTGGTTCCAATGCAATTTTTGTATTTTTAGTAGAGACAGTTTCATCATGTTGGCCAGGCTGTTCTCGAACTCCTGATCTCAAGTGATCCACCCACCCCGGCCTCCCAAAGTGCTAGGATTACAGGCATGACCTACCACGCTCAGCCTGTTTTACTTATTTAAAACTCAGCATGTGTGTATGTATGAATATATGTGTGTGTGTGTGTGTGTGTTTATATATATATATATATATAAACACATACATCCATGAATAGATGTATATATGCATATATGTGTGGATCAATATATGCATATATGTATGAATATATTATATATATGTGTATGAATATATATATATACAAACATACACACACTCTTCTTCCAGTGATCTGCGCTAAAGACAATTTGTTTCATTCATCTGGCTGGAAATCACACACCCCAGAGTAATAGTGATGCTGTTCAACTCTCCCTCTGGAGTCAGTGACACTTTAAACAACCTTGGTTTCCAATTAGTTTGGCTTGTGGAGCACTGGTAAATGGAATACCTGGTGTTTGTTTTTGTAAGAAAAACTATCTGTGCAGTTGTGGACAGGCAAGATGCTTTGCTTCTGACAATTGATGAGTTCCTTCTGATTCACCTGCCAGCCACTTCGGCTTTGATGCTTCCTCATGTTCCCATTACACTGCTCTTCCCACTCACTCAGTGGAAGAACCTGCCAATCTGCATTGCTCTACCTCATCACTCACAGTCCTTTTGTCACTAGACATAGGAAGATCACCGAGTGGGCTCAGAGACACAGAGAAGTCTAAAGGCATGGTGACATTAAGAACAACAAAATGTTGACGCACCTATTGGTATTTTGGATGCTGCTTCTCTCCAAACTGTCCTTAGCCCCTTGAGTGGGCTGAAATTGTTGATCTGTGTTCTGTTTTCCAGGGTTGCAAAGAGTTGACAGCTTAAAAAGCAATAAACATGTTTTAGTACTTTGATGAGAGAATTCCCATTCTCTTCACTCTCACACTATTTTCAAAGCCATTCTTGCTAAATGTATAGAAATAACCAGACCTACCAGGATTTCCCTTCGCATGTTTCCTATCTAATAACCCATCTCTTATCTGGAGGTGTTTACTCAGAAATGTTGGTCTCCAGGAACCTAGCCCAGACAGGGCACAAATGGAGAATAAGCAGACAATGTAGAAATTTAAAAAGCCAAACATTGTCCTGAGCGTTTTCCTCCTCCTATATAAATATGAAGCAAGAAGATCTTTGTAGCAGGAGTCATGGGCCTTGGGGTGTAGTCTAAGTGTTATTCGGACTAACCTAAGAGAATCTTTTTCTTTTCTTTTTTTTTTTTTTTTTTTTTTTTAGACAGGGCCTCACTCTGCTGCCCAGACTGGAGTACAGTGATGTGATCTCGGCTCACTGCAACCTCCGCCTCCCAGGCTCAAGAGATTCTCATGCCTCAGCCTCCTGAATAGCTGGGATTATAGGCGACGGCCACTACCTCGCCGCTAATTTTTGTATTTCTAATAGAGATGGGTTTTCACCATGTTGGCCAGGCTGGTCACAAACTCCTGGCCTCAAATGATCCATCCGCCAGAGCCTCCCAAAGTGCTGGGATTACCAGGGTCACTGCACCCTGCCATTAAGACAATCTTGCACTTTAGTTTCCTCATCCATAAAATAAGAACAATAATACCTACCAGTGAGGATGCTATGAAAATAAAATATAATACAATAAAGGTTACAATACTTAGGAAATAGCAGAAGTAAAACAAATGAAAGTCTATGCTCTTTATTCAAGAGTCTTTTGGCTCTGCTTATCCCAATTTTAACATAATTTTAAGAAACTTAATTAACTATATTTCCTTGCCTACAGCAAATTAAAGCAATAAATGTGGAGTTTGGAGATGGCAGCAAGATGTTTAAAAGTGAGAGGAGGCACAAAAAATTACTACATGCTCCCTGAAGCTCCAAAGGCCTTTGTATGGGCAAACATGCTCCTTAGTGGAAGCTTAAGATAGCACTGTATCATGATGCTTCACCATAACAGATGTTCAGAAAAATACCACTGTCACTAAGGAAAGGTTAGAATATGTTTAGAATATAATCAAAATGGACATTTAGAATGTAATGAAGTTTGTAATGTTTTCATTCAGTATAATTAAAATTTTAAGAACTAAGAAATTAAAGAAATAAACTTGAATTGTCTGAAACATTTATTTAGATGGAGATGGCTTTTTCCCTGATGCTAGAAAAAGAGGGTGACATCTTTAAAGAAAAAATAAACATGGTAGCTTTTTTTTTTTTAAAGACGGGGTCTTGCTCCATCGCCAGGCTGGAGTGCAGTGTCTCGATCTCAGCTCACTGCAACCTCTGCTTCCCGGTTTCAAGCAATTCTCCTGCCTCAGCCTCCCTAGTAGCTGGGATTACAGGTGCCCATACCACACCCGGCTAATTTTTGTATTTTTTTTGTAGAGACGGGGTTTCACCATGTTGGCCAGGATGGTCTCACTCTCCTGACCTTGTGATGTGCCTGCCTCAGCCTCCCAAAGTGCTAGGATTACAGGCGTGAGCCACTGTGCCCATCTGGTATGGATTTATGTCCTATGTACCAGTAGACGGTTTCCAGCAGTAGCCACCATCAATTCCCTCCCTCCTGTCCACCCTGCCACGCTAAGTCTATTTCCCCACCCATTGAAACTGGGCTGGCCTCGTGACTTTCTCTGACCAACAGAAAGCAGAGAAAGTGACACAGTCCTAGGGTCAGAACTAACTTTTAAGAGGCCTGGTAATTTTAGCTTTCACTTGCAAAGTCATGCTGTAGAGAAGCTTGGGTGAGACTATTTATTGAATGATGACAAGTCAAGTGCTAAGAGAGGCCACCTGGAGGAGCTCAAAGTACCAGACAGGTAAGTAGAACCTCCAGCTGACCCCAATCAAGTGAATGATGCCAGCCAATGGCCATGTGGAACAGAAGAACCACTCAAGTAAACCCTGTCAAATTCCTGACCCACAGAATTGTGAGAAATAATAAACTATTGTTATTTTAAGCCACTAGGTTTTGGGCTTTGCTGTTGTTGTTACACATCAATAGATAATGAAAACATAATATATTAAAGTTATTTCAGGCTTGGCGTGATGGCTCACGCCTGTAATCTCAGCACTTTAGGAGGCCGAGGCGGACGGATCACCAGGTCAGGAGTTTGAGACCAGCCTAGCCAATATGATGAAACCCCGTCTCTACTAAAAATACAAAAATTAGCCAGGCATGGTGATGCGTGCCTGTAGTCCCAGCTACTTGGGAGGCTGTGGCAGAGGAATTGCTTGAACCTGGGAGGCAGAGGCTGCAGTGAGCCGAGATTGTGCCACTGCACTCCAGCCTCTTTGACAGAATGAGATTCTGTCTCAAAAAAAAAAAAGTTATTTCTAATAGTTTCTAGCAAACTCTAACTTTCTATGGAAACAGAAATATTAGGATATAAATAAATTATTTGTGTCTTTTTTTTTAATAGGGTCTCACTTTGTTGTCTGTGCCAGAGTGCAGTGATATGATTTCAGCTCACTGCAATCTCGACTTCCCAAGCTCAGGCGATCCTCCCACCTCAGCCTCCCGAGTAGCTGGGACTACAGGCATGTGCCACCATGCCCAGCTAATTTTGATATCTTTTGTAGAAACAGGGTTTAGCTATGTTGCCCAGGCTGGTCTTGAACTACTGGGCTCAAGCAATTCACCTCTCTTGGCCTCCCAAAGTGCTGGGATTACAGGCGTGAGCCACTCCACCTGACTGTGTCTTCTCTTTATATAAAAACAAATGACAGCTGGGCGTGGTGGCTTTTGCCTGTAATCTAAGCACTTTGGGAGGCCAAGGCAGGTGGACTGCTTGAGCTCAAGAGTTTGAGACCAGCCTGGGCAGAAGAGTGAAACCCCATCTCTATTCAAAAAATAAAAAGATAAATAAATACCGGCCGGGCATGTTGAGACCCCATCTCTACAACTCACAAAATTAGCTGGGTGTGCTGGTATGGCTTATAGTTCCAGCTACTCAGGGGTCTGTGGTGGGAGGATTTCTTGAGTCCAGAAGATTGAGGCTGCAGTGAGCCATGATAGTGCCACTTCACTCCAGAAAAAAATAAATGCCAATGCTTTTCCAAATGTTCTGAGTGAGGACTGAAGCCTAAGTTTCAGCATTGTACAATGAAAGAACAACAGACCAGGAGTCAGGAGACCTGCTCCTAACCAACCTGGCCCTTGGTAGTAGCACAGCAAGTTGAGGATAGCAGGGAGAGCTATCTGCCGTGTATAGGCAATAAAAGGGTACATTTGGCCAGGCACAGTGGCTCACATCTGTAATCCTAGCACTTTAAGAAGCTGAGGCAAGTGGATTGCCTATGGTCAGGAATTCAAGACCAGCTGGGCCAACATGGTGTAACCCTGTCTCTACTAAAAATACAAAAAATTAGCCGGGCCTGGTGGCACATGCCTGTAGTTCCAGCTACTCGGGAGGCTGAGGCAGAAGAATCATTTGAACCTGGGAGGCAGAGGTTGTAGTGAGCCGAGATCCTGCCACTATACTCCAGCCTGGGCAAAAGAACAAGACTCTGTCTCAAAATAAATAAATTTAATTTAATTTAAAAATTTAAAAGAGGGTACCCGTTAAGCAGAGAATTTTAAAACAGTAACAAAACCCAGTAAAAGTTTGCCTGCTTTTTATCGCCATGGGCTAGCAATTCTAAGTATCAGTAATAACAACTTTCTTCCAATGGGGTAGACCTCTCCTACCCCATCTGCATCTTGACATCACTGAGCTTGAGCTTCATACTCTGTAAAATGACAGAGCTAATCCATGTCTAAGAGATCTTCTGACTCTAATATTCTATAATTCAAGAGACAGCCAGCTTTCTGAGTGTGAACTTGTTCAAATTCATTCATTCATTCATTCATTCCCTCATTCCTTCACTGACCATTTATCAAGTTCCTTCTATGTACTGGGCACCGTGCTAGGTGCTGGGACATAGGGAGCCAGAGGTCAACCCTGTCCTAAGGAAGCTCACAGAGGAATCCTTCTGCAAGCTACACCTCCCAGCCAGCTCCCATGGTGTCCGCTCACCTATTCCGAGGTGTTTTCTTTGATCCACCAGGTCCCCCAGTCCCCAGTTGATATTTGAGCTACTTACGGGCAGAGTTTATGGCTTACTCATCTTCAGAACCCAGGGTCTACATAGCCTCTGGCTCTACAGATGTTTGCTGAATGAGTGAGTGAGTCACTGACTGACTGACTGACTGAATGAATGAATGAATAAGCAACTTAGAATGGAGATTAATACCTGTCCAAAATACTATATTCAATAAGTTGAGCCATGCAAAATTGCCAATACTTGATCATTTTGATTAATAAAACAGCAACTGCATATGGTTCAATTTGATACATATGAATTTACAGAGGACATGGTCTGTGTGTTGGGTTTGGACTGGGAGGCAGAGTATCTCTACCTTGATCCTGGAGTTCTGATTTCCCAAAGCCAAGAGTACCTTGCTATGAGCCATTTGCATATATGTCAGTCCCTGCACATAGATTAGGGGCAACATTGAACCCAGCTCTGGGGTCCTGCTTAGGTTGCCCCTTCCTCCCACTTAGGTTACCTGATGGCTCATCTCTGACTGATCTCCAGTGCTTACTTCAGAGACTTGGGTGAAAGGTTTCCAGCCACAGCCACTTCTTTTCCTGGATCTTTTGCCAAGATGTCCCCCTTGAAAGTCTCTCACTGTTCTTGGAAACCTTGCTAGAGTTGGGCAGTTGCCACTAGTGTCCAGCTGCTGACCCCCTGAAAGCTGCAGCACAGGAGGAATATAGCTTAAAGATGGAGGGCCCACAGCGGGAGGTAAGTTGTAGACATTTGCAAAATTTCTTGAAGTGGTCCACAAAGACATGTGCTCTTCCTGCTCCTTCTGTTTCATCTCAACTTCATCTAATATCTGCTCGATATTCCTCAGCCTATCATCATTCTGTTGCATTATTGTCTGCATAATCTTTAGATCCAGTACACACTTACTGAGGTAATACTCCTCAGTTGCAGACCTCTTGTTCAAATTGTTCATGGCTTCTCTGACTGGCTCAGGAAGGCTGAGTGAACTGAGTGAACCACTTTGCCAGTCCCAGTCCTCGAAAGAGTGTTCTGTGCCAGTTTCTGAAGAGCTCTTATCCTCACTCCAAAAACAACATGCCTCTCTCTCCATCTTATCCAGTAATTCTTCCATGGATTTTAGTTCATCTACCTCGTTAGATCTGTCTGCCTCAAAAGATGAAGCAGTTCCTGGAGGCTCTTCTATATCATCTTCCAAAGTCAAGCAGCCTGAGAAGATCTCATTGATTTCCAAACTACAGAGGCTTGCCTGACCTGTGCTGGGGCTGCTGGCTTCTTCTGACATAAATGGAGGAGGGCAAGGAGCATCTTGATTCTGAGTCTCCCTAGCCATCAGACATGGATCTGGGGCCTGAGGATCTAGCGTCCCCTCGGTGAATAAAGAGTGAACTTTTGGTGAATGAGGTAGACTGCCTATTGAAAAGAGCAGCAAAATGCAACTGATTAAAATGAACATATTTGGCAGCTAAGCAGCCTTGGCCTGTTCAAGAGGCCAAGACTCTAAAAAAAAATTTTTTTTAAGCCTTTTATTATCCCACCCCCTTCCCACTTGTGGAAGACTACTGGATACACTCACAAAGGGTGAGGGAGTATTTGTCACCTAGATGAAAGCTCCTATTTTGACATGGAATAAGGCAGAAATTGTTGGGGCAGGGATCTAGCCATGGAGGAAATATGTTTTGCTTAATTTATTGTGTGTCCAAAACACGCATAACTTTCAAGACATGCAAATTATTGGCCCCTGAATCTTGTCTTGTTTTGTAGAGACAGGCCCTTGCTATGTTGCCCAGGTTGCTCTCAAACCCCTGACTTTAAGTGATCCTCCTGTCTCACCCTCCCAAAGTGCTAGGATTATAGGCATGAGCCACTGTGCCCGGCTCCCCTGAATCTTAAGGACCACAATCATAGCCTTCTTTTCATACAAAAGAATTTGACTATTTCTCAGTTAAAGTTATGCTCTTGGTGAGCATCTGATAAAAGTAGCCTAGAGACCACCCAAAGAGCTATTACATTATGGGAGTAATAAAAGCCTCAAAAAAGAATGCCAGGACTGACCACTCACCACCCCTGGTTTACAGGTATATACCTTGCAGAGAATGGGATGAAGGAGCCAAAGTAATGAGAGGTTATGGGGAAACTCTGGAAGCACTGCTGAAGGAGAGTCAGAGTGAATGGTCATTTGGCTGGAATTGGAAGGCCTGGGTTCCAGTTCTGTAACAAGTTCTCTGTGATCCTGAGCAGGTTACAACCTCTCTGAACCTTAGCTTTCTCATCTGTAATATGAAGGCATTAAGCCTGATGACTGCAAGGCCCTTTCCAGCTCTAAATTCTAAGGTTTTCAAATGTACTAAAATGTAGTAAAACTGGTTGGACAAAATGGCTCATACCTGTAATCCCAGTGATTTGGGAGGCTGACATAGGAGGACTGCTTGAGGCCAGGAGTTCAAGACCAACCTGGGCAATATAATGAGACCCCATTTCTACAAAAAAAAAACAACCCTTTTTTTTTAGGCCAGGTGTGGTGGCTCATGCCTGTAATCCCAGTACTGTAGGAGGCCCAGGTAGGAGGACTGCTTGAGTTCAGCCTAGGCAACATAGTGAGACCTCAACGCTACTAAAAATTTTTTATATTAGCTAGGTGTAATAGTACACACCTGTAGTCCCAGTTATTTGGGAGGCCAAGGTAGGAGGATTACTTGAGCCTGGGAGATTGAGGCTGCAATGAACTATGATTGCACCACTGCACTCCAGCCTGAGAAACAGAGTAAAACCACGTCTCAAAAAAAAAAAAAAAAAACCTCAAAAAAAATTAGCAGAACATACTGTCATGTACCTGTAGTCATGGCTACTCAAGAGGCTTAAGCCCAGGAATTGGAGGCTGCAGTAAGCTATAACTGTGCCTTATACTCCAGTCTGGGCTACAGAGTAAGATCCTGTCTCTTAAAAAAAAAAAAAAGAAAAAAAGGTAATTTTCTTCTTTAAAAGATTCCAGATTTTCTATAATGAGTATTTTTTATTTGTGAAGCAATTAAACAAATTCTTAAGATTAATCATGCTCGAAATAAACTCAATTATTATGACTTAGTTCTAGATTTATGCTAAACCCAAAAAGTTTACCTTAATAATTTAAGGATCTTGATTTTTTTCCTAAGGTATCCATCTTTTCCCAGTGTGAGTTACATCTACAGTGGCCAGGCATGGTAGCTCATGCTTGTAATCCCAGCACTTTGGGAGGCCAAGACAAGCAGATCACATGAGGCCAGGAGTTCAAGACCAGCCCGGCCAACATGGTAAAACCCTGTCCCTACTGAAAACAAAAATTAACCAGGTATGATGGCACACGCCTATAATCCCAGCTACTCAGAGCCTGAGGCATGAGAATCACTTGAACCCAGGAGGCAGAGGTTGCAGTGAGCCAAGATCGTACCACTGCACTACAGCCCGAGCAACAGAGCAAGACTTTGTCTCATAAAACAAACAAACAAGTTATGTCTACAGTTTAGAGGAGTCAATTAGTTGTAGCTCATGTGACTCTCAGAATACATTTGTGTCAAAGTAACACAACCTGTGAATTAGGGGCATACCCATTTCTTTTAGTGCTTTGATTTCCATGTCAGGGGTCTCTTTGGGGTGTTCTGAAGTCAGTCCTCGATAGACATTGACATCAGGATGGAGTCCGTATCTCTCCACTCTGGGGCTCTCGGTTGTTTGAGTTCTCTGGGCTCCAGTAAAATCCTATAACACAGGAAATATTGTCAAGGACATAGTCTCAGTCATTCTGAATGTGACTGGAGCTTTAGAAACCATCTAAGTATCTAATAGACTCACTCTTATTCCTGTTGGGTAGACTGACTAGTTTATTGTTATTGCCAATACCTTAAAAGCAATAATAATAGCTATCATGCACTAAATCTCCATGAAGTACCTTCAGTATGCCCCTACTATGAATATGTGTTGAACCTCCCTGGCTCCCCTCCTCAATTTCATGCTGCTCTCACCAAGTTAAGCAGTTAGGCTTTTCTCGAGAACGCAGAAAGGGTGTAATAATGTGAGGATTTCCAAAATTTCTTACAACTTGGTCTCTAGCTTTGTCTTGGTCTCTAACTCCCTACTCTCCTGAGATAGGTAAGCAGACAAACTCCCAACAACTTCAAGTCTTACCTTCAAGTCATTCTTCAGAATATACTGGATATCTTGAAGGTTCATAGTTCGGTCTTTCTGCTTGATGTGGATGCCTGACTTTACAATATCATAGTAAGGTTTTGGAAGCCTGACGTCAGCTTCTAAATAATTCCCCAAGACCACGGCGTCTTTAACAACTGAGCCATCTAAGCCACTCCAGGGTATGTCATCTGTAAGGAAAAAGTCACAGAAAGGAGTAACATTAGGAAACCATGGAATGGAGTGGGGGGAAAAGAAATCAATGAAGATTGGTATCCTTAGGCAAAACACTTAACTCCTTTACTTTTTTTTCTAACCCACTGTACCTTAGAAACAATTAGCTCCTTTATATATTAATTTCTCTCTGTAGAAAAACTACCTGGAAGGCCAAAATGCCAGTGATAGGTGAGAAGCCACTTTACCCATTTATCAGGGAAATCCCTGCCACAGAGATAGGAAACAGTAGTGTCAGCAACATGTACACATGGACTCCCTGCTGGCAGGGAAGCCCAATATCATCTTATGTATGCCACTGTTTTGCCTCTGGGACCATAAATACCATGAAAAAGTAGCCCTTGGCCAAGCATGGTGGCTCATACCTGTAATCCTAGCACTTTGGGAGACCAAGGCAGGTGGATCACCTGAGGTCAGGAGTTCGAGACCAGCTTGGCCAACATGGTGAAATCCCATCTCTACTAAAAATACAAAAATTAGCCCAGTTGGTGGTGGGAGCCTGTAATCTCAGCTACTTGGGATGCTGAGGCAGGAGAATTGCCTGAACCCAGAAGGAAGAGGCTGCAGTGAACCGAGATTGGACCACCACTCTCCAGGCTGGGCAAAAGAGTGAGACTTCATCTCAAAAACAAACAAACAAAACAGCCCTTAATGAATGTGATTTTACTGTGTGTGTGTGCCTTTTTCTTGAAGGATTCCTTCCATCTTGAGATGTGACTACTTTCTTCACATCAGAGCTGTGGGTTTGGAAGTACATCCATTTCTTTCAAGTGACACTGCTTATACATCTACTGGACCCTGGGTGTGTTTAATTTCATAGTTTACTTCTCAGAGGCTGGTCTTTCCCCCTAATTTACAAGTTCTCAAGGGATACCTAACATAGATCATAAGTACTGATACCAATATTCAGATTAAAAATTTTGCTTGGACTAAATGAATTATCACTGACAAGCAGATGGGTGGGCTTTGCTGACATTTTTTTTTATTGCATTTTAGGTTTTGGGGTACATGTGCAGGACATGCAAGATAGTTGCATAGGTACACATGTGGCAGTGTGATTTGCTGCCTTCCTCCCCTTCACCCACATCTGGCATTTCTCCCCATGCTATCCCACCCCAGCTCCGCCCCCCCTGCTGTCCCTCCCCTATTCTCCCCAATAGACCCCAGTGTGTAGTGCTCCCCTCCCTGTGTCCATGTGTTCTCATTGTTCATCACCCGCCTATGAGTGAGAACATGCGGTATTTCATTTTCTGTTCTTGTGTCAGTTTGCTGAGAATGATGTTCTCCAGATTCATCCATGCTGACTTTTTTTTTTTTTTTTGGAAGCAGTGGTGTGATCTCAGCTCACTGCAACCTCTGCCTCCCAGGTTCAAGAGATTCTCCTGTCTCAGCCTTCTGAGTAGCTGGGCCTACAGGTGCATGCCACCATGCCCAGCTAATTTTTGTATTTTTAGTAGAGACGGGGTTTCACCATGTTGGCCAGGCTGGTCTCCAACTCCTGACCTCAGGTGATCTGCCTGCCTTGGCCTCACAAAGTGCTGGGATTACAAGCATCAGCCACCTTGCCCAGTTTGCTGCGTCTTAAAGAATAGTTAAAAGACAAATATTTGGCCAGGCGCTGTGGCTCACGCCTATAATCCCAGCTCTTAGGGAGGCAGAGGCAGGAGGATAGCTTGAGCCCAGGAGTTCGAGACCTGCTTGGGCAATATAACGAGACCCCGTTCTCCACAAAAAGTAAAAAAACAAAAAGACAAAAAAAAAAAAAAAAGAGACAAATATTTCTAGGCAATCATCTTATATTTTCTGTAAGTACAAAAAGGTTTCCTTAAGAAATCCTTTTTTTTTTTTTTTTTTTTTTTTTTTTGAGACAGAGTCTCACTCTGTTGCCCAAGCTGGAGAGCAACGGCACAATCTTGGCTCACTGTAATCTCCACCTCCCAAGTTCAAGTGATTCTCCTGCCTCAGCCTCCCAAGTAGCTGGACCTACAGGCATATACCACCACACCCGGTTAATTTTTGTATTTTTAGTAGAGATAGGGTTTCACCAAGTTAGCCAGGCTGGTCTTGAACTCCTGACCTTGTGATCCACCCACCTTGGCCTCCCAAAGTGCTGGGATTACAGTCATGAGCCACCACACCTGGCCAAGGAATCTCTTTTTTGATAATTAAGTCTTCTATTTTCATAAAAGTAAGTAACTCCTGGCAGGGAGAAAAATACAACCTAAGAATAGGGACTTTGGTCAACCATTAATGATCTGGATCTACCTGTTAAAATCTCCTGCACGATCATAGAAAAGCTGTAGATGTCCGACTTTACTGTGGCTGCCTTCTGTAAGATCACTTCTGGTGCGGCCCAGTTGTACAGCTGGGTAGGGAGGGGCACTTGAGTCAGGTCCCTCTGTACACCTCCATCCTGGCTATGGAAGGAAACATACAAGGCAGGGGTCATGCCTTAAAGGGCCTTTTATTAATTAGACATTCATTCAGAGTCTTTCTGTTGCCCAGACTGGAGAGCAGTAGCATGATCTCGGCTCACTGCAACCTCTGCCGTCTCCTGGGTTCAAGAGATTCTCCTGCCTCAGCCTCCCAAGTAGCCGGGCTTACAGGTGTGTGTCACCAGGCCAGGCTAATTTTTGTATTTTAGTAGAGACAGCGTTTTGCCATGTTAGCCAGGCGAGTGGTTCTTTTAATCAACACACTGCATTTGTGAAAACTTTGCCTCTGAAGGCTGACAACCTCTTTGAGTTTCTGCAAACCTAGCTAGACACTGAGCTAAACCATGCTGCTTCAGAGCTGTTCCAACACCTGCAATTCCTTACTGTTCCATCCAGGACCTCACCCTGAGTTCATCTGGCAACTCTACTGCTTACCTACTTCACTCAAGTCACAGGAGCCTTCTTTTGGTTCCTCCAACATACCTAGCACATTACCCCTTCAAGTCTTTGCACTGGCAGCTTCTGCCACAGATCCTAAAGTGACTAGCTACTTCTTATGACTGAGATTATTTGTCTGAAAGTCACTTCCTCAAGGAGGCCCTCCTTGACCATCTAATCTAAAGTAGTCTTATTTTATTGGTTTCAGAGCACTTGTTATTTGAATGTATGTTCATTTATTTAGTTTATTATCTGTCTCCCTTCCATTCTAGAGAGTCAGCTCCATGAGAGTAGGCACCTCATCTGCCTTTATATCACTGTACCCCTGGGCTTTCACCAGGGCCTTGATGCTTGCTGTTGAATAAATGAATGTAAGCTCTTTAAATACCCCCCTCAAGCCCCATCTGCTTTATCAAAGCCATCTGGGACTTCCCCAACTCCTTATGATTGCTTCTTTTCAGAACTCCCACCGTTTTGGGATGGGCCCTTTCAGTTCAGCACTCAGAGGTTCACTCACTTGCTTAAAAAACTCATCTTCCCAAACAGACTCCTTAAGAGCTAAGTCAGAGCATCCTAAATGTCTTCTGGCCCAGCAAGAGCCCTTGGGGTAAACTGAGCACTGACTTCTGCCCGCAGGTATCATGAGAATCAAATGAGATCACAGATGCAGAAACATTCGGTGAGCAATAAAGCGCTCTTTCATGAAGAGGCTGGGCATGGTGGCTCACACCTATAATCCCAGCACTTTGGGAGGCCGAGGAAGGTGGATCACGAGGTCAGGAGATCGAGACCATCCTGGTCCAACAAGGTGAAACCCTGTCTCTACTAAAAATACAAAAGTTAGCCAGGCATGGTGGCATGTGCCTGTAATCCCAGCTACTGGGAGACTGAGGCAGGAGAATTACCTGAACCCAGGAGATGGACGTTGCAGTGAGCCGAGATCGCACCACTGCACTCCAGCCTGGCAACAGAGTGAGACTCCGTTTAATTAAAAAAAAAAATTAGCATGAAGGCCGGGCACAGTGGCTCATGCCTGTAATACCAGCACCTTGGGAGGCTGAGGCAGGTGGATCATCTGAAGTCAGGAGTTTGAGACCAGCCTGGCTGACATGGTGAAACCCCATTTCTACTAAAAATACAAAAAATTAGCCAAGCGTGCTGGCATGCGCCTGTAATCCCAGCTACTTGGGAGGTTGAGGCAGGAGAATCGCTTGAACCCAGGAGGCAGTGGTTGCAGTGAGCCAAGATCGCACCATTGTACTCCAGCTTGGGCAACAAAAGCGAAACTCCATCTCAAAAAAAAAAAAAAAAAAGGAACAAGAATTAGCATGAATATTATGGGAGGCATTCAGTAAACAGTTAATGACTGCCAGTTGATAATTAAGAATTAAGTTTTTAAAAAGCAAGTGACAGCAAGTTTTTTGTTGGTCTGGCAAAAGGATAGATTTTAGAGGATGAGATGAGTTTCTCAGACTTTGAGCAAACTTCCCTAAATAAAGTTTCTTGCAGCAAATCTTTTCATAGAGGGCAGTGAGTTCATGAAGTCATGAAGGTGTAAAAGGTAGTACTGACTTTAGTTGTATTGCTGAATAGTCAGGCATGGCCTGGCATAGTGTGAACAGTGTGGATATGTATACAAATTTAATACATAAATATTTATATAGTAAACATATGCAGGCCGGGTGCAGTGACTCATACCTGTTATCCCAGCACTTTGGGATTATAGCCAAGGTGAGTGGATCATCTGAGGTCAGGAGTTCAAGACCAGTCTGGCTAACATGGTGAAACCCCATCTTTACTAAAAAGAGAAAAATTAGCTGGGCATGGTGTCACACACCTATAAAATCCCAGCCACTCGGGAGGCTGAGGCAGGAGAATTGCTTGAACCCAGGAGGTAGAGGTTGCAGTGAGCTGAGATTGCAGCACTGTGCTTCAGCCTGAGTGACAGAGCAAGACTCCATCTCAAAAAACAAACAAAAAAGCAAATATGTTAAACATTTACATAAATTTAATATATTTGCAAACACATTATATAATCATACATTAAATTAATAAAAATTATATTTGTATCACAGAAAAAACAATGGCTTTATTGTCAGAGACATATTCTGACAACTACCATGCTTGGCTTTCCAAGTTAGAGGGCAATTCTCCAAGAGAAACACTGAAACCCACCTACTCTGACAAGCCTCTCAATGTTGTCTAAGTCCCTGGCAAGAGACAAGTCACTTATAACTATGATTTAAATCTTTTCTCTTTTAATTCTTTTCTCTCTTACAATCCCTTCTTCCTTCTGTTAAAGCTAGGTGGGGCTGGGGGAGGGTCTTCTTTTTTATTTTTGAGAAGGAGTTTCACTCTTGTTACCCAGGTGGGAGTGCAATGGCGCAATCTCGGCTCACCATAACGTCTGCCTCCTGGGTTCAGGCAATTCTCTTGCCTCGGCCTCCTGAGTAGCTGGGATTACAGGCACGCGCCACCATGCCCAGCTAATTTTTTGTATTTTTTTTTTAGTAGAGACGGGGGTTTCACCATGTTGACCAGGATGGTCTTGAACTCTTGACCTCGTGATCCACCTGCCTCGGCCTCCCAAAGTGCTGGAATTACAGGCTTGAGCCACCGTGCCCAGCCGGGGGTCTTCTTTTCTTGCTGTTACTCTAGGACAGTTATTTTTCTGAGCTTCAGTTCTGGCATCATTAAAATTACATTAGGCTGCAGCTATGTGACACCGCTTACAAGGTGAATTCCAGCTCTAAAGATTCCATTAAGAAGGAGCTGAGGCCAGGCATGGTGGCTCAGCCAGGTGCGGAGGCTCACGCCTGTAATCCCAGCACTTTGGGAGGCTGAGGCAGGCAGATCACATGAGGTCAGAAGTTTGAAACCAGACTGGTCAACATGGTGAAACCCTGTCTCTACTAAAAATACGAAAATTTGCTGGGTGTGGTGGCACACACCTGTAATCTCAGCTACTCAAGAGGCTGAGGCAGGAGAATGCTTGAACCCGGAAGGCGGAGGTTGCAGTGAACCAAGACCATGCCACTGCACTCCAACCTGGATAACAGAGTGAGACTCTATCTCAAGAAAAAAGAGTCAGGTGCGGTGGCTTATGCCTATAATCCCAGCACTTTGGGGAGCCAAAGCAGATGGATCACTTGAGGTAAGGAGTTCAAGACCAGCCTGGCCAACATGGCGAAACCCCATCTCTACTAAAAACACAAAAATTAGCCAGGCATGGTGGCACATGCCTGTAATCCCAGGTACTTAGAAGGCTGAGGCAGAAGAATCACTTGAATCTGGGAGGCAGAGGTTGCTGTGAGCTGAGATTGCACTACCACATTCCAGCCTAGGCAACATAGCAAGACTGTCTCAAAAAAAAAAAAAAAAAAAAATGGAGCTGAAGGGTAGGAGAAACAGCTGTATCACTTTTATACCAAGAAATGGAACACTATCCTTGACAGTAACATTCAACAAACTGATGGTCCTAGTAGAGTTACCAAAACTAAATATGGGATTGGTGGTTAGTGAATAATCCATTCATGTTATCAACTTTCTAAGAAGGTTATGTTGCTACACCTGCAGTGGCTTGCTGACTGACATTTCTGACACTTCTTCCTCAAGTTCCATCCTAAGGTCATTCATAGATATTCACAGACCCTTGGTTACCTCCTACCCCCTCACTTGGCCAGCTGTTGACCTCAAAACTTCATGCATTTCACTTCATTTCCTCCCATTTTGGCTCCATGGTCACCACCAGGCCCTGTCTCATGGTCTCTAGGCTGGTGTTCCTGTCCTCAACCACCAATCCATCCTGCCCCTATATCCTGGAGATATCCTCTATCATCTGGTTTAGCCTCATCTGTGTCTCTAACAAAACAACTGGGTAACTTCACACCATTGCTTCACCCTTGGGTGCCTCAGTTTCCTCAACTATAAAAGAACAGCATTAGGCTGGGCCATCTCCAAAGCTCCATTTCACTCTAGGATGCACATTTCTATATAATAGAAGAAGTAGAGTAGAAGAAACTGCGGTACCTTTCTCTCAACAGCAGATGGCATTCCATCACTGACAACAGTCTACACCTCTTGGCTTCCACTGCTCCTTAACACAGAGCCAGTGGAGTTAACCTTGCTCTGAACCATTTCAAGTTTTCCTTCAACTAGGTCATCTAATCATTTAAGAAATATTTACTGGCCAGGCATAGTGGCTCATGCCTGTAATCAGGAGGCCGAAGCAGGAGGATTGCATGAGCCCAGGAGACTGAGGTTGTAATGAGCCACTGTACTCTCACCTGGGCAAAAGAGAGAAATCCTGTGTCCCTGACCCCTAAAAAAGAAGGCTGGGCATGGTAGCACACAACTGTAATCCCAGCACTTTAGGAAGCCAGGTCAGACAGACTGCATGAGTCCAGGAGTCCAAGTCCAGCCTGGGCAACATGGCATCACCCTGTCTCTATAAAAACATACAACAATTAGCCAGATGTGGCAGTGTGTGCCTATAGTCCCAACTACTCAGGAGGCTGAGGTGAGAAGATCACTTGACATTGGGAGTTGCAGTGAGCTGAGACTGTGCCACTGCACTCCAGCCTGGGTGATAAAGTAAAATCTTGTCTCAAAATATAAATAAACAAATAAAACATTTACTGAACACTTACGACATGTGGCAGGCTCAGAGCTGGTGATGAACTCCCCTTCTGGTGAGGTAGACACACTTGCATAGAAATGACTGGTATGGCCAGGCATGATGGCTCAAGCCTGTAATCCCAGCACTTTGGGAGGCTGAGGCAGGCAGATCACAAGGTCAGGAGTAGGAGACCAGCCTGGACAATATGATGAGACCCTGTTTCTACTAAAAATACAAAAATTAGCTGGGCATGGTGGCGTGCACCTGTAGTCCCAGCTACTCAGGAAGCTGAGGTAGAAGAATTGCTTGAACCCGGGAGGCAGAGTTTGCAGTGAGCCATGATCATGCCACTGCACTCAAGCCTGGCAACAAAGGGAGACTCTGTCTCAAAAAAAAAAAGAAAAAGAAAAGAAAAAGAAAGAAATGACTGTGGTAAACTTGCGTGATATATTTGAGGAGAGGAATATGCAAAGTGCCTCAAGGGATGAGGGCATCAGTACAGACTTCACAGAGAGTGTGTCTGAAATGAGTTTAAAAGGCAAAAGCAGTGTGTGCCAGGTATTCCAGATGCAGGGAGCAGTGTAGCGAAGTGCCTTCAATGGTCAGGAGGGAGCAAGGCAGTTATGAGTTTGGCACTACGGGTAGACTCCCACTTAGTGAAGCTTCTGCTCCATGCAAAGGGGTCTGGACTTAATCTTGCAGGCAACGAGGAGACCCTCAAAGCTTTTAACTCAGATTAAGAATGGACCATATGTGAGGCTGAGCAGCTCAACTAGTGACAGTCATCTGCCTGTTCCCATCTAGAAAAGTGCCATGGCTCCAGTCACACCCTAACAGCTCCCCTGCTTTCTCTTGCCCGGTCACAGCCCCTTTCCATATATAGGAGCAAGAGGGAGGATTTTTTTTTTTGAGATGGAGTTTTACTCTTATCACCCAGGCTGGAATGCAATGGTGCAATCTTGGCTCAACACAACCTCCGCCTCCCAGGTTCAAACAAACAATTTTCCTGCCTCAGCCTCCTGAATAGCTAGGATTACAAGCACCTGCCACCATGCCTGGCTAATTTTGTATTCTTAGTAGAGACGAGGTTTCTCTATGTTGGTCAGGCTGGCCTCGAACTCCTGACCTCTGATGACCTGCCCACCTCAGCCTCCCAAAGTGCTGGGATTAAATGCGTGAGCCACCATGCCTGGACAAGAGGGAGGATCTTAACCTACAAATCACCTATGACACTATAATGCTCAAAAAAATCCATCCTAAGAACACAGCATCCCAATGTTCTTAAGATAAAATTCAAACTCCTCACCAGGGCACACAAGGCCAAGAACAACGTGGCCTCTGCTTCCTCTCCGTGCAGAGGGACAAGCAGCACTCCAGGTCTGGGAAAGTGAGAGCCTTTCTGTTTCATTTGTTCAAAACAACATATGCTGAGTGCACATGTGCAAAGGACTGTTGTGGGCATTTGAAATATAGCAGTGAATAAAACAGAAATCCCAGCCTCATGGAGCTTTTCATCTTTGAGAGAAGTGAGTATGTGACAAGCAAAGACCTGGTAAGAGACAAGAAACTAAGCATCAGTGATGGGTAGGTGGAAGACAAGGGTAAGAGCGGGTAGGTGGAAGACAAGGTTAAGAGGAGGTAGGTGGGTCTAGGCAAGGGGTGTGCCCAGTAGCTGAGGCCTCACAGAAGAGCAGAACCAATACTGGCCCAAAGGCTCAGAGCTGTGGATGGTAGTAAGGAAGCGCAGGGGAGAGCTTCTGCCTCTCAAAGCTTGAGGACTCTCAGGAGGACTTTGATTCCTGCCAATAGGAAATTAAGCCCATCTACCAACTCCTGAATTTTGACTGCCTCTCTCACTATGCTGAGCCCCCTGAGGGCAGAGAATGCCCTCCATGTCCTTCCAGGCCAATGCCTGGCCCAGATGTAGGAGGTATGACAGACCATTAGGCTCATTAGCACCCATCATCTTCTCTCCTTCCAGGATGCACAGCTAAGGCACAGCTCAGCTTCCCTCCAGTAAAAGGTGACTGGGCTCTGGCCACTGCAAAGAGGCAGTAATGTACCCATTTCAGACTGGCCCCAAACCCCACTGTGTCCCCTCCATGTTCTTTTTTTGCCTGCTGACTGGCAGTGCAAAGAATGCAGTGGGGGATCAAAGCCTGGAACTTGGTGAAGCTACAGACTGGAGTGAGAACACTGTCCCCACCTCCAACACATGCTGGATTACAACAAGAGTGAGAAATACACCTCATTGTGTTAAAAGCCACCGAAAATTTTGGAGTCAATAATTACAGCATTTATACACATTGGCTAATGTGAGCTCTTACTTGTTAAATGTTTATTAAAGTATCTCCAGGCCAGGTGCAGTCGCTCATGCCTGTAATCCCAGCTCTTTGGGAGGCCAAGACAGGTGGATCATGAGGTCAAGAAACTGAGACCATCCTGGACAACATGGTGAAACCCCATCTCTACTAAAAATACAAAAATTGGCTTGGCATGGTGTCACATGCCTATAGTCCCAGCTACTCAGGAGGCTGAGGCAGGAGAATCGCTTGAAACTGGGAAGCTGAGGTTGCAGTGAGCCGAGATCAAGCCACTGCACTCCAGCCTGGTGACAGAGCAAGACTCCGTCTCATTAAAAAATTATAAATAAATAAATAAATATCTCCAAATTCCTCTAGCCTTGACAGACAAGATAAGACATTTGGAACAGATTTAGCCCCTGATGAACAGGTTCAGCTCACCAATGAGGAGTCCCACCAGATCAGATTCTGTGTCTACAGGAGAGGCCCCCAAGGGAGATCACCTTCAGGAGAAAGTCCTTCTTCATGTTGTGCCTACCTTTCCATCATGTACTCCAGGTTGGTCAGCCTTGCTTCACCTGGGGAGATGATATGGATAGCATAGGAGCTGAGGGAGCGGTGGATAAACCCCCGGAAATGCAGGTATCTCAGGGCATCAGAGATCTGGAGCAGCAGATGCACAATCACCTCCATGTGCAGCACTGGGAACTGGGACCGCTGCAAGCAAGAGATAAAATGCCAAGAAAAAAAAGGACTGACGCCCTGACACTGTGGAATGCTTTGTGATTTCCAAAGTCTTTCCATATAATCCTCATGGTTACCAAGGCTCTCCATTTTACAGATTCAGAACCTAACGGTCAGTGAGGCTAACTGAATGGCCAGATGTCCCAATGACTCAGGCCCCCTGAACCCCAACCTGGATTCCTTTTCTTCATCTGAGCCGCTTCATACCACAAAAAATGAAAAGAAACTTCTTAAAGTCTGTTATGTGCATTCAGGATTGGCCTAGGGAAAACTGCCAGGGGAGGTCCCCAACAACACCAGTAAACCTGCCCTGTCCCCTCCATGTCCAAGCCCAAGCTGCTGGGAAGAACCTGGAAGCTCAAAAGACTCTGCAGGATGCAGATAACCAATCCAGTCCCTAACCCAGTCAGACAAGCCAGAAAGTGCATCCTAAAGGGACAGAAATTTACTAACATTAATGCACCTGGCTGACTAAAGTCTTAATGCGTCTCTCCCCCAGAAAAAATGGTCTTTAGAGTAATACACTCACTCAAGGGGGAAAAACAGAATAGGAGGTCCTGAGGCAGAAGAAAGGGCAAGCCATTTGGGGGAAGGACCCTTCTTAGAGGGGCTCTCCTCACTTCTATCCAGGGTCTTTCGAACAAAGTCACAGAGGGAAAAAACTCAAATACGCCAAGATTTCTCTAAACCTACATCTCAGCCCAAAGCACCCATCCCAAGGACTCTATATAAGCCTGGAAAGATGTCTCTTAACCCCAAAGAAACTTCAGAGGTGAGAGGGAAGTGAATAAAGGCCTCTACAGAAACAACTGGGATGCAGCACAAGTGAAAATGTAGGAAAATAAAGCCAGTAGCTGCTACATTATAGTTAGTCGAAAGGTGTCTATGTTTTGTGGGTCTGTTGCACTCTTAGATGCCTGATAAAGAAGCAGGACTAGGCTGGCCACAGTGGCTTGCACCAATAATCCCAACACTTTGGGAAGCTAATGCAGGATGATCGCTTGAAACCAGAAGTTCAAGAACAGCCTGGGCAACACAGTGGAACCATGATTCTACTAAAAATTAAACAATTAGCTGGGTGGGCGCAGTGGCTCATGCCTGTAATCCCAGAACCTTAGGAGGCCAAGGCAGATGGATCACCTGAGATCAATTCAAGACGAGCCTGGCCAACATGGTGAAACCCCATCTCTACTAAAAATACAAAAATTAGACTGGTGTGGTGGCAGGCACCTATAATCCCAGCTACTTGGGAGGCCAAGGAAGGAGAATCGCTTGAACCAGGGAAGCAGAAGTTGCAGTGAGCCAAGATCGTGCCTTTGTACTCCAAGCCTGGAGGACAGAAAGTCTGTCTCAAACAACAAAAAAAAATTAGCTGGGCATGTTGGCATGCACCTGTAGTTCCAGCTACTTGGGAGACTGATGCAGGAGGATCGTTTCAGCCCATGAGTTTGAGGTTACAGTGAACTATGATCTCACTACTGTACTCCAACCTGGGCAGTAGAGCAAGACCCTGTCTCAAAAAAAAAAGCAGAACGGGCTAGGTGCAGTGACCTGTAATCCCAGCACTGGTCAGGAGTTCAAGACCAGCCTGGCAATCATGGTGAAACCCTGCCTCCACTAAAAACAAAAAAAATTAGCCAGGCATAGTGGCAGGTGCCTGTAATCCCAGCTGCTCTGGAGACTGAAGCAGAAGAATCACTTGAAGCCAGGAAATGAAGGCTGCAGTGAGCCAAGATCGTGCCACTGCACTCCAGCCTAGGCAACAGAGGGACTCTGTCTCATATATACATAAAAGGGGGAATGAACAAGGACAGCTTTGAGTTTAAAGAAACAACAGTAACAAAAAAAGCACTCTGACAATAATAAAACCATACTAGTTCTGACCATGTGCTTATCAGCCTTAAATAGTACATTATACAGCCCCTATAAAGCAAAAGAATAAACATATTTATCTTCCCCAGGTACAGTGGCTCACACCTGTAATCCCAGCACTTTGGGAGGCCAAGGTGGGCAGATCACAAGGTCAGGAGTTCGAGACCAGCCTGACCAACATGGTGAAACCCTGTCTTTACTAAAAATACAAAATTAGCCAGGCATGGTGGCGTCTGCCTGTAGTCCCAGTTAATCAGGAGGCTGAAGCAGGAGAATCCCTTGAATCGGGGAGGCGGAGGTTGTGGTGAGCCAAGGTGGCACCATTGCACTCCAGCCTGGGCAACAAGAGCTAAATTCTGCCTCAAAAAAAAAAAAAAGATATTTATCTTCCATGCATGCACAAATAGGATTGCCACAGCTGAGGCAAGAGGGTTGGGAGGGAAGAAACTGGGAGGGCAGCAATGAAAAATCCATGGAAACAGTGGTTTACTCGTTCATGAAGAACACTGAACAATGTGCCGATGGTGACGCGCTCGTACACAAGGCGGGTTTTCTTCAGGTCCTGGGACAGACACACAGCCATCAACTGCAGCAGGTAGGGGTGCCGTAGCTTGCTGCAAAAGAAAAGAAGCTTTAGATAGGGCAGGCGAGAGGCAGACATAATGAAAAAATGGATGTAGGCCTTTTGAGCACATTCTAAACGAATGCCATTTGTATACAATCTTTTCTAAGTAAACAGGATAGGGTGAGGGTTTCTGTTGGAATCTGTGACCCTCACTGATGAGAACCTGAGAGCTTAGAGCCATCAATGATAACAATGACAACGTGGCTAAGAGCTCCTGTATACTTTGTTTGCATCTCAGATCCTAACAACCACCTATAAGAAATGTATCATTACACTCATTTTAGAGATGAGGAGACCAACATCAAGGAAATGCAGGGCCTGGTGCAGTCACTCACACCTGTAATCAAAACATTTTGGGAGGCCAAGGCAGGCAGATCACTTGAGATCAGGAGTTCAAGACCAGCCTGGCCAAGATGGTGAAACCCCACCTCCACTGAAAATACAAAAGTTAGCCAGGTGTAGTGGCACACACCAGTAGTCCCAGCTACTCAGGAGGCTGAGGCCCAGGAAGTGGAGGTTGCAGTGAGCCCAGATCCTGCCACTGCACTCCAGAGCGAAAGTTGGTCCCCCCTTCAAAAAAAAAGGAAGAAAAGAAAATATGTCAGGAATTCACCACTCAAGGTCGCATGCCTGACTCAGTCTCATGTCAAAGTCTGTATTGCCCAGGCTGGAGTTCTTCCAGCTTCCTTTGGTCCCTTCAAGCCGACTTCCACAAAAAGAAGGATGTAGCCTCTCTAGATGCCTCCTGTAGGAGTTGAGGAGCCTTCTCAGGAGACATCTTGATAAGCCTGGGTCCACTGAATGAATAAATCAAGAGCCTGTCCTAACAAGAGCAGAAGGACCTAACTCTGGAGTCACAGGAACCCTAAGGTCCAGAGATCCATGAGCATGTCCTCAATGGCAGAGATATGTCCTCAGACATCTGGATCTCATGCAAGCCATGCTCTATGAAAACAGGATAGCCACATGCCTTTCTGATGGGCACAGGGCCTAAAGTGGGTGGGACTCAGAAGTTGTAGCAGGAGAACCAGAAGGGCCTGCATGGAGGCTGTAGCATTCAGAGACATGGGTTGCCAGGCAGCTGACAGACAGAGTCCCTCAACACCACTGTCCCCACTGCTCAGGCTACTCATGAACTTCTCTTCCTCTTTCCTGGCAGCCCTTGGAAGTCAAGTCAATCAATTTCAACGGTCAGGAAATGCTGAGATTAAGAGGGGCTGGAGCTCCCCATCCTAGGCACAGAGCTAAACAGCCCAGAACCTGGGTCTATAGAGAGACCTGGACCTATAAGGGGTCTGGCCCTTAGGTCTCCTTCTCACCTGCTGTGTTCCTGCTCAGCAATTAACAAGTCGGCCAGCCGCAGCTTGCTGCAGTGTGGGTGGGTGGAGAGATTCAGCTCTTTCACTGTGACCCTGTTCCCGTTCCACACCAAGCTACAAAGACAGGAAAGAGTTTCAACAGAAAGGATTGAGCAGCCACTTCTTCAGTGAATGAGTTTTCCTAAGCAAGGACCAGAGACGTGGTCTCTACACAGAACCTGAAATGCCACTGGGCACTACTGGGTCCTCCCTCCCACTACCCCCAGGTACTAAAGCACCCTGGGGAACTTAGGTGTAGGCAGTGGGAAGTCAGTGAATTTAAGGGAGTGACTTGATCAGGTTTGTATTCAGAGGCAGAATGGTACCAGCAGTGTGGGGAATGGGGAGGGGAGGGGTGGTCCAGTCAATGGGAGGCCAGTTAGGAGAACAGTCCAGGTTGGGGAGGGTGATGACCTGGGCAAAGGCAGCAGCAATAAGACAGTTTCTATAGGGGAACTCATTACCTTTGGCCTGTATCAGAGGCAAGACAGTCACTACCAAGTTGCCTCTAATTTTTTAGCAAGCAGAGATATTAAAATATTGTAATGAGTAATGTTTCAGAGCAGCAGTTCTCCCACCAGAGGACATTTGGCAATGTCTGTAAGACAATTTGGTTGTCACAGCTGTAGGGGCTGTAAGGGACTGCTACTGACACTAGTGGGTAGAGACCAGGGACTTCTAACATCCTACAACGCACAGGACTGCTGCAACAACAAAGGATCATCTGGCCCAAAATGGTAATTGTGTCCTGGCTGAGAAATCCTGATTTAGACAGATGTTCTTGTGTTTCCTGTGTTTGAGCAGAAACTTCCCAAACATAAGGAAGTCACATGCAGCCCACTCTTCCTCTGAAACTGAATCAGACCTCCCACTGGCCAGCCCCCACTTACTTGGTCATGACCATGTAGGGGCCACTGAAGAAAGAGAAGGTGGGCTCATCATCAGCTTGAATCACTTCCTTTTCTCCAATAACCGGAAGAGATCCTAGATAGGCTATCTGTGTCGCCCCTGTAAGATAAAACTGAAACCAAGGCATAGCCTCAAATTATGGGGAGAGGAAGGAAAAGCAGAATACATCCAGAATCTTAACAGCCAGCTAAAAGAATGACAGCTGCTATTTATCAACTTTCTGAATACTCCTATGCGCTGGGCATTTTTTTTTTTTTAAGACAAGGTCTCACTCTCACCTAGGCTGGAGCATATGGCACACTCTTGGCTCACTGCAGCCCTGACCTCCTGGGTTCAAGCAATCTTCTCAACCCAGCCTCCCAAGTAGCTGGGAATATAAGCATGCACCACTGTACCTGGCTAATTTTATTTTGCTTTGTTTTATTTTTTGTTTGCTTTTTTAGAAGGAGTCTCACTCAGTGGCCCAGGCTGGAGTGCAGTGGCGCGATCTCAGATCACTGCCACCTCCGCCTCCAGGGTTCAAGCGATTCTTCCATCTGAGTATTCTGAGTAGCTGAAAGGCGCTTGCCACCATGCCTGGCTAATTTTTGTATTTCTAGTGGAGATAGGGTTTCACCATGTTGGCCAGAGGCTGGTCTTGAACTCCAGACCCTGTGATCTGCCCACCTCGGCCTCTCAAAGTGCTGGGATTTCAGACATAAGCCACTACACCCAGCCTTTTTTGTTTTTTATAGAGACAGGCTTTTGCCACATTGGCTGGTCTCAAACTCCTGGGCTCAAGTGATCCACTAACCTTGGTCTCCCAAAGTGCCAAGATTATAGGTGTGAACCACCAGCCCTCGCCACAATTCTTTAATCTTTAATTATTATCTTTAGTCTTTCTAAAAATCTTTTAAGATTCTATTATTCTTTCCTTTTTATTCTTTTCCCTGAAGCTCACAGAAAGAAGTCAGATACCTCAAGTGCCATAGCTGGGACTGAGAAGCCTACTGTGGCCCCCACAGCACCCAGGATTGTGTGCGGCCAAATCTCATATTCCTCCTCCCTCTCCCCTCCAGGCTGCTCAGCACAACAAACAGAATGGAGAGTAGGACTGGGTGAGGTGGCTCACTCCTGTTATCCCAGTATTTTAAGAGGCCAAGGTGGTTGAATTACTTGGGTCCAGGAGTTTGAGATCAACCTGGGCAACATGGGGAAATCCCATCTCTACTAAAAATACAAGTAACAGGTGGTGGTGGGCACCTGTGATCCCAGCTCCTTGGGAGGCTGAGGCACAAGAATTGCCTGAACCCAGTAGGCAGAGGTCACAGTGAGCCAAGATTGTGCCACTGCACTCTAGCCTGGGCAACAGAGCAAGACCCTATCTCAAAAAAAATTAAAAATTAAAAACTAAAAATTATTTAATTAATTAAAAGATAATTTTCTAAACTCAAATCTAGCCCAAGGTCATCCAAGGGAATTATCTGGGGTTTTCACAATTTGTTAGTAAGGACAGAAACACTAAGAGATACCTTTCCCTCAACAGGGACAAAAAAGAAAGGACAACACTTTTCTTTTTTGAGGATAAGGAAGGAGGAGTTAGACAAAGGTGGGAGATGGGCCCGATGATTGTCCAGTTAATCCTGCAAACACTGGCTGTCAGGGGCAACCTCTTACCTTTCCAAAGCCAAAGCTGTAGATCTTTTGAGCAGAAATGACTCCGGCTTTAAGCAGTCGGTTAGGAGAGCTGTTAGGGTTTCTAGAAATATTTTAAAAAGGGGAAAAAACTCAGAATTAACCACTCACATCCAGAAGTTTATGCTGAACCAAGTCTTCAGACGGTATAGTTGATTTTGTCTTTATTGCTAGACTTTTTGTTACAGAATTAGAGATGATGTAATAGCCAGCCTCTGAGAGGGCTTCTATGATTCTCACTTACCAGTATGCATAAACTCATGTAGCCCCTCACGGGTCAGACAGGGCTGACCTGTTAACTCATCTTTGACTGTTAACAGTACAAAACAGTGATGGTATGCCACTTTGAGGCTAAATCTACCAGGGATTCTGTCCTGATTTCTCTTGGATCATTTGCTCTGCCAGCTGCCATGATATGAGGACATTCAAGCGGCCCTAGGGAAAGGCTCAATGCCCATCAATTTCCCGGCCATGTGAACGAGCCCTAACTGACATCTTGACTGCAACTTTATTAGAAACCATGAACCACAACAATCTAGTTAAACCATTCCCTGATTCCTGACCCACAGAAATTGTGTGAGATAAAAATGTTTATTGTTTGAGGCTGCTAAGTTTGGGAGGTGATTCATTATGTAGCAATAGATAACAAATACAGATGATCAGAGTTGGAAATAATCATAAAGCAAATCTTGTCCAGTTTTTTCATTATATAGGCAAAAATGAAGCCCAGGAACAGGAAACCTGCTGGCCTGAGGTCATAAAACACAGCAGTGACCAGATTCTGATGTTGTTCATGCGAGCTACTGTTCTTCCCATATTCCACACGCAAACCACAACCTGCACATCATCAGGGCCCCCATTCACTGAAGGAGTCTTGGAAGAAGGGGTGATGCCTCTTATTTCTTTGGCTCCCAGAACCTGGCATGGTGCCATGCAGTAGGTGCTCAGTTAAGACTTGCCAGATTAGTAGTTTCAGCTCAGACTGAAGGGGAAAACATCCTACCGACAACAGAGACAATTTCCTTTCCTTGGCAAATAGCAAAGGACCTGGGGGACCGCGCATATTCAGGGCCAGCCTACATCAGGTCTGTAAGGACCCACATGCCACTATTAGTGAACAGATGTAAATACTTTACTTCTGCTCTATTTCCTCAGCAACTCATCAGTGTCAGGCTGTCCCATCCCTGCTATAAGCTGCTATGCTATTGAGAAGACTTTGAAGTTCAGACTGAGAGAAACTGAGCAACCCAATTTACACCTACTGTCTTAGTACCATTATTGATAGTTTCCCTTTCAGTTGCAAAACAGCCGATAAGCTATATGGTCACTCTCACTTGAGTAGACAGATCATAAGGAAAAAGCCACTTTTCTACACTAAATCATCAGTCTCTTCTTAAAAAAAGGCCTATGTGCTTAGGCCTCAAAAGAGCTAGGAGACAGTGGACCATTTCCTGCCCAGGGGAACAGACCTTGTGCTGACAGTGAGGGTGTCAGCCTCCAGCAGCAGTGGAACTGGGGGTTACCACTGACAAGGCCTCCTGCCTTCCACTGTGGGGCCTCTTGGCATACGTGGCTCTTTGGAGGGGAGAGTTCTATTTCAGTCTAACAATGACCTGGACAACAACTGAAGTTCAGACCAACATTTCTGGCTCTCTTACCTAAATTTCTCAGCACACATCTATATAACTAAACTCAGCTGGGTAGATCGAAGAAGAAACTAACTCTAGTCATCTACAACCATCGGTTCTCAACTCAGGGCTTTTCTTCTTTCCCCAGTCCAAGCTCTGTGCTAACACACACATGTGAGGAATCTTATCTGACATGGCACCACTCACAAATCTCAGAGGCTAACTCTAATTTCAAGAATTTGTGGAGATCGATCCAAGATGGCCGACCACTAACAGCTCAGGATTGTAGCTCCCAGTGAAAGCTCAGAGAACGAGACGACGCCACATCATTAGACGAATTTTCATCACTCACCGATCAGCCAATTCCCAGTGGAGGAGCCCCACGGGTCGCCAGCGCGACTCTTGTGGCCGCCGCAGCGGTTTTGCCGGCGTCTCGGCGCAGCAGCTCTTCACGTAGAGCCAACGGGACTGCTTCCCCTACTGACCGGAGTTTGGAGCTCCAGGAAGTCAGAGCCGCTTGTTGCGGACTCAAGAGGGAAGCCAGACCAGAGATTCCCGGGCAGGAGAGCACCATCAGTCTTATTGCTGCTATTTAGGCTGCCACAGTGGGTTGCTTGGATCCCAGCACTGGGAATCAATAAGTCGGATGTCGACTCAGAAAACTAATTAGAAATGCGGTTCATCTACAATGAAGGGAAAAAAACAGCCTAAGAAGGCCGAGTATACTCAGAATCAGAACCCATCAGCAACGGAACAAGCCCTGATGGAAAAGGACTCATCAGTAACCGAACAAGCCCTGATGGAAGAGGACTCATCAGTAACGGAACAAGCCCTGATGGAAAAGGACTGTGTTCCATTATCTGAAGTAGGCTTTAAAAGGTGGATGATAAGAAACTTCTGGGAGTTAAAGGAACTTGTTCTAACCCAATGTAAAGAAACTAAGAACTTGGAAAAAAGGTTCGATGAAATGTTGAAAAGAATAGACAATATAGAGAGAAATACAAATGAACTTATGGAGTTGAAAAATACAACACGAGAACTTAGTGAAATATGTACAAGCTTAAACAGCCGAATGGATCAAGCAGAAGAAAGGGTATCAGAGGTCGAAGACCAACTTAATGAAACAAAACGACAAGACAAGAATAGAGAAAAAAGGATAAAAAGGAATGAGCAAAGTCTCCAAGCAATATGGGACTATGTGAAAAGACCTAATATACGCTTGATTGGTGTACCTGAATGTGACGGAGAGAATGAAGTCAAGCTGGAAAATACTCTCCAGGACATTATCCAGGAAAATTTTCCTAATTTAGCAAAGCAGGACACTATTCAACCCCAGGCAATACAGAGAACACCACAAAGATATTCCTCAAGAAGACCAACCCCAAGGCACATAATCATTAGATTCACCAAGATCGAAACGAAGGAGAAAATATTAAGGGCAGCCAGAGAGAAAGATCAAGTCACCCATAAAGGTAAGCCTATTAGGCTTACAGCAGATCTCTCAACGGAAACCCTACAAGCTAGAAGAGAGTGGGGGCCAATATTCAATATACTTAATCAACAGAACTTTCAGCCCAGAATTTCATATCCTGCCAATTTAAGCTTTACATTTGAAGGAAAAATAAAATCTTTTAGGAACAAGCAAGTACTCAGAGATTTTATTACCACCAGGCCTGCTTTACAAGAACTTCTAAAAGAAGCATTATACACAGAAAGGAACAACCAGTATGACCCTTTCTAAAAATACACCAAAAAGTAAAGAGCATTAACATAAAGAAGAATTTTTATCAACGAAAGGACAAAATAGCCAGTTAATAACAAATGGCAGCAACCCTAAATTTAAATCGACCAAATCTCCCAATCAAAAGATACAGACAAAATCTAACGGTATATCCAAAGATATACATAGACTCAAAATAAAGGGTTGGGAAAAAAAAAACCAAAAACGTACCAACCAAATGGAGAGCAAAAATAAATAAATAAGAAGCAGGAGTTGCAATTTTCACATTTGACAAAATAGATTTCAAAGCTACAAGGATACAAGGGTAAAAGGAATAATGTAATAATAAGAGATCTTAACACCCAGATACATAAGACCCATAATGAGATTTAGATTCAACGAGACAACAAATTGATAACGATACCCGGGACTGGAACTAAGATCCAGAACAAATAAACTCAATAGAGCTCTCCATTTTAAACACACAAAATATACATTATCCACAAAATCTAACGATATATCTGAAGATATACAAAGACTCAAAACAAGGGGATGGAAAAAAACTCACCAACCAAATGGAGAGCAAAAATAAATAAATAAAAAGCAGGAGTTGCAATTCTCACACTTAATAAAATAGATTTCAAAGCTACAAGGATGCAAGGGTAAAAGGATTAATGTAACAATAAGAGATCTTAACACCCAGATACATAAGACACATAATGAGATTTAGATTCAACGAGACAACAAATTGATAACGATATCCAGGACTTGAACTCAGAGCCAGAACAAATAAACATAATAGAGGTCTCCATTTTAAACACATAAAATATGCATTAACCACTTTAAACACTCAAAATATTGATCGGCCATTATTGAAACCCATTTTAGGAATGAAGTAATATTCCTTTTTCCCTCTTTTTCTTTTTTTCCCCTTCTTTTTCTCTTTTTCTCTCTAAAAAATAAAAAAGTTAAAAAAAAAGAAACTAGGAACTTTGAAAAAAGGTTTGATGAAATCCTATTGAGAATAGACAACTTAGAGAGGAGTGTGAGTGAATTAATGGAACTGAAGAATACAATACAGGAACTCCAAGAAGAAAAAAAAAAAAGAAGAAAAAAAAAAGAATTTGTGTGATTTTTTTTACATTAAGAGGAGAGGGGCCGGACATGGTGGTTCACATCTGTAATCCCAACATTGCTGGAGGTGGAGGTGGGCAGATCACCTGAGGTCAGGAATTCCAGACCAGCCTGGCCAACATGGTGAAACCCCATCTCTACTAAATGTATAAAATTTGCCAGGTGTGGTGGTGGGTGCCTATAATCCCAGCTACTCAGGGGGCTGAGGCAGGAGAATTGGAGAACTGCTTAAACCCAGGAGACAGAGGTTGCAGTGAGCTGAGATTGCACTACTGCACTCCTGCCTGGGCAACAGAGTAAGACTCTATCTCAAAAAAAAAAAAAGAAAAGTTGGGGGAAAGAAGTGTATTCCCATCTAAGCATTTCATTAACCCCATAAGAATGTTTCCTCTAATTCTAAACTAGATGTTGTATCTAGATGATTAACTTAGATTGTAAAACCTCATCTACCCTTACACTTGGGTTTTCCTTTCAGGCTCACTCATGAGCCTCCCCTCCTTGTACAGAGCCCTACCATGCACCAAGTAGCTAAGGGTAGTAGTGATGAATAGAACAAACACAGTCCCTGCCCTCTTGGAATTCACAATTTAATTGGAAAACTGGAGAAGAATGTATGCCAACAAAATAATTGCAAGCTGTGACAATTCACTAAACTTGGAAGGAGGGGTCTCCATGCAAGCACCAGGGATAGAGGCAGGAGATGAAGTGGGAGGGGTGGGAGGGCTTGGATGAGGCAGGGCCTCCAAGGCCAGATAAGAGATTTGGGAGCTTATCCTAATAGCCATGGGGAAGGTCCTTAAAGGGTTTTAGCAGAGCGGTACAACCTGATTTCCATTATTTTATTTTTATCATTTTATTTTATTTTTATTTTTTGAGATAGAATCTCAGTCTGTCCCCAGTCTGGAGTGCAGTTGCGCTATCTCAGCTCGCTGCAACCTCCACCTCCCGGGTTCAAGCAATCCTCTCAGCTTAGCCTTCTGAGTAGCTGGGACTATGAGATGCACACCACCACACTCAGCTAATTTTTGGTTGGTTTTTTTTTTTTTTTTTTGAGATGGAGTCTCACTCTGTCGCCCAGGCTGGAGTGCAGTGACGCGATCTCAGCTCACTGCAGACTCTGCCTCCAGGGTTCAAGCGATTCTCCTGCCTCAGCCTCCAGAGTAGCTGGGATTACAGGTGCATACCACCACACCTGGCTAATTTTTGTAATTTTAGTAGAGATGGAGTTTTACCATGTTGGCCAGGCTGGTCTCGAACTCCTGATCTCAAGTGATCTACCTGTCTCCACCTCCCAAAGTGATTACAGGTGTGAGCCACTGCACCCAGCCACCTGATTTCCATTTTTAAAAGGTCATTCTGGGTGCAGAGTAAAGAACCGAAACTTGCCAGAGTGGCAGGCAGCACAGCAGTCAGGAGTAACTGGGAATCATTAACTCATCTTGCCTGAGAAGCCAGCAGCATCAAATCATCAGAGGAAAACCAGGACTCAAAGTGCATGAATGTAGAACAAGGAAGCCTGCAAGAGTGTAGTGAGCCCAGCTACCCTGCTTACAAAAAGACATGCGGTCAGAGAAAAGCAAAACAGAGGGATTCTCTACATACAAACTCTATGTCAACCAATCCCAGAGAAGTTAAAATGACTTCTCCCTGCCAAGCTTAGCCCTGAGTATGGAGGGAAGCATTAGGGCTCACCTCCTGCAGCTGTGATGGGAGAGGGATGGGGCTGCCCACCCAGCTGGCAGCAAGTCTCTCATATCAGATGAAAATAGCCCAAGAAACTGTAAGTTAAGCACTGGTGGTCTTTTGCAACCTTAGTAATAAAGGAACACTCTTTCCATGATTCAGGAGATGACAAAAAAGCCAGCCAGGTGCCTTGCTGGGTAAGGGTTTTCTGCTGACCGAAGATGTAACCTTTCTGCTAACCACAGGGTGGTTCCCACCAGAGCCCACATTCATTTCTCTCACACCTTCTCAGGGAGAGAGGAGAGAGGGCCAAAGGTGATCCTCTGGTCTTCATTCATCAAGGCCAAGTCTTTTCTTTCCAAGCACACCCCTCTGGGCTGGAAGCCAGAGGGCACTGATGTGTAGGATCCAAGGCAGCCAATGCTGCAGGGCTCCCACGAGGAAGGCTGGGTGATGGAGAACATCCCACTCTGCTCAAGGCAGTACTCACCTCTGCACAAGGCCCCCAAACCAGGGCAGGCTGTAGACGAGCTGCTGTGGGGAGTCTATCTTCTTTAGGAGGTCGCAAGAGAAGCCCTGGATGATGGCCTGCATGTGTGAGGCACAGCGCTGCATGAACTCCACTATCTGCAAAATGTCGCAGAGACACCCAATGCAGGCACATCACTTTTCAGTGGAATGGAAGCTTGGATGTGAAGATAAATGGTCTGAGGAGCAGAGAGCCCCCAACAGAAAAACCTCTTGAAAGGAAAGGGCCTGGGTGATTTTCTAAACATTTCTGGAATGTTTTCCGGGAGAGGATTTGGGGCAACAATTTCCTCCAACTCCCTCCTTCAACAGATGAGAAAACTGATGCAAAGAGAAATAAAATTGCTGGTCCAAGGCCCAATAGCTGGGGCCTGCACTGTACCTGCCCTTTGTGTTTTACATTTATGTTATTTTTTCTTCATTAAAACACATCATACCAGCTGGGCATGGTGACTCACTCCTGTAATCCCAGCACTTTGGGAGGCCAAGGTAGGCAGATCACAAGTCAGGAGTTCAAGACTAGCCTGGCCAACATGGAGAAACCCCACTTCTACTAAAAATACAGGTTAGCTGGGTGTGTTGGTGCAAGCCTGTAATCCCAGCTACTCAGGAGCCTGAGGCAGGAGAATGGCATGAACCCAGGAGGCAGAGGTTGCAGTAAGCCAAGATCACATCACTGCACTCCAGCCAGGGCAACAGAGTGAGGCTCCTTTCCCTCAAAAAAAAAAAAAAAAATCACAAGTTACTTAATGCCAGTGGCCTCAGTTTCCCCACCTATAAAATAAAAACAATAATAGTACTTACCTGAGAAGTTGTGGCAAAGATTAAGTGAGTTAATACATTTTAAATAAAAAAACATTTAAAAGCTGGGCGCAGTGGCTCACGCCTGTAATCCCAGCACTTTGGGAGGCCAAGGCAGGTGGATCACGAGGTCAAGAGATTGAGACCATCCTGGTCAACATGGTGAAACCCCGTCTCTACTAAAAATACAAAAAATTAGCTGGGCATGGTGGCGCATGCCTGTAATCTCAGCTACTCAGGAGGCTGAGGCAGGAGAATTGCCTGAACCCAGGAGGCAGAGGTTGCGGTGAGCCGAGATCACGCCATTGCACTCCAGCCTGGGTAACAAGAGTGAAACTCTGTCTCAAAAAAAAAAAAAAAAAAAAAGAAAAAGAAAAACTACAAAAAATAACATTTAGAACAACTTCTGAGTCATAGTAAGTGCTAATTAAATGGGTCAGACAAAATTGCAGTTGTTTGCCCCTCCCACAGAATGGATGACTAGAAAGGTTCACTAGACTTGCTGGAAGTTTCACAGCTGGCTAACCTGTTTAGATGTAGGCCTGAAAGTACAGTGCCAATGCCAAGGCCACTGCACACTCTGTGCTGACCACTGGGAGCCTGACTATCAGCCCAGTTCTCTTCTACTGGGCGTGGATGCTGAGTGGGGCCCACCCTTACCTGGGTGCTACGCTCCTTTCCTGCTGTCAAGGCCCAAGTCTGCGGGTTTTGACCTCTCTCATCGTGGAGTCGCAGGTCACCTCCTGCATCCAGCAGTTTGCTGAGGATCCACTGACTGCCTGAAAATGCTGCTGCATGGACAGGGGTGCTCCCATCAAAGCAGCGGCTGGGGAGGGAGATGGGTACAATGGGTGTCCATGGCAATGCTCCTGCATTCCACAGAGCCAGGCTGGGTGTGCAACACAGGGCTCCCATTCTACAAGAATAGGGAATGAGGGATATAACAACATAATTTGTAAGTCCCCTGCCTGTGACCTTTCTTTCTTTCCTTTTTTTTTTTTTTTGAGACAGAGTCTTGCTCTGTCGCCCAGGCTGGAGTACAGTGGCGGGATATCAGCTCACTGCAACATCCGCCTCATGGGTTCAAGTGAATTGACTCAGACTCCCGAGTAGCTGGGACTACAGGTGCCCACCACCATGCCCAGCTAATTTTTGTAATTTTAGTAGAGATGGGGTTCACCATGTTGGCCAGGCTGGTCTCGAACTCCTGACCTCAGGTGATCCATTTGCCTTGGCCTACCAAAGTGATGGGTGTACAGGCGTGAGCCACCGCGCCTGGTGCCCAAAGGAACTTTCTACATAGACACATATCCCTTTTTCTCCCTCCTTCCCTCAACCCTTAAAGGAAGTATCATTTCCCAATTTACAGATGAGGAAATAAAATGGCAAAGCTGAGGTTCATTCCCTGGCATGGACCTGGTTCCGAATCCAGTTTTCTTTCCCCAGCATCGTAATATTGGCTGCCTGAAAACAATGTCTTCACATCTGCAGTGTCCTGGGATCAGGCTGGTCAAGCACAGCCTAACAAGGCACCACCTCTCTCAGGTAAGAATGCCTCCCCCTCTCCAAAAAACATCCTGTGGTAGAGGCCCACAAAACCTTGGCATCAGTAGCAGTCAAGGATCTATTTCAGAAAAATTCCACGAAAGCCAATAAACTATCTGAAGCATGAAGGGACTGCCTTTATTGTGTTCAGGATATGGTGAGGATATGATGTATAGCCTTAGTTTCCTAACCTGGCTGCACATCAGAATAAATAGATTCTTAAATGAAAATAGGCTGGGTATGGTGGCTCACGCCTATAATCCCAGCACTTTAGGAGGCCGAGGCGGGTGGATCACGAGGTCAAGAGATTGAGACCATCCTGGTCAACATGGTGAAACCCCGTCTCTACTAAAAATATAAAAATTAGCTGGGCAAGGTGGTGCATACCTGTAGTCCCAGCTACTTGGGAGGCTGAGGCAGGAGAATTGCCTGAACCCAGGAGGCGGAGGTTGCGGTGAGCCAAGATCGCACCATTGCACTCCAGCCTGGATAACAAGAGCGAAACTCCGTCTCAAAAAAAAAGAAAATATGTAGGCCAGGCGTGGTGGCTCACCCCTGCAATCCCAGCACTTTGGGAGGCCGAGGTGGGTGAATCACCTGAGGTCTAGCCAACATGGCCAACATGGTAAAACCAGCCTGGCCAACATGGTAAAATCCCATCTCTACTAAAAATACAAAAATTAGGCCAGGTGCAGTGGCTCGCGCCTGTAATCCCAGCCTTTGGAAGGCCAAGGTTGGCAGATCATGAGGTCAGGAGTTCGAGACCAGCCTGGCCAAGATGGTGAAACCCTGACTCTACCAAAAATACAAAAATTAGCCAGGCATGATGGTGGGCAACTGTAATCTCTGCTACTTGGGAGACTGAGGCAGGAGAATTGCTTGCACCTGGGAGGGGAGGTTGCAGTGAGCCGAGATTGTGCCACTGTACTCCAGCCTGGGTGACAGAGCAAGAATATCTCAAAAAAAGAAAAAATGGCTGGTTGGGATGGCTCATGCCTATAATCCCAGCACTCTGGGAGGCTGAGATGGGTGGATCACCTGAGGTTGGGAGTTCAAGACCAGCCTGACCAAGATGGAGAAACCACGTCGCAAAACCCCAGTTTCTGGTTCTGTTTCAATGGGAACTGAAAAAATAACCACCACCCACCTTCCTTCTCTGTCAAAAAGGTGTCAAATAAGCTAGTATTTGGGAAGGCCCTAGGAAAAGCCAAAGTGCTTTACAAAAAGAGATGTTTGGCCAAGTGCAGTGGTTCACACCTGTAATCCCAGCACTTTGGGAGGTCAAGGCAGATGGATCACTAGAGGCCAGGAGTTCGAGACCAGCCTGGCCAACATGGGGAAACACTGTCTCTACTAAAAATACAAAAACTTAGCCAGGCATGGTGACACACACTTGTAATCCCAGCTGCTCCAGAGGCTGAGGCAGGAGAATTGCTTGAACCCAGGTGGCAGAGGCTGTAGTGAGCTGAGATCATGCCACTGCACTCCAGCCTGGGCCGAGTAGGACCCTGTCTCTCTCTTTTTTTTTTAAGTTCAAACTCATTTCCCTTTTATTAAAGTACAGGTTACCATTACATGGCTTGGTACTCAATAAAGGGAAAATTATTCAAATAATTTATCATCAGTATTTCCAGGTGACTGTCTACACTCAAGTAGCAATATCAATAAATCCTCAATAAATCCTTGGGAAACCCATCCATGGGGTTTACACTTTGTCAAGGCCCAGTTCCTCTGGAGTGGAGATTCCCAGTTCATTTAAAGTTGGTCTAAGTTCCTGGATGACATAGGGGTAGATTTCCTTATGAGGTCCTGCTTTGTCCTTGACAGCCTCTAGGATGCAAACTGTACTTAGCAAAATCATTGAACCATCTGCATGCCCACAAAGCAGCATCAATAATTTTGGGCTCTGAGGACCCTGTCTCAAAAAAGAACTAAAGAAAAGAAAAGAAGCAGCTGTTCACCTGTCACTAATTCATTACATTGGGTTGCTGTTCCATATTAAAATTTAGACCAATAATTAAACTCCAATTCTTTTACAGCAATAAGAGTCAGGTAAAAGTCACTCTTTTTTTTTTTATTTTTATTTTTGAGACAGAGTATCACCCTTGTTGCCCAGGCTGGAGTGCAATGGCACCATCTCAGGTCACTGCAACCTCCACCTCCTGGGTTCAGGTTTCTCCTGTCTCAGCCTCCCAAGTAGCTGGGATTACAGGCATGTGCCACCATACCCAGCTAATTTTTTGTATTTTTAATAGAGACGGGGTTTCACCATGTTGGTCAGGCTAGTCTCGAACTCCTGACCTCAAGTGAACCACCTGCCTCGGCCTCCCAAAGTGTTGGGATTACAGGCATGGGCCACCACACCCAGCCCAAAAGTCACCCTTTCTGACAGAATGATGCCAAGTATATTTAATTAGTGAAGAACTAAATTGGCTGTGCAGATGTCAAACTGCCTAAGTGAGTACAGTACATAATACAAATTACAATCTGGAGTGGAAATATGCAAACAGTGCTATTAATGACTAAGGAACATATTAATGACTAATCTCAATCACATTTCATTGAGTCCAGTATAACTGCTTAGAAAAATTTTATTAGCAGTTAAATTATGTTTCAACATATGTATACAACTATATATCATTGATATAAATTAACAACGGTTCTTTTCTTTTAATGTTTTTCAAATTAGTTTCTAAACACCCCAACTCATCTTTAACAGCACAACCTCCATTTTCTAGACACCAATTGATTGTACTTACTGATTTGGATCTGACCCATAATCCACCAGAACATCAACTAATTTCATAAGGCCCAATAATGCCGCAACAAAAAGTGGTGTTTGCCCCCTGGAGTTAACTGCATCGACATAAATTCCTGCAAAGGAAATACCAGAATCAATGCAAATATTAGTAATTTTCCTGAGATGGAACTGGGTGGGGAGAGGGGAGGGAATTAAATGTCTTTATGGTGTACTTTCATATACTGCATACAGCCGGGTATGGTGGCACATGCCTGTAATCCCAGCTACTTGGGAGGCTGAGACAGGAGAAACCTGAACCCAGGAGGTGGAGGTTGCAGTGACCTGAGATGGTGCCATTGCATTCCAGCCTGGGCAACAAGGGTGATACTCTGTCTCAAAAATAAAAATTTAAAAAAAAAAGAGTGACTTTTACCTGACTCTTATTGCTGTAAAAGAATTGGAGTTTAATTATTGGTCTAAATTTTTAAAAAAACTACATTTTAAACTTAAAAAAAATTTTTTCTAAAGACCTTCATTAGTTGCACATAGATATACTGGAAGGCAACCTGTGTTTATTCATCAAAAATATTTACAGAGAGTTGCATTGAAGCATTTATTTCACCATACTTTGGTATATTATAACATAGATTAAAATGTTCTCAGTCATGGGAAGGGATGAGAGAGGGACTAATGATACTGTGTGTGTTGGGAGAAAGGCTGTAACATAAAAAGAGCTCACTGGAATACAAATCCTCACCAAAAAAAGAAAGTGTAAAAATTAATTCAATAAGGGAAAACAAAACACACAAAAACAGGCCAATTTCCAGTACAATCAAACAATGGTGCCATGAATAATTAAGACTAGAAACAAAAAGCTAAAGGATTAACAACCAAAACCAAGTAGAAAAAAAGGAAAAACGTAAGTAGATGTCAAACATGCCTTCCCTACCAAGAAAAAAATCAGTCCTCCAGAACACCAAAAATCACTAAGAGTTTTAAAAATTATAACTACCCAAACCTGGCCAAGTGCCGTGGCTCACATCTATAATCCCAGGACTTTGAGAAGCCAAGGCAGGTCAATTACCTAAGACCGGAAGCTGAAGACCAAGACCACCCTAACCAATGTGGCAAAACTATCTCTTAACTAATCCTAAAAAGTTAGCAAAGTGCAGTAGTACATTCATAACCCCAGCTACTCGGGAAACTAAATCCAAACAACAACACTTAAATACAGATTACAGTCAGTTAAAATAACTCTATCTGCCATTAAACTAAAACCGAAGACAATCTGCGCTCTTACTATCAAAAGACTCAAAATTTCTTCAACAAAAATTCTGTATAGTAAAATAACTTTACTAAACACAATGATTCTATTTCTAATACTCAAATAAAACCAAAGACCACTCAGACTGTGTTCTTTCCCTCTTACTCTCCCGGAAGAAGAGAAGAACGATCATCAACGGTAAATGGTACTTGCACTAATGCAACGCCAAAAACCAACTTCACGCGCAAGAAAGAACACTACATCTCCTCCTTGTGGTTTCTGGTGCTCTAACACATTCAGAGAAACTTCTCTAGTAACACACTATAGAAATGATCCCTGAAAGTATAGTCTTACCTTCAAACTACATGCCTTCCCAACGTGGAAGAAACTCACACTCATATTACGGATGGTGAGTTTTTTTGTAGGCACCATTGTCGCCGGAGAATACTGATATATGATTTTCTAAAACCCATCTTTCTATTACCGAAGTTCAACAAAGCCTTTAAAAATAAGCTCAAAATTTCGAAGTTACCTTAGGCACCCATGCTAATTAACATATGGTAGCAAAACAGCCAATCACTCGCCAGTTACTTCCTAACCCTGCCCCACTTTCTCTACACGTAACACTGACGACTATAAAGCGCGCCGGAGCGCCAGAAACTGTCTCGGTTGGGACACACCTCAGTTGGGGCTGATGATCTGAAGCCGGGAATCCCTTGAGGAAAAACTAAAGCGTGAATGTGAAAGCGGCAGTTCAAAGCCAAAGAGTATGATATCTGCATAGCACACCCTATTAAATTTTATCCTGTGATCAACATTCCAGACATGTAAATATTTTAGATTTCTTCTCCTAAAACCAGGGAGGTTTTATTCTGCATAGCATTGCTGCGTTTATTTTTTGGGACTGGGTCTCGCTCTGTCTCCCAGTCTGGCCTTGAACTCCTGGTCTCAAGTGATCCTCCAACATCAGCCTTCCAAAATGTTGGGATTACAGGTGTGAGCCACCACACCCGGCCACTGCTGTTTAACCAAGCAGGACAATATATTCCTCTCGTTTAAGCTTCAGTAACTTCCCATTTCTTGAGGTAGAGACAAAACTTCTCTATATACTTATGTGAGAAAATATTTTAAATGGCCCATTTTCAAGGAATAATAAATCTAAGTACTGGCAGCCAGCCTGCAAATGCAACTAACCACACAGCTCATGCACCTAGGTCACAATAAGCGAACAGAATGTAGAGTAAGGGTCAGCCCATAAAGGGAAAAAAGTTTCATTATTGGGAAATTGAAACTTAAGGAAGGGGACAGGGTATAACCTTATAAGGGTGATAATGAAACTTAGGTGTCATCAGGGAAGATTGTAACCAACATCACAGTTACAACCAATGAGGAACTGGGGGAGGGACTTGTATGCTAGGAAATAAATTATTACCAGACACCCAATCTTGCAAGACTCTTATTAAAAGTCTAACTTTCAAGGCCGGACATGGTGGCTCACACCTGTAATCCCAGTACTTTGGGAAGCCAAGGCAGGTGGATCACGACATCAGAAGTTCAAGATCAGCCTGGCCAACGTGATGAAATACCGTCTCTACTGAAAGCACAAAAATTAGCTGGGCGTGGTGGTGCACGCCTATAGTAACAGCTACTCCGGAGGCTTAGACAGGAGAATTGCTTCAACCTGGCAGGTGGAGGTTGCAGGGAGCCAGGATTGCACCACTGTACTCCAGCCTGGGCGACGGAGTGAGACTCCGTTGCCAAAAAAAAAAAAGGAGGCAAAGCCAAAAAGTAGGCAAGAGATTAGAGAAAACCTGGAAGAAATGGGTCACAGTGACAAGGAAGGTTAAGCGTTTCAAAAAGGATCAGTCAATAGTATCAAAGCCTGAGTTATCTAGTAAGAACACACTGGGCTGGGTGTGGGGGCTCAGGCCTGTTATCCTAGCACTTTGGGAGGCTGAGGCCAGGAGTTCACTTGAGGCCAGGAGTTCAAGACCAGCCTGGCCAACATGGTGAAACCCTGTCTCTACTAAAAATACAAACGCAAAAATTACCCAGGCTTGGTAGCACATGCTTGTAATCCCAGCTACTTGGGAGGCTGAGGCAGGAGTTTTGCTTGAACCTGAGATGCAGTCATTACAGGGAGCTGAGATCATGCCACTGCACTCCAATCTGGGCAACAGAGTAAGACCATGTCTCAAAAAAAAAGAGAGGAAGAAACAGTGTTCTTGGTGAGAGCAGTGCTAGTGTGGTTCACATGTCTTACTGGTCAGGGCTTGCTGTCTTACATTTGCAGTATGTCTGTGTCCTCTACCAGACTGTCTCTCCTACACCAGAGGGTAGGAACTGCCAAATGTATCTCCCCTACTTTCAGTGCCTTGTTCACTTACCTGCCCAACACAAGCCAGACTAAGAGTAGAGAAGAACAGCAGAGAACTAGCAAAAGGACAATTCTGCATGCATCTCTCAGAATTATGCACATCATGAGGACAAGGCACTAACCTGTTCAGGGCACCTCTATGAAGATATTGTATAGTGAACTTTGGAAGATAGATAGTATCTACATTCAGAGCAAAGTGAATACAGGCTTACTATCCAGTATAATAAAAACAGTATCTCCAGGCCGGGCGCGGTGGCTCAAGCCTGTAATCCCAGCACTTTGGGAGGCCGAGGCGGGTGGATCACGAGGTCAAGAGATCGAGACCATCTTGGTCAACATGGTGAAACCCCGTCTCTACTAAAAATACAAAAAAAATTAGCTGGGCATGGTGGCGCGTGCCTGTAATCCCAGCTGCTCGGGAGGCTGAGGCAGGAGAATTGCCTGAACCCAGGAGGCGGAGGTTGCGGTGAGCCGAGATCGCGCCATTGCACTCCAGCCTGGGTAACAAGAGCGAAACTCCGTCTCAAAAAAAAAAAAAAAAAAACAGTATCTCCAGCCAGGCACGGTGGCTCACACCTGTAATCCCAGCATTTTGGGAGGCTGAGGCAGGCAGATCACCTGAGGTCAGGAGTTCGAGACCAGCCTGGCCAACATGATACAACTCCGCCTCTACTAAAACTACAAAAATTAGCCGGGCATGGTAGAGGGCGCCTGTAATCCCAGCTACACAGGAGGCTGAGGCAGGAAAATCGCTTGAACCCAGGAGGTGGAGGTTGCAGTGAGCTGAGATTGCACCATTGCACTGCAGCCTGGGCTGACAGAGCAAAACTCTGTCTCAAAAAAAAAAAAAAAAAAAAAGTTAAAAGAAAAGGAAAAAAATGCTGATATTCTTGCTACTGCTGTTGCTATGAGTAATAAACCATCATTCATCTGTGACCCCAAGAGAAGGGTCATCTATACACCTGTAACAGTCTAATTTATCAGTCTAATTTATTCATAGTTATTGACAGGAAGAAATTACAGTCAAGGAGGCAAAAAATTAAATCAACTAAGGACTCCAAGGGGTTCTCTCTCTCTCTCTCTTTTTTTTTTTTTAAGATGGAATCTCGCTCTATTGCCCAGGCTGGAGTGCAGTGGCAAGATCTTGGCTCACTGCAACCTCTGCCTCCCAGTTTCAAGTGATTCTCCTGCCTCAGCCTCCTGAGTAGCTAGGATTAATGGCACGCAACTCAGCCTCCCAAGTAGCTGGGATTACGGGCACCCACCACCATGCCCAGCTAACTTTTGTATTTTGAATAGAGACAGGGTTTCACCATGTCGACCAGGATGGTCTCAAACTTCTGACCTCAAGTGACCTTCCTGCCTAGGCCTCCCAAAGTGCTGGTGTAAGCCACTGTGCCTGGCCCTCCAAGGGCTTCTCTAGGGATCAGAAAACACTTAGGGAAGGCACTGAGCAACAATCTTGAGGGGATACAGGTGGCGGGAAAGAAAAATATGTAAAAACCCCTGTCCCTACAACTTAAACAAATATGCCCTTTGGAGATTTCCTAACAAAAAATAACACTTATTCATTCAACAAATAATTATTTTAGGCCAGCTATAAAGGTAACTTAAAACAGTTCCACAAGAAGTGACCAGAGGCAGCTATGACATGGTACAAAGACTGACCAAAAAAGTTAAAAGACCTGGATTCAAATGTCCTAATACCACCCTCATTAGCCCAGGGCCTCCAGATGGGTCAGTCACCTAACCCATCACTGTTTTGTAGATGGAGAAATGGAGAGAGGTCAAGCAATTTGCCACAGGTCACAAAGCAGTCTGGTTCTAAAGTCCATGCACTATACCACTGTCTCTGTGACATTGTGAAATATATATTTGGAGCTGGACACAGTGGCTCAACACCTGTAATCCCAGCACTTTGGGAGGCAGAAGTGGGTGGATCACTTGAAGTCAGGAGTTTCAGACTAGCCTGGCCAACATGATGAAACTCCAACTCTACTAAAAATACAAAAATTAGTTGGGCATGGTGGTGGGCGCCTGTAATCTGAGCTACTTGGGGGGGCTGAGGCACAAGAATCGCTTTAAGCCAGGGGGCGGAGGTTGCTGTGAGTGTGCCACTGTGCTCCAGCCTGGGTGACAGAGTAAGACGCTGTCTCAATAAATAAATAAATATATATATATATATTTGGTCTTTGTGCCTGTTTCCTGACATAGAGCGTCTAAAACTCTTTGAACCTCTGGAATGATGAGTATCTTTTGTGCTGATTGTGGCTAGCGGCTATAATCACCCAGATAGCAACAGGATGACAGCTGGTCAGTGGAAAGACCAAAGCATGAGAGGGTTGGGACTCCTAGCCCACCCCTCTCACTCCCCCAACCTTTGGAGAGGGGAGAGGGGCTGAAGGTTAAATTGATTACCAATGGCCAGTGACTTAATCTACCATGCCTACAAGATGATGTTTTCCTTAAAAACCCAAAAGGACTGGGTTGGGAAGCTTCTCAATAGCTGAACATGGAGAGGTTCCTGGAGGATGACCCAGGGAGGGCATGTAACTTTCAAGCCTTTTCCCACATGCCTTGCTCTAGACATCTCTTCCATCTGGCTGTTCATTTGTATCTTTTCTTTTCTTTTTCTTTTTTTTTTTTTGAGGTGGAGTTTCGCTGTTGTTACCCAGACTGGAGTGCTATTAGCATGATCTCGGCTCACCACAACCTCCGCCTTCTGGGTTCAAGCAATTCTCCTGCCTCAGCCTCCCGAGTAGCTGGAACTACAGGCACGCACCACCATGCCCAGCTAATTTTTGTATTTTTAGTAGAGACGGGGTTTCACCTCGTTGACCAGGATGGTCTCGATCTCTTGACCTCGTGATCCACCCGCCTTGGCCCCCAAAGTGCTGGGATTATAGGCATGAGCCACCACGCCCGGCCCATCTGTATCTTTTCTAATATTTTTACAATAAATGGGTAAACATAAGTAAAGTGTTTCTCTGAGTTCTATGAGCCACTCTAGCAAATTAATCAAACCTGGGGAGTGGGTTTTGGGAACACCCGATGTATAGTCCATTTTAAGAAGTATAGGTTACGACACTGCTTTTGAGTGGCATCTGAAGTTGGGGGGCAGACCTGTGGCACTGAGCTTTAACCCAGGAGGTGGAGGTTGCAGTGAGCTGAGATTGTGCCACTGCACTCTAGCCTGGGTTACAGAGTGAGAAAGACTTTGTCACAAAAAAAAGAAAAAGAAATAGAAAACCAGCACGCCACCAAAAGGCTACTTTTAAATTGCATTTTACTAAAGATCTTTAAGTGATTAAGAAAAAAGATTACTAAAAAAATCTTTAAGTGTTTAAGAAAACTTTTTTTTTTTCCAGACAGGATCTCATTCTGTTGCCTAGGCTGCAGAGCAGTGGTGCCATCAGGGTTTACTGCAGCCGTGAATTCCAAGGAACTCAAGCCATCCTCCCACCGAAGCCTCTTGAGTAGCTGGGACTACAGGCACTCGCCACCATGCTGGCCTACTTTAAAAAAAAAATTTTTTTTTAATAGAGTTAGGGTCTGGCTACGTTGCCCAGGCTGGCCTCAAGTGAACCTCCCACCTCCACCTCCTAAGGTGATGAGATTACCGGCATGGGCCGCCACACCTGGCAAGAAAATATTAAAAGCACATCTAAAACCACTGCTTTACAAAGTAACTCAGAATGTAGGCTCCAATTCCATTGCTCAAAATGCAGAACATGGCAAATGCTTGAAATGTTGAAGGTCAGATAGGTATTAACATTATGAGGAGAGCAACACTACAGAAATCCTATTCCCAACACCTAAATGCAGGCTGCTATTGGACAACCAAATCACCTCACTGAAACTCAACACAAAATTGGCCGTACGCAGTAGCTCAGCCTGTAATCCCAGCACTTTGGAAAGCCGCGGTGGGTAGAATACTTGAGGTCAGGAATTCCAGACCAACCTGACCAACATGGAGAAACCCTGTCTCTACTAAAAATATAGAAAGTAGAAAATAAGCAGGCGTGGTAGCTGGCGCCTGTAGTACCAGCTACCAGGAAAGCTAAGGCAAGAAAATCGCCTGAACCTGGGAAATGGAGGTAGCAGTGAGCCGAAATCGGGCAGCTACATTCCAGCCTTAGACGACAAAGAAAGACTCCGTCTCAAAAAAGGAAAAGGAAAAAAATACTTAATAATTAACGTAAACACAAAAGTGCTAGGATGAAAAATTGCCTGAAAAGCTTTGCCTGCCATTCAACCAACAAATAAACCATTCAGATTGCAACCTCTCCCTGATAAAGAAGAATGGCAAGTAACAGCTACAGTAAAGCAACTCCATAGAGCCGGCTGCAGGATCAAAAGAAAACACTGCACCTCCGCGGTTTTCAGTGTTCTGCACATTCAAAGAAACCTCAACAGTAGTAACTATAGAAACAATCCCCGAAAGTATAGGCTTGGTGGTCTGATTGCGGCCGCCTCTGCTTCGTCCGTAGCGGTGGAGCACTTTACATAATGGCTCATTTTGTTTGGTTTTGGTTAGGTTATTTGCCCTTTTCAGATATATTATATGTTAAATATTAGCTAATAATTGATCCAGGTAAACACAAAAGAAGTCCTAAACATGACTTTCGCTTGTAAATTTCCAAAAACTTTTCAAAGCGCCAATAGGCTTCATTAACATACAGCGTCTCAGCAGCCAATCACACTCTGTGTTCTCTGCCGGAGTCTGACTCTCCCCTGACCTCAAGCCAGCTGCGATTACTCGGCCCAAAAGCCAGTCTCCACCCACTATCCACTAAGGACAAGCTGTTCTTGTTGCAGGTCAGTGCGGAGGTCCTCTTGTCTACTAGAGATCAGCTGACTTGGAGAGACCAGGTTTCCTTTTCCTTGAAAGAGAAGCAGAGAGAGAAACGAAAGAAACAGACACACTAAGACTGCAGGACTAGCGCGGCAGCCCACGCCTGTAATCCCACTAGCACTTTGATAGGCCGATGTAGGCAAATCACTTGAGGTCAGGAGCTTGTTGGCCAACACGGTGAAACCCGGTCTCTACTAAAAAATACAAAAATTAGCCGAGCATGGTGGTGCCCGCCTGTAATCCCAGCTACTCCAGAGCCTGAGGCAGGAAATGGCTTGAACCCTGGAAGTGGAGGTTGCAGTGAGCCGAGATTGTGCCACTTAACTCCAGCCTAGGTGACAGAACGCGATTGGGGAGAAAGAAAAAAAGTCCAAAAGACTTACTGGATGAAAAGAAAAAAGAAAGAGAAGAAATAGAGACAGGCCAAGTTTTTGAGAGCGGGTCTCACTGTTGCTCAGGCTGGAGTGCAGCGGCATGATCTCTGCTCACTGCAATCTCCACCTCCTGCGTTCAAGAGGTTCTCCTGCCTCAGCCTCTCCAGTAGCTAATTTTTGTATTTTTAGTAGAGATGGGGTTTCACCATGTTGGCCAGACTGTTTTCGAATTCCTCACCTCAAGTGATCTGCCCGCCTCTGCCTCCCAAAGTGCTGGGATTACAGGTGTGATCCACCTCGCCCAAACTGTTGTACACTTCTAACTCCACATAATGATAATCATAACCATGATGGCTTACTGGATGACTACTAAGTGATAGATGTTTTAATCCATTATCTCATTTTATCATCTAAACAACTGAAGGAGAATAGTTATTTCTCTTTTCATAGATGCTGTGTATAGCATCTGTCACACTGCTGAAGGAACCACAGCTGGAACCTAAACCTGTCTGGCACTAAATCAAGTCCCTGTTCTTTCTGGTAAGCCAAAGGGATCTTCAGAAGGTTTAGACTCCAGTCAAATCCATTTCTCTAGTGAAGCATTAAATACATCATCTCTCAAAGTTCTGTCTGAATGACTCATCTTCCTGACTTCTAAATCCCTGAGGAAGCCTACCTGTTTACTTCTAGGAAAAGCTAGTCCCGATTTCTCCTCGACAAACACATCTCAGATATGATCATGTGGAACTGTTTTAGTCACTTAACTTCCTGTTGTAAATTTCATGCCAGGAAGCACAGGGTCACGTGGACATTCTCATGGCACAGTATTCTTATCAACCACACTTTGAATTGCATTATAGCAGCATCACAAACATGACCATCAAGTTGTAAAGACGCTTAGCAGTCAGTCGTCTCATTCAATCACCTCTCCTAATAGGATCTCCTCACAGACAGCTCTCTTTAGAGACAGCCAAATGCTCCATACTTAATTTTTTTCAGAGAAGGGGACAGTGTTGGGGCAATCTGGCCAGGTCTGGGACTTATCTTTTGGTTTCAAAGCAGTTCCATATACATATACATATATACACACACACACATATAAATATACATATATATACACACACACATGCATATATATATACACATATATACACACACACACACACGCATATATATATATACCTATATATGCGTGTGTGTATTTTTTTTTTTTTGGACGGAGTTTTGCTCTTGTTCCCCAGGCCAGAATACAATGGCACGATCTGGGCTCACTGCAACTTCTGCCTCCCAGGTTCAAGTGATTCTCCTGCCTCAGCCTCCCATCTAGCATATTTTTAATTTATCAAGTACTATCCAGTCACTTTCTTCTGAGGGTCTTATCTCTGGTCTGAGCCCTTCTATATCTGTCTTCCATTCTCCATTCCTCCAATCTTTCTGGCCTCCTCTGAGCAGTTTCTCCAACTTCACATGGGTGTGACCATCACTTCAGTACATTCTGACTTAGTTCATGTCACCTCTTCTGGAAGCCTTCCTTCACCTCTGCAAGTAACACTGGCCACTATGTCTTTTGTGTCCCTAATCATCCTTGTATGGGCCTCTACATAGCTCACTTTGTTGCAAAAACATTTACTTCCCCTTACTAAACTGTGAGCTCTTTAAAAACAGGAACATGTCTTACATATTTCTGTATCTCCAACACATTGCCTGGCACAGCAGATGCCCAGGAAATGCTGACTAACTGAATGAATTATGAATTAGTGAATGTATTGTTCCTTCCCTCCAGCCCTGCTGCTGACCTGTTGGGAACCACCTGGTTTTCCCTTCCTTCTTATTCTACTCCTCCCTCAACAAAACTAGCCTTGTCTATAAGATGGTGAGTTACCTAACAGCAGGTTTTCTGGCCTTCTCCTCTTGCCTATCCTTAGCTTCAAAATATGTCTGTGCAGTCCAGATCACTCCTCTGAGCCTCTGGCTCAGATAGCCAGCTTCTACTTGATATTGCATTTAGGTGAATCACAGGTATCTCAAATTCAGCCTATCCAAACTGACTTACATCAGCTTCCTCCCAAAGGTATTCCTCTTTTAGGCAATAATGTCACTTTCGACCCTATTGCTGAAAACAAAAACTTAGCCTGTAGCTGTAGTGGCATGTGAGTCTATCCTCCCAACTATGCAAGAGCATCACTTAAACCCAGGAGTTCAAGTCCAGCAACTTAGTGAGACCCTGTCTCAAAAATGGAAAAAAGTAACCTAGGGCTGGGCACTGTGGCTTACAACTGTAATCTCAGCACTCTGAGGGCCAAGGCGGGTGGATCACCTGAGGTCAGGAGTTTGAGATCAGTCTGGCCAACATGGTGAGACCCCATCTCTACTAAAACACACACACACACACACACACACACATTAGCCAGGTATGGTGGTGCATGCCTGTAATCCCAGATAATAGGGAGGCTGAGGCAGGATAATCACTTGAACCCAGGAGGTGGAGGTTGCAGTGAGCCGAGACTGCACTAGTGCACTCCAGCCTGGGTGATAGAGCAAGACTCTGACTCAAAAAGAAAAAACAAACAAAACAAACAAACAAACAAAAGTAACCTAAGTCATTCACTCTTTTCTCCCTCCCCCCCACGTACCTCATAGCTTCCTGCAGCCAGAGCAGCCATTTAGAAATGCAAATCTAATCACACCTGTGTTGTATGATGGAGGTAGGTCACCAAAAAGACCAAGCTATTATAGAGGTTTGGGACCTTCAATACCTTCCCCTGCCATTAACCTCTAGCAAGAGGAGAGGGACTGGAGATTGAGTTCAATCACCAATAACCAATATTTAATTAATCATGCCTACATAATGAGACCTCCATAAAAATCCATAAATAGTTTGGAGAGCTTCTGGGATGGTAAACACATTGAAGAGCTGGAAGGGTGGAATGCTGCCAGAGGAAATGGAAGTCCCTCACCCTACACCTACACAAAGCCCTATATATCTCTTACATTTGGCTGTTTTTGTTTTTTGAGATGGAGCCTCACTCTGTCACCCAGGCTGAAGAACAATGACATGATCTCGGCTTACAGCAATCTCTGACTTCTGGGTTCAAGCATTTCTTCTGCCTCAGCCTCCCAAAAAGCTGGGATTACAGACACATGCCACCACGCCTGGCTAATTTTTGTATTTTTGTAAAGACAGGGTTTCACCATGTTGGCCAGGCTGGTCTTGAACTCCTGACCTCAGGTGATCCACCCACCTCGACCTCCCAAAGTGCTAGAATTACAGGCATGCGCCACCCTGCCCAGCCTTGGCTGTTCTTGAGTTGTATTATTATTATTATTATTTTTTTTTTTGAGACGGAGTTTCGCTCTTGTTACCCAGGCTGGAGTGCAATGGCGCGATCTTGGCTCACCACAATCTCCGCCTCCTGGGTTCAGGCAATTCTCCTGCCTCAGCCTCCCGAGCAGCTGGGATTACAGGTACGCACCACCGTGCCCAGCTAATTTTTTGTAATTTTAGTAGAGATGGGGTTTCACCATGTTGACCAAGATGGTCTCGATCTGTTGACCTCGTGATCCACCCGCCTCGGCCTCCCAAAGTGCTGGGATTACAGGCTTGAGCCACCGCGCCCGGCCTATTATTTTTTTTTTTAACTTTTTTTTTTTTTTTTGAGACGGGAGTCCTGCTCTGTCACCCAGGCTGGATGGAGTGCAGTGGTGTGATCTCAGCTCACTGTAACTTCCACCTCCCCAGTTCAAGCGATTCTCCTGCCTCAGCCTCCCAATTACCTGGGACTACAAGCCCACCCCACCATGCCTGGCTAATTTTTTTTTATTTTTAGTAGAGATGAGGTTTCACCATGTTGGTCAAGCTGATCTCCAACTCCTGACCTCAAGTGATCCATCTGCCTCAGCCTCCCAAAGTGGTGCAATTACAGGTGTGAGCCACTGCACCCAGCCTCTTTTATTTTCAGACGGAGTTTTGCTCTTGTTATCCAGGCTGGAGTGCAATGGTATGATCTCGGCTCACTGCAACCTCTGCCTCCCAGGTTCAAGCAATTCTCCTGACTCAGCCTCCCGAATAGCTGGGATTACAGACACCCACTATCATGCCCAGCTAATTTTTGTATTTTTAGTAGAGACTGGATTTCACCATGTTGGCCAGGCTTGTCTCAAACTCCTGACCTCAAGTGACCCACCCACCTCGGCCTCCCAAAGTACTGGAATTACAGGTGTGAGCCACTGTGCCCGGCCCTGTGAATACCTTTTAAAGAATCTAAGGGCCATTTAAATCATCTCCTAAGAAGCCCTCTATTAGACTGTGGGAGAACTTATAACCCCTTACTCTGTTTTATTCAGCAGCACTCTGAGTCTTGAGATGGAGTTAATTCCCAGACACAGATGAAGTCTGTTTTTATTTTTTGGTTTTTTTTGAGAGTCTCACTCTTGTTACCAGGCTAGAGTGCAGTGTCACAATCTTGGCTCACTGCAACCTCCGCCTCCCAGGTTCAAATAATTCTCCTGCCTCAGCCTCCTGAGTAGCTGGGACTACAGGCATGCTCCACCACACCTGGCTAATTTCTGGTATTTTTAGTAGAGATGGGGTTTCACCATGTTGGCAAGGAAGGTCTCAATCTCTTGACCTTATGCACAGGCATAAGCCACTGTGCTCAGCCAGATGAAGTCCTGTTCTATATCCAGGTACAACTGTTAACCCCATCCCTTACTCTAACTGAATATCAAGAATTTGAAGATGCAGAATATTCAGGAGATAATAAATGTCATAAAATTCTGATGTTCACTGAAAAAAACTGATGTTCAATATAGGTATGCTATGACTTCCAATGACTATGTATCCACACCATTCACTGTGAGGAACAGAGTTTTGTTTCTGTTTTTTTTTTTCCTCTAACATGGATCATAGGAAACAATTATTTTTGTTTTTGTTTCTGAGAGATGGAGTCTCACTCTTGCTGCCCAGGCTAGAGTGCAATGGTGCAATTTCGGCTCACTGCAACTTTGCCTCTGAGTTCAAGCAATTCTTTTGCCTCAGCCTCCCAAGTAGCTGGGATTACAGGAGTACACCACCACGCTCAGCTAATTTTTGTATTGTTAGTAGAGACAGAGTTTCACCATGTTGGCCAGGCAGGTCTCAAACACCTGACCTCAGGTGATCCACCCGCCTCTGCCTCCCAAAGTGCTTGGATTACAGATGTGAGCTACCACGCCCAGCCTGAGAAGTGGAGTTTTACAACTTTTTTTAAATTGCATTTTAGGTTTTGGGGTACATGTGAAGAACATGCAAGACTGTTGCATAGGTACACACATGGCAGTGTGATTTGCTGCCTTCCTCCCCATCACCTATATCTGGCATTTCTCCCCATGCTGTCTCTCCCCAATTCCCCACCCCCCTACAACATTCTATTTTACAACATATGTGGATATGTTATCAAGCAAAATGCAAAATTTTGAGGAAAAAGTAACCAAAAAACCCAGGACCTTTCACATAAATGATTTGAGCTCACTGTGAGCTACTTCACCTACGGACTAGGGGTAGTACATGAAAAGGTTTGAGAACTTATTTTTTTGTTGTTGAGATGGGGTCTCCCCTCAGCCTCCTGCTGTGGTGGGCTACAGGCATGCGCTACCATGTGCATAGTACCAACTACTAATAATTTTTATTTATTTATTTTTTTTAAGACGGGGTTCGGCCGGGTGCAGTGGCTCACGCCTATAATCCTAGCACTTTGGGAGGCTGAGGTGGGTGGATCACCTGAGGTCGGGAGTTTAAGACCAGCCTGGAAATTATGGTGAAACCCCAACTTATTTAAAAAAAAAAAAAAAAGACGGGGTTTCACCATGTTGGTCAGGCTGGTCTTGAACTCCCAACCTCAGGTGATCCACCCGCCTTGGCCTCCAAAGTGCTTAAATTACAGGTGTGAGCCACCACACCTGGCCACTACTGATAATTTTTTAAAAAAAAATTTTGTAGACAGGATCTCACTGTGTTACCCAGGCTGGTCTCAGACTGGTCTTGAACTCCTGGCCTCAAGCAATTCTCCTGCCTCAGCCTCCTGAAGTGTTGGGTTTACAGATAGGTGGGATCCACTGCGCCAGCCATGAGAACTGTATGAGGGAACTATTCAATGGGATAGGTGGAAAATTGGAGATACCCTTCTGGAAGTATTCAGGAATTTTGTTGAAGCAAGTGAAGAAAATCCAGGTCACCCTGACTGTTCCACAAATCAGCAAAGAGAAGTTTCAGAAGCCTCCCCTTCAATACTAAGGAAGGAGGCGGGGGAATCTAGCAGGACCTCTGCTCATATTGAAAATAGCAGGTCTGTATTCATACCTGTAATCCTAGCACTTTGAGAGGCTGAGGTGGGCAGATCACTTGAGCCCAGAAGTTCTAGACCAGCCTGGGCAACATGGTGAAACTATCACTACAAAAAACAAACAAAAAACACAAAAATTAGCCAGGCATGGTGGCATGTGCCTATAGTCCCAGCTACTTGGGAGGCTGAGGCAGGAGAATCACCTGAGCCTGGGGTCGAGGCTGCAGTGAGCTATGATCATGCCACTGCACTGCATCTGGCAACAGAGTGAGACTCTGCCTCAAAAAAAAAAAAAAAAAAAAAAGCAGCAGGTCTGTGTCCCTAGATCAGAAGCCAAACATCAGAAGAGGTTCTGTTTATATATGGGTTTTTGTAACTTTGTTCTTTGTTGTTGTTTTTTTCTTAGACCAAATTCAAAGGGCACATTCGTTGGTTCTTTGGAAGACTGCTTCAGCCATTGAGCCATGTCTGCCTGTATCCTCCAGTAAGAAAACCCTGGAAAAAAGGCACCAAGTGGAAGTAAACAGCAAGGAAGGGGACAGCTGTGAACATTGGTCTCCTCAGTCAACCAAAGGTGTCAGATAACTCAATGGATGGAGCAGATGGGTGACTTCAGAGAAACCTAGGAGCCTAGCAGTTTGATGAGCTTGTGCTTTCCCAGCACAAAACAAAACAAAACAAAACCACCTACAAATAAGGATTTAACACCTCTCTTGATGGCACTCCTAGAGAACACCTAATCTCTACATTTAATTTCTGGATTTCCCTAAGAACTCATTCATAGCTTTATAATATCCCCTTTTCTCTGAACACTATTCAGAAACGTGAACCAAGATGCATCTGCCATCTCAACATGGTGCTTACCTTTCTTAAGAATTTTCTTCACTTTCACGTAGTTCCCTTGTTTGACATATTCATGAAGCTGAGCTTCCAGGGAGTCATTTCTTAACGTACCAAGTTGAACAGGGCAGGGGACTGGAAGAGGAACAGCCCGAGACATCCTGTTCCAAATGAGAGCAACATGCTTATTTTAACTGAACCAGAAATGCAAGGAAACAACTTAATTCTTCCACATTTAAAAACCTGTCCAGCCACCTTCATTAATAATGACGATTAGGGGAACAATTACTGAAACTCTGTAAGATTAATGTTTTTCCTCAGTGTTATTGCTGAAATTAAAGAACTTTAATATACCATTGAATATAGGAATAGTGAGAAGAGACAAGTTATATATATACACACACACACATATATATATATATGAGAATATATTTGATATGGTTTGGCTCTATGTACCCACCCAAATCTCACCTTGAATTGTAGTTCCCATAATCCCCACACATCATGGAAGGAACCCAGCAGGAGATAATCTAATCATGGAGGCGGTTGCCCTCATGCTGCTCTTGTGACAGTGAGTGAGTTCTCATGAGATCTGAAGGTTTTATAAGGGGCTTTCTCCCCTTTTTCTCAGTACTTCTTCCCGCCATCACGTGAAGAAGGATGTGTTTGCTTCCCCATTTGTCATAATTGTAAGTTTCCTGAGCCCTCCCCAACCCTGCAGAACTGTGAGTCAGTCAAACCTCTTGCCTTTAAAAATGACATAACCTCAGATATGTCTTTATCAGCAGCATGAGAACAGACTAATACAATATTTATCACTAACTCCCAGGACTGAAAAAGTGAGGACTTCCAGGAAGTAAAATTCTAAATACACATGTTCATTAGTCATCAAGATAATAGGGGAGTACTGACTTTGAAAGGTTAGAACACAAATGCAGTCATTATGTAAGTCTACATAGTATAACACGGTGGTTTAGGTTCACAGTTCAGACTCTGAAATTGTCTTGGCTCTGTTACTTCCCTGTGTGACCTTGGAGAAATTAACAGTGATAGGCCTCAATTTCTTCATCTGTATTATGGGGATAATAATAACCAGACGGTTCCCGAGAGTTTTAAATGAGCTAATTTGTGTACAGTGCTTAGCATAGTACCTGGCACCAAGCAAGTTCTCTATCACTGTTAGCTGTTACCGTGCATGATAAGAACCATGCAGAGAAATTTTACTTACCATATGTGGCAGCCACACCTGACCATCATTCTTAAAATCAAGTGTCTGTGGTATACCTATGGCTATGGTTTGAATGATCCTCCAAAATTCATATGTTGAAAACTTCATCCCCAATATGGAGGTGCTGAGAGATAGAACCTTTAAGATGTATTTAGGTCATGGGGCACCACCCTCATGAATAGATTGGTGCTATCGTCAATATCAAGGAAGTAGGTTGTTATGGGAGGAGTGGGTTCCTTATAAGAGGATGAGTTTGGGAGACGTTTGAGGTTTCTTTCCTTCTCCATTTTCTGCGCCCCTATAATTAAACCTTGTTCTCTGCTGCAACCCTGTGTCTCACTATACTGACTTGCCATGTGGGATTACAACTTAATGGTGATCCCATGAAAAGATGCCCCTTGTGAACATTTAACCATGGCTCAGTGCCCCCTTTGTAACAGTCCAGGTTTCCATCAGCAGTGAGAACAGTCCATTTCCACTAACCCTTTACTATAATTTTGATGAATGTATATATTAAGCATTAAAGAACTGGAGAAACTGGGGCCTGAGTACAAAGGCTAGAATGCAAAAACAAACCCATTAAGACACCACCTGGGGCCCCGCAAGGTGGCTCACGCCTGTGAACCCAGCACTTTGGGAGGCCAAGATAGGCAGATCATGAGATCAGGAATATGAGACCAGCCTGACCAACATGGTGAAACCCTGTCTCTAATAAAAATAAAAAAATTATCTGGGCTTGGTGGCGGGCGCCTGTAATCCCAGTTACTCAGGAGGCTGAGGCAGGAGAATCACTTGAACCCAGGAGGCAGAAGTTACAGTGAGCCAAGATCGTGCCACTGAACTCTAGCCTGGTGATGGAGTGAGACTCTGTCTCAAAAAAAAAAAAACAAAACAAACAAACAAAAAAAACCAGACATTACCTGGGCTTTCTCAGACCCTAAAGTCTGATCAAAGAATAGAAGCATTTTTATACATACACCTTGTAACAGGGCCCACTTAAGATTAATAAACTTTCTGGCTGGGCTTGGTGGCTCATGTCTGTGATCTCAGCACTTTGGGAGGGCGGGCAGAGGTCAGGCGTTCAAGACCAGCCTGACTAACATGGCAAAACTCCATCTCTACTAAAAATACAAAAATTAGCCAGGTGTGGTGCCGTGCATCTGTTATCACAGTTACTCGGGAGGCTGAGGCAGGAGAATTGCTTGAACCTGGGAGGCAGAGGTTGCAGTGAGCTGAGAGTATGCCATCTCAAAAATAAACAAGGTTAAGAAACTTGGCAAAACTCTAAAGAAGGCTTTCTAGACCCTAGACCCTAAAGATTATATATAGATTGAATGAAACACTACGACTTGTAGGTATACTCACACACATAGGCATGAACCTTGAATGTCTATTTTTAAAACTTGTAGCTTTTTTTTTTTTTGAGACAGAGTCTCACTCTGTCACCCAGGCTGGTGTGCAGTGACCTGATCTCAGCTCACTGCAATCTCTACCTCCCGGGTTCAAGCAATTCTCTTGCCTCAGTCTCCCCAGTAGTTGGGATTACAGGTGCCCACCACCATGCCTGCTAATTTTTGTATTTTAAATAGAGATGGAGTTTCACCATGCTGGCCAGGCTGGTCTCGAACTCCTGACATCAGGTGATCTGTGCACCTCGGCCTCCCAAAGTACTGGAATTACAGGTGTGAGCCACTGTGCCTGGCCTATAAACTCCCTTCTTTCCCAGTCTGCATCTCATTATTGGGCCATGAGAACAAGCTGCGGGACCTTATTCTGTCCTGGAACACCCTAACATTTCAGCAGCCCAAGACAAGCCCTCCTTTAAGCCAAGGGCCATCTCTGGCACCTCCCTTGTAGGCAGGGGGATTGCCAACCATAGGCGCATAAGCTGGCTTGCAGCAGAGAAATGGTTTCTGATTCTGGAAGATGTCTCTGATAATTATTCCCAAGCATAATCTGTACTCCCTTTCCCTTCTCCTGATCTGTTTAGCCTCCTCAGAGGCCCTGTAAAGCCTTCAAAGGTCTTATTAACCCTCCCTAACCTATATAAAGGGCCCTGTTTAAGGCAATTTTCCCATGGAAGGAGAATAAAGGGCACTGTTTAGGGGAAATACTCCTGGACCCTTCAGGTCTCATTTCAGAAATCCGGTTTTGGGTGGGCGTGATGGCTCACACCTGTAATCCCAGCACTTTGAGAAGCCAAGGTGGGTGGATCACCTGAGGTCAGGAGTTGGAGACCAGCCTGACCAATGTGAAACCCCATCTCTATGAAAATCTAAAAAAATTAGCTGGGCACGGTAGTGGGCACCTGTAGTCCTAGGTACTCAGGAGACTGAGATAGGACAATTGCTTGAACCCAGGCAGTGGAGGTTGCAGTGAGCCGAGATCATGCCATTGCACTCCAGCCTGGGTGACTGAGTGAGACTCCATCTCAAAAAAAAAAAAAAAAAAAATTGGCCAGGGGTGGTGGCAAGCACCTGCAGTCCCAGCTACTCAAGAGGCTGAGGCACGACAATTGCTTGAACCAGGGAGGTGGAGGTTACAGTGAATCAAGATCAAGCCATTGCACTCCAGCTTGGGTGACTGAGCAAAACTCTTGTCTCAAAAAAAAAAAAGGGAAAAAAAAGAAATTTGGTTTTATTTACTTATTTTATTTAAATTTTTTTTTGAGGTGGGAACTTGCTATGTTGCCCAGGATGATTGATCTTCAACTCCTGGCCTCAAATACTCCTCCTGCCTCAGGCTCCCAAAGTTCTGGGATTATAGGTGTGAGCCACCATGCTGGCCAAATATGGTTTTATTTTTATTTATTTTTTTAAATAGAGATGAGGTATCACTATGCTGTCCAGGCTGATTTTGAATTCCCAGGTTCAAGTGATCCTCCCACCTCAGCCTCCCAAAAGTGCTGTAATTACAGGCATGAGCCACAACGCTGGGCCTAAATCTCGTTTTAGAATTCTGATTTGTGAAGGCTTGTGCCTGTTCTTGTCTCGTCTGTGTGTGTGTGTCTCGGGGATGGGGGGGGGAGGCGGCGGGGACATGGAATCCTGAAGGAATCACTAGCAGAAGCTCAGCAGCCTCACTCAGAGGAAACCCTCTTCTCTGTTTTGCCAGGCTAAAACTCAGATATTGAGGGGAGTAACTGGTGTTTGGGTCTTTACCTAATTAAACCCAAAGCAAACAACTGAAAAGCCATAAGCCAAAAAAAAAAAAAAAAAAAAGATAAAAAAGAAAAAGTCGTAAGCCAGTTACCAAAACTACAAATACACAGCATTACAATGATAACGCTACCTTATATAGCGCTCTTCAACCTAAACTTCGAGGGGAATGTGAAAACACAGCCCGGGACTACCACAATTATACACCAGATTGCTATACTTGGGAAAAACTTCAAAGATCACTACACTCAAACCACGCTACAAAACAACCACCTTCATAACAGTGCTTTTTGAAACACGAATGGTGACTGCTACTACCTCAACATCTTTAATACACATCTTAGTCATGGCAAGTTGTATTATGAGTTAGGCGTTCGGTTCGAAACTACCGCTTCTTTGTATGACACATCTCAGACTACACCTTGTCTGATATTCGCTAGAAAAATTCTCTGTGAGAAGAACGCACTAGAACCGTCAATCACTGCGCCCCTATCTACATATCCCCGCCTCTTATAGTGACGTTACACATACGTCTGGCTGCCCTTACTGCTTTCTCCATTCGCTCTAGATACTGCTCCGATTAAAAAAAAATCGCCTTGTGTGATAAGAATTTTTTTTCTTTTTTCTGCACGGGCTTTATTATTATTATTATTTTCAGAGAATTCATACAACCATTAATTATACAGAGCCATTTCTCAGTGCTTTTTTTTTTTTTTGAGACGGAGTTTCACTTTTGTTGCACAGACTGGAGTGGAATGGCGTGATCTCGGCTCACTGCAACCTCCGCCTCCCGGGTTCAAGCAGTTCTCCTGCTTCAGCCTCCCGAGTAGCTGGGATTACAGGCGCCTGCCACCACGCCCGGTAGTTTTGTATTTTTAGTACAAAATACAAAACCCCATTAGATGGGGTTTCATCACCTTGGCCAGCTGGTCTCGAACTCCTGACCTCAGGTGATCCGCCTACCTCAGCCTCCCAAAGTGCTGGAGTTACAGGCATGAGCCCCGCGCCCGGCCCTCAGTGCCCTTTTCTTTCCACTTAAGAAATTGGGCCGGGGGCGGTGGCGCATGCCTGTAGTCCCAGCTACTCGGGAGGCTGAGGTGGGAAGATGGCTTGAGCCCAGGAGTTCTGGGCTGTAGTGTGCTATGCCAATCGGATGTCCGCACTAAGTTCGTCATCAATATGGTGACCTCCCGGGAACCGGGGACCACCAGGTTGCCTAAGAAGGGGTGAACCGGCCCAGGTCGGAAAAGGAGCAGGTCAAAACTCCCGTGCTAATCAGTAGTGGGATTGCACCTGTGAATAGCCACTGCACTCCAGCCTGGGCTGGAGAACGAGAACGAGACCCCATCTCTTTTTAAAATAAAAAAGAAAAGAAATTGGAACACACCAGGATGAGGATGATGATGCCAAAACTAGATTACTGGCTCACATCATCTAGGGTACAAATACATGCTTAATAATTTAATACTTTATTGAACTCAAAGCAAGCATGAACATTAAGCATCTTTGCCTTCATTGTACACAGCTGTAGGGGTAGCCCAGGGGGAGGGGAAGCTACATGGTTTTCCTTGCCCGGGAAGGTGTGCACCCTGCAGTGCTGCTGTGTTGTGGGAAAATTAACCCATGTTCTGTCGGTTGCCATAGCCCCTAGGGTGGGCATCCTTCCAGTCATCCCACTCCCGAGCTCCCTGGAGTGTTTGTTCATCATCCTCTTTTTCCTTTTCTTGATCTTTCCCTTGCTGAGTGGCTTTTCCGAATTCTTCTGGTGTTGCCTTGGCTATTCCCTGATCTGGTAACGCTCCATGTTTCCAATGTTGATCATACCAGTCACTCACTGTCACAGAAGCCAGACTTGGATAACCAGTACCAAATTCTTTGGCTTGCGCCATGTTCCGAGTGAGAATGAAAGGTTTCACTGGAGGCCTCTCCTGGCGAGATGAGTTAGAAGTGGATGCCTCTCTTGAAGAGTCTTTCTCTCCCAGGATCTCTATTTCCTGGTCAATGCTCTCAATCTCTTCTAAGCTGATATCAATCCACCTCGGAAGGTGAAGAAGATAATATTCACGAACACGCTCATCATCTGCTTGACCACTTTCCACTTCAGATTTCACTGTAGACAACCTATGCTCCAACTCCTTCTTCTTGTATCTCTCTATTTTAGCCTGCCTTTGAGATGCCATAGCAACGGGGCTAGGATAAGCCAGGGAGGTAATAGCAGTGTGATTTTCACCTGAGTTGTTCTTGGTTTTGGGCAGCTCAAACTCGGCCACATGATAGTAATGGCACTGAGTTAAGTAGTTTATAAAGTGTTTGCGAGCCTGCTGCAAATGATCTAGACGCTTACTGGGGTTGACTTGTTTCATGGTGAGGGCTCCTTGAAACGCTGGCACCATCAGGTACTTCAGGTCGGTGGAAGTAATCTCCTCCAAATCTTCATTTCGGCTGAACAAGTCAAGCTGCGATAACATTTTGGCAGCCTTCTCAAGGAGGTCGAAGCCCTTGGACACCTTCTCCTGGATTATCCCGGAACCGGTGGGTTCAGCTGCTCCTTCAACTTCATCCAGTAGCTGTTTGCCGGAATCGAACAGCTTAGGGAGCCACAGCGGTGGCAGGAACTCGTCTTCAGCAGCTGTCGTCTTGGGGAGGCTGACGCGAAATGTTGATTCTTTCCCTTTGTGGGTACACGTAAAGATTCTGGAGTAGATTTCTAACAACGAGTCTGAATCAGCACTGCTGGGCAGGGCAGTCAGGGAGGAGGTGGCTTTAGGGGCGGCATAGGGGAAGGCCAGGTCTGAATTGCTCCTCCACTCTGGGTCTTCATTAAACTCTGTCTCTCTGTTTCCATTTCCTAAAATTGTAAAGTGGGAGTAACACTGCCTGCCTCGCTCACAAGATTTCTGTGAGGACTGAATAACAGAATGCGTGTGAAATGCAGCTACCCCCCACCCAGGCTATTCAGCCCCTCCACTGTTGTCCCCTGTACTTTGGGACCCCAAACTGACTTAGCCAAGATTCAAGTATCTGCAGTTCCTGCCGCACAGGGAAGTAGCATCAGGTCTGGATTTCCTAACAGAGTGCTCTTACATGTGTATATATGATGTACATGTACAGATGTGTATGTATGTGTATAACGTTGACTTTTTGACAGTCACAACTGCTTTATGAACTTATATAATAAAACACCATTTTTATTTATTTTTATTTCATTCATTTAATTATTTATTTAATTTGAGACGGAGTCTCTCTCTGTCACCAGGCTGGAGTGCAGTATCTTGGCTCGTTGCAAAGAAATACTAACAACTAACTATCTACTGAATGTTTACTATGCATCTGGACTTTATGGTTAATCCTCACGACTCTGAGGTAGAAAATGGAATCACACTCCCATTTCGTGGATAAAGAACCTGAGGCATGACAAAGATTCTTTGCTGGACAGGCATGGTGGCTCACACCTGTAATCCCAGCACTTTAGGAGGCTGAGGCAGGTGGATCACCTGAGGTCAGAAGTTTGAGATCAGCCTGGCCAACATGGTGAAACCCTGTCTCTACTAAAAATTTAAAAAATCAGCAGGGTGTGGTGGTGTGTACCTCTAATCCCAGCTGCTTGGGAGGCTGAGGCAGGAGAATTGCTTGAACCTGGGAGGCGGAGGCTGCAGTGAGCAGAGATTGCACCACTGCATTCCAGCCTGGGCAAGAGAGTAAGACTATGGCTCAAAAAAAAAAAAAAGATTCTTTGCTTAGCCAAACTTTGGTCAGGCTTCTGAAACTTCTCATAGGCCAGTATGTGCATGTTCTTGTAAATTCCAATTTTAGTAAAGGAACTCTGCTAAGTCAATTTAGCTGAAACCCCCATTCTCCAAATCTCATCAGGTTCCTCATCCTATACTAACTCCCAAGTGATAGCTGATCACCCCAGCCTGTCTTCAGCAAGAATCCTGTTAGATCAGTTTAGCCAGAATTCCTCTTACCCCTGATGTTTCCTCTTGGTAATTTTCCATCCACTGACCTTCACACTACTCCTTGGGTATAAATTCCCATTTGCCCATGCTGTACTTCAGACTTATGCCTAATCTTTCTCCTCCACTGCAAGACCCGGTTGCAGTGGTCCCTATACCTATCCTCATGGTTCTAAACAAAGTTATCCTTACAGCAAAAAATTGCACCTCTCCCAGCTACCAAAGCCTCTGCTACTGATATTCCTGGAGGAGCTCTAGTAACTATAAACCCCTGCAAATGTGGAAGAAGTAACTGGAGCCTGGGTCCAGTCATGACTGTCTACTAAATCATCTCATCCAATGCCCACTGAAGGCTCATGGTGCACCAGCACAGGGACAAGAACTTCACACACCTTACTCATTTAATCCACTCAACAATTCTACAGAATAGATAATATCTCCATTTTGCAGATGAGAAAACTGAGGCCAAAAGAGGCAGAAATGTGTTCAAGTGGTAGAGGAGGCATTAAAATCCACATGTCCCTGGAGAGCACTTCCATTTTATTTATTTATTTATTTGAGATATAATAGCACTCTGTCGCCCAGGCTGGAGTGCAGTGGCACTGTGTCAGCTCACTGAAACCTCTGTCTCCTGAGTTCAAGCAGTTTTGCTGCCTCAGCCTCCTGAGTAGCTGGGATTACAGGTGCCCATCACCACGCCTAGCTAATATTTATTTATTTATTGACAGAGTCTCACTTTTGCCCAGGCTGGAGTGCAATGGCACAATCTCAGCTCACTGCAACCTCCCGTCCCAGGTTCAAGCAATTCTCCTGCCTTAGCCTCCCAAGTAGCTGGGACTACAGGTGCACGCCACCATGCCTGGCTAATTTTTTGTATTCTGAGTAGAGAGGATTTCACCATCTTGGCCAGGCTGGTCTTGAACTCCTGACCTCAGGTGATCCACCTGCCTTGGCCTCCTAAAGTGCTGGGATTAAAGTCCAGATATATAAAAAGTGAGCCCCAGCCCTTTTTTATTTTTATGCACACAGAACTAGGGTGACATCTATAGAAAAACAATCTGGATCACCCAGAAAGCATGTGGCACCCCAGGTGAACTGCTATGTGAGGTAACTGGCCCAAGGGCTCCAGTCACCCACTCTAACATCCCACCCAAAGGCCCTCAGGATTGGGGGGTCAGTATGTTACATCACACAGTTTGAGAAGCTGTAGGGTGGAAACTTTCTGACAAGTGATTATCATTTGTTCTGGGTATATGTCAAATTAGAAAAAAAGGCTGAGAACCACTGTTCTAGGCAAGCATGAAAAATGGAACCTGGCAATTATCAACACTGTATGAATGGAGGATTACGGATACATCTGTATTGTGTAAAAAAGCGGGGAGAGATGAGTTTGTCATATTTGCTAAAAATGACCAGAGGATGGCTAAAGAATATAACAAGCCAGCTGCTGGGCGCAGAGGCTCATGCCTATAATCCTAACACTTTGGGAGGTCGAGGTGGGTGGATCACTTGAGGTCAGGAGTTTGAGACCAGCCCGGCCAAGGTGGTAAAACCCTATCTCTACTAAAAATACAAAAATTACTGGTTGTGGTGGCAGGCAACTGTAATCCCAGCTACTCAGGAGGCTGAAGCAGAACTGCTTGAACCTGGGAGGCAGAGGTTGCAGGAAGCTGAGATCACTCCATAGCACTCCAGCCTGGCAACAGAGCAAGACTTCCTATCAAAAAAAAAAAAAAAAAAAAAAAAAAAAAGCCAAGCAGCTTGAGACTTGATTGAGGTTTAGCAGGAAGCACCCTCATGTGAATACATGTTAACAAGATGTCAAGAAGGAGCATTGGTGCTGCTCTAATCTAATGTTACTCCATTGCCCAAAGCCCTTCAATACCCCTTTATTGCCCTCTGGATAAAACCCCAACTCTTTCCCATGCTCGAGGTTCTGCATGGGCTGGCTCCATAGCCTTTCCAGCCTCCCTGTACTGTCCACCATGCCACAGCCACAGCTACAGGCACAGCCTCCTTCCAGCCTCAGAGCCTTTGCCTGTGTAGTTTCCCTTGCTTAAAATGTTTTTACCATGCTAAATCTGACTTCTCTTCCCATGCTGAGAACCCTCTGTTATCACAGTAAGAGTTATTTAATTTCTCTTGTAGTTTTTATCACATCTCCAATCCATTCATTATTCCACTGTGTGATTATCAGTCAGTTTCCTGGACTAGACTACTGACTATCCAAGGACCGGAGAGTTTTCATCTTAGTCACTGCTGGAGTCTCAGGCTAGCAACGTACCTGGCATGGAGGATATCTACACTTACATATCTTTTTATCTACCCATCTATCTATAGGATGTGTGTATGATGATTAGAAAGCAGTCTGAGAACTGTGATAGAAAAGGAGTATGGGAAGCCTGAATAAACTTTGGGAAGATTAAAAAAAAACCTTGGGAAGATAAAAATATGATCAAGGATCTGGCCAGGCGTGTGGCTCATGCCTGTAATCCCATGAGCATGAGGTCTAGGTGGGTGGATCACAAGGTCAGGAGTTCAAGACCAGCCTGACCAATAGAGTGAAACCCCCGTCTCTAATCCAAAAAATTAGCTGGGCACAGTGGGACACACCTGTAGTCTCAGCTACTTGGGAGGCTGAGGCAGGAGAATTGCTTCAACCTGGGAGGCAGAGGTTTCAGTGAGCTGAGATCACACCACTACACTCCAGCCTGGATGACGGTGTGAGACTCTATCTCAAAAAAAAAAAAAAAAAAAAAAGGATATCATCAAGGATCAAGAAACTAAATTTAGTCAGGTGCAGTGGCTCACACCTGTAATTGACTGCAGCACTTTGGGAGGCGGAGACAGGTGGATCACTTGAGGTCAGGAGTTCGAGACCAGCCTGGCCAAACATGGAGAAACCCCATCTCTACTAAAAATATGAAAATTAGCCAGGTGTGGTGGCAGGCACCTGTAATCCCAGCTACTCAAAAGGCCAAGGCAAGAGAAACACTTGAACCCAGAAGGCAGAAGTTGCAGTGAGTCAAGATCACGCCACTGCACTGTATGTAGCCTGGGGGACAGAGTGAGAATCCCTCTAAAAAAAAAACGGTGACTATACTTAATATATTCTTGAAAATTCCTGAGAGTGTATTTTAAGCATATTCACTACAATAAAATAAGTACATAAGTAATGCATATGTTAATTAGCTCCCTGTAGCCATTCCACAATGTATAGATACTTCAAAACAATGTATACACAATAAATACATTTATATATACCATTACCTTTTCAAATATTGCTTGCACTCCACCATTTGGAACTCCCATTACATTTTTCTTGACCCTTCTCATTCTAGTCTCCATATCTTTGAACCTTTCTTGCATTTTCCCATCTCTATATTTATTTGAGCTGCATCCTGGGTAATTTTTCAGATATGTATGTCTTCACTAATTCTCCTTGACAATGTCTGCTCTTTAACCCATTCACTAAGATTGTTATTTCAATTATTGTACTTTCATTTTGAGAAATAAACAGACTACAGAGGGTTTTCTTTTGTTTCTGCCTGGTGCCTGGGGACATTACCAAGCCAGGCTAATTCAAAGTAACTTTCTGTGCCATCCCCTATCATATGCACATATTCGTATGAATTCTGGTCCATTTTGAGGGACTGTGAGTATGAGATAGTGGTGAAGATTTCTGTGCTCCTTCCCATTCTCTAAGTGAGGCTTACATAGACACATATCCCTAACATCTTTCTCTTGGGGAGGGGGCATTCCTCAGAACTGAGGGTGTTCATCTCCTGGGGTTGCCACTTTATAGAATGCGGAGGGACTCTCTAGTCAGACATCCCACCCAGCTCAGGCCCCAGGCTTTGTTTCCTGCCTGTGATCCCAGCCCGGAGCTTCCGAGGATAGCCAATGTCCTCAGGAAATACACAGGGTACATCCCTACCTTTCCTTTCTGGATTTGTTTCTTTCTCTGGGTCACTGTGGATTTCTCTTTTTGCTAGATTAGAAATACATTTTAAAAACTTGTTTTCTTGTTCCATTTTCTCAACATTTTATACATTTTAAGCTTTCAAAAGCCTTCCCTGGACCTCAGGTTATCCCTGCCACAGCTCATCCCGCAATTCATCTGATCCTTCAGACTTCCCAGGTCATCTCATTCACGAGGCCTTTAGCCCCCTCTCTCACCTACTTCATGCTGCAGCATAGCATATTTCCTCTATCTCAGAGATCCCCAACGTTTTTGGCATCAGGGATCAGTTTCATAGAAGACAATTCTCAAGTTTTCCACAGATAATGGGGGCGGGGTGGGAAGGTTTCGGGATGAAACTCTTCTACCTCAGCTCATCAGGCATTAGATTCTCATAGAGTGTGCAGTGTAGATCCCTCGCATGCTCAGTTCACAATAGGGTTGGCACTCCTATGAGAATCTAATGTGGCTGCTGATCTGACAGGAGGCAAAGCTTAGGAGTTAATACCCATTCACCTCCTACTATGTGGCCTAGTTCCTAATAGGCCACCAACTGGTACCATGTGCGGCCCAGGAGGTTGGACTCCCTGCTCTAACTGATCCGAGATCCAACCAGCAGTCATCTCCTCAACTCCCATTTCCCCAGCACTGCTGGAGAAAGAAAGTTGCAGAATCTTTCAGCACTCTTACTCCAGATACTCCAAATTTATGCAAACTGCAACTACATTCTCACTGCTCTGCTACTTGGCATTCCTTCTTTTCTTTCTTTCTTTCTTTTTTTTTGAGACAAAATCTTGCTCTGTCGCCCAGGCTGCAGTGCAATGGCACAATCTTGGCTCACTGTAACCTCCGCCTCCCAGGTTCAAGCGATTCTCCTGCCTCAGCCTCCCCAGTAGCTGGGATTACAGGGGTGCACCACCACACCTAGCTAATTTTTGTATTTTTAGTAGAGACGGGGTTTCTCAATGTTGGCCAGCCTGGTCTTGAACTCCTGACCTAAAGTGATCCACCCGCTTCAGTCTCCTAAAGTGCTAATATTATAGGCGTGAGCCACCACACCCGGCCGGCATTCCTTTTATGCATATCTTTTTTAAAAATTTATTTTACCCAGCTGTTTCAAACATTCTCCACAATTGAGTGGTTCTCCATGACAGCTGAAACATTCCCAAAGGGAAATTCTGAAAATCTGTGAGGATGTTTTTGTTTCCTTGTGTAGTCATGCCAAGCCCTGTGCTCAGGGTATCTTTCCTGCCAGGTAAGTGAAAGATATGGTTGTTGCCTGACATCTCACTCTCAGATTCAAAACACTCTTCACATAGGGTCACTCTCCTTGCACAAGGTCTAGCCTACCACTTAAAAGATAAAGACTTTTCCAAAGTTTAAGAGCCAGAAATGGCTGGGCATGGTGACTCATGCTTGTAATCCCAGCATTTAGAAGGCCAAAGCGGAAGGACCATAAGGTCAGGAGTTTGAGACCAGCCTGGCCAACACAATGAAACCCCCTCTCTACTAAAAATATAAAAATTAGCCAGGTGTGGTGGTATGCACCTGTAGTCCCAGCTACTCAGGAGGCTGAGGCAGGAGAATCACTTGAACGTGGGGGGCAGAGGTTGCAGTGAGCTGAGACCACTGGGTGACAGAGTAAAACTCCGTCTCAAAAAAAAAAAAAAAAGCCAGAAACAACACTGTGGACCCAGAATATTTACAATATCCTAAGAAATGTATGGACAATGTGAATGAGACCAGAAGACACTGTGCTTATCTACATACTCCAAGCCTCTTTTGGTGACATAAAAAGCTCCCAATGAGCCGAGTTTGGTGGCTCACACCTGTAATCCCAGCACTTTGGGAGGCCAAGGTGGCGGATCGCTTGAGATCAGCATGTTAAAACCCCGTCTCTACTAAAAATACAAAAATTAGCCTAGGATGGTGGTGCACGTCTGTAATCCCAGCTGCTCGGGAGGCCAAGGCAGGAGAATCACTTCAACCCAGGAGGTGGAGGTTGCAGTGAGCCAAGATCAAGCCATTGCACTCCAGCCTGGGCAACAAGAGGGAAACTCCATCTCAAAAAAAAAAAAAAAAAAAAAGGCTCCTGACAAATCTGAGGCTTTTGTAGTTGTGGTGGTAGAATAAGGCAGAATAATGGCCCACCAAAAATGTACTCATCTTAATTCCTGGAACCTGTAACATTTTCCATTATAAAGGGAAGTTTTTAGATGGGATTGATTTAAGATGAAAAGCTTATCCAGATGAACCTTATGTAATCACAGTGTCCTTAAAATGAAGGACACTGGAGCCGGGTGCGGTGGCTCACACCTGTAATCTCAGCACTTTTGGAGGCTGTGGCAGGTGGATCACCTGAGGTCAGGAGTGCAAGACCACTCTACATGGTGAAACCCCATCTCTACTAAAAATACAAAAATTAGCCAGGCGTGGCAGTGCATGTCTATAATCCCAGCTACTCGGAAGGCTGAGGCAGGAGAATCCCTTGAACCTGTGAGGCTGAGGTTGCAGTGAGCCAATAACGCCATTGCACTCCAGCGTGGGCTGCAAGAGCAAAACTCCATCTCCAAAAAAAAAAAAAAAAAAAAAAAAGGACTCTAGAGATCCACAAAAAGATACAAAGACAGAAGAAAAGTCAGAAGATGCTAAATTGCTAGCTTGGAAAATGAAAGGGCTACAAGCAAGGAAAGTGTGAGAGTTAGCATTCCTTTAGAGCCTCCTGAAAAATTTAACTGAAGACTTCTGATTGTAACAGCAAATCACTGTAGTACTCAATTATAGCACCAACCAACAAGTGAAGTGGGGTGAGACCAGAAATATGTGTGAAGGAGAAAATGACTGTTCAGAAATATAAACCTCTGGATACTCCAAAACAGGAGATTGTGGTGGAAGACACAAGATGCAATGTCTTTTCTTGCTCTGTCACCCAGGCTGGAGTGCACCATACCCACCCAATTGCTGTATCTCTAGTAGAGATGGGTTCAAGCAGGTTTTAAACTGCTGACTTCACAAGGGTACCAAAATTACAAGTACAAGCCACCATAACCAATAAAAACCTTCTAAAACGAAACCAGACCAGGGTAGAAAACAATCACAGTCCTACCTCTACCACAAATTATTCAACCACATCCCCTACACTTAGAGTACAATTGACAAACTTAAACCAAAGAAAAATGACTTTCTTGATTTTCATATTACTACTGTTAGTTAAGCCTGAGCTAGTGAGGATGCCTGAGAACTCACCCTTAGATTCAAACCACTCTAAATATAGGGTCATTTCAGGAGGCTGAGGCAGGAGAATTGCCTGAACCCAGGAAGCGGAGGTTGCAGTGAGCCGAGATCGCGCCATTGCACTCCAGACTGGGTAACAAGAGCGAAACTCCGTCTCAAAAAAAAAAAAAAAATATATATATATATATATATATATATATGGTCATTTTTCTGATGCGACCAGTAGAACCCCTAATTTCTGGAATAAAAATTTTTTCAAACTACAATAACCCAGTGCAAACTTTTTAATATCTGGCTATTCAAAATCTTAGAAAATATAAGCCTAAGGTATGAATAACCAATAGTCACCACGCTTATCTACATACTCCACACCCCTTCTGGTGATATCATTCAGTATGTTCTTTCCCAGTACGCTTGGTGACACAACTGAAATAAAACTTAAAGACACCCTACAGATTAAAAGGTAAATAACATAAACCAGCTCCTGCCTTTCAAGGTTTTGCGCTAATGATGTCACTATGGTGTCTTTTTTCTTTTTGTCCCCCCTTCCCCACTCCAACAAGATCCTGCTTTGTTGCCCAGGCTGGGGTGAGGCAGTTATCAAACTTCTGGCCTCAGCGGATCCTCCTGCTTCACCTCCCCCAGCAGCTGCGAAAGCAGGTGCACACCAATTTCTTGAGCAGTTAAACAAGCTGCTGTACATGTAATCTGAGTAAGTTTGAAAACATGAAATTTGGTAAAATTATTTTTGAAAATCCAGTCTACACATCTGAAAATGCAATCTCTGTACAGGTTATCAGTCAGAAGTATCAAGCTTATATACAAAATGCTCTTTCAAATATGCAGCAATGATCACTCTTATTTGAAAGAACAATTGCACAACACTACTTCTAATTTTGAATGAAGCAGGTGGACATTATGGCTCCTGCCTCTAATCCTAGCACTTTGGGAGGCCAAGGCAGGCAGATCACTTGAGGACAGGAATTTGACACCAGTCTGGCCAACATGGTGAAACCCATCTCTAATAAAAATATATAAATTAGCCAGGCATGGTGGTGGATACCTGTAATCCTAGCTACTAGAGAGGCTGAGGCACGAGAATCTCTTGGAGGTGGAGGTTGCAGTGAGCCAAGATTATGCCACTGCACTCTAGCCTGGGCAACAGAGTGAGACTCCACCTCAAAAAATCTCCCCCCAAACAAAAAAAAACAAATTCGAATTGGAGATACAAAGTTTAACACTGTTGTTCAATTTTCTTTCCAAGATCACACTAGAACCACCCTAATTTCCCACATCTTTTATCTTACAGAAGGACTCTTCTGGTATCTTCTCCTCTGCCAAAATATATTAGCCAGAGTTTTATAACTTTTTTTTCCTTGTTACTGACTTCAAGCTCACAGTTTTCTATCTTTACAACAGGAAGAAATAATACTGTTTTAAAAACAGCTGTTTTAAAATCTTGGGCTGGGCACGGTGGCTTACACCTGTAATCCCAGCACTTTGGGAGGCTAAGGCGGGCAGATAACCTAGGAGTTTGAGATCAGCCTGGCCAACATGGCAAAAACGCATCTCTACTAAAAATACAAAACATTAGCCGGGTGTGGTGGTAGGCACCTGTAATCCCAGCTGCTCGAGAGGCTGAGACAGGAGAATCACTGGAGGTGGAGGCTGTAGTGAGCTGAGATCATGCCACTGCACTCCAGCCTGGGCGAAAAGAGCAAAACTCTGTCTCAAAAAATAAATAAATAATAATTAAATAAAAATAAAAATCTTGTTAAGCAACAACCGAGAACAAAGAGGTGTCTTAGATGGGGCGAAAAGAATATTGGGACAAGGAGGTAGGAGATTCTGTGATGCAAGCAGACAACTTGTTCTGCCTGATGCTTTGACAGTCTATCGGTTTGATTTTTACATACTTGCCTTTTCAAATAAGTTTATCTAATATATGTATATGTATGATCTATGAATTACCAATATTTTGTTTTGTGAAATAAAACATACTTTGAAATCTGGTTGGAGGGCTGGATGCATGCAGTAGCTCATACCTATAATCTCAGTATTTTGGGAGGCCAAGTCAGGTGGATCATTTGAGGCCAGGAGTTTGAGACCACCCTGGCAAACATGGTGAAAGCCTGTCTCTACTAAAAATACAAAAATATGTGGTGGCACACTCCTGTAATCCCAGCTACTTGGGAGGCTGTGGAACAAGAATTGCTTGAGCCCTGGAGGCAGGGGTTACAGTGAGCTGAGATCATGTGATTGCACTCCATCTTGGGTGACAGCAGGAAACTCTGTCTGAAAAAAAAAAAAAGAAAAGAAAAGAAAAAGGAAATCTGGTGGAACAACTCAAGTAAGGGAAAAGGTGAGGTATGTGAACTATACTGCTATTACCACCAAACAATATAACCAAAATGTCCATTTCAGAAGATATGTGACTAGCAGTGCCTTCTTCAGGCTAGAGTGCAGTGGTACCATCACAACTCATTGCAGCCTTGGCCTCCCAGGGTCAAGCAATCCTCCCACCTGAGCCTCCTGTGTATCTGGGATTACAGGTACGCACCACCATGTCTGGCTAATTTTTGTATTTTTTGTAGAAAGAGAGAGTTTCACCATGTTGCCCAGGCTGGGCTCAAACTTCTGGGCTCAAGTAATCGGGCCATCTCCACTTCCCAAAAAGTTAGGATTACAAGCATGGAGCCACTATGCCAGACCACAGTCCTTTTTTTTTATTTTTTTTGAGACAGAGTCTGGATCTGTCATCCAGGTTGGAGTACAGTGGCACGATCTCGGCTCACTGCAACCTCTGCCTCACAGGTTCAAGGGATTCTCCTGCCTCAGCCTCCTGAGTAGCTGGGACTACAGGCACATGCCACCATGCCCGGCTAACGTTTTGTATTTTTAGTAGAGACAGGCTTCGCCATGTTAGCCAGGATAGTCTCAATCTCCTTACCTTGTAAGCCACCTGTATCAGCCTCTCAAAGTGCTGAGATTATAGGTGTGAGTCACCATGCCCGGCCTACATGCAAGCCTTTTTTTTAAGCCTGATTAGGAAATTTGGTCTTTATCCTAAGAGCAAAATAATGAGTGACATGAAGTGAAATGTACTGTAAAAAGATCATGCCAGTAGGACCATGGTGGCTCACATCTGTAATCCCAGCACTTTGGGAGGCCAAGGCAGGAAGATGACTTGAGGCCAGGAGTTCAAAACCAGTCTGGGCAACACCTTGTCTTTATAAAAAATTTTAAAAATTGGCCGGGCGCGGTGGCTCACGCCTATAATCCCAGCACTTTGGGAGGCCAAGGCGGGTGGATCACGAGGTCAAGAGATCGAGACCATCCTGGTTAACAAGGCAAAACCTCGTCTCTACTAAAAATACAAAAATTAGCTGGGCATGGTGGTGTGCGCCTGTAGTCCCAGCTACTCGGGAGGCTGAGGCAGAGAACTGCTTGAACCCAGGAGGCAGAGCCTGCGGTGAGCTGAGATCATGCCATTGCATTCCAGTCTGGGTAAGAACAGCGAAACTCTGTCTCAAAAAAAATAAAAAAATAAAAAATTAGCTGGGCACAGTGGCATGTGCCTATTATTCTCAGCTTCTTAGGAGGCCAAGGCAGGAAGATCTCTTCCTTGAGCCCGGGAGTTCAAGGTTGCAGTGAGATATGATCATGCCACTGCACTCCTGCCATGGAGTGCAGTGAACATGGAAAGCGAAAGGGAAGAAGGTGTCAAGAATGATTTCTAAGTTTGTGGTTTATGCAGATGGAAGGATGGATATATAGTTGATGGAGGCAGGAAATGCAAGAAAAGGGTAAGGTTCTGGGGGTGGGGTGAAGATAATGAGTTAGATTTAAGATAGGCTGAGTTGGAGGAGACTTTGAATTGTCCAGTAGGTAATTAGATATTTGCATCCAGAGGGCAGAAGGTCAGGGCTAGATATAGAAATTTGAGAGTCACTGCCATGCCCAGGTTATGGAGGATGAGCTTGCAAGGGAGACAGAAAAGCCAAATATGTAGAAAGGAAATCAGAAGTGTAGCAATACGAAGTCAAGTGAGAAGAATGTGTCAAGGAGTCTGTGGACAGCAAATACATATTGGGCTTCTATTATGTATAACGCCTTGTAAAATTAATACTGCTACTATATATGTCTGAGGCCTTAAAGAAGCTTTATCATAACCATCTCTAAAGCTATGCCTTCATTCAGAGGTTTTTTTTCCCTCAGTCCAAACAACATTCACTTCTTTCTCCATTCCCAGATCAACTTGAACATGAAAGGTCATCTCTTCTTTTTTCTTTTTTTTTGAGATGCAGTCTCACCCAATCATCCAGACTGGAGTGCAGTGGTGGGATCTCAGCTCACAGCAATCTCTATCTCTGGGGTTCAAGCAATTCTCCTGCCTTAGCCTCCTGAAGCTGGGATTACAGGTGTCTGCCACCATGCCTGCCTAATTTTTGCATTTTTAGTAGAGATAGGGTTTCACCATGTTGGCCAGGCTGGTCTTGGAACTCCTGACCTCAAGTGATCCATCCACCTCAGCCTCCCAAAGTGCTGGGATTACAGGAATGAGCAATCACACACAGCCATGGTCAATATTTTTTAAAGTTCTATGTTCTTAGGCTAAAAGAAAATAAACTTCTCCCCAGCTCTAACAAAAGTGTTTATATTATTCCTCTCATACATCTCCAGAAAACAGCCCAGTTAACCTGAAAATGTCTCATTACTGGAATACTCTAACAGGTTAACTATAGATATTGACAGTAATAGCTCCTTCCTACTTTTAGTATTATATCAAGATAGCTACACAAGTCAGAAACACAAAATGTCAGACATACTCAAAAAAGATCCTGATGGATTATAAACTCCATGAGGGCAGATAATCTGTGTTGTTTACCCTGTCATCTGACACATAACTTGCATTTAACAAATATTTAATTTTGTTTTAGTGATCCAATCTTCATGGTGCTAATCCTGAATGGAGACTCCAGTCATAGGATTACTGTAAGGATCCAGTTGAAGAAAATAAAATATGTAAAAGCACTTTACTTTGGCACTTTTACAATTGCAGACTTGTTTTGTTTTGTCTTGTTTTCCTCTTGTCACCCAGGCTGGGGTACAGTGTGGTGATACCAGCTCACTGCAATCTCTGCCTCCCATGTTCCAGTGGTTCTCCTGCCTCAGCCTTCCAAGTAGCTGGGATAACAGGCACCCTTGGCCGGGCATGGTGGCTCACGCCTATAATCCTAGCACTTTGGGAGGCCGAGGCGGGTGGATCACAAGGTTAAGAGATCGAGACCATCCTGGTCAACATGGTGAAACCCCATCTCTACTAAAAATACAAAAAATTTAGCTGGGCATGGTGGCGCGCACCTGTATTCCCAGATACTCAAGAGGCTGAGGCAGGAGAATTGCTTGAACCCAGGAGGCGGAGGTTGCGGTGGGCCGAGATCGTGCCATTGCACTCCAGCCTAGGTAACAAGAGCAAAACTCCATCTGAAAAAAACACAGGACCCTTTACCACCCCGAGTTAATCTTGTACTTTTAGTAGAAATGGGGTTTTACCACGATGCCCTGGCTGGTCTTAAACTCCTGACCTCAAGTGATCCCCCAATCTCAGAGTCCTAAAGTGCTGGGATTACAGGTGTGAACCACTGTATCTGGCCCAATTGTAGACTTTTTTTTTTTTGAGACAGAGTTTCGCTGTTGTTACCCAGACTGGAGTGCAATGGCACGATCTCAGCTCACCGCAACCGCCGTCTCCTGGGTTCAAGCAATTCTCCTGCCTCAGCCTCCCGAGTAGCTGGGACTACAGGTGCTCACCACCATGCCCAGCTAGTTTTTGTATTTTTAGTAGAGTCGGGTTTCACCATGTTGACCAGGATAGTCTCGATCTCTTGACCTCGTGATCCGCCTCGGCCTCCCAAAGTGCTGGGATTATAGGCGTCAGCCACCGCGCCCAGCCCAATTGTAGACATTTTTAAAAAATGTCTCAGCATCAGCATTCTGCTGAGCTAGGTATTCTATAAGGACTTATTCCAAGTGAACATGCACATTAAGATACTATAAAAATGGAGAAACAGACTCAGATTTATTATGTACCTTTTTTTTTGATAAATACTGTATATGTGTTCATTGAACCTTGCCCAAAACCCCAGGAGATATTCTCTTCTACTTGCAGATGAGGAGACTGGGTAACTTGCTGAAGGTCACATAGTTGGTAACTTCCAGACATGTGATACAAATCCAAATCTGTATGATTCCGTAGTAGCCCATGCTGGTTTGCCCATAGCAATGTCCCTCAAATTTTTTCATGAAGCAACCTTAAGTTGCAAGAAAAACCAAAATATATTCCTAGGGGAGTTTGGGAGATTACTGAAGTATCCTATTTAAGCCTGATATGTCTCTGACCTCATGCTTTTCTCTTAAAATTTATTTTTATATTTGCATTTTACCCTACTTTTAATTAATTAATTAATTAATTTGAGACAGAGCCTTACTATGTCACCAGGCTGGAGTGCAGTGGCACAACCTCAGCTCACTGCAACCTTCACCTCCTGGGTGAAGCGATTCTCCTGCCTCAGCCTCCTGAGTAGCTGGGACTACAGGTGGGCGCCACCATGCCCAGCTAATTCTGTATTTTTAGTAGAGAGGGTTTCACCATGTTGGTCTGGATGGTCTTGATCTCTTGACCTCATGATCTGACTCCCTCAGCCTCCCAAAGTGTAGGGATTACAGGTGTGAGCCACTGAGCCCAGCCTAACCCACATTTTATTAATGTTTATTTTCTTTTTCAAAAAAAAAAATTTTAAGGAGGAACAAAGGCATGTCTTACGTGGTATCTTTTTCAAAATTTTAAATGATTTACCTACATTACACAGATGCAATGTGTGTTTAAATGTAAGCCATTTCAAATGACTTATCGAGTAAATTATTTAACTCTTACCTCCCTAAAAATCTTTTTTGAAAAAAAAAGTGGTAATACAAGAAGGTGCACCTTCCATATTTATCCCATAGGTTTGTTTAGTTCCTAGTGCCTGGCTTCAAAAACCTGGATCCCAGTTTGAAAGCATGACTACAGAGAAAACTGCATTAAAGACATTTTTTTTTTTTTTTTGAGACAAAGTGTCGCTCTGTCACCTAGGCTGGAGTGCAGTGGCACAATCTCGACTCACTGCAACCTCCGTCTCCCAGGTTCAAGCAGTTTTCTGCCTCAGCCTCCCACGTAGCTGGGATTACAGGCACCCACCACCACGCCAGGCTAATTTTTATATTTTTGGTAGAGACAGGGTTTCACCATCTTGGCCATGCTGGTCTTGAACTCCTGACCGTGTGATCCACCTGCCTCAGCCTCCCAAAGTGCTAGGATTACAGGTGTGAGCCACCGTGCCCAGCCTAAAGACATTTTAAGAATGATGATGAAGGCTGGGCACGGTGGCTCACACCTGTAATCTTAGCACTTTGGGAGGCCAAGGAGGGCAGATTACGAGGCTGAGGAAGAAGAATCCTGAGTAGCTAGGACCATAGGTGCACGCCACCACGCCCAGCTAATTTTTTGTATTTTTGGTAGAGACGGGGTTTCACCACCTTTGCCATATTGTCGAGGCTGGTCTCAAATGCATGAGCTCAAGGAGATTTGCCTGCCTTGGTTTCCCAAAGTGCTGGGATTCCAGGTGTGAGCCACCGCACCCGGTCAGCCCTTTTTCTTTGATCAGAATTGATATTAAACTACATGCTGAGCCTCTATCTCCTTATCTTCCTTCATGGCCATCTGAAATGTGTGAGATTTGCTAAAGTGCTCAACATACCTTTTTTCCTTTTTTTATATCTAAGTATGCAGAAGGCTCTGATTTGCAATATTTAGGAAGTTCTTCTAAGCTGGAAAGAAAAGTCAACACAAGGAATCATCGCCAATAGGTAGGGAGTAAGTTACCCCCCTTAAATAAGTCACACTCACCTAGGCGAGGAAAGATCTCATAAACCACCTTCTAAACTGCTTCCCTTTCTCCCCAAAATTCATTTATTTAGAAGCGGTCACTACCATGGCTTGAAGGCCCCTTCCCAACTCTGTACCACAAAAGGAGCTCTTGTGTAGCCCCACTCCTCCCTCTCAGGACCCCAGACTCAAAAATGGAAACATTAGTTGCTTACTTTTCCAGCTACTTCTAAAGCTAGGCAGGCCATGAAGAAATAACGGTCTCAGAACCCTCCATGCTCGAGACTCTACAGAAAGGCGTTGGTGGGTGCGGTGAATGAGGACTTATCTCTCGCAGCGGCAGCTGGGGGCTGCCCCACAATCCCTTGCGAGGGCGGGAAAAGCGAGGGGGTCAGGAAAGGGGGACGGTCAGCGGGAAGAGCCAAGAAACTGCAACTCTACAATGAGCACACAGATTAATCCTGATATGATTGTTCCCTGAGCTTTTCACACCAAAAAAATGGTAACTGGCCAGTGTATGCTCGTTACTCTTAATGCTCCCACTGGAGATCATTCCCATTAATGACTGCGGCTTCACCTAACAGGCCACAGTGGAGGCAAGGAAATGTGGTGTGGAAAACCCACTGGGCCTTGCTCTCTATCTTAGGGTCTCCGTCCATTGTTTTACAGTCAGGGTGTACATTTGATAGAGAATCTCTTTTTATTTATTTATTATTATTATTTTTGAGACATAGTCTTGTTCTGTCGCCAGGCTGGAATGCAGTGGCGCGATCTCTGCTCACTTCAGCCTGCGCCTCCCGGGTTCAAGCGATTCCTCTGCCTCAGCCTCCCGAATAGCTGGGACTACAGGCGTGCGCCACCACACCAGGCTAGTTGTTTTGTATTTTAGTAGAGACAAGGTTTCACCATGTTGGCCAAGATGGTCTCGATCTTCTGACCTCGTGAAACACCCGCGTCGGCCTCCCAAAGTGCTGGAATTACAGCTATGAGCCACCGCGCCCGGCCTGAGGAATCTCTAAATGGGATTTTGGGGAATTATAATGGAATGGTGCCTAAGTATGAAAACATACAAGCCTGCGCAGAGCTGCAAAGCTCACGGCCGCGTGGCCAGCCCCTTCCGCTTTACGTCTGACGTCACGCCGCACTCCCCGGCGAGGGCGTGCGGAGCTTGGCGCTCCGGGGTTAGCCCCTGAGCCTGTGCGACTGCGCGAGAAGACGTTCCGCTTTGAAATGCAGCGGGATTTGCTGCGTTTCCCGCTGTCTTCAGCGGTGCGGGTGAAGTTGGTGTCTGCGGGTTTCCAGACTGCTGAGGAACTCCTGGAGGTGAAACCCTCCGAGCTTAGCAAAGGTAACGATTCCTGATGGCAAGCCGAGGCACACTGGCCGCCGTCAGTGCCGCCGCAGTCTTGGTTCTCCCGCCTTGGGCTTCAGCCCAGTCTCCTTCAGATTCTGCTGCCTCTCACGGCCGCGTTTACAACGTCAAACAGCTCCTCGACTCCACTTACAAGTTGTTTGAATGGTTAGGAGAACTGCGGTCGTGAAAACATTAACCAACTGCTTTTCCTCTGGCAATGCCTGCTGAATGCTTTGAGGATTGTCTCATTTAACCCCCAAAGAACCTGCTTACGGTTATTATGTTCAGCATATGGATGAGAGAGACAACTTTTATCTTGGGGAGGTTAGGTAACTTTTCATGATAATTGGGTTAGGAAATAGTGGAGTCACAATTGGTTGTCTAATTTTTGCTGTTCCAAGATCCAAGGGGTAAGGGCTAAATTTCAGAAATGCAGGATTTGTGTAGGACTGGAGACACAAAGAATGAGAAAGGGAGTAGAATCCCTGGAATCTTAAGGAAGCAGTAGGAAGGATATTCTTCTCTTACCTAATTCACAAAAACACCCAAAACCTCATATTCCAGACCACTGCAGATTATACATTGGTGGGAACCCCTGCATCCTGAGGTATACAAATATGAAGCTTGCAGTGGTCACTCTTTGTGCACATTACACTGTGATATGCTCAGACCTGTGCTATTCATTATTGCCCTTAATGATGGAAAATACGGAGGTTTCAATTTGCCTCTAAAGAATGTCTTGGCCGGGCGCGGTGGCTCACGCCTGTAATCCCAGCATTTTGGGAGGCCGCGGTGGGCGGATCACAAGGTCAGGAGTTCCAGACTAGCCTGGTCAATATGGTGAAACCCCCGTCTCTATTAAGAATACAAAAATTGGCTGGGCGTGGTGGCTCACGCCTATAATCCCAACACTTTGGGAGGCCGAGGCGGGTGGGTCATAAGGTCAAGAGATCGAGACAGTCCTGGTAAACATGGTGAAACCCCGTCTCTACTAAAAATACAAAAATTAGCTGGGCATGGTGGCGTGTGCCTGTGGTCCCAGCTACTCGGGAGGCTGAAGCAGGAGAATTGTTTGAACCCAGGAGGTGGAGGTTGCGGTGAGCTGAGATCGCGCCGTTGCACTCCAGCCTGGGTAACAAAAGCGAAACTCCATCTCAAAAAAGAAAAAAAATAAAATAAAAGTTAGCTGGATGTGGTGGCGGGCACCTGTAGTCCCAGCTGCTTGCGAAGTTGAGGCAGGAGAATAGCTTGAAAGCGGGACGTGGAGGTTGCAGTGAGCCAAAATCGCGCCACTGTTCTCCAGCCTGGACGACAGAGTGAGACTCTGTCTCAAAAAAGGAAAAAAAAAAAAAAAAGTTTTCTAGGCCCAGCCTTAACTGTTTAAGTCATTACCTCAGGGAGACTGTGTCCCCCAAAATTTGATGGGCTCCTTTTTCTTCAATAAGTTGGTTTTTCAAAGAAGAAATGTGAGATGCTGAATAATAATAATCACTAACAACTATTGACCATTTTAGATGGCCTTGTGGCTTCATAAGACCAAGCTTTTTTTTTTTTTGAGACGGAGTTTCGCTCTTGTTATCCAGGCTGGAGTGCAATGGCGCGATCTCGGCTCACTGCAACCTCCGCCTCCTGGGTTCAAGCAATTCTCCTGCCTCAGCCTCCTGAGTAGCCGGGATTACAGGCATGCACCACCATGCCCAGCTAATTTTTTGTATTTTTAGTAGAGACGGGGTTTCACCATGTTGATCAGGATGGTCTCCATCTCTTGACCTCGTGATCCACCCACCTTGGCCTCCCAAAGTACTGGATTACAGCGGGCCTCTACCAAGCTTTTTACATGTATTGTCTCATTCCTGTTTTATAGAAGAAAAAATCTGAGCAAAAAGAAGTGAAGTAACTTGTCCAAAGTCACACCATAAGTGGTGCCAGAATTTACAAACCCAGGCAATCTGATTCCAGCATTCAGGCTCTTGAACTGGATAAGATTTTCATTTCCTAAATGTTGTCATCACCATTGTCTTTTATTAGCCCTATATTTATGGCTCATATTCTTATCAAATCAAGCACCAATATATTAAACTGATAAGTGATGTCATCTTCACCATTATTTCTTCAGCCAGCTTGTTTTGTAACTGCCATTTTCTCTTCTCAGGCCATACTGTCAGACGGGTGAAATTGCATAGTCAAGGGAGCATAAGTGAATTCTTTAAAATACTTGTGCATTGGGTAATTGTTCTCATTAGTTTGCAGTGATATATGAATTTTTTTACATCAGTTATTTCCATGAAAACTTTTTATTGTAAATAATACATGCATATGTGCTTCTTAAAGTTGTACCTTATTTCAGCCAGTTAAAAAATGAGAATTTTTCATTCTCATGTGAAAAATTTGTATACTTTATGAGTACGAGATAATTGTGGCTTCATAAGACCAAAAGAGATAGTAAAAATGTGCTAATAGTGAGTACATTTTGGCTGGGTGCAGTGGCTTATGCCTGTAATACCAGCAGTTTGGGAGGCTGAGGTGGGCAAATCACGAGGTCAGGCATTGGAGACTAGCCTGACCAACATGGTGAAACCCCATGTTGAAATACAAAAATTAGTTGGGCGTCGTGGTGTGTGCCTGTAATCCCAGTTACTCAAGGAGACTGAGGCAGGAGAATTGCTTGAACCCGGGAGGTGGAGGTTGCAGTAAGCTGAGATGGAGCCACTGCACTCCAGCCTGGGAGACAGAGCAAGACTCCGTCTCAAAAAAAGAAAGAAACCCCAAGCGCAGTGGCTCACGCCTGTAATTCCAGCACCTTGGGAGGCTGAGGTGGGTGGATCACCTGAGGTCAGGAGTTAGAGATCAGTCTGGCCAACCTGGAGAAACTCCCTCTCTACTAAAAATACAAAAAATTAGCCGGGCGTGGTGGTGCATGCCTGTAATCCCAGCTACTCGGGAGGCTGAGGCAGGAGAATCGCTTGAACTTGGGAGGTGCAGGTTGCGGTGGGCCAAGATCACGCCTAGACAACAAGAGCAAAACTCCATCTCAAAAAAAGAAAAAAAAATAGTGAGTACATTTTTATTTCTGCTTCCTGAGACATTCTTGTAGGTACTCAGAAATGCTTTAGTTGAATCATTTCTGAGATAATAGGAAAATCTTTAAGTGATGACTAAGAAAACAAATTCCTTTAATAATCTGAATTTTTTTTTTTTGAGATGGAGTCTCGCTCTGTCACCCAGGCTGGAGTGCAATGGTGCTATCTCAGCTCACTGCAACCTCCATCTCCCGGGTTCAAGCAATTCTCCCTGCCTCAGCCTCCCAGGGAATAGCTGGGATTACAGGCGTGTGCCACCACGCCTGGCTAATTTTTGTATTAGTAGAGATGGGGTTTCACCACATTGGCCAGAGTGGTCTTGAACTCTAGACCTCGTGATCTGCCCACCTTGGCCTCCCAAAATGATGGGATTACAGGTGTGAGCCATAGTGTCCAGCCAAACTCAAAAGTTAAATGGTTGATAGAATGTTACATTTTTATCTTTCTCTACCCTTAGCATCACTGCTGTCTAAAAATTAAAATTAATGAAGACAATCCATGATCACGTTACACTGTTTTAAATCTCTAAAATTAGGGTTCTTTTTTTCTTATTTTATTTTCAGAAGTTGGGATATCTAAAGATGAAGCCTTAGAAACTCTGCAAATTATAAGAAGAGAATGTCTCACAAATAAACCAAGATATGCTGGTACATCTGAGTCAGGCAAGAAGTGTACAGCACTGGAACTTCTTGAGCAGGAGCATATCCAGGGCTCCATAATTACCTTCTGTTCAGCACTAGATAATATTCTTGGGGGTGGAGTACCCTTAATGAAAACAACAGAAATTTGTGGTGCACCAGGCATTGGAAAAACACAATTATGGTAAAATAAAATGTTCTTCTTTTAAGGACAGGTTTAATAACATATTATGAAAGTAATATTTTGTACTGTCGGTTTATAGTCAGGAAACCAAGTAAGGTATGTATGTGCTCTTAATTTTAAGTGTGTCTGTGCATCAAACAAAAATTAACTTACTATTTGTGTTACTTCAGTATCCCTTCTTAATAAATTGATGCAATTATTTTGATATGAAAAATGTTTCTTTTGCAAATTGTACTGTAGTCATAAGGTTAAACAGGAAGTTTCTGCTTCATTCATTCCTGAGACTATATTTGAAAGTCAGATGTTTGAAAGTAGATTTATGGCTAGGTGCAGTGTCTCATGCCTATAATCCCAGAACTTTGTGAGGTTGAGGCAGGAGGATCACTTGAGCCCAGGAGTTTGAGGCCCGTCTGGGAAACAGTGAGACCTCACCTCTACTAAAAACGAAAAATTAGCTGGCTGTGGTGGCACATGCTTGTGGTCCTAGCTATTTGGGAGGCTGAGGCAGGAGGATTGCTTCAGTTGGGGAGGTTGAAACTGCAGTGAGCCTTGATTGCGCCACTGCATTCCTGTCTGGGCAGCAGAGTGAGACCCCTATATCAAAAAAGAGGCCAGGCACTGTTGCTCACGCCTGTAATCCCAGCACTTTGGGAGCCAGAGGTGGGCAGATCACCTGAGGTCAAAGGTTCGAGACCAGCCTGGCCAACGTGGCAAAACCCTGTCTCTACTAAAAATACAAAAAAATTAGCTGGGCATGGTGGCACGTAGTCCCAGCTACTCAGGAGGCTGAGGCAGGATAATGGCTTGAACCTGGGAACCACAAAAGGAGCTCTTGTGTAGCCCAGCTCCTCCCTTTCAGGATCCCAGGAGCCTAGACCCACTAATGGGAACATTAGTTGCTTACTTTTCCAGCTACTTCTTAAGCTAGGCAGGCCATGAAGGAATAACAGTCTCAGAAACCTCCATGCTCGAGACTCAACTCCCAGGAAGGCATGGGTGGGTGCGGGAAATGGGGACTGTCTCCCAGGGGCCACTGGGAGCTGGCCTACAATCCCTCACCGGGGCCTGAAAATCGAGGAAGATTACAAAAGGGGGTTGGCCAATGAGAAGAGCCAAGAGGCTGCAACTCTACAGTGAGCATGCAGACTAATCCAAATGATTGTTGCCTGAGTTTTTCACACCAAGAAAAAAAGGTAACTGGCCAGTGTGTGCTTGTTGGTCACTACTCCCACTTGAGATCATTCCTATTAATGACTCTGAGGCTTCACCTAACAGACCACAGTGGAGTCAAGGAAATGTGGCATGGAGGTTGCGTTGAGCTGAGATTGTGCCACTGCACTCCAGCTTGGGTGACAGAGTAAGACTCTGTCTCAAAAAAAAGCAAAAATAGAAAGTAGATTTATGTATAAAAAGGGGTTCCATTTCTAGAGGCCTGGAAAATATTAAAATATCCTTAATCTTGATTTTATAGGCATACCCTCCCCCTAATCCATTTGATTCACATATAGTCAATTGGTTCACATTACATCTGGAGCCATGAAGAGTTAGACATTTCTGTTGCCTTGGGAGTATATTTGCATTTATAAAACTTTAGTGATATCTAACTTGTCATTATCTGGAGTTTCAAATACACTGTCTTAGATGATCATGATGATTTAGTTAATTTGCCATCTTTCTCTCCACAGTATGCAGTTGGCAGTAGATGTGCAGATACCGGAATGTTTTGGAGGAGTGGCAGGTGAAGCAGTTTTTATTGATACAGAGGGAAGTTTTATGGTTGATAGAATGGTAGACCTTGCTACTGCCTGCATTCAGCACCTTCACCTTATAGCAGAAAAACACAAGGGAGAGGGTAAGTTAGCAAATAATCCTCCTTTTTTCTCTATTAATAATTTGCATTTTCTGTATTAGTAATTTGCATTTGTGCCCATCTCAGACCTCGGCAACAGATCATTTGGAATATAAAGCCTAATGACTTGACAGTGAACTAGTGTTAAACTCTGCTACTACTTTTACAAAATGGGAAATGCCACAGCCTGGACTGGTTTTTTTCCCCTCCCACTTTATGGCCCTCACTTCTTACCGTAGAAGCGTTGGGACAAAACCTATGTATGTATTTCAGTCATCATACTCCATCTTATTAGGTATAAGTTAATGTTTTTGGACACCTTAATATAAGTGACTGTTGTTAAATATATTCAATGTATAATTTCCATATTAGCTTTCCAAAAACCAAAGGTAGCTTCGAAAACCACGTGTGAGGCCAAGTGCAATGGCTCATGCCTGTAATCCCAGCACTTTGGGAGGCCGAGGTGGGTGGATCACCTGAGATCAGGAGTTTGAGACCAGCCTGACTGATGTGATGACACCCTGTCTCTACTAAAAATACAAAATTAGCCAGGTATGGTGGTACACGCCTGTAATCTCAGTTACTCAGGAGGCTGAGGCAGGAGAATCACTTGAACTCAGGAGGCAGAGGTTGCTGTAAGCCCAGAATGAGCTGGTGCACTCCAGCCTAGGCGACAGAGTAAGACTGTCTCTGAAAAAAAAAAAAAAAAAAGAAAAGAATGTTTGAAACCAACTCAAAAGGTTAAAATTTTTTTGGTAAAAAAGAAAATTATGTCTGAAATGTTTGGATTATTAAGCATATTAAGTAGATAGACATGGGGCTTTCGTAGTGTATAGCTGATTTCATAACTGCACTAATTTTTTTTTAACTTTTTTTTTTTTTTTTTTGAGACCGAGACGGGGTTTCACCATGTTGGCCACGCTGGTCTTGAACTCCTGACCACCAGTAATCCACCCGCCTCGGCCTCCCAAAGTGCTGAGATTACAGGCTTGAGCCACTGCGCCCCGGCCAACTGCACTGAGTTTTAGTGTTTGGGAGGTATCTTTGGTGCTTGTTAGGTGAAAATAAAGTGACTATAAAACAATTTTTTTGTTTTTTTGAGACAGAATCTTGCTTGGCCTCCCATACTGCTGGGATTACAGGCATGAGCCTGGCCTAAAATAGTTTTTTGAAAGGTAATTTATATGCAAGTCCTTATTCTTTCAATTACTTATAAATTAAATGGCTTATGGATTGACTGTTTTCTTTTTTCCTTTTTTTGGACGGAGTCTTGCTCTGTCACCCAGGCTAGAGTGCAGTGGCACAATCTCTGCTCACTGCAACCTCTGCCTGCCTGGTTGAAGCAATTCTCCTGCCTAAGCCTCCTGAGCAGCTGGGACTACAGGTGGGCACCACCATGCCCAGCTAATTTGTATTTTTAGTAGAGATGGAGTTTCACCATGCTGGCCAGGCTGGTCTCGAACTCCTGACCGTATGATCCACTCATCTTGGCCTCCCAAAGTGCTGAGATTACAGGTGTGAGCCACCGTGCCCAGCCTGATTGACTGTTTTCTTTTGCTTTATTTATTTTTTGGATGTGAGGTCTTTATTCTTTCCTCTAGAAGTTTTTGTAAAAAAATAATGCTTTTCATAAGATTTTATTTGTCTATTTTCTTTAAATGAGTGTAGTAAGCTGCATTTTCTTTTTTGTGGAGGTTCTAAGTATTCCATTTAGCTGATGACTGGCACGCTTACTGAAAGACTTTTGGGCACTGGCAGGATATGCCACCCCAAAATATGCCAGTTTGGCATAAGGATTATTTTGAGCTGAAGGCAATTGAGAAGAAACAGATAAAGGAACTCTGCCCTTCCTCAAGTTTTTTTTGAGACGGAGTCTCACTCTTGTCACCCAGGCTGGAATGCAGTGGCGCAATCTTGAAATATGTACAAAATGAAACTTTTTTTTTCTGAGACAGAGTCTCGCTCTGTCGCCAAGGCTAGAGTGCAGTGGCTCAATCTCATCTCACTGCAACCTCTATCTCCAGGGCTCAAGCAATTCTCCTGCCTCGGCCTCCCGAGTAGCTGGGATTACAGGCACGCGCCACCATGCCAGGCTAATTTTTGTATTTTTAGTAGAGATAGAGGTTCACCATGTTGGCCAGGCTGGTCTCGAACTCCTGACCTAGTGATCCACCTAACTTGGCCTCCTAAAGTAGTGGAATTACAGGCATGAGCCCCCCACGCCCAGCCTCAAACTGTTTAATTTTTTTTTAAACATCCAATCTAAGGAGGATTTTAAATAATTGTTGCTAGTTAAATATCAAATTATACTATAGCATTCAACAGAAAAAATGCTTCATTTGAACATTTTTCCCAACTTTATTTTTTAAGAGACCAAATTTTATTCTGTTACCCAGGTTGGAGTCCAGTGGCACAATCACAGCTTACTGTAGCCTTGACCTCCCAGGCTCAAGCAGTCCTCTTACCTTAACCTTCTAGGTAGCTAAGACTATAGTTGCACTCTACCACACCTAATTTTTGTATTTTTTGCAGATAATGGGATTTTGCCATGTTGCCCAGGCTGCCATTAACTTAATTTGTAGTCCAAAGGAACAAAACAAGAAATAGAAACTTCATTATGTTACTTCTGTTCAATGAAACCAGTGACTAGAAATGTGAAAAGGCGTCCTGGCGCAGTGGCTCATGCCTGTAATCCCAGCACTTTGGGAGGTTGAGGTGAGCAGATCACCTGAGGTTAGGAGTTTGACACCAGCCTGGCCAACATGGTGAAACCTGTCTCTACTAAAAATACAAAAAATTATCTGGGCATGGTGGCAGGTGCCTGTAATCCCAGCTACTCGGGAGGCTGAAGCAGGAGAATTGCTTGAACCTTGGAGGCAGAGGTTGCAGTGAGCCAAGATCGTGTCATTGCACTCCAGCCTGGGCAACAAGAGCGAAACTCCACCTCAAAAAAAAAAAGAAAAGAAAAGAAATATGAAAAGGCAGGCATTAAAACACTAGTTGTATTTGTTTATAAATAATTTTACAAAGCCTGATATGTAAGGAAACAGTGGAAAACGTGAAAATAAAAGATCAGGCTGGTGTGGTTGCTCATGCCTGTAATTTCAGCACTTTGGGAGGCTGAGGCAGGCAGATCATTTGAGGTCAGGAGTTCGAGACCAGCCTGGCCAACACGTTGAAACCCCATTTCTACTGAAAATACAAAAATTAGCCGGGCATGATGGTGAGCACCTGTAATCCCAACTACTCGAGAGGCTGAGGCAGGAAAATCGCTTGAGCCCAGAGGCTCTAGAGGTTACAGTGTGTGGAGATCGTGCCGCTGTACTCCAGCCTGGGTGACAGAGTGAGACTTTATCTCAAAAAAATTAAAAAAAATCAAGTGGCTGGGCACAGTGTTTTATGCCTGTAATTCCAGTGCTTTGGAAGGCTGTGGCAAGAGGATCCCTTGAGCCTAGGAGTTGGAGATTGCAGTGAGCTATGATTGCCATGGTGCTCCAGCCTGGGCATCAGAGTGAGACCTCACCTCTAAAAAATTAAGAGAGATCAGGAATTATGAACTGATAGTTTATAGCAATTTTTGCTACAGTTTGTCATCTTTCAGTTAAATAATTTTGTTATCTAAAGGAGAACAATTTGTAATTAAAAAGTATTGTTTTCCTACAATTGCCAGCACATCCAAATAGGTAAAACTAATTAAGATTGTTTTGTTGTTTCAGAACATCGAAAAGCTTTGGAGGGTTTCACTCTTGAAAATATTCTTTCCCATATTTATTATTTTCGCTGTCGTGACTACACAGAGTTACTGGCACAAGTTTATCTTCTTCCAGATTTCCTTTCAGAACACTCACAGGTATGAGTCAGACTACTCAAATGTAACTAACCAAGTATTTTTTGAGGTATCTGATAAGCATGAAAAAATAACCAACCAGTACACTAGCATAAAATCAAAGTTAAAGCCAATTGAGAAAATGTCTTCCTTCCTTGACCTACAATTTATTTATGTTTGTTTTGTGCATATGTATGTAGTGTATGCTCAGAGTAAGAAACTGAAATAATATAGAAAGAAATTTCATTTCCAGTAATAGTAGGATAGCTATATTATACCTAGAAAGTGTAGTATATCATACCTAAAAAGGTATGAAATGAAAAATAAAAACTTCCTTCTGCTACTGTTTCCTAGTGCCTCCCGCCAGAGTTGATCACTATTGGCCAGGTATAGTGGCTCATAGTTGTAATTCCAGCACTTTGGGAGGCCAAGGTGGGAGGATTACTTGAGCCCAGTAGTTCCAGACCAGCCTGGGCAACATGGTAAGACATTGTCTCAGGCTGGGCACGGTGGCTCACGCCTATAATCCTAGCACTTTGAGAGGCCGAGGCGGGTGGATCATGATGTCAAGAGATCGAGACCATCCTGGTCAATATGGTGAAACCCAGTCTCTACTAAAAATACAAAAATTAGCTGTGTATGGTGGTGTGCACCTGCAGTCCCAGTTATTTGGGAGGCTGAGACAGGAGAATTGCTTGAACCCAGGAGATGGAGGTTTCGGTGAGCTGAGATCGCGCCATTGCACTCCAGCCTGGGTAACAAGAGCAAAACTCCATCTCAAAAAAAAAAGAAAAAAGATATTGTCTCTACAAAAAAAAAAAAAAAAAGCCACGTGTGGTGTAGCTGTAGCTGTAGTCTCAGCTACTAAAAGCCAGGGTGGAGCAGGGCTGAGTTGGGAGGATTGCTTGAGCCCAGCAGTTGAATGCTACATTGAGCTGCCATGCTATCATACATGGCCTTTTTTTTTTTTTTTGGTAGAAATGGAGTCACTTCCTGGGGTCAAGCGGTTTCTCGCCTCAGGCTCCCAAAGTACTGGGATTACAGGCATGAGTCACTGTGCCTGGCCCTTTAATTTTGATAAACATTATCAGTGACAGAGATTCTCCTTGAGGGAACGTGGCCCCATCCCATCTTTGGCCTGCCCAGCCCAGTCTTAGCAAAGAATCCTGCTGTCAATTCAGAGAGAATTTCTGACACTTGATAGTCTGATCACCTTTGATATCTGATCACATTCCTCATTTCCTACCTTCAATGTTCAAATCCTTGGCCTGCCTTTATTTTTTATTTTTATTTATTTTATTTTAATTTTTTTTTGGGAGGAAGGCAGGAAGGGAGGGAAGGAGGACGGTAGGGAGGAAGGAAGGGAGGGAGGGAGGGGGGAGGAACGGAGGGAGGGAGGGAAGGGAAGGAAGGAAATCAAGCAATGAGAGAGACATTGCCGACCTGGATCTAGAGGTTTACACGTTGATTTCTTTTTTTTTGAGAGAAGGAAAGAAAAAAAAAATAAGTAAAGGAGAGGAAGAAAGAGGAAGAGAAAGAGGGAGAGTAAATGGAAATATTGCTTTATTCTGAAAAAAATTGGTTATTAATAATGGCCAATCAATGTTTCATTTAAACCTATGGGTAGGTGTGATGTGGTATTGACAAGAATGTATATTTTGTGTATTTGAAGTGGAGAGCTCTATAAATATTTATTTGTATTTGAAGTGGAGAGCTCTATAAATATTTATTAAGTTTACTTGTTCCGGATCTGAGTTCGAGTCCTTGATATCCTTATTAATTTTCTGTCTCATTGAATCTAAGTCCCTATGTATCTGGGTGTTAGGATCGTTAGCTCTTGTTGTTGCATTGATCCTTTTACCACTATATCTTTGTTGCTTTAAAATCTATTTTATCCGATACGAGAATTGCAACTCCTGCTTTTTATTTATTTATTATTTATTTTTGCTCTCCATTTGGTTGGTAAATCTTTCTCCATCCCTTTGTTTTGAGTCTTTGTGTATCCTTGCATGTGAAACATGTCTGGATGTAACCTGCCGTTGGGTTTTGGCTGTGTCTTTTGATTGGGGGATTTAGTCAATTTAAATTTAGGGTTACTGCCATTTGATGTTGACTGGCTGTTTTATCCATTCGTTGGTGTAAATTCTTCTTTATGTTGGTGCTCTTTACTTTTTGGTGTATTTTTAGAAAGGCTAATACTGGTTGTTTCTTTCTGTGTGTAATGCTTCTTTTAGAAGCTCTTGTAAAGCAGGCCTGGTGGTAATAAAATCTCTGAGTTCTTGCTTGTTCATAAAAGATTTTATTTTTCCTTCAGTTGTGAAGCTTAGTTTGGCTGGATATGAAATTCTGGGCTGAAGGTTCTGTTCTTTGAGGATGTTGAATATTGGCCCCCACTCTCTTCTGGCTTGTAGAGTTTCTGCTGAGAGATCTGCTGTAAGTCTGATAGGCTTGCCTTTGTGAGTAACCTGACCTTTCTCTCTGGCTGCCCTTAGTATTTTCTCCTTCATTTCAACCCTGGTGAATCTAACGATTATGTGCCTTGGGGTTGCTCTTCTTGAGGAATATCTTTGTGGTGTTCTCTGTATTACCTGGGGTTAAATGTTGACCTGCTTTGCTAGTTTAGGAAAATTTTCCTGAATAATATCCTGAAGGGTATTTTCCAGCTTGGATTCATTCTCTCCGTTGCATTCAGGTACACCTATCAAACGTAAATTTGGTCTTTTCACATAGTCCCACATTTCTTGGAGACTTTGCTCATTCCTTTTTATCCTTTTTTCTCTAATCTTTTCTTCACGTTTTATTTCATTAAGTTGGACTTTGACCTCTGATATCCTTTCTTCTGCTTGAACAATTCAAGTGTTTAAACCTGTGCATACTTCTCGGAGTTCCTGTGTTATATTCTTCAGTTCCATTAATTCACTCATACTCCTCTCTAAGTTGTCTATTCTCAATAGGATTTCATCAAACCTTTTTTCAAAGTTCCTAGTTTCTTTACGTTGGGCTACAACGTGTTCTTTTAACTCACAGAAGTTTCTTATTATCCATTCCTTGAAGAGTGATTCTGTCATCAGGATGCGCTCATTCTCCATCAAGCCTTGTTCCATTGTTGATGAGGAACTGTGATCATCTTTAGAGGGAGACGCGTTCTGACTTTGAGTATTCTCAGCTTTTTTACGCTGGTTTCTTCCCGTCATTGTAAATTTATCCTCCTGCCGTCTTTGAATTTACCAACTTTCAGATTAGGTCTCTTGAGTGGGCGTCCAGGTTGTTAGTTCCCAGGGCCAGAGCAGCAGCGTTAAAACTGATGGTGCTTTTCTGCCCAGGATTCTCCTGTCGGGCTTCCTTCTTGTGTCCGTAGTAGGCGACTCTGCCTTCCTGGGGCTCCAAACCTCGGTCAGAAGGGGAACCAGTCCCGTTTACTCTGTGCTGAGCGCTGCTGCGCCGAGGTGCCGTCACAGCCGCTGCCAGGCTCTGGTGTTGTGCTGGGGCCCCCTGCGGGTCCTCCAAACCTGTTTACTCTGCTCCGAGAGCTGCGCGCCGAGGTGCCGGTGGAACTGCTGCGCCGGCCACGAGAGTCTCGCTGGCGACCCGTGTGTTTCCTCCACTGGGGGATCTTCTGCTCCGTGAGCGACCAGAATTTGTCTGAAAGTGTGGCATCCTCTAGTTCTCTCTATTTTTATTTATTTTTTTATTTTTTTAAGACGGGGCTTCACCATGTTGGTCAGGCTGGTCTTGAACTCCCGACCTCAGGTGATCCACCCACCTTGGCCTCCAAAGTGCTTAGATTACAGGCGTGAGCCACCACGCCCAGCCTTTTTTTTTTTAATTTTTAGTTTTTTGATTTGACGGAGTCTTGTTCTGTTTCCCAGGCTGGAGCGCAGTGGCGGGATCTTGGTTCACTGCAACCTCTGCTTCTCGTGTTCAGGTGATTCTCCTGCCTCAGCCGCTCAAATAATTGGGACTACAGGCATGCACCACTGTGCCTGGCTAATTTTTTTTTTTTTTTGTATTTTTAGTAGAGACAGGGTTTTGCATGTTGGCTAGGCTGGTCACCTGGCCGGCCTGCCTTTAATAAGAATCCTGTTAGGTCAGTTTAGTAAGAATTTCCTTACCCATGATGTCTCACTGTTAGAAATTGTCTATCCACTGACTCCTTCACCAGCGCTTTTTTTTTTTTTTCCTTGAGATGGAGTCTCAGTCTGTCACCAGGCTGGAGTGCAGTGGCACAATCCCAGCTCACTGCAGCCTCCACCACGACGCCCAGCTAATTTCTTTTGTGTTTGTTTTTAGTAGAGACAAGTTTCACCCGGTTGGCCATTATGGTCTTTATCTCTTGACCTCATGATCCGCCTCCCTTTGCCTCCCAAAGAGTTGGGATTACAGGCGTGAGCCACCATGCCCGGCCTTACCTTGCTCTTGGCTGTGAATCCCCACTTGTCCTTGTATTCTGATTTGAACCCAGTCTCTCTCCTATTGTGATACCCGTTTTGGAATAGCCTTGAATAAAGTCTCCTTACTGTTTTAAGAAATATTAGAATAATTTTTTTTAACACAAATTGCCCTTCAGAAAGACTGCATCAATTCTACTCTTATTAGCAATATATTAGAATGCCTGTTATCCATCATCCTGATCTTATGAATATTTTTGCCAGGATTCTGCATAGAAAATGCCCTTTTTGTTCACTTCAACCTCCAACTCCCAGGTTCAAGTGATTCTCCTACCTCAGCCTCCCAAGCAGCTGAGATTACAGGCGCCTGTCACCACCCCTGGCTAATTTTTTGTGTTTTTAGTAGAAACAAGGTTTCACCATGTTGACCAGGCTGGTCTTGAACTCCTGACCTCAGATGATCTGCCTGCCTTGGCCTCCCAAAGGGCTGGGATTACAGGTGTGAGCTACTATGCCCAGCCTCAGATCTAAGTCTGTAATTCATTTTTTTTTTTTGTTTTCATATATGGCAAGAGATAGGGGTCTAGTTTTCTTCTGCATATGGATATCCAGTTTTCCCAGCACCATTTATTAAAGAGACTGCTCTTTTCTAATGTATGTTCTTGGTACCTTTATTGAAATTGAGTTTACTATAGGCATATGAATTTGTTTCTGGGTTCTGGGTTCTGTTGCATTGGTCTATGTGTACATTTTTATGCCAGCACCATGCTGTTTTCATTACTGAAACTCTGTAGTATAATTTGAAGTCAAGTAATGTGATTTCTCCAGTTTTGTTCTTTTTGTTCAGGATAGCTTTGGCTATTCTGGGTCTTCTATGTATGTTGATTTTTGTATCCTGTAACTTCACTGAATTTCTTTATCAGTTCTAATAGTTTTTTGGTGGAGTCTTTAGGTTTTTCCAAATATAAGATCATATCATCTGCAAACAAGGATAATTTGACTTCTTCCTTTCCAATGTGGACATCCTTTATTTTTTTCTCATTCCTGATTGCTCTCGCTAGGACTTCCAGTACTATGTTGAATAACAGTGGTTAAAATGAGCATCTTTGTGGTATTCTAGATTTTAGTTCAGTGTTTCCTCATTCAGTATAGTATTAGCTGTGGGTCTGTTGTATATGGCTTTTATAGTGTTGAGGATGTTCCTTACTATACCCAGCTTTATGAGGGTTTTTATTATGAAAGAATTTTAAATTTTATCAAATGCTTTTTTTAGCATCAGTTGAAAATATGTGGGGGTTTTTTGTTTTTGTTTTTGTTTTGAAAAATAGAGATGAGGTTTCACCATGTTGGTCAGGCTGGTCTTAAACTCCTGACCTCAGGTGATCCACTCGCCTAGGCCTCCCAAAGTGCTGGGATTACAGGCATGAGCCACCGCACCTGGCCTCAAAATATGTGGTTTTTGTCCTTCATTCTGTTGATATGCTGTATTACATTGATTGATTTGCATATGTTGAACCATCTTTGCATTCCTGGGATAAATAAATCCCACTTGGTCACAGTGAATGATCTTTTAATGTATTGTTGGATTCAGGTTGCTAGTAATTTTGTTGAGGATTTTTGCCTTAATGTTCATCAAGGATATTAGCCTATGGTTTTCTTTTTTTTTTTTTTTAATGTGTCTTTGTTTGGTTTTGGTATCAGGATAATACTGGCCTTGTAGAGTGAGTTTGGAGGTTTTTTATTTTCCTATATTTTTCAGAATAGTTTGAGCAGGATTGGTGTTCTTTAAATGTTTGTTAGGCCAGGCACAGTGGCACATGCTTGTAATCCCAGCACTTTGGGAGGCTGAGGCAGGCGGATTACAAGGTCAGGAGTTCGAGACCAGCCTGGCCAACATAGTGAAATTCTGTCTCTACTAAAAATACAAAAATTAGCTGGGTGTGGTGGTGGGCGCCTGTAATCCCAGCTACTTGAGAGGCTGAGGCAGGAGAATCGCTTGAAACTGGAAGGTGGAGGTTGCAGTGAGCCAAGATTGCACCACTGCACTCCAGCCTGGGCACCAAGAGCAAAACTCTGTCTGAATGAGTGAATTAGTGAGTGAATGAATGAATGAATGAATGAATAGATAAATGTTTGCTAAATAAAATTCAGCAGCAAAGCCGAGGGATCTTGGGCTTTTCTTTGCAGGGAGATGTTATTTCAGCTTCTGTTTTATTACTTGTTATTGGTCTATTCAGGTTTTGAATCTCTTCATAGTTAATCTTGGTAGGTTGTGTGTGTCTAGAAGTTTGTCTATTTCTTCTAAGTTTTCCAATTTATTGGCATGTAGTTGCTCATAGTAGCTTCTAATGATCTTTTGAACTTCTGTGGTATTGGTTGTAATGTCTCCGTTTTCATCTCTGATCTTGTTTATTTATATCTTAGTCTGCCTAAAGGTTTGTTGATTTTCTTTTCAAAAACTTTTTGTTTTGTTAATCTTTTGTACTGTTTTCCTTGTTTTAATTCCATTTATTTCTACTCTGATCTTTTTTTTTTTTTGAGACCGAGGCTCGCTCTGTGCCTAGGCTGGAGTGCAGTAGCATGATCTCAGCTCATTGCAACATCTGCCTCTTGAGTTCAAGCAATTCTCCTGCCTCAGCCTCCTGTGTAGCTGGGATTACAGGTGTCCACCACCACTCCCAGCTAATTTTTGTATTTTTAGTACAGAGGGGGTTTTACCATCTTGGCCAGGCTGATCTTGAACCCCTGACCTCAAGTAATCTGCCTGCCTTGGCCTCCCAAAGTGCTGAGATTACAGGCATGAGCCACCAATCCTGGCCTTCTGATCTTTATTATTTCTTTTATTTTACTAATTTTAGGTTTGGTTTGCTTTTGCTTTCTAGTTCTTTAAGGTGCATCATTAGATTACTTGCTGTTTTTCTACTTTTTTTTTTTTTTTTTCGAGGCAGTCTCTCTCTGTTGCCCAGGCTGGAGTGCAATAGCACAATTTTGACCGACTGCAACCTCTGCCTCCTGGGTTCAAGCAATTCTCCTGCCTCAGCCTCCCTAGAAGCTAGGACTACAGGCATGCACCACCCTGCCTGGCTAATTTTTTGTATTTTAGTAGAGACAGGGTTTCACCATGTTGGCCACGCTGGTCTTGAACTCCTGACCTCAGGTGATCCACTCACCTCAGCCTTCCAAAAAATGTTGGGATTACAGGCATAAACCACCACGCCTGGCCCAGTTTTTCTGCTTGTTTGATGTAGATGCCTATAGCTATAAACTTTCCTCTTAGTGCTGCTTTTCTAGTATCCCATAGGTTTTGGTATGTTGTGTTTTCATTATTTTTTTCAAGAAATTTTTGAATTTCTTAATTTCTTCAGTGACCCCACTGGTCGTTCAGGAACATATTGTTTAATTTTCATGTTTTCGTTTAGTTTCCAAAATTCCACTTGTTACTGATTTCTAGGTTCATTGCATTGTAGTCAGAAAATACTTGATATTATTTCAAATTTTTTGAATTTTTTAAAGATACTCCTGATGGGTTGTATACGTCTTAGGAATTTGTCTATTTCTTCTAGGTTTTCCAATTCATTGGCATAGTGGCTTTTGATGAACCTTGAATTTCTCTGGTATTGGTGGCAATTTTTCCTTTTTCATTCTCTGATTTTGTGTCTTCTCACTTTTTTGGCCTATCATATGGATCATATGGTCTATTTATTTATTTATTGAGATGGAGTCACTCTGTCGCCAGGCTGGAGTGCAGTGGTACGATCTTGGCTCACTGCAACCTCCACCTCCCGGGTTCAAGTGATTCATTCTCCTGCCTCAGCCTCCTGAGTAGCTAGGACTATAACTATAGGCACACTCCACCACACCCAGCTAGTATTTATATTTTTAGTAGAGATGGGGTTTCACCATGTTGGCCAGAATGGTCTCAAACTTCTCACCTCATGATTCGCCCTCCTTGGCCTCCCAAAGTGCTGGGATTACAGGCGTGAGTCATCACACCTGGCCTGTATGGTCTATTCTTTAGAATGATCCATGTGCTGAGAAGAATGTGTATTCTGCAGCCATTGGATTAAATATTCTGTACTTATCTATTAGGTCCATTTGGTCTGTAATGCAAATTAAGTCTGATGTTTCTTTGCTAATTTCCTATCTGGATGATCTGCCCAATGCTATAAATGGGGTGTTGAAGTCTTCCACTAGTGTATTAGGATCTTTCTCTCCTTTTAGCTCTATTAGTATTTGCTTTAACTCTATTAATATTTGCTTTATAGTAGCAACACTGGATGCTTCAATGTTGGGTGCATACATATTTACAATTGTCATATTCTCTTGCAGAATTGACCCTTTTATCAGTATATAGTGATCTTTGTGTCTTTGTATAGTTTCTTGAAATCTATTTTGTCTGATAAAAGTATCACTATCCCTCTTTTTGGTTTCCATTTGCATGGAATTTTTTTTTCCATCTTTTTATTTTCAGTCTGTGTATGTCTTTATAGGTGAAGTGTGTTAGTGTGTTTCAGGCAACAGACTGTTGAGTTTGTTTGTTTGTTTGTTTTTAATCAGCCACCCTATGTCTTTTGATTGGAGAGTTTAGTCCATTTACATTTAGTGTTATTATTGATAAGTCAGGACTTACTCCTGCCATTTTGTTATTTGTTTTCTGGTGTTCTTTTCCTTCCTTTCTTTCTTTCTTTTAGTGAGGGTGGTTTTCTGTGGTGGTATGTTTTAATTTTTTGCTTTTTATTTTTTTGTGTATCTGTTGTATATTTTTTTATTTGAGATTACCCTAAGGCTTGCAAATAATATCTTATAAGTCATTATTTTAAATTGATGACAATTTAACGTTGGTTGTGTAAATAAATAAGCAAAGAGAAAACTAATAAAAATTCTCTAACTTTGTCCCCCCCTTTTTAACTTTTTGTTGTTTCTGTTTTGTTTTTAACTTTTAAGTTCAGGAGTACTGTACAGGTTTGTTATATAGGTAAACTCATGTCATAGGGCTTTGTTGTACAGACCATTTCATCTGGTATTTGGTCTAGCACCTGTTAGTTATTTTTTCTGATCCTTCCCCTCCTCCCATCCTCCACCCTCCAGTAGATCCCATTGTCTGTTGTTTTCCTCCATGTGACCATGTGTTCTCATCATTTAGCTTCTTAAAAGTAAGAACATACAGTATTTGGTTTTCTGTTCCTGCATTAGTTTGCTAAGAATAATGGTCTCTGGCTCCTTTTTCTTTGTTTCTATGTATATACTGTACTGTCTATGTCTTGGAAAGTTATTGTTTTCAATAGGTCCATCTTTTAGTCTTTCTACTTAAGATATGAGTAGTTTGCACACCATGATTACATTGTAGGGTTTTGTTTGTTTTTTTCTTGAGATGGAGTCTCCCATCTGTTGCCCGGGCTGGAGTGCAAGGGCGCAATCTCAGCTCACTGCAACCTCTGCCTCCTGGGTTCAAGTGATTCTCCTGCTTCAGCCTCCTGAGTAGCTGGGATGACAGGCACCTACCACCATATTCAGCTAATTTTTCTATTTTTAGTAGAGATGGGGTTTTACCATGTTGGCCAGGCTGGTTTCAAACTCTGACCTCAGGCAGTGTGCCTGCCTCAGCCACCCCAAGTGCTGGGATTATAGGCATGAGCCACTGCACTGGCCTAATTATATTGTTATACTATTCTGTGTACTTAACTATTACCAGTTAGTTTTGTACTTTCAGATCGTTTCTTATTGCTCATTAACATCCTTTTCTTTTAGGTTGAAGAACTCTCTAGCATTTCTTGTAGGATAGGTCTGGTGTTGATGAAATCTCTTAGTGTTTGTTTGTCTGGGAAAGTCTTTATCCTTCATGTTTGAAGGATATTTTTGCCGGATATACTATTCTAGGGTAAAAGTTTTTTCCTTAAGCACTATAAATATGTCATGCCGCTCTCTCCTGGCCTCTGAGGTTTCCACTGAAAAGTCTGCTTCCAGACATATTGGCACTGCCTTGTAAGTTATTTGTTTCTTTTCTCTTGCTCCTTTTCAGACTTTTTTTTCTTTATCCTTGACCTTTGGGGGTTTAATTAATAAATGTCTTAAGGTGGTCTTATTTGGGTTAAATCTGCTTGGTCTTCTATTACCTTCTTGTACTTGAACATTAATATCTTTCTCTAGGTTTGGGAAGTTCTCATATTTATCCCTTTGAATAACCTTTCTACCTCTATCTCTTTCTCTGCCTCCTCATTAAGGGCAGTAACTCCTAGATTTTCCCTTTTATATATACATAGAGAGGGATGAGGGTCTCATTTTGTTGCCCTTTTATATATATAGAGAGAGAGATGGCAGTCTCCCAGGCTGGTCTTCAACTCTTGACCTCAAGCCATCCTCCCACCTTGGCCTCCCAGTGTTGAGATTACAGGTATAAGCCACCACACCTGGCCAGATTTGCCCTTTGATGCCATTTTCTAGATTTTGTAGGCATGCTTCATTTTTTTTTTTTTTTCTAGATAGAGTCTTGCTCTGTTGCCCAGGCTGTAGTGCAGTGGCATGATCTCGGCTCACTGTAGCCTCCCTCTCCTGGGTTCTAGTGATTCTTATGCCTCAGCCTTCCATGTACCAGCTAGTTTTTGTATTTTTAGTAGAGATGAGGTTTCCCTATGTCGCCCAGGTTGGTCTTGAACTCCTGGCCTCAAGTGATCCACTTACCTTGGCCTTCCAGAGTGCTGGGATTACAGGTGTGAGCCACCACATCTAGCTGCTTCATTCTTTTTCAATCTTTATGCTTTTGTTTCCTCTGACAGCATATTTTCAAATAGCCTGTCTTCAGGTTCACTAATTCTTTCTTCTGTTTGATTAGTATTGCTGGTGAGAGACACTGATGCGTTCTTCAGTATGTCAACTGCATTTTTAAACTCTACAACATCTGCTTGATTCTTTTTTTGTTTTTGTTTGCTTGTTTTTTTGTAGAGACAGGCTCTCACTATGTTTCCCAGGCTGGTCTCGAACTCCTGGGCTCAAGCACACATCCCACTTCAGTCTCCCAAAGTGTTGCTTGGGGTTAGGGGAGGGGTGACTCCAGGCTACCTTGGCTGCCCCAGCTGGTATCTCTCTAGGTCACATGGACGTGAAGTCCAGTGGCTCTGAACCCAGTACAGAACTAGGACTTGCCCCGGAATTGCAGTCCTTGTGGCCTAGACTGCTTTTCAAGTTTATTTAGGACCCCAGCACACTTTAGTCTGCAGTGGCAAGGTTCGTCAGAACTTATGTTGCGACCACTGAGATGGGCAATTCCCCTCCGGCTAGGGCTGGTCTAAATGCTCCCTCCCTAAGTTCGAGCTGAGTTCTGCCTGGTATTGCTTTCTGCTGTGACAGGGCAGCACTGAATTCCAATGAATAGTCCCACAATTACTGCATTCTCCCTCCCTGAAGCATGCCAATTTTCTCTCTGTGCCAGGCAGTGATTGCTGGGGTTGGGGGATGGACAGCGTTGGCAATTCAAGGCTGTCTTTCCTGCTCTCTTCAGTGCTCTTTGCAGTGATATGAAATTGAAACCATGTACTATGATCACTCATATGAAATTTGGATCTTATGACGGTGCTTTTTTCACGTGGATAGTTGTTCAATTTGGTGTTCCTGTGGGGAGGACAAGCTGTGGAGACTTCTATTCGTCCATCTTGCCCTACCTTCTTCCCTCTTTTTTTTTTTGTTCAAATAAAAAGTTTTTGGGCCAGTTGCAGTGACTCACCCTTGTAGTCCCAGCACTTTGTGAGGCTGAGGCAGGTGGATCACTTGAGCCCAGGAGTTTGAGACCAGTTTGGGCAACATGGCAAAACCCTGTCTCTACAAAATTAAAAACATTAGCTGATGCGGTGATGTGCACCTGTAGTGCCAGCTACTGAGGTGGCTGAGATAGGAGGATCAGTTGAGCCCAGGGAGCTCAAGGCTGTAGGGAGCTGTGATTGCACCACTACACTCCAGCCTGGGCAACAGAGTGAGACCTTGTCTGAAAAAAAATTTTATTGAACAATTTTGAAAATTAAGATAAAATTCATATTGCATAAAACTTACCATTTTAACCAAAGTATATAGTTTAACAGCTTTTAGTAAATGTGCAGTGTTAAGCAACCATCACTGTCTAATTCCAGAACATTTTTTTTTTTTGAGATAGAGTCTTGCTCTGTTGCCTGGGCTGGAGTGCAGTGGCACGATCTCAGCTCACTGCAACTTCCACCCCCCAGGTTTAAGCACTTCTGTCTCAGCCTCCTGAATAGCTGGGATTACAGGCACCTGCCACCATGCCCAGCTAATTTTTTTGTTTTATTACAGATGGGGTTTCACCTTTGTTGGTCAGGCTGGTTTCAAACTCCTGACCTCGGGCTATCCACCTGCCTCAGCCTCCCAAAGTTCTGGGATTACAGGCGTGAGCCACCAAGCCCAGCCAATTCCAGAACTTTTTTTATTTTTTTGAGACGGAGTTTCACTGTTGTTACCCAGACTGGAGTGCAATGGCACAATCTCGGGTCACCACAACCTCCGCCTCCCGGGTTCAAGCAATTCTCCTGCCTCAGCCTCCAGAGTAGCTGGGACTACAGGCGCGCACCACCGTGCCCAGCTAATTTTTGTATTTTTAGTAGAGACAGGGTTTCACCTTGTTGACCAGGATGGTCTTGATCTCTTGACCTTGTGATCCACCCGCCTCGGCCTCCCAAAGTGCTGGGATTATAGGCGTGAGCCACTGTGCCCGGCCCCTCCAGAACATTTTTATCTCCCTGAAAAGAAATCTTGTCCTCATTAAGTAGTCACTCCCTGTTTCCCTTTCTTCTCAAACCCTTGCAGCCACTATTCTGCTTTCTGTCTCTGTGGTGTCATATATTTTATTGTCTTTTGTGTTTCACTTCTCTCGATCAGCATGTTTTCAAGATTTATCCTTGTAGCATATATCAGTACTGCATTTCTTTTTATGGCTTAATAATGTTCCATTTTATGTATACGGCACATTTTGTTTATGACTGGCAGTTTAGTAGCTTTGTTTACACCAGCATCACCACAGACTCTGAGTAATGCATTGTGCTTTGATGTTATGATAGCCATGATGCCACTAGACTGTAGGAATTTCTCTGCTCTGTCAGAGAAATTTTCTCAAAAGCCAGTAGCCTCATAGAAGGCTTTGTTATAATCTTATGGGACCAGTGTTGTGAATGTGGTCCATTATTGACTGAAATGGCTTATGCAGTGCATGGCTATGATTTTTTGTGTGTGTGTGTGTATTCTTTATGTTTTTCCATGTATAAAATCCTATCATTTGTGAATAGTGATAGTTTTACTTTACAATTTGGATGCTCTTTCTTTCTTTCTTTCTTTTTTTTTTTTTTTTTTTTTTCCTAATTGATCTGGCTAGAACTTTTAGTATAATGTTGAATAGCAATGATGAAAACAGGCATACTTGTCTTGGTCCTGATCTTAGGGGAAAGCTTTCAGACAATCACTATTAACTACTTAGATCTTCATTATGCACAGATTATGTAATTGCGAATTTGCCTACTTGGTGAAATTTATTTGTAATGTCAAAATCAAAACTAATACTGCTTTCTTCTTCTTTTCTTTTTCTTCTTTTTTTCTTTCTTGAGACAAGATCTCTCTCAGTTGTCTAGGCTAGAGGGTTTTTTTTTTGTTTTTCTTTTTTTCTTTCTTTCTTTTGACTCAGAGTCTTGCTCTGTCACCCAGACTGGAGTCAGTGGCATGATCTCGGCTCACTGCAACCTCCACCTCCCAGGTTCAAGCGATTCTTCTGCCTCAGCCTCCAGAGTAGCTGGGACTACAGGTGCCCACCACCACGCATGGCTAATTTTTTTTTAATTTTTAGTAGAGATGGGTTTTGCCATATTGACCAGGCTGGTCTCAATTTCCTGTCTTGTGATCCACCCACCTCATCCTCCCAAAGTGCTGGGATTACGGACATGAGCCCGTAGGGTTTTTTTTTAAGGAAACATAAAAGGAACCCTGAAGTTAAAATTCATATAGTTAATTGACAAATTCGTTGTTTTAACAAGACTTTTTCTTTAAGCGTTTTCACAAGTTTTACGAGGACTTTAAATGTGCTTTTTATAAGTAAAGACTAGTGGCAAGTTATAAGAAAATTATAATAATTACTTTTTTAAAGTTAATAAATTATCAAAGCAGAGTCCATTTTAATTTTTAGTGATTATTGCAGAGGGTATTGAGTGAATAGCTTTGTAACTTTCCACAAGAAAGCCATACTTTAGACAGCTGGAAATAAAACCCTAGATTTTAAGGTTTTTTCATGTAATGGACTATGGTTTTTGGATGCCATCTTTATTATTTTATTTTTCATACCAAATCTAATATTATCTCTTTTGTATTTAGGTTCGATTGGTGATAGTGGATGGTATTGCTTTTCCATTTCGTCATGACCTAGATGACCTGTCTCTTCGTACTCGGTTATTAAATGGCCTAGCCCAGCAAATGATCAGTCTTGCGAATAATCACAGATTAGCTGTAAGTATTAACTAGTGAAGAGAGTTATACAACAAAGTAAAGACTGTATAAAATGTTCATGTCAAAATGTATAAAATGAAAGGCCGGGCGCGGTGGCTCAAGCCTGTAACCCCAGCACTTTGGGAGGCCGAGGCGGGTGGATCACGAGGTCAAGAGATCAAGACCATCCTGATCAACATGGTGAAACCCCGTCTCTACTAAAAATACAAAAAATTAGCTGGGTATGGTGGCACGTGCCTGTAATCCCAGCTACTCAGAAGGGTGAGGCAGGAGAATTGCCTGAACCCAGGAGGCGGAGGTTGCAGTGAGCCAAGATCGCACCGTTGCACTCCAGCCTGGGTAACAAGAGCAAAACTCCGTCTCAAAAAAAAAAAAATGTATAAAATGAAATAGCAAGATAGCATTTGCCTGAGTAATAAATAATATAGACATGCAGTTTTGAGTAAAGTTTCTGTTTGGTTTGGTTTCTATTAAAAAATTCTAGTCATAAATGTCAGTTTTTCTTCAAAAAACAAGCATAATTAATATGTCATTTTAAAAAATAGACTTTGTAGCCAGGCACAGTGACCCACACCTGTTATCCCAGCACTTCCAGAGCCAAGGCAGGCAGATCACAAGGTCAGGAGTTGAAGACCAGCCTGGCCAATATTGTGAAACCCTGTCTTTTTACTAAAAATAAAAAAAAATTGGCCAGGCATGGTGGCACATGCCTGTAATCCCAGCTACTTGGGAGGCTGAGGCAGGAGAATTGCTTGAACCCAGGAGGCGGAGGTTGCAGTGAGCCAAGATGGCACCATTGCACTCCAGCCTGGGCAACAAAGTAAGACTTTATCTCAAGAAAAAAAAAATGAACTTTGTTTGATAAAGAAGTCCCACCTTTATTAATTGCAGTGTCTTCTTTGTTTAAATAAACTTTGGATGTTTTTCAGGTCAACTCTTCCAACATCCCTGGTTTTCTTTTACTCCGAGTCTTTGATTATTATGTAATATATAATCACAGATTAAGATGGATTTAAACATTACATAGTGTAAACAACCTAGATGATTTGAGGTAGAGCTAAATAACTCTTGAAGATTTGAAATGTGAGGAGAGAAGTAAATATAGGCTCAGAAGTGAAGAGTTTTGTATTTTTTTTTTTTTTTTGAGACGGAGTCTCACTCTGTTGCTCAGGCTGGATTGCAGTGGTTTGTGATCTTGGCTAGCTGCAGCCTCCGCCTTCCAGGTTCAAGCAGTTCTCTGCCTCAGCCTCCTGGGTAGCTGGGATTACAGGCGCTTGCCAAAATGCCCAGCTTATTTTTTTGTATATTTAGTAGAAATGGCATTTCACCATCTTGGCCAGGCTGATCTTGAACTCCTGACCTTGTGATCCACCGACCTCAGCCTCCCAAAGCGCTGGGATTACAGGCATGAGCCACCACACCCTACCTATATCTATATCTATCTATCTATCTAACTATATTTATATATTTTTAAAGTTTTGCCTTACTCCTTTTTAACTGCCTGTTTGCCATTACTTCCCATTCTGAAACCGCATCTCACCATTGATACAAATATACACACTTGTCTGGGAGTAAGATATAAGAAGGTCAGACTGCTTAGCTTGATTTCTTTGTCCTTACCTTAATTAGAGAGACCTTAGCGCGTGCTTGTAATACATCATAAGTAAATAAAGAACTTCCCCAATAAAATCATTTCAAAGCAAACTTTTTTCTTTGAATTTCCAGATTTTTGCCATATGCTGAAAAGCATAGTGTCCCATGTTTGAATTACTTCTTGCTTAAATTAATTGTAATTTAGCATTTTGTTAATGTCAGTTAAGAGCTCCCAGTAGGGGGCACTCAAGACTAATGGGTTGCATAATTCCTTATTTTGTTGTTGTTGTTTTGTTTTGTTTTTGAGATGGAGTTTTGCTCAGTTGCCCAGGCTGGAGTGCAGTGGCATGATCTCAGCTCACTGCAACTGGGAGGCAGAGGGCCTCCCAGGTTCAAGCAATTCTCCTGCCTCAGACTCCCGAGTAACTGGGACTACAGGTGAAAGCCACCACACCCAGCTAATTTTTTGTATTTTAGTAGAGACAGGGTTTCACCGTGTTGCCCAGGCTGGTCTTCAACTCCTGAGCTCAGGCAATTCGTTCGTTTCTGCCTCCCAAAGCATTGGGATTACAGGTGTGAGCTACTGCACCTGGCTCCTTATGTTATTATTTTAACAGAAATAGCTTCATCTTGTCTGACTAAAAAAGCAATCCAAACAATAACATCAAATAGTAGGTAGTGTTTAAGAAGAGTGCTGTAAATATAAACGTTCTAACATGGAAGAAGATACATACAGATATATTATTGAGAAAATTTAAGTTGTATATAAAATATATTTAGTGTAATCCCACGTTAGAGAAAACTTGAAATTATATGTATGCATTTATATTTGTATATATGAAGAGAAAGATCTGAAAGGACCAAAACATTAACAGTAGCTACTTCTTTTTTATTTTTTTGGATACGCAATCTTACTGGAGTGCAGTGGTGCAATCAAGGCTCACTGTAGCATCAACATCCCAGGCTCAAGTGACCCTCGCACCTCAGCCTCCCTAGTAGCTGAAACTACAGGCGCATGTCACCATGCCTGCTTAATTTTTGTACTTTTTTTTTTTAATAGAGATGGGGTTTCCATCATGTCTCCCAGCTGCTCATTAACTCTTGGGCTCAAGCAATCATCTGCTTACCTTAGCCAAAGTGCTTGGATTACATGCATGAGCCACTGTGCCCAGCTTTGGTTACTTCTAAGGATAGGATTTTGTGGGGTCAGGGACACACTTTCCCCCTCTTACTTTATAAATTCTTTGCTTGAAGGTTCTTTTCCCCCAAGTTAGCATATATATATATATAACATGTATGGCTTTTGATAATGTGTTTTATAATTTTAAGGTCAGATGTGGTGGCTCACACCTATAGTCCCAGCACTTTTGGAAGGCCAAAGTGGGAAGATCGCCTGAAGCCAGGAGTTTGAAACCAGCCTGGACGACAAAGCCTGACCCTATCTCTTAAAAAAAAAATACATAAACTAAGAATAATTGTCCAGGCAAGGTAGCTCATGCCTGTAATCCCAGCACTTTGGGAGGCTGAGGCAGGCAGATCATGAGGTCAGGTGTTTGAGACCAGCCTGACCAACAAGCTGAAACCCCGTCTCTACTAAATATACCAAAATTATCCAGGCATGCTCCTGTAATCCCAGCTACTCGGGAAGCTGAGGCAGGAGAATCGCTTGAACCCAGGAGGCAGAGATTGCAGTGAGCTGAGATCACACCTCTGCACTCTATCTAGCCTGAGCAACACAGCGAGACTCCATCTCAAAAAGAAAAGAAAATAATAATTTTAAGGTATTTTTTGTTTATTTTTTTTTGAGACAGACTGTTGTCCAGGCTGGAGTGCAATGCCTGATCTCAGCTCACTGCAGACTCTGTCTCAAGAAAAAAAAAAAAAGAATATTGTATGCTTTTTTTTCTTTTTTTTTTGAGATGGAGTCTAGCTCTGTCGTCCATGCTGGAATGCAGTGGCACAATCTTGGCTCACCACAACCTCTGCCTCCCAGGTTCAAGCGATTCTACTGCCTTAGCCTCCCAAGTAGCTGGGATTACAGGTGCATGCCACCAAGCCCAGATAATTTTTGTATTTATAGTAAAGATGGGGTTTCACCATGTTGGTCAGGCTGGTCTTGAACTCCTGACCTCGTGATCTACCCACCTCAGCCTCCCAAAGTGCTGGGATTATAGGCATGAGCCACTGCATCAGGCCCATGTATGCTTTTTGTTAAAAAAAAAAAAAAAAGTTCTAAACAATAAAAAAATGCAGAAAGTGATTATTCATTACCTAGAAATGATGTAAATATTGTTATCTGGTGTAAATATTTTTTTTTGACTTTATGCATATACAAACTTACTTTTTAGAAAATGAGGTCATGCCAAAACAGTGGCTTATGCCTGTATCCAGCACTTTGGAAGGCCAAGGTCACTTGAGCCCATGAGTTTGAGACCAACCTGGGAAATACAGTGAGACTTCGTCTCTACAATTTTTTTTTTTTTTTTTTTTTGAGAGGGAGTCTTGCTCTGTTGCCTAGGGTAGAGTGCAGTGTGCTATCTTGACTCACTGCAACCTCCAGCTTCTGGGTTCAAGTGATTCTCCTCCCTCAGTCTCCTGAGCAGCTGGATCACAGGTGTGCACCACCACACTGGGCTAATTTTCTTTATTTTTAGTAGAGATGGGGGTTTCACCATGTTAGCCAGATGGTCTCAATCTCCTGACCTTGTGATCCACCAGCCTCAGCCTCCCAAAGTGCTGGGATTACAGGTGTGAGCCACCCTGCCTGGCCAATTTTTTAAAAATGTTAGCCAAGTATAATGGCATGAACCTATAGACCTAGCTACTTGGGAGGGTGAGGTGGGAGGATTGCTTGAGGCTGGGAGGCGGAGGTTGCAGTGAGTCAAGAACATACCACTGTGCTACAGCCTAGACAACAGAACAAGACCTTACCTCCAAAAACACAAAAAGAAAAAGAAAATGTGGTCATATACATGCTATTTTGCAAAGCAGCTTTCTGTTTTTCGCTTAATACAGTATGAACATTTTTTATGTACACTACTTTTTTTGTTTTGTTTTCTATGTACACTACTTATAAGTCTGCTTTACACTAACAGCTATGTAGTATTTTGTTGTATGACTGTAGCATAGGATTTTTTTGTATTTGTTTTTAGGTTTTTTTTTTTTTTAGACGGGTTCTTGCTCTGTCACTCAGGCTGGAGTGCAGTGGCATGATCTTGATTCACTGCAGCCTCAATCTCCTGGGCTTAAGCAATCCTTTCAGCTCAGCCTCCTGTGTAGCTGGGACTACAGGCACACACCACCACACCCAGCTGATTTTTAAATTTTTGGTAGAGGCCAGGTGCGGTGGTTCACACCTGTAATCCCACCACTTTGGGAGGCTAAGGCAGGCGGATCACTTGAGGTCAGGAGTTAGAGAACAGCCTGACCAACATAGTGAAACTGTCTGTATCAATCATACAAAAATTAGCTGGGCATGGTGGTGCACACTTATAGTCCCAGCTACTCAGGAGGATGAGGCAGGAGAATCACTTGAACTCGGGAAGCGGAGGTTAGAATGAGCCAAGATCATACCACTGCACTCCAGCTTGGGCGACAGAGCAAGACTCTGTCTCATACATACCTAAATTTTTTGTGGAGATGAGGTCTCACTATGTTGCCCAGGCTGGTCTCTAACTTCTGGGCTTAAGAAATCCACCTGTCTCAGCCTTCCATAGGCATGAGCCACTGTGCCTGGCCTGGAATGTATTTTTTAACCACCTCTCTATTGATTTTCTTTTTTTTCTTTCTTTTTTTTTTTTTTGAGACAGAGTCTTGTTCTGTCACCCAGGCTGGAGTGCAGTGGCACAATCTTGGCTCACCACAGCCTCCACCTCTAAGGTTCAAGAACTTCTCGTACCTGAGTCTCCCAAGTAGCTGGGATTACAGGTGTGCACAACCACACCTGGCTAATTTTTGTATTTTTAGTAGAGATGGGGTTTCGCCATGTTGGCCAGACTGGTCTCAAACTCCTGGCCTCAAGTGATCCACCCTTCTCGGCCTCCCAAAGTGCTGGGATTATAGACATGAGCCACCACACCTAGCCTAGAATAAATTTCTTAAAGTGAAACTATTAGGCCAAAGAAATCAATTTTTGAACATTTGTTATATATTATAAAATTACCCTCAGAAACTGTGTTCTAAAGTATGTCTCTACAGCAATGAATAGGAACACTTTTTTTCCCATATCTTTACCAACTTTGGGTACCAGTCTTTTAAATCTTTGCCAAATTGATATGGGGAAAGTCCTTTAAAAAATATGTTTCTTGGCCTGGCACACTGGCTCATGCCTGTAATCCCAGCACTTTGGGAAGCTGAGGAGGGTGGATCACCTGAGGTCAAGAGTTTGAGACAAGCCTGGCCAATATGGCCACATTTTCATACTAAAAATATGAAAAAATCAGCTGGCTGTGGTGGTTTGCAGTTGCAGTCCCAGCTGTTTGGGAGACTGAGGCAGGAGAATTGCTTGAACCCAGGAGTTGGAGGTTGCACTCCAGCTTGGGCTACAGAGCAAGACTCCATCTCAAAAAAAAAAAAAAGTTTCTTAGGCTGGGCACGGTGGCTCAAGCCTGTAATCCCAGCACTTTGGGAGGCCGAGGCGGGTGGATCACGAGGTCAAGAGATCAAGACCATCCTGCTCAATATGGTGAAACCCCGTCTCTATTAAAAATACAAAAAATTAGCTGGGCATGGTGGTGCATGCCTGTAATCCCAGCTACTCAGGAGGCTGAGGCAGGAGAATTGCCTGAACCCAGGAGGCAGAGGTGAGCCGAGATCACGCCATTGCACTCCAGCCTGGGTAACAAGAGCAAAACTCCGTCTCAAAAAAAAAAGTTTCTTTGATTATTAGGATAATTTTTTAAACAGCTTTAATGACATATAATCCATATACCTTAAAATTTATCCTTTTAAAGTGTACAATTCAGTGATTTTTAGTGTATTCACAGAGTTTTTGCAGCCATCAAAACTGTCTAATTTTAGAATATTTCCATCACCCCAAAAAAGAAACCCCTACCTCACAATGACCTTCAGAATATTTAAAATGTCTGCTCCTTCACTTTCACTTTTCAAATCTCATGCAAATTTTTTTTGTGGTCAACTATAACCTTGTACCCTATGGAGAAAGTAATTCTGGGTTCTGGGAAACAGAGTTCCAGGTTTTTTTAAAAAAAAATCCTCTTTTCTGCTGGGCACAGTGGCTCATGCCTGTAATCCTTGCACTTTGGGAGGCTGAGGTGGGTGGATTACCTGAGGTCAGGAGTTTGCAACCAGCCTGGCCAACATAGTGAAACCCCGTTTCTACTAAAAATACAAAAAAAATTAGATGGATGTGGTGGCAGGCACCTGTAATCCTAGCTACTTGGGAGGCTGAGGCAGGAGAATCACTTGAACTGGGAGGTGGAGGTTGCAGTGAGCCGAGGTCATGCCACTGTACTCCAGCTTGGGCAGCAGAGTGAGACTCCATCAAAAAAAAAAAAACAAAACACTTATTCTTTAGAAGCTTGGCATATTCACATAATAATTTTGACTTGTATCATGGAGGCCAATCATTTTGCAAAAATAATATAATTACTACATAAATATTTGCCAGTAATGGAAATTCTAAGTTTGACATGTCGAATACCTGGTAAATCAGTAGTTCGATTTATATTTTCCTGAAGATACGTAATGGGTAAACTAAATACTCTCTAAACCAGCACTGTTAAGTAGAACTGATGGAAAGATGAAAATGTACAGTCTAGTACAGTAGCTGCATGGCTGTTCACTTGAAATACAGCGAATCCTACTGAATTTATAGTTTTAATTTAACTTTTAAAAGCTACACATGGGCCAGGCACTGTGGCTCATGCCTATAATTCCAGCACTTTGGGAGGCCGAGGTGGGAGGATCATTTGAGGCCAGGAGTTCGAGGTTAGTCTAGACAACACTGCGAAACCCTGTCTCTACAAATAATTTAAAAATTAGCTAGGCATGCTGGTGCATACCTATAGTTCCAGCTACTAGGGAGGCTGAGGCAGGACAATTGCTTGAGCCCAGGACTTCAAGGCAGTGAGCTATGATTGTGCCCCTGCACCCCAGCCTGGGTGACAGAATGAGACCCCATCTCTAAGAAATATTCTTTAAAAAAAGCTACCAATTTAAGTTCCTGCTTAGCTTATTCTAAGGTGCCTGTCCTTAGATGTGAGGTAACAAAGGGAGAATGCCCTATGGCATGTAAGGGGAGAGGAACTAGAAGAAAATTATGTCATCACCTTGGTATCTAATTGAGATCTAGGTGAATCACAGATTTTTCCTTTATGGCTAAATAGAAATTTTGGCCGGGCGCGGTGGCTCATGCCTGTAATCTCAACACTTTGGGAGCCGAGGTGGGCGGATCACAAGCTCAAGAGATCAAGACCATCCTGGCCAACACTGTGAAACTTCGTCTCTACTAAAAATACAAAAAAACTAGTCGGGTGTGGTGGCACATGCCTGTAGTCCCAGCTACTCGTGAGGCTGAGGCGGAAGAATTGCTTGAACCCAGGAGGTGGAGGTTGCAGTGAGCCGAGATTGTGCCACTGCACTCCAGCCTGGTGACAGAGCAAGACTCCGTCTCAAAAAAAAAAAAAAGAAATGTTAGGGTGTTACCAGTGCAATGGTAACAGCCAAATAACCTTTTTTCCCTCAGGTTTTTTTTTTTTTGAGATGGAGTCTTGCTCTTGTTGCCCAGGGTGGAGTAAAATGGTGCAATCTTGGCTCACTGCAACCTCCACCTTCTGGATTTAAGTGATTCTCCTGCCTCAGCCTCCAGAGTAGCTGAGGTTACAGGTGCCTGCCCAAATGCCTGGCTAACTTTTTGTATTTTTAGGATGGGGTTTCGCCATGTTGGCCAGGCTGTTCTTGAACTCCTGACCTTAGGTGATGTGCCTGCCTCATCCCTGCAAAGCGCTGGGATTACAGGTGTGAGCCACTGCACCCAGCCTGTTTCTCAGTTTTCTTACGTAAAAAATTCATTTTCAGAGTAGACAACTTTTTCTTAACTGTTTTTCATGGAATTTTGTTATCAGTTTTAGGTTGCAGTATTAACTTTCTTTTTTCTGGAGGGAAGATCTGTATTAGAAGAATATATAAAGTAGCCATTTCTGGAGATTTTGGGGTAGAAAAAGAACAGATCTGACTTCTATGTTAAGTCAGCCTTAAACACTTTTGTTTTCCCTGTTTTATTTAAAATTACTATCTTTCAAAACCTGGAACCTTTTTTGTAGGTCAGTATTTATTCCAAGAGAATTAGCAATATGAAACTGAGGGCCATCTGTGAGTTCCAAAGCAACACCTGTGGCTGTTACTAGCTGCTTAGCATAATCATAATTTGGAGTCATTTGACCTGGCTACTAGGATTTTTTTTTTCCTAGTTCATCTACTTATATTGTACTTTCTTTATGATTTTAAGTCTCTTCTCATAATTTGTTGCCTCAGTTTCTTTTTTTCCTATAAGATTATAAACTAATACTATATTTGCCTCCTTCCTAAAAATGTAAACATTGAGATATTTATTAAGGATTTCATATTCCTTTGAATAAAAATATTCTGGGGAGGTAATAGTGATAAAGAACGTGGACTCAGGCCAGTTGTAGTGACTCATGCCTGTAATCCTAGCATTTTGGGAGGCTGAGGCAGGTGGATCACTTGAGGTCAGGAGTTCAAGACCAGCCTGGCCAACGTGGTGAACCCCCGTCTTTACTAAAAATACAAAAATTAGCCAGCCATCGTGGCAGGCACCTGTAATCCTAGCTACTTGGGAGGCTGAGGTAGGAATCGCTTGAACCTGGGAGGTGGAGGTTGAAGTGAGCCGAAATTGCGCCACTGCACTCCAGCCTAAGCAACAGAGCAAAATTCAATCTTTCTTTTTTCTTTTTTGAGATGAGGTCTTGCTTGGTCACCAGGCTGGAGTACAGTGACATGATCATGGCTTACTCCTGCCTCAACCTTCTGGGCTCAAGCAATTCTCCCACCTTAGCCTCCTGAGTAGGTGGGACTACAGCTGTGCACCACCATGCCCAGCCAATGTTTTAAAAAGTTTGTTGTAGGTCAGGCACAGTGGTTCATGCCTATAATCCCAGCACTTTGGGAGGCTGAGGCAGGAGGATCGCTTGAGCCCAGGAGTTCAAGAAAATCCTGGGCAACATAGCAAGACCCTGTCGCTTAAAAAAAAAGAGTTTTGTGAGCTAGATGTGGCAAACTCCTCTAGTCCCAGCTATTCAGGAGGCTGAGGTGGGAGGATTGTGTGATTTTAGGACTTCAAGGCCAACCTGGGCAACCTAGCAAGACCCCATCTCTAAAGTATGAAAATAAAATATTTTATGATCAGTAGAATCATGTTTTCAGATAACTACATATTTTATGGGTAGATCTTTTAAGTTTTTTAATCAGAAAAATTTTTATTACATAAATGGCCATCTTTAGTAGGTAGATTGTTTTCAGATTACTAAAATCACAAGACTTTACTTGATAATTTTTAAAGAGACTCACCTAACTTTCTTACATTTTGTTTTTATAGGTAATTTTAACCAATCAGATGACAACAAAGATTGATAAAAATCAGGCCTTGCTCATTCCTGCTTTAGGTGGGTAATCAATGAGATAAAGATTTTAGTTAATCACAGTTTTTCCTATCTCTTTCATTTGATTCTCATTGAATACTATAAGCTCCATGAAAGCAGAGTGTATTTGTCTTGTTCACTGGTTAATCTTAGCACTAAGTACAGTACCCTTAGATACTGACTGTTTCTTTTAGTTACTTAACATTTATTGAGTGACCAGACACATTGTCTCACACCTGTAATCCTAGCACCTTGGGAGGCTGAGCTGGATCACTTGAGGCCAGGAGTTCAAGACTAGCCTGGCCAATATGGTGAAAACCCCATCTCGACTAAAAATACAAAAAATTAGCCATACATGGTGGCACACATCCCACCAACTTGGGAGGCTGAGGCATGAGAATTGCTTGAACCTGGAAGATGCAGGCTGTGAGAAGCTGGAATCCTGCCACTGCACTCCAGCCTTGGTGACAGAGCGAGACTGTCTCAAAAAATTGAGTATCTACTGTCTAGCAACTACTGTGTGTCAAAGATTCTTGCCCCCAGATAATTCACAGCTTTAGGCAGAAGGAGGGGTGAATCCACTTAAATCACACTACAGTAAATATCGTGGTTTTGTTAGAATGCAATGCTTCAAGATGTATGTCCACTAAAATCTTAAAGAATATTCTACCAGAGTTTTTACTTTTCTTCTGGAGGTCAGAAATATGTTAGGTTTGATGATATGGAAAATTGGCAAATATATGGACTCAGACTATTAAGTTTTCTCAAAGCAAATAGAGGATAATGATTTGCAATATTCCCCTAGATAGGTAAAAATCTTATAATCTCAGGATGTTACTCATTTCCCAGGTTTTTTTTTAAAGCAAGTATACTTTTGTTATGTTAAATTAAGTAAAGTAAGATTATATTTGATCAGAGGCATTCTGAGAAATTTATAACCAAGTCAGTAAGGCAATATACAGTTATTATGTTCTTTACTCTCAGGGGAAAGTTGGGGACATGCTGCTACAATACGGCTAATCTTTCATTGGGACCGAAAGCAAAGGTCAGTATAGAAACAAGTTAATAATTCTGAATATTGGGTTAATTACACTGAATGAACACTTAGAAGTTTTTTAGAGCTAGTCCTGTGGTTTAGATATACAATGATCTATATTGTTGCCTTGTCTGATATCACCTAGAGGAAACATGGAAATGTGTTATTATTACTGCACATTTAGCTACACAGGAAATTCTCTGGAATACTTAAATGACGGGGTGCATGCACCTGAAATGAGTAGGTGGCTAAGGAATGCCATTTTCTAAAGCTCTTTGAAATCATTTATTAGCCATGTAGAAGGAGGTTAGTACTCTATGTTCCTGGAAGAGATTGAAAAGAAAGAATAAAATCAGGACAAAAGGAAAATTGTTGAAGTTAGCTTTAAAATTAATTTATTTGGAAGATAGGATTGTTTTTCTTAGTTGCTTAGTGTATTTCTTGTATGAAATTGTGTCTGTTATTTTTTTTATTTTGTATTTTGCTGTCCGGCTTTTATTATCCACTTTCACAAGTATTGTTCTTTAAAAGTATGGCAGCATGAAGTCTTTGTATTTGTTTTTAAAGCAGCTGAGCAAGTGAACAAAGCAGCTTTTATTTTCTTGAAAATAGGCCATTGAAAGCTGTGAAGTCTTTCCTACACTTACAGAAAATGTCAGATTTATGCTAGCCTCTCTGCTTTGTGATTAATTGGTATAACATAGATCTTGGTTTGGAAATGCTCTAATAAAGGGAGAAATTAAGATCACATGCAAGCAAAGATGGACTAAAGGGTCACTTAAATACATATTGGGCCTAGCCAGTGAAATTGTCTGTTTTTTAATCTGCATTTCTTTGTTGTTCTACAAACAAAAAAATCCTGCCTGACCAAGTTAGGTTTTACTGACCTGAAGCTCGTAAAAAAAGATATATACTGATTACACTTCTGTATATATCTTTTGCAACTGATCGTGCAGTTTGTGTCTACTTTAAAAATGGTATTTCCAGGCTGGGCACAGTGGTTCACACCTATAATCCCAGCACTTTGGGAGGCCAAGGCACCTGAGGTCAGGAGTTCGAGAACAGCCTGGCCAACATGGCAAAACCCTGTCTCTACTAAAAATACAAAAATATTAGCAAGGCATGGTGGTGGGTTACTTTAATATAGCTGAGGCAGGAGAATTGCTTGAACCTAGGAGGCAGAAGTTGCAGTGAGCTTGGGCAGCAGAGCGAGACTCCATCTCAAAAAAAAAAAAAGTTGCGTGAAATTTTATATGCTTTATGCTTTTAAATTTTTAGTTTATTTTAAAAGGATGAAAATGGAAATTCATATCAGGGAAAAATCGTTATAAAAATGAACATTTTAGACCATCCTGGTCAACATGGTGAAACCCCGTCTCTACTAAAAATACAAAAAATTAGGTGGGCATGGTAGCGCGTGCCTGTAATCCCAGCTACTCAGGAGGCTGAGGCAGGAGAATTGCCTGAACCCAGGAGGCAGAGGTTGCGGTGAGCCAAGATCGCGCCATTGCACTCCAGCCTGGGTAACAAGAGTGAAACCCCGTCTCAAAAAAAAAAAAGAACATTTTTCATTTGGATAAAACACTAAATTTTTTTTTTTTTTTTTTTTTTTTTGACACAGGGTCTTGCTTTGTTGTCCAGGCTGGAGTGCAGTGGTGCAGTAGTATGATCTCAGGTTACTGCAGCCTCAACCTCCTGGGCTCAAGCAGTCGTCCCACCTCAGCCTCCGAAGTAGCTGGGACCACAGGCATGTACCACCACACCCAGCTAATTTTTGTATTTTTTGTAGAAACAGGGTTTCAAGATGTTGCCCAGGCTGGTCTTGACCTCATAAGCTCAGACAGTCCAGCTACCTTGGCCTCCCAAAGTGGTGGGATTGTAGGCATGAGCCACGGCACCCGTCCAGAAATAAAGATCTTAAATTGCCAAATTCATATTGGGAATTAAACTTAAGTGTACTATCTGATGCCCCGGACCCCATCCTTTACCAGTAACACCTGATTTTTACCCTTAGACTAATGATGGAATAATATTCCAACAGTTATTAAAATAAATACCTTTATCTGTGTCTTTATAATATGTGGGTTTTCCTCCAGTTTGCATATTCATGATTATATGAGGCTAAGATTATTCAGAATTACACTACTCTTTGCCAAGAAGATCTGGTGGTAGAGTAATAAATCAACACCCCCACACAGTGTTTCATATGTGTGCTCAGTTTTAGAGCACAAATTGTGCTTCTGTCTTGTTTCTTCCTGACCCAAACTATGTAGTTCAGCCATATGTTAAGCTACATCTCAGCTGGGGCCATGAGCCAAGGGATTCTTTGGTTTAGTTTTTCATTTAAAAAGATCTCTAGCCGGGCGCAGTGGCTCACAGCTGTAATCCCAGCACTTGGGAGTCTGAAGCGGGCAAATCACCTGAGGTTGGGAGCTCGAGACCAGCCCGACCAACATGGAAAAACCCCATCTGTAATAAAAATACAAAATTAACTGGGCATGGTGGCAAGTGCCTGTAATCCCAGCTACTCGGGAGGCAGAGGCAGGAGAATTGCTTGAACCCAAGAGGCGGAGGTTTTGAGGGTGAGCTGAGATCGCATCATTGCACTCCAGCCTGGGCAAGAAGAATGAAACTCTGTCTCCAGAAAAAAAAAAAGATTTCTAAAAAGACATGATGTATAAAAATGGTATTTTTACCTAGAAATTTGAGGTTGATTTTCAGCCTGAATAATTAATGGCCCTTTGACTTTAGGATTCTTTTTGTTTGTTTTTTTGAGATGGAGCCTCACTTTGTCACCCAGGCTGGATTGCAGTGGCACAATATCAGCTCCTTGCAACCTCCACCTCCCTGGTTCAAGCAATTCTCCTGCCTCAGCCTCCCAAGTAGCTGGATTACAGGCATGTGCCACCACACCTGGCTAATTTTTGTATTTTTATACAGATGGAGTCTCACTATTTTGGCCAGGCTGGTCTCGAATGCCTGACCTCAAGTGATCCACGCACCTCAGCCTCCCAGTGTGCTAGAATTACAGACATGAGCCACTGTGCCCAGCTGACTTAAGGATTCTTAATAAGCATGTAAATGCTTCTTAAAAGCTTATTACTTTTTAATAATTTCCTTGGGATAGATGTACTGGGTATCTTTTTTGGACATATTGTTGAAATGAGATGATTTGGATACTAATTTTTTGGCAGGCTAGCTGATTTTTGTTGTTCAAAAAGTGATTTCCTAATAAAGGCAGGTTAAAATACACCTTGCTTCTCTTTTTTTGTGAATTTTTGCATTAAAGATAGTTTATCAACCCTAAACGTTTATAATCCCACTCAACACAGCCATTCTTTATTTTTTCTAAGACTAAGGCTTGCCCTGTTGCTGAGGCTAGAGTGCAGTGACACAATCTTGGCTCACTGCAACCTCCGACTCCCTGGTTCAAGCGATTCTTCTGCATTAGCCTCCCGAGTAGCTGGGATTACAGTTGCACACCACTACACTTGGGTAATTTTTGTTTTTGTTTCTTTAGTAGAGACAGGGTTTCACCATGTTGGCCAGGCTGGTCTCAAACGCCCGATCTCGTGATCTGCCCACCTCGGCCTCCCAAAGTGCTGAGATTACAGGCATGAGCCACCACACCTGGCTCCACACAGCTTTTTTTTTTTTTTTGAGATGGAGTTTTGCTCTTGTTACCCAGACTGGAGTGCAATGACATGACTCGGCTCACCGCAACCTCCGCCTCCTGGGTTCAAGCAATTCTCCTGCCTCAGCCTCCCAAGTAGCTGGGACTACAGGCACACACCACCATGCCCAGCTAATTCTTGTATTTTTAGTAGAGACGGGGTTTCACCTTGTTGACCAGGATGCTCTCAATCTCTTGACCTCATGATCCACCCACCTCAGCCTCCCAAAGTGCTGGGATTATAGGCGTGAGCCACCGCGCCCGGCTGCACACAGCTATGTTTATATTACATATTACTTAGCAGTTATTTTGTTTATGTGTAAAGTTACGATTATGGAATATAGGACATTTTGGATTCTGCTGTTTTTGGTCTCTGTTTTTCTTTTGAATTGTGTCTGAGAAGAGGGGCTATTTCAAAATTAAGAGAGTAACAAATCATAGCCAAAATGTCCTTTTTGAATTGTCTTTGAAAGCAAATCATTATGTTTTGTGTAAATAAATAACCCTTATAACTCTGAGAATCTTATTTTCCTTTACTTTAGAATATGTATTTTGTGTATTATATCAGGTTTTTTTTTTCCATTTAAGGGGAGCATATTATATCCGTTTTATTAAATTGTGGTTTTATATATATATATAACATAAAATTTACCACTTTAGCCAGGTGCGGTGGCTCATGCCTATAATCCAAGCACTTTGGGAGGCTGAGACGGGCGGATCACAAGGTCAGGAGATCGAGACCATCCTGGCCAACATGGTGAAACCCTGTCTCTACTAAAAGTACAAAAAAATTGGCTGGGTATGGTGACGCACACCTGTAGTCCCAGCTACTTGGGAGGTTGAGGCAGGAGACTTGCTTGAACTCACGAGGCAGAGATTGCAGTGAGCCGAGACTGCGCCACTGCACTACAGCCTGGGCAACAATGTAAGATGCTGTGTCAAAAAAAATGTACCACGTCAACAATTTTTTCGTATAGTTCATTGGCATTAAGTACATTAATATTATGCAACCATCATCATCCATTTTCAGAACTTTTTTCATCTTCCCATACTGAAACTGTGTACCCATTAAATGCTAACTCTCATTCTTTTTTACCCCTAGCCCCTGACAATCACCATTCTACCTTCTGTCTCTGAATTTGACTCGTCTACCTACCCCATATAATTGGAATCATACAATATTTGTTCTGGTGTGACTGACTTATTTCACTTAGTATAATGTCTTCAAGGCTCATTATGTTGTAGCATGTGTCAGAATTTTTTTCCTTTTTAAATCTGAATAATATTCTATTGTATATACATACCACGTTTTGTTAATTCATCTGTGGATGCATACTTGGGTTGCTTCTACATTCTGGCTGTTGTGAATAAGTTACAGTGTATCAGTTTTATTTATTTATTTTTTTTTTGTTCTTTGTTTGTTTGTTTGTTTTGCTTATAAGTGTATCAGTTTTAAAGTAAATTTTTTGTTTGTTTGTTTGTTGAGACAGAGTTTTGCTCTTATTGCATGGTCTGTAGTCCAGTGGCGTAATCTCAGCTCACTGAAACTCCTGCCTCCCAGGTTGAAGTTATTCTTTTGCCTCAACCTCCCAAGTAGCTGGGATTACAGGCATATGCTACCACACCCAGCTAATTTTGTATTTTTAGTAGAGATGGGGTTTCTCCATGTTAGTCAGTCTGGTCTCGAACTCCTGACCTCAGGTGATTTGCCTACCTCAGCCTCCCAAAGTTCTGGGATTACAGGCTGAACCACTATGCCCAGCCTAAAGTAATTCTTAAAAGCAGTTTTGTTGTTGTTGTTGTTGTTTGTTTGTTTGAGATGGAGTTTCACTCTTGTTGCTCAGGCTGGAGTACAGTGGCCTGATCTCAGCTTGCTGCAACCTCAGCCTCCTGGGTTCAAGCAATTCTCCTGCCTCAGCCTCCTAAGTAAGCGAGATTACAAATATGTGGCACCACACCCAGCTAATTTTGTATTTTCAGTAGAAATGGGGTTTATCCAAGTTGGTCAGGTTGATCTCGAACTCCCAACCTCAGGTGATCCTCCCGCCTTAGCCTCCCAAAGTGCTGGGATTACAGACATGAGCCAAAAAGCAGTTTTAAAGGTTTTTATTTTGTTGCAGTTACAGTACTTGAATATAGTTAATAAGAGCTTAGAAATTTCTCAGCTACCTTCAGCTTTCAGTTTTATATTATTTTGTATAAGACATAATAAAATCCCAGATACTGTTCTATCATGTCTTATTTTTGGGACATAATCATTTTATGTTATTATTATTATTTTTGTAGAGATGGGGTCTTACTGTGTTGCTCAGGATGGCTTCAAACTCCTCATCTCAAGTGATCCTCACGCCTTGGCCTCCAAAGAGCTAGGATTACAGACATGAGCCATATCATTTTAAAACAATGTCTTCCTATCTTATTTTTATTGGTATAATATGAATAAGTGTTTCTCATTTGTAGTATAAGAAATTATCACAGTTCTTCAGCAATAACAAAAAAATACATGATTTACTAGAGACAGTTTGGGAAATACAAGCAAGCAGCCTTCACCTTGTGATAACAACTGTTAACTATTTGATTGTAGTCTTCTATCAGTTTTTTAGATGTCTGTATACATACTTATAAGATTATTCAGTATAACTTATTTAGTATATTATTAATACTTTCCTATCTCATTGAATATTTTTTTCCACCTTTAGTTTAGTTTTGTTGTTGTTGTTGTTGTTGTTTAGTTTTGTTTTTCTGAGACAGAATCTTGCTCTGTTGCCCAGGCTGGAGTGCAGTGGCACAATCTCGGCTCACTCCAACCTCTGTCTCCTGAGTTCAAGCAATTCTCCTGCCTCAGCCTCCCAAGTAGCTTGGACTACAGGTGCGCACCACCACCCCCAGCTAATTTTTGTATTTTTAGTAGAGACGGGGTTTCACCATATTGGCCAGCCTGGTCTCAAACCCCTGACCTCATGATCTGCCCACCTTGGCCTCCCAAAGTGCTGGGATTACAGGTGTGAGCCACCATGCCTGGCCTTCCACCTTTAGTTTTTAGCATAACTAATATCTCATTTATAAGATAGTTTATTTAAATCAGTCATTGAACTTTTAGATTGCTTTAAAATTTCACTCATGTAAACAACTCTGTTAAATACATACAGGTATTTAAGGGTGTATTTTAATATTTCTCTCTATTTTTTGTCCTTACAGAAAAAAAAAATAGATTTATTAATATAATAAACCTATACATTTAAATTATGAGTTTGGTCATTTGAATTTTTAATTAATTAAGTTCATGTGTTTGTATGTATTATTTTTCTTTGAGCAGGTTGGCAACATTGTACAAGTCACCCAGCCAGAAGGAATCCACAGTACTGTTTCAAATCACAGTCAGTATTATTTGATGAGAGTGGGATTTTTATATTGGTGGGCAGTAATTATCTAAAGAGAGAATTTACAACTTGCTTCTGTTAACTTCTGTAGGCAGCAAGCATATTTGAGGACAGCTTTTGATGCTTAGAACATTGTCCCCAAAATAGTAATATACAGAATATTGTAGTCACAAATGGACTGAAATTTATTCTTAAGAACAGAGGAAATACTTATTTTCGGGTAGCATGTTCCATGCCATATGTAATGTCAGGATATTAAAAATCTTTAAAGGGAAAGTTGTTGAAGATTTCCAGAAAAGAAAAACTACTAATATTACTTATTTTGGTCTTGTATGTATTATAGAGCTATTGTAGCCACCAAATATAGCCCACTTTAAGGTGTTAATTTTTCTGTGAATTTAAATCATAGAACACATATTTTTTGGATAAAATATGTATATTTATCAATAATGTTGAGAACCATGTATATTTTTGGCATCTCATTTTCTTTTTTTTTTTTTTTGAGATGGAGCCTCACTGTATTGCCCAGGTTCCAACCAGGTTCCGCGTGGAGTGGCACGATCTTGGCTTACTGCAAACTCTGGCCCACTGGTTCAAGCAATTCTTCTGCCTCAGCCTCCCTAGTAGCTGGGATTACAGGTGTGTGCTAACACGCCTGGCTAAGTTTTGTATTTTTAGTAGAGACAGGGTTTTGCCATGTTGGCCAGGCTGGTCTCAAACTCCTGACCTCAAGTGATTCGCCCGACTCAGCCTCCCAAAGTGCTGGGATTACAGGCATGAGCCACTGCTTGCGGCTTTATCTCATTTTTATAAGGACAAAAACAGAAATAGAGATTCTGAAACTGAATTATCCACCTGGACTTTGCACTGTCCAGGTGCATTTGAAATATCCTAGTTGGAAAACTTCAGAGTATTTAATGATGAAAATAAATCTGTAAAGTATCGAAGACTTAGGTTATTTCCTTTCAGTTCTTCTAACAAAGCCATTTTAAAGTTTGTTAGGACTGTCCTTTAGAGAACATTTTTATTTATTTATTAATTTATTATTGAGATGGAGTTTCGCTCTTGTTACCCAGGCTGGAGTGCAATGGCGCGATCTTGGCTCACCGCAACCTCTGCCTCCTGGGTTCAGGCAATTCTCCTGCCTCAGCCTCCTGAGTCCTGGTATTACAGGCACGCACCACCATGCCCGGCTAATTTTTTGTATTTTTAGTAGAGACGGGGTTTCACCATGTTGACTAGGATGGTCTTGATCTCTTGACCTCCTGATCCACCCGCCTCGGCCTCCCAAAGTGCTGGGATTACAGGCGTGAGCCATCGCGCCCAGCTGAGAACATTTTTATAATGAAATGTTATTTCTGTGTGTGTGTGTATGCATGCATATAAATAAGTATATATAAAATATTCTCGTATAGCCCAGGCTTAGACAAATACCCATGAGGTTTATCCTCTTCACAGTGGGTGATAAATATCTATCTCAAGAACTAAGTAGCTTTCTTTTCTTTTCTTTTTTTGAGACAAAGTGTCGCTCTGTCACCCAGGCTAGAGTGCAGTGGCATGATCTTGGCTCATTGCAACCTCTGCCTCCCGAGTTCAAGCAATTCTCCTATCTCAGCCTCCTGAGTAGCTGGGACTACAGGCATGCGCCAACATGCCCGGCTAATTTTTGTATTTTTAGTAGAAATGGGGTTTCACCATGTTGGCTAGGGTGGTCTCAAACTCCTGACCTCGTCATCTGCCTGCCTCGGCCTCCCCAAGTTCTGGAGCTACAGGCGTGAGCCACCGCACCTGGCCCTAGAGCAAAGTAGCTTTCTTACCAATTACTTAAAAATATTTTGAAGATAGGTCTTTAAATGTTCTTAAAGCATATTTTTATATTTTTATTTTTTATCTTGCAGCCTCAGGGATTTAGAGATACTGTTATTACTTCTGCATGTTCATTGCAGACAGAAGATTCCTTGAATACCCGGAAACGGTCACGAGATGCAGAGGAAGAATTTTAACCCAGAAACAAATTTCCAAGTATATAAATTTACTGATGTTGTGAAATCAATGTGTACAAGTAGACTTGTTACTGTAAGATATAAATAAACACTATGGCATGAATGAATCCAGATTATATGAAGTGAATGGGAAAAATACCTAAAGAATATGATTTTCTGAAAGTTTTTGTAAAGCAGTATTCTACAGTTATATTTTACCCTGTTTCCATTTTCAGTAACATTCAATAGAGATTATTATATTTCACAAATGTGGAAAGCTGATCTCATGTGGCCACTCTGAATTTACCATTTAAACTGTTTTAACCCCTTTCTTTGCCAGTTCCCTAGAAAATCTTAGGAAGAAAAGATTTTTTCATATTCTTATTGTGTGTGTGTGTGTGTGTGTGTGTGTGTGTGTGTTTTGTTTTGGTTTTTTCTTGAGAGATGGAGCCTTGCTGTGTTGCCCAGGCTGGAACACAATGGCGAGATCTCGATTCACTGCAACCTCCACCTCCCAGGTTCAAGCAATTCTCCCGCCTCCACCTCCTGAGTTGTTGGGATTACAGACACCTGCCATCATGGCTGGCTACTTTTGTATTTTTGTAGATACAGGGTTTCACCATGTTGGCCAGGCTGGTCTTGAACTCCTGACCTCAGGTGATCTGCCCACCTCAGCCTCCCAAAGTGTTGGGATTACAGGTGTGAGCCACCGTGACCAACTGTTCTTTTTAAATATAAGTTTGATAATTCCTTAAAATGATCTGCTTTTATTTATTATTATTATTATTTTTTTTTTTTTGAGACGGAGTTTTGCTCTTGTTACCCAGGCTGGAGTGCAATGGCGCGATCTCGGCTCACCACAACCTCCGCCTCCTGGGTTCAGGCAATTCTCCTGCCTCAGCCTCCTGAGTAGCTGGGATTACAGGAACGCGCCACAATGCCCAGCTAATTTTTTGTATTTTTAGTAGAGACGGGGTTTCACCATGTTGACCAGGATGGTCTCGATCTCTTGACCCTGTGATCCACCCAACTCGGCCTCCCAAAGTGCTGGGATTACAGGCGTGAGCCACCACGCCCCGCCTGATCTGCTTTTATAATTATAAAAGAGAAGCCTGCACCATGAGTCAGCGTATTATTATTTTCAGTTTTATGGGTAAGATACAAATTTTAGGGTGTCCAAACTGATTTTAGTGACCTCAATCCTAAAATCTAAGCCATTTGTTTAGCTTTTTTATGACATTTTATGATATTAAAGGGAGGACTTGGAGCTGTTATCTAGAGATTGTTTGGAACATATATCTTCCAGAATAATCAGGTTGATAGGCTCACAATCATTTATTTCTACATTTTTGTTTTTTTGTTTTGAGACAAGGTCTCACTCTGTCACCCAGGCTGGAGTGTGGTGGCATGATCACAGCAGATCACTGTAGCCTTGACCTTCTGGGCTCAAGCAGTCCTCCCACTTCAGCCTCCTGAGTAGCTGGGACTATAAGTAGGCACCACCATGCCTGGCTAATTTTTAAATTTTTTTTGTAGAGACAAGGTCTCATGAGCTATGTTGCCCAGGCTGGTCTCAACCTCTTGGGCTTAAGCGATTCTCTTGCCTTGGCCTCCCAAAGTGCTGGGATTATAGATGTAAGCCCCACACCTGGCCTTACTTCTGTATTTTGAAACAGAAGATTGGTATGATCCAATCTAGAATTATAGTTGTTATATTGACATTTTTCTTTGAATACTCTTAAGTAAAGATTTTTATTTGTGATGGTTTCAAAATCACCTAAAAATATTTTGGCACCCCCTCCTGGCTAACACAGTGAAACCCTGTCACTACTAAAAATATAAAAACAGGCCGAGCATGGTGGCATGTACCTGTAGTCCCAGCTACTCCGGAGGCTGAAGCAAGAGAATCGCTTGAACCTGGGAGGTGGAGGTTGCAGTGAGCTGAGATCGTGCCACTGCACGTCAGCCTGGGCAACAGAGTCAGACTCCCAAAAAAAAAAAAAAAAAAAGCTATATATATATATGTATAGTTTTTGGCACCTTTTCAAGTCACAAAATTTACTTTGCTTCCCTGTAGGGGAAAAAAATTTATTTTTTCTTTTGAGACAGTCTTGCTCTGTCACCCAGGGCGCAGCGGCACAGTCACGGCTCACCACAATCTCTACCTCCAGGGTTCAAGCGATTCTTGTGCCTCAGCCTCTTGAGTAGCTGAGATTACAGGTATGCACCACCATGCCCAGCTAATATTTTGTATCTTTAGCAGAGAGAGGTTTCTCTATGTTGGCTAGGGTGGTCTCAAACTCCTGGGGCTCAAGGAACCCACCCACCTCAGCCTCCCAAAGTGCTGGGATTACAGGTGTGAACCTGAACACCCAGCCATATTTATATATTTATTTTTAAACTTTTAGGTTCAGAGGTACATGTGAAGGTTTGTTATATAGATAAACTCATATTACAGGGGTTTGTTATACAGACTGTTTCATCGCCCAGAAATTAAACTCAGTACCCAGTAGTTACCTTTTCTGCTTCTCTCCTTCCTCCCACCTTACACCCTCAAGTAGACCCAGTGTGTGTCTGTTGGTTCGTTTTTCTTTTTAATGGAGCCTTGCTCTGTTGCCCAAGTTGGAGTACAATGGCGGGATCTTGGCTCACTGCAACCTCTGCCTCCCGGGTTCAAGTGATTCTCTTGCCTCAGCCTCCCGAGTAGCTGGGCTTACAGGTATTCGCCATCATGCCCAGGTAGTTTTTTCTATTTTTAGTAGAGGGGTTTTACCATGTTGACCTGGCCGGTCTTTAACTCCTGACCTTGTGATCTGCCTGCCTTGGCCTCCCAAAGTGCTGGGATTACAGACATGATCCACCATGCCTTGCCTGTTTTTTAATTTGTGTTCATAAATTCTCATCATTTAGCTACCACTTATGAGTGAGAACATGCAGTATTTGGTTTTCTATTCTTGCGTTAGTTTGCTAAGAATAACAGCCTCTAGTGCCATCCATGTTCCCGCAAAATACATGATCTCGTTCTTTTTTGTGGTTGCAAAATTATTTAAATAATTGAATATTAAATACTGCGAGGCCGGGCGCGGTGGCTCAAGCCTGTAATCCCAGCACTTTGGGAGGCTGAGGCAGGAGGATCACAACGTCAAGAGATCGAGATCATCCTGGTCAACATGGCGAAACCCCGTCTCTACTAAAAATACAAAAAATTAGCTGGGCATGGTGGCGCACGCCTGTAGCCCCAGCTACGTGGAGGCTGAGGCAGCAGAATTGCCTGAACCCAGGAGGCAGAGGTTGCGGTGAGGCGAGATCACGCCATTGCACCTGGGTAACAAGAGCAAAACTCCGTCTCAAAAATAAATAAATAAATAAATACTGCCACACCTGTATTTTCCAAGTGTTAGTGATAGTTGATATTTCCTATCACAGACTAAACAGTAAATTTATAAAATTACTTCAGTGTAATTATTCTTTTCTGAAATGGATTATATAGAATAGCCATCATTTACCAGGACTTGGGAGTGAAAGCAGGCACTGCTAACAATTATGCCAGTACAGAAGATAGGAACCAAGACTAACTTCAAATTACTTCTCTAACATAGAATGACTGGTTGTGACTATCTTTTATGGGCCTCAAAGCATATAATTTTATTATAATTGATGCCATCATTTTAACAAATGCCCATTATTTTATATTCTGCCTGCTCAAATCATAAAATCAAGAGTATGAAGCATTAAGTAAGTGATAAATATCAGTGTTACCAAGTATCAGATAAGATAGGTAAGATAAGGTAGGATCTCTTTTTTTTTGAGACAGGGTCTTACTCTGTTACCCAGACTACAGTACAGTGGAACAATCACTGCTCACTACAGCCTTGACCTCCCAGGCTCAAGTGATGATCTTTCCACTTCAGCCTCCTTCGTAGCTGGAAGTACAGGCATGCACACCACGCCTAGCTAATTTATTTTTATTTTGTAGAGACAGGATCTCACTATATTGTCTGGACTGCTCCCAAACTCTTGGGCTCAAGTAATACTCCTGCCTCAACCTCCCAGAGTGCTGAACCATTGTGCCTGGCCTCTAGAATCTCCTTTTATAAAGTATCATAACACTGTACTTTATTTATTTCAAGACAGAGTCTAGCTGTCTTGCCCAGCTGGAGTGCAGTGGTGCAGTCTCAGCTCACTGTAACCTCTGCCTCCCAGGTTCATGCAGTTCTCATCCCACAGGCTCCTGTGTAGCTGGGACTACAGCCATGCATGACCATGCCCAGCTAATTTTTTTTTTTTTTTTTTTTTTGAGATAGAGTCTCGCTCTTTTTGCCCAGGCTGGAGCGCAGTGGCACAATCTCGGCTCGCTGTAATTTCTGCCTCCCAGATTCAAGTGATTCTCCTGCCTCAGCCTCCCAAGTAGCTGGGATTACAGGTACCCACCACCACACCCAGCTAATTTTGTATTTTTAGTAGAGATGGGGTTTCACCATGTTTGCCAGGCTGATCTCGAACTCCTGACCTCAAGTGACCCACCCCCCACTTGACCTCGGAAAGTCCCAGGATTATAGGCGTGAGCCACCATGCCCGGCTCTATGACAACTTTGAATAGTTGTGTATAATTTTAAAATTTCTTTTTGGAGTTTCAGTTGTTACTTGACTTTTAGTGTTAAAAACAATGCTTTAAATAAACATGTAAGTTCCTTTTTTTCTGGTGCCCCTTGGATTCAGCATAAATTACATTTTAAAGAAATAAAAAAATTTTGTTTTTTGCTCTTTCTTCTTAGGAAGACCTTACCTGAAATAATTGTTTTTTATTAATTTTTTAATTGCTGCTATAATAAATTTCCACATATTTAATAGCTGAAAAGAACACAAATTGATTATCTTACAGTTCTGGAGTCTGAAATCAGTTTCAGTGGTCTGAAATCAACTTGTCAGCAGGCCTGCATTTTCTCTAGAGGATGTAAGGGAAAATTTGACTCCTTGCCTTTCTAGCTTCTAGAAACTGCCTGCATTCCTTTGGCTCATAGACCCATCTTCAGACTCAGAAGAATAGACTCTTCCAATCCCTCTCTGCTTTGATTGTCACATTGCCTTTTTCTCACCATTACTCCTCCTCTCTCACTCTTACAAGGACACTTACGATTACATTTAGAGCCCACCCAAGATATTCCAGGATAATCTTCCCATCTGAAGATCCTTAATTCAATCATGTCTGCAAAGTCCCTTTTGACATGTAAGATAACATTAATAAAGTCTGGGGATTAAGTTATAAACATCTTAAAGTAATCATTATTCAGCCCCTCAATTCATATGGCAACATAATTCAAGAAATAATGATCTTTGGGTGAATTATATAAACATTAAAGTTTGAAAATCGTCCTCTGTGGGTACTCACAAGTGTCAGCTGGTAGCTGCTTAAAAAAAAAAGTTTGAAAAGCACTGTGACAAACTTGTTACCATTTTAAAATTGCAATCATGTCTCATCTGAAACCTCTAAAAAAGCTGCATTCATAGATGGTCATTTCCACTTAGGAAACTGAAGGGCAATTTCTTAGCTTTTTTTTTTTATTATTATTTCTGTCACTTTATTTTTTAAAAAGTTAATTTTAAAAAAATGTAGAAGGTTTTTTGTTTTTTGGGTTTTTTTTTTTTTGAGAAAAGGTCTAGCACTGTTACCCATGCTGGAATGCAGTGCTGCAATCTTAGCTCATTGCAACCTCTGCCTCCCAGACTCAAGCCATCCTCCCACCTCAGCGCCCCAAGTAGCTGGGAATACAGACATACACCACCACGCCTGGCTAATTTTTATGTTTTTTGTAGAGGCGGAGCCTCACTTCGTAGCTCAGGCTGGTCTCAAACTCCTGAGTTCAAGTGATCTGCCCGAGTCAGCCTCCCAAAGTGCTGGGATTACAGGTATGAGCCCCTGCACCAGGCCAGTTTCTTAGCTTTTTGAAAGCTTTATTTTTCAAAGATTTTTATTTCTTATTAATTTATGAAATACATGTAAATATAAAGATTTCCCCCTAGCGTTTTCTTTTTCTTCTTCTTTTTTTTTTTTTTTGAGATGGAGTCTCTCGCTCTGTCACCTGGTCTGGAGTGCAATGGCACCATCTTGGCTCACTGCAACCTCCACCTCCCGGGTTCACGGGATTCTCCTGCCTCAGCCTCCTGAGTAGATGGACTACAGGCACATACCATTACACCTGGCTAATTTTTATATTTTTCATAGAGCTGGGGTTTCACCATGTTGGCCAGGCTGGTCTCAAACTCCTGGCCTCACATGATCCACCCACCTTGGTCTCCCAAAATGCTGGGGTTACAGGCATGAGCCACCATGCCCAGCTCCCTTAGCATTTTCTGTTACTTGGTTTTAACTCAAGCTGTAATAGTACACCTATGTCCCACAGTTTATATAGGCTTGCCGCCTAATGCTACATCAGTAAATTGGTTAAAGTCTCACCTTCTGGCAAACCACTGATGGCATCCAGGTTTCATCTTGTAGTGAGTATGGCAAATATAAAATATGTATATTGCCTTTTACTTTTTTGTGCCATTGCTATGATCACCCTTTCTGGTAATCCATTTACACATAAGTATATTGATACACACACTGAAAAAACTTATTTTCAAAGTTTTTTGTGTCAACTGTGTTTTACCATAACTTGGCCACAGTTCGTATAACACAGACTATTCATAGAGTCTACTTTAAAAATTATTCATTCTGAGAACAAATAAATACTATCAATTTGAAATTTGCTCTGCTTTGAGAAACCTATTCTGATGCCTGTGAAAAATCACTCTAATCCCAAATAAGTTATTAAAGATATAAAATAGGCCGGGCGCAGTGGCTCACACCTGTAATCCCAGTACTTTGGGAGGCCAAGGTGGGCGGATCACGAGGTTAAGAGATCGAGATCATGTTGAAACCCCGTCTCTACTAAAAAATACAAAAAAATTAGCTGGGCGTGGTGGCGCACACCTGTAGTCCCAGCTACTCCGGAGGCTGAGGCAGAAGAATTGCTTGAACCTGGCAGGCAGATCGTCGGCAGTGAGGAGTTCAAGATCAGCCTGACCAACATGGCAAAACCCTGTCTCTACTAAAAATACAAAAATTAGCCAGGCATGGTGGTGCATGCCTGTAATCCCATCTACTCAGGAGGCTGGGGCAGGAGAATTGCTTGAACCCAGGAATCGGAGGTTGCAAGGAGGTGGAGGTTGCAGTGAGCTGAGATTGCGCCACTGCACTCCAGCCTCAGCTGGACTGAGCAAGACTATCTCAAAAAAAAAAAAAAGTAAAGTATGGAATTAAAAGCTCAGAAGTATTTTTTCTTAGAAAAAATAAATTGTATTTTTAGCTTCAGTTTTGGGGATATGCAACTTAAAACATTTATATGGTTCTTAATTATTTATGAAACACTTTGGCTGGGCACGGTTGCTTATGCTTGTAATCTTAGCACTTTGGGAGGCTGAGGTGAGCAGATCACCTGAAGTCAGGAGTTCAACACCAGCCTGATCAACATGGTGAAACACCATCTCTACTAAAAATACAAAAATTAGCTGGACGTGGTGGCACATGCCTGTAGTCCCAGCTACTCGAGAGGCTGAGGCAGGAGAATCGCTTGAACCTGGGAGGCAGAGGTTGTAGTGAGCTGAGAGCACGCCACTGCACTCCAGCCTCAGCAACCGAGGGAGACTCCATTTCAAAATAAATAAATAAACACTTCATTATTTCATTTGATCCTTCTAGCAGCTCTGTAAGGTGGATGTGATAGGCTAGCCTGCCTGCTTTTCATCTTTTCTTCCTTCCATCCATTCAATGTCTAGCACACATTTAACCGCTTGTTGAAATAATAAATATTTCAAATAAGATTTGGAATAAATTGTTTTTTTTCTTTCTTTTCTTTCTTTTTTTTTTTTTTTTGGTGATTCCGATGTGATATGAACAAATTCCGTTTTTCAAATGGTCAGATAATATTATGGTCATGCATAGGATGGTGTTTATGAGTATGTTTGATTGCGAATATAAAATTAATAGTTCCTTGGCTTTATCTTTACTTTTTTAATGTGGTAAAATAACTATACATAAAATTTGCCATTTTAACCATTTATAAATATACAATTAAATGGCAATAATTACATTCATGATATTGTAAAATTATCACCACTAATTTCTAAAACTTCATCACCCTAGACAAAAACTCTGTACCCATTAAACAGTAACTCCCCATTCTACACTCTCCCCAGCTCCTGGTAATCTTTAATCTACTTTCTGTGCCTCTGAATTTGCCTACTGTAAATATAAAGTGAAATTACAATATTTTTATTTATTTAAGACAGGGGGTTGCTATGTTACACAGGCCTTGAACTGCTGCTCTCAAGGCCTCCTCCCTCTTCAACCTCCCAAGTAGCTTGGTCTACAGTCCATGCTACCATGCCCAGCTAATAGTGTTCTCTTTGTGTCTCCGTTATTTCTCTTAGCATAATGCTGGTTTTCATTTTTTGGGGGCTGGGGAGCGATTTTTTTTAAGGCAGGATCTCACTTTGTCTTCCAGGCTGGAGTGCAATGGTGCAATCTTGGCTCACTGCAACCTCTGCCTCCTGGGCTCACGCGATTCTCCTGCCTCAGCTGCCAGCATAGCTGCGACTACAGGCACAGGTCACCATGCCCAGCTAACTTTTGTATTTTTTGTAGAGACAGGGTTTCCCATGTTGCCTAGGCTGGTCTTGAACTCCTAAATTCAGTTGATCTGCCTGCTTCAGACTCCCAAAGTGCTGCGATTACAGGCATGAGCCACTGCATCTGGACTTAGCATAATGTTTTTAAGGTTTATCCATATTGTAGCATATATAAGAACTTTCTTTTAATTGCTAAATAATATTCCATTGCATGTATATACCTCAGTAGTGTCCCTTTATCCAAGGAGGATATACTCTAAGACCCCCCAGTGGATACCTGAAACCAAAGATAGTACCACACTTCTATGTATATGATACATGAATTTTTATCTTCACAATTCCTTGGATAGAAGACTTGTTCCTTTTTTTTTTTGAGACAGAGTTTTGCTCTCTCACCCAGGTCAGAGTGCAATGGCAGACTCTCGGCTCACTGCAACCTCCGCCTCCCAGGTTCAAGCAATTCTCTTGCCTCAGCCTCCAGAGTAGCTGGGATTACAGGTGCGTGCCACCACACCCAGCTAATTTTTGTATTTTTAGTAGAGACGAGGTATCACCACGTGGGCCAGGTTGGTCTTGAACTCCTGACCTCAGGTAATCCACTTCCCTGGCCTCCCAAAGTGCTGGGATTACAGGCGTGAGCCACTGCTTTCGGCCAAAAGGCACGTTCTTACTATAGCTCTTAGCAATCTTGACGTAACATTTTTTTCTTATTAAATCTAGAATTTTTACCTTTTCACTAAAAAGAAGAAATTTATGGCTTTCTTTAGCATATCCTAATTGCCAGCATCATTACTCTTGCAATTTGGCGCCATTATTAAGTAAATAAGGGATACTTAAACAGAAATACTGCCATACTTATACCTGACAGTTGATCTGATAACCGAGCCAGCTATGAAGTGACTAACAGGGCGGGTAGCATATACAGAAGGATGATTCATGTCCCAGGCAGGACAGAGCATGATGGTACAAGGTTTCATCATTTTACTCAGAACATTGCATAATTTACAACTTAGGAATTATTTCTGGAATTCTTCATTGACTATATTTAGACACCAGTTGACCTCAGGTAATTGAAACTGTGCAAAGGTAAGAAGAGACTAGTAGTATACATTTTGTTTATCCATTTATCTGTTAATGTAGGTGTCCTCAACCTGCAGGCCACAGACTGGTGCTGTACAGCAGAGGTGAGTTCTTGGGGAGAGAGCAAAGCTTCATCAGTATTTACAGCCATTCTTCATTGCTCAAGCTCTGCCTCCTGTCATATTAGTGGTGGCATTAGATTCTCATAGCCCGAACACTATTGTGAATTGCGCGTGCACGGAATCTAGGTTGCATGTTCTTTATGATAATCTAATGCCTGATGATCTGTGACTGTCTCCCATCACCCCAAGATGTGACCATCTAGTTCCAGGAAAACAAGTTCAGGGCTCTCACTGATTGTTGTATGATTATTTCATTATACATTACAATGTGATAATAATAGAAATAAAGTGCAAAATAAATGTAATATGCTTGAATCATCCCAAAAGCATACCCCTGCCCCGGTCCATAGAAAAATTATCTTCCCTGATGCCAGTCCCTGGAGCCAAAAAGGTTGAGAACTGCTGTGTTTTGTTTTCTGTTTTTTTTTCTTTTTCTTTATTTTCTTTCTTTTTTTATAGAGATGGAGGTCTCACCATGTTGGCCAGGATGGTCTCGATCTCCTGACCTCGTGATCTGCCCGCCTTGGCCTCCCAAAGTGCCGAGATTACAGGCATGAGCCACCAGGCTGGAGTACATTAGTGTGATAATAGCTCATGGCAACCTTCAATTCATGGGCTCAAACCCTATACCATGCCCAGGCTGCCATGTTAATGGACATTTGGTGGACATTTTGATTGGTTTTGTTTTGGAGACAGAGTTTCACTGCTTTGCCCAGGTTGGAGTGCAGTGGTGTGATCTCAACTCACTGCAACCTCTGCCTCCTGGGTTCAAGTGATTCTCCTGCCTCAGCTTCCTGAGTACCTGGGATTGCAGGTGCCCGCCACCACACCTGGCTAATTTTTGTATTTTTAGTAGAGTCGGGGTTTCCCCATGTTGGGGGCTGGTCCCGAACTCCTGACCTCGCGATCCCCTCACCTCAGCTTCTCAAAGTGCTGGGGTTGCAGGTGTGAGCCACTGCTCCCGGTCTTGTTTGTTTTTTTGACTCAGCGTCTTGCTCTGCCACCCAGGCTGGGGCACAGTGGCACAATGATGGCTCACTGCAGCCTCCCACACTCAGGCAGTCCTCCTACCTCAGCCTCCCAAGTAGTTGAGACTACAGGCACATGCCATGATACCTGGCTAATTCTTGTATTCTTTGTATAGGTGGGGTTCCATCATGTTGCCAAGGTTGGGCTCAAGCAGTGCCCCTGCCTGGGCCTCCCATAGTGCTGGGATTACAGACTTGAGCCACCCGGCTGGAGTACATTAGTGTGATCATAGCTCATGGCAACCTTCAATTCATGGGCTCAAACCCTCCTCCCAGGTTAGCCTCCCAAATGCACATCACCTGGCTATTTTTTTTTTTTTTTTTTTTTTTTGAGACGGAGTCTCACTATGTTGCTCAGGCTGGAGTGCAGTGGCATGATCTCAGGTCATTGCAACCTCTGCTTCCCGGGTTCAAGCAATTCTCCTGCCTCAGTGTCCAGAGTAGCTGAGACTACAGGTGCCCACCACCGCACCTGGTTAATTTTTGTATTTTTAGTAGAGATAGGGTTTCATCAGTTGGGTCTCAAATTCCTGACTTCAGGTGATCTGCCTGCCTTGGCCTCTTAAAGTGCTGGAATTACTGGTGTGAGCCACCATGCCTGGCCTTTTTTTTTTTTCTTTCCAGACAGAATCTTACTCTGCCACCCAGGCTGGAGTGCAGTGGTGCAGTCTCAGCTCACTGCAACCTCCTCCTCCCAGGTTCAAGCAGTTCTCACGCCTCAGCCTCCCATGTAGCTGGATTATAGGTGTGCACCACCACGATCAGCTATTTTTTGTATTTTTATTAGAGACGGGGTTTCTCCATGTTGGCTAGGCTGATCTTGAATTCCTAACCTCAAGTGATTCCCCCCTACTTTGGCCTCCCAAAGTGCTGGGATTACAGTCATGAGCCACAGTGCCTGGTTCGTACATTAGCTATTCTTTTTTTTTTTTTGAGATGGAATTTCACTCTTTGTTGCCCAGGCTGGAGTGCAATGGCGTGATCTTGGCTCACTGCAGCCTCCATTTCCAGGTTCAAGCTATTCTCCTGCCTCAGCCTCCTAAGTAGCTGGGATTACAGGCATGTGCCACCACACCCAACTAATTTTGTATTTTAAGTAGAGAGGGTTTTGCCATGTTGGTCAGGCTGGTCCTGACCTCAGGCAATCTGTCCACCTCTGCCTCCCAAAGTGCTGGGTATTACAGGTGTGAGCCACTGTGCCCGGCTTGTGTATTAGCTATTCTTATTTTTCTCTCTACTGCATTTACTTATATTATTGATAACCTTCTTACTAAACTGTTTGTAATCAGTGATAAAATTACAGTATAATGTAGTAGAAAGTACATTGGACTAGAGTTGGAAGATGTGCATTTTAGTTGCAGCTGAGACATTATCAAGCCATGCCAGATTTGGCACCTTTATTTTCTCATGTCTTCACCTTATTTCTCAAACAAGATAGGACTAAATGATTGCTAAATTCATTGGTCTAAATTTTATGGGTTTTGCTTTTGTAGAGCAAATATTAAATATTTACTTTAAATGATCAATACTGATAACATGGAGTGACATTTATATACTTTTATTTTCAAAATCAATAATATTAGGGATCCCAATATAATATACTGCATTTCAATTTTGAGACTAATGTTGAAATGTCTATTGCTTTAAAAAATAAAACAACAACATTGAGTTGCAGAAGAGAGGCTGGCTGTTCATAATATGTATTTTTAGTTAACGTCAGTGCCTAAATTTACTGTTACTGTTAAAATTTACAGAACATTTTGCTCCCTCAAAACTGATTTTGGCATAAAATATGTTGACAAGATATCATGTATTTTTGACCACAGTATATTCCTTTCCTTGTTTTCAGTTTTTGTGTACCATTGATATCTGATGATGTCCTTTTATGTTTCAACTATCCATTTGACTCCCATTATGTGTAGTTAAGATATAACCTTTTACCTACCATTACTCTGAGAGTGATTTTATGCATAGTTTATTTTCTGATGATTTAAAAGTTGGGCTCACTTCAAAAGGGCTTGAGAAATTACAGAAGTTATATCCTACTTACTTTCAAAATAAAAAATTAACACAAGATAAAAGACAAAAGCCGGGGAGCCACTTAATGAGAATTTGTATCAGGAATTCTTACAAACCAAGGCAAAAATGAAAATAATTGGTTATATAATAGTCTTGGTCTAACGATAAGAAATATATCAGTTTTTCAAGAGAAAAGGTGTTTTCTGGCTGTTGTTTTTTATTTGTGTTTTAATTAAATTTTTTCCTAAGTAATATTTGTATAGGATTTAAATTATAAAAGCACAAGATTTAAAATTCAGTGAAAAGTATGTTTTCTTTTGTCTCCTGTTTCTGAGTCATTGTCCTTAGTTTCTTTTCAGGAGGTAAACATTACCAGTTTCTTATGACCTCTCAGAGCTATTCTATGTTTCTAAAATATAACTATATTTTTTTCTTCAATACTCAAATAATATACACATTGTTCTGCATCTAGCTTTTATATCAGTACATGTTGAATTTTCTCAAATAAAAACCTGCTGGTTAGGCAAGGTGGCTCATACCTGTATTCCCAACACTTTGGGAGGAGGTATAGGAAGCTCTCTTAAGCCTAGGAGTTGAAACTAGCCTGGGGTAGTTTGTTTTATAGTAACAGATAACTGAAACAGCTGCCTGAGAGCCTCTCTGGGTGGGTTACCAGATCTTCTCAAGTTGTGTCTTTAGGTGCCTTCTTAGATTTTCAGATCTTGTCCAGTGTCTTTAGCGTTTTCTGTTGATCTTCGTTTCTACTGACACCATTCTTTTCTCTACTCTCATTATCACCCATTGCCCAACTGATTCCAGCCTTCAATATCTCTTCTTCAATCCATCCTGCATTCATCTGAAAGAATGTCTGCATATTATATTTTCTAAAAACACAGTTTTGGTTGTATTTCTTTTTAAATTCAGTATTTTTGTCAATACTTAGAACACATAATTGTAATTCCATCTCCCACTATAGCCGAGATCTAATCTTGAATTTTGCCCATAGGCTTTATAACCTTAAAGAGTCATGGAATTGTGTATTTCCAGCTATACAAAATTTCAGATTTTTTTTTTTTTGAGACGGAGTCTTGCTCTGTTGCCCAGGCTGGAGTGCAGTGGCGTGATCAAAGCTCACTGCAACTACCGCCTCCTGGGTTCAAGAGATTATCCTGCCTCAGCCTCCCCAGTAGCTGGGATTACAGACATGCACCACTACACCCAGCTAATTTTTGTATTTAGTAGAGATGGGGTTTCACTATGTTGGCCAGGCTAGTCTTGATCACTCCTGATCTCATGATCCACTCGCCTTAGCCTCCAAAAGTACTGGGATTACAGGTGTGAGCCTCAGGCTCAGCTAATTCTAGCATTGTATATGACAATTAAAAAGGATATTTTATAAATTAATAATTTCATGTGTGAAGGACTCAAGTTCAGTTTGAATATATATTTTGATTTGCTGCCTTCGTACAAATAACTGCAATGTATTGTATTATTACTTAGGTATATGGAGGTTCATCAAATCTTAATCCTCAGCTTGCAGAATTATTGGAAACCATGTGTGTGCTATAATTGGTGCCAGATATGTCATTTATAGATCACTCTTTCATAAGGCAGCAAACTACTTCATATGCCCAAATCATTTTCTTTCTGGAAAAGATACATTGTGTCAGCATGGTTACCATGTGTGGTAATTGATAATGTCTGTGCCACATGGCTTACTTCTACCCTTGTCCGACACAGCTATTCTACCACCTATGATTACCATATGTTACAGCACTCTAGGTTAATGGAATCATTTTCATCTTCCCTTCTAGTCACAAATGTCATTGTGGCTCAATTCCATCAGCTTAAGTAATAATAAAATATTCAGTATTATCTAAGCAAAAAACATACCTTTGTAAAGTTCTCATATTTAGTTGATGGTTTCATTTTCATTTTTAAAAGCTACATTTTTTTTGATAAATGCTCCAGAGTGAGGAATGGGCATCTGCTAACTAAAATAGGACATGATCAGTATCACTGTGAATTCTTGCATGTATTTATTCTAAATAAAGATATAAAGGTAATTAAAAATTAGATAATAAAGCCAAGTTTTACCACCATAAAGCATTTTTTGTTTTGTTTTGTTTTGTAATGTGAAAACTAGTAGCAGAAGGTTTCAGTGGATTTTTAAAATAATGTCAATGTATTTTAGAAGAACCATTCATTATAGAACGAACATACCACATGTTAGCCATTTATAGCACCACCATCAAATTACCATCAACCCCTGCCCTCTTCTTCTTTTGTAAGTATATCATAATAAGTTAAATAATTTTGGCTACTCAAAGAACCATGCTAAATGAAAGATTGTTATTAATGGATAAAACAAGAAAAAAGGTTAGAATCTGTTTTGGGGATTTACTTCTTTGCTTTTTAAAACTAGTAAAATACAGTGCATGTGGGCCAGTTATTACATGATGTGAGTTTTAATTTTGACAGCTTTGAATTATTGCTGCAATATGCCATATTAGCAATGGAAAATGAATAAAAAATTATTATAGCTGTAGTATTTTTGGCAGTAAATGAGGATGATTTTTAAATTATATTATTAATCTGGGATGTAGAGCAAGAAGTTTCTGTTTGAAAACATTTCTGCTTTGCTCAGTTTTTTTAGTTGTCAGGTATTCTGTTGCTTCCTACTAGTCAATTTGACAACAGTCAAATTAATATTTAAAAAAAAACTATTGGCCAGGCATGGTGGCTCATACCTGTAATCCCAGCACTCTGGGAGGCCGAGGTGGGTAGATCACAAGGTCAGGAGTTCGAGACCAGCCTGGCCATATGGTGAAACCCCATCTCTACTAAAAATACAAAAATTAGCCAGGTATGGTTGCGCATGCCTCTAGTCCCAGCTACTTGCGAGACTGAGGTGGAAGAATCGCTTGAACCCAGGAGGTGGAAGTTGCAGTGGAGCTGAGATGATACCACTGCACTCCAACCTGGGCAACAGAGTGAGACTCTGTCTCAAAACAACAATAACAACAAAACTATTTATATCAAGCTTGTGCAATCTTTGGCCCATGGGCCACATGCAGCCCAGGGCAGCTTTGAATAAAGCCCAACAAATTCATAAACTTTCTTTAAACATTATGAGGTTTATGCAGGGACTTTTTTTTTTTCTTAAACTCATCAGCTATTGTTAGTGTATTTTATGGGTGGCCAAAACATTTCTTCTTCCAATGTGGCCTGGGGAAACCAAACGAGTGGACACCCCTGATTTACATATTAGTTATCCTTCCATTCCATTCTTAAAATATACATTTTAATATTTGCAACTTAATATTTATCATTAGGCCTAGCCTTAAACACGTACATAAGCATTAATTTTTAGGCCATGGGATGTGAGCTATATAGACTTTGTTATTATACTCTCTCCAAAATATAAAATATCAATATTTTAACATAAACTATGTTTTACTATTTGAGATACAATATTAGCTTCAAATCAATGATTTTTTATAACTAGCAAATCAAAATTGAGGGTTTTCTGAAAATAATGTTTCTATTTTTGCCTATAGATGAAACAGGCATACTTTAGAATAGAATAGACAGAATATTCCAGACTTGTGTAATCAAGCTAACTTTTTTTTTCTTGAGACAGGGTCTTGCTCTTTTGCCCCGGCTAAAGTGCAGTGGTGTGAACACGGCTCACTGCAGCCTTGATCTCCCAGGCTCAAGCGATCCTCCTACCTCAACCTCCCAAGTAGCTGGGACTACAAGGATGTGCCACTATGAACAACTAATTTTATTTTTTGTAGAGGCGAAGTCTCACTGTGTTGCCCAGGCTAGTCTCAAACTCCTGGACTCAAGCAATCCTCCCACCTTGGACTCCCAAAGTGCTGGGATTACAGGCATAAGCCACTGTGCCTGGCCTCAAGCTAATATTAACTGCAGATAAATTGAGAAGTTATAGACTGTTTTTTTAAAAAATCAGCTTTAATAGATTTCTTGGTTATAAGTATCAATTATTTATATATCCAATCTTTTATTAATCTTAAAAAATTAATAGACTTTTTAGAGTAGTTTCAGGCTTACAGAAAAGTAGAAAGGACCATTCCAATATATGCCCTCTCCCCTCACTTACATATTTTCTCCTATTAACATCTTGCATTATTGTGGTACACTAGTTACAATTAATAAGCCAATATTGATACACTATTATTAACTAAAGTTGATAGTTTACAGTAGGGTTCATTGACGAACACTCCATGGATTTTGATAAATATATAATGATATGTAGCTACCATTACAGTATCATACAGAATAGTTTTCACTGCCCTAAAAATCTCCTGTGCTCTACCTATTCATTCTTCCCTCCCTCCCCCAGAACCTCTGGAAACCTATTCTTAATCCCAGGAAATAGTTTACTGCTAACTTCAAGTAAACTCAGTGTTCCAGTAGCCCCTTTGGAGACCTAAACTTGCTTTAACTTTAACTTACTTAACTCATTTATAGTTCTTTCATATATACAATCAATTTTATAGTTCCTTAAAGTATTATTTGTTAATATATCAGTCAGAATGTAGTTAACAGAGAATGGGCTGGGTGCTGTGGCTCAAGCCTGTAATCTCACTTTGGGAGGCTGAGGCAGGCGGATCACAAGGTCAGGAGATTGTGACCATCCTGGCCAACATGGCAAAACCCTGTCTCTACTAAAGCACAAAAATTAGCTGGGCGTGGTGGTGCATGCCTGTATTCCCAGCTACTCAGTAGGCTGAGGTAGGAGAATCACTTGAACCAGGGAGTCAGAGGTTCCAGTGAGCCGAGATTGCACCACTGCACTCCAGGCTGGCAGCAGAGTGAGACTCTGTCTCAAAAAACAAACAAAAACAAAACAAGAAACAGAGAATGCAGGAAATTGGTTACACAAGTGATGGAAGAGCTAAAAAGCCAAAAAGGATTCACTTCTCTAAGTCCTAAAAGATTAGAAAGCTGAAAGCTGCTACCATCCCTAGGCTAAGGGACAAATTGGGGAAGATGTTGTTTTGGAGTTCAGGGGCTAAGGACACTGGCAAAAGCTAGAATCCCAGTGGACATATTCACAGGGAGGAAAGCTACAAAGGGGATGCATCAGGCCTCAGGACCCAGCTACGGAACAGGGCTTTTCTCCTTTCTTCCCACCTTCCAGTTTCTTCTCAATGCCTACCACTGGACACATCCCAGATGAAAGTCAGCTGTCACAGTAGCTTAGTGAATACAGCCTGAAAGGGTCAGCCCTCCTACAATACAGAGCAGGGCACAGGAGGAAAAGGAATAGGTATGAGGGGGAAAGGGCAAGGACTGACACAGTAATCAATTCTTTTTAACTTTAAAAGTCAACTTTATTGAGGTGTAATTTATATACAGTATACTTATTTTAAATGCACACTTAAAAATTTTTTTTTTGAGATGGATTCTGCTATGTTGTCCAGGCTGGAGTGCAGTGACTATTCACAGGTGCAATCATATCACACTGTAGCCTTGAACTCCTAAGCTCAAACAATCCTCCTGCCTCAGCCTCCAGAGTAGCTGGGACTACAAGCACATGCCACCCTGCCTGGCAATAATTTTTGACAAATGAGTGTGCCCATATGACTAACCAGTCCAGATATAGAACATTTTCATCACTTCACAAAGTTCCCTCTTACTCCTTTGCCACAAATCTCCCACCTCACCTTAGTTCCATAAGAAACTTCCAAACTCAACAATTCTTTTTAACCTTATAAACATTACTATGAATGTCCACAAAAGGACATTGTGCATTTCCTCCAAAGAGCAAAGGGTTAGAGGGAGAATAATTTTTATGAGAAAAAAATAAACTCAAAAAATTGAATACGTTAAAAACTCATTAAGCTTTTCATAACTCAATTTTTTTTCTTTTTAAAAAATGTATTTTAGAGACAGGATCGTTTTTGTTGCCCAGGCTGGTTTTGAACTCTTGGGTTCAAGCTATCTGCCTCGGCCTCACAAAGTGCTGGGGTTATAGGCATGAGTCACCGTGCCCAGCCTAGTATGAAAGGGGATTAGGAAAGTGCCCAGCACTTTGAGAGGCCGAGGCGGGTGGATCACGAGGTCAACAGATCGAGACCATCCTGGTCAACATGGTGAAACCCCAACTCTATTAAAAATACAAAAAATTAGCTGGGCATGGTGGCGCGTGCCTGTAACCCCAGCTACTCAGGAGGCTGAGGCAGGAGAATTGCCTGAACCCAGGAGGCAGAGCTTGCGGTGAGCCGAATCGCGCCATTGCACCCCAGCCCTGGGTAACAAGAGCGAAACTCCGTCTAAAAAAAAAAAAAAAAGACTTCTTGACAATGGCAAAATCATCCTACACGGCTGCTCTGAGATCTCAGCACTGCTGTCAGCTACCTTCTGGCAAAGCTACTTTGTCAAATGGATGCAATAGGATCCATATTGATCTTTATGAAGGAATATCTTTATTAATATAAGCAAATACGCCTCTCATTTATAGTAATGTAGAGGTGTGGGCTTTTTCTTTTACTCTCAGTAGTATTGTTTCCCCAACATATATCACTTCCCTTTGAAATGTGGGCTGAGTCATAAATTAATGTCACAAATAAATGTCATCTAGATGAGGGAAGCAACTATGTTACAAAGTAGGAGGGCGTAGTTTGATATGAATTGTTACAGTTGACAGCTAAGTACTCTTGAACTAAATGTCATTATGTTAAATTCTGAGATATTAAACAGTTGTTGGAATGTAAAATCATGGACATTTGGGTTGCAGCCTAAGAAGTTTCTTTTCTAGATATTCTGAATTGGAAATGAACAGGTGGATTGAAAACAAAGACAAATGAGGAGTTTAAAGACTTTCTTGGCACCTCATAGAGAAGTTCCTCTACACTGGTAATGTTTTAAACAAAACACATATAAATACATTCAGCATTTCTGGAAACAAACTTATTGGATCTTTATTTACCTTTGGGAAAAAAATATAGAGGGCTCAAGTGCAATTACTCACTATATTCTTTCTATCATGTTATTTAATCTCAAGCTAGAAGAGGAGTTCTGTTTTACATGATGCCATAATGTGCATTAGTGAGCTCAACCCACTTAATCTTAAAATAACAGTATCAGGTCAGGGATTTAGAATACAGTATTATATGTAAACAGTTGGCAGAAAGGTTCCCTCTTCTGTCATTAATAACTGGAAATAATATTTCAGACCCTAAATCCAACTGAAACCTAAAAACAATAAATGGAGACTGATGCGGTGGCTCACACCTGTAATCCCAGCGCTTTAGGAGGCCAAGGCAGGCAGATCACCTGAGGTCAGGAGTTCAAGACCAGCCTGACCAACATGGAGAAACCCTGTCTCTACAGAAAATACAAAATTAGCCGGGTGTGGTGGCTCACGTCTGTAATTCCAGCACTTTGGGAGGCCGAGGCAGGTGGATCACAAGGTCAGTAGTTTGAGACCAGCCTGACCAAAATGGTGAAACCCCGTCTCTACTAAAAATATAAGAATTAGCTGGGCATGGTGGTGTGTGCTTATAATCTCAGCTACTTGGGAGGCTGAGGCAGGAGAATTGCTTGAACCCAGGAGGTGGAGGTTGCAGTCAGCCCAGATCCCACCACTGCACTCCAGCCTGGCGATAGAGACTCCGTTTCAAAAAAAGGAAAAAAAAAACACACAAAATTAGCCAGGCGCATAGAATCCCAGCTACCCAGGAGGCTGCGGCAGGAGAATCACTTGAACCCGGGAGGGGGAGGTTGTGGTGAGCCGAGATGGTGCCGTTGCAGTCCAGCCTGGGCAACAAGAGTGACACTCCGTCTCTAAATAAATAAATAAATAAATGAGGAGGGTGGGGTGGATAATTTGTGAGAACATGGTTTTCAAAGTAAAAGAATCACTATGTTTTTGCTCAATTATATGTTGCCATGGACATGGTAGTTTGCAGTAATGATACTATGATCTATATAGGTGTATAACAACACAGTTTCTTTCTCTCCCACTCTCTCAGTAAGGCTTAAAAATAATAGGTTTGTGTGCAGTTTGGTAAGAAAATTAGAATCACTTAAAGTCATTTCAATTCTAACCCAAGAAAGAAATAAAGAGAGACTTGGGGAGATGGGGAAGAAGAGTAAACAAAGTGCAGAAAAAAATACACATTATATGATAAAGTATAATATGTATTATGCAGAGACTAAACAGGGGAGTCTTGGTTTCCTGAAAACTAATGGGTAAAATCCACTGAAGTGGGTGAATCCAGTGAAATGACCTGGATTGAGTCCTTGTTGCATCACTTGCATGTGACCTTGAAGCGAAGTCACCATGTCTTTAAGGCTCATTTTTCTCACCTATAAAATGGAATCATTGGCTGGGCACTGTGGCTCATGCCTGTAATCCCAGCACTTTAGGAGGCTGAGGCAGGCAGATCACCTGAGGTCAGGAGTTTGAGACCAGCCTGGCCAACATGGTGAAACCCCCTCTCTACTAAAAATACAAAAGTTAGCCGGGTGTGGTGTTAGGCGCCTATAATCCCAGCTACTTCAGAGGCTGATGCAGGAGAATATCTTGAACCTGGGAGGTAGAGGTTGCAGTGAGCCGAGATTGTACCACTGCACTCCAGCCCGGGTGACCATAGTGAGATCGTTTCAAAAAAAGAATCATAATGGTAATGTCCTATACCTCAAGGGACTGTGATAAGGATTAAAGGGGTGAAATCAATGTGTAGACTACGAAGCCCAATAGAAATAAGGTGTTATATAGACACATTGCACTGCTGATTCTCCAGAGATAGAGAAGAGTTAAGGAAAAATGGATTTTCAGAAAGCTTTGGCGACTAACGACCTGAGTTCTCCAACGCCAAGTCTGAAATTTTGGAGCCGTTGAAACAAATAATTTTCAGTTATCTTTTAAGAAATGAGAATAACACGACTTTCTTCACAGAATCAAGTGAGAGAACCTATGCAAAGGAATTTATCACTTGGTAGTGAAGCTCTCTGTCCCCTAAAACTACTTATTCAAAAGACTGTCAGCAACAAAAGGTGTTCACAGTGTGGTATCTTTCAAAACATACACTAAGGCAAGGAACAGATAAGGAAACGGAAGTACATTCAATTGGGATCCGAGCAACCCAAGTGGGAACCAACAGTTAGAGTTGGAGACGTCTTAGCTCATTCCTAACCACGTGAGGCTAGGGTATCCATCCAATAAAGACATTCAGAATTGGAGAGCGGGCGAGTCGAGTGTCCTTTCGACTTCGCGGACTCGACGGGAGGGACCCTGCAGTGCTTAATTAGAACCGGTTGCCATGACGACAGTCTCTAGGCAGCGTGGGCTGAGCTCTCCGTAGGAATAGAGGGTGGGCCGCCTCTGGACCCTGCGCGCACCCGCCACCAACTTTCCCTCCAGATCCGAGAGGGGCCGCGCGCTCCGCCCCCAGGCCGCGCACGTCCGCGCTCGGAGGCGCGCACGCCTGCGGGAGCCCTCTCCAGGCAACCTAGTGCTGATTGCTCGTGCCGGTGCGGCCGTTAGGCGCCCTTGCGGGAGCCCGAGGCTCAAAAGCAGCCTCTTATCCTTCCTGGGCTTTCCCTAACCGCTTTCCCGGTCGGCCCCGGGGCATGAGCAGCGATGGCCGGCTGCATCCCTGAGGAGAAAACTTACCGGCGCTTCCTGGAGCTATTCCTGGGCGAGTTTCGCGGACCGTGCGGCGGCGGCGAGCCGGAGCCGGAGCCGGAACCCGAACCCGAGCCCGAACCCGAGTCAGAGCCCGAGCCCGAGACTGACCTGGTAGAAGCTGAGGCGGCCGAGGCTTCGGTAGAGGAACCTAGGGAGGAGGCGGCCACGGTAGCCGCGACGGAGCAGGAGGACCAGGAGCAAGACCCGGAGCTCGAGGAGGAAGCGGTGGAAGAGGAGGTGGTGGCGGTAGTTGAGGGTGAGGAGGAGGCGACTGCGGCGGCAGCCCCGGGGCACTCAGCCGTACCGCCGCCGCCACCGCCGCAGCCCCAGCTGCCGCCGTTGCCGCCGCTCCCGCGGCCGCTGTCGGAGCGCATCACCCGCGAGGAGGTGGAAGGCGAGAGCCTGGACCTGTGCCTGCAGCAGCTCTACAAATAGTTAAGTAGCTGGGCTCGGCTGGGGGTGGGCCCGCGGTTCCCGCAGCGCCGGCCTCGGACGCGGCTCTCTCGGCCTCTCAAACTGCTCTCTTTTCTGTTCCTCTCCCCCCGCGCCCGCGCCTGCCGCCTCTGAAAGCGCCCCCGCTGCTCGGACCCGGACGGTCGGCTGAGAGCGGCCCACGCCCGCCGCGGCCCCCGCGCCTCCTGCCCGGCCTTGGAACCGCTCTCCTGGGCCCCCGCGCCCTCCTGCCGGGCCCGGGTTCCTCATCCCCCTTTACCTTGGTCCCCAGCTTCTAGCTCCACTTCACGCACCCTTTCCCCTTCCTGCCTGGAAAGGTCCTTCCTCCCAGACTTGAGCTCCCTCTTCCCAGCTCCTTTCTTCCTCCCGGAGGTTTCCTTCCACCCCAGTACGTCTCTTCCCGGGCTGAGTGCCTTGTTGTTTGGTGGCGGAGAGACGCGACTCCTTTCTAAGCTGAGCTGCTAGGTGCCTCCTGCGTAACTGCAACAATGATGATTATACCGGCCCCATATCCAGATGATAGACTGGAGTAGATTTTCCGTCAGATGCTTAATGTTGAAAGTGAAGAGCTTTTTAGATTTTTTCATACACGGGAGCCTAGTCTCTTAGTTTAGACAATTGACATTTCATAATTGAGGGAGGTGGGCAGGAATTGAGAGGGAAGGGTAAACAAAATTTCTCAAGCGAGCCTTCAGGTGAAAGAGCATAATTCATTAAAGTGGAAAAGTCAGGTTGTTTTGATAAAATTGCAATTAGGTGCAGTATTTTCAGTCCATTAAGTAGATGGGGTGGGGTGGGGAGAAAGCAGATGGCTTAGCTACACAGATGAAAGTCTAAAATAGAAAGGTCAAGGCTTTGCCTTTCATCCCAGTTCTGGTTTTTATAGGCCTGAAATAGAAACGGTTTACAATTGCGTTTCTTAACGGAATTGTTCCGAAATAATGACAGAGGAGAATACTAGTAAGTTTCTGAAAACATTGGTAAACCTAGGACATCTTTTGCCATTCAGCTGATAGCTGTAATGAAAGGTGTTACTCTGGCCACCCAAAAAGTTTACTACTGCAAGATTCACTGTAATTAAGTTCACACACTCACTTTTGGGATTTTCTCAAAAGCCTGAATAAAAGAAGGGCCTGGAAAATAAACCTGTTTTGTCTTCATCCAAGCTAACAGACACCTGATTAAATTATTCTCCTGTTAAAGCAGTAGTTTGTCGACAGAGGAAAATCATTTAACAAATCTTCTATAGAAGTGGACTGTGTTGATGTCTTATACTGTAAGCTATCTAAAATTTTTAAAATACTGTTCGATTACATTATTACCTTCAATTATCAAGGTAATAATGCTCTTTGAGCAATGTAAAAAATAAAATGGCCTGCAATACCACACCATCCAGAGATAAACAGTATTAACATTTAGAGTATTTCTTTCTAGTCTTTGTAAACTAGAAAAGGGCTTATGAGATGTCATTTTTTACACGAATTAAAGATAAACCTTCCTGCTTAAAATAAAATGGAAATGTTTATTAAAGTGAAGGAATTTATCTCAGCAGCAGACTAGCTAATTCTTATGAAGTTTGCAGAATTCAAACTTCAGAGAATGTCCAAATAAGGTCATTAGTTTAGTAAAACCCTGAACATTTGCCATGTAAGAAGGTCTTTTTCTTTTTTCTTTATTTAATGAAACCTATTTAAAGATGACGGCAAAAAAAGCAAAACAGACACACACAGATGATAGCAAGAAGGTGTGTGATTTTTTAAATATAGAATAGGGACACAGCCAGGCGCGGTGGCTCAAACCTGTAATCCCAGCACTTTGGGAGGCCAAACCGGATAGACCATGAGGTCAGGGGTTAGAGATCAGCCTGACCAACATGGTGAAACCCCTACTCTACTAAAAATACAAAAATTAGCCGGGCATGGTGGCTCGGGCCTGTAATCCCAGCTATTCAGGAGGTTGAGGCAGGAGAATCACTTGAACCTGGGAGGTGCAGGTTGCAGTGAGGCGAGATTGCGCCACTGTACTCCAGCCTGGGTGACAGAGCAAGGCTGTCTCAAAAAAATTAAAAAAGAAGGGAGAAGCAAGATTAATTTTGATACAGGTATAAACTAGAAAAAACTGAAATGATAAAATGGTCATCTAGTTGAGAACAGAAATTTAGATTTGAAATAAAACTAGCATAACTAGAGTTATAAAATATTTCACCTTAAATCAGAGATTTCATCATTTATATTGTGTTCTGTATAGAAGCTGTTAATGTGTTTTTATTCAAATGTAAAATAGCTGGCTTGTTTATGTCAAGTATCTTTAAGGTCCTTAACTTAAGGTTAAAAAAAAAGAGGGCCCGGCGCGGTGGCTCAAGCCTGTAATCCTAGCACTTTGGGAGGCCGAGATGGGTGGATCACGAGGTCAACAGATCGAGACCATTCTGGTCAACATGGTGAAACCCCGTCTCTGTTAAAAATATAAAAAATTAGCTGGGCACGGTGGCGCGTGCCTGTAATCCCAGCTACTCAGGAGGCTGAGGCAGGAGAATTGCCTGAACCCAGGAGGCAGAGATTGCGGTGAGCCAAGATCGTGCCATTGCACTCCAGCCTGGGTAACAAGAGCGAAACTCCATCTCAAAAAAAAAAAAAAAAAAAGTTTTTGGCCAGGAGGCCAAGATAGGCAGATAACCCTATTCGAGACCAGCCTGGCCAATATGGCTAAACCCCATCTCTACTGGAAACACAAAAATTGGCTGGGCCTGGTGGTACATGCCTGTAATCCCAGCTACTCAGGAGGCTGAGGCACTAGGACCGTTGGAACCCGGGAGGCAGAGGCTGCAGTGAGCCAAGATCATGCTGCTGTGCATTCCAGCCTGGGTGACAGAACAAGACCTTGTTCCCCACCTGGCACTCCCCCACCAAAATAAAATAAAAAATAAAAACACATTTAGCTGGGCATGGTGCCGTGTACCTGTAGTCCCAGCTACTTGGGAGGCTAAGGTGGGAGGCTTGCCTGATCACAGGAGGTTGAAGCTGCAGTGACCCACTGTACTCCAGCCTAGGTGACAGTGAGACTTTGTCTCAAAAAAAAAAAAAAAAAATTACCTATGTTTTATTCCTTTCTCTAAATTTAAATCCCCAAGGGATTAATTTCAATGACATTCTGAGAATTTCTGAGGTTAAGAGAGACTGTCTTTTGAAAAGGTGGAGGTGAGAGATTTTATAACTTTGAGATAATTTGTAAATAAGTGTATAACTGATCTTACAGGAGATGTGAATATAAGGCTATCCATGTAGTTTATATGGGTCAGTATTTTGTATTTAATTTTTCTATACTAATAGAGATTTTGTATTTAATTTAGCAATACTAGAGATACAAATATTTTTTTATTTCAGAATAAACAAATATTCTCATCTGTCTTTTTCCTTTCCATTTTTTAACCAAGAGACTGTCAGACAAAGATGAAGTAGTAATTAGCACTATATTTTCAGAACAGTTACTCATTTAGTCTGGGTTGGACTTCCCAAGGGGGAGACCAATATCCCAAGAGTCTGGCAAAGTTAAGTAGTTCCAGATGGCTTGCAGTAATAATGAGGGTGGACACTTTACAAATGGCTTGGAAAACAAAATCGCTGGTTATAGACACTAATAATTCAGTTATATTGAATTGTATGAATCATTAATGACTTTGGATTAGGTCAGAAAATCATTAAACTTTATCTAATTTACAAATATATAAATGGAAAATATATAAATGCAAGTTTATAATATCCATTTTTAAATTGCATGTTTTTTCTTATTTGAAAATAATAAAGGTTCACATTTATTAAATAAAGAAGTGGAGAACATTCACATAAGCAAAAAGAGGAAAAATACCATTCATTGTTAATCATGCTTTCCAGGTTTTTTTCCTGTCTCTCAGGCTATCCCACTTCTTCTCTGTGAGCTTTTAATATTCTGCCTACCCCTTTAATATTGGTGTTCGGTCCTTGACCTTTTCTTGTTTGACTTATTTGTCCCTAGTCAATATCAGTCTCTCACATGACTTCAGTTATTGTAGTTATGCTAAAGGCTCCCAACTGTATCTCCATCCTTGCTTTGACTGCTAGAGCAGCTTTACCTAGATGTCAACATTGCCTCAAATTAAACTGTCTAAAATAGAATTCAGTCCTCCAACCCTCTTTACGGTCCCCAAAACAAACAAAACCGAAACCTGATACTCTTTCTGGTGGGTCCATCCCTGACTTCACCTGTTACTTTTAGTCAAATCTTGTTAATTCTACCTTGTAAATATCTCTTAAATATGTCTTTCTCCATTCCCACTGTCATTGTCATCTCTTGCCGGTCTTACCCTTCTTCAATATATTTTCTCCAGTGTAGCCAAATTGTTTAATTGTCACACTGCTTAAACATTTTTACCCTTTACCTAGAGTTAGTCAAAGTGTAAGGTTAAGGGCACAGTCTTTCACACTGCGAAGTCTGCCTAGATGTCTAATCCTATCGTAAGGGGTTAGGGTACAACTACAGATTTCAAATGAAGAGGCTACACAAAACCATCCTCACTTCTGACATCAACTCCAAGTTTGGGGGTTTCCCCAAACTACCCTCAAATTCAGTAATGCACTAGAAAAACTCTTCTCACTGAAAGCTATTACACCTAGGGATACAGTCCCTTACAAGGACAAGCTACAAATTAGAACCAGTCAAAGGAAGAGAGATGCCTAGGGTGTAGTCTAAGAGAATTGCAGATATGAAGCTTCCATTGTTCTTAGGGAACATACTTTCCATACCGTCCCAGCATGAATGTATGGATGTATGGAAATGCACACACAGTATTGCCCACCCAAGAAGAAGTTCACCTTAGCTTTGGTGTGTCTAGAGTTTGTGTTTTGTTTTGTGTTTTAAAGAGATAGGGTCTTATTATATTGCCTAGGCTGAATTCAGACTCCTGGCTCAAATGATCCTCTTACCTCAGCAGAGTTTTTATTGAGATTTATTGATTGTTTGCATGGTTGAATTCAGTTTCCAGTCTACCCTCTCCAGAGGTCAGGCTGATACCATGTGGTTCATGGGACCCATCATGAATAGTAAGAATAATCGTATTACTCCAGAAATTCCAGAAGTTTAGAAGCTACCTCCCAGGAGCTGGGGGCAACATCTGGACCTCTCTTTGGACAAGGCTTAAGTTTTTACTACATATCCCTCATCACTGATCTCTCCTTTGCCTTCTAGATAATATCCAAAGGTAAGGGCTTATAATCTTACCTCATTAGTCTTATCTCTGGAATCACTATCCACCCACTTCATTCCAACTCTACCCCTCCAGAAACTACATTTGAGCTATATTAAACTAATGTATTTGGTTGAATGTATTGTGTTCTCTTTTGCCTCTGCACCTTTGCATATAGTAATTATTCCCTCTCTTTGGAATACTGTGCTCCCCCAATACCCACTCTCAACACAATCCAATATCTTACCCATTTTTTAGGTCTCTGTTTAATGCCATTTCCTTTAGGAAATCTTTGCTTACCATCCTCACACTCATTGTAATGAGTTAGGGGTTCCTAGATGGGCACTGTAGCTCACACTTGTAATCCCAGAATTTTGGGAGGCCGAGGCAGGTGGATCGCCTGAGATCAGGAGTTCGAGACCAGCCTGACCAACATGGAGAAACCCCATCTCTACTAAAAATACAAAATTAGCTGGGCATGGTGGCATATACCTGTCATCCCAGCTACTTGGGAGGCTGAGGCAGGAGAATCGCTTGAGCCCATGAGGCAGAGGTTGCGGTGAGCCAAGGTCACACCATTACACTCCAGCCTGGGCAACAAGAGTGAAACTTCCTCTCAAAAAACCACACACACACACAAACAACAACAAAAATGAGTTAGGGGTCCCTTCTGTGTTCCCCTCCATAATACTCAGTGCTATTCCTCTTGTAAGTACTTGTTTATTATTTTTTGTCAACATATATTTATATCTCTGTCACTAGAGCAGAGGTCTCCACATTGAATTGCACCTAAGATACTTCATTGGGGCAAAGGAAGAAAACATTAGAATCTATTTATTTGTATATAACACATGAAATTAAGTGCCATTAAAATTTGACATATTGAGATTGGCAACTTGTTCTGTATGACAACTGATTTCGTGTGAGGCCTGGTAAATGAGGTATTCTGGGGGAGTGCAAATTCCACAGCTTATGGGGATTGACAGTGGCATCCTTTCTCTAATTTTTAGGCCATTACAAACTATTATGATTTATCTGTGCCTGAGTAAATGGATTTATGGATTATATTTGGTGGTGTTAACAAAATTAACCCTCATGAAATGGAAAATTGGCTTTAAAAGTTCCTATGAAGATAACCAGGCTTGGTGGCTCATGCCTGTAATTCCAGCATTTTGGGAGGCTGAGGCGGGCAGATTGCTTGAGTCTTGGAGTTTGAGACCAGCCTGGGCAACGTGGCAAAACCCCATCTCTACAAAAAAATATAAAACTTAGCTGGGTATATAAGCACATGCCTGGAGTCTCAGCTACTCAGGAGGCTGATGGGAGGACTGCTTGAGCCCAGGAGTTTGAGGTTGCAGTGAACTGTGATCATGTCACTGCACTCCAGCCTGAGTAACAGAAGGAGACCTTGTTTCTTTCTTACTCTTTATTTATTTTTTCACTTTTTATTATAGAAACCTTGTTTCAAAAAAAAAATTCTGTGACAAAATCATGGGTTAAACATAATATTGATAATGTCTCTCAACCTCGTGATCCACCCGCCTCGGCCTCCCAAAGTGCTGGGATTACAGGCGTGTGCCACATGGTGGCGAGTGCCTGTAATCCCAGCTACTCAGGAGGCTGAGGCAGGAGAATTGCCTGAACCCAGGAGGCAGAAGTTGCGGTGAGCCGAGATTGCGCCATTGCACTCCAGCCTGGGTAACAAGAGCGAAACTTTGTCTCAAAAAAAAAAAAAATAAATAAATAAAAATAAATATTGATAATGAAATGTAAGAAACAATAAAAGTTAAGAGCTTATAGTTCTCTCACCCTTAGTTACATTAGATTTTTTTACGTTAGACTCCAATCACCAGGCTGGAGTGCAGTGGCACAATCTTGGCTCACTGCAACCTTTACCTCCTGGGTTCAAGTGATTATCCTGCCTCAGCCTCCGAAGTAGCTGGGACTACAGATGCACACCACCATGCCCAGCTAATTACTGTATTTTTAGTAGAGATGGGGTTTTACTATGTTGGCCGGGGCGGTCTTGATTTCTTAATCTCATGATCCACCTGCCTCAGCCTCCCAAACTGCTAGGATTACAGGCGTGAGCCACCTTACCTGGTCCTTACATTAGATTTTTTTAAAGATGATATAATCATATTTGATGAGAAATCAGCAAAAATGGAATTATCAAGTAGATTATGTTAAATGTGAGTAAGAAATAAATACTAGAATATTATTAGAATGGGATATGTGTGTGTATATATTATATCTAATAAGTCTACATACACTGGGGTTTATGAGGCTTACATTTATTTTTTAAGAAAAGTCAGAAAAATGCTTAAATTTTTTTTTAGAAGGAGTTTTGCTTTTGTTACCCAGGCTAGAGTGCAATGGCGCGATCTCGGCTCACTGCAACCTTCACCTCCTGGGTTCAAGCAATTCTCCTGCCTCAGCTTCCTGAGTAGCTGGGACTACAGGTGTGTGCCGCCGTGCCCATCTAATTTTTTTGTATTTTTAGTAGAGATGGGGTTTCACCTTGCTGACCAGGATGGTCTCGATCTCAATCTTGTGATCCATCCACCTCGGCCTCCCAAAGTGCTGGGATTATAATTGCTTAAAATTTTTAACAGGGTGATGGGCAAATGTTTGAAGGCAGTTGCATTACATTACTAGTGACTTGTTTGTCACTATGTTTCTAAGTTCTACAATGCCAGACACATGAATAACATGCAGTAAATATTTGCTTAAGCAGTGAATGAGCTAAGAGGTTATAAATGAAGATAATTATTTTAACCTTTTAAGAAACAATTTTTTTTTCTTTTTGAGATGGAGTCTCTGTCACCCAGGCTGGAATGCAGTGGCAGTATCTCAGCTCCCTTTGCCTCCTGGGTTCAAGTGGTTCTCATGCCTCAGCCTCCTGAGTACTGGGGATTACAGGCATGTACCACTATGCCTGGCTAATTTTTGTATTTTTATTAGAGACAGTGTTTCACCATATTGGCCAGGCTGGCATGAATTTTAATATTCTCATGTTACCAAAACTTTTTATTGTAGAAAATTTAAGGTATATAAAAAACAGAATACTGTAGTCATCATCCAGCTCAGCAGTTATCAGTCTTAGTTCATCTATACCCTGTACATCTCACCTCACCTCCCATTACATTCTATGCAATTTTTAAATAAGTGTTCAGTAATTTAATTATAATTCTACTGGGCATTTTAAGTGTTACCAGTTTTTGGTTACTCTGAGAATATTGTGATGGTCCTCTTTTGAACAAGTCTCTGATTTCCTTAGGATATATTTCTAGTGTTGGGATTACTATGTTAAAAAGTATTTAAAGGGTTTGATGCAGTGGGTCACATGCTTATAATCCCAGCACTTTTGGAGGCCAAGGTGGGAGGATCGCTTGAGCCCAGGAGTTTGAGGCTCATGCTACTGCATTTCAGCCTGGGTGACAGAGTGAGACCCCATTCTAAAAACAACAAAAGGTGTAAAACAAAAGTATAAAAACAAAGGGTATTTAAGACTTTTGATGCATAGTTTAAAAACGTCCTCTTGCAAGGTTATACTAATTTACCCTCTAAGCAGGTTTTATGTAAGAAAAAGATTGGTGGTATTATGAATAACATAAACATTTTAAAACAGAATAATAAAACATCCACTTTCAACAAATTTTCATAATTATTTTATATTTTTTATAAGGAAATAAGACATTTCATATGAAATTAGAGACTGTTGCAAACCCTATTCCCTTTAGTTTCTTTCCAGAGGTAATCTGAGAATTCTGGGAATGTATCCTCCTGGTCTGTTTTTAGGTTTTTATTACATATGAATTTGTATAGTCAACATTCATGTTTAAAAAGTTTGTTTTGGTAACTAGTTATTTTGAGGTTAACCTTTTTTAAAAAATTCATGTTGATACTTGTAGATCTAGTTTTTTCATTGTAGCTACTATTTATCATTATACTGTATGATTATACTATGGTTTATCCAATCTCCTATGGATGGACATGTTGGTTGTTTCTAAATTTTTACATGTATTAATACTGTTCTAATAGATACATCCCATAATATCAAAGGCTTAACATAATGTTAGTTTATTTCTTGCTCATATAGAGTTCTGTCCATAGAGAAGGAGGAGCTGTGTTCTGTGAAGTCAGTAAGGAACCCAAGTTGATAGAGACTCTGTCATTTTTAACCTGTGGTTTCCAAGGTTGCTTTAGGCATCAACATCCATCCAGTAAACATAAGAAAGTGGAGAATGGTGTCTGGAGGTTTTTTAGGGCCAGTCCTTAGAAGTGGCATATATCATTTCTGTTCATTTTCCATTGGCTAGAATTTAAGTCATATGACACCACCTGAGACCTACATTTCCTAAAAAAGGGGGCTAGAAAATGAATTGCTGGCTTGGCAGTTAATTCCAAGAAACAACTCTGCACTATGGAAAAAGAATACAAAATCTTGATAGCTGGTGGCCTCTGCCCTACAGATAATGCTAGTTTGGACATGTCTCTTTGTGCATATGTTCATAGGTTTCTTGGGTATGTTTCTAGAAGTTGAAATGCCATATTGATATTAAATGCATTTTAAATGTATTAAGTATTGCCAAATTGTTTTGTCCAGCAGTACTGTATGAAGAGTCTTGTTTCTCTACATTCTTGCTACTATTTAAACTGCCATACCATGAAGCTTATGTTTTAACACAGGTGTGTGCCATTATTGCTACTGAACTATGTAGGAAAGAATGCTTATAGCTGAATAGGATCTTGATTTAGAGCATTTTAGAAGAGGAGAAACTGCCTAAAAGTCTAAACCAGCTCTGTTCAATAGGAATATAATATGAGCCAGATATAGTTTAAAATTTTCTATTAACCACCTTTTTAAAATTAAAAAGAAACACTTGAATTTAGTTTTAAAAATGTATTTTAACTCAATATCTCCAAAATATTACTATTTCAACATGTAACCCATATTAAAATGTTATTAATGAAATATTTTATGTTTATACCAAGTGTTTAAAATCCTGTGTGTACTTTACACTTATAAGTACATCCCAATTTGGAGTATCACATTTCAAATACTTAATAATTATACGGGGCTAGTGGCTACCATAATAAACAGTTTAGGTTTAGATTTGCTATTTTTCAAAAAAATCCCAATTATAACAACAAAAACTTTAATTCTGTAACATATATCTAACAATTTTAAATTCATGTTTAAAATAATTGGGGAAATATAACATTTCATATTAAATTAGAGACTGACATTTCATATTGACATTAGATCCACTCAGCTGGGTGCAGTGCCTCACACCTGTAGTCCCAGCACTTTGGGAGCCAGACCGTTGCCTAGGCTGGAGTGCAGGGTGAACACAGCTCACTAGAGCCTCAACCTGTGTTCCTGCCTCAGCCTCTCAAGTAGGCACTACAGGCATGTGCCACCATGCCCAGCTAAATTCTTTTGTTTTGGTTTGGTTTTTTGTTTTTGAGACAGAGTCTTGCTCTGTCACCCAGTTGGAGTGCATTGGCACAATCATGGCTCATTGCATCCTTCACTTCCCAGGCCGAGTAGCTGGGACTACAGGCACGTGCCACTATGCTGGGCTAATTTTTGTATTTTTTTGTAGAGATGAGGTTTCGCCATGTTGGCCAGGCCGGTTTCGAACTCCTGGCTTCAAGTGATCCATCTACCTCAGCCTCACAAAGTGTTGGAATTGCAGGCATAAGCCACCATGTCCAGCCTACTGGTTGTTTTCTTTCTGGGTTTTTATAGGCCTATTCTCATCATCTTTCTCTTTATTATTATTTTCCTTTTCTGCTCTCCCATGAAAGGTAGAGGATAAGGAAGAAAAAGAAGAAAGTATTCCATTCCCACACCCCTTTAGGTTGGTTTCTTATTTTATGTTTTTGTTGATGTGTTTGTTTTGTTTTGTTAACATTTTCAACTAGCTATAGAAATGTCTGCAGTTCTTATTACTGATTAGTGTTCCAAAACTTTGTAATGAACATTTTTTCCTTTTTTTTTTTGAGACCGAGTCTTACTCTGTCATCAAGCTGGAGTGCAGTGACACGATCTTGGTTCATTGCAACCTCCAACTCTCTGATTCAAGCAATTCTCCTGCCTCAGCCTCCCAAGTAGCTGGGATTACAGGCATGCACCACCATGCCCAGCTAATTTTTGTATTGTTAGTAGAGATGGGGTTTCACCATGTTGGCCAGGATGGTCTTGAACTGCTGACCTTGTGATCCTCCCACCTCAGCCCCCCAAAGTGCTGGGATTACAGGCATAAGCCACCACACCTGTCCATTTTTCATGGATTTAAGAGTATTCTCATCGGATTTATATGAGAATATTGTGAACGATGACAAGTTTGAAGAATAGCACTATATGAAGAATTTAATAGATTGAGAGTATCCTTAATTATTCATGTATATTTTCACTTAAGACTTTACTCTCTGGTATATAGCTCTGAGAAAGGCTAGTTTATTACTACCTATCCTACTTTAAGAAAGAAAAAGAGCCAAAAGAATAATCTGCTGGTTAGAAATATCTGGCCAGGCTTGGTGGCTCACCCCTGTAATCCCCGCACTTTGAGAGGCCGAGGCGGGTGGATCATAAGGTCAGAAGTTCAAGACCAGCCTGGCTAAGATGGTAAATCCCCGTCTCTAGTAAAAATACAAAAATTAGTCTGGTGTGGTGGCAGGTACCTGTAATCCCAGCTACTCGGGAGGCTGAGGCAGGAGAATCGCTTAAACCTGGGAGGTGGACGTTGCTGTGAGCCAAGATTGTACCACTGCACTCCAGCCTAGGTGACAGAGCAAAACTCTATCTCAAAAAAAAAAAAAAAAAGAATCAAAAATAATTATTTTCCTGATGACTTGATCCCATAATGATTTATAAGATCACTAGAGAAACATTACCATTGTTGTCTTTTATGGATTATAGTATTTGACCTGCTTTTACCACAAAGCACAACCTCTGGTCTTTGATATTTTTGTAATTTCTTTCTTTTTTTTTTTTTTTGAGATGGAGTCTCACTCTGTCACTCAGGCTGGATTGCAGTAGGGCAATCTTGGCTCACTACAACCCCCGCCTACTGGGTTCAAGCCCTTCTCCTGCCTCAGCCTCCCGAGTAGCTGGGATTACAAGTGTGCACTACCTGGCCTGGCTAATTTTTGTGTTTTAGTAGAGGTGAGGTTTTACCATGTTGGCCAGGCTGGTCTGAAACTCCTGACCCCAGGTGATCCATCTGCCGAGGCCTCCCAAACTGCTGGGATTACAGGCATGAGCCACCACGCCCGGCCTACTTTTGTAGTTTTGTTTTTTTTTTAAGATGGAGTCTCACTCTCTCAGGCTGGAGTGCAGTGGTGCAATCTCAGCTCACTGCAACCTCTGAACCTCTGCCTCTCAGGTTCAAGAGATTCTCCTGCCTCAGCCTCCTAAGTAGCTGGAATTACACATGTGTGCCACTATACCTGGCTAATTTTCGTACTTTTAGTAGAGACGGGGGTTTCACCAAAATAGTGTTTTTACTTAGGCTAAAACTCTAAAGGGCAAGAATTATGTTGTAAACATGTTCTGTTTTTTTTTTTTTTTTTTGAGATGGAGTTTCACTCTCGTTACCCAGGCTGGAGTGCAATGGCGTGATCTCGGCTCACCGCAACCTCCACCTCCTGGGTTCAGGCAATTCTCCTGCCTCAGCCTCCTCCATAGCTGGGATTACAGACACACGCCACCGTGCCCAGCTAATTTTTTGTATTTTTAGTAGAGACAGGGTTTCACCATGTTGACCAGGATGGTCTCAATCTCTTGACCTCGTGATCCACCCGCCTCGGCCTCCCAAAGTGCTGGGATTACAGACGTGAGCCACCACACCCGGCCCTGTAAACATGTTCTTTATGGAATCTAATATCACATAAATATGAGATGACAGTCATTAAATCAAGCTATCACTGATTTTGCAAAAGGAATGATCTCTTAAGTTCTGGGGTTTGATTTCTGGCAACTGAACATTTATTCAAATAGTCTTGGTTTAAGGCAGCTTATAGTTTCATTCATTACTTGGTAAGATACTGGTCATAGTCACAATATACTTTTATATAATTCCAGGAACAAAATTATTTTCAACTTTTTCAGGGTCACATGGGAAGTTAATGATATATCTTTGTAAATTCTGGATATCAGCCCTTTGTCAGATGGGTAAACTGCAAAATTTTTCCCATTCTGTTGGTTGCCAATTCACTCTAATGACTGTTTCTTTTGCCGCGCAGAAGCTGTGGAGTTTTATTAGGTCCCATTTGTCTGTTTTGGCTTTTGTTGCCAATGCTTTTGGTGTTTTGGTCATGAAGTCCTTGCCTACTCCTATGTCCTGAATGGTTTTGCCTAGATTTTCTTCTAGGGTTTTTATGGTGTTAGGTCTTACGTTTAAGTCTTTAATCCATCTGGAGTTAATTTTAGTGTAAGGTGTCAGGAAGGGGTCCAGTTTCTGCTTTCTGCACATGGCTAGCCAGTTTTCCCAGCACCATTTATTAAACAGGGAATCCTTTCGTCATTTCTTGTTTTTGTCAGGTTTGTCAAAGATCAGATGGTTGTAGATATATTGTGTTGCCTCCAAGGCCTCTGTTCTGTTCCATTGGTCTATACCTCTGTTTTGGTACCAGTACCATGCTGTTTTGATTACTGTAGCCTTGTAGTGTGGTTTGAAGTCCAGTAGTTTGATGCCTCCTGCTCGCCCATTCAAAAGTGGACAAGGTATATGAACAGACACTTTACAAAAGAAGACATACATGAGGCCAACAAACATATGAAAAAATGCTCATCATCACTGGTCATTAGAGAAATGCAAATCAAAACTACATTGAGATACCATCTCATGCCAGTTAGAATGGCGATTATTAAAAAATCTGGAGACAACAGATGCTGGAGAGGATGTGGAGAAATAGGAACACTTTTTTTTTTTTTTTTTTTTGAGACAGAGTTTTGCTCTTGTTACCCAGGCTGGAGTGCAATGGCTTGATCTTGGCTCACTGCAACCTCCACCTCCTGGGTTCAGGCAATTCTCCTGCCTCAGCCTCCTGAGTAGCTGGGATTACAGGCACATGCCACCGTGCCCAGCTAATTTTTTGTATTTTTAGTAGAGACGGGGTTTCACCTTGTTGACCAGGATGGTCTCAATCTCTTGACCTTGTGATCCACCCGCCTCGGCCTCCCAAAGTGCTGGTATTACAGGCGTGAGCCACCGTGCCCAGCCAAAATAGGAACACTTTTGCTGACGAGAGTGTAAATTAGTTCAACCATTGTGCAAGACAGTGTGGCGATTCCTCAAGGACCTAGAAATAGAAATTCCATTTGACCCAGGAATCCCATTACTGGGTATATATCCAGAGGATTATAAATCATTCTACTATAAGGACGCATGCACACGAACGTTCGTTGCAGCACTGTTTACAATAGCAAAGACCTGGAATCAACCCAAATGCCCATCGATGATAGACTGGACAGGGAAAATGTGGCGCATATACACCATGGAATATTATGCAGTCATAAAAAAACGATGAGTTCGTGTCCTTCGTAGGGACATGGATGAACCTGGAGACCATCATTCTCAGCAAACTGACACAAGAACAGAAAATGGAATATCGCATGTTCTCACTCATAGGTGGGTGTTGAACAATGAGAACACATGGACACAGGGAGGGGAGCACTACACACTGGGGTCTGTTGCGGGGAATAGGGAGGGACAGCGGGGGGTGAGGAGTTGGGGAGAGATAGCATTGGGAGAAATGCCAGATATAGGTGATGGGGAGGAAGGCAGCAAATCACACTACCACGTGTGTACCTATGCAACTATCTTGCATGTTCTTCACATGTACCCCAAAAACCTAAAATGCAATTTAAAAAAAAGTTAATGATATATCTAGAAAGTTTTGAGTGTTTTAAAACAAAAACAATTTTGTGTCTAATAAAAACCCTGTACCCAGGCTATTCTCTAATCTTGGATTGATAAATACAAATGTCTTTCTGTAAGAGTTAACAACGTATGAACTTGCAGAGGGTCAGCATTGTCTACACTCAAAATAACAATTGTGCAAGTATGAGTAGTAAATATCTGTTCCTGTTTCTCTTGCTGCTATGTGATATCTTCTGTGAGAGCTTGTTTAGGCACTGTTTTATATTTATTACCTCTTTTAATCATCATAAAAAGTATATGACAGAAGCTTTTATCATTAACCTGTTTTGCAGATGAAAAAGCTGAGGCACATAGAATTTAAAGAATAAGTTTTCACTATCAGCAGTGTCACCAGGACATGAACCTAGGCAGTAAGACTTGAGAGATTATAATTATGATGTTCATTTTATGATTCTTATGCTATATTATAAACATTTCCTGTGGGGAAAAATTTCAATGCAAATGTAGAAATTGAATTTTGATGACCGCCATTTGCTTAGTTTAGGCTTTTATCATTTCTTGTTTTGATTTCTTTAGTAGCCTCCCAACAATTTCCCTGCCATTGGTCTTTTTTCCTTTTAATTTAGCTTCACTGGATTTTCCAGCATTATTGAACTCACTGTGGTTGTCTTTTTAAATTATTTATTTATTTAGAGACAGAGTCTTGCTCTGTTACCCAGGCTGGAGTGCAGTGGTGCGATTTTGGCTCACTGCAGCCTCTGCCTTATAGGTTAAAGAGATTCTCCTGTCTCAGCCTCCCAAATAGCTGGGGTTCCAGGCATCCGCCACCACACCCAGCTAATTTTTTTGTATTTTAAGTAGAGAGGGGGTTTCACCATGTTGGCCAGGCTGGTCTTGAACTCCTGGCCTCAAGTGATTTGCCCACCTAAGCCTCCTGAGGTACTAGGATCACGGGCATGAGCCACTGTGCCCTGCTTTTTTAAAAAAATAGAGATAGAGGTCTCACCATTTTGCCCAGGCTGGTCTCAAACTCCTAGGCTCAAGCGATCTACCCACCTTGGCCAAGTGCTAGGATTATAGGTATGAGCTACCATGCCTGGCCCTCACCCTGATTCTCTAAAGATATTACGTTAACCACATTTTCTTTATCCATTCACATATTGATGGACACACACACAAAGATATTATGTTATTTCCTGCTTTTCTGCTAAGATGATGATTCTTCTGCAAGGAGCATCCACTTCCCTAACTAGAATAAACCTTCCTTTGGAGGCAGATAGGGTGGTTGGATTTTTATTTTATCTTCCACCCAAAAAAGTATCTTACTCAGGGATTACCTATAGATAAAGAGCCGTCTAAGGGTTTTCCACCAAATATTTCTCTAAACTCTTACCTCTAATGAAATAAAAGAAAAAGTTAATAATTATTGCTGTTTATTCAAAACATAATTGAGAAATCAGAAATTATTCAAACATAGACTGAAGTAATAGTTAACAAATTGGTGTATGGCTTATAACAATGGCAAAAAATAAAAAAATACATTATTTTTCACTTATCAAGATGCCTGGAGATTTGTTTTTTCATTTAATACTTGACTAATCTTGCAATCTGTTTAAATTTTTCAATTTCATTATTATTGAAATAGCTGAAGGTACCTATTTTCTATATAATTTAAATTCCTAATGCAGCAGTTATCTTACTCAAGAAATGTCCCTTTTGGAGACCGGGCACAGTGGCTCACATCTGTAATCCCAGCACTTTTGGAGGCTGAGGCAGGCGGATCACGAGGTCAGGAGGTCAAGACTATCCTGGCCAACATAGTGAAACCCCATCTCTATAAAAAAAGGAAATATCTCCTTTGGAAAAAAATCCTGTTTGTGGTTTTTTTTGTTTTTTGTTTTTTAAGTAAAAAGAGAGACTGGACGCAGTGGCTCCCACCTCTAATCCCAGCACTTTGAGAGGCCAAGGTTGGTGGATTGGTTGAGCTCCCAAGTTTGAGACCAACCTAAGCAACATGACAAAACCCTGGCTCTACAAAAAAATACAGAAATTAGCTGGGCATGGTGGTGCATGCCTGTAGTCCCAGCTACTCAGGAGGCTGAGGTGGGAGGATAGTCTGAGCCCGGAGGACTGGCCTGAACCCAGGAGGCAGAGGTTACAGTGAATCAAGATCGCACCATTGCACTTCAGCCTGAGATACAGCCAGACCTTGTCTCAAAAAATATATATCTAAATGAAAAGAGAAATATTTTTGTTTAGTTAGTTTGCAATCTGTATTATTGCCATATATTCAGTATCTGATCTTTTAGAAGCCAATAAAACACATACGGGTCATAAATAAGCAGTGGATTGGCCAGGTGTGGTAGCTCACTCCTGTAATCCCAGCACTTTGGGAGGCTGAGGCAGATGAATCACTTGAGGTCAGGAGTTTGAGATCAGCCTGACCAACATGGGGAAACCCCATCTCTACTAAAACTACAAAAATTAGATGGGCATGGTGGTTCACGTTTGTAGTCCCAGCTATTCGGGAGGTTGAAGTAGGAAAATTGCTTGAACCCAGAAGGTGGAGGTTGTAGTGAGCTGAGACTGTGCCACTGTACTCTGGCCTGGGTAATAGAACAAAACTCTATCTAAAAAAAACCCCAAAAAACAATGGATTATAAATTGACATAAACCATTGATCGCTTGTATTCTGAAAGAGCCATGGATTATAACCCTTACCATGGTATCCATATACCATAACATAGTTTTTGAATCATCATTGTAAAATCTTTATTCCTTTGCATAATGCATTAAAAAGTGGCTCAGAGGCTGGGCGCTGTGGCTTATGCCTGTAATCCCAGCATTTTGGGAGGCTGAGGCGGGCAGATCACCTGAGGTCGGGAGTTGGAGACCAGCCTGACCAACATGGGGAAACTCCATCTCTACTAAAAATACAAAATTAGCTGGTGTGGTGGCACATGCCAGCTAATTTTGTGGTGGCTAATCCCAGCTACTCAGGAGGCTGAGGCAGGAGAATTGCTTGAACCCGGGAGGCTGAGGTTTCAGTGAACTGAGATCACGCCATTGCACTCCAATCTGGGGGACAAGAGTGAAACTCCATCTCAAACAAACAAACAAAAAGGCTCGGAGCAGAGTAAAGCTTATCTTTTAGAAACAGAATTCCATTTTATATAATAAATACCCAGTTTATGTTTAATATTAAGGTAAAACTATCCTTGACTGCCAAGGAAAAGAGGAGGAAATAAAACAAATGATATTAGCTATAGTGCAGGTCTGTAAAAATACATTGTAGATTAAAATACAGTTGATCTGGGCATGCTGGCATACTCCTTTAGTCCCAGCTACTTCAGAGGAGGTGCAAGAGAATCACTTGAACCCAGGAGATCAAGGCTGTAGTATGCTATGATTGCATCTGTGAATAGCCACTGCACTCCAGCCTGGACAGCACAGTGAAACCCCATTTTTAAATTAAATAAGTAAAATATCTTGATTATCAAATATAAAATAAAAACATTCTCTCAGATTGAGACCTTGCAAATGAATAGCAAAAATTAATACCTTGACCAGGCGCAGTGTCTCACGCCTGTAATCTCAGCACTTTGGGAGGCCAAGGCAGGCAGATCATGAGGTCATGAGATTGAGACCATCCAGGCCATCATGGTGAAACCCCATCTTTACTAACAATACAAAAATTAGGCCGGTGCGGTGGCTCACACCTGTAATCCCAGCACTTTGGGAGACCAAGGCAGGCAAATCATGAGGTCAAATCATGACCAGCCTGGCCAACATGGCGAAGCCCCATCTCTACTAAAAATACAAAGAATTAGCTGGATGTGGTGGCACACGCCTGTAGTCCCAGCTACTTGGGAGACTGGGGCAGGAGAATCACTGGAACCTGGGAGGTGGAGGTTGCAGTGAGCCGAGACCTCGTACACTCCAGCCTGGACAACACAGCGAGATTCTGTCTCAAAAAGTAATACATAAATAAACAAATTAGCTGGGCATGGTAGTGTGTGCCTGTAATCCCAGACACTCGGGAAGCTGAGGCAGGACAGTCGCTTGAACCAGAGCATCGGAGGTTACAGTAAGCCGAGATTGCGCCGCTGTACTTCAGCCTGGTGACAGAGCAAGACTCTGAAAAAAAAAAAAAAAATTAGCACCTCAGTGTTGTTCAGACTAGCTAATTAAACATCACAATGGAAAAATCCATTAAATATTACATTAATTAATTAGGTTATTTTTATGTTCTTACATAGGTCAAACTTATCAAACCAAGAAACTGAATTTTTTCTCACTTCCCCAAGGACTATAAAAGATTTTAATTAATTAAACTTTTCATATTGAGAATTCCCTTGGTTTTAAGAAGTTTTTTACTTTACTGTAACTTTTCTAAGTAGTTGCTGAAGATAGTCTTATGTGTGGTTTGGTAATTTTTGTGGTTAATACATACTGTGAAAAAATATAGGTATGCAGTACCATGGCATATATGATCAGCCACGTCAAAGCAAGATATTGAGTCATTTGTTATTTCATAATATGTATAGTTAAAGGTAAATTATAAAAAAATATGATTAAGGCTGGGCGCTGTGGCTCACACCTGTAATACCAGCACTTTGGGAGGTGAGGCAGGTGGATCATGAGGTCAAGTGATCGAGACCATCTTGGCCAACATGGTGAAATTATGTCTCTACTAAAATTAGCTGGGCATGGTGGCATGCGCCTGTAGTCCCAGCTACTCAGGAGGCTGAGGCAGGAGAATCACTTGAACCCGCGACGCGGAGGCTGCAGTGAGCCAAGATGGCGCCACTGCACTCCATCCTGGCGACAGAGCAAGAGTTCGTCTCAAAAAAAAAAAATTGGCCCGGCGCCGTGGCTCACGCCTATAATCCCAGCACTTTGGGAGGCTGAGGCGGGTGGATCACGAGGTCAAGAGATCGAGACTGTCCTAGTCAACAAGGTGAAACACCGTCTCTACTAAATATACAAAATTTAGCTGGGCATGGTGGCGCGCGCCTATATTCCCAGCTACTCGGGAGGCTGAGGCAGGAGAATTGCTTGAACCCAAGAGGCGGAGATTGCCGTGAGCCGAGATCGCGCCATTGCACTCCAGCCTGGGTAACAACAGCGAAACTCCGTCTCAGAAAAAAAAAAAAAAAAAAAAAATTAAAGACAGTATTCTTTAAAAACGAAACAAAACAAAACAAAAAACCTGACATCAGTGAGTTTATTTTCTTTCTTTCTTTCTTTTTTTTTTTTTTGAGATGGAGTCTTGCTCTGTCTCGCCCAGGCTGTAGTGCAGCGGCATGATATCAGTTCATGGCGTCCTCCGCTTCCCTGGGTTCAAGCAATTCCCCCGCTTCAGCCTCTTGTGTTGCTGGGACTACAGGTGCGTGCCACCATGCCCAGCTAATTTTAGTAGAGACATGTTTTTACCATGTTGGCCAAGATGGTCTCCTACCTGGTGATCTGCCTGCCTTGGCCTCCCAAAGTGCTGGGATTACAGGCATGAGCACCATGCCCGGTCAGTGAGTTAGTTTATTTTTTTATTCACTTGTTTTGCACCTTATTACCGAACGGATTTCAAGTACAAATTAATTTTTTATAATGGAAGTAATATTTATATATTCATTAAAAATTAAGTATCTACCATATGCCAAACACTGTGCTAAATGCTACTTATTCGGAGATAAACATGTTCCTTTCCTCAAGAAGTTTGTGGTTTAAAGGAAAAGCAAGTACAATACAATGTGATCATGTTATTAACTCTATTATGTATGAAGTGATATACTGAGCACCTTACATACTGTTATTCTCTATTTTTCAGATAAGGAAATTCTTAGAGATATTAGGTAACTTGTCCTAGGTCACACAATAAGTGTGAAATTCAAATCAGAATTTGAACTCAGATGTGTTTGACTCCAAAGCTTATTATCTTGCTGCCTCTGTACAGTATACTGATTAGAGTTGGATACAGCAATACAGGTTTTATGGGAACACTAAGACATGTGAGTCAAAGTAGTCCATTGGATTTGGAAGGGGACACTTAAATTCCATTTAGAAGACTAAATAGGAATTAGCCAAGAGGAAGAGGGAGCTGAAAAGCATTCCAGCAGAGACATTACCATGTGCAAAGGCGTGGAGATGAGAAAGCATAGCACATTTGATACTTGTGTGGCTTTTATTTCTCTTAATAAAGGAGGGTAAACCTGCAAGGAAAACCAGAGAATGACCTGAAAGTAATTCATTCATTCATTTATTCAGTTACTGTTGGGCACTGTAGACTATATTGCTATATTTCTAGACTGTATGCTATATTTCTAGGAAGATAGTGGAATTTTTAAATTAAGTCACAGACATGTCACACATGTTAAACAAGAGCCTTAAAATCTTAATTCTGCCCTCTAGTTTGTTTTATTTTGCTGTTAAAACAGTGTCTTCTAAATTGTAAAATTTCTTTCTCCCTCTCTTTTTTTCCCCCTGATCATTTCTCTTGTCATGCTACCTGATGCCAAGCTGTGTGGAGATTTTAGAACTGAAGACTGCCTAAACTGTTCCCATTTCAACTATGCTTAAATCCTATTTGATTCCTAAAGATTTGTAAAAGGATAAGTATGTTTCTTTGTATCCTCTAAAAGACCTTATCTTTTAGAGGATAAATGTACCAGAAGTACTAAAACAGATCCTTTCAAGGATGTGTCTGGAGAGATAGAAGCATACCAAGCTGCTACATAGTGTACAGGACAACACAAGACTATGAATCAACATATGAAACTTAGGAGGTAGAGAATAACTTTCTGACTTTGAAGGGGTGACATTCATAGATACATTTATCATTCAGTGAGATAAATTTTTATTTTTTTCAACCTTAGAATCTAAAGAGACAGGCTTCAACACTCATTTCAAATGCTTTATCTTACTAGAAGAATTTCCCTGAGGTCAGCTGGTAGTATCATTCCCTCCCATGAACTACCTCAGTATTCTATCTTTTTATCTTCTTAGAAGACATTTGGTAATTCCTTCCTTTATTATAAGTCATTTATATGCATGTCTTAACTCCTTTATTAAATTGTACCTTCCTTGAATCAGAATTCATGTTTGATCCACAGCACTAAGCCTTGTACATATGAAGCACTGAGTTAATATTTAATGAATTAAAGCATAGCATTTGTATTACAAACTGAATTATTAGAGCAGTTTCTTTTTTTGAGACAGAGTTTTGCTTTTTGACTGGGCTCAGTGGCTCACGCCTGTAATCCCAGCACTTTGGGAGGCCGAGGCAGGTAGATCACGAGGTCAAGAGATCGAGATTATCCTGGTCAGCATGGTAAAACCCCATCTCTGCTAAAATACAAAAATAGAGCAGTGTTTCTTTTATTTATTTTGGCTCCCCATTGAGGAATTGAACCCCGGTCTCCCTCATGACAGGTGGGATACTCACCACTATACAAACGAGGAGAGCAGTGTTTCTTAAGTGTTGAACATGAATTACCTACATCAGAATTACCTGGAGTGTTTTGTTATGCAAATTCAAATTCCTGTGCTTGTGCCCACACCTACTAAACGAGAATTTCTATGGGTTCAGGGAATCTGTTTTGAATAAAAATTGTAGGTAATGGGCCCAGTGCGGTGGCTCACACCTGTAATCCCAGCACTTTGGGTGGCTGAGGTGGGCAGATCACCTGAGGTCAGGCATTTGAGACCAGCCTGGCCAACATGGTGAAACTCCATTTCTACTAAAAAATAGAAAAGTTAGCTGGGTGTGGTGGTGCACGTCTGTAATCCCAGCTACTCAGGAGGCTGAGGCAGGAGAATTGCTTGAACCTGGGAGGCGAAGGTTGCAGTGCACTGAGATCTCGCCATTGCACTGCAGCCTGGTGACAAGAGTGAAACTCCACCCCCCCACCAAAAAGAAATTGTAGGTAATTATGGTGCACACTAAAGTTTGAGAACCACTGCACTGGGGAGAATGTAAGAATCCAAATTTAAGTTACATTTACATGAAAGGACAGATACATATCTTGATAAAAATTATAAACATTTAGGTCACTCCGTCTTGCCCTGCCCCGGCGGGTGAGTGGCTGGGATCCTCTGCTTGTCGGCACTGTCTTCTGGAACGTTGTTGCGGTCTGCCTGTTGAGGAGGGTGTGTCCTGCGGAGCGATGGCTGTTGTGTTGCATGAATATCAGTTATCGCTGAAGCTTCTCTTTGGCTCATCAGCCACTCAGGCCTTGGACCTAGTTGATCGACAATCCATAACCTTAATCTCATCACCCAGTGGAAGGCATGTTTACCAGGTACTTGGAAGTTATAGGAAAACATACACGTTTGGCTTCTTGTTCATGTCCTGTATTTGCCTTCCCAGTGCTACGGAAGAGTGACAGCATCCTGTGCAGGCATCTCTTGGCAGTTTACCTTAGTTAGGTTTTGAGCGCCTGTCAGCAGCTAAGTGTCTCCAACAAGCAGTTGACTGACATATTATTGATGGAGAAGAAACAAGAACCATAAAAGGGCAAATGAAGGAACAGATGAAAAATCATGTCCTAGAAGGAAACTACAGGTACTACCAGGGATTTTCAGTCTGAAGAAGAAAAGACAAAATAGGTAACAAAAATATTAGAAGAGAGAGTGATGAGACTCAGTTGGATACCAACAGAGAGCAAAGAAAATAATTCATGAAGAATAAAATAAAATCAATTTCATCATAAGACAAGAACTTATGGTAAAGCTGCTCACAGCCAGAAGAGGATCCTAGAAGGACAGGAACTCCCTGTCTGCAGCATTTCACAAGCATGTAATATCCTTGCAGGGATACTGCAGAAGGAATTGACACAATGGACAAACAGATGATATAGGTGATTTTACAGCCTAAGAAAGGCCCATGCTTTTGCCCCCAGAACATGAGGTGCTAGTGAATAAATGCTGGGTGAAAAGCCCAGGGCCCAGATGTTGTAATGTTCTGTGATTGGCAGATGTTTTTTGTTTTGTTAAAGTGTGACTAATAAAATCTATCAAGACTTTTCTGCTTAAAAAATATTATAAACATTTAGTACATGGTAGAGTATAAAATATAAGAAAAAGTAGGTCAGGCACGGTGGCTCACGCCTATAATCCCTGCACTTTGGGAGGCCGAAGCGGGTGGATCACGAGGTCAAGAGATCGAGACCATCCTGGTCAACATGGTGAAACCCCGTCTCTACTAAAAATACAAAAAACTAGCTGGGCATGGTGGCACACACCTATAGTCCCAGCTACTCAGGAGGCTGAGGCAGGAGAATTGCTTGAACCCAGGAGGCGGAGGTTGCGGTGAGCCAAGATCATGCCATTGCACTCCAGCCTGGGTAACAAGAGCAAAACTCTGTCTCATAAATAAATAAATAGAAATAAGAAAATGTTCCATGTAAATTTTTCTATATCACAGTAAGGACCAATTAATATTTTGGAAAGTTCAATCTAAAAAAGCATATTTAGATGTAAATAATTTTAAATATTGACCATTTTCTGTGAATGCATTTGAAATAAAGCACCATGATTTTATAATTAATGACTAAGAAAAGACATATTGGATATCTTATCTGCACATTCTCATATTGCTATATGCAAAGATTGCCTTTTATGGCATGCTTCTTTATAAAATAGTTGGTAACTAATAGTACTGTCAGAAATATTATGGTTTAGGAGAGAGAGATCCAAGATGACCGTCTAGCAGCAGCTCACAGTTGCAGCTCCCAGTTAAGGCACAGGGAGTGAGTGGATGCCAGACTTCCAGACAAATTTTTGTTGCCTATGGACCAGGAGATTCCCAGTGGAGGAGCCCCACAGGTCGCCAGTATTACTCTTTTGGCCGGTGTGGCTGTTTTGCCGGCATCCTGGTGTGGCAGTTCTCAGTGCAGAGTATGTGGGACTGGGTGCCTTTTTGGTTGGTGTTTGGAGCTCCGAGAAGGCAGAGTCACCCATTCAGCTGATTGAGAGGGGCACTGAAGCCGGGAGCCAGACTGGGAGATTCCTGGGCAGAAAAGCACCACGAATCTTAGTGCCGCTGTTTGAGCCAGCGCTGTCACTGCACCGGAAATTGCATAGATCCTGGTGCCTTTTCACCTTTTTGGGTGATTGGGGCACCTGGGAGAGAATTGACTGTTCAATTAGGAAAAGAAAAAAAGGGGGCTCCGAGTCAGGGAGCCAGGTGCTCGGGGCTCGGTTGGTCCCACCCCCACAAAAAAACAGCGACTGGAAATGCTGATGGTTGAGAGTTTCACAGCAAGCACAGCTGACCCCAGGAAGGTCCTGCTCTGTGGGGGAGGGGCGTCCGCTGAAGGAAAACAAAGAAACAGAAATAACATCGCCACCAACAAGCTGAATGTCCACTCAGAGACCCAATCTGGAAGTCAGCAAGTACAAAGACGACAGGTGGATAAATCCACAAAGATGGGAAGAAACCAGCTCAAAAAGGCTGAAAACATCCAAAATCAGAATGCCTCTCCTCCTTCAGGGGATTGTAGCTCCTCATCAGCAAAGGAACAAGGCCTGATAGAGAATGAGTGTGATGAATTGTCAGAATCAGGCTTCAGAAGGTGGATAATAAGAAACTTCTGTGAGCTAAAAGAACATGTTTAACCCAATGCAAAGAAACTAAGAACCTTAAAAAAAGGTTTGACTAAATGCTAACTAGAATAGACAGTTCAGAGAGAAATATAAGTGAATTAATGGAGCTGAAAAACACAATGCGAGAACTTCGCAAAGTATGCACAAGTTTTAACAGTTGAATTGATCAAGCAGAAGAAAGGATATCAGAGGTCGAAGACCAGCTCGATGAAATAAGAAGACAAGATTAGAGAAAAAGGGATAAAAAGGAATGAGCAAAGTCTCCAAGAAATATGGGACTGTGTGAAAAGACCTAAGTTTGATAGGTGTATCTGAATGTGACGAAAGAATGAATCCAAGCTGGAAAATATTCTACAGGATATTATTCAGGAAAACTTTCCCAACCTAGCAAGGCAGGACAATATTCAACCCGAGATAATCCAGAGAACACCACAAAGATATTCCTCAACAAGAGCAACCCCAAGGCACATAATCATCAGATTCACCAGGGTTGAAATGAAGGAGAAAATGCTAAGGGCAGCCAGAGAGAAAGGTCAGGTTACCCACAAAGGGCAGCCTATCAGACTCACAGCAGATCTCTCAGCAGAAACCCTACAAGCCAGAAAAGAGTGGGGGCCAATATTCAATATCCTTAAAGAAAAGAATTTTCAACCCAGAATTTCATATACAGCCAAACTAAGCTTCACAAGCGAAGAAAAATAAAATCTTTTATGAACAAGCAAATACTTAGAGATTTCATCACCACCAGGCCTGCTTTACAAGAGCTTATGAAAGAAGCATTACACATAGAAAGGAACAACCAGTATCAGCCTTTCCAAAAATATACCAAAAGGTAAAGAGCATCAACACAATGAAGAATTTACATCAACTTTAAATTTAATGGGCAAAACAGCCAGCTGGCATCAAATGGCAGTATTAAACTCACATATATTATTATTAATCCTAAATTTAAATCAACTAAATCCCCCAATGAAAAGACACAGACAGGCAAATTGGTTAAAAAGCCAAAACCCGGCTGGGTGCGGTGGCTCACGTATATAATCCCAGCACTTTGGGAGGCCGAGGCGGGTGGATCACGAGGTCAAGAGATCAAGACCATCCTGGTCAACAAGATGAAACCCCGTCTCTACTAAAAATACAAAAATTAGCTGGGCATGGTGGTGCATGCCTGTAGTCCCAACTACTCGGGAGGCTGAGGCAGGAGAATTGCTTGAACCCAGGAGGCGGAGGTTGCAGTGAGCCGAGATCGTGCCATTGCACTCCAGTCTGGGTAACGAGTGAAACTCTGTCTCAAAAAAAAAAAAAAAAAAGCCAAAACCCATTGGTAGGCTGCATCCAGACCCATCTCACATGCAAGGATACACAAAGACTCAAAACAAAGGGATGGAGGAAGATTTACCAACCAAATGGAGAGCAGAAATGAATGAATAAATAAATAAATAAAAAGCAGGAGTTGCAATTCTTGCCGCTGATAAAATAGACTTTAAAGCAACAAAGATCAAAAGAGGCAAAGAAGGACATTACATAATGGTAAAAGGATCAATGCAACAAGAAGAGCTAACGATCCTAAATATATACGCACCCAATACAGGAGCACCCAGATACATAAGACAAGTTCTTAATGACTTATAAAGAGACTTAGACTCCCACACAATAATAGTGGGAGACTTTAACATCACATTGTCAATATTAGATCAAAGAGACAGAAAATTAACAAGGATATCCAGGACTTGAACTCAGACCCAGAACAAGTAAACTTAATAAACATTTATAGAATTCTCCACCCCAAATACACAAAACATACATTCTTATCAGTACCACATCACACCTATTCTAAAAGTGACTACATAATTGGAAGTAAATCATTCCTCAGTAATTGCATAGCATTTCACAGGTTTAAATGAAATACTGGTTAGCTGCTTATTTGTTATTTTCCTCCCTTATTCCTTCCTGTCTCCATCGTTAAGCACAATTATTGGCATGAAAGAGGTTTTCAATACCCATTTTTAGGCTGCATTCTAGCCTGGGCAATAAAGCAAGACTCCTGTTCTCTCTCCCTCTTTCTCTTCCTCGTTCTCTCTTTCATTCTTTTTTTTCTTTCTTTCTCTCTTTATCTCTTAAAAAACAATAAGAAATATTGTGGTTTAGATAATATTTAATGTATTTTGCTCCTTATTTTTCTGTAACAACACATTATATTGTTAGATTTACTTGAAGATTTTCTTATTTGTGAATGTTTTATTTGTGATTTTTTAAAAATGTGGAATTGTTAGAATGCCAGTTATCTTGGCGTATGCATTCCTGAATTGATAAGGACTAAGATAAGCTATGTCAAACAAGTAATATAAATCTTCATGTAGATAGTTCTTTGTTCTGTTTTGTTTTTGAGATGGAGTCTTGCTTTGTCACCAGCCTGGAGTGTAGTAACGCAATCTTGGCTCACTGCAACCTCCGCCTCCCGGGTTCAAGCGATTCTCCTGCCTCACCTCTCGAGTACCTGGGACTACAGGTGCATGTCACCACGCCTAGCTAATCTTTGTTTTTTTTTTTTCTTTTTTCTTTTCTGTTTTACTTTATTTATTATTTAATCTTTGTTTTTTTAGTAGAGATGGGGTTTCACCATGTTGACCAGGATGGTCTGGATCTCTTGACCTTGTGATCCGCCTGCCTCAGCCTCCCAAAGTGCTGAGATTACAGGCGTGAGCCACCGAACCAGGTAGTTCTTTATCTCTAATATGATAAAATAGTTTTGTAAGCCTAAACTGTCTTTATAATGGTAATGCAAATGAGAAATATTTAAATAATGCTTGTAATGTAGAGCACTGGTCCAACTATTTTACATACATTAACTCATTTAATCCTCATGAGAACTAAGTAAGATAGGCACTGTTATTATCATTATATTTCAAGTAAGGAAATTGAGGTACAGATTAAGCTATCTAAGTTTACACAGCTGATAAGTAGCTAGGACAATCCGGCTTCAGAGTCAGCATTCTGAACCACTCTATAATAATGTTATTGTTGTATTTTTAATTAGCAGTTTGTTTGACTTTGTCATAATCATTTTCAGATCTTCCAGCAGTTACATGGCAGATATTTTCAAGTAAGTTTTTTTTTTAAAATTCAGCCTATATCTAAACAGTATCTTTTAAAAATTGTTTTTAATGCTATTCTTTTATTGATTATATCTAGTAACATTGAGATTTCTTAAAAATAGTTGGATTTCAGAGGATATTTTTAGCATGCCATTTTTGGTTTTTGTGATGGAAGTAGATGGTCATTTAACTTACAAAAAGAAAAAAAAGCCAGGCACAGTGGCTCACGCCTATAATCCCAGCACTTTGGGAGGCCGAGGCAGGTGGAAGTCAAGAGATCGAGACCATCCTGGTCAACAAGGTGAATCCCCGTCTCTACTAAACATACAAAAAAATTAGCTGGGCATGGTGGTGCATGCCTGTAGTCCCAGCTACTCGGGAGGGTGAGGCAGGAGAATTGCTTGAACCCAGAAGGCGGAGGTTGCAATGAGCCGAGATCGTGCCATTGCACTCCAGTCTGGGTAACAAGAGTAACTCTGTCTCAAAAAAAAAAAAAAGAAAAGAAAAAAAAAGGCCAGACATATGGTGACTCACACACTTTGGGAGGCTGAGGCTGTGAGGATCTCTTGAGCCCAGGAGTTTGAGACCAGACTGGACAACATAGGGAAACCCTGCCTTTACAAAAATGTTTTAAAAATTAGCCAGACATGGTGCTGCGCCCTTGTAGTCCCAGCTACTTAGGAGGCTGACATAGAAGGATCCCTTGAGCCCAGCAGTTTGAGGTTGCAGTGAGCCACTGTACTCCAGCCTGGCTGACAGGGAGACCCTGTCTCCAAAAAAAAAGGAGGGGAGAGGGATATTTATATCTTTAGCATTGATCGACTCAAATGAAAGTCTAGTAATTTTAATTTTCAAAAGCTGTTAGGACACATAATGAATTCTTATGACAAAACCTAGATAAATTTGCATACCAATTTTGAAAAATTATATATAAAAGATGTTTAGTAATGTATATTTCTTTCTGATGAAAGGTACTAGTTTTTCTCTACAAAAATGCATTTTTAATGTCTCTGTGGTACACAAGAATAATATATTTGTCCTTGATCTGTGTCACTTCCTCATTTTAAATTCACCAGGTAGGTCATTTTAGGTGTCATTTGTTGCTTTATTTTAATAAATACTGAAAATGATTAGCCACTTTGTAGAAATATCTAACCTATGAACTCATGAATTAATATTTAAATCATGTTTAATAATTAAAATCAGTTTAATATTTAATAATTAAACTCATGTTTTAATATTTAAATCATGTTTAAAAATTAATGTTTCTTCAAAACATGAACTTGTCGAAGTGGTTTAATTGAATACTATCGGTCTCTGTTATAATCAGGACAGCTCAGAAGAAGAGAACTAAATTAGAGAGAAACCCAGAATGGAAAACAAGGGAGAGTTTAACCCTTAGAATAAAGGGTTAGTGGTCAGGCGTGGTGGCTCACGCCTGTAATCCCAGTACTTTGGGAGGCTAAGGCGGGCAGATCACGAGGTCAGGAGATGGAGACCATCCTGGCCAATATGGTGAAATCCTGTCTCTACTAAAAATACAAAAAACTTAGCTGAGCATGGTGGCGTGCACCTATGGTCCCAGCTACTCAGGAGGCTGAGGCAGGAGAATTGCTTCAATCCAGGAGGTGGAGTTTGCAGTGAGCCAAGATCATGCCACTGCACTACAGCCTGTTGACAGACTGAGACTCCATCTGAAATAAATTAATAATAAAGGGTTAGAAAAAGAGGATGTGGGCTATAGGAATCCTTTTTTTTTAACCAGTTGTTAAATGATCCTTTATTGAAATATTTTCCTTTGTGCCTCTTAACTAGCTGGGCATTGAACAGCACCACTGTTGATGTCATCGATGGTGTCATGAGGGTGACGGCCATCAACATTACAGCTTACAGACTGGGCAGTCCCCAGGATCTCTTTAATGGTTCCAGAGAGTGCTCTAGCTAAAGATCAGTGCCACATCTGTCGAGCAATCTCATCGAAAGTGATATTCCCACTGTGCTTTTAATGTTTTTCTGTTTCTATCTTTGGTGGTTACTTGAGGGCTTTGATGATCAGGGCAGTGGCAGAAGGCACCACCTCAATCTGGGCCTGTCTGTTCTGAATGGTCAGTTTCATTGTAATCCTCAGGCCCTTCCAGTCACCCATTGCCTTGGCAATGTCATCACCAACCTTTTTTGGAGACAGACCCAGGGGACTGATCTTGGGGGCCAGTGCAGAAGTGGCACCTACTTCCCCCACAGTGCACATCAGGTATATGACTTTGATCTTGTTGGGGGTCGAACTTCGGTGGCATGGCGGAGGCAGCTGGTGTCAGATGAACCCGGATTTGGGACAACTGAAGAAAGTTGCACCTTGGCCTCCTCCAAGCTGACAGCCAAAAGCAGGAATCTTTAATAAGATTATAGGGCTGGTGCAGTGGTTTATGCCTGTAATCCCAACACCTTGTAGGTTGAAGCAGGATGATTGCTTGACCCCTGGAGTTTGAGACCAGCCTGGGTAACATAGCAAGATGCTGACTTTACAAAAAAAAAATTAGCCAGGCACATTAGTACCTGCCTGTAGTCCTAGCTATTTGGCAGGCTGAGGCAGGAGGATCCCGTAAGCCCAGAACTTGGAGGCTGCAGTGAACAATGATTACACCATTGAACCTCAGCTTGGGTGACAGAGTGAGACCCTGTCCCCCACCTCAAATAAATCATAGGTATGCCCAGACATGTTGCTCTTAATAACATAATTAAGCTGGGCTTGGTGGCTCTCGTCTATAATCCCAGCACTTTGGGAGGCCAAGGCAGGTGGATCACAGGTCAGGAGTTTGAGACCAGTCTGGCCAACATGGTGAAACCCTGTCTCTACTAAAAATACAAAAATTAGCCAGGCGTGGTGGCAGGTACCTGTAATCCCAGCTACATGGGATGTTGAGGCAGGAGAATCGCTTGAATCCAGGAGGCAGAGGTTGCAGTGAGCCGAGATTGAACCACGGCACTCTAGCCTGGTGACAGAGTGAGACTTGGTCTCAAAAAGAAAAAAAAAAAGCATAGTTAAGATATTTTTATCTTTCAATGCAAATTTGTAATCTGGTAAATTGAAAAGCAGTATGAACATTGAATTATCTGTGGAACTCAAAGGAAAAAGATCACTGTAATTTCATATTTTACATGAGAAAAGATTTCTTGAATTTTTTTGCTTTGATCTATATTTTGTCATTTCATTGAGAGTAGAAAAAGAATGAATCGCTTTTTTAAAAATTTATTTTTATTTTTATTCATTTTTTTTTTTGAGACGAAGTTTCACTCTTGTTGCCCAGGCTGGAGTGCAATGGCGCGATCTCAGCTCACTGCAACCTCTACCTCCTGGGTTCAGGCAATTTTCCTGCCTCAGCCTACTGAGCAGCTGGGATTACAGGCACGTGCCACCATGCCCAGCTAATTTTTTGTATTTTTAGTAGAGACGGGGTTTCACCATGTTGACCAGGATGGTCTCGATCTCTTGACCTCGTGATCCACCTGCCTCAGCCTCCCAAAGTGCTGGGATTACAGGCTTGAGCCATGGCACCCAGCCATGAATCGCTTTTTATAAACAATATTTTTCTTTTCTAAATTTGACACTAGTATGAAACTTACCCAAGTTGTTTAAATTTGTTTGTTTTTTGAGATGGAGTCACCCAGCTCTGTCACCCAGGCTGGAGTGCAGTGGCATGTTCTCGGCTCACTGCAACCTCCACCTCCCAAGTTCAAGCAATTATCCTGCCTCAGCCTCCTGAGTAGCTCAGACTACAGGTGCATTCTACCACACCCGGCTACTTTTTTTTTGTATTTTTTAGTAGAGATGGGGTTTCACTGTGTTAGCCAGGATGATCTTGATTCCTGACCTCGTGATCCACCCATCTCAGCCTCCCAGAGTGCTGAGATTACAGTCACAAGCTACCACACCCTGCCAGTGTTTAGGATTTAAAAATATAAACTGAGGATTTGATTTTTTTTGTCTTATTTTTTTTTAAGGGAGGGGGTTGTTGCTTTGAGGGGAGTTATGCTTTTTTTTGTTTGTTTTTTTTGTTTTTTTCCTTTTTGTGGAGAATGGGGTCTCGCTATATTGCCCAGGCAGGTCTCGAACTTCTGGGCTCAAGCTGTCCTCTCACCTGTGCCTCTCTAAGAGCTGAGATTACAGGCATGAGCCACAGCGCCCGGCTGTTTTTGTTTTTTTTGAGATGGAGTCTCGCTCTGTAGCCAGGCTGGAGTGCAGTGGCAGTATCTCGGCTCACTGCAGCCTCCACTTTCTGGGTTCAAGTGATTCTTCTTCAGCCTTTTGAGTAGCTGGGACTACAGGTGCACATCATCATGCCCAGCTAAGTTTTGTATTTTTAGTAGAGACAGGGTTTCGCCATGTTGGTCAGGCTGGTCTCGAACCCCTGTCCTCTGGTGATCTGCCCGCCTTGGCTTCCCCAAAGCGTTGGGATTACAGGCATCAGACACCTCAGCCGGACATTTTTTTTGAGATGGAGGCTCAGTCTGTTGCCCAGGCTGGAGTGCAGATCTTGGCTCACTGCAACCTCTACCTCTTAGGTTTAAGCAATTTTTGTGCCTCAACCTCCCAAGTAGCTGGGACTACAGGCACAAGCCACCATGCCTTGCTAATTTTTATTTTTATTTTTGTAGAGATTGGGTTTCACCATGTTGTCCAAGCTGATCTCAAACTTCTGGGCTCAAGCAATCTGCCTGCCTCAGCTTCCTAGAGTTGAAATTACAGCTCTGATTCTCAGGCTGAGATTACAGGTCTGAGCCACAGCGCCTGGCCATAATTTATATTTTAAATAGCATTTTGTTCTGATTAGATAGAAGCCACATACTCATTATTAGAGTTTTTGAAACTATGGGGAAAAAGAACAAAAATTACTTGTATTTTGCCACTCTAAATAGCCATTGTTTAGGAATAGTTTTCTCTTTTTTTTCTATGCAAATATAACTAAATTGAGATGATACATATATGTACTTATAGTATTATGCCCTGCTTTTTCCCTTTAACACTTTAAAATAAGCACTTTTGTAAATCATTAGACGTTTCTTGAAAACATAATGTCGAAATGTTGTTAGTGTGATTTTGCTCAAAATTCACAGTAGGAGGTATATTTTATTTTGTGATTAAGGCCACACATACATATTTAATTGTATCAAAACATAAATTGTAAAACAGTATTAAGGGTAATGCATTTTGATTTTTTTTGAGTCAAAGTTTCACTCTTGTTGCCCAAGCTGGAGTGCAATGGCGCAATCTCAGCTCGCTGCAACCTCTGCCTCCTGGGTTTAAGTAATTCTCCTGTCTCAGCCTCCTGAGTAGCTGGGATTATAGATGTGTGACACCATGCCTGGTTAATTTTTTTGTATTTTTAGTAGAAATGGGGTTTCACCATGTTTGCCAGGCTGGTCTCAAACTCCTGACCTCAGGCGATCCACCCGCCTCAGCTTCCCAGAGTGCTGGGATTATAGGTGTGAGGCACCATGCCCGACCTGCATTCTGATATTATCTGTTGTATTTTATTTTTAAAAATATGCTTGTTTCATCCCTTTGAATTGATTTTGCATTTCACTAATGGGTTGCAGCCTGCAGTTGGAAAAATGTCTCCTGTATAAATATTCTGTAATCCAATTATGACCCTTTTATTGGACAAATTTGGTTCAGAATTTTGCCAGTAGATGAATTTAAAAGTGTTTGTGAGTGTATTTACCAAAGTAATTAAGGCTGGCTGTAATAAATTATTGCTAAAGTGTTAATACATAAGTCTTCTGGCCAGGTGTGGTGGCTCATGCCTGTAATCCCAGAACTTTGGGAGGCTGAGGTGGGTGGATCACGAGGTCAAGAGATCGAGACCATCCTGGCCAACATGGTGAAACCCCAACTCTACTAAAACAATGCAAACATTAACTGGGCATGGTGGCGCATGCCTGTAGTCCCAGCTACTCGGGAGGCTGAGGCAGGAGAATTGCTTGAACCTGGGAGACAGAGGTTGCAGTGAGCCGAGATTGCGCCACTGCACTCCAGCCTGGCGCCTGGCGACAGAAAAAAAAATAATAATAATAATAAATAAATAATAAGTCTTCCTTATCAGTTTGTTATATACTTTTTACAGATTTTTGTATGTGTTCACTTACTCTCTATGTCAATATCTATTTTTACACACTTTTTCCACTTTGAGGCAGAAGAACTGCTTTACTACACCTTTAAATTTTTTTAAAGTATATCATGACTATCTTTTCACATCAACATATAGTTACCTTGTTCTTTTGCCTGCTGCATAGTACTCCATTACAGATGGATCAAAATTTAACTTTTTCATTATTAATGAAGATTGTGTTGCTTCCAATTTTTTGTATTACAAAGAATGCTGCAGTGGCCATTCATATATATAGACCTTTGTGCATACCTGCATATGTTTTTGTAGAATAAAGTTTCCTAGAATTGAGGTTGTTGAAATATAGGGTATACACGCTTAAAATTTTTTTTTAAATCTTCAACCTATTCTTCACAACATTTATATCAGTCAACTCTTAACTCCAATAGTATATATAAGAAAGAGGCTGGACGTTATGGCTCACACCTGTAATCCCAGCACTTTGGGAGGCCAAGGCAGGTAGATTCCTTGAGCCCAGGAATTAGAGACCAGCCTGAACAACATGGTGAAACCCTATTTCCACAAAAATTAGCCAGGTATGGTGGCACACAGCTGTGGTCCTAGCTACTCAGGAGGCTGAGGTGGGAGGATCACCTGAGCCGGGGAAGTCGAGCAGTAGATATTTTCTATTTTAATTTTTGCCAATCTGATGAGTGAAAAAAATGCGTTTGATTTTAATGTATTGGTTTGGCATCTTTTCACATGCTTATTGGTGTTTTATAGTTCTGTGAATTGCTTGTTTATATCTTTTATGAACTTTTGTATTTTTATTATTGATTTATAGGAAATCTTTATATAGTATGGATGTTAGCCACTTGAGTATTATGTGTTACAAATGGCTTCTCATAGTCTATAAAATGTCTTAAAACTACAAGAGAATCTTTTTCTATATAGAAATTAAAATTTTTGTACTTGGTCACATTGGTTAATTTTTTTCTTTATGGCTTCTGGGATTTGTGTAATGTTTAAAGGGTCTAACGGACCTTGTCCACCTACTGTCTTCTGTGTTCCTCTGGATATTTATAGCTTTTTATGTTTATTGGAAATTTTTGTATTGGATACCACCACATATAAATAGTTCTTTTTTAAAAAATTTTTTATTATTATTTTTAAGACAGGGTTTCACCATATTGGTCAGGCTGGTCTTGAACTCCAAACCTCAGGTGATCTACCCGCCTTGGCCTCCAAAGTGCTTGGATTACAGGCGTGAGCCACCACACCCGGCCCATATAAATAGTTCAAATTGATATATCTAATTATTACTTCTGATAAGTAAATAATTCTTTTAATTAGGAAGATTGGCAAGTTTGTGAAAGGAGTTCTAATTTTGTTAAAATGCCTAAATTGAAAACTGGGAATCTATAATGGTAAATATAGTTGGTCAAGCCATGAATATAAGATTTATAAATGGTTGGTATAATGGTAGATCTTTTTTGGGTAGGAAAATGCTTAAACAAAAGTACAGATTTCTTTTTTTTTTTTTTTTTTTGAAACAGAGTCTTACTCTGTCACCCAGACTAGAAGGCAGTGTTGTGATCTCAGCTCACTGCAACCTTCACCTCCTCGGTTCAAGAGATTCTCCTGCCTCAGCCTTCAAAGTAGTTGGGATTACAGGTGTCTGCTACCATACCCGGTGAATTTTTGTATTTTTAGTAAAGATGGGATTTTGCTATGTTGGCCAGGCTGGTCTCAAACTCCTAACCTCAGATAATCCACCTGCCTTGGCATCCCAAAGTGCTGGCCTCCCAAAGTGTTGGGCCACCTCACCTGGCTCAAAAGTGCACATTTCTAAGCAATCTCTAGAGCCAACCAAATTCTTTGGGTGTTTCACAAATTCTTGCCTTGGTGACATTTTCTGTCTTAGAATGTAAGGAAAGAAATATATTTGTATAAGAAATCTGGAGGGATATACACCAAATTATTAACAATGATTTTCTTGGGGCCTGATGTGGCTGACACCTGTAATCTCAGCACTTTGGAAGGTTTAGGCAGGTGGTACAACTGATATTAGGAGTTTGAGACCAGCCTGGCCAACATAGTGAAACTCTGTCTCTACTAAAAATACAAAAATTAGCCGGGTGTGGTGGCGTGCACCTGAATCCCAGGTACTGGGGAGTCTGAGGCAGGAGAATCACTTGAACCTGGGAAGTGGAGGTTACAGTGAGCTGAGATCACACCTCTGCACTCCATCCTGGGCAACAGCAAGACTCTGTCTCAAAAAACAAACAAACAAACAAAAAAAAACCTAATTAAAAAAAACAGTGATTTTCTTGGGATGGTAAGATTTCAGAATTTTTTTCTTTTTTTTAATTTAAGACAGAGTTTCACTCTTATTGCCGAGGCTGGAGTACAATGGTGTGATCTAGGCTCATTGCAACCTCCACCTCCCAGGTTCAAGTGATTCTCCTGCCTCAGCCTCCCAAGTAGCTGGGATTACAGGTGCATGCCACTACGCCTGGCTAATTTTGTATTTTTGCTAGAAGTCTTGAACTCCCGACCTCAGGTGATCTGTCTGCTCAGCCTCCCAAAATGCTGGGATTACAGGTGTGAGCCAGTGCACCTGGCAGATTTCAGATTTTTTTTTTAAAGCCTTTTAACTTATTTTTTAAGTTTCTTTTTATTTTTATCTTTTTATCTTTTTTTTCTCTTATTTTTCTAAGTTTTTTTCCCAACAAAAAATGTTATTTGTTTAGTGAATATAGGACACATAAAGGATTAAGTGATGGATACTGCTGCTTTGGATCTATTTATAGCCAATGAGGAAGAATTGGTGGGTAGGAACGATAGAAACCTCTGGAGACAAAGTGACCGTTTTATAAAAGTTTGTGATAGCTAGGATGAGAATTCTGGAAGTAGCAACATACGTATATTGTCTAGATATGGTAGGAAGAAGGCTTTAAAAGAATTGAACAAAAAATAAGTAGTCATGACCTCATGAGCTAAGACTGGGAAAGTTGGGAAACATTAAAACGTAATTATATAATTACAAAGTTATAAATTATAGCAATGAGTTTTTTTTATAAAAGGCAAATGTTACATGCAGAGCAGGCCAGGAGTTACAAAAAGAAAAAAGAAAGAAAAGGCAAATGCAACTGAAGCTACTGTGACTCCAGTTGCAACAGTGTTAACTCAGGTGTTTTTCTTTTTTGGAGACGGAGTCTCTGTGTCACCCAAGCTGGAGTGCAGTGGTGCGATCTTGGCTCACTGCAACCTCTGCCTCCTGGGTTCAAGTGATTCTCCTGCCTTAGCCTCCTGAGATTACAAGCATGAGCCACTGCAGCTGGCCTTAACTCAGGTTTTACGAAGGATATATATAAAAGATGAATATAGAAAAGTGACAAACATATAAGTGTGCCAGAAAAGTTAAAATTCAGAATTAACAGATGTGAGGAATATATTAAAGATAATTTTAAATATTTTACAATTCAGAAACTAGAATAAGGAAAATATATGCCTATTTAATATTAACTGCTCCTATTTTGTTTCCACATTTTCCATCAAGGAGGATAATCTTTATTCTGTAAAAACAACAAATCAGTAAAGTAGAACTAAAGTCCAATATTCTTTCATTGAAATTAAGAAAGCATCTTAACTACTCAATATGACTTTGTTTCCTAACCTGAACTAATTATATATCTGAGATTGCTCTGAACTTATAGGTAAGAAAGTTGAATTTTGGGGAATTGTTGAGAATAGAAAAATGCCAGAGGATTGGAGGTAAACAATGAGTAAGGACTTTGACAGCATGTTGATTACATTCAGAAATGACAAAGCTTGCTGGACCTTTATGCAAACAGTAAAAATAATTTGAAAGTCTTGTAGCAAGAAGGAATTAACGGATTGGTTTAAATAAGTATAACTAAATATATAATCCTGCATTTGGGTTGGAAAAAAAACAGTTGAAGAATTGATAAAGGATAAATAGCATAATAAAAGCATTTATTACAAAGGGAATTTTATTGTTGATAAACTTAATTATGAATCAGCCACATGATTTGCCTGCCAAAATTCAGTTATTATAGTTTTCTAAACAAGGGAGATTGGTTAGGCTTGGACCTGGCATGTATCCAGATTTAGGTGTACTACGTTTGAGAAAAATTGGCATATGTTCAAATGGTAGCAGTATTAGCTCTTTCTTGCGTGGCAAAAGAATTAGATATAATCTAGCCATAATGCAGCTCTGGGACCAATGATTACAGGAAGACTTAAGCGCAATAGAAGGAAGAATTTTCTAGTGATGAGAACTGTCTAGACAATAACAGGATGCTTTGAGAGGCAGTAGTATATATGTATAGTGGTTTTCTTTTTTTTGTTTGTTTTTTGAGACAGAGTCCCGCTGTCACCCAGGCTGGAGTACAATGGTGTGATCTTGGCTCAGTGCCACCTCCAACTCCCAGGTTCAAGCAGTTCTCTTGTCTCAGCCTCCCTTGTAATTGGGATTACAGGCAACCACCACCATGCCCAGCTAGTTTTTTTGTATTGTTAGTAGAGACAGGGTTTTGCCGTGTTGGCCAGGCTGGTCTCGAACTCCTGACCTCAGGTGATCCACTCGCCTCGGCCTCCCAAAGTGTTGGGATTACAGGTGTGAGCCACCGCACCTGGCCTGTTTTTTTTTTTTTTTAGCGACAGGATCTCACTGTTACCCAGGCTGGAGTACAGTGGTGTGATCTCAGCTCACTGCAACATCTGCCTCCCAGGTTGAAGCAATTCTCTTACCTTAGCCTCCCAAGTAGCTGGGATTATAGGCCAGTACCGCCACACCCAGCTAATTTTTTGTATTTTTAGTAGAGATGGGGTTTCACAGTGTTGGCCAGGCTGGTCTCGAACTCCTAACCTCAAGTGATCTGCCTGCTGAGGCCTCCCAAAGTGCTGGGATTAAAGGCATGAGCCTCCGCTTCCGGTCCTTGTATACTGTTGGAAGGAGGCTAGTTAAATTTTTTGTAAGAATGTTATAGAGGGAATTAAAGTTCAAATGTCTTGAATATATACATTGGTTTGGCTTTACATTTTTTCATATGGTTACTGGCCATTTTTATATCTTCTTTGGAGAAATATTTATTCAAATCCTTTACCCTTTTATTTATTTTTTTGAGATGGAGTCTTGCTCTGTTGCCAGGCTAGAGTGCAGTGGTACGATCTCGGATCACTGCAATCTTCGCCTCCCAGATTCAAGCGATTCTCCTGCCTCAGCCTCCCGAGTAGCTGGGATTACAGGTGTGTGCCACCACACCCAGCTAATTTTTGTATTTTTAGTAGAGACGGGGTTTCACCATGTTGGCCAGGATGGTCTTAATCTCCTGACCTTGTGATCTGCCTGCCTCAGCCTCCCAAGGTGCTGGGGTTAGAGGTGTGAGCCACAGTGCCCAGCCATACCCATTTTTTAATTGGGTTATTTATCTTTTATTATTTGAGTTGTAACAGTTATCTATATATTCTGGACAGAAGTCCTTTATCATATATGCTTAGCAAATAGTTTCTCCCATTCTGTGAGTTTGTCACTTTCTTGATGGTAACATTTGCAACACAAAGATTTTTAATTTGGATGGAGTCCAGTTTATTTTTTCTTTTGTACTTGTACTTTGGTGTTGGCTAATCCAAGGTCATGAAGATTTACTATGTTTTCTCCTAAAAGTTTTATAGTTTTAGCTTTTCATTTATGTATAAAATTTATTTTGAGTTAATTTATTTATATGGGGGAGTTGGGGTCCAACTTTATTCTTTTGTGAGTGAACATCTAGTTATCCTAGCATCATATGTTGTAAAAACTGTTCTTTCCCCTATTGAATTGTTCTGGCAATGTTTTTTTTAAGACGGGGTTTCTCCATGTTGGTCAGGCTGGTCTTGAACTCCTGACCTCAGATGATCCACCCACCATGGCCTCGCAACGTGCTGGGATTACAGGCATGAGCCACCAGGCCTGGCCCTTTTTTGGTGGTGGTGGTTCTGGCAATTTTTAAAAGGATAGTGTGATTTAAGGCCAGGCTCATTGGCTTATGCCTGTAATCCCCGCACTGAGGCAGGTGGATCATGATGTCAAGAGATCAAGACCATCCTGGCTATCACGATGAAACACCATCTCTACTAAAAGTACAAAAAATTAGCTGGATGTGGTGGCACATGCCTGTAGTCCCAGCTACTCTGGAGGCTGGGGGCAGGAGAATCAGTGGAACCCAGGAGGCGGAGGTTGCAGTGAGTCGACATCATGCCACTGCACTTTAGCCTGGGCAACAGAGCAAGAGTCTGTCTCAAAAAAAAAAAAAATAGTATAACATTTACTTATTTACTTACTTCCTTGCAGTGTCTTCCTCTGTTGCCCAGGCTAGAGTATAGTGGTATAATCATAGTTCACTGCAATCTCCAACCCCCAGGTTCGATCCTCCTGACTCAGCCTTCTAGAGTAGCTAGATGTACCACACCTGGATAATTTAAAAAAAAAAAAAAAAAAAGGCCAGGCATGGTGGCTCACGCCTGTAATCCCAGCACTTTGGGAGGCCAAGGTGGGTGGATCACGAGGCCAAGAGATCAAGACCATCCTGGTCAACATGGCGAAACCCTGTCTCTACTAAAAGTACAAAAAATTAGCTGGGCATGGTGGCACATGCCTGTAATCCCAGCTGCTCAGGAGGCTGAGGCAGGAGAATTGCCTGAACCCGGGAGGCGGAGGTTGCGGTGCGCTAAGATCGCGCCATTGCACTCCAGCCTGGGTAACGAGCGAAACTCCGTCTCGAAATATATATATATATATATTTTTTTTTTTTTTGTAGAATCATGATCTCCTTTTGTTGACCATGCTGGTCTTGAACTCCTGGTCTGTAGTTATTTTCCTGCCTCAGCCTCCCAAAGTGCTGGTATTACAGGTGTGAGGCACCTTGCCCAGCCATAACTTTTACTTTTTATAAAAATCCAATAAAAACTATGGAAGATGGGAGAGAAAGTATAGTACCCCCCGATCTTAGGGGGATGTGTTCTAAGAATCCTAGTGGATGCCTGAACTGTAGATGGTACCAGACCCAGTTGCTGATTGCATGGATTAAAACACATTTTAGCTCATGTTTTCCACTCAAATTTATACTGCCTTTTTCATCTTATCTAAGTACTTATACACTGTGGCTATAACATTTGCAGTTTGAGATGTGACAGCAAAACTAACACAGATCTTTTTTACCTTGAATTTCACTGTCAGGGCAAGGATTCATTCTTTCCATAGATCTCAGCAACCTCAGCATATTATTTTTTTCTTTCTTGAAATCAAGAACTTTTACCTTTTCACTTTAAAGGAAGTACTTTATGGCTTCTATTTAGCATATTCAAATTGCCAGCATCACTACTTTTGCAATTTGGGGCCATTATTAAGTAAAATAAGAGTTATTTGAACACAGACACTGCTATAATGCTATCTGACAGTTGATCTGATAGCCAGCTTGGCTGCTAAATTACTACAAAGCTGGTAGCATGCACAGCATAGATACACTGGACAAAGGGATGATTCATGTCTCAGGCAGGACAGAGTGGGATGATGCAAGATTTCATTGGGCTACTCAGAATGGTGTGCAATGTAAAACTTATGATTCGTTTATTTCTAGAATTTTCCATTAAATATTTTGGACTATCGTTGACCATGGGTAACTAAAACTCAAAAAGTAAAACCATGAATAAAGGGAAACTACTGTAAAGCATAATTCTGCTACCCTTACACAACTTCCATATTATTGTTTTTGTTGTTGCCTAATGTTCCATCTGCAGGTTATACATAACTTAATAAATTTGTCCCTTATTTATTTGAATTTAATATTAAATGTAACACTGAAATCATAATCTTTGTTCATAAGCTATTACCTTTCTATTGCATAATTTTCTTTTATACATTTCTGAAAGGATTTCTTCTAAATTTACATTGAAAACCACTAGTTATATAATTTTGATTTTGAAAATTCTGAAATAGGGGGTGTTAAATACATTGGCCAGTTTAACATTACAATAGCAGCTGATACTGACCTCTGGCTATGGGTCAGGCAATATGCCAAATAGTTGTGTGCATAATCATATTTAGTTCAGATTCTATTAGATAAGGAATTCAAGGCTCAGAAAAGTTTGATAACTTGCCCAAAGTCATAAAACTAGTAAATGGCAAAGATGGCATACAGGGCTGTGTAACTCCCATACCTCACTGGCTCCCATACTGGACATAAACAGTTATGATGGCAAGATTCCCACAGTAATAGATTAGATTAGATTAAATATTTTTTAAATAATTAAATTTTAAATTAAATATTGAATTCACATGATTTAAGTACTAATATTGGCATTAGTACTTAATGCCAATATTAGTACTTACTTACGGGCATTATTGGCCCAAATTTTTCTTGTTTTTCTTTTCTTTTTCTTTTTTTAAATAAACCCACAGCCAACATTGTAGGCGCAATATTTGTTTTGTAAAAATGGAAATCTAAAAACTGATTCTTCTCTGGAGATTTAATAATTTGTTATTCTTGGGCCCCATGGACTAATCATCTTGTATTATTCCCATGTGTATAGCACTTACCACTCCAAAGAGTCTAGAGAGGATATGTAGCCAATACAGAAGTTATTTCACTTATGAGTACTTTAGTAAAGAAATGGAAAATGAATTAGGAGTCTTTAACATCGACATGTAAATCTAAATTTCTTGATGTCTTAAAAATATAAAGGTTAGTATTTTGGAAAGAATATACACAATAGTAGCATTTCTGATCCAGACATCTAGGTCCTATGAATGTATATTCAGTTAATAATGGTCACCACTTAGTAGTTATTTCAATTGTATAATTAATAAATGTGTTTAGTATTTAAAATAATTATCTTTTTAAAATTTTAATTAAAAAAAAAAATAGAGATGGGGGGAGTCTCACCATGTTGATCAGGCTGGTCTCGAACTCCTGGCCTCAAGTGATCCTCCCTTCTTGGCTTCCAAGTGCTGGGATTACAAGTGTGAGCCACCATGCTTAGCCTGAAATAATTATCTATAACTCATAATTATTGCTATAGCCTGAAATATAAAGAGAAAAATCACAATTATAAAATGATGCTTAAAAAGAAATGGTAATTTTGAAATGTAATGGCCTAGAAAAAAATGGTTTTGGCCATGTTCACAGTTTTCTTTAAAACATGAAAATGCCAGTTCTACACAAATTCTTGTTCTAGGTTTCTATTTTTGCAGTCTTTCAGCACATCAAACTGTATAAACTTTTTTTTTCTTTGAGACAGAGTCTTACTCTGTTGTCCAGGCTAGAGTGCGGTAGCATAGTCTCAGCTCACTGCAACCTCTGCCTCCTGGGTTCAAGCAATTCTCTTGCCTCAGCTTCCCAAGTAGCTGGATTACAGGCACTTGCCACTATGGCCAGCTAATTTTTGTACGTTTAGTAGAGATGGGGTTTCACCATGTTGACCAGGCTAGTCTCAAACTCCTGACCTCAAGTGATTTACCCACCTCGGCCTCCCAAAGTGCTGGGCCTGTATAAACTCTTTTCTGTGCTTGATTTTCACCCAAAGAGTTAGAGTTTATACAGATTAACAAGGTGACTGGAGGTATTTGTATGTCCTACACAGAAGAGTCACTTCAGTTTGCTAGAACAGTACTCTTTCACTATGGGTATAGTTTCACATACAATTGTGAGGGAAGAAGGTACATTTACTTAGCAGAAGCCATCCATTTTACCAAATGCCAGTTCCCTGGATTTACTTCTTTTAAACTAGTTTTAGTTGAGTTTTCATCTTATTGGTAACATTTAAAAGAATGTTCAATTTGTTTCTGCTCCAATTTCCTGCTGCTGTTTAGGAGGAGGTGGACAGAAAAGAATTGATCATATTCAAGAATATAATAGCAATGAACATATATTTATCAGTGCAGAACTTAAAGACTAAGACTTTAGGTCTGGTCTTCTTCCTTTCTCTGCTTTTCAGTCTCTGGCAACAATGGCAGGGAGTTAGGGCAGACAAATTGAACATTCCTTTTCCTGCTATTCAGATTAAAACTGATCAACTAAAGAGTTAAAGAAGTGAATTCAGTGACTTGACTTTCAGTTAAAATTATTTTTGGTAAATTTATCTTTTGTCAGTGACCCAGAACTCACCTAAGCAGCCACATCAGCTGAATTAATCCTAACAATGAATTGGCAGATGCTTCAGTTACATTGCCTTCATATCCTCAAAATTGGGAAAATTCATAATGACACATCACAAAATGGACTATCAAGCCTAACACATAAAGTGTACATCTGTTTTGAACTAAAAGATTGACTAAGAAAAGCAATTAAGTGATCTTTTCTCTAGAAGTTTGTTTATGCTGAATTCTCTTTTTTTTTTGAGGTGGAGTCTCACTCTGTTGTCCAGGCTGGAGTGCAGTGGTGTGATCTTGGCTCAGTGCAACCTCCACCTCCCGGGTTCAAGTGATTCTCCTGCCTCAGCCTCCTGAGTAGCTGGGACTACAGATGCGGGCCATCATGCCAGGCTAATTTTTTTGTACTTATAGTAGAGACAGGGTTTCACCATGTTAGTCAGGATGGTCTCCATCTCCTGATCTCATGATCCACCCACCTTGGCCTCCCAAAGTGCTGGGATTACAGGTGTGAGCCATGGTACCCTGCTGTTTATGCTGCCTTCTACACCTCTAGCTCCACACTGTCACCACAGCTTAAGCACATGACTCTAAGAAAACATAGGAAACATATTTACTTTTCATTTCAGTATATCTTATCTAATAGAATCTTAAAGATTCTTCCTTGTTTCACATGAAATAGCACCTCTTTAGGTTTCTTCAGACTCATACCTCATTCTTTTCCATCCCACCCCTATTTAGTTATTCATCCATTTTCTGTCACTTTTTCCTTTGAAACATGTCTCAGATTTAGTCTTCATTCTTGTTGCAGCCACCTCATTTCAAAGTCTTCATTACTCATTGCCTTCTAACTTGTTTTTCTGATTACATTCTTCTTTCTAGTAGTAGGTTAAATTTACAGTGCTTTCATCACATGTCTCTGAGTTAATCCCAGGAACTCTACAAAATTCACTAGCTAATCTCTGTCTTAACATAGGATGTAGTATCAGAAGAATCAGCTATGATCCACTAGTGCTTTTCTTGCTCACTTGACAGCTGCCTGCTATTTGAACAAAAGGCATCTTTATTTTCATTCTTTTTTAGATGATTCTCAGATGTGATCCTTTGCACATATATATGGATCACATCTGAGAGTCATCTATATATATGTATATACATACACACATATATAGTGCAAATACCTGCCTGTTATTACCTTTTGATGTGACATACAAGAACACTGTTGCCTGTTTCAGACATTCAACAAGAATTATAGTTTATCTAGTCCCATAATCTCATTTTATCAAGAAGCCTAAGTTTTTTCAGGCTGTGGTTCTCTCTTTCTACCACCAGAAAGTAAATTTCTTGAAGGTAGGCACTATAGAATTTTCATTCTCCCACAATTTTTGGCAGTTTTTATGTATTTTTGAAATTTTTATTGAATAAATAAATTAGTTGAGCAAACATTTATTGCATTTATTGATGGCTTACTCCATTCTAGCCACTGTGATGATGTATGTAGCACTGAAAAGGGGCAGATACGGTTCCTTAGTGTGATCGTAGTTCATTACAGCCTCAAACTCCTGGGCTCAAGTGATCCTCCTGCCTCAGCCTCCTGAGGAACTAGGAATACAAGTGTATGCCACCATGCCCAGCTAATTAAATTTTTTTATTTTTTTGGTAGATCTGGGGTCTCAACATGTTGCCCAGGCTGGTCTGGAACTCCTAACCTCAAGCAATCCTCCTGCTATGACCTTCCAAAACTAGTGGCATGAGTGAGTTTAGCCCAGCTCCTGTCTTGAGTTAATGATCTAGTGGGAAAGGCAGGTATTAAACAAATACATGGACAGTTATGCTGGTCTAAAATGGACATCATCAATTCCTTCTCTTTGTGTATATGCATGCTATTTTTCATGTGTAGAAATAGAAACTAATTCCCTTTTCCTTGAATCTGCTGGCCAATAGAATATGGCAGAAATAGCATATTGGAACTTTTTTTTTTTGAGACTTTTTTTTTAAGACAGTGTTGCCCAGGCTGGAGTGCAATGGCATGATCTCGGCTCACTGCAACCTCCATGTCCTGGGTTCACATGGTTCTCCTGCTTCAGCCTCCTACGTAGTTGAGATTACAGGCATGCACCACCACACCAGGCTAATTTTTTTTGCATTTTTAGTAGAGATGAGGTTTCACTATTTTAGCCAGACTGGTCTCGAACTCCTGACCTCATGATCCATCTGCCTTGGCCTCCCAAAGTGCTGAAATTATAGGCGAGAGCCACCACACCTAGCCAGATTTTGGAAATCTTGAAGTTAGGCCTTAAAGCTCTAGAGCTTGTGTCTGGGTGTCTGGGAATATTTTTCTTGAGATAATCCCTCTTAAAATCCAGTCACTCTGCTGCAAGAAGCTCAAGCCACATGTAGAGGCTTTGTGTAGGTGACTCCAGTCAATAGCCCCAACTGAACGTCAATGGCCAGAATCAACTGGTCCTGTGAGTGAGCCATTGTGAACATCAAGTCCAGTCCAGACTTTAGATGACTTCATCCCCGCTACTATCTTACTGCAACCATGTGTGAGAAAATTGAGAACTACAGAGCTGAGCTTTGTCAATCCACAAAATCTTAAGAGAGAATGAATTGTTTTAAGCCACCAAATTTGGTCTATTATGCAGCAGTATAATACATTTTGGTTAACCAGAATGTAAATTATCAGACTATCAGATTATGGTAAATGATATCATGGACATGAACAGGGATAAAAGGAAAACATAATTTAGATGATTCAGATATGGCAGCCTACAATTGTTTAACAGTGTTTTGTCTTTCTGCTTATGTTTGCATTTGGTGAGAGCAGATACTGTCCTATTCTTAACTTTATCCCCAGCACATGGCATATATGCTCAGTATCTTCTGAAGTAATAATGAAGACCTTTTATTAGTGTCTCAGAGAAGTCTGTAATTCCAAAAAGGTTAATAATTACTTTATTAACAGCAAAACTTTCCTCTTTCTACACTTGCTTAGGAATACCACATTTTACCCAAGGACAAAATTCCAAGTTTTTTGGACTGAATACTTGCATCCAGGATCCATGTGAATAGGGCAGTACTTTCCTGCCAGAGGTTATAGGTGTTGCCTTTGAATTTGGGGGGTTTAATCATAATGGGCCACATCACATGTATGGAGGTTACACAAGTGATGAAAGGGACTGGGGCCAAGGAGCACACAGATAAGTCTACTTAATGAAAGAAAACTAAGGCTCAAATGAAGTCTGTTATTCTATAGTTAGTCACTGTAATCCTTAACCCTTTTTCCCATGATTCCTCGTATGAATTTTCTGCTTAATTTATTTCATTTTAATGTGTTTCAGGGAGTAATTCTCCTCTAAGGTTACACCTAACTCTTTTCTTTCTTGCCCATTTCTTCCCTATACACCATCCTTTTTCCTATCTTTGTGTCTTTCTGAGTATGTGTTTCTCCCATTTTCTATGGTACTTTTCCTTCTTTACACTTACATAGATCTAATCTTTTGGGGGCTATTTTGAGTCTAGTTCGCTGAAACTTTCCTTGAAGATTCCAAGTTAAATACGTCTCTCTTTCCTGAGCTTTTATTTTACTTATTTGTCCCCAGGACATGACTTTCACTGTATCTTGCCTTATACAATTACTATTACAGTAATAATTATTAGTATATAGTATATAGTAATATTATATGGTATATATTATAATTAATAATATTACTATAATAATAATTATTTTCGAGACAGGGTCTGACTGCCACCAAGGTTAGAGTGCAGTGGTGTGTTCTCAGCTCACTGTAATCTATACCTTCTGGGGTCAGGCCATCCTCCTATCTCAGCCCCTCAAGTAGCTGGGACTACAGGTGTATACCACCATGCTCCGCTAATTTTTGTATTTTTTGTAGAGACAGAGTTTCACCATATTGCCCAGGCTGGTCTTGAACTTCTGAGCTCAAGCGATCCTCCCGTCTTGGCCTCCCAAAGTGCTGAGTGCTGGGACTACAACCGTGAGCCACCGTGCCTGGCCCATATCATATTTATCATTTTCAACTATTTTTATGTAATATAGCTAAAAATACTTGGAACCGTGATCATTTTATTTTTACAAGAATTTTACTACCTTTTTTTTTTTAAGATGGAATCTCACTTTGTCACCAGGCTGGAGTGCAGTGGCACAATCTCAGCTCACTGCAACCTCCACCTCCTGGGTTCAAGCAATTCTCCTGCCTCAGCCTCCTGAGTAGCTGGTACTACAGGTGCATGCCACCATGACCAGTTAATTTTTGTATTTTTAGTAGAGATGGGGTTTCACCATGTTGGCCAGGATGGTTTCTATCTCTTGACCTCGTGATCTGCCCACCTTGGCCTCCCAAAGTGCTGGGATTACAGGCATGAGCCACCACGCCCAGCCAATATCACATTTTAAAACATATCATTAATGTCTTTTTGTAAAATATACATATATATTTTTTTTCTATTTTTACATTTTTAAAAAATTCACCTGGATGCAGGTGGGCTGAGGCCACAAAGGGCATCAGCCATATATATATATTTTTGAGATGGAGTTTCACTCATCACCTAGGCTGGGGTGCAGTGGTGGTAGTGGTATCTCAACTCAGTGCAACCTCTACCTCCTGGGTTTAAGTGATTCTCCTGCATCAGCTTCTGGAGTAGCTGGGATTACAGATGCCCACCACCATGCCCGGCTACTTTTTGTGTTTTTAGTAGAAACTGGGTTTCGCCAAGTTGGCCAGGTTGGTCTCAAACTCCTGACCTCAGGTGATTTGCCTCCCAAAGTGCTGGAATTACAGGTCTGAGCAATGGCACCTGGCAAAATACTAATTTTTTTTTTTTTTTTTTTTAAGATGGAGTCTTTCTCTGTCACCCAGGCTGGAGTGCAGTAGCACGATCTTGGCTCACTGCAACCTCTGCCTCCTGGGTTCAAGCGATTCTTCTGCCTCAGCCTCCGAGTAGCAGAGACTACAGGCACGTGCCACTGCACCTGGCTAATTTTTTGTATTTTTAGTACAGATGGGGTTTCACCGTGTTAGCCAGGATGGTCTCGATTTCCTGACCTCGTGATCCACCTGCCTCAGCCTCCCAAAGTGCTGGGATTTACAGGCGTGAGCCACTGCACCTGGCTGATTATTATGTTTATATAGTGATATAGTTAACTACACCCAAGATCTGGAATGTAAATTTTACATTAAATACAATATTACTTGTTTATATCTGTACAGTCCTATATTTATAAGTCTCAACATCTATTTTATCCACATCAATAAGTAGAATTTAGTACTTCTATATAAACTGTTCATATATCACTTTTATCTTATTTTGAGACAAGGTCTCACTCTGTTGCCCAAGCTGAAGTGCAGCAGCACGATCTTGGCTCACTGCAACCTGTGTCTCCTGGGTTCACACGCTGTCCTCCCACCTCAGCCTCCTGAGTAGCTGGGACTACAGGCATGGACCATCATGCCTGGCTAATTTTTAATTTTTTTTTTTTTGAGACAGTCTCCCTCTGTCACCTAGGCTGGAGTACAGTGGCTCAATCTCTGCTCACTGCAACCTCCACCTCCTGGGTTCAAGCAGTTCTCCCTGCCTCAGGCTCCTGAGTAACTGGAATTACAGGCACCTGCCACCATACCTGGCTAATTTTTGTATTTTTTGGTAGAGACGGGGTTTTACCATGTTGGCCAGGCTAGTCTTTAACTCCTGACTTCAGATGAATAGCCCCTCTCAGCCTCCCAAAGTGCTGGAATTACAGGTGTGAGCCATTGCACCCGGCCAATTTTTAAATTTTTATAGAGACAGGGTCTCCCTGTGTTGCCCAGGCTGGTCTCAAACTTATGAGCTTGATATCTTCCTGCCTCAGCCTCCCAAAGTGCTGGGATTACAGGCATGGGCCACCATGCCTGGCCCTATTTATAATTTATTTTATTTTATTTTATTTATTTATTTATTTTTTTTTTTCACAATAGGCAAAATGGTTATTTATTATCACAGAATGGAGCTTTTCATTTTCAGACAAGCCTAGGAGGTATGAGACAAGTGTTTTTGTTGAGGTCTTTTGAAAAATAATTTGCAAATTTTGTTAGTGAACGATTTCTCTTCTTGTTTCTGGGTAAATGTCATATGTAAATCTATCCTTGTAATCACTTAAACTTATTATAACATCAATCATTTGTCATGGATCAATGAGGTACTCGGCAATTCGGTAAAGTTCGTACCAATTCCTTTGCTTTTAACCTCCATAGTTAATTGAATCTTCTCCAAAACTCAGTGCTTGAGTACCAAATATAATTTATTTTTTGAAGTATTTTATTTTATTTTTAACTTTTAGGTTCAGAGGTACATGTGCAGGTTTGTTATACAGATAAATTGCATGTTGTGGGGGTTTGGTGTACAGATTATTTCATCACCCAGGTAATAAGCATAGTACCCGATAGGTAGTTTTTTAATACTTACCCTGGTCCCTCTCTCCATTCTCAAGGAGGCCCCGGTGTCTGTTGTTTTCTTCTTCCTGTCCATATGTACCTGATGTTTAGCTCCTACTTATAAGTGAGAACATGCAATATTTGGTTTTCTGTTTCTGTATTAGTTCACTTGGGATAATGGCCTTGAGTTCCATCCATGTTGCTGCAAAGGACATGATCTCATTCTTTTTTATGGCTGTATAGTATTCCATGGTGTATATATACCACATTTTCTTTATCCAGTCTACCACTGATGGGCATTTAGATTGATCCCATGTCTTTGATATTGTGAATAGTGTTGTGATGAACATGTATGTACATGGCTTTTTTTTTTTTTTGAGGCGGAGTCTTGCTCTGTTGCCCAGGCTGGAATGCAATGGTGTGATTTTGGCTTACTGCAATCTCTACCTCCCGGGTTCAAGCAATTCTTGTGCCTCAGCCTCAGCTGGGATTTCAGGTATTCACCCCCATGCCTGGCTAATTTTTTTTATATTTTCAGTAGAGACGGGGTTTCACCATATTGGTCAGGCTAGTCTTGAACTCCTGGCCTCAAGTGATCTGCCTGCCTCTGCCTCCCCAAGTGCTGAGATTACAGGCATGAGCCACTGCACCCGACCTACATGTCTTTATGGTAGAATATTTTATATTTTTGGGCATATATACTTAATAATGGGATTGCTGGGTCAAATGGTAATTCTGGTTTTTGTTTTTGTTTTTTTGAGATGGAGTTTCGCTGTTGTCACCCAGACTGGAGTGCAATGGCATGATCTCAGCTCAACCACAACCTCCACCTCCTGGGTTCAAGCAATTCTCCTGCCTCAGCCTCCCGAGTAGCTGGGACTACAGGCGCGCAGCACCATGCCCAGCTAATTTTTGTATTTTTAGTAGAGACGGGGTTTCACCTTGTTGACCAGGATGGTCTCAATCTCTTGACCTTGTGATCCACTCGCCTTGGCCTCCCAGTGCTGGGATTATATGCATGAGCCACCACGCCCAGCCAGTAGTTCTGTTTTAAGTTCTTTCAGAAATAACCAAACTGCTTTTCACAATGGGTGAACTAACTTAGATTCCCGCTAGCAGTGTGTAAGTGTTTCCTTTTTGCCACAACCTTGCCAGCATCTGATATTTTTGGACTTGTGGCTGGGTCCTCCTGGGTGTGGGTGCTCACATCTGCAATCCCAGCACTTTGAGCTGAGACAGGAGGATCTCTAGAGCCTAGGAGTTTTAGAGCAGCCTGGGCAACAAAGTCAGACCCTGTCTCTACAAAAAATTAAAAAATTAGCTGGGTGTGGTTGCACATGCCTGTGGTCCCAGCTGCTCAAGAGGCTGAGGCAGGAGGAATGCTTAAGCCTAGAAGGTGGAGACTACACAGTGAGCTATGTTTGTCCCACTGCACTAAAGCTTGGAAGACAGAGTGAGACCCTGTTAAAAAAAACAACACACGGCCGGGCGCAGTGGCTCAAGCCTGTAATCCCAGCACTTTGGGAGGCCGAGGCAGGTGGATCACGAGGTCAAGAGATTGAGACCATCCTGGTCAACATGGTGAAACCCCGTCTCTACTCAAAATACAAAAAAAAATTAGCTGGGCATGGTGGCGTGCACCTGTAATCCCAGCTACTCAGGAGGCTGAGGCAGGAGAATTGCCTGAACCCAGGAGGCGGAGGTTGCGGTGAGCCGAGATCGCGCCATTGCACTCCAGCCTGGGTAACAAGAGCAAAACTCCGTCTCAAAAAAAAAAAAAAAAAAACCACACACACACAGGTATTCTAACTGGTGTGAGATGATATCTCATTGGGGTTTTGACTATCATTTTTCTAATGATTAGTGATGTTGAATATTTTTTCATTTGTTTGTTGGGTCCATGTACATCTTTTGAAAGTGTCTGTTCATTCCTTTGTCCACTTTTAAATAGTGTTTGTTTTTTGCTCGTGAACTTGTTTACATTCCTTATAGATTCTGGATATTAGACCTTTGTCAGATACATACTTTGCAAATATTTCTCCCATTCTGTAGTTTGTTAATTTACTCTGTTGACAGTTTCTTTTGCTGTGAAGAAGCTCTTTAGTTTTATTAGATCCCTTTTGTCAATTTTTTTTTTTTGTAATTGTCTTTGGAGTCTGATTCTGTTACCCAGGCTGGAGTGCAGTGGCATAGTCATGCTCACTGCAGCCTAGAACTAAGTGAGCCTCTTCCTTTAGCCTCTGGAGTGGCTAAGACTACAGGAGCATGCCACCATGCCTGGCTAATTTAAAAATTTTTTTATTAGCCATGTGTGGTGGCTCATGCCTGTAATACCAGCACTTTGGGAGGCCAAGGCAGGTGGATCACAAAATTAACTGGTCATGGTGGTGTGTGCCTTAGTCCCAGCTACTGGGGAGACTGAGGCAGGAGAATTGCTTGAAGCCAGGAGGAGGAGGTTCCAGTGGGCTGAGATTGCGCCACTGCATTCCAGCCTGGCACCTGTCAAAAGAGTGAGACTCTGTCTCAAAAATAAATAAATAAATAAATAACGTAAGTTGCAAAGTTTACTCCTAAAAAAACAATTTAGCATAGTTCAGTGTTTATTTTTTTCAAGTTTCCAACAAGTCATTGTTTACTTTTAAAAAGTAAAATTTATGTACAATACAATGCATAAATCTTAATTGTGCCATGTGATGAATTTTGACAGGTGCATATATCTGCTAATATCCCTATCAGAATTAGAACATTACTGCTATTCCAGAAGGTTTCCTCATGCCCTTTCACAGTCAGTCTTCACCCATGCTGCGGAGAGGAGCCATAACTTTTTTTCACCATAGATTAATTTTGCCTGTTCTAGAATCCCGTGTAAACAGAATCATGTAGTATAGGTACTTTTGTGGAAAACTTCTTTAGGCAGCATGTTTTTTGAGATTTATTCATGTCATTGCATGTATTCAGTTACTTCGTTTTATTGCTGAGCGGTATTAGATTGTGTGAATGTACCACAGTTTTTCATTTATTCTCCTGTTGATGGACATCTGAGCTGTTACCTGTATTTTTTGGCTATTATGAATGAAGCTGCTATGAACATTCTAGTGCAAGTCTTTTTGTGGACATGGCTTGTATTTCTCTTAGGTCAATATCTGGGAATAGAAATGCTGGATCATTAGGTAGGTAGATATACATGCAGTTTTTAAGAAACTACCTGATGTTTTCCAAACTTGTAATATCATTTTATATGGCCATCAAAAATGTATGAGAATTTCAGTTGCTCTGTCTCTTCACCAATATTTGGTGTTATCAATCTTTTAAATTTTGGCTATTCTCTTGGCAAGTGGCACTTGTATATTGAGGATAAATGTAAAAATAAATCAAATTTGACTAGTCTCATGGGCATGTAATAGTATCTTGTACTTTTTTTTTTTTTTTTTTTGAGACAGAGTTTCACTCTTGTTGCCCAGGCTGAAGTGTAATGGCGTGGTCTCAGCTCACCACAACCTCTGCCTCCTGGGTTCAACAGATTCTCCTGCCTCAACTTCCCAAGTATCTGGGATTACAGGCATGCATCACCATGCCTGGCTAATTTTGTATTTTTAGTGGAGACAGAGTTTCTCCGTTTTGGTCAGTCTGGTCTTAAACTCTTGACCTCAGGTGATTTGCCCAGTATTTTGTAATTTTAATCCGCGTTTCCCTGATGACTTATTATTTTGAGGATCTTTTTTTTTTTTTTTTTTGAGACGGAGTCTCGCTCTTGGCTTACTACAACCTCTGCCTCCCAGGTTCAATTGATACTTGTGTCTCAGCCTCCCAAGTAGCTGGGGTTACAGGTGCACGCCACCATGCTTGGCTAATTTTTGTATTTTCAGTAGAGATGGAGTTTCACTGTGTTGTCCAGGCTGGTCTCAAACTCCTGACCTCAAGTGATCTGCCTGCCTCAGCTCTCAAAGTGTTGGGATTACAGGCATGATGAGCCACTGTGTCCGGCCGTGTGTTTTCTTATACAAGCTTTATGTTTAGGTCTCTGAACCAATGTAAATTAATTTTTTCACATAGTGTGAGATAAAGATGAGAGTTTATTTTTTCCCATCTGGATATCCAATTATTCTGGCACTATTTGTTGAAAAGATGTACAATTTCCCATTGAATTGCTTTGGTTCATTTGCTGAAAATCGGTCGATAGTGCAAGTGTGGGTCTTTTCAGTGTTCTCTAATTTGTTCATATACTTGACTATTTATGACAGAATGATGCTGTCTTAATGACTGTAATTTCACATTGTCTTTTTTTTTTTTTTTTTTTTTTTTTTGAGAAGGGGTCTTGTTCTGTCACCCAGGCTGGAGTGCAGTGGCACCATCAGAGCTCACTGCAACCTCCATCTCTGGTGCTCAAGCCATACTCTTGAGCTATACATTTCAAGCTATACACCTCAGCCTCCCCAAGCAGCTGGAACCACAGGTGTGAGAAACCACAGGTGTGTGCCATCACACCCCGCTAATTTTTTTTTGAGATGGAGTCTGAGTCTGTCGCCCAGGCTGGAATGCAGTGGCACAGTCTTGGCTCACTGCAACCTCTACCTCCTGGGCTCAAACAATTTTTTTGTCTCAGCCTCCCAAGTAGCTGGGACTACAGGCATGTAGCATGTGGCACCATGCCTGGCTATATTTTTGTGTTTTTAGTAGAGACAGGGTTTCATCCTGTTAGTTAGGCTGGCCTCGAACTCCTCACCTCAAGGAATCTGCTCGCCTCAGCCTCCTAAAGTATTGGGATTACAGGCATGAGACACCGCGCCTGGCCAATTTTTTTGTATTTTTGGTAGAGATAGGGTTTCGCCATGTTGTTCAGGCTGGTCTGGAACTCCTGAGTTCAAGTGATCCACCGGACTTGTCCTCTCAAAGTGCTGTGGTTACAGGTGTGAGCTACCGTGCCTGGCCTCACATTAAGTCTTGAAATTAGGTAATGTAAATTCTCCAACTTTGTTCTCCAAATTGCTTTGGATTTTCTAGATCTTTTGCATTTCCATATAAATTTTGAAATCAAGTTTTCTGTCTCTACAACATTCATTCCTGGTAGGAATATGAATAGGATTATATTGACTATGTATATAAATCAATTTGCGAAGAAAGTAAATCTTACTGAGTCTTTCAATCCAAGAACATGATATATATATGTATATACATATATAGACGGATGTTGAATCTTGTGAAATTTTTTTTCTGCATCTATTTGGACGACTATATGGTTTTTGTCATTTAACTGTTAATATGATAATTATGTTAATTGTTTTTTCAAACATTAAACCAACATCGCCTTTCTGGAATAAACCCCATTTAGTCATGATGTGTTATCCTTTTTATATACTGCTAGATTCAATTTGGTACTATTTTGTTTTATGTATTTATATCTTTGTTAATGAAGGATATTAGTCTATATTTTCTTTCCTTCTCTCTTCCTTTTTTTCTTTTGGTAATTTCTCTGGCTTTGATATTGGGTTATTTTGGCCTCAAGAAATATTGAAAAGTATCTCTTTTATTTTCTGAGTTGGTATAAGATTGATGTTACTTCTTTAAGTGTTTGACAGAATTCACCAGTAAAACTATGTTGGTGTGAGTTTTCTTTGTGGGGAGATTTTTGATAACAAAGTAAATTTCTTTAATAGACAAGGGGCTGTTGAGATTTTCTCTTCCATCTTATCTTAGTCTTTGTAAATGGTGTATTTTAAGGAATTTGCTTCCTCTAATTTGTCAAGCATATTGAGATCAAATTTTTTATAATAGTCTTTCATTTTTTTAAGGTCCGCGGGATTTAAGATGATATCTTCTAATTATTCCTCTCCTGGGTGATGGTCTCTGTTTTTTTGTTTCTTGACATGTCTAGCTAGAATATTATAAATTTTGTTGACTTTATCAGTTTCACTGGCTGATCTTTTCAAAGAAACAACTTTTGGCCTTATTAATTTTTTTCTGCTGTTTGTTTGTCTGATTTCTTCTTCATTGATTGCAATTCTTTATTGTTTCTTTCCTTTTATTTACTCTGGGTTTACTCTGCGTTCCTTGATTTCTAATTTAATTCTACTGGGGTCAGAGAACATACCCTCTTATTTTGATCCTTTTATTTTTACTAAAATTTATTTCACAATGTGTTCTATCTTGGTGTATATAACATGTACGCTTGAAAAGAATGTGATTCTGGCCTTTTTGGATGTAGTGTTCTATAAATGTTCATTAGGTCATGGAGGTGGTTTGTGTTTTTTCAGATCATATATGTTTTCATTGATTTTTATTTATTTATTTATTTGTTTTTGAGACAGAGTCTTGCTCTGTCACCGGGCTGGAGTGCAGTGGTGCAATCTTGACTCATTGCAACCTCCGCCTCCTGGGTTCAAGCGATTCTTCCGCCTCAGCCTCCCGAGTAGCTGGGACCACAGGCGCGTGCCACCACGCACAGCTAATTTTTTTGTATTTTTAGTAGAGACGAGGTTTCACTGTGTTAGCCAGGATGGTCTTGATCTCTTGACCTCGTGATCTACCTGCCTCAGCCTCCCAAAGTGCTGGGATTACAGGCGTGAGCCACCATACCCAGCCTCCCCTTCAGTTTTATTGAGGTATGATTAACAAAAAAAAAATCATTTCAAGGCCAGTTGTCAAAGAGCTTTCCCATCTGTTTTCAACTAGTAATTTTTTAGTTTCAGGTCTTATGTATAAGTTTTTAATTCATTTTGAGTAGATTTTCATGTATGGTGTAATAAGGGTCCAGCCTCATATTTTTTTGCCTAGGGATATCCAGTTTTTCTAACACCGTTTATTAAAAAGATTATCCTTTCCCCAGTGTGTCTTCTTGGTGCCTTTGTTGAAGATTTGTTGACTATATAGGTTTGGGTTTCTTTCTGGGCTTCCTATTCTGTTCCATTGGTCTCTATGTCTGTTTTTATGTCAGTGCCATACTACTTTGATTACTGTAGTTATATAACATAATTTGGAATCAGGAAGTGTGATCCCTCTGGCTTTGTTGTTCTTTCTCTAGAATGCTTTAGCTACTTGGGATCTTCTGTTGTACTATTAATATACAAATGTTGGGGGTTTTTTCTATTTTTTTATGAAAAAAACATCGGAATTTTGATACAGATTGCATTGAATCTGTAGATCATGTTGGATTATATAGATATTTTAACAACATTAGTTCTTCCAATCCATGAACACAAGATATCTTTCCATTTATTTGTGTCTTCAATTTTTTTTATCAGTGTTTTATAGTTTTTCACATTCAGATATTTTACCGTCTTGGTTAAATTTGTTTCTAAAATTATTTTATTACTTTTGATGTTACTGTAAGTAGGATTTTTATCTTCATTTTTTTCCATGTAGTTCACTGTTAGTATATAGTAATGCAACTGATTTTTGTGTGTTTTTAAATCCTACAAATTTGCAGAATTCATTTATTAGTTCTAACAGTGCTTTTGTGGAGTCTTTAGGATTTCCTATATATATAAGATGATGCCATCTGCAAAGGGTCAATTTTAGTTCCTCTTTTTAGTTCTGATTTGGATAGCTTTTATTTCTTTTTCTTGCCTGATTGTTCTAACTAGAACTTTCTAGTTGTTCTAATTTTATTCTATGTTTAATAGAACTGTGTTCTAGTTTTTGTACTCTGTTGAATAGAAATGGCAAAACTGAGGATCATTGTCTTGTTCCTGATCTTAAAGGAAAAGCTTTTAGCTTTTCACCATTGAATCTGATGTTAGCTGTGGGCTTGTCATATAGGGCCTGTATTATATGAAAGTATATTCCTTCTATACCTAATTTGCTGAGAGTTTTTATCAAAAAAAAGATGTTAAATTTTGTTTAATGTTTTTCCTGCATCTCTTGAGATGATCATATGATTTTTATTTATTATTCTATTATTGTGGTATATCACATTTATTGATTTGTGTATGATGAACATTTCTTGAATCTCAGAGATAAATCCCACTTGATCATGCTATATAATCTTTTTAATGTGCCACTGAAGTTGGTATACTGGAATTTTGTTGAGGGTTTTTGCATTTGTGTTCATAAGGGATATTGGCACTACTAACATTTCAAGCCAGATAATTCTTGGTTGTTGGGGGCTTTGTAGCATATTTAGCAGCTTACCTGGCCTATACCACTAAATACCAGTAGTACCTTCCCCTACTTCTAACAACCCAAAATGTGTCCAGACAGATGTACCAGAGCGAGCATAGAAAGTCAACACCAAGACAAAAGTATGCCAAATTGCAGGGGGTTTATTGCCAGCGGTCATGGAGGACTCACGTTTCTCCAACCCGGGGCCCTGAAAGGAAGGTGTCAAGACCTTTTATGCCCATAAACTACCTCCTGGGCAGGGGTGGTGGCGAGGGGCTTTGGACATTCTATAAACCACCTCCTGGGCGGGGGTGAGGGTGAGGGGCTTTGGACATTCTGAGGGCCAGGGGACTTTGGACATTCGGATTGTTACTTAAGTGGTTCACAGAAGTCAAGATAAGCATTAGTTTACACATTGCTTGGGTAGGGTGGAAATTATGGACCTTAGTTACTTATTACAAGTTGCAGGGGCCAAGATGGCGTGGGTTTGGACTGCTTGCCTGTCACATCAGGGTTACAGAGAGCAGTTTTAACAGAAAGCCAAGGTATGGTTGAGGTATGCAGTTTTATGGGGCTTTTACCATGTCACACAGATGTCCCCTAAAGGGCAAAATCATTTTCTGTTCAGAACCACTGTTTAGCCTGTAGAACAAAAGTATACTGAAGAGTAGAAGTAACTTTATGGATTCCTAGATCAGTATGCTCTGCTGCCACTGCTACCACTGTCTTCTAGGCTTCCAGGATTTATGTTTTTGTTTTTGAGACAGAGTCTCACTCTGTTACCCAGGCTGGAGTTAAGTGGTGCGATCTCCGCTCACTGCAACCTGTGACTCCCTGGATCAAGCAATTCTCCTGCCTCAGACTCCTGAGTACCTGGGATTCAGACACGCGCCACCACACCCGGCTAATTTTTGTATTTTTAGTAGAGATAGGGTTTCACCATGTTAGCCAGTATTGTCTCAATCTCCTGACCTCAAGTGATCCGCCTGCCTTGGCCTCTTAAAGTGCTGGGATTATAAGCATTAGCTACTGCACCCAGCCCTGGATTTATGCTTTTAATAGGGTAGTGTAGTACTACCTCGCCATTATGTTCAGAAGCAAATGTGAATTTAAGTAGCATTTTAAAATATGTAATTCAAGTATTACTAATTTTTTATTTATTTTGTTTTGTTGTAGAGACAGTTTTGTTCTGTCACCCAGTTTGGAGTCAGTGGTGTGATCATAGCTCACTGTGACCTTGAACTCTTAGACTTAAGCAATCTTCCTACCTCAGCCTCCCAAGTTGCTGAGACATGCCCAGCTAATTTATTAATATTTTGAAGAGACTGGGTCTCACCATGTTGCCCAGGCTGTTCTTGAACTCCTGACCTCAAGCAATCCTCCTGCCTTAGCTTCCCAAAGTACTGGGATTATAGGCATAAGCCACCATGTCTGGCCTCCAAATATTACTTTAAATAAAGCTGCTTTTTTAATTTAAAACTTTTTAATGATTGGTTTTGAAAAATTTTTTAATTTTTCAAATTTAAATTTTTAAGTTTTCATCATAAGTGATATATATCATAAAATATTTTTGAACCTTGTTTTTATTATAGCCATAAAAGTAATACATTAAAACAGATAATGGAATATGCTTTTCGACTTCATTTTCTTCTTACCAAAACATTCTCTAACTATATTTAATTGTCACCCAGCTTCTAGTGAATTATAAGTATAGGTTCTCAGTATTTTCATACACTTTGGAAGACATGGAGATAGTCAGGGAAGGAGGATGGCAATTCAAGTGCATGAAAATAGTTTTTACTTTACATGTTGTGACTCACTTAAGTTTCATTGTTATAATAAATGTTAAAAATATGCTACCTACTTTTTATAGTTTCTGAATAATTTGATCAGGTATAATAGTTATTTGATGTGAATACATTTGAGAAAATATTTAAAATGTACTCTGGTACAGAATCTTCCTGCCATTATTGTTTTTTGTTTTTTTTAACTAACTTCAGCTGGGCGCGGTGGTTCATGCCTGTAATCCCAGCACTTTGGGAGGCCAGGCGGGCAGATCACCTGAGGTTGGAAGTTCGAGACTAGCCTGAACAACATGGTAAAACCCCATCTCTACTAAAAAGAACAACAAAAAAAGCCGGTGTGGTGGCACGTGACTATAATCCCAGCTACTCAGGAGGCATAGGCAGGAGAATCACTTGAACCCAGGGGGCAGAGGTTGCAGGGAGCTGAGATCGCACCACTGCACTCCAGCCTGGGCAACAGAGCAAGACTCCATAAGAAAAAAAAAAAAATTAGGCATGGTGGCATGCACATGTAACCCCAGCTATTCTGAGGCTGAGGTGGGAGAATCACTTGACCCTGGGAGGTGGAGGTTGCAGTGAGCCAAGATTGTGCCACTGCACTCCAACCTGGGTGACAGAGAGAAACCGTGTCTCAAAAAAAAAAAGAGAGAGAAGGATTTGTTTTTCTTTCAATATTATACTTTTTTTTTTTTCAGTAAGTAGTACCTGGCTTTCTGCATAATGTGCATGTTTTCGACACTACAAATGCATCAGAATATGTGTAAAGGAAGACCCATTTTAGAGTTTTTTAGGATATGAGAATTGACAATTTTTATCATTATTATTGTTTATTTGAGACAGGTTCTCTATTGCTAAGGCTGGAGTATGGTGGTGTGATCATGGTTCACTGCAGCCCCAACTTCGCCAGCTCAGGTGATTCCCCCATCTCAGCCTTCAAAGTAGCTGACACTACAGCCAGGCATCACCATCCCTGGCTAATTTTTTTTTTTTTTGAGACAGAATCTTTCTTTGTCACCAGGCGCCAGGCTGGAGTGCAGTGGTGTTATCTCAGCTCACTGCAACCTCTGCCTCCCGAGTTCAAGCAATCCTTCTGCCTCAGCCTCTGGAATAGCTGGGACTACAGGTGTGTGCCACCACACCAGCTAATTTTTGTATTTTAATAGAGATGGGGTTTCACTGTGTTGGCCAGGATGGTCTCTATCTCTTGACCTCGTGATCCACCTACCTCAGCCTCCCAAAGTGCTGGGATTACAGGCATGAGCCACTGCGCCCAGCCTACTATTTTTGTATTTTTTGTAGAGAGGGGGTTTCACTGTGTTGCCCAGGCTGGTTTTGAACTTGGGCTCAAGCAGTGCATCTGCCTCAGCTTTGCAAACTGCTGGGATTACAAGTATAAGCCACAGCACCTGATGGCCATTATTATTTTTTTCTTTATTATCTTTTTTTACTTTAACTTCTGGGATACATGTGCAGGACATGCAGGTTTGTTCCATAGGTATACATGTGCCATGGTGGTTCGCTCCACCTATCAACCCATCATCTAGGTTTTAAGCCCTGAATGCATTAGGTATTTGTCCTAATGCTCTCCCTCCCCCTTATTCACCACTCCCCAACAGGCCCCCATGTGTGATATTCCCCTACCTGTGTCTGTAGGGGAATAAACTCCCACTTATGAGTGAAAACATGTGGTGTTTGGTTTTCTGTTCCTGTATTAGTTTGCTGAGGATGATGGCTTTTAGCTTCATCCATGTCCCTGCAAAGGACATGAACTCATTCTTTTTTATAGCTGAGTAGTATTCAATGGTGCATATGTGTCACATTTTCTTTATCCAGTCTATCATTGAAGGGCATTTGGGTTGGTTCCAAGTCTTTGCTATTGTAAATAGTGCTGCAATAAACATACATATACATGTGTCTTTATAGTAGAATGATATATGATCCTTTGGGCATATACCCAGTAATGGGATTGCTGGGTCAAATGGTATTTCTGGTTCTAGATCCTTGAGGAATCACTATACTGTCTTCCACAATGATTGAACTAATTTACACTCTCACCGACAATGTAAAAGTGTTCCCGTTTCGAACGATCCAAGATGGCCGATTGCTAACATCCCGGGATTGCAGCTCTCAGGGAAGGCGCGGAGAACTAGAGGACGCCACACTTTCAGACAAAGTCTGGTCGCTCACGGAGCAGAAGATCCCCCAGTGGTGGAAACACACGAGTCGCCAGCGACCATCCTGGTCAACATGGTGAAACCCCGTCTCTACTAAAAATACAAAGAATTAGCTGGGCATGGTGGCGCATGCCTGTAATCCCAGCTACTCAGGAGGCTGAGGCAGGAGAATTGCCTGAACCCAGGAGGCAGAGGTTGAGGTGAGCCGAGATCGCGCCATTGCACTCCAGCCTGGGTAACAAGAGCGAAATTCCGTCTCAAAAAAAAAAAAAAAACCAACAAAACTTTTTAACAGTGACACACTTCATGTGTTACATTTTGGGGTTTAGAAATCTGGGCACAGTGGCTTACTCCTGTAATCCCAGCACTTTGGAAGGTTGAGTCTGGTGGACCACCTCAGGTCAGGAGTTTGAGACCAGCCTGGCCAACATGGCAAAACCCTGTCTCTACCAAAAATACAAAAATTAGCCAGGCATGGTGGCAGGTGCCTGTAGCCCCAGCTATTCAGATGGCTGAGGCATGAGATTTGCTTGAGCCGAGATCATGCCACTGCATTCCAGCCTGGTGAGAGAGAGAGAGACTGTGGAAAGAAAGAAAGAGAGGGAGGGAGGGATGAAGGGTGGTTGTTCACCAACCATCAGTAAATCTCATTAAGGAGTCATCTAAAAAAGAAAGATGTCATGTTTTTCAGAAAGATGCATTTAGTCTAATGATACTCTATGATGTCAAATGTATGGAACATTTATTAAGCTATGTAATAAACTTAAGACTCAGTTCTGTTATATTGGAGCTCTAACACATTTTTAACAAGGTAGAGTAGGAAAACCAGGGGTGTTCTTCCTTCTATAATGCCCTAGGCATTTTTCTGTTTCTGAGAAAAACAATCATACTACTTCGAGAAAAACATGGATGAACTTTTCAAATCCTACATTACAATGTTAAGTCAGATTTTGCCAAGTTTAGAGAGTCTCAGATACTAGATCCATAGTATTAAAGAAATTCTCTTGGTTTTGTTTTTGTTTTGAGACACAGTCTCTCAATGATGCCCAAGGTGGAGTACAGTGGCTCAATCTCAGCTCACTGAAACCTCCGTTTAAACGATTCTCCTGCCTCAGCCTCCCGAGTAGCTGGAATTACAGGTGGCCGCCACCACGCCTGGCTAGTTTTTTTGTATTTTTAGTAGAGATGGGGTTTCACCATATTGGCCAGGCCGGTCTCTAACTCCTGGCCTTGTGATCTACCCTCCTTGGCCTCCAAAAGTGCTGGGATTACAGGCGTGAGCCACTATGCCCTGCCTTGTTTTGTGTTTTCTACTTCACACTCTGTCATGGTTGCATTAAAAAAAAGATTTTAGTAGAGTTCTTCAAATGTTACTGTGAATGCTGATACCTCCTAATTGTAGCAGCATTAGAAATGTCTTATGTTGATAATTGTTGAACTTGCATACATGAGATTTAGTATGTTATTCTCTTTACTTTTGTGTATATTTGACACTTTTCATAATTAAATGATTTAGGGGATTTTTTTTTTTTTTTGAAACAGAGTCTCGCTCTATCACCAAGCTGGAGTGCAGTGGCGCAATCCTGGCTCACTGCAAATCCTGGCTCATTGCAACTTCAGTTTTCTGGTTTCAAGCAATTCTCCTGCCTCAGCTTCCCGAGTAGCTGGGACAACAGGCATGCACCACTGCACCTGGCTAATTTTTTTATAATTTTAGTAGAGATGGGGTTTCACCATGTTGGCCAGGATAGTATTGATCTCTTGACCTCATGATCCGCCCACCTCAGCCTTTCAAAGTGCTGGGATTACAGATGTAAGCCACCATGCACTGCGAATTTTTGGGATTGTTAAAAGGAAAATGTTTTAGCTAACATACTTGATTACAAGTTTCTTTCTTTCTTTCTTCCTGGAATATCAGAACTATATCTTGTATAATACTGTTGTGTATTTCAGGGTGCCTAACATAATACTCATTCACTAAATAAGCACCTGAGTTGAATTGAATATAATATTTAGTTGCTTAATTTTAAATATAAGTTATATTTAAGTAGCAGCATATAAAATGAAAAATGTGCTTTTTGGTGACTTCTATAAAGGTGAGAACATGTTCTGGAATTAGATAACGGTGGTGATTGTGCAACTCTGACTATACTAAAAGCCATTGAATTGTATACTTTAAAAAAGTAAGCTGTGTAGTAGTATGTGAATTACATCTCAAATTTTTAAAAAGTCAATGTAAAAAAATACAAAGGTAAGTCATAAACTGGGAGAAGATACTTACAACACAAAAAACTCATAAAAGAACTCTCATAGGCCGAGCATGGTGGCTCACACCTTTAATCATAGCACTTTGGGAGGCCAAGGTGGGTGCATCATGAGGTCAAGAGATCGAGACCATCCTGGCCAACATGGTGAAACCCCAACTCTACTAAAATTACAAAAATTATCTGGGCACGATAGTGTACACCTGTAGTCCCAGCTACTCAAGGCTGAGGCAGGAAAATTGCTTGAACCCAGAAGGCGGAGGTTGCAGTGAGCCAAGATTGCACCACTGCACTCCAGCCTGGGCAACAGAACCAGACTGTCTCAAAAAAACAAAACAAAAACAAAAACAACAACGAAAAACTGTCACAAATGGATAAGGAAAAGACAACCCTATAGATAAAGAGACAAATAAAACAAATGGGCATTTCACAAAGAGAAAACATGAATAGGCAAGAAGCATTTTAAAAGATGCTTAATCTCATTTGAAGTAAAGAGATGAAAATTATTACCTCAATGAAACAAGCATTTACACATACCATACTTTCAGAAATTAAAGAATTGAATCATCCAAGTAGACAAAATGTGAAGAAACATAACCCTAATATACTGCTAGTGAGATTTTTTTTTTTTTTTTTTTGAGATGGAGTCTTGTTCTATCACCAGGTTGGAGTGCAGCGGTGCAGTGTCGGCTCACTGCAACCTCTGCCTCCTGGGTTCAAACAATTGTCCTGCCTCAGCCTCCCGAGTAGCTGGGATTACAGACACACACCACCATGCCCAGCTAATTTTTGTATTTTTAGTAGTGACAAGGTTTCACCATGTTGGTCAGGATGGTCTCAATCTCTTGACCTTGTGATCTGCCTGCTTCAGCCTCCCGAAGTGCTGGGATTACAGGCATAAGCCACCGCACCCAGCCTTCTAGTGAGATTCTTTAACTGGTACAACTACTTTGGAAAGATGTTTTGATATTACGTGGTAAAACTGAAGATGCAAGTGCCCTTTCATCAAGCAGTTCTACTACTAGGAGTTTGTATGTGTGTTTGTATGTATATGTAATCTGTCCTTTCCCTGTTGATTGTTAATACCAACTTTATCAAGTTATCCTATTTTCATGGGCCTATTTCTAGGCTCTCTAATTTGTTAAGTTGGTGGTTTGTTTATGCAACAATTTTGTGGTGGCTTCATTACTATAATTTAAAAGTAGGTTTTAGTGTCTAGTAGGGTCATCTTCCTGAATGTCTTCAGGGATGTTTGGCTATTCCTGGTCCTTTGCTCTTCTATATAAACCTTAGGATCAACTTGTCAAGTTTTATGCCTTGTTGGATTGTTACTGAAATTACATTGAATTACTTTGAATTGATAGGTCATTTTGAAAATAATTTTCCTGAATGTATTTCTCCATTTATTTAGGTCTATCTTAATGTCGTTCAATCAAATTTTACAATTTTCTTTATAAACTTCTCATAGTCTTTTGTTAGATTCTTCCTATGTATTTATGTGTGTCTGTGTGTTTGTGAGAGGGGGAAGGAGGGAGGAAAGGGAGTGGAGGAAGGAAAGAGAAAAAGAATGTATAACTAAACATCAGTTTAAAAAGACCTTTATTGAGATATAATTTACATACCATAAAATTTACTCGTTTTATGTGTACAGTTCAATGATTTTTAGTAAATCTTCAGAGCTCTGTATCTATCACTGCAATCTAATTTTAGAACATTTCTATCACCCTAAAGCTTGTGCCAGTCACTCTTGGCACACTTGTTGGCAGTCACTCCTGGCACACTTGTTGGCAGTCACTCCTTGTTCTTTTCCCTAGCCCCAGGCAACCACCAATGTAGTTAAAAAAAAAAAAAAAACTTTTTAAAAGCCCTTTTAGTATGAACATATAAAAATACACAAAGTTGGCTGGTTGTGGTGGCTCATGCCTGTAATCCAAGCACTTTGGAGGCCAAGGCAGGCGGATCACCTGAGGTCAGGAGTTCAAGACCAGCCTGACCAACATGGTGAAACCCCATCTTTAAAAAAATAAAAAAATAAATACCAAAAATATAAAAATAAAACACACAAGTTGACGAAGTAGAACAATGACTCCCACACAACCAATAAGGACAGTCTTCTAATCTTCTGACTTCTCACCTGGATTGTTTTTTGTTTTTTGTTTTTTCTTTTGAGGCAATTTCGCTCTTCTTTCCCAGGCTGGAGTGCAATGGCGCGATCTCAGCTCAGCGCAACCTCCACCTCCTGGGTTCAATCAATTCTCCTGCCTCAGCTTCCTGAGTAGCTGGGACTACAGGCGTGTGCCACCGTGCCCATCTAATTTTTTTGTATTTTTAGTAGAGACGGGGTTTCACCATCTTGGCCGAAGTCTGGTCTTGAACTTCTGACATTGTGATCCACCCGCCTCGGCCTCTCAAAGTGCTGAGATTATATGCGTGAGCCACTGCACCCAGCCGACCTGAATTGTTTTAAAACAAGTCTCATTTCTTTTGTAAGTATGTCAGTATGTGTCTCCAAGGTATGACGGTTTCTTTTTAAACTGAACTAAAATTTCATTTTCATTATCACACCTAAAAAGATTAATAATAATCTTTTTTTTTTTTTAAGAGATAGGGTCTTGCTCTGTCACTGAGGCTGGAAGTGGTGAGATAATAGCTTACTGCAGCCTTGAATTTCTGGGCTCAAGCCTGTTTCAGCTTCTTAAGTAGTTAGAACTACAGGTGCAAACCACCACATCTAGCTAATTGTTTTTTTAATAGAGACAGGCTCTTACTATGTTGCCCAGGCTGGTCTTGAATTCCTGGCCTCAATCGATCCTCCCACCTTAGCCTCCCAAAGTGTTGGGATTACAAGTGTGAGCCACGGTACCTGGCCAAACTAACCATATATATATATATACACATATATATATATAATATATATAATAGTTTTATATATATATAATATATATAATAGTTTTATATATATATATATAATAGTTTTATATATATATTATATATATTCTCTCTCTCTCTCTCTCTCTCTCTCTCTCTATATATATATATATATATATATATATATATATTTTTTTTTTTTTTTTTGAGACAGAGTTTCACTCTTGTTGCCCAGGCTACAGTGCAGTGGTGCAATCTTGGCCCACCGTAACCTCCAACTCCCAGATTCAAGCAATTCTCCTGCCTCGGCCTTTCAAGTAGCTGGAATTACTGACATGCGCTACCATACCCAGCTAATTTTGTATTTTTAGTAGAGACGGGGTTTCTCCCTGTTGATCAGGCTGGTCTCGAACTCCTGATCTCAGGTGATCCACCTCCCTCAGCCTCCCAAAGTGCGGGGTTTACAGGTGTGAGCCACTGCGCCCAGCCAATTTTTTTTTTTTTTTTTTTTTGAGACAGGGTCTCACTCCGTTGCCTAGGCAGGAATGCAGTGGCACAGTCTCAACGTACTGCAGCCTCACCTCCCAGACTCAAACAATCCTCCCACTTCAGCCTCCCAGGTGGCTAAGACTATAGACATGTGCCACTAGGCTGGGCTAATTTTTGTTTATTTTTATGCCCAGGGTCTTATGTTTCCCAGACTGGTCTCAAATTCCTGGGTTCAATCAGCCCACTGGCTTAGCCTCCCACATGCTGGGATTACAGGTGTGAGCTACTGTGCCCAGCTTCCTGCATTTTTTCATTGCCACATGTTCATTGAAGAAACCAGATCATTTGTTAGTAGACTTTCTTACATTCTGGACTTGGCTAATTGCATTCTTGTGATATCATTTAATATGCTTTTATATCGTATTGTCTGTAAAAAGGTAATTAGTTCTAGGGCAGCACATACTGTCCAGTTAGAAATACGAATTACAAATGCAAGACACATAATTTAAAATTTTCTGGTAGCTGCATTAACAAAAGTAAAAAGAAAAAGGTGAAATTATCTTAATGGCACATTTTATTCATCCCAGATATTAAAAATGTTATTCCACCACATAATGTACATAATTATTAGGAAGATACTTTACAGTCTTTTGGTACCAAATCCTTGAAATCTGTTGTGTATTTTATGTTTACGACATATCTCAATTCAAAGTAGCAACATTTCAGGTGCTCAGTATTTACGTGTGGCTGCCATGTTGGATATCACAGATCTAGAGGTTTGATTTTAGGTTTTTTTTTCAAGAATAATTCATATGTAGTGCTGTGTACTTTATATTGCATTTCAACAGGAAGCACATAATATATTTTCTTTTTTGTGGTGTTAAGATTGGTCCAAAAGTTTAAGTGTCGTCAGTAATCATTCAGTACCTGCCTCAGCCTTTCACCTAATGGTTTTAGCTGCCTTTAATGATCTTTGCCTAGATTTGTATTTCATTAGTGATTCACAATAGTGACTGTGTAATTCTTTCATTTCTTCTGCATCTAATATCTGAACTGTTCTACAAAGAAAAACTTTTTCTCATCAGTTGTTCTTCTACTGCAGTATTTTCTGTCATAGTTAGTCTTTTTGTTATAAATTACTATGGCCCACTATTTTTTTTTTTTTTTTTTTTTTTTTGGACACAGAGCCTTACTCTATTACGCTGGATTAGTACAGTGGCACAATCTTAGCTGGAGTACAGTGGCACAATCTTGGCTCCCTGCAACTTCTACCTTCCGGTTCAAGCAATTCTCCTGCCTCAGCCTCCTGAGTAGCTGGAATTACAGGCGCCCGCCACCATGCTTGGCTAATTTTTGTATTCTTGGTAGAGACGGGGTTTCACCATGTTGACCAGGCTGGTCTCGAACTCCTGAACTCAAGTGATCCAGCCCCCTCAACCTTCCAAAGTGCTGGGATTAATGGTGTGAACCACCTCACCCAGCCTTGTTTTGCGATTTAGATTGTACATTTATGTTCATTGGTACTTTACCTCAAGATGATTTTCATATTTTAGCTAGCATTTTTAGGCAACACATTGAAAGGTATTTTCAGGGTAAATTAGTGTTCCATTTGCCTGGAATGGAAGATATTAAATATTAATATTTTTAGTTAATCCATTAGTGAAAAATGAGAGAGCTAATATTATCTATTATACCATAATATAAGACTCTGCCTTTTAAAGTAGAAAATATGGAATTTATCCTTTGCACTATTGCCTCAAAAGTGACAATCTTCTTGGCAACCAAGTTGCATTATGTTTTCAAAATCTGTTATTAATTTGTATGCATTGTGCAATCTGAACAGAAGTGGTAGGAAAAAAATGGAGACTTTTTTCTTTGTATTGTTAACTATTATGTTTAATTGTAGATGTCTATGTGACTGTGAAGTATCCTTTTACCTTCTCAATAAAATGTTACTAATTAGCCAGGTGCAGTCGCTCACGCCTGTAATCCCAGCACTTTGGGAGGCTGAGGCCGGCGGATCATGAGATCAGAAGATTGAAACTATCCTGGCTAACATGGTGAAACCCTGTCTTTGCTAAAAATACAAAAATTAGCTGAACATAGTGGCGTATGCCTGTAGTCCCAGCTACTCGGGAGGCTGAGGTGGGAGAATTGCTTGAACCTGAGAGGTGGAAGTTGCAGTGAGCCAAGATCACGCCACTGCACTCCAGCCTGGGCGACAGAGGGAGACTCCGTCTCAAAAAAAAAAAAAAAAGTTATTAATTATTGATTAGTAGGTACAAAGTGAATCAGTTTGTTGTATTTTTCTCATGGTAATTTTGTGTTCGCAGTTCACATCCTTATCTAGAAAAGAAAAAATATATATAAGACCTTGCTCATGAAATCCTAAAAGATAAGTAACTAAAAATAAAGGCAGGACAGCTGTCTCAGAATTCCATTTATTTTTTTAATTCTCTAATAAGAATAGGGATTTCTAATATAGTCTGTTCAACAACTTTATAATAGAATCCACAGCAAAAGATAGTTTGATAATAGTTTCACATTTTGTCATAAGAAAATGGTAGGAGATTGAAGTTGTTGCACATATTTTAGTCCAAATGTCATCTGATTACCTCAGGTGCCTAAAATTATTTACTCTCTTACATTGTTTGAGGGATATATTTTTGTTTTAACCATAAATAGCACACAGTGTTTTATTTATTTATTTTCTTGAGATGGAATCCTGCTCTGTCGCCCCGGCTGGAGCATGAGCTCGGCTCACCGCAACCTCCCCCTCCTTAATTCAAGCAATTTTCCTGTCTCAGCTTCCTGAGTAGCCGGGATTACAGGCACATGCCACCATGCCTGGCTAATTTTTCTTTCTTTCTTTTTTTTGTGGACGTGGGGGAGGTATTTTTTGGTAGAGATTGGATTTTGCCATGTTGGCCAGGCTGGTCCTGAGTTCCTGACCTTAGGTGATCCACCACCTCAGCCTCCCATAGTGCTGGGATTACAGGCATCAGCCAATGTGCCCAGTCACACACTGTTTTATTTGGTAGATTTCCTCAAGTCTTTTCAGAAGCAAGTGAAATAAAATTATGAAAAATGAAAAAGAATATCTTCAATCTCTGTGGCTCAGTCTTAAGGCCCAAACATTGATACATGTTTGTTTTCTGGTAGTCATAATTGTGATGTGGCAGTGAGAGATAAGAAATATTTTGAATCACTGCCTACAAGATAGGATGTTCATTATTGTTCTCAAGTTATTTCATATGTTTATTCTTTTTCCCCTGAAGAAAACCCAAGATCTTGTATTGCAGGGACTGTCTTCTACTTTTATGTACCTCTATTTTCTTTATGTCAGACTTTAGGCCCATATAAATTTCCAACCTGTTTAAAACATTTTGGCCTGGGCTACCTTGAACCTCACACCTTGGAATTTCTCTTACTATTCATAGAAAAATTATGTACATAGTGGAGAAAAGCTCAATATAAGTTGGCTTCATAGAACTTCCATATTTAGGGAAAGACCTTAAGATGTCTTTCTGGATCATTTGCTATTTGATATATCCAGATTGCTCCTTATCCCAATGAAACAGGTAAAGAAGGTTGTACTGTAATTAGCTAATTCTGTAATTCTTGCCAAGATAGTAGGGGTTGTTCATTGTGAACACATTCTGCCACCAACAGCTGCGTTAGAACATTGTGTTTATTTGTGAGAGAACTTGAGTATGAACAATTTGGTTTAAAGATTAAATGGGGGAATAGATTATATTGATAAAACTGATAAAATATTTTTAAAAATTACTGTTATACAGAGAAATTTACATTTAAAGCATTATATATACTGAGCATTGTAGAAATTGAAAATTCTAGGCCGGGCATGGTGGCTCAAGCCTGTAATCCCAGCACTTTGGGAGGCCGAGGCGGGTGGATCACGAGGTCAACAGATTGAGACCATCCTGGTAAACATGGTGTAACCCCGTCTCTACTAAAAATACAAAAAATTAGCTGGGCATGGTGGCGCATCCCTGTAATCCCAGCTACTCAAGAAACTGAGGCAGGAGAATTGCCTGAACCCAGGAGGCGGAGGTTGCAGTGAGCTGAGATCACACCATTGCAGCACAGCCTGGGTAATAAGAGTGAAACTTCGTCTCAAAAAAAGAAAAAAAGAAAAGAAAAGAAAATTTTGTCTGTATTTCATTTGAAAGAGTTTCTAGCTCCTCTTGCCTTTTGAGAAGTAGACAGATGTACTGGCATGATGAGCAACAGATTGGAACACAGAGCAGAACTAGGTGTACAGTGTCAGGAAGTACAACTCAATGGATATTTTCTATGCACAAAAAACTCTGACAGGCACTATAGTGGGAGAGGGTGGTTGAGGTGAATATAAGCATGAATAAGTAGTAGTCTCCTAAATAATGTAAAATAATAATGCAATGGAAATGGAATTAGGTAAGTAAATAATAGAAAACAGAATGAAACATGTTAAACAGAGTTTCCAATAACATGGTAAAAAAAGAACACAGGAAAAAGCAATTAAGGACTCACAGAAGATGTCATTAAGAATATGACTTTAAAGTCGATTCTAGAAAAAGGGAATTATTTTGTTAGATGGAAGATGGCAATATGAGGGTGAAGATCTCTTTTTGGAGGAACTGGAAAATATGGAAGTATGCATTGCCAAAACACCAATTTTATTGAAGGATAAAGGAGAACATAAAGTCAAACTCTGTAATAATTAATATTTCTATAATATATATGTATATTTTATATATATGTATAAAATATATTTTATATATACATATATATTATATTTATATTATATAATTATACATATTATATAATATAAATATTATATATATTTTTGATATATATATATATATATTTTTTTTTTGAGACGGAATTTCACTCTTGTTACCTAAGCTGGAGTGCAATGGCGCGACCTCGGCTTCCACCTCCTGGATTCAGGCAATTCTCCTACCTCAGCTTCCTGAGTAGCTGGGATTACCAGCACACACCACCATGCCCAGCTAATGTTTTGTATTTTTAGTAGAGACGGGGTTTCACCATGTTGGTCATGATGGTCTCGATCTCTTGACCTCATGATCCACCCGCCTCGGCCTCCCAAAGGGCTGGGATTACAGGCTTGAGCCACCGTGCCCAGCCTCATATCTATAATATTTTTATGTACATATTTAAGACTTTGATAGCAGCTAAGGGAGATAGGTATTACCATCCCCAATATATACATAGTCCTGTGTAATTTAATGGAAGGCTCTGGATTTGAAAGCTAACCTTGTCTTTTAAAAGCTATGTGACCTTGGATATTATTTGGTATTACTGAGTCTCAGTTTTCTCATCTACCAGATACATATAATACCTTTTTCAGTAAATTGTTTCAGGGCTGCTGCATACACTGTACAGTGCATCATTCCAGGGGTGGTGTTTACACAGACCAGGGGCTGACAATGTTTTTTTCTGTAAAGAGTCAGATAGAAAATATTTTAGGCTTTGCTAGCCATAAACCATAAAATATCTGTCACACCAACTCAACCTTGCTGTTACAGCACAAAAACAGCCATAGGTAGTATGTAAACAGATGGGTATGAATGTATACTAATAAAACTTCATTTATAAAATTAGATTCTGGGCCAGATCTGGCCCACAGTTCGAAGTTTGCTGACTACATAGGGCAGGATGTGAATGGTGAACCCTTGAGTTGTACAATTCTGTAACACAGGTTGTTTTAAAGAATAAATTATAGCACAGAAATATTTCTAGTTTATTATATGTGAATGCTGAATGATATGTCTATCTACTTTTCTTTCTTCTCTTTTTAAAGTTACTGCCATTGAATTCTCGGGTAAACCACTTAAACTTTTGCCCTCTACTTCAGAATTCTCAGTAGAGAAATAAAAACTATCTTTTACCAGATTAACTGTAATTAGGTATATGAGTTAGAATGATAATAGGTGAATGTTGTTTTGAATTTCTTAGTCAATGTTAACTAGAAATTATAAGACATTGTTATAACTGAGTGCCATTGTATTAGCAATCTTAACTGCAACATAATAGGCAACGTGAAGCCTAAATTGATGGCACTATTTGGTGTCTTATGCGATTTGCTACTATTTGTAAATTAAAATTTTTATCATAATTAGCATATGGTCCTGATTTTGGTACCTACCACATAGTTTTTATCAGACTCTCATTGCATCATTCTTGAAATATAGCTAATAATTGGAAAAAGAGGCTTGTATTCTCTTAGAGATACCTAGAAAGAGTGGGGAAGATGTGAACTTTCTTTTGCTTTATTATAGTTCTGTTAATGGTGTTCCTTTCAAAGAATATTTTCTAAGATGTTTTTTCCCTTGGTGCTTTAAAAAGTTTTCATATCAAACTATGTAAATCAAATGTTGATTAGGTACTAGAGCTGATTTTGACATTGCTTTTGAGTCTTAGTTTAGAAATAACAAATTAATTGCAAGTTTTAGAATATTGTATGCTAATCATTATTGTGAGAAGATTATGATGTTGAACTGCCATACATAATTCTGTTCTTCCACTCTTAATGATAAGAGAAATATTTTATAGTTGTCATTTTAACTGTGGAATAAAGGATTTCCTATTTTCATATTTGAAGATATTTCCTTCCCCTTATTCCATATAGAAATATTATGTAAATTCTACCTGCATTATGATTAAAATTTTTTGTTGTATCAGTAAAAAATCTTGTTACAATAAAAATTGAATCAATAAACTTTTTGACACAATAAAAATATTGATACAAGAAAAAAATTTAATCATAATGCAGGTAGAATGTATATAACATTTCTTTTTTTTTTAAATTTTTTATTGGATTATAGTTTTGGGGTACATGAGCAGAGCATGCAAGACAGTTGCGTAGGTACACACATGGCAGTGTGCTTTGCTTTTCTTCTCCCCTTCACCCACATTTGGCATTTCTCCCCAGGCTATCCCTCCCCACCTCCCCCTCCCACTGGCCCTCCCCTTTTCCCCCCAATAGACCCCAGTGTTTAATACTCCCCTTTCTGTGTCCATGTGTTCTCATTTTTCATCACCCACCTATGAGTGAGAATATGCGGTGTTTCATTTTCTGTTCTTCTGTCAGTCTGCTGAGGATGATGTTCTCCAGATTCATCCATGTCCCTACAAACGACACAAACTCATCATTTCTGATTGCTGCATAATATTCCATGGTGTATATGTGCCACGTTTTTCCAATCCAGTCTATTATCAATGGGCATTTTGGTTGATTCCAGGTCTTTGCTATTGTAAACAGTGCTGCAATGAACATTCGTGTACATGTGTCCTTATAGTAGAACGATTTATAGTCTTTTGGATATATACCCAGTAATGGGATTGCTGGGTCAAATGGAATTTCTATTTCTAAGGCCTTGAGGAATCGCCACACTGTCTTCCACAATGGTTGAACTAATTTACACTCCCACCAACAGTGTAAAAGTGTTCCTTTTCCTCCACATCCTCTCCAGCATCTGTTGTCTCCAGATTTTTTAATGATCGCCATTCTAACTGGCGTGAGATGGTATCTCAATGTGGTTTTGATTTGCATCTCTCTGATGACCAGTGACGATGAGCATTTTTTCAGATGATTGTTGGCCTCATATATGTCTTCTTTCGTAAATTGTCTGTTGATATCCTTTTCCCACTTTTGAATGGGCTTGTTTGTTTTTTTCCTGTAAATCCGTTTGAGTTCTTTGTAAATTCTGGATATCAGCCCTTTGTCAGATGGGTAAACTGCAAAAATTTTTTCCCATTCTGTTGGTTGCCGATCCACTCTAGTGACTGTTTCTTTTGCCGTGCAGAAGCTGAGGAGTTTCATTAGGTCCCATTTGTCTATTTTGGCTTTTGTTGCCAATGCTTTTGGTGTTTTGTTCATGAAGTCCTTGCCTACTCCTATGTCCTGGATAGTTTTGCCTAGATTTCCTTCTAGGGTTTTTATCGTGCCAGGTCTTATGTTTAAGTCTTTAATCCATCTGGAGTTAATTTTAGTGTAAGGTGTCAGGAAGGGGTCCAGTTTCTGCTTTCTGCACATGGCTAGCCAGTTTTCCCAACACCATTTGTTAAACATGGAATCCTATTAGCTGGGCATGGTGGCGCGTGCCTGTAATCCCAGCTACTCAGGAGGCTGAGGCAGGAGAATTGCCTGAACCCAGGAGGCGGAGGTTGCGGTGAGCCGAGAATGCGCCATTGCACTCCAGCCTGGGTAACAAGAGCGAAACTCCGTCTCAAAAAAAAAGAAATATTAAGAAGGCTGAGTTGCAACCATCTGATCTTTGACATACCTGACAAAGGCAAGCAATGAGGAAAGGTTCCCTATTTAATAAATGGTGCTGAGAAAATGGCCTGCCCTGTGCAGAAAACTGAAACTGACCCCTTCCTTATACCTTATACAGAAATTAACTCAAGATGGATTAAAGATTTAAATGTAAAACCCAAAATGATAAAAAAAAAACAAAAACCCTGGAAGAAAATCAGGACAATACCATTCAGGACATACCATTCACCAAAAGCAAAGGCAACAAAAGCCAAAATAGACAAATGGGATCTAATTAAACTAAAGAGCTTCTGCACAGCAAAAGAAACTAGCATCTGAGGGAACAAGCAACCTAGAGAATGGGAGAAGAATTTTGCAATTTATCCCATCCAACAAAGGGCTAATGTCCAGAATCAACAACCCCACCAAAAAGTGGGCGAAGGATATGAACAGACGCATCTCAAAAGAAGACATTTATGCAGCCAACAAACATGAAAAGAAAACTCATCGTCACTGGTCATTAGAGAGATGCAAATTAAAACCACAGTGAGATACCAGCACACACCAGGTAGAATGGCGATCATTAAATAAGTCAGGAAACAACAGGTGCTGGAGAGGATGTGGAGAAATAGGAACGCTTTTACACTGCTGGAGGGAGTATAAATTAGTTCAACCATCGTGGAAGACAGTGCAGTGATTCCTCAAGGATCTAGAACTAAAAATAACATTTGATCCATTACTGGGTATATACCCAAAGGATTATAAATCATTCTGCTATAAAGACACATGCACACGTATGTTTAGCAGCACTGTTCTCAATAACAAAAACTTGGAACCAACCCAAATGCCCATCAATGATAGACTGGATAAAGAAAATGTGGCACATATACACCATAGAATACTATGCAACCATAAAAAAGGATGAGTTCATGTGCTTTGCAAGATCATGGATGAAGCTGGAAACCATCATTCTCAGCAAACTAACACAGGAACAGAAAACCAAAGACCACGTGTTCTCACTCATAAGTGGGAGCTGAACAATGAGAACACATCGACATGGGGAGGGGAACATCACACACCAGGGCCTGTCGGCAGGTGGGGTTTAGGCGAGGGATAGCATTAGGAGAAATACCTAATGTAGATGACGGGTTGATGGGTGCAGGAAACCACCATGGCATGTGTATACCTATGTAACAAACCTGCATGTTCTGCATGTGTACCCCAGAACTTAAAGCATAATTTTTAAAAATGAAAAAAAATTGTGACATTAATAATAATGTTCTATATTCTTGAGGGGAAGCAGTAAATTCAATTTTAATATGTTTATTGGGTTTGTGTAATAGGAGCAATAAGTGTATTGTGCTCCTAAGTCTGGCATTAAAGCAGTCTACAATAAAAAAAAAATAAAATAAAATAAACATGGAATCCTTGCCCCATTGCTTGTTTTTGTCAGGTTTATTAAAGATTGTATAGTTGTATGTATGTTGTGTTGCCTCCGGTGCCTCTGTTTTGTTCCATTGGTCTATATCTCTGTTTTGGTACCAGTACCATGCTGTTTTGATTACTGTAGCCTTGTAGTATAGTTTGAAATCCGGTAGTGTGATGCCCCCCGCTGTGTTCTTTTTGCTTAGAATTGACTTGGCTATGCAGGCTCTCTTTTCGTTCCATATGAAGTTCATGGTGGTTTTTTCCAGTTCTGTGAAGAAAGTCAATGGTAGCTTGATGGGGATAGCGTTGATTCTGTAAATTACTTTGGGCAGTATAGCCATTTTCACGATATTAATTCTTCCTAACCATGAGTATGGAATGTTTCTCCATCTGTTTGTGTCCTCTCTGATTTCATTGAGCAGTGGTTTATAGTTCTCCTTGAAGAGGTCTCTTACGTTCCTTGTGAGTTGTGTTCCAAGGTATTTTATTCTTTTTGTAGCAATTGCGAATGGCAGTTCGCTCTTGATTTGGCTTTCTTTAAGTCTGTTATTGGTGTAGACGAATGCTTGTGATTTTTGCACATTGATTTTATATTCCGAGACTTTGCTGAAGTTGCTTATCAGTTTCAGGAGTTTTTGGGCTGAGGCGATGGGGTCTTCTAGGTATACTATCATGTCGTCTGCAAATAGAGACAATTTGGCTTCCACCTTTCCTATTTGAATACCCTTTATTTCTTTTTCTTGCCTGATTGCTCTGGCTAGAACTTCCAGAACTATATTGAATAGGAGTGGTGAGAGAGGGCATCCTTGTCTAGTGCCAGATTTTAAAGGGAATGCTTCCAGTTTTTGCCCATTCAGTATGATATTGGCTGTTGGTTTGTCATAAATAGCTTTTATTACTTTGAGATACGTTCCATCGATACCGAGTTTATTGAGGGTTTTTAGCATAAAGGGCTGTTGAATTTTGTCAAATGCCTTCTCTGCGTCAATTGAGATAATCATGTGGTTTTTGTTTTTGGTTCTGTTTATGTGGTGAATTACGTTGATAGACTTGCGTATGTTGAACCAGCCTTGCATCCCCGGGATGAATCCTACTTGATCATGATGAATAAGTTTTTTGATTTGCTGTTGCAATCGGCTTGCCAATATTTTATTGAAGATTTTTGCATCTATGTTCATCATGGATATTGGCCTGAAGTTTTCTTTTCTCGTTGGGTCTCTGCCGGGTTTTGGTATCAGGATGATGTTGGTCTCATAAAATGATTTGGGAAGGATTCCCTCTTTTTGGATTGTTTGAAATAGTTTTAGAAGGAATGGTACCAGCTCCTCCTTGTGTGTCTGGTAGAATTCGGCTGTGAACCCGTCTGGACCTGGGCTTTTTTTGTGTGGTAGGCTCTTAATTGCTGCCTCAACTTCAGACCTTGTTATTGGTCTATTCATAGTTTCAGCTTCCTCCTGGTTTAGGCTTGGGAGGACGCAGGAGTCCAGGAATTTATCCATTTCTTCCAGGTTTACTAGTTTATGTGCATAGAGTTGTTTGTAATATTCTCTGATGATGGTTTGAATTTCTGTGGAATCTGTGGTGATTTCCCCTTTATCATTTTTTATTGCATCTATTTGGTTGTTCTCTCTTTTCTTTTTAATCAATCTGGCTAGTGGTCTGTCTATTTTGTTGATCTTTTCAAAAAACCAGCTCTTGGATTTATTGATTTTTTGAAGGGTTTTTCGTGTCTCAATCTCCTTCAGCTCAGCTCTGATCTTAGTTATTTCTTGTCTTCTGCTGGGTTTTGAGTTTTTTTGATCTTGCTCCTCTAGCTCTTTCAATTTTGACGATAGGGTGTCAATTTTGGATCTCTCCATTCTCCTCATATGGGCACTTATTGCTATATACTTTCCTCTAGAGACTGCTTTAAATGTGTCCCAGAGGTTCTGGCGCGTTGTGTCTTCGTTCTCATTGGTTTCGAAGAACTTCTTTATTTCTGCCTTCATTTCGTTGTTTACCCAGTCAACATTCAAGAGCCAGTTGTTCAGTTTCCATGAAGCTGTGCGGTTCTGGGTCGGTTTCTGAATTCTGAGTTCTAACTTGATTGCACTATGGTCTGAGAGGCTGTTTGTTATGATTTCAGTTGTTTTGCATTTGTTGAGCAGTGCTTTACTTCCAATTATGTGGTCAATTTTAGAGTAGGTGTGATGTGGTGCTGAGAAGAATGTGTATTCTGTGGATTTGGGGTGGAGAGTTCTGTAAATGTCTATCAGGTTTGCTTGCTCCAGGTCTGAGTTCAAGCCCTGGATATCCTTGTTGATTTTCTGTCTGGTTGATCTGTCTAGTATTGACAGTGGAGTGTTAAAGTCTCCCACTATTATTGTGTGGGAGTCTAAGTCCTTTTGTAAGTCATTAAGAACTTGCCTTATGTATCTGGGTGCTCCTGTATTGGGTCCATATATGTTTAGGATCGTTAGCTCTTCTTGTTGTATCGATCCTTTGACCATTATGTAATGGCCTTCTTTGTCTCTTTTGATCTTTGTTGCTTTAAAGTCTATTTTATCAGAGATGAGAATTGCAACTCCTGCTTTTTTTTTGCTTTCCATTAGCTTGGTGAATCTTCCTCCATCCCTTTGTCTTGAGCCTTTGTGTATCCTTGCATGTGAGATGGGTTTCCTGAATACAGCACACTGATGGGTTTTGGATTTTTATCCAATTTGCCAGTCTGTGTCTTTTGATTGGTGCATTTAGTCCATTTACATTTAGGGTTAATATTGTTATTTGTGAATTTGATACTGCCATTTTGATGCTAAGTGGCTGTTTTGCCTGTTAGTTGTTGTAGATTCTTCATTATGTTGAAGCTCTTTAGCATTCAGTGTGATTTTGGAATGGCTGGTACTGGTTGATCCTTTCTATGTGTAGTGCCTCTTTTAGGAGCTCTTGTAAAGCAGGCCTGGTGGTGACAAAATCTCTGAGTACTTGCTTGTTCGCAAAGGATTTTATTTTTCCTTCACTTCTGAAGCTCAGTTTGGCTGGATATGAAATTCTGGGTTGAAAGTTCTTTTCTTTAAGGATGTTGAATATTGGCCCCCACTCTCTTCTGGCTTGTAGAGTTTCTGCCGAGAGATCTGCTATGAGTCTGATGGGCTTCCCTTTGTGGGTGACCCGACCTTTCTCTCTGGCTGCCCTTAGTATTTTCTCCTTTATTTCAACCTTGTTGAATCTGACGATTATGTGCCTTGGGGTTGCTCTTCTTGTGGAATATCTTTGTGGTGTTCTCTGTATTTCCTGCAATTGAGTGTTGGCCTGTCTTGCTAGGTGGGGGAAATTTTCCTGGATAATGTCCTGAAGAGTATTTTCCAGCTTGGATTCATTCTCTTCGTCCCCTTCTGGTACACCTATCAAACGTAGGTTAGGTCTTTTCACATAGTCCCACATTTCTTGGAGACTTTGTTCATTCCTTTTTGCGCTTTTTTCTCTGATCTTGGTTTCTCGTTTTATTTCATTGAGTTGGTCTTCGACTTCAGATATTCTTTCTTCTGCTTGGTCAATTCGGCTATTGAAACTTGTGTTTGCTTCGCGAAGTTCTCGTATTGTGTTTTTCAGCTCCTTTAATTCATTCATATTCCTCTCTAAGGTATCCATTCTTGTTATCATTTCCTCGAATCTTTTTTCAAATTTTTTTTCAAGGTTCTTAGTTTCTTTGCATTGATTTAATACATGATCTTTTAGCTCACAAAAGTTTCTCATTATCCATCTTCTGAAGTCTAATTCCGTCATTTCGTCACAGTCATTCTCCGTCCAGCTTTGTTCCCTTGCTGGTGAGGAGTTTTGGTCCTTTCTAGGAGGCGAGGTGTTCTGGTTTTGGGTGTTTTTCTCCTTTTTGCGCTGGTTTCTTCCCATCTTTGTGGATTTGTCCGCTGGTCGTCTGCGTAGTTGCTGACTTTTCGATTGGGTCTCTGAGTGGACACCCAGAATGTTGATGATGAAGTATTTCTGTTACTTGGTTTTCCTTCTACCGGTCTAGCCCCTTCGCTGTACGACTGCTGAGGTCCACTCCAGACCCTGCTTGTCTGGGGTGCACCTCTAGCAGCTGTGGCACAGCGAGGGATGCTACCAGTTTCTTTTTCTGCTATCTTTGTCCCTGGATGATGCCTGCCTAATGTCAGTCTTTTGGATATAGAGGGGTCAGGGAGCTGCTTGAGGAGACAGTTTGTACTTTATAGGGGCTTAACTGCTGAGCTGTGCGCTCTGTTGTTCATTCAGGGCTGTTAGCCTGCTATGTTTGATTCTGCTGCAACAGAGCTCATTAAAAAACTCTTTTTTCATTTTTCTCAAATGCTCTGTGTTGAGGGGTTTGGGCTTTATTTTTGGATGTCCGATGAGGTGACCTGCCCAGCTAGAAGGCAGACTAGCCACTGTTTGGCTGCCGAGGATCCGCCCTGCTGTTGTGTGGTTCACCCTGTTCCTGCAGGCTCTGCTGTGCTCTCCGCCACGCCCTGCGGCGGAGTCTCTTCATTGTAGCGTGTTGCCTCAGCAACGGCAGGCTGCGTCAGCAGTGGGCGTGTATCTCAGTAGGGACGGGTTGCCTCGGCAATGGCTGGCTGCATCAGCAGTGGGCGCGTATCTCAGTTGGGGCGGGTTGCCTCGGCAACAGCTGGCTGCGTCAGCAGTGGGCGTGTATCTCAGTTGGGGCGGGTTGCCTCGGTAGTGGTGGACGCCCCTCCCCCACAGAGCGTCTCGGACCGTCTGCTTGGGATAGTTTGAAATCGCGGTTTTGTTCGTCCCACAGGGTATCCCAAACGATCTGTTCCTGCAATCCCCTGGGCTGGCCTACTGTCCAAGTCTCGTTCAGTCTCAAGTCCAGCCCTCTGAAGTCTCAGGTTGCCGGTTCAACAGGGCACCCGGACAAGCGCACCCTGTGGGGATTGCTGGGTAGGGCCGGCCGCCACCGCCCCGGCTGCCGGCTTCGCCAGGCAGACCTACTGACTGGCGTCCCGTGTCTTTTTTATACTTGGGAGTTTCCCCGTTCTGTGGGCAACAAAGATCAGTCTGGAAATGCAGCTCTGACTCACCGTTTGCGGATTCAACGCGAGCTCCAATCCTGGGTTGTTCTCACAGCGCCATCTTGAGTCCTCCCCTATCTATATAACATTTCTATATGGAATAAAGAGAAGGAAATACTTTCAAATATAAAATAAAACATAAAAAATATATAAGATTTATCATTTTAATCATTTTTGAGTATACAATTCAGTGGCATTAGATATACTCACAATGTTGTGTAACCATCACCACCACCATCTATTTCCAAAACTGTTTCATCAATCCAAATTAAACTTCATACCCATGAAACAATAACTTTTCATTTTCTCCTTCCCCCATCCCTTGCCATCCCCTGCCATTCCCTGCCATCCCCCAGAAACCTCTTTTCTACTTTTCATGTCTGTGAATTTGCCTATTTTTGGTCTAGGTATACTGCATGTAAGTGTAACCATATGATATTTGTCCTTGTGATTTCACATAGCATAATGTTTTCAAGGTTCATCTATGTTGTAGCATGTATCACAGTCTCTGTTTTGAAGATGGTCTCACTCTGTTAGCCAGGTTGGAGTGCAGTGGCGCTATCTCAGCTCACCACAACCTCTACCTCCCAGGTTCAAGCAATCCTCCCACCTTAGCCTCCTGAATAGCTGGGCCTATGGCACATGACCACCAAGTCTGGCTAATTTTTTTGTAGTTTTGGTAGAAAGAGGATTTCACCATGTTGTGCAGGCTGGGGTGGAACTCCTGAGCTGAAGCCATCTGCCTGCCTTGGCCTCCCAAAGTGCTGGGATTACAGGCTTGAGGCACCATGCCCAGCCTCAGAATCTCAATTTTTAATTACTGAGTAATTAGCATTGTATGTATAGACCACATTTCATGTATCCATTTATCTGTTGAAGGACACTTGGATGTTTTCACCTTTTTGACTACTGTGAATGATGCTGCTATAGAAATTGGTATACAAAGTGTCTAAGTGTCTTTTGAGTCCCTGCTTGCAATTCTTTTTTTTTTTTTGAGACGGGAGTTTCGCTCTTGTTAGCCAGGCTGGAGTGCAATGGCATAATCTTGGCTCACCGCAACCTCTGCCTCCTGGGTTCAAGCAATTCTCCTGCCTCAGCCTCCCAAATAACTGGGACTACAGGCACACACTACCATGCCCAGCTAATTTTTGTATTTTTAGTAGAGACGGAGTTTCACCATGTTAACCAGGATGGTCTCGATCTCTTGACCTTGTGATTCACCCGCCTTGGCCTCACAAAGTGCTGGGATTATAGGCGTGAGCCACCACGCCTGGCCTTAAATGTTTCTTTTTAAAATAAGAAAATGTCTTGGAATTTCATAAATTGTTATTTGGGGGTAATAACATTTCTGTATTTGCCTTTTTAGTACTTTATTTTTCCAAATTTGAAATATTAAATACTGATTTCTTTGGCATACATACACCGAGAAGTTAAAAAGATCCTTGCATTCCAGCAAATGAAACATGCTGTAAATAAATCATGCTACTGCTCTATTAATATTTAACACTTGGGATTCCCAAGCATTCTGAAACTTGTATGATAACAAAACACTAGATTTTGCTTATGTCTTAGAAAATGCTTGCATTTCTCAAAAAGAATACACTCTAGTTTTTTTCTAAAGTTAAATCTGTGCTGTATCTAGTCCATTATGAGTACCTAACTTGAAAAGTAAACAATATTAAACAGGAAAAAAAAAAAGGGGACAGTACTTAATAACAGTTAAGCTTTATGGAGTATTTACTATATGCCAGACCCTGTCCTAAGTAAACACATTAATTTAACCTCACAACAATGTTTATTGGGTAGGAGCTGTCATTGTCTTTATTTTACAAGTACAAAACTTGAGACACATGGGGAGGTTAAATAAGTTGCCTATGGTCACACAAGTAGCAAGTAGTAGATTCATATTTAATTCCAAACATCTTCATCTACAAGCATATTTTAGTGACTACATGTTCCCACTGATGAAGAAAATAAATAGATCTTTATTCTTATCTTTTGGAGTTTACAATAAAGATGAGCCCAAAACTCATCTTAATATTACTGTTGTAAGGGCATAGCTAAAAAATGGTAATTGGACCTTAATTATAGAGATTTGAGGGCTCCTTATTCCCATATATACACTTTACTTAGTGTAAACTTTTGATATAGACTGACCCCAAGTTCATTATGTGCATGGTATTTCAGACACTGACAACCCATTTATGAGCCAACGATAATTAGATCACCTAGATCTTGGTTTAAACTTACTACTGACACCACATCCTTTTTGTTCTTTATTATTTTTGAGTGCTTCTCCCCTACTTTCTTGAAATGCTCTTGCTTTCTAGAAAAATCTCTTTATGTAAGCTCCTTATGGGGAACAGTCGATGAATAATGCTTGGTACATCATTAGTACTGAATAAATATTTGTTGAATAGCCATGTGCAGTGGCACATGCCGGTAGTCCCAGCTAAGTCAGGAGGCTAAGGTGGAAGGATCACCTGAGGTCAGGCATTTCAGGCTGCAGTGCTCTATGATAGTGATATGAATAGCCACTATACTCCATCCTGTACAACATGGACTTTGTGGCTAAAATAAGAAAAAACTTTGATGAATATATCTATATTGTTTCTCTTTATAAATCTTTGGATGATGAAATCCAAAATTATAACTTTTTATTGTTGTTGATCTCTGTCCCCCAATTTTCCATAGGTATATTGCTATTCGTTTATTTTTTTGGAGGCAGAGTCGTGATCTGTTGCCCAGGCTGGAGTGCAGTGATGTGATCGCAGCTCACTGCAACCTCTGCCTCCCAGATTCAAGTGATTCTACTGCCTGCGTTAGCCTCCTGAGTAGCTGGGACTACAGGCATACACCACCACACCCGCTAATTTTTTTGTATTTTTAGTAGATACAAGGTTTTGCCATGTAGACCAGGCTGGAATTTCTGAGCTCAAGTCATCTACCTCCTTCAGCCTCCCAAAGTACTGAAATTACAAGCATGAGCAACTGTGTCCGGCCCGTCATAGCCATAATTCTAATTACTTTTTTTTTCTTGAATATACAAGAAGTACTATAACTGTATTAATCCATTCTTATTATAATAATACCTGAGACTGGGGAATTTATGAACAAAAGAGGTGTGGTTTTTTTCTTTGTTTGTTTTTTGTTTTTAAGACAGAGTCTCGGTCTGTCACCCAGGCTGGAGTGCAGTGGTACCAACTTGGCTTACTGCAACCTCCACCTTAGCCTCTCAAGTAGCTGGGACTACAGGCACGTGCCACCATGCCCGGCTAATTTTTTGTATTTTTAGTAGAAATGGGGTTTCATCATGCTGGCCAGGCTGGTCTCAAACTCCTTGTGATCCACCTGCTTTGGCCTCCCAAAGTGCTGGGATTATAGGTGTGAGGCACTGCACCCAGCCGAACGAAAGAGATTTAATTGGCTTAAGGTTCTGTAGGCTGTACAGGAAGCATAGTGGCTTCTGCTTCTGAGGAGGCCTCAGGAAATCTATAATCATGGTGAAACGCAAAGGGGAGTAAGGCTTCTGGCATGGTGCAAGTAAGAGAGAGGGCAGGAGAGAGGTGCGTGCTACATGTTTTTGAAGGACATGTCAGGGCCTGTTGTGGTGGCTCACACCTGTAATCCCAGCACGTTGGGAGGCTGAGGCAGGCTAATCACCTGAGGTCAGGAGTGTGGGACCAGTCTGGTTAACATGGTGAAACCTCATCTCTACTAAAAATACAAAAATTAGCCAGGCGTGGTAGTGTGTGACTGTAACCCCAGCTACTCAGGAGGCTGAGGCAGGAGAATCACTTGAACCTGGGAGGCAGAGGTTGCAGTGAGCCAAGATGATGCTACTTCATTCCAGCCTGAGAAACAGAGCCAGACTCCATCTCAAAAAAGTAAATAAATACGGCAAGGCGCGGTGGCTCAAGCCTGAAATCCCAGCACTTTGGGAGGCCGAGGCGGGTGGATCATGAGGTCAAGAGATCGAGACCATCCTGATCAACAAGGTGAAACCCCGTCTCTACTAAAAATACAAAAATTAGCTGGGCATGGTGGTGCGTGCCTGTAATCCCAGCTACTCAGGAGGCTGAGGGAGGAGAATTGCCTGAACCCGGGAGGCGGAGGTTGTGGTGAGCCGAGATTGCGCCATTGCACTTCAGCCTGGGTAACAAGAGCAAAACTCCGTCTCAAAAAAAAAAGCAAATAAATAAAATGAATACATAAAGGACATGTCTTAAGTGGGCACTCACTCAATAGTGTGAGGAGAGAACCAAGAGGATGCTGCTAAGCCATTCATAAAAATCGACCCCCAAGATCCATTGACCTCCCACCAGGACCCACTCTAATGCTGGGGATTACAATTGGACATGAGATTTGGGTGGGGACAGAGTTCCAACCATATCAATAATGATGAAGGGCATGAATTTTTGTGTCAGATCTGAAATTGATTCTTGCTTTGCTTACTAATTTTGTGTGACCTTGGGCAAGATATGAAACCTCTCCAACCTCAAGTTTCTCCTCAGGAAAATGTGGTTGACAATATACTATCCCACAGGATTGCTGCCAGGATTAAGGAAGATAATAATACATGTGATATGCTAAGCCATGTGCAGGACCCATTAATGTACAATGAATTTTTGGTTTTGGGTTTCAAATTAATTGAAATTCAACTGTAGAAGACATGATTAAAGTCCCAAAGGAGAGTGCTTATTGGACTAAAAATAGGAAATATATACATAAATGACTTTATTTTTTATTTTTTTATTTTTTTTAATTTTTTACATAAATGACTTTAAAACACTAACGGACTATATGAATAAGTTAAAATGAATAAAGTAGAGACTGAATATACATCAATGACTGTTATTTCATTATAGCATCCAAATGGTGCTAGAAGCTCAACAAAATTATTGTCCATGTGCTGTTATCTTATTTACATACACAAACAAATATTTTTAAATAGTTGTATTTAAATTATATCATGAATAAAATAAATTACTTGTGGGAGTGAGTGATAATTAAGCAAACACTGGATAGCAAAGACCCTGAAAAACTAGTGAAAGAGATGGAAATAGAGTAATAACCGAAGTCTTCTTTAACAATGAAGGAAACTTATTTTGATACTCTAGGGGTTTGGGGAAAGGGTTTTCCTAGGCTCACAACTCTATTGTTATTTACTAAAGGTAGGGAGGCAAGTGGGCTGAAAGTATGAAAACTTGTCCTTTCCCAGATTTTTCCCCTATCTTGTCTAAAATGACACCAATTATTCAACACTTATGCTCCTTTTAGTATAAACTAGTTTATTTCCAATAACTGAGATATATCAAGGTAATGAGATTTTGAAAGGAGATCAAGGAAAAAGCAGGAGATCGTTTTAAAGCATAAGTTGTTGATGAAGACAAAGCTTTTAGTGGGAGTAGAAGTGGCAGCTTTAGGAAAGAATCTGGCAAGGATAAGACCAAGATAGCCCAGATAGTAATGAGGATTACCAAAACGAGAGATGGAAAGAAGAATATAGTAAAGGAGCTGAGCAAGTAACAACAGCAAAAAAAGTGGAAAGAGACCAAAGAAAAGGAGGCACTGAAGTATAGCATTGAATGAGATAAACAAGTATGTGGCTAGGAGCAAGGACTGTAAAATATGGGCAGCAGCATGAGATGTTTACTTAGAAGTAAAGTTGCCGAGTCTGATTTTTTTTTCTTGACCAGTCCCAAGTATCTTTCGCCAAAACAAAAAGGAGTATGAACCAACTTCTTACCCTGTTACGGGTTGAGCTGATAATTATGGTTAGAACAACTGCTAGGTGTTTGCTATATTGTTAATTAGAATGTTGGAAAATTGGAGCCAGTTTCTATTGGCCATCTGTTTTGGTCTTATACTAGGATTAAGTGTTTACTAAAAATAGAATGGGTTACCATTCCTAAAGGTGTAACCCATAGGCATTTGTAAACTTGCTCTTTTATTAAGATAATTTGTGTTTTAAACACTGGTTGGCCATGAATAGAAAATGTAAAGATTTGGATTTAATAGGTAGTTCTTTCTGGAATACATGATGTGTTTTTTTTTTTTTTTTTCTGTCAGGTAATTCTAATTACAACAAGCATAGGTTTAAGCCTCTGGCTGATAGGTAAAGTTATGGTATCAGTCCTACCACACTGCCAGGACTTGCTATTGGAGAATAGATTGTAATTGATTCTGTTGTTTAGGGTCTGTGACAACTGAAGGCTGCCAAGGTCAGTTGCCCCACTCTTTCCTTTTTGTTGCATGTAAGTGAGGCAGCGAAGTATTGTGAAAAAATTATGTCAAGAGAGCTGACTTATGATGATGATTACTATTCTTGTTTGACCTGGGGCAAACCCTTCCGAGCCTAATTTTTTTTTAATTTTCCAAATGGAAGCATTATTGTAGGGTCAGACATTATAGCATATGTGAGCAATATTTAAACTATAAAGGCAACATATAAAAATGAGGTTTTGGCTGGGCGTGGTGGCTCATGCTTGTAATCCCAGCATTTAGGGAGGCCAAGGCAGGTAGATCACAAGGTCAGGAGATTGAGACCATCCTGGCCTACATGGTGAAACCCTATTTGTACCAAAAATACAAAAATAAAAAATTATCTGGGCATGGTGGCACGTGCCTATAATCCCAGCTACTCGGGAGGCTATGGCAGGAATATCACTTGAACCCAGGAGGTGGAGAGGGTTGCAGTAAACCGAAATCGCGCCACTGCACTCCAGCTTGGCAACAGAGAGAGAGACTGTCTCAAAAAAAAAAAAAATGAGGTTTTCCTTTCTATCACCTAAGAATTTTTTCTAGTTTAAGGAGGCTAAAATGGGCATATCCTTGTCATGTAAGCATTTCTCATAAATTTTTCAAGGAATGGAATGGGCAGGAAAGGAACTATGAAAGTAATGGAAAAAGAATCATGTGGGTATTTGCATGAAAGACTAACTTACCTGAAATTCTAGGCACAGGAATGGTTTCTCAGGATTGTGATTATGCTATTCTCTGAAAGATTTAGGTGAAAGGGCAAAGACCTTATTTATGATTAGATATGTTTTATATCAAAATACAACAGTAATGAATATTGAAGAATGGCTCTTACGCATCTAAAGTTACTCTTTGAAATTTGAAAATAACATTGCTGGCTGCTATCTGAATCACCTGTTGTTTAGTTATGCTTTTTTCCCTTAGGAAATTGTGTTTTGTATATTGTTTAATTATTGTAAGACATCTGCAAAATTACCACCACAGGAAAGGTAAAAAGTTAAAAGTAAAACATCTGCAAAATTAAGCATCGATTAGACTAAGTATGGACAAGGTACAAAATTTAATTTTAATTCAGTATAATGGACTATCTCCAAATATACAGATGTATAGGATATTATATATGTTTTTAAAACATGAGTTAGAAGGCCGGGCGCGGTGGCTCACACCTATAATCCCAGCACTTTGGGAGGCCGAGGTGGGTGGATCACGAGGTCAAGAGATCGAGATCATCCTGGTCAACATGGTGAAACCCCGTCTCTACTAAAAATACAAAAATTAGCTGGGCAGGTGGCACGTGCCTGTAATCCCAGCTACTCGGAAGGCTGAGGCAGGAGAATTGCTTGAACCCAGGAGGCGGAGGTTGTGGTGAGCAGAGATCGTGCCATTGCACTCCAGCCTGGATAACAAGAGCGAAACTCCATCTCAAAAATAAAAATAAAAAAACATGAGTTAGAGAAAGGGTTTGAAAGGACATGAGCACAAAGATGAATATCTAAATTCAAGGTAGAAAATGTAAGACTCATCAGTCAATACATTTATTTATATATAATTTTAAACTTTTTTTAATATGAGAAGAAATCTGTAGGTTGTCCTAAATGTAGCAGTCTTAATCTAAATAATCTATTGAACCAACACTGTAAGACTCTACATAGGCATAGATCCTAACCAAGAAGTTGCTAACCAACTGCTGCACAGATACAGAATAAACCTTTTATTTTTATAATTTTGTGTACTCAAAAGTTTAGATCAGTGAAGATAGATATTTCTTCAGTCTAATCGTTATTAGTCATTTTAATGGAATCAAATAATCATGAAAGAGGAAAGGTTCAGTTGTAAAATCTTTATTTTTATTAATGAATTTAAGTTGCTTTCGTTGCTAATAAATGTTTTATGTTAATACTATTGTTTGCTTCTTTGTGTTTTATCTTGCATTGTGTTACTGTGAAGAGAAGAAATTGATTTAAAATATCTGGCTTATGCAAAGGCATAAGAATGATACAATGGACTTTGGGGACTTCAGGGGAAAGAGTGGAAGGGGGTGAGGGATGAAAGACTACAAATATCGTGCAGTGTATACTGCTTGGGTGATGAGTGCATCAAAATCTCACAAATCACCCCTGAAGAATTTACTCATGTAACCAAATACCACCTTTACCCCATTAATTTATGGAAAACTAAAAAGTAAAAAATAAAGGGATGAACTTTTGATTCACACACACACAAATAAATACAATCTGGCTGAGTGCAGTGGCCTATGCCTGTAATCCCAGCACTTTGGAAGGCTGAGACAGGAGGATCCTTTGAGTACAGGAGTTTGAGACCAGATTGGGCAATATTAGTGAAAATGTCTCTATAAAAAATTAAAAACAAACAAAAACTTCTGAATAAAATATGTAAGTGTATTTCTTATTTTTCTTTTTCCTTTTTTTTTTTTTTTTTGAGACGGAGTCTCACCCTGTTGCCCAGCCTGGAGTGCAATGGTGCGATCTTTGCTCAGTGCAACCTCCGTTTCCCAGGTTCAAGTGATTCTCCTGCCTCAGCCTCCCAAGTAGCTGGGATTACAGGCATGTGCCACAACCCCTGACTAATATTTTGTATCTTTTTTTTTTGAGAGAAGGAAAGAAAAAAAAGGAGTGAAAGAGAGGAAGAAAAGGAGGGGGAGAGAATGGAAATGTTGCTTTATTCTAAAAATGGGTATTAATAATGGCTGATCAATATTTCATTTAAACCTATGAGTAGGTGTGATGTGGTATTGACAAGAATGTATATTTTGTATATTTAAAGTGGAGAGCTCTATAAATATTTATTAAGTTTACTTGTTCCGGATCTGAGTTCAAGTCCTAGATATCCTTATTAATTTTCTGTCTCATTGAGTCTAACTCTCTTTATAGGTCTTATGTATCTGGGTGTTAGGGTCATTAGCTCTTATTGTTGCATTGATCCTTTTACCCCTATATCTTTGCTGCTTTAAAATCTATTTTTTCAGATGCGAGAATTGCAACTCCTGCTTTTTACTTATTTATTTATTTTTGCTCTTCATTTAGTTGGTTAATCTTTCTCCATCTGTTTGTTTTGAGTCTTTGTGTATCTTTGGATGTGAAATGGGTCTGGATGTAGCATACCATTGGGTTTTGGCTGTATCTTTTGATTGGGGGATTTAGTCGATTTAAATTTAGGATTACTGCCATTTGATGTTAACTGGCTGTTTTATCCATTCGTTGATGTAAATTCTTCTTTATGTTGATGCTCTTTACTTTTTGGTGTATTTTTAGAAAGGCTAATACTGGTTGTTTCTTTCTATGTGTAATGCTTCTTTCAGAAGCTCCTGTAAAGCAGGCCTGGTGGTAATAAAATCTCTGAGTACTTGCTTGTTCATAAAAGATTTTATTTTTCCTTCAGTTGTGAAGCTTAGTTTGGCTGGATATGAAATTCTGGACTGAAAGTTCTGTTCTTTAAGGATGTTGAATATTGGCCCCCACTCTCTTCTGGCTTGTGGGGTTTCTGCTGAGAGATCTGCTGTAAGTCTGATAGGCTTCCCTTTGTGGGTAATCTGACCTTTCTCTCTGGCTGCTCTTAGTATTTTCTCCTTCGTTTCAACCCTGGTGAATCTAACAATTATGTGCCTTGGGGTTACTCTTTTTGAGGAATATCTTTGTGGTGTTCTCTATATTACTTGGGGTTGAAGTCCTGCTTTGCTAGGTTGGGAAAGTTTTCCTGAATAATATCCTGAAGAATATTTTCCAGCTTGGATTCATTCTCTCTGTCGCATTGAGGTACACCTATCAAACGTAAATTAGGTCTTTCACATAATCCCATATTTCTTGGAGACTTTGCCCATTCCTTTTTATCCTTTTTTCTCTATTCTTGTCTTCTCATTTTATTTCATTAAGTTAGTCTTCGACCTCTGATATCCTTTCTTCTGCTTGATCAATTTGAGTGTTTAAACCTGTGCATACTTCTTGGAGTTCCCATATTGTATTCTTCAGTTCCATTAATTCACTTATATTCCTGTCTAAATTGTCTATTCTCAATAGGATTTCGTCAAACCTTTTTTCAAAGTTCTTAGTTTCTTTACATTGGGCTACAACATGTTCTTTCAACTCACAGAAGTTTCTTATTATCCACCTTCTGAAGCCTGATTCTGTTAATGGGATGCGCTCCTTCTCTGTCAAGCCTTGTTCCCTTGTTGATGAGGAACTGTGATCCTCTTTAGAGGGAGAGGCATTCTGATTTTGAGTATTCTCAGCCTTTTTACGCTGGTTTCTTCCCATCATTGTAAATTTATCCACCTATCATCTTTGTAATTACCAACTTTCAAATTAGGTCTCTGAGTGGATGTCCAAGTTGTTAATTCCCAGGGCCGAAATATGAGCAACGCACTGCGCCAGCCAAAACAGCGGCGTTAAGACTGATGGTGCTTTTCTGCCTGGGAATCTCCAGTCTGGCTTCCTTCTTGAGTCCGTAATAGGTGACTCTGCTTTCCCGGAGCTCCAAACGTTGGTCAGAAGGGGAACCAGTCCTGTTTACCCTGCACCAAGAGCTGCCACGCCGCGCCGGCAAAACCACTGCGCCGGCCACAAGAGTCGCGCTAGTGACCCGTGGGGCTCCTCCACTGGGAATCTTCTGGTCCGTGAGTGACAAAAATTTGTCTGAAAGTGTGGCATCCTCTCGTTCTCTGCGCTTTCACTGGGAGCTGCAATCCCGAGACGTTAGCGATCAGCCATCTTGGATCTCTCAGCACCTATTTTGTATCTTTAGTAGTGATGGGGTTTCTGCTTCAGTAAAGTAGTGATCTGCCTGCTTCAGCCTCCCAAATCGCTGGGATTACAGGCATGAGCCACCACGCCTAGCCCCATTCTCTGTTTTATTCTGTATAGTTATAGTACATTTTTATATTTAAGATATAAATGTATTAATTATAGTTTTAATGTTTTCTGACATTTTTCTTAAGTTTATTTAGAGCAAAAGAAAACTGTTTTTGGGTCAGGCATAGTGGCTCATGCCTGTAATCCCCACACTTTGGGAGGCTGAGTTGGGCAGATCACCTGAGATCAGAAGTTCGAGACCAGCCTGGCCAACATGGCAAAATCCCCACTCTACTAAAAAATAGAAAAATTAGTTGGATGTAGTGGCAGACAGCGGGCACCTGTAATCCCAGCTACTTGGGATGCTGAGGCAGGGAGAATTGCTTGAACCTAGTAGGTGGAGGTTGCAGTGAGCCAAGATTGCACCATTGCACTTTAGCCTGGGTGACAGAGAGAGATTTTCTCTCACAAAAAAACAAAACAAAAAAAAACTGTTTTGATGTCTTACATTATGAAAGAAATTTAGCTGGACAGATCCAGTTGTTGCATTTATAAATAGCTGCAGATATCTACAGCAATAAAGGATTTATTCAGGTTGTTATGGAAACTAAAATTCAGCAGAACCTCAAAGATAAGCTATATTGAAGGAAGAGGTACATTAACTGTATATTTAATCAAATTATGCAATAAAAATTGTTGCTTAATATATCATATTAGGCCGGGCACGGTGGCTCAAGCCTGTAATCCCAGCACTTTGGGAGGCCAAGGCGGGTGGATCATGAGGTCAAGAGATCGAGACCATCCTGGTCAACAAGGTGAAACCCCATCTCTACTAAAAGTACAAAAATTAGCTGGGCATGGTGGCACGTGCCTGTAATCCCAGCTACTCAGGAGGCTGAGGGAGGAGAATTGCCTGAACCCAGGAGGCGGAGGTTGCAGTGAGCCAAGATTGCGCCATTGCACTGCAGCCTGGGTAACAAGAGCGAAACTCCATCTCAAAAAAAATTATATTAGATAGCAAGAAATTAGTTTGACATATCAGTATAACTTAGTATTTTTAATGTACAGAGATTTTGTTACTAACTTATCTGTATGGGTTTTATATACTTTTTTCTTTTTGAGACGGAATCTTGGAGTCTCGGTGTGTCTCTAGGCTGGAGTATAGTGGCACAATGTTGGTTCTCTGCAACCTCTGCCTCCTGGGTTCTTGCAATTCTCCTGCCTCCGCCTCCCGAGTAGCTGGGACTACAGGTGTGTGCCGGCATGCCTGGCCAATTTACTTGTATTTTATTAGAGATGGGTTTCACCATGTTGGCCAGGATGGTCTCGATCTCCTGACCTCATGATCCGCCCGCCTCGGACTCCCAAAGTTCTGGAATTACAGGCATGAGCCACTGCCCCTGGCCTGAGTTTTATGTATTTTTTTTTTATTATTCATGTTGAAATCCTTGGGTTTTATATACTTTTAAGGAGCTTTACTTATGGTAATGATGGATTGTGCTGACCCATTTAAACCCTCTTTTTTGGTCTTCTTTGTAATGAGTCGCATTCTTACTTAGATTTGCTGGCTGGGGCTGAGGGTACATTTTTGAGTCAGTGGAATATAGAAAATATGGAAAAGCCTGCATTGGGCTTTAAGTCCATGATCTTCTTTTATTTTTTTGAGACAGAGTTTTGTTCTTGTTGCCCAGGCTGGAGTGCAATGGCACGATCTCGGCTAACTGCAACCTCCGCCTCCCAAGTTTAGGTGATTCTCCTGCCTCAGCCTCCTGAGTAGTTGGGATTACAGGCATGAGCCACCACACCCGGCCAAAGTCCATGATCTTACACCAGTGTTTTATCCAACTTAACTGTTTACAATCTTTTAAGCCATTTAAATATGCCTATCTATTCAGATATTCTGTTACAGTGGGTCTAGGAGAGGGAGAGGAGAACCTATAAATTTTAAAAATAATTGGCCGGGTGTGGTGGTTCACACCTGTAATCCCAGCACTTTGGGAGACTGAGGCAGGTGGATCACCTGAAGTCAGGAGTTCGAGACCAGCTTGACCAACATGATGAAACCTTGTCTCTACTAAAAATACAACAGGTAGCTGGGTGTGGTGGCAGAATCACTTGAACCCAGGAGGTGGAGGTTACAGTGAGCTGAGATCGCCCAATCTGGGCAACAGAGAGAGTACTCAGTCTTAAAAAATAAAATAATAAAATGTGCTCGCTTTGGCAGCACATATACTAAAATTGGAATGATACAGAGAAAATTAGCATGGCCCCTGTGCAAGGATGACATGCAAATTCGTGAAGCGTTCCATATTTTTTTTATAATTAAAAAAGAAAAAATCATAATAAAATGATAATAATTGTAATTTTTATTTAATGTAATACGTGTATAATTTTTTTAAGTTAAATAGTATACTTTAAAGCATATACTAAGAAAGAACGGTTTCTTACCCTTCTTCATTCTCAATTCCTCCTTGGAAACAACTATCTTAATATTTTTTCCTTTCTTTTTCTCTCTCTTCCTCTTTGTTTTTCTCTACATTGGGACGGCAACAGCAAGAGAAGCAACTATTTTTAATTATCATTATGATGATGATGATTATTTTGAGACAGAGTTTTTTTCTTGTTGCCCAGGCTGGAGTGCAATGGCACAATCTGGCTCACCTCAACTTCTGCTTCCTGGGTTCAACCAATTCTCTCCTGCCTCAGGCTCCCAAGTAGATAGTATTACAGACATATGTTATCATGCCCAGCTAATTTTGTATTTTTTTTGTAGAGATGGGGTTTCTCCATGTTGGTCAGGTTGGTCTCATACTTGGGACCTCAAGTGATCACCTCCCTCAGCTTCCCAAAGTGCTGGGATTACAAGCGTGAACCACCGTGCCCAGCCATTTTTAATGCTTTAAATGATTTCTTCTGGGATTTACCTGTCTGTAAATAATGTTTGTTGTGGACATGTTAATATGTTAAATATTGGGGGGAAAAAAGAATGTTTTTATTGCTATTTCTTATTTTTTAAGTTATAGACAGTAACTCTTTGTTTTCTATTCTGGAAGATAAAGCTTTAACAATTTTATCCAACTCCTGCTACCACTTACTTTCCCCCACAAACTCCCAGTATAATCATACCACAACTTTAGGCAAAATAACATTTACAGGGCCGGGCGAGGTGGCTCAAGCCTGTAATCCCAGCACTTTGGGAGGCCGAGGCGGGTGGATCACGAGGTCAAGAGATCAAGACCATCCTGGTCAACATGGTGAAACCCTGTCTCTACTAAAAATACAAAAAAAATTAGCTGGACGTGGTGTCGCGCGCCTGTAATCCCAGCTACTTGGGAGGCTGAGGCAGGAGAATTGCCTGAACCCAGGAGACGGAGGTAGCAGTGAGCCGAGATTGCGCCATTGCACTCCAGCCTGGGTAGCGAGAGCGAAACTCCATCTCAAAAAAAAAATAAATAAATAACATTTACATTGTTTGAATTATGTATATATTGTTAAAAACTGAGCCACCATATACTGTGTTTACATTTTCTTTCTTGTATAACCTTTTGTTTTTCCTGGAGTTAATAATTTACTTTTTATTTGTTTAGTTTCCCATGTACCTATTGTCTTTTATTTTCTGAACTTTGCAATAGAAATATAAAAACCACTATCAATATAGTTAAACATCTTGGATAATCGTTTTTTGTAAGGCTTTCATCTTGGAACCCTGTTCCAATCCAGACTGTACACTCTCTAGATCTTTTGTGTAGCTCTACCATGATCCTTGTGGTTTCTGATGCTTCTTTTTCATTAGAGCTTCAGTTTTCTGGCTTTCATTTCTTTCTGGGTTTCCTTCCTCGTTTTGCTGGTGCACATCCTTTACTAGTCTTCTTATAAAAGATTCATGGTGGCTGGACATGGTGGCTCATGCCTGTAATCCCAGCAATTTGGGAAGCTGAGGCAGGTGGATCACCTAGGGTCAGGAGTTCAAGACCATCCTGGCCAACATGATGAAAGCCTGTCTTAAAAAAAAAAAATTCATGGTTAGAAAGCATGAAACGTACATTTTAAAAGTTTTTTTTATCTTGGCCGGGCATGGTGGCTCACTCCTGTAATCCAAGCACTTTGAAGGCCAAGGCAGGCGGATCACCTGAGGTCACAAGTTCAAGACCAGCCTGACCAACAAGGTGAAACCCCGTCTTTATAAAAAAAAATTTTTAAAGTAAAAAGTTTTTTTTTTTTAATCTTAAAAACAAAAAGATTTATGGGTTTTTTTTTTCAGGCTTTGTTAATCTGAAATATCTTTATTCCACTCCTCCACTTGATTGTTAGTCTAGTTGGGTACACAATTTCAGATTAAAAGCTAAGCATCATGGCTCCTACCTGTAATCCCAGCACCTTGGGAGGCCAAGGCAGGTGATTTGCTTAAGGTCCAAGAGTTTGAGGACAGCTTTGTCAATATCGTGTGACCCTGTGTCTAAAACAGCAATTAGCCAGGCATGGTGGGTCATGCCTGTAGTCCTAGCTACTTGGGAGGCTAAAGCAGCAGGACCACTTGAGCCCAGGAGTTTGAGGCTGCAATGAACTCTGATTGGGCCACTGTACGCCAGCCTGGAAATCAGATCAAGATGCTGTCTCCTAAAAAAAAAAAAAAAAATTTATGTTAGAAAATTGTTTTCCCACCGAATTTCAGAGGCATTAGTCTATTATCCATCAGTTTTCACTGTTATTATTGAGAAAGGTGATAGCATTCTGATTTCTGATCCTATTTGAATGTGGCTTACTTTATTTACTTTATTATTATTGTTTTTTGAGACATCTCACTCTGTCCCCCTGGCTGAAGTGCAGTGGCACAGTCTTGGCTCACTGTAACCTCTGCCTCTGGGTTCAAGCAGTACTCCTGCCTCAGCTTCCTGAGCAGCTAGGACTATTGGGCACGCCACCATGCCTGGCTAATTTTTGTATTTTTAGTAGAGATAGGCTTTTACCATGTTGGCCAAGGCTGTTCTCAAACTCTTATCCTTAAGTGAGCCATCTGCCTTGGCCTCTCAAAGTGTTGGGATTACAGGCGTGAGCCACCATACCCAGCTTGTATGTGACTTACTTTATCTTAGAACTTTTCGACTCTTCATTTTTTTTTTTTTTTTTTTTTAAGACAAGAGTCTCACTCTGTCACCAGGCTGGAGTACAGTGGCGCAATCTTGGCTTACTGCAACCTCTGCCTCCTTGGTTTAAGCAGTTCTTCTGCCTGAGCCTCCCAAGTAGCTGGGACTGCAGGTGCACACCACCACACCCAGCTAATTTATATTTATTTATTTTAGTAGAGATGGGGTTTCACCATGTTGGCCAGGATGGTCTTGATTTCTTGACCTTGTAATCTACCCACCTCAGCCTCCCAAAGTGCTGGGATTACAGGTGTGAGCCACGGCACCCAGCCTAGACTCTTCTCTTTAGCCAGCATTTTGGGAACTAAGTAAGGGAATACAGCTGTTTGTATATAATTTTTCACATAGTATTCTTAATTTCAGTAAGGTGATTTACCTCAGTTCCTCACTATAGACCTCGTGTCTTTGAATATGAGGCTGTTCTGGTTCAATTAATCAGAAAATAAACATTTTCTTTCCTACCAGTGTGAGGGAGGTGCACTTGTTTGGTTGCATGGGAAGTCGGGAGAAGAGTTTGTTAGTTATTTCTTCTGTATAATTTCAGTGAATTGCAATGTTTTCAACAATTGTTATACCTGCTGTCTGAGATAACTGGTATCTCCAGTTCCTTAGATTCCTTTGATGATAACCAGCTAGATTCTTGGTGTCATCCCCCATTGGATAGTTTGGACTCAGCTTTCTCTGTCCTGCTATGTGAAGGTTGCTACTCCTTCATTCCCTTTCTTGCTTTCACATATTTGTTAATCTTTTTTGTCCACTATCATTTCTTCCATGTCTTTTTGTTATTTTAATTTCACATTTCAGGAGGTTTCTGAGATAAATGGATGTGTGTAATCTGCTGTTTTAAATCAGAAGTCCTGAAAGGCCAACATTATTGCCAGTGTTTTATTGTTTCCGTGATAGGCACTGTGTTCTAAGGCAGCTCATTTCCTCTTTGGGAAGCACTGTTTTTTAGTGTCTGCTTATCTTGAGTAAAAGTCTGTCCCTGTAGGACTATTGATCCTATTTCTACACCTTAAGAGTATTCCAAATAAATCTGTTGTCTTCCACATGGTAACCTTTTGTAGACTTAAACACAGTATTAGAACTTAAGTATTTTTTCTTCTCTAGAGTAGGCATAACCTAGTTCCTCTATTTGATCCTCAGAAAATATTGTTTTAAATTTCTTCACTATCCAGGTCATTCATTTCTGAATTAACTGTTCTTAAAGAATGATACCTAGAATTGAGAGCAGTATTCCAGGTAGGATCTTAACTAGCACAGACTAGAATAAATTATCATTTTCTTTTGAGATATTGTTTGATTAAAAAAAATAAATAAACCCAGCACTCCTTGTATGTTCTGCAAAGGGAGAAGTTTCTCAGAATTTTATCTGCTTGAAATTAAAGAAAAAATGTAAAGCTTCTACTACTATATGTAGAGAGAGAAACCTGAAACATACAGTGATTTGGTTTTTTTTTTTTAAAATGGAGTTTTGCTCTTATTACCCAGGCTGGAGTGCAATGGTACGATCTCGGCTCACCGCAACCTCCGCCTCCTGGGTTCAGGCAATTCTCCTGCCTCAGCCTCCTGAGTAGCTGGGATTACAGGCACATGCCACCATGCCCAGCTAATTTTTTGTGTTTTTAGTAGAGACGGGGTTTCACCATGTTGAGCAGGATGGTCTCGATCTCTTGACCTCGTGATCCACCCACCTTGGCCTCCCAAAGTGCTGGGATTACAGGCGTGAGCCACCGCTCCGGACCTTTGTTTTGTTTTTAAATTAGAACAATTGGTGCTCCTTTTAAAAAATAATCTGGAGTGTAGGTTGAGAATTAAGATGTTCTGCATAATAACATAATGGGAATTTTTAAACTTTAATTTTGAAAATTTTTAGACTCACATAGAAGTTGCAAAAATAATACAAAGAGTTCACATGTACTCTTCACCTAGCTTCCCCCAATGACATCTTACATAATCATAGTATAATTATCAAAATCAGAAAACTGACATTCGTACAATATTATTTATTAACTAAAATACTGACCTTATTTGGATTTCACCAGGCTTTTTTTTTTTTTTTTTTTTTTGAGACGGAGTTTCGCTATTGTTACCCAGACTGGAGTGCAATGGCACGATCTCGGCTCACCGCAACCTTCACCTCCTGGGTTCAAGCAGTTCTCCTGCCCAACATCCCAAGTAGCTGGGACTACAGGTGTGCACCACCATGCCCAGCTAATTTTTTGTATTTTTAGTAGAGACGGGGTTTTACCTTGTTGACCAGCATGGTCTCGATCTCTTGACCTCATGATCCACCCACCTCGGTCTCGCAAAGTGCTGGGGTTACAAGCATGAGCCACCGCGCCCAGCCTTGTTTGTTTTTTGAGATGGCGTCTCACTCTGTCACTTGGGCTGGAGTGCAGTGGCGTGATCTCTGCTCACTGCAACCTCTACCTCCTGGGTCCAAGTGATTCTCCTGCCTCAGCCATTTGAGTAGCTAGGATCACAGGCATGTGTCACCACTCCTGGCTACAACTAATTTTTGTATTATTATTTTTTTTTAGTAGAAACAGGGTTTCACCATGTCGGTCAGACCAGTATTAAACTCCCAACCTCAAGTGATCCACCTGCCTCGGCCTTCCAAGATTTCACCAGTTTTAACATACAATCCTTAAAAAATGGCAGGGCGCAGTGGCTCATGCCTGTAATCCCAGCACTTTGGGAGGCTGAGGCAGGTGGATCACGAGGGCAGGAGTTCGAGACCAGCCTGATCAACATGGTGAAACCCCCGTCTCTACTAAAAATACAAAAATTAGCTGGGTGTGGTGGCACACACCTGTAATCCCAGCTGCTCAGAAGGCTAAGGCAGGAGAGTTGCCTGAACCTGGGAGGTGGAGGTAGCAGTGAGCCAAGATTGTGCCACTGCACTCCAGCATAGGAGACAGAGTGAGAGTTTGTCTCAAAAAAAAGAAAAAGTTTGGTGGGGCAGGTATATGTAGTTCTACAGAATTTTATCACACATAGAAATTCATATGACCATTACCACAATTGGGATATAGAACTCCCAAGGAAACTCCCATGTGCTAACCCTTTAGTCACACCCCAGTCCTAATCCCTGGCAACCACTGATCTGTTCTCCATCACTATATTGTGTCACTTTGAGAATGTAATATAGATGGAATTATTCAGTATGTGCTTTTGAAACCCAATAGTTTTTCAACAGTTACCTCATCGCCCCCATTCAGAAGTCTCCAGTTACTATTATTGCCATCTTTATGCCCATGAATACCCCAAGTTTAGCTCCCACTTATAAATGAGAACACGTGGCATTTAGCTTTCTGTTCTTGCATTAATTCACTTAGGATAATGGACTCCAGCTGTACCTGTGTTGCTGCAAAGGATCTGATTTTGTTCTTTTTTTTTTTTTTTTTTATGACGGAATAGTATTTCATGGTATATATGTACCACATTTTCTTTATCGAGGCCACATTCGATGGGCATCTAGGTTGATTCCATGTCTTTGCTATTATGAAGAGTGCTGCGATGAGCATGCAAGTGCATGTGTCTTTTTGATAGAATTATTTGTTTTCTTTTGGATATATACTCAGTAATGGGATTCCTGGGACAAATGGTAGTTCTGTTTTAAGTTCTTTGAGAAATCTTTACACTGCTTTCCATAGTGGCTGAGCTAATTTGCATTCTCACCAACAGTGTTTAAGTGTTACCCTTTCTCCACAGCCTTGCCAACATCTGTTGTTTTCTTACTTTTTAATAATAGCCATTCTGACATCTGACTGATGTGAGATGGAATCTCATTGTGATTTTGATTTACATTTCTCTGATGATTAGTGATGTGGAGCATTTTTTCATGTTTATTGGACACTTGTATATCTTCTTTTGAGAAGTATCTGTTCATGTCTCTTGACATTTGGAAGTGTTTTGTGGTTCTTGTAGAGATATTTCTTCTCCTTCCTTAGATGTATTCCTAGGTTGTTTTTGTTGTTGTTGTTTGTTTTGTTTTGTTTTGGTGAAGTGGAGGGTATGGCTCTTATAAATGGGATTGCATTGTTGACTCGTTTGCCCACTTTTTTTTCTTCTTTTTTTTTTTTTTGTGGGGGAGGAAGGCAGGAAGGAAGGGAATAAGGACGGTAGGGAGGAAGGAAGGGATGAAGGAAGGAAGGAAGGGAGGAAGCGGGGAGGGAGGGAGGGAGGGAAGGGAAGGAAGGATTTCAAGCAATGAGAGAGACATTGCCGACCTGGATCTAGAGGTTTACAAGTTGATTTCTTTTTTTTTGAGAGAAGGAAAGAAAAAAAAAATAAGTAAAGGAGAGGAAGAAAGAGGAAGAGAAAGAGGGAGAGTAAATGGAAATATTGCTTTATTTTGAAAAAAATTGGGTATTAATAATGGCCAATCAATGTTTCATTTAAACTAATGTGTAGGTGTGATGTGGTATTGACAAGAATGTATATTTTGTGTATTTGAAGTGGAGAGCTCTATAAATATTTATTAAGTTTACTTGTTCTGGATCTGAGTTCGAGTCCTTGATATCCTTATTAATTTTCTGTCTCATTGAATCTAAGTCTCCTATCTGGGTGTTAGGATCGTTAGCTCTTGTTGTTGCATTGATCCTTTTACCACTATATCTTTGTTGCTTTAAAATCTATTTTATCCGATACGAGAATTGCAACTCCTGCTTTTTATTTATTTATTATTTATTTTTGTTCTCCATTTGGTTGGTAAATCTTTCTCCATCCCTTTGTTTTGAGTCTTTGTGTATCCTTGCATGTGAAACAGGTCTGGATGTAACATGCCGTTGGGTTTTGGCTGTGTCTTTTGATTGGGAATTCAGTCGATTTAAATTTAGGGTTACTGCCATTTGATGTTGACTGGCTGTTTTATCCATTCGTTGGTGTAAATTCTTCTTTATGTTGGTGCTCTTTACTTTTTGGTGTATTTTTAGAAAGGCTAATACTGGTTGTTTCTTTCTGTGTGTAATGCTTCTTTCAGAAGCTCTTGTAAAGCAGGCCTGGTGGTAATAAAATCTCTGAGTTCTTGCTTGTTCATAAAAGATTTTATTTTTCCTTCAGTTGTGAAGCTTAGTTTGGCTGGATATGAAATTCTGGGCTGAAGGTTCTGTTCTTTGAGGATGTTGAATATTGGCCCCCACTCTCTTCTGGCCTGTAGAGTTTCTGCCGAGAGATCTGCTGTAAGTCTGATAGGCTTGCCTTTGTGGGTAATCTGACCTTTCCCTCTGGCTGCCCTTAGTATCCTCTCCTTCGTTTCAACCCTGGTGAATCTAACGATTATGTGCCTTGGGGTTGCTCTTCTTGAGGAATATCTTTGTGGTGTTCTCTGTATTACCTGGGGTTGAATGTTGACCTGCTTTGCTAGTTTAGGAAAATTTTCCTGAATAATATCCTGAAGGGTATTTTCCAGCTTGGATTCATTCTCTCCATCGCATTCAGGTACACCTATCAAACGTAAATTTGGTCTTTTCACATAGTCCCACATTTCTTGGAGACTTTGCTCATTCCTTTTTATCCTTTTTTCTCTAATCTTTTCTTCACGTTTTATTTCATTAAGTTGGACTTTGACCTCTGATATCCCTTCTTCAGCTTGAACAATTCGAGTGTTTAAACCTGTGCATACTTCTCAGAGTTCCTGTATTGTATTCTTCAGTTCCATTAATTCACTCATACTCCTCTCTAAGTTGTCTATTCTCAATAGGATTTCATCAAACCTTTTTTCAAAGTTCCTAGTTTCTTTACGTTGGGCTACAACATGTTCTTTTAACTCACCGAAGTTTGTTATTATCCATTCTGTCATCAGGAGGCGCTTGTTCTCCATCAAGCCTTGTTCCATTGTTGATGAGGAACTGTGATCATCTTTAGAGGGAGAGGCATTCTGACTTTGAGTATTCTCAGCTTTTTTACGGTGGTTTCTTCCCGTCATTGTAAATTTATCCTCCTGTCGTCTTTGAAATTACCAACTTTCAGATTAGGTCTCTTGAGTGGATGTCCAGGTTGTTAGTTCCCAGGGCCAGAGCAGCGGCGTTAAAACTGATGGTGCTTTTCTGCCCAGGATTCTCCTGTCGGGCTTCCTTCTTGTTTCCTTAGTAGGCGACTCTGCCTTCCCAGGGCTCCAAACCTCGGTCAGAAGGGGAACTGGTCCCGTTTACTCTGCGCCGAGCGCTGCCACGTCGAGGTGCCGGCGGAACCGCTGCGCCGACCACGAGAGTCGCGCTGGCGACTCGTGTGTTTCCACCACTGGGGGATCTTCTGCTCCGTGAGCGACCAGACTTTGTCTGAAAGTGTGGCGTCCTCTAGTTCTCCGCGCCTTCCCTGAGAGCTGCAATCCCGGGATGTTAGCGATCGGCCATCTTGGATCTTCTCCGTTTGCCCACTTTTTAATTGGACTGCTTATTTACCTACAGTTGAGGTTAGAGATTTCCTTATTTATTCTAGATATAAATTATTTGTCAAATATATGTGATTTGCAAATATTTTCTCCCAGTCTCTCAAAATTGTGGCTTCTTTTCTCATTTTCTTAATGTATTTCACAGAGCAAACGTTTTAATTATGAAGTATAATTTATTAATTTTTTTTTTTTTGAGATGGAGTTTCGCTCTTGTTACCCAGGCTGGAGTGCAATGGCATGATCTCAGCTCACCTCAACCTCCGCCTCCTGGGTTCGAGCAGTTCTCCTCCCTCTGCCTCCCGAGTAGCTGGGACTACAGGCATGCGCCACCATGCCCAGCTAATTTTTGTATTTTTAGTAGAGACGGGGTTTCACCATGTTGACCAAGATGGTCTCGATCTCTTGTCCTCGTGATCCACCCGCCTCAGCCTCCCAAAATGCTGGAATTATAGGTGTGAGCCACTGTGCCCGGCCTAATATATTAATTTTTTAATGGGTTTTACTTTTGGTGTCATATCTGAGAACATTTTCCCTAAATTTAGGTCACACAGAATTTCTCTTGTTTTTTTTTCCTAAGAGTCTTATAGTTCAACATTTGATAAAATTATGCATTTGAAGTTTGTCAATTTTGGTATAACTTGTGATGTTTAGGTTAAGGTCTACTTTGTCACCTACAGGAGGCCAGTTGTCCCACCATCATTTGTTAAAAAGACTATCCTTGCTTCATTAAATTGCTTTTATACCTTTGTCAAAAGTTAGTTGTCTGTACGTGTGTGAGTCTATTTTTTTTACTCTTTTTCTGTTCTATTCATCTGTGTGTTTATGTCTCCCGAAATGACTGTTTAACTGTTGTATCTATATAATAAGTCTTTAAAAAGCTAATGTGATTATCCTTATTTTATTCTTTTTTCAAAATTCTTTTAGCTATGCTAGTTTGTCTTTCCATATTACCCTTATTTTATGCTTTTTTTCAAAATTCTTTAAGCTATTCTAGTTCCTTTGTCTTTCCATTATAGATTTTAGAATCAGGTTGTTCTTATGTAAAAATCCGTTAGGATTTCGATAGGAATTGCATTAAACCAACTGCAGGTCAATTTTGAGAGAATTCACATCTTTACTTTGTAAAGTCTCCCAATCCATTAGCATGCTACATCTCTCCAGTATTTAGGTCATTAAGACTTTTTTTGGCCTGATGCAGTGACTCATGCCTGTAATCCCAGCACTTTGAGATGCTGAGGTGGGAGGATTGCTTGAGCACAGGAGTTCAACACAGTGAGACCCCATCTCTACAAAAAATAGCAAAATTCACCAGCTGTGGTGGCGCATGCCTGTAGTCCCAGCTACTGGGGAGGCTGAGGCAAGGTGATTGAGCCCAGGAGGTCAAGACTATAATAAGCCATGATTGTACCACTGCACTTTAACCTGGGTGAGAAGGCAAGACCCTGTCTCAAACAACAAAAAAAGAAATTCATCAGTATTTTGTAGTTTTTAAGCACACAAATCCTGTGCATGTTTTGTTAGATTTATACCCAAGTTTAAAATTTTTTTTAGTGTTACTGTAAATGGTCTGGTAAATTTTATTATCCATGATATTTTTGGGCCTTCCCACTGTAGCTTTGTATTTTATAAAAACGTATATTTTTGACTGGGTACAGTGGCTCACACCTGTTAATTCCAGCACTTAGGAGGCAGAGGTAGGGGACTGCTTGAGCCCAGGAGTTCAAGACTAATCCAGGCAATATAGTGAGACCGCTATCTCTACAGAAAATTTTTTTAAAATCAGCCGTGCATGGTGGTGCATGCCTGTAGTCCCAGCTACTCAGGAGGCTGAGGCAAGAGGATTGCTTGAGCTGAAGTTTGAGGCTGCAGTGAGATATGATCATGCTACTGCACTCCAGCCTGGGTAACGGAACAAGACCCTGTCTCAAACAACAAAACAAAACAAAAACAAATGGGACGTTCACTTCAGCAGCACATATACTAAAATTGGAATGATACAGAGAAGATCAGCATGGTCCCTGCACAAGGATGATACTCAAATATTACATATTATAATTTAAAAAAACAAATGGGGAAACTGAGACTTAGAACAATCAGGTAATTCATTGCCTAAGGTTACAAAATTAGAAAATGGTAGAGCTAGGATTCAAACCCAGGTGTGGCTTTAGAATCTCTAACATGATCTTAACCACTATGCTGTGCTGCTCAAAGCAAGGCCATCCTGATCTGCTCTAGCTGCTCCTGGTTTTTAAGTGTTGGATATATATTGTTGCTCAAAAATGACAATAATTGGTCTAAGATTACTAACTTTATCTTTTATGTTACCCAGATTCAAATTCTTTCATTTGAAAACGAACCATTTATAACATTAAGATTAATGTAGTTCACCATCGCCTTCTTTTTATCTAAATCAAAGAATTCCCAGGGGGCCTGGCATGGTGGCTCACACCTGTAATCCCCACACTTTGGGAGACCAAGACATGAGGATTTAATGAGACCAGGAGTTCAAAACCAGCCTGAGCAACAGAGTGAGATCCTGTCTTATTTTTGCAGGCGGTGGGGGGGAGGGTGGGGAAGACAGAGTCTTGCTCTGTTGCAAGGCACCAAGCTGGAGTGCAGTGGCGCAATTTCCACTCACTGCAACCTCTGCTTCCCAGGTTCAAGCAGTTCTCCTGCCCCAGCCTCCTGAGGAGCTGAGATTAAAGTAACCCACCACCATGCCTTGCTAATATTTTTGTATTTTTAGTAGAGACAGGGTTTTGCCAGTGGCTTATAAGAAAGCTAAACATACTCTTACCATATGGTCTAGCAATTAATCGATTTTCTAGGTGCACTAGACATACCCATTTGAGTTATAAACTTATGTCCACACAGCAACCTGCAAAGGAATGTCTACAGCAGCTTTATTCCTAACTGCCCCAAACTGGAAGCAACAGATTGTCCCTCAGTAGGTGAATGGATAACCAAACTATTGTGGTACATTCATACAATGGGATGTTATTAAGTGATCAAAAGACAGGAGATGCTAAACCAGGAAAAGGCATGGAGAAAACATAGATGCATATTGTTAAGTAACTGAAAAACCTACATACTGTAACAATTCCAATTATGTAACATTCTGGAGAAGGAAAATTATGATGGCAGTAAAAAGATCAGTGGTTGTCAGTGATTGTGGAAAGTAGTGAGGGTGGGATGAGTAGGTGAAGCAGAGGGGCATTTTAGGGTGGTGAAACTATTCTGTACGCACTGTAATAGTGGATACATGATGTTGTGCATTTGTTAAAGTCTGTAGAACTTTACAGCACAAAACATGAACCTCAGTGTGTACAGATTTAAAAATAGCTTTCAGAACTAGGCATGGTGGCTTGTGCCTGTTATCCCAGCTACTTGGGAGGCTGAGGTAAGAAGATCACTTGAATCCAGGAGTTCAAGTTGAGCCTGGGCAACATGGCAAGACCCTGTCTCAAAAACAAAAAAAATTTAAAGAAAAAAATAATATCATTCAGGAGGTCATGGGATTTAGGAAAGAAAGCAGACTGTGAAAAGAGCATCTAACTATATTGCAAATATATGAGACAACCTCACCGAAAGGGATGGGGAGAAAAGTGCTACCCTAAATTTGAAAATGACTGGAGTCTGTAAAACTGAAAGCAGAAGGAACTGTAAAAGAGTTCTTACTCAAGTGGGTTTATAGGTTAATAAATGCATTGTTGCTATACTTGTACACTAACATTGAACAACTAAAAAAATAGCAGATAGTAGGAGCCAGGTTTCTCATTGTTACGGTAGAAATTTTATAAATTAACAAGGAGAGAGCTAGAATGACCCATGTGGTAATGGATTAGAGTTGAAGATACCAGAAGAACTCATGTATAGATTGTTGCATGTGGAAATTTTTTTTTTTTGAGACGGAGTTTTACTCTTGCTACCCAGGCTGGAGTGCAATGGCGTGATCTCGGCTCACTATAACCTCTGCCTCCTGGGTTCAAGCTATTCTCCTGCCTCAGCCTCCCAAGTAGCTGGGACTACAGGCGCGCGCCACCATGCCCAGCTAATTTTTGTATTTTTAGTAGAGACAGGGTTTCACCTTGTTGATCAGGATGGTCTTGATCTCTTGAACTCGTGATCCACCCGCCTCGGCCTCCCAAAGTGCTGTGATTATAGGCGTGAGCCACTGCACCCAGTTGCATGTGGACATTTTTATAGATGAGATGGGTATGTGCACAAGTTAGTATATGGTCTATAAAGTTTAGGAGTTTCCAACACCACCACCACCACTTCTGACTCCAACTGTAAGTTTAGGGATCCCCAAGATCACCCTCAGGTTGAATGATTCCCTAAAGATACTCATAGAACTCACTGAAAGCTGTTATATTTACAGTTATGGTTTGTTACAATAAAAGGATACATATTAAAATCAGCCAAGGGAAGAAGCACATGGGACAGAGTACTGGAGAATTCCTCATATAAACCTTCCAGTTGTCTTCTCCCGGTGGAGTAATGAACAGTGGTAACTTCCCCCTGCAACAGTTCATGACAACACACTAGAAATATTGCCAACCAGGTAAGATCACTCAAGTCTTGGTGTCCGGAGTTTTTATTGGGGCTTGGTTCATATAGACATGATTGACCACTTACATGGTTGATTTTTGTTACAGATACCACATGGCTCAAAACCTCCACCATTAATTACATTGTTAGTATAGGCTATTTGGTATGGCCTAAAGTTCCTAGGTTAACAAAGACCCACTTTTCAGTCAGGCATTACAAGGACTTAGAGAATATCTCCCTGGAGCCAGTGACAAAAGTCAGAGCAATTCAGTAGTAACAAGTATACCTAGTGCTCAGATCTTGGTTTGTAATATTAGTCTTTAGTAAGAGTAACCAAGACTCCTTGGAGAAATGGCTGATTCCAGGGCTGGGGTAGAAAATGTACAAAACCAGCCTGGGCATCTTGTAGTGGCAGAAAGTAAGAAAATGCTAAAGAAAAGAAAAAGATAACTGTGAAAGATATATAAAAGAAGCCAAATGAAAGAGTACGCAATGGGAAAATTTAGAAACATTTGAGCAAAACAAATGAATGAATACCATACTACTGTATTATAACCTAAAGTATAACATAAATATTCATGATTGTGGTGGGTTGCAGCTGATTTGGACCATTGTCATAGGTGGTAAAATAATTTGCCTAAACAGCCGTCAGTTGAAGAAAGTAAGTGTGGCCAGGGGCGGTGGCTCACCTCTGTAATCCCAGCACTTTGGGAGGCTGAGGTGGGTGGATCACCCGAGGCTGGGAGTTCAAGACCAGCCTGACCAACTGGAGAAACCCTGTCTCTACTAAAAATACAAAATTAGCTGGGTATGGTGGTGCATGCTTGTAATCCCAGCTACTCGGGAGGCTGATGCAGGAGAATCGCTTGAACCCGGGAGGCGGAGGTTGCGGTGAGCCAAGATCTTGCCACTGCACTCCAGCCTGGGCAACAAGAGTGAAACTCCATCTCAAAAAAAAAAAAAAGTGTATTAGAGAGAAAGAAAGTATGTTGCAATGAAACAGTGGGCACAGCAGAGAGGAAGCTGTCTGCAAGGAGGCAGGCCTGGTGGGAAGTTTTATAGGGTCAGGCTGGAGTGACAACGTGTAGAACGAGGTATTTGGGACCAGGATATTATGTAAATGGGTTTATAGTTAGCTGTTTCTCAGAACAATTGTTCTCCCCTACCCTGGGGCACTCTCCTTGTTGTTGCCAATTTATCAGGACTCCACAATGAGTTCCTGCTGATATATAAATAATTGGATAAATTAATAAATGGAAATGAAGAGACAGATCTTCTCATGTGGAATAATGCTCATTAAATTATGTAGATATTCCATCCTAGGGAGAGGGAGCATAATTCCCCACTTTTTAAGTGTGGGCTGTGCTTAGTGACTTCCTTCCAAAGAGTCCCTTATGAAAAGTGGGGGGTGGGAGGAAGAGAATAACTTCATGGAAGAGACCTGACAAGCACATCTTAAAGCCAAGTGATTATGGTCAACGTAAATAGTCATAAATCATGTGATATCATGTGTACCCTCGATATGATGTGATGAAAATGATACTTTATCTCTGTGATCTTTGTCACAGAAGTCTGTAACACCAGTCTAACCATGAGAAAAACAAATTCTTTTTTTCTTTTTTTGAGGTAGAGTCTTGCTCTGTTGCCCAGACTGGAGTGCAGTGCAGTCGCGCAATCTCGACTCACTGCAGCCTCCAACTCCCAGGTTCAAGCAATTTTTCTGCCTCAGCCTCCTGAGTAGTTGGGATTACAGGTGCATGCCACCGAGACCAGCTAATTTTTTTTTTTTGAGATGGAGTCTCACTGTGTTGCCCAGGCAGGAATGCAGTGGCACAATCTCAGCTCACTACAACCTCCGCTTCCTGGGTTCAAGGGATTCTCCTGCCTCAGCTTCCTGAGTAGCTGGGACTACAGGTGCATGCCACTATACCTGGGTAATTTTTGTATTTTTTTTAGTAGAGACAGGGTTTCACCATATTGGCCAGGCTGGTCTTAGACTCGACCTCATGATCCACCCGCCTCAGCCTCCTGAAGTGCTGGGATTATAGGCATGAACCATTGTGCCTGGCCAATTTTTGTAGTTCTCAGCCTCCCAAAGTGTTTGGACTACCGGTATGAGCCACCATTCCCAGACCGAGAAAAACAAATTCTAATAGAGAGCCGTCCTACAGTGTACCTGACTGGAACTCTTCAAAGCTGTCAAGATCCTCAAAAAGAGAAAGTCTGAGAAGAAAAATCACAGCTAAGAGATATCTAAGGAGATTAGACAATTAAATGTAATACAGTGGCATCCTGAATGGGTATTGGAACAGAAAAGGGATGTTAGGTAAAAACTAAGGAAATCAAACTATGAACCAGTTAATAACTTTTTAATATTCATTCATTAACTGTAATAAGTGAGCCATACTAATATGAGCTGTTAATAATAAGGGAAAATGGAAAATGTATGTGTGTGTTGAGAGGTATATGAAAATGCTATGCTATCTGCTCAATTTGTAAATCAAAAACTGTTGGCTGGACACGATGGCTAATGCCTATACTACTAGGACTTTGGGAGACTGAGACAGTGGAATACTTGAGGTCAGGAGTTTGAGACCAGCCTGACCAACATGGTGAAACCTCATCTCTACTAAAAATACAGAATTAGCCAGGCGTGGTGGTACGCGCCTGTAATCCCAGCTACTTGGGAGGCTGAGTTAAGAGAATCTCTTGAACCTGGGAGGTGGAGGTCGCAGTGAGCCAAGATCACGCCATTGCACTCCAATATGGGCAAAAAGAACAAAAACTCTTTAAAAAAAGTAAAATAAAAAACTAATTTAAATGTTTTGATTTTAAAAGAATTTTGGCCAGGTGCAGCACTTTAGGAGTCTGAGAGGGGACTATCACGAGGTCAAGAGATCATGACCATTCTGGCCAATGTGGTGAAACCCCGCCTCTACTAAAAATACAAAAATTAGTTGGGCGTGGTGGTGCACACCTGTAGTCCCAGCTACTAGGGAAGCTGAGGCAAGAGAATCACTTGAACCCAGGAGGCAGAGGTTACAGTTAGCTGAGATTGTGCCACTTAGCCTGGGCGCCGAGTGAGAGCCTGTCTCAAAAAAAAAAGGGGAAAAAAAAGCTGGGCATGGTGGCTCATGCCTGTAATCCCAGCACTTTGGGATGGGCCAAGATGGGCAGATCATGAGGTCACGAGTTCAAGACCAGGCTGACCAACACAGTGAAACCCTATCTCCATTAAAAGTACAAAAATTAGCTGGACGTGGTGGCATGCACCTGTAATCCCAGCTACACAGGAGGCTGAGGCAGGAGAATAGCTGGAACCCTGGAGGCGAAGATTGCAGTGAGCTGAGATCACCCCACTAAACTCCAGCCTGGGTGACAGAACTGGGCACAGTGGCTCACACCTGTAATCCTAGCACTTTGGGAGGCCAAGGCAAGCAATTTGCTTGAGCCCAGGTGTTTGAGACCAGCCTGGGCAACATGGTGAAACCCTGTGTTTTTAAAATATATATATATATATACACACACACACACACACACACACATATATATATATATATGCACAAAAATTAACTGGACATGGTGGTGTGTGCCTAGAGTCCCAACTACTCAGGAGGCTGAGATGGGAGAATCAACTGAGCACTTGAGGTTGAAGCCGTGATCATGCCAGTGCACTCCAGCCTGGGCACAGAGCTAGACCCTGTCTCAAAAAAATAATAATTGTGAAACAATGAAGATTGTAGGGGAAATGGCATATGAAAAAGTGAGTAATCATAAATGGGATCCCCTAAGCATACAATGTAAACAAATGTCTGACCCTCAAAGGGGAGGGTTCAGAGTATGCTTTACCAGTCTTTAGCAGAGCATTATAGTTTTTTCACATACCTTTCTATATGTCATATAGCATTAAATGCAGAGATATATTCTTTTGGGAATTAAGTTTTTAAGAATTATACTATGTTTTGAGAAATGCATTTCAACTATCATTAGTTATTCTTATTTATTTTCTTTTTGAGGTGGAGTCAAACTGAAATGCAGTGGCACGAAATCTTGGCTCACTGCAACCTCTGCCCCCAGGGTTCAAATCCTGATTATCCTGCCTCAGCCTCCCAAGTAGTTGGGATTACAGGCACCTGCCACTGTGCCTGGCTAATTTTTGTATTTTTAGTAGAAATGGGGCTTCATCATGTTGGCCAGGCTGGCCTTGAACTCCTGACCTCGTGATCTACCTGCCTCCCACAGGTGTGAGTCATCATGCCCAGCCTCAACTATCATTTTACTGAAGGACTGTAGGTCCTGGAATATTAGAGAATTTCACTTATTACCAAGATTAAAAGCAAACATGATTAATATTTACAGATGTATTGAGTTATCTGAATTTATTGTGGAGATTTTCTAATATGAGTTGATTTTAAAAGTTACCAAGATTTCTGGTATAAAAAAGGAATTACAGCTAATTATATTTCAAATGGGAATGGAAGTGAACAATAAGGGTAATAGTAAAAGGAAGAAAATAAAATGTTATAATAAAGATGAGAACATAATGCTTATAGATAAATAAGTGATATAAAGGTATAACTTTTCAGAAGAGATTAAAAACTATCTACAATAATATACATTGTATGACTGCTGGATATTATCCTTCAGCCTCTTACCTAGTTTGTAAAGAGATGTTGACTGTTGCCCTCATTAATGGCAAGTGTAAATAGCTGAGGTGGGCATTCAAAGATAATTTACCACCTCCCCATATGGGGCTTTGGAAGGTTGTCACTAAACTAATCATTTCTGTGAAAATATCTTAATGGAATTTATTTCACTGTTGAGTCTTATTTCTACCTCAAGTCTTTTATAGAGGCAATAAATTTACAAAATTGCATGGAAAAAGATATAAACAATCAATCTTTAGAGAAGTAGACTTTTGCAAAAACCTGATTTCTATTGTATTTGTACCATAATAGGAAATGTAGCAGTCTTCTAGCAAAGAATATCGCAAGATCTTACAGAAAATTCAGTTTGAACTAAGAGACTAAAGAGACATAGAGATCAAATTTTTAAAGTTAAAATATTTCTATTGATAACCTTTTATTCAAGTATTATTGAGTGTCATTTTCATTAGATAGTTTGACTGGCGTCTCATATATATTGCGTATAGTATTGCAGTATGGAAATGGCATAGTCACTTTCCTCCGTTAAAGTAAGCTTTGCCTGTGTCTGAATGCCTAGTCTTAACAGTGTTGCTAATCACTTAGGCAAAACATGTGACCAAGTCTACATTTGCTGGAGATTTCTGATGTTGTAAATATTTGTAAATACTAATTAATCATGATTAATTAGTATTTTCAGGAAGGAACCAGGGGTCACATAGAGTAACCTAGCAAATGGATTTACTTTTACAGATTCATTTCTCTGCAATTCTGTTCATGGTTCATGATTATTTGTTGTTGTTGTTGTTCTGGTTTCTTTCATTGTGGTAAAATACACATAACAAAATTTTTTGTCTTACCTATTTTAAGTATACAATTTAGTGGTATTAAGTACATTCATATTATTATACAACTATTACCACCATCCATCTCCAGAACTGTTTTCATTTTGCAAAACTGAAACTTTCTATCCATTAAACAATAACTTCTCATTCTTTCCTCCTCCTAGCCGCTGGCAACTATCATCCTGCTTTTTGACTCTGTGATTTTGACTACAATTAATGACTAATTTGAGTGGACTCATACAGTATTTATCTTTTTGTGACCAATTTATTTCAGTTAACATGATGAGGGGTCCTCATCAAGGTCTACTCATATTGTGACATGTATTAGAATTTATTTCCTTTTTTTATTTTTTTTGAGACGGAGTTTCACTCTTGTTACCCAGGCTGGAGTGCAGTGGCGCGATCTTGGCTCACCGCATCCTCCGCCTCCTGGGTTCAGGCAATTCTCCTGCCTCAGCCTCCTGAGTAGCTGGGATTACAGGCACGCGCCACCATGCCCAGCTAATTTTTTGTATTTTTAGTAGAGACGGGGTTTCACCATGTTTACCAGGATGGTCTCGATCTCTTGACTTTGTGATCCACCCGCCTTGGCCTCCCAAAGTGCTGGGATTACAGGCTTGAGCTACCGCGCCCGGCCTTTTTTTTTTTTTTCTTCCCCCCCCCCGCCCCAAGACAGAGTCTTGCTCTGTTGCCAGGCTGGAGTACGTGGCTTGATCTTGGCTCACTGCAACCTCCGCCTCCTGGGTTCAAGCTACTCTCTTGCCTCAGCTTGCTGAGTAGCTGAGACTACAGGCGTATGCCACCATGCCCAGCTAATTTTTGTCTTTTTAGTAGAAATGGGGTTTCACCATGTTGGCCAGGCTGGTCTCAAACTCCTGACCTCAGGTGATCTGCCTGCCTCAGCATCCCAAAGTGTTGGGATTACAGGTATGAGTTACTGTGCCCGACCAGAATCTATTTCTTTTTTAAGGCTGAATAATACTCTGTTGTATAAATGTACCACATTTTGTTTATCCATTCATCAGTCAGTGGATACTTGGGTTGCTTCCATGTTTTGGCTACTGTGAATAATACTGTTATTATATAAATGTACGATTATAGATGTATAAGTTTCTCTTTGAGACCCAATTCTTTTGAGTATATACCCAGAGAATTGCTGGGTCATTTGGTAATTCTATTTTTAACTCTTTGAGGAACCCATTTCCACAGTGGCTGTACTATTTTATATTTTCAACAGTGCATAGGGTTCTGATTTCTCCACATCCTTGCCAATGCTTGTTATTTTCTGTACTTTATTATACTTTTGATTTGTGTTTTCCTAATTAGTGATATTGAGCTTTTTTTTCATGTGCTTTATGACCATTTGTCTATCTTCTTTGGAGAAATGTTTATTCACATCATTTGCCCACTTTTTAATTGGGTGGTTATTTATATTGTTGAGTTCTGTATTAATTCCTTGTTAGATATATGATTGGCAAATATTTTCTCTCATTCTGTGGGTTGTCTTTTTCCTCTGTTGATACTATCTTTTGGTGCACAAAATTTTTAAATTTACATAAAGTCCAGTTTGTCTATTTTTTTGTTATTGCTTGTGTCTTTGGTGCCATATCTAAGAAAGCATTGCCAAATCCAATGTGCTTTCTGCTTCCTTGCCTTATGTTTTTTTAAATAAGAATTTTATAGAATCAGGCCTCACATTTAGGTCATGGAGCCATTTGGGGTTAATTTTTGTACATAGTATTAGGTAAGACCCAATTTCATTCTTGTGCATGTGGATATACAGTTTTCCCAGCTCCATTTGTTGAAAAGCCTGTCTTTTTCTCCATTAAATGGTCTTAACACCATTGTCAAAAATCACTTAACTATATATGCAAGGATACATTTCTTGATTCCCTGTTGTATTTCATTGTTCTTCATATGTGTCTGTCTTTATGTCAGTACCATTCTACTTTGATTTGTTGAAACTTTCGAAATCAGAAAGTGTGGCCAGGCATGGTGGCTCACACCTGTAATCCCAACACTTTGGGAGGCTTAGGTGGGCGAATCATCTAGGTCACGGGTTCAAGACCAGCCTGGCCTGCATAGTGAAACAGCATCTCTAATACAAAAATTAGCTGGGTATGGTGGTACATCTCTCTAATCCCAGCTACTCCTCAGGAGGCTGAGGTACAAGAATCACTTGAACCCAGGAGGTAGAGGTTGCAGTGAGCTGAAATCGTACCACTGTACTCTAGCCTGGACAACAGAGCAAGACTCTGTCCCAAAAATAGAAAAGAAAGGGTGAAGTGTGACTCCTCCAGCATTGTTCTTCCTTTTCAGGATTATTTTGGCTATTCAGAGTCCCTTGAAGTTCCATATAAATACTAGGATGAGTTTGTCTATTTCTACAAAAAAAATTATTTGAATATTAAAAGAGATTGCATTAAATCAGCAGATCACTTTGGATAGTATTGATATCTGAACAATATTAACCCCTTATATTCATGAGCATGGAATTTCTTTTGTTAATGTCCTCTTTTCTTTCAGAAATGTTTAGTGGTTTTCATTGTATTGCTTCTTTGGTTAATACCTAATTATTTTATTCTTTTTGATGCTACTGTAAATAGAATTGTTTTCTTAATTTTCTTTTCAGACTGTTCACATTTAGTGAATAGAAATGCAACTGATTTTTGTGTGTTGACATTGTATCCTGCCACTTTGATGAATTTATTAGTTCTGACAGGTGTGTGTGTGTAATCTTTAGGGTTTTCTACATGTACAATCATATTATCTATAAAGAGATAATTTTATTTTTTCCTTGCCAATTTGGATGCCTTTCTTTCTTTCTTGTTTTTTTTTTTTTTTTTTTTTTTGCCTAATTTTTTTGACTAGGACTTCCAGTGCTCTATAGAATAGAAGTAGACAATCAGGCAACCTTATCTTTTTTCTGATTTTGGAGGTAAAGCTTTTAGTCTTTCATCGTTGAATATAATGCTTTTTGTGGGTTTGTCATATATAAATTTTATTATAGTGAGGTAGTTTCTGTTCTTAGTTTTTTGAGTGGTTTTATCATTAAAGGGTTTTTTGAATTTTATCAAACAGCAGTTGAGATCATCATGTGGGTTTTTCCTTCATTTTGTTAATGTGGTATATTATATTTTTTTATTCTTTATGTGCTGAACCATCCTTACTGTCTAGGAATAAATCCCCTTTAGTCATGGTGTATAATTCTTTTAATATGCTACTGAATTCTGTTTCTAGTGTTTTGTCTTATGGTTCATGATTTTCAACCAAGTGAGATAAATTATTTAAAATGAGGTCACAGGGCAAACTGCTGCTCCCAAAATTAGAGATACCAACAGGTGAAAACACAGAGTCACAACTTAGTAGAGCAGAAACCCACAAGTAGCAACCTCTACAGGTACCAGTATCAAAGTAGGGAGATCTGAATTGTAATTGACGTGTTCCTGGAAACTCAAGTGTGGAGTTTGAGTAGTACCTGCTCACACCTAGTCATAGGGGATTTAGGGGAACCCAGTCATACGGCTGCCCCAACACTTCTGTGAGTTTTACCATGTGGAAATACACCAGAACACTTTGTTCTTCTTAACAAGCTCTGCCCTAGGGATAGATAGTTAACTAGAGTCTAACCTGCTAGGGTTTTGTTAGAGCCTAACTGACCTGGGATAAGCTGCATACCCAACTCCAGCCCACTCTATACATCCTGTCCCACCTAAGGGGTAAGGAGTGGGGGTAGACTGAGAAGCAACATGAAGATTACAGTCTGGAGGTACAGGCTCACTAAAAGATAGAAACCTAATCATAGGACTGTAGAATGCTTCTCCTTCCTCCACATCTTACCACCACATTACTAAAGGCCTATTTATAGCAATTCCTTTTACCAAGTATATCATGTCTGACTATCAAGAAAAATTACAGGACATGCTAAAAGGCAGAAACACAGTTTGAAGAGGCAGAGCAAGTATCATAACTAGATATGGCAGGAATGTTGGAATTATCAGACCAAAAATTTTGCAGCAAGTTTTAGGACCTACTTATAAGTAAGGAGCTTAAAGATCAATTTTTTAAATATACAGAGACATTTCAATTATAGATGAATTTTAGTTCATAGTAGTAATAAAGCATCCTGTGTTTCTCAGCTTGTGAAGCAAATTATCTGCAGTACTACTCAGTCCTTTAGGCTTAATCTTTTTGGTTACCAAGTCTTGCTTGATGGACATTAGTACCAGCCCAGTGAGTCTTCTCCTACCGTACAGTATAAATTCCTTTGCACAACACAGACTAGATGTTTATTGCTATACAGATTTACCAAAGCAATATGTAGAAGATACATAGGGAAAATTGTTATGAATAGTATGCTGAATAAACAAATAGCCAAAATCAATTTACTTAATATGGTCATGGAAATTGAACTTTGGTATTTCCAGTGAAATCAAACTTCTGAGGTATATCTTGTTTGTGAAACTTGTATGTATTTAGATACTGCATTACCTAAAAGCTTATTTCATATAAGTAGTAATTGTGAAGTATTCTTTCATTTTGCTAATAATTCTCTGGAAAATGTTAATCTTGAGTTCTGTATTCTAATATTTAGTAATACATATTCATTTTATTTTATTTATATGGGTTTTTTTTTGAGACAGAGTTTCACTCTTGTTGCCCAGAGTAGAGTGCAATGGTGCAATCTCAGCTTTCTGCAGCATCTGCCTCCTGGGTTCATGCAGTTCTCTTGCCTCAGCCTCCTGAGTAGCTGAGATTATAGGGATGGTCTAATTCTATATATTTAGTAGAGATGGGATGTCTCCATGTTTGTCAGGCTGGTCGTGATATATGTTCATTTTATAATGTCTTCCACCAATTAAGAGAAAATGCACTACCTGAATTGTAATTGTTATGGACTGAATTGTCTCCACAAAATTCGTATGTTGAGGTTTTAATCTCCTGCACCTCAAAATGATACTGGCCCCTATATCATGTTGCAGTAAGTTTTTGAATGTTAAATGAGGCATTTAAGGTGGATCCTAATCCATTACAATTGGTCTCATTATAAGAAGAAAAGATTAGGACACAAATAGAAGAAACACCATGTGAAGACAGAGGGAAAAGATAGCCATTTATAAGCCAAACAGAGAGGCCTCAATAAATCAACCCTGAAGACATCTATATCTGGAACTTCTCATCTCCAGAACTGTGAGAAAATTTTCTGTTGTTTAAGCCACCCAATCTGTGGTGCTTTGTTATGGCAGCCCTAGCAAACTGATACAGTAATGATAGTAATTTTCCCTAGAGGAAGATTTTCTTCTCTATATAGAAGTTTAAGATTAAAAATTTGGAAATAATTTCATATTTACAGAAAGTTGCAACAATAGTTTAGAGAACACCCGTATACTCTTTACTCGATTTAACTTACTTTTGTTCCATTTGCTTTGTCTCTCTACTTATTCATACATATATATATTTGACCCATTTGAGAATAAGTTAAATATACTATGCCCTGTTATTCCTAAATACTTCACACTTTCTAAAAATAGGGAAATGCTATTACATGACCACAGTACGGTTATTAACTTCAGAAAATGTAGCATTGATAAAGTACTTCAATCTGTTGTCCACATTGAATGGAAGTTTTTTTTTTTAACTTTGAGACACTGAGGTTGTTTTTGTTTTATTTTGGTTTTGTTACAATAACATAGTGATTTTTGTTTGTTTCTTTGTTTTAATTTGATTTCCTGGGGCATAATGGTTCAATGGCTGTAGTATGAGAGCAGCAGTTTTAATCAGACTGAGTTTAAATTCTAGCTCTACTTGCTTAGCTGATTGATCTTGGGAAAAATTATTTAACCTCTCTGTGCTTTAATTTCTTCACCTGTAAGGTTAGTAGGGTTACTAAGAGAATTAAATGAAAGAATATTTTAACAGCTCTTAGGAAAGTACATGCCATATAGTAAGGATTTTTATTACCTATCCAAATAATTTTTAAGTAGTAATTTTTCCTATAGGCTTAACAATGAAATGTTGCTTCTTTCTTTTGAAGTCAGAAAACAATACCTAAAGTTCTCTATTAAAACTTTCTGGGTTCATATCAGAGTCATGGCACTAAAAGAAAAAAAAAAACTTCCTGGAAAAGCACATAACAGATGGCATAAAAAAAAAAAAAAAAAGATCAATAAGGAGAGGGGAGAAGATGGCGCTATAGGACCAACTCAGGATTGCAGCTCCCAGTGAAAGTACAGATGGTGAGCGGATGCCACATTTCCAGACGGATCTTTATTGCCCACAGACCAGGAGTTTCCCAGGTGTAGGAGCCCCACGGGCCACCAGCGTAGCTGTTTGGGCCAGCGCGGCTGCTTGGGCCGGGGCCACAGCGTGGCTGCTTGGGCCGGGGCCACAGCACAGCAGCACTCCGTACAAAATACACTGGATGGGTTGCCCTGTTAAACCGGCAATTGGGGATTTCAGAAGGCAGATTAGCACATTCATCTGATTAAACAGGACTTAAACAGAAAGCCAGGCCAGGAGATTCCCGGGCAGCAACGTTGTTCCAGCTGATGCAGTGGGTCACTGCACAGGAAATCACACAGATCCCAGTGTCCTTTCAGCAGGCGACTGGAACACCTGGGAGAGAGTCAACCGTTCAACTTAAAAAAAAAAAAAAGGGCTCTGAGGCAGGGAGCCAGGTGATCAGGCTCGGTGGGTCCCACCCCCACAAAAACAAAACAGTAATTGGAAACGCTCGAGGTTGAGAGTTTCACGGCAAGCACAGCTGAACCCAGGACAGTGCATCTCGGAGAGTGAGGGGCGTCCGCCATTACCGAGGCACTCGACCCCTATGGAGGTACTCTGCCATTGCTGATGCAGCCATCCGTTGCTGAGGCAACCCACCATAACAGAGAGAGTCTGCCACTACAGAGATGGGCCACCATCACCACACCCATATAAACAGGACTACAGGGAATTACACATGGCAGCAGGGCAGAGCCCATGACAGCAGGGTGGAGCCCACGGCAACAGGGCAGAGCCCATGGCAGCTCAGCATAGCCACTACAGGCAGACAGTGATTAGACTGCCTCATTGCTGGGCAGGACAGTACAACAGATACTCATAAATAAAGCCCTAACTCCCCGGGACAGAGCACCTGAGGAAAAAAGGGACTTTATGAGTTCTGCTGCAGCAGACTTAAATGTACCTGCCTAGCAGCCCTGAATGAACAACGAAGCTCACAACTCAGCACTTGAGCTCCTATAAAGTACAGACTGTCTCCTCAAGTATAAAATACAGATAGTCTCCTCAAGCAGCTCCCTGACCCCCGTATATCCAAAGAGTCACCTCACAAAAGACTGATCAGACTGACATTTGGCGGGCATCATTCACAGACAAAGATAGCAGAAGAAGAAACTGGTAGCAACCTTCACGGTTCCGCAGCTGCTACAGGTGCTCCCCAAGCAAGCAGGGCCTGGAGTGGACCTCAGCAGTCTTACAGCAGCAGAGGGGCCAGACTGTTAGAAGGAAAACTAAGAAACAGAAATACTTCATCATCAACAATGTGGACGTCCACTCAGAGACCCAATCAGAAAATCAGCAACTACTCAGATGACAGGTGGATAAATCCACAAAGATGGGAAGAAACCAGCGCAAAAAGGAGGAAAACACCCGAAACCGAAACACCTCACCTCCTACAAGGGACCACAACTCCTCACCAGCAAGGGAACAAAGCTGGATGGAGAATGAGTGTGATGAAATGACAGAATCAGACTTCAGAAGGTGGGTAATGAGAAACTTCCATGAGCTAAAAGAACATGTTCTAACTCAATGCAAAGAAACGAAGAACCTTGAAAAAAGATTTGAGGAAATGATAACAATAATGGACAACTTAGAGAGGAATATGAGTGAGTTGAAGGAGCTGAAAAACACAACATGAGAACTTCACGAAGCATGCACAAGTTTCAACAGCCGAATTGACTAAGTAGAAGAAAGGATATCAGAAGTCGAAATAAAATGAGAAGGCAAGATTAGAGAAAAAAGCGCAAAAAGGAATGAACAAAGTCTCCAAGAAATGTGGGACTATGTGAAGAGACGTAATCTACGTTTGATAGGTGTACCTGAATGTGATGAAGAGAATTAATCCAAGCTGGAAAATACTCTTCAGGATATTATCCAGGAAAATTTCCCCAATCTAGCAAGGCTGCTAAAAAAAAAATTTACTTCAAATGAGTGAGTATATGTGATGTGTAACTTTCTGTTCCTGGCTTACTTCACATAACATAATGTCCTCCAGTTCCATTCATGTTGCCAAGAATGACAGGATTTTATTATTTTTCAGGCTGAATAGTATTTCATTGTGTATATATACCACATTGTATTTTTCTTTTTTTCCCCCCCAAGACAGAGTCTCCCTCTGTCGCCAGGCTGGAGTGCAATGATGCAATCTAGACTCAGTGCAACCTCTGCCTTCTGGATTCAAGCAATTCTCCTGCCTCAGCCTCCCGAATAGCTGGAATTACAAATGTCCACCACCACACCCAGCTAATTTTTGCTTTCTTTTTTTTTTTTTTTCAGTAGAGATGGGGTTTCAGCATGGTGGCCAGGATGGTCTTGATCTCCTGACCTTGTGATCCACCCACCTCGGACTCCCAAAGTGCTGAGATTACAGGCATGAGCCACTGCGCCTGGCTATATACCACATTTTCTTTACCCATTATCTTTTGTTAAACACAAAAACGTATGTTGGTTATTATGTGTTTCCATATGTTGGCTATTGGGAATAGTGCTACAATGAACATGAGGGTGCAGATATCTCTTTGACATATTGATTTCCTTTCCTTTGGATAAATAGTCAATAGTGTGATTGCTGGATCATATGGTAGTTCTATTTGTAGCTGTCTGAGGAACCTCAGAAATGTCCTCCAGATTGGCTGAAAAGCCATTACATTTTTCATTCACATTAATTATGTCATTGTCAACCTTAAATAATAAGATTCAGAAAATGTTATTAAGTATAGTGTTTATTCAAGTGCAAAACTTGAGGATAGCCACATAGGAAACAGACTTCAAAGAAATGGGGTTAGTGTTCCAAAGTGGGAAAGTTGAGGTTTCACTTATATAGGCAATTAACAAGTTTGCAACATTTTTCATACAGGGTCAGTATATATGTTATGGCAATTTGACTGGTTACAGTTTGCTACATTTAAAGAAAGATTGGTTCTACATTCTGTGAGAAGGGGGTGATGATCTGAAGGGACCTTATCTCTGGTGCCACAAAACCTTTCCTGATCATTTACATGAAAAAGCAGAAGATGTAGCTGCATGCTACATGACTCAGGCCACATAGCTACAGTCAAAAATAATTTAAAGTTTCAACAGCTTTAAGTTTAAATTATTTACATTTCTGCCTTTTTATCAAGATCATTTGAAGAAACCATCACAGATGAACTCAAATGGTTTTGGCTTTATTTTTCAGGAGTTCAGTTTTCCATTGCTAGGAAGGCTCATTACTAGAGAGTCATGTTTCATGGCAAGGAGAATTTGTCAAACTATAAAGCAAATGGAGTATAGGCCCCATTTAGAACAAGGCGGTGACTTTGTGACTTGAGTCAGGCTACACAGCTGTATCTTCAATTAAAGTAATTAACTGAGCAACCATTATTTTAGTCTTTTCAGTTGTGTGTTCACTCTATTACAAACAAATACCATAGTAGCAGTAAGACAAAAATAGAGCAAAACACAACAAATGATTTTAATTTCTAGAATAAGTCAGCTTCTGCCACCAGCTTTCCCGAGATCCAAACCAGCTGCTTGTCCAATTGTTGACAGAGGTGTTGGATCTCAAAAGTTGGTTATTTGGGTTTTCATATTAACCATTAATTGAGTGATGTTATCTGATTCATCTGGGATATAGACATAAGACTCAGTTTTTATGATAGCTCAGTTTTGCCCTTGGGTTGCAGTGAGTATGTGTAAAGCCATATGGTTTTGCAATACAGCCTTTCTCATAGGACCAACTTCATTGTTCAATGAGATACTTATGTGGCTGTCATTTAGGGCCTTTTGATGTGTGTAATTGATTAGGGTCTCTACATGCCAAATGACGTCCTCAATACCCAGTTGTTGGCAGAAAGATAGAAACTAAATGATCATAACAGTGGTATTTAGAAAAAAACCCAATGAGATTATAAATAAGGAAGATTTGCAGACTTTGAAAGGGTATGAACTATTAGACCTTGTGCCCAGACATAACTCAGAGAATATTGTCCTAATCATCCTGGGAGTAACTATGGCCATGGATTGGTGTCACACAGCTAACTTGGTGTCACACAGCCAACATAGTCCATTTGGAGCTAGCCAGTAAATACACAATGCCCCATTTAGTGGCATGCCAATCAGTACTTTGTAATGACACGCATGCAGTGTTCCTTAGTTTTTCATTCCATATTTCTAGTGGCAAAGGTGGTTTCATTATTGGGCCATGTATCTTTGGTTTGCTTCTTTTATTCTCAGCATAAAGGAAAGAGCTGATGAAGCTGACCAAAAGAGGGGGTTATGCCAGATAAAACAGTCCCAAATTTGTGTTATACCATCCCCAATTCAAGTTGTCTCATTTTTCGGTTGACAACTTGATTTCAGTTGGGGCAGCACTAGCATTAAAGCTAACATACTGCCTTTATCTACTGAAAAATCTTTCCATGGCCCTTGCTTTATAAAGTATTAGCAACAGGCCAGTGATAGACATTATCTTATCCTTAGTCATATTAAGTGTTAAGCACCAATGATAGTTTTTGAGAAGCATGGATATATTTCTGGTCTTCTATTCAGTCTTACCTTGGAAAGGCAATAACCACCATGGTGGGCCAGATCCACTGGAAAGGGGCATGCGGACACATATCCAACAAATGTTTTTCTGTAATCTGTCAGCATAGTCTTGAGCCCATTACAAGACATTTGCTTTGTAGAAAAGAGCTGGTGATAGCAACAAGAAAACATAAGAACAAGAGATGAGGCCAGGTGTGGTGGCTCACACCTATAATCCCAGCACTTTGGGAGGCCGAGGCAGGTGGATCACAAGGTCAAGAGATCGAGACCATCCTGGTCAACATGGTGAAACCCCGTCTCTACTAAAAATACAAAAATTAGCAGGGCATGGTGGCGTGCGCCTGTAGTCCAAGCTACTTGGGAGGCTGAGGCAGGAGAATTGCTTGAACCCAGGAGGCGGAGGTTGTGGTGAGCCGAGATTGTGCCATTGTACTCCAGCCTGAGATGGAGCGAAACTCCATCTCAAAAAAAAAAGAAAAACAAGGGATGAAAATAAATTTAGTAGAAACTTGCACAGGACGGCCTTTTCCATCTATTATGATTATTTATACTAAGAGTTTGTTTAGATACAGACCTGGTTCAGTGCGTTGGGAAAGCTGACTACCTCAGATGCTATCTTTTTCTTGTCCTTGTTGGCTCTGGAGAATTTCAATTTTAGATTACTTGTTTGCGATGAAGTCCAAATTGTCAAAGTGACTTTCTTTAAATGGGTGACAGGTATCCAATAATGGATTCCTTTTAGCCTAGCAGCACAAGGGTTAGTTAGGTGCACTTGATAAGGTCATTTCACCTTGGTTGGAGGAAGTCCTTTAAAAGATGCCGTTTCTAATGGTACTGGTACCAAAACAGAGATATAGACCAATGGAACAGAACAGAGGCCTCGGAAGTAATGCCACACACCTACAACAATCTGATCTTTGACAAACCTGACAAAAGCAATGGGGAAAGGATTCCCTGTTTAATAAATGGTGTTGGGAAAACTGGTTAACCATGTGCAGAAAGCTGAAGCTGAACCCCTTCCTTACTTACACCTTATACACAGATTAACTCCAGATGGTTTAAAGATTTAAACATAAGACCTAACACCATAAAAACTCTAGAAGAAAACCTAGGCAGTACCATTCAGGACATAGGCATAGGCAAGGACTTCATGACTAAAACACCAAAAGCAATGGCAACAAAAGCCAAAATAGACAAATGGGATCTAATTAAACTTAAGAGCTTCTGCACAGCAAAAGAAATAATAATTAGAGTGGGAACAACAGAATGGGAAAAATTTTTTGCAAGCTACCTATCTATCAAAGGGCTAATATCCAGAATCTGCAGAGAACTAAAACAAATTTATAAGATGAAAACAACCCCATCAAAAAATGAGCAAAGGATATGAACAGGCACTTTTTTTTTTTTTTTTTTGAGACAGAATTTCGCTGTTGCTACCCGGACTGGAGTGCAATGGCATAATCTCAGCTCACCACAACCTCCGCCTTCTGGGTTCAAGCAATTCTTTTGCCTCAGCCTCCCGAGTAGCTGGGACTACAGGTGCACACCACCATGCCCAGCTAATTTTTGTATTTTTAGTAGAGATGGGGTTTCACCATGTTGACCAGGATGGTCTCGATCTCTTGACCTCGTGATCCACCTGCCTCGGCCTCCCAAAGTGCTGAGATTATAGGCGTGAGCCACCGCGCCTGGCCCAGGCACTTTTTAAAAGACATGCAGCCAACAAACTTATGAAAAAATGCTCATCAACACTGGTCATTAGAGAAATGCAAATCAGAACCACATTGAGATTACCATCCCATTCCAGTTAGAATGGTGATCATTAAAAAATCTGGAAACGGGCCGCAGTGGCTCTGGCAGTTGTCCTGGCGCTTGAGGAGGCAAGGCCATGAGTTCAAGGCCAACCTGAGCAACGTTACAAGCTCTCATTGATTAACAAAAAAAAAAAATCTGGAAACAGCAGATACTGGAGAGGATATGGAGAAATAGGAACACTTTTACACTGCTGGTGGGAGTGTAAATTAGTGCATCCATTGTGGAAGACTCTGTGGCGATTCCTCAGGGATCTAGAAATAGAAATACCATTCGACCCAGCAATCCCGTTATTGAGTATATACCCAAAGGATTATAAATCATTCTGTTTTAAAGACACATGCACACATATGTTCACTGTGGCACTGTTTACAATAGCAAAGACTTGGAACCAACTCAAATGCCCATCAAGGACAGACTGGATAAAGAAAATGTGGCACATATACACCATGAAATACTATGCAGCCATAAAAAAAAAAGGATGAGTTCATGTCCTTTGCAGTGACATGGATGAATCTGGATACCATCATTTTCAGAAAACCAAACAGAAAACCAAACACTGCATGTTTTCACTTAAAAGTGGGTGAGAACACATGATCACAGGGAGGGGAACATCACACACTGAGGTCTGTTGGGGTGTGGGGGGCTAGAGGAGGAATAGCAGGGGGCAGGGAGATTGGGGAGGGATAACATTAGGAGAAATACCTAATGTAGGTGATGGAGGGATAGAGGCAGCAAACCACCATGACATGTATACCTATATAACAATCCTGCAAGATCTGCACATTTACCCCAGAACTTAAAGTATAAAAAAAAAAAAAAAAAAAAAGATGCTGTTTCTGTCTGGGCATGGTGGCTCATGCTGGTAATTCCAGCATTTGGGGAGGCTGAGTTGAGTGGATCCCTTAAGCCCAGGAGTTCGAGACAAGCCTGGGCAACATGACAAAAACCCCATCTCTATGAAAAACACAAAAAATTAGCCAGGCATCATGGGGAATACCTGTAGTCCCAGCTACTTTTAGGGGGCTGAGACAGGATTGCTTGAATCCAGGAATTTGAGGCTGTAGTGCGCCTAGATCGCCTCTTAACTCCAGCCTGGGTGACAAAGTGAAACGCTTATAAATAAATAAATAAATGAATGAATGAATGAATGAATGAATGAATGCTGTTTCCAATAGATAAAGACTCATGGTTGAAGTCCATAGTCCTTGGGTTCTTTGTCTTCCAGGAGCTTATAGTGGACAGACTCTTTTACTAAATTACAGTTTTTAGTTAGCTGTCTTACAAGGCCATTGCAGTAATACAGCATATATCCTTTTACTGTAATAGATTCACAATTTCCTGGAGACAATTTCATAGGTCTGCCTGTTTCAAATGGAGACAGCCAGTATTTATCAAAAGGGGTTGATCTTAGGCTAAGCAAAACCTTAATGGAAGAGCTTTTGGCCAAGGAATTTTAAAAGCTTTAGTTAATTTTTCCAGTTGAGTTTTGATTATTCTGTTTGTGTATTCCACTAACCCAGATTACTGGGGGCAATATGCATAATGGAAATGTTGGAGAATAGGCCATATTTTATATATTGACTGGATTATTTCTCCAGTAAGATGAGTACCTCTGTTGCTATGAAGTTATAGAGGAACTCCCCAACTTGAAATAATTTTCCTAAAGAATTTTACTACTGCTAATGCTGTTGCTCTTCTGCATAGAAATGAGAAAGCATAATTCATTACAAGAATATACTTGTATCCTTGTGATGGTGGTAGCTGGATAACATGTAATTGCAGGGGTTTTCAGTTAGAGGAAAATGATTGATTGCTATGTAAAGGTTTCCCTGGATTATGTTTTGGGCAGATGTGGTAGTGATTGTATACCTATATACCAATCCACAGTTGAGGAAGGCCTCTGGTAATACTGTTTTCCCCAAGTAATCATTTTATCAGGGCCCCAATGAGTTAAATAATGTACATAAGAAAATCGACTGTAATTTGATTGGAAGTATGGGTAGATCATTTGGTCCGTACCATAGTCCGGTCTTGGAGGAGTATGTTTCTGCTTTTGTTTCCCAATTTTCTTTTGTTTTATTTTTTATTTATTTATTTATTTTTGAGCTTTAAGTTAAGCTAATTTTATGTCAAAATCAAGTGCTTTCTTAAAACCTAAAAATGGTTTTGATTTTTTTATTCAAATACACTTAGAGCAGCCCTTTCTACTGTATTATCTGCTAACTGATATACTTTGCTTTTTGAAATGTCTGACTTTGAATGGCTTTGGATCTTGATAATGGCTAATGATTTGGGCAATAATACGGCTTCTAATAATTCTGAAACATGATATTTATTGTTTTTTTGACACAGAGTCTCGAGTGCAGTGGCACAATCTCGGCTCAGTGCAACCTCCACCTCCTGGGTTCAAGTGATTCTCCTGCCTCAGCCTCCCGAGTAGCTGGGATTACAGATGCTTGCTGCCACACCCAGCTAATTTTTTTGTATTTTTAGTAGAGACGGGGTTTCACCATCTTGGCAAGGATGGTCTCGATCTCTTGACCTCGTGATCCGCCTGCCTCGGCCTCCCAAAGTGCTGGGATTATAGGCCTGTGCCACCGCCCCTGGCCAGTATCTGTTTTTAATGGACTGATCAGAAGAGGTTAAAAATCCTCTTTTTTATCTGGGCATGGTGGCTCACCCCTGTAATCCCAGCACTTTAGGAGGCTGAAACAGAAGAGTTCCCTTGACCCTTTCATGAGAATCATGAAGGGGTGGCTTGTTCACTCAGCCTGCAGCTCTGAACCCTTCATGGGAGTGGGATCATGCAGGTGAGTGGATGCAGGAGCCAGGGTAAACGAATGCTGGAACCAGCCGGCCACCTCTCTCTGGTGGGAGCAGGCCCTGTGTGGGCCCCACAGCAGGATCCAAGCGTGTTACAATGGTCTTTTAGCTCTACCATCCAGGAGGGATTGCTGGTGACCCCCAGGGCCCCAGAGTGCATATTACTAGCTCAGTGGGCCTTTTGCCTCATCATGAGGGGCAGCTGCCCTCTGCTAGTGAGGGCAAAGCGCCAGTGTGACAGCCTTTTTGGGTTTCTGCACCCTGAAATCTTGTCTGATGCCCAAGAGGAATGAGGTCACATGGACTTCAAGGATGGTAAATGCAGAGATTTTATTGAGCAATGGAAATAGTTCTCAGTGGGCTAGGGAGCTGGAAAGGGGATGGAGTGGGAAGGTGGTCTTTCCCAGGAGTTCAGGTGTCCTTGTCTGAACTCCTCCAACCATCCCCAGCTGAACTCCTCTCTGACCATAGTCTCTGATGTCCAGCTGCTTTTTCTACTCTCGATGTTCAAATGCTTCTCTCTTCTGTGTGTCTGCTGAGTTTTGGTTCTGGGGTTCTTATGGGCACAGGATAGGGGGCATAGCAGGCCAAAAAGGAACATTTGGGCGGAAAATGGGGATGTTGGAGTTCTCATTTAGGGCTCCAGGTCCGGGGTTGAGGCTGGAACCCTTCCCAGGGACCCCACCCTTTTCTCTCTAGTATTTCCTTGCCTCCTGTCCAGATCAACAAGAGAATCATTTGAACACAGGAGTTCAAGACCAGTCTGGGCAACATAGTGAGACCCTGTCTCAGAAAAAAAAATTATCTTTGTTTGCATAGCACTCCCAAGTCATGAGCTACTCTGGCAGCATATCTGCTGCCTATATAAATATAAGCAGTTATTCCTTTTGTCCACAATAATCTCTGACTGATGCTATTCACTCTTCTTGTTGAGCTTAGGTTGCTTATAAAAGATGAGCCCTCTCTGTTTCCCAGTTAAGATACTGTAGCATAATCTGGCCAGATGCGGTAGCTCACACCTGTAATCCTAGCACTTTGGGAGGCTGAAGTAGGCGATCACCTGAGGTCAGGAGTTCTAGACCAGCCTGGCCAATATGGTGAAACTCCATCTCTACTAAAAATACAAAAATTAACCAGGTATGGTGGGCTCGCACCTGTAATTCCAGCTACTTGAAAGTCTGAGGCAGGAGAATTGCTTGAACCTGGGAGGTGGAGGTTGCAGTGAGCAGAGATTGCACCATTTATATTCTAGCCTGGGTGACAGAGTTGAGACTCTGTCTCAAAAAAAAAAAAAAAAAAAAAGATGGCCAGGCACAGTGGCTCACGCCTGTAATTCCAGCACTTTGGGAGACCAAGGTGCGAGGATCACGAGGTCAGGAATTCAAGATCAGCCTGGCAAACGTGGTGAAAACCTATCTCTACTAAAAATACAAAAATTAGCCAGGTGTGGTGGCAGGCGCCTATAATCCAGTTACTCAGGAGGCTGAGGCAGAAGAATCGCTTGAACCCAGGATGGGGAGGTTGCAGAGAGCTGAGAATGCACCATTGCACTCCAGCCTGGGTGACAGAGCAAGACTCCATTTCAGAAAGAAAAAAAAAAGATAACATAGCATAATCTGCAAAATAAATTCCAGATTCATCCTTCAAGTTCTAAATGAAACAACACCAGTGTTTAGTGAGGGGAATTTCTTACGGGTTCATCCTACAAGAGAAAAGTTGGTCAGTTAAGATTATGCAATCCTGGGCTAGGCACGGTGGCTCATGCCTGTAATCCCAGCACCTGGGGAGGCAGAGGCAAGGCGGGAAGATCACTTGAGCCCTGGAGTTTGAGACCAGCCTGGGCAACATGACGAAACCTGTCTCTACAAAAAAGTACAAAAATTAGCTCAGTATGGTGGTGCACACCTGTAGTTCCAGTTACTCAGGAGGCTGAGGCAGGAGGATTGCTTAAGCCTGAGAGGTCAAGGCTTCAGTGAGCCATGATTGCAGCCACTTCACTCCAGCCTGGGTGACAGCAGGAGACTCTATCTCAAAAAACAAAGATTCTTCATTTGCTAGTTTTCAAATAGTTTATCTTTCCTTTTTAGACTATTGGTCTCTTGATTACCTATTCTATTGTGGTAAATAATTGTTAGCAGACAACACTAAATCTGCGCTTTCAAAGACATGATTCTTGAGTGAAAATTTAGATCCCTAGGGCACAGAACTTAGATCTAAACACCATTATTTGCTGAAACAAAGAAGGCCATAGGTAAAGGGCCAGATAAGACATGATTGCCAGGAAGTTTTAAACAAAGGTATGGTTTGTTATGTAAACATTAAGCCAGCATCTTTGTATTTTTTGTGGTTTAGATGAGAGAGGGAGATATCCTTACACATGGAGATTTTCTTTATAAATTCAGATCTCTTTCACAGAGTTTCTAAATAGCCAGCTAAATGCCAGAAAATTGTACTTTGGAGACCAATCTAGTTAGGTAGGTAGTTTTTTTCAACTTAGTTTCTTCCTAGATGAGATTACCAGGGTGGAGCTGTATAGGTCAAAGAAAGCATGCAGTTCGGAGTTTACATGGCCCACAGCTGTAATCCCAGCACTTTGGGAGGCTGAGGCGGGCAGATCACAAGGTCAGGGGTTCGAGACTAGCCTGACCAACATGGTGAAACCCAGTCTCTACTTAAAAAAAAATACAAAAAAATTAGCAGGGCTTGGTGGTGTATACCTGTAATCCCAGCTACTTGGGAGGCTGAAGCAGGAGAATTGCTTGAACCCAGGAGGTGGAGGTTGTGGTGAGTCAAGAGTGTGACGTTGCACTCCAGCCTGGGCGACAGAACGAGACTCCGTCTCAAAAAAAAAAAAAAAAGCATGCAGTTTATAGGATATTTATTTAAATATGTGAAAATTAGACACAGCTGGAAGGCAGAACATAGATCCCCTCAAATCAAGGAGCTCATTTTTACATTGAATCCTAGATCTCCAAATCTAGGGAAATACCACAGGATTGGACAGTGTAAATGCTTCTACAGTGCCCCTTGCTGGAAAGGCATTCCCCCAAGACTGGTGGGTAACCCGACACTAATTAGCTACTCTGTGATCAGCCCATCCTCCCTGGGAGTCTTAACATCTTTGTGGCAACTGTTTCCGTAGCCCTTAATGGTCAAAATTACTCTTTTGCTGAACGCAGTGGCTCACGCCTGTAATCCAAGACTGAGGTGGGTGGTCATGAGGTCAGGAGTTCAAGACTACTCTGGCCATCATAGTGAAACCCTGCCTCTACTAAAAATACAAAAAATTAGCCTGGTGTGGTGATGTGTGCTTGTAATCCCAGCTACTCAGGAGGCTGAGGCAGGAGAATTGTGAACCCAAGAGGTAGAGGTTGCAGGTTGCAGTAAGCCAAGATCGCGCCAGCACTCCAGCATGGGCGACAGTGCGAGACTCCATCTCAAAAAACAAAAAACAAACAGACCCACTCTTTTATCTATATGCAGGAAGAAATGAGTAGTCTCCTGCAGTAATGACCACTCATTGTAAATGATGTCAGCCACCTCCGCAGCTGAGGTCGTCACCAGTGACTTTCAGCTATTGCACACTCGAAGGTCATGTTCTCCCATAGTACAAAGTAATCCCTTGCGTCCCCAAAAGCCAAAGAAGTCAGGGAGAGAGAGCCGAGCTTTAGAACTGAAAAAAACCTTCCACAGGTCTTAGGACTCCACAAGGAAAGCAAAAGACCCCAAAAAGTAGATGTGCAGTACCTTTTTCTATGTTCCTCAAGAGGTCTCAGGACCACTAGAAGTCTCCTCTAGATTATTTTATATCAAAGATGACAAAAGGAAGGAGGAACAGAAGTGGAAGGAAATGGAAAAGTAATCCTTAGAGGAGCTAAATTGGGATTTTAAGCTTTTTAAAAGGCAAAAATCATGTTACTCAAAATTGTTACTCCCAGATGTTGAAGAATAGTTCTATTATTAATTACTGTTAGATTGTGTAGAAATTTTTAACTTCTGCCATTTGATTTTCTTATGGGAAGCAATGAGTGTTACTGGGCTTGTACAAGGAATAATCAAGCCTATTTTATACAATCCAAAACTACAGATCTTATTCCCTTCAAGACCTTCAGTCTTAGAGGGTATTGCTTAAGGTTTGGGAGAAGTTTCGATGGATCTATTTGGATTTTTTTTTTTTTTTTTTTGAGACGGAGTTTCAGTCTTATTATGCAGGCTGGAGTGCAATGGTGCAATCTCGACTTACCACAACCTCTGCCTCCTGGGTTCAAGCAATTCTTCTACCTCAGCCTCCCAAGTAGCTGGGACTACAGGCACGTGCCACCATGCCCAGATAATTTTTATATTTTTATTAGAGACAGGGTTTCACCATGTTGACCAGGATGGTCTCGATCTCTTGACCTCGTGATCTACCCGCCTCAGCCTCCCAAAGTGCTGGGATTATAGGCATGAGCCACCGCGCCCGGCCTATTTGGATTTGGATTGGAGAAGCTAAGATAATTTTCCTGATATCAGTTGAGAATTTTGACTACAACTAATCAGGTACTACTTTTTTATTGTTGTTGTTTTGTTTTGTTTTTTGAGACAGGATTTCACCATGTTGGTCAGGCTGGTCTCAAACTCCCAACGTCAGGTGATCTGCCTGCCTGGGCCTCCCACAGTGCTGGGATTACAGGCATTAGCCACCACACCTGGCCTCAGGTACTACTTTTAACAGTTCTTCTGGTTCTTTATTATTTAACAAAGTATTCTCTATGGCAATATAAATTGCAATTAAAAGGATCAGATTTGGAAAAATTTTTGTGCCTAACAATTTGTTTTATCTTCTAATTCTAAATACATTTCCTTCTTTTGAAAGGAGATATGGATATTATATAATTTAAAACATTTCTCCTTATCAAATGCATGGGGGCTGAGAGGGAGCTTAGAGGCAAATATGTGTTCCCTCTAGGGAACCTAACTGAAAAACTATAGGATGAGATTTATATTCTGTATTTGTTATACCCACCATCTCTATTGTTTTTTGACTCCAAGTTGTGAGACTTTGTAAGAAGTTGGGATTCATTATTGATAATGTAGCTCCAGCGTCATTAAGAGCTTGTTTTGGGCTAGGCTCTGTGGCTCATGCCTGTAATCCCAGCACTTGGGGGGCCAAGCTGGGTTGACCCCTTGAGCTCAAGAGTTTCCAGCCTGGGCAACAAGGTGAAACCCCATCTCTACAAAAAATACAAAAACCATCTGAGCATGGTGGTGCACACCTGCAGTCCCAGCAACTCAGGAGGTTGAGGCTAGAGTCTGGGAGGCAGAGGTTGCAGTGAGCGAAGATTGCACTACTGCAATTCAGCCTGGGTGACAGAATGAGACCCTGTTTCAAAACAAAAGAAAAACAAAAACAATGTAGGCCCTCACTAACTATATTTAAAAAAAAAAAAATTTAAAAAGAACTTGGTTTGTTTTCCATTTAAAATTATTTCAATTATTCCTAAGGTATTAGTGAGAAGAAGAGGGAAGTTTCTTTTGATTTCCTTAGGCACTCCTATTATTCCTTTTCTTTGGCCTGTTTTTATTCTTTCCATTTTAATTTCCTACAATGCTTTTTTAAATGTCCAGGGGTTTTTTTTGCAGTCATTGCAAAGCAGGGCATTGGGTCAGTTTTGGAGTTTAATAGGCTTTTTAGGGATTATAATTGGTTGGGCAGTTGTTTTAGTTGTAAACTCATGACCTTATTTGCTTTTCTTCTTTCTTTAACTTCCGTTTCCTTTTCTTCTTTGGTTAGGGTATGGGACATATGCCCAGCAAAATAAACTAGATAATGAGTTTGAAGGGTAACCTAATTGGTACATTGTTTCTTTATTATAATTGCCAATTCTTAATATAATCCATTTATAAAGTTTAAGTTACAAGGCCAGGCACAATGGCTCACATCTGTAATCCCAGCACTTTGGCAGGCCAAAGTGGGCAGATCACCTGAGGTCAGGAGTTCGAGACCAGCCTGGTCAACATACTGAAACCCTGTCTCTACTTAAAAAAATAATAATAATAATAAGCCAGACATGGTGGCATGCACTTGTAGTTCCAGCTACTCAGGAGACTGAGGCATGAGAATCACTTGAACTTAGGAGGCAGAGGTTGTGGTGAGTCAAGATTGTGCCATTGCACATCAGCCTGGATGACAGAGCAAGACTCCGTCTCAGCAACAAAAGTTTTAAGTTACAGTAACTGTTATTTTGGTGATTAGTATAACTTTATTCTGATAGATCTGAATATTTTTAAATGTTTTACCCCAAAATCTTTCATAGTACGACATTACAGGTTTTATATAGTTTGGATATTTGTCCCCTCCAAATTTCATGTTGAAATGTGATCCCCAGTATTGGAGGGACCTAGTGGGAGATGTTTAGCTTATGGAGGGAGATCACTTATGAATAGCTTGGTGCCATCCTCACAGTAATGAATGAGTTCTCATTCTATTGGTTCCTGTAAAAGCTGTTTGTTAAAAAGAGCCTGGCACTTCCCCTCAATTGCTTCCTCTCTTGCCCTGTGATCTCTGCATACCAGCTCCCCTTCTTTTTTTGCCATGGTTGGAAGCAGCTGGAGGCCTTGACCAGATGCAAATACCGGCACCATGCTTCTTGTACAGTTTTCAGAATTGTGAACCAAATAAACCTCTTTCTTTCTTTCCTTTCCTTCCTTCCTTCCTTCCTTTTCTTTTTTTCTTTCTTTCTTTCCTTTTCTTTTTCTTTCTCTTTCTCTCTCTCTCTCTCTTTCTTTTTCTCTTTCTTTCTTTCTCTCTTTCTTTTCTTTCTTTCTTTTCTCAGACTGTTGCTCTGTCGCCCAGGCTGGAGTGCAGTGGCGCGATCTCAGCTCACTGCAACCTCCACTTCCCGGGTTCAAGCAATTCTCTGCGTCAGCCTCCTGAGTAGTTGGGATTATAGTGCCTGCCACCATGGCTGGCTAATTTTTGTATTTTTAGTAGAGATGGGGTTTCACCATGTTGGTCAGGCTGATCTCAAACTCAGAACCTCGTGATCCACCCACCTCGGCCTCCCCAAGAGCTGGGATTACAGACTTGAGCCATTGCGTCCAGCCCCTCTTTTCTTATACATTACCCAGCCTCAGGTATTCCTTTATAGCAACACAAAGATAGACTATGACAAGGCATATCAAAATTTTGTTGATATTGTATTTTGCTCCAATGAACCACTTTTTGGAAAACTAAGGGGATAGCATGTAGTGGTTGCAGGCCCATTCACAATCTGCTTGAGAAAATTTATGGAAGTTCTCTAAAGGATTTATCTAATATGTCTTTGCTATCCTATTTGGCTTTATCAAAGATGAACAAATTGATATAAGTCAGAGAATCTGGGAATGTAAGTTTAAATGTTTAATTCAAATTCTCTAGCAAATACAATAGGACCCTGAAGAGGATCAGGAAATTCTTTTTTATTTTTATTTTTTTTTTTTAAAGAGACGGGGTCTCGCTATGTTGCCCAGGCTGGAGTGCAGTGGCTATTCACAGGTGTGATCCCACTATTGATCAGCATGGGAGTTGACCTGCTCCATTTCTGACCTGGGGAAGTTCACCCATCCTTAGGCAACCTGGTGGTCCCCCGCTCCTGGGAGGTCACCATATTGATGCTGAACTTAGTGAGGACACCTGATTGGCATAGAGCACTACAGCCCAGAACTCCTGGACTAAAGAGATCCTTCAGCCTCAGCCTACCGAATAGCTGGGACTATAGGCACGCACCACCGCACCCAGCAGGAAATTCTTTAATTATACCTTTAAGTTCTACCTTTGAGCATCTTTGAGAAATCAAAGCAGGTTCTCCTTTACTAGACATAGGGTATTCCCTAAATGAAGCCAGAACAGCAGAAGGAGGAGGAGGAGGAGAAGGAGGAAGGGTAGGTAGTCTGATAGACAAGGAAGTTCTGACAAGGAGGGACAAAGAGAGGAAGGAGCTGAAGGAGAAGAACTGTCAGCCGTGTTTTTCAATTCAAAATTATTTTAGATGATTTTCTCATTTCCTCTTGCAAAGAAATGACTTTATCGGAAAGTTTCTAAGTATCATTGAAAATAGCTCTCCCAGTTATTTTGTTTTATTTTAGAGCCAGCTTTTATTTTGGATTCAGGGGGTACCTGTGTAGGTTTGTTATATGGGTATATTGTGTGATGCTGAGGTTAGGGGGTACAAACGATCCCAATTACCCAAATAGTGAGCATAGTACCCAATATATAGTTTTTTAGGCCTTGCCCATGTCTAAGTAGTTTCCAGTGTTAGTTTTCCTCTTATGTCCATGTGTACCTGATGCTTATGTCCCACTTATAAGTGAGAACATGCAATATTTGGTTTTCTGTTTCTGTGTTAGTTCACTTAGGATAATGAGAGCTGGATTTTAAAAAATTGAGTATACAGAGAAACTAGTTTAGGTATTTCAAAGGTACCCCCATTTCAGCCACTGTAATTTGGAGTCATTGCAAATTACGCATGACCAATTCTCTTTCTTTCTTTTTTTTTGAGACGGAGTCTTGCTCTGTCGCCCAGGTTGGCGTGCAGTGGCACAATCTTGGCTCAGTGTGACTTCCACCTCATGGTTCAAGCAGTTCTCCTGTCTTAGCCTCCCACATAGCTGGGATTACAGGCATGTGCCACCAGGCCTGGCTAATTTTTGTGTTTTTAGTAGAGACAGTGTTTCATTATGTTGGTAAGGCTGGTCCTGAACTCCTGATCTGGTGATCTGCCCGCCTTGGCCTCCCAAAGTGCTGGGATTCCAGGCGTAAGCCACCACACCTAGCCTGCATGACCAGTTTTCTAAATATTTACATGAAGATGTGGCATAAGTATTAAACATGAATCCAGCTTACATTTCCAGTGGTGGATCTCTTCTTCAGGAGGAATACTTGGTTTTAGATGCACGATTACCTAGACTTTAGATTTTCATCTTGAATGACCAAAAACTTAGTGGGAGATATTTGGGATCAAGTGTGCTTGCCTGGTGCTGCCTGTGGGACTAGCTCCTCAAGCTTTCACCCTTAAGTTGGTTCTTCCCTTTTATGTGTCTTGATGATCCCAAGAGACTTGGGTGCTTAAGGCAGTAGGTGATCATTTAATTAAGCAAGGTTATGTGTGCTCATTTAATTAAGCAAGGTTCCCTGTATAGTTTTTGTTTGTTTGTTTTTAGACAGGGTCTTGCTCTTATCACCACTGCACTCCAGCCTGTGCAACAAAGGGAGACCCTGTCTCAAAAAAAAAAAAAATTTAGATTTGCCAGTTGAACGAGCTTTAGAATCTGGTTAATTTTAAAAATTACAAATTTTGGCTGGACGTGGTGGCTCACGCCTATAATCCCAGCACTTTGGGAGGCTGAGGCGGTTGGATCACGAGGTCAAGAGATTGAGACCATCTTGGTCAACAAGGTGAAACCCCGTCTCGACTAAAAATACAAAAATTAGCTGGGCATGGTGGTGCATGCCTGTAGTCCCAGCTACTCGGGAGGTTGAGGCAGGAGAATTGCTTGAACCCAGAAGGCGGAGGTTGCGGTGAGCTGAGATCATGCCACTGCACTCTAGTCTGGGTAACAAGAGCAAAACTCTGTCTCCAAAATAAATAAATAAATAAAAATAAAAACAATTACAAATTTTGCTTAAGTCACAAAGATTCATTTCCTCTTTTCAAAGATAAACTGTTTTCTCCCTGACCAAACTTCCAAATGAGATAAAAAGTTATAGAAATTCTAATGAGGCTGGGCGTGGTGGCTCAGGCCTCTAATCCCAGCACTTTGGGAGGCTAAAGCAGGTGGATCACCTGAGGTCAGGAGTTTGAGACTAGCCTGGCCAACACAGTGAAACCCTATCTCTACTAAAAATATAAAATTAGCTAGGCATGGTGGCATGCCATGCACCTGTAATCCCAGCTATTCTGGAGGCTGAGGCAGGAGAATTGCTTGAACCCAGGAGGCGGAGATTGAAGTGGGCTGAGATTGAACCACTGCACTCCAGCCTGGGCAACAAAGTGAGACTCTGTCTCAAAAAATAAGTAAAAGAGGGCCAGGCACGGTGGTTCACACCTGTAATCCCAGCACTTTGGGAGGCTCAGGTGGGTGGATCATGAGGTCAAGAGATTGAGACCATCCTGGTCAACATGGTCAAACCCCGTCTCTATTAAAAACACAAAAAATTAGCTGGGTATGGTGGCGCGTGCCTGTTTACTCAGGAGGCCGAGGCAGGAGAATTGCCTGAACCCAGGAGGCGGAGTTTGCGGTGAGCCGAGATTGCGCCATTGCACTCCAGCCTGGGTAACTAGAGTGAAACTCCATCTCAAAAAATAAATAAATAAATAATAAGTAAAAGAACCAGGCCATATGGTTACACCAAAAAAAAAAAAAAAAGTCAAAGGAGGCCGAGCGCAGTGGTTCACACTGTAATCCCAGCACTTTGGGAGGCCAACGCAGGTGGATCACGAGGTCAGGAGATCAAGACCATCCTGGCCAAAATGGTGAAACTCTGTCTCTACTAAAAATAAAAAAAAATTCTAGAGTGTGATGTGCACCTCTAATTCTAGCTACTGGGAGGCTAAGCCAGGAGAATTGCTTGAACCCAGGAGGCAGAGATTGCAGTGAGCCAAGACTATGCCTCTGCACTACAGCCTGGCGACAGAGTGAGACTGTCTCACAAAAAAAAAAAAAAAAAGAAAAACAATAATAATAATAATGTTTGAATCTCTACCAAGCTGGGAGGTTCAGACCCTGAGAGACACCTTACTAGAGATTTCCATTGACTCTGGCGAGGTTGGGTGAATGAAAGTCATTTATGTTGGTACCAGCATTCCAGTTGTCAGCAAAGTGACAGATATCATTGGAAGTCTGCTTTGAGTCCCTTTGTGGTCATCAAAATGTCAACCTTAAATGATGAGATTCGGAAAATATGATTAAAGTATAGGGTTTATTTAAACACAAAGTGTGGTTGAATCACTGTCCATTTGTTTTTGTGGGCTGGTTGCTGAATGAGTTCTGTCTTCATTTATAGTCTGGTCGTTGTTCATTTGTATATCCTTCAATCTCTTGCTACTAAAAACAAATAAAAAATGACAGCCACCTAGGAAAAACAGACTCCAAACACATGGGGGCAAGTGTTCCTAAGTGGGGAAGTTAAGGTTTCACTGACATAGGCAGTTAACAGGGTTGTAACATTTTTTTCATACAAGGTCATTGCATGTATTATAGTGATTGGTTAAAGCTTGTTAACATTTCAAGGAAGCTTGCTTTAACATTAGGTGAGCAGGGGTGATAATCTAAAGAGATCTGTGGAGCTGCAAGGCTTTTCCTAGTCATTTACAGGGAAAAGCAGGAGTTGCAGCTGCATGCTACTGAGTCAGGTCACATAACCACATTCCTCTCCGGGCCCAAAATAATTTAAAATTCTGAAAGCTTTAAATTTGAGTTGTTTAATTTCACACCATCATAGGCCTAAGCTCACATTTTATTCAAAATAACTTCAACGTAGTATAGATAAATTATAGTAACTCTGTAAGTTGGTATGATTTATCTCTTTAATATCAACAAAACTTAGGGATTACCCTCTGATATTTGCTGCAAATATATCCACAGATTGATAGCAAATATTTTATTGCACTATTTAGTTCTATATTATGCCATCAGCATTAATGCTTTTCTAAAATAAAGCAGAATCTTTTCTTTGTTTTAAAATGATCACGGTTCCCAAGGAAGAAACTACACCAATTTGAGTCTTAAAATATCAAACATTGAAAAATACAAAATTTATTTTCTAAGCAGTGGAAAACCATGTATCTAATGAAGCGAGTTTGTTCAGGTGGGCTAGCTGGCAAACAGAACAAGAGCTATAAGAATGTTGTAGAGGTAGCAAGACTGAAACATGATCTTGGTTGGAGCAGAAGAAAATGCTCAAAACACTCATAGTATTAATTTGTGTGTGTCTCTGTGTGTGTGTGTGTGTGTGTGTGTGTGTGTGTGTTGTGAAGGTCTCACTTGTCACCCAGGCTGGAGTGCAGTGGCACAATCTTAAAATCTTAGCTCACTGCAGTCTTGATCTCCCAGGCTCAAGTGACTCCTCCTCCCTCAGCCCCCACAAGTAGCTGGGATTACAGGTCCCTGCCACCATGCTGGCTCATTTTTGTATTTTTTGTAGAGCTGGGGTTTTGCCACGTTGCCCAGGCTGGTCTTGAACTCTGAGCTCAAGCAATCTGCCTGCCTTAGCCTCCCAAAGTGCTAGGATTACAGGTGTGAACCACCATGCCCAGCCTAGTGTTAATTTTCTTTTTGCATGATTTTTACACTACTATGAAAATAAACAAAGGCCACCCAAATGAGAACCAGCATAATTCATTTATTCAAATCTTGCTATAACAAGGAAGTCAGCCAATGTCACTTTCAGTGGGCAGACTCAAAAAGGAGTAAGGTGAGTTTTATAGTGGAAAAAAAAAAGACACTAAGTTGTGCTCTGATTGAAGGTTGTTGGCATGGGGAAGTTGAAGGCCAACTATCTAAAAGCAGAGTATCTTGGGAATTAATTCAGGAAACATAGTTGACTGTCTTTGGTTGGCCCTAAGTTGAAAGGATTTAGGGGTTGGGGCACAAAAATTGGGAAGCTGGTAGTCATTAATGAAATCCTCGCTGTCCTGGGGTGATTGCTGCCAAGATTATAATTTGGGTTTCCAGGCTCGTTGCTGAAGAGATTGTAGGTCAGAGTTCTGTCTTCATATACGGTCTGGTCATTGTCCATTTATATATCTTCTCATCTCTCACTACTGAAGAACAAATAAAAATGATTAATGTTTTATAATTTTATGGAAGAATATATTCACGTAGCTTTGAGAGATTTGAAGAGTCTAATAGTTACAGAAATCTTTGCAGATGAAAATATTTCATGTCTGAGAATATAAGATGAATTATGTTTATACTGTAAGATATCTTTGTGAAGGTCTTGTTATACAAGTACAACTGGATTCGGGACTTCAAAGATGCATCAGTTACAACAGTAATATGTACTTATGGGGTCTTTTGAAAAATTATAACCTGGTTTGGACTACCTCAGAAAGATTGGTCATTTTCTCCATGACTTACTGGAGAATTGGGTCTCTTTTTATTTTTTTGAGCCTTTTACCACCCAGGCTGTAGTGCAGTGGCCTGATATCGGCTCATTGCAACCTCCACCTCCCAGGTTTAAACAGTTCTCTGCCTCAACTTCCTGAGTACCGAGTAGCTGGGATTACAGGCGCCCACCACTACACTCAGCTAATTTTTGGTATTTTTAGTAGAGGCAGGGTTTCACCATCTTGGCCAGGCTGGTCTGGAACTTCTGACCTTGTCATCCACCCACCTCAGCCTCCCAAAATGCTGGGATTACAGGCATGAGCCACCTCACCCAGCCTATAATTGGGACTTTTAAAGATGTAAGAAAAAAGTTACTGGTATATCACCACTGGAAACTCCTCACATTGCAATTTTTTGTAGAGAATATACTGAGGAAATTGGTTGGCTGTGATGAAAATCATATTTGAGTGTCTATAGTTTTTTTAATTACATTTTTATTTTTAGAAATTTTCAAATATAAATATTTTATATAAAAGTAATACAAAAAGCCTTCAAAGTAGCCTTTGTCCTCTTCCCTTCTGCCCCGTTTTCTATCCCCTCTCTTCCTGTAAGAGGCAACCTCTCTTTAATTTGGTATATGTCCTTTTAACTCATAAAAGAATTATTTCTAAAAACAATGTAATTGCCCTTACTTGGCTAATTATAAACACAAATATGGAAGGTTTGAAAGACTTACTTTCTAGGTTCTTCTAGACTAGTAAATTATTATAATAAGCCTGAAAAACAGAACATTATTCACCAAATATTTCAATAACTAAGTAACATATATTCTATGTTAACTAGCATATTGTATTTGTATCCATATTAATGTATCTAATTAGTGGCAGGCATCTAGGTCTCTGAAGGAAGGAAAAAGAGTTTGGGGAAAAGAACCAAAGAAAGAAAACACAGAGTGTGACACTTTGAGAAATGTACAAAAAGTGAGTCAGAGAATTTCCTCTTGATCTTGGCTGAAACTATTAGGTCTCAAGTTTGGGTTGATCTTTTTTTGCCTGGCCCTTACAAAAGCAATGCTTTTTCTTGTTTCAAAATGAATGGGTACAATATATATACTATACTTGTCAATCTCAGTGTTTTGAGTACTGCCAGTTTGATACTGATGTGGCAGAACAAAGTTCAGTTTGTTAAAAGTATAATTTATTCTCCAAATATAAATTACCTTTGTTTATAAATAACTACATAAAAAGCTTAAGTTTCAGCAATAAGTTTTATTTTTATTTATTTTATTGTATTTTATTTTTTGAAACAGAATTTCGCTCTTGTTGCCTAGGCTGGAGTGCCATGGCGTAATCTTGGCTCACTGCAACCTCTGCCTCCCAGATTCAAGGCATTCTCCTGCCTCAGCTTCCCAAGTGGCTAGGGTTACAGGCTTGCATCACTGTGCCCAGCTAATTTTTTGTATTTTTAGAAGAGATGGGTTTCTCCATGCTGGTCAGGCTGATCTTGAACTCCTGACCTCAAGTGATCCGCCCACTTCGGCCTCCCAAAGTGCTGGGATTACCGGCGTGAGCCAGTGCACCAGGCCTAAATCCCAGCAATAATTTAATAGAATCTTACGCATTTTTTTTTAATTTTATTTTTTATTATTTTTTAAACCGGGGTTTCATTATGTTGGTCAGGCTGGTCTTGAACTCCCGACCATAGGTGATCTGCCCACCTTGGCTTCCAAAGTGCTTAGATTACAGGCGTGAGCCACCACGCCTGGCCTTTTTTTTTATTTTTAATTTTTTTTCACATTTTGTTTTAAATACTCCTGTGATTCATAGAAATCACAGTTGACTGAACAAAAACCTATATTTAGTACCTATTTGAAAGGTACTATAATTAAGTCTGTTTTAGTTCTAATTATTACTAACACTGTGGATAATGGAGGAAAGGGAGAAATGCAGCTTATCAAAGAGATGGCTATAGTTAGTTTAATCATAATAAAAAATCCCAAGGATGTCGACACATCTGTACTCTCATTAATGAGAGATACTGTAGGAAGACTTCATCTGAAAAGGATGACTTCGTGGAGTATCAATGACTTTACATCACTTCAAAGGATGAAAAGAGTTTATAGACCAGGCAAGGTGGCTAACACCTGTAATCCCAGCACTTTGGGAGGCTGAGGTGGCCAGATCACAAGGTTAAGAGATAGGGACCATGCTGGCCAACCCTATGTCTACTAAAAATACAAAAAATGAGCTGGGCATGGTGGCATGTACCTGTAGCCCCTGCTACTTGGGAGACTAAGGTAGGAGGATCACTTGAACCCAGGACGTAGAGGTTGCAGTGAGCCGAGATTGCACTATTGCACTTCAGCCTGGTGACAGAGCCAGACTCTGTCTTGGAAAACAAAACAAAACAACAAAAAGGGTTTATGTTTTTCTGGTGCCTGAATGTTAGATATGGTGTCAGTTACACTGACTGCATGATGAGTACTATGGTTTGTGATTTAAATGTATTATGACCATAATTTTTATTTCCTTCTAAAATTTTGTTTTTGCCTTAAGGAAGAACATAAAATGCCATTCATTCAATGGTAATACATCTGAAATTTATAGCATGTTCTATAAAATTTCATCTCCAAGGAAGCAAAATTTCTATTTGAACATAGATAAGATTTTTATGATCTTGGTTAAATTTTTTTTTTCCTAGGTGGGGGTCCTCTTGAGGGTGGACCCGGCATCCTGGGCGTGAGAGGGAGGGGTATCTTGATTAATTTTTAAAGTAGTTATATTTGTATTATCTTTAACTTTTTAATTGGGTTTTAGAGTATTTTCTTTTATTACTAGGCAGATGACTATAGCCTTAATTTTCTCAGTAGATTAGGCAGCATTTTTCTATATTTAATCTCTATATTTCTTTTAGTTTTTTTACTTTCTTGAAGGTAACTAAAATGTCAATTACTAGGGAATTCTGTAACCTGAGAGTGATATTTTGAAATCTGCTATAATGACATAAACATGTGTTTTTTGATATAGGAAATGGAAATACTGGCAAACTAAAGATTTATTTATAGCTACTTGTTATTTCTAATCCTCTTCCTGAAATGTAAGGAATTAAAACTTAAACTTTTATTTATGGAATGGTAAATTAGAAACTGATAGTAAATCAGAAGACTGAAGATAATTAAGACATTATAATATTGGGAAAGTAGCAAACAAGAACTTGTAAAATTATTATTAGATGTTTCCAGGAAGTGGTTGTATAAAATATACCTGTTGGATAACAAATGTGCATGCTGAATTAAGTAGTTACTTAGCATTTCTAAAATCTATGGTATTATTTCTTAAATTCAAATGATAATAAGAATGTCTATTTCAAATAGACATAAAATGTTTTGCTTTAAGATTTTACAGTGTAATAAAACTATTTGCATAGTACATCCTTAGGTAAAGTGGAGTTTTTTCTTCATGAAAAGAATAAGGTTTCCTTAAAGAGAGGAAAAAGGAAAATAAGATATTGCTTTTAAAATTTTCTTCTTTAATTTCTATTTTTCAGAAGATAGCTGACTCACATATTATGTTTCAAAATTTATCAGTTCCCCACCAAAGAGACAAATACATCTTTACAGTGGTTTATAGATTGCTAGGAGTTTTCTGCTCCGTATTTACAAAAACCTGCAATTTCCAAACAAATTATATTCTAAAAGTTTGTTTTAAAATTTTAGCTGGGCACAGTGGCTCACACCTGTAATTACAACACTTTGAGAGGCTGAGGTGGATGGATCACGAAGTCAAGAGATTGAGACCATCCTGGCCAATATGGTGAAACCCTGTTGCTAGTAAAAGTACAAAAATTAGCTGGGCATGGTGGTGCGTGCCTATAGTCCCAGTTACTCACAAGGCTGAAGCCAGAGAATCGCTTCAACCCTGGAGGCAGATGTTGCAGTGAGCTGAGATCGTGCCTTTGCACTCCAGTCTGGCAACAGAGAGAGACTCCGCCTCAAAAAAAAAAATGTATTTTAGAATTTTTGATATATTTTTCCATAGAAAGAGTTACAAATGGTAGGTTAATAGGCTAGTCCACAAAAGTATTTTTAACCCACAGAGTAGTGAGCAATAAAGATTTGTTTTAAAGATTTTTAAATTTAAATTTAAATTTATTTATTTTTGAGACTGAGTCTCGCTCTGTCACCAGGCTGGAGTGCAGTGGTGCGATCTTGGCTCACTGCAACCTCCACTTCCCGGGTTCAAGAGATTCTCCTTGAGGCCTCAGCCTCCATAGTAGCTGGGACTACAGGCATGCACCCCCATGCCCAGGTAATGTGTGTATTTTTAATAGAGATGGGGTTTCACCATTTTGGCCAGGATGATCTTGATCTCTTGACTTTGTGATCTGCCTGCCTCGGCCTCCCAAAGTGCTGGGATTACAGGCATGAGCCACATGCTAGGCCTGTTTTAATGCTGGCAATTTAAGGAAAGCAGGTAGTTTGAATCACAGGATTGGGAAACTTGTATGGAAATTCTAAAGAGAACTTCTGGATACATTCAAACTAACTTCAGAAACTTTCTAATTTTTTATCAAAACTCTCCACTATCTTTTGCAAATGCATTACTATTCTTGAGGTTAATAGCTCACAAATGGAACAATGAGAAAGATTTTCTTTGAATAGTTAGGTGATAGCTGAAACAGGGATTATGGTAAGAGGATCCATAAATAATAAGAATTTGATATGTGAATTATATCTCAGTGAAGCTGTTATTTAAAAAGTAAAAAAATAATATAAGCTATGGTTCTATTTAAAAAGAATAAAGGAGGCTCAGTGGGTCCCGCCTGTAATCCTAGCACTTTGGGAGGCTGAGACAGGCGGATTATGAGGTCAGGAGTTCAAATCCATCCTTGCCAAAATGGTGAAACTCTGTCTCTACTGAAAATACAAAAATTAGCTGGGCGTGGTAGTGTGCGCCTGTAGTCCCAGCTACTGGGGAGGCTGAGACAGGAGAATTGCTTGAACCCTAGAGGCAGAGGTTGCAGTGAGCTGAGATAGTGCCATTGCACTCCAGCCTGGCAATAGAGGGAGACTCTGTCTCCAAAAATAAATAAATAAATAAAAATTGAAAAGTAAAAAATAGGCCGGAGCCTGTGACTGCCCAGAGTCTGCAAATCTTCTGCTCCAAGCACCCCCCCACCATAAAAAAAAAAAACAAAAAAGGAAAAGGAGAAAATAAAAATAAGAAAATAAAAAATAAAAGCATGTAAGGGGAAATAACGTCTTGTGACTAAACTTTCAAATAAGGAAAGAATGTCTTTACATTAGTTGTTTGTATTTTTAGTGATAAATGTCAAGTAAGCCATCAGTTTACTAAATTCAGGAAAAAAAAACTTAATCTGCCATCTAGGGGAAAGAAACAAATGGCAAATATAGAATAGATGATTTTTTTTTTTTTTTTTGAGAAGTTTTGTTCTTGTTGCCCAAGCTGGAGTGGAATAGTGCCATCTTGGCTCACTACAATCTCCGCCTCCCAGCTTCAAGCAATTCTCCTGTTTCAGCCTCCCGAATAGCTGGGATTACAGGCCTATGCTACCACACCTGGCTAATTTTTTATATTTTTAGTAGAAACAGGGTTTCACCATGTTAGCCAAGCTGGTCTTGAACTCCTGACCTCAGGTGATCCTTCCACCTCGGCCTCCCAAAGTGCTGGAATTACAGGCATGAGCTACCATGCCCGGCCAGAATAGATGATCATTTAAAAGCTAAGAATATTTTATGAATTGGAAAGTTAGTTTAGAGTGCTATAAAATATAGCCTAGAAAATTCTAAAGAAAACTAACTTTTGCTGTTCTAATTTAGGGAACAAAATAAAGGATGATGTTTAATTCATTTCTTTTTTAAGTAATTCAGTTGAATTTTGTTACTAGATTAAGACATGGTAATATGAAACTAATAAATTATCCAAAAGAGATGTCAAACTTTAATGATTTTATTTTCCTCACCTTGCCATGTGTTTTTCCTCCTTTTGTCCTTCAGGACTTTTGCTAGAGATGACAGTAGGATGTCTCTGCAATAATCCAGACACTAGAATTTGACAACTAGGAGGCATTTTAGTATTTTTTTTTTTTTTTAGAATAAAGGTATTTTAGTCTTTAGACTAGTCAGTTTACTCTATATTGAATAGAATTTTTAGAGAAGGATCTTAATTGCATATTCTGTATCACAGAATGCACATCAAAGCATCAAAGTGTTTGCTCACAGAATTAGGAACATACACACACACACACACACACACACACACACACAGACACATACACACATACAGTTTTTTTTTTTTTCTATTTCTTTCTTTCTTTTTTTAAGACGGGGTTTCACCATGTTGGTCAGGCTGGTCTTGAACTCCCGACCTCAGGTGATTGACCCGCCTTGGCCTCCAAAGTGCTTGGATTACAGGTGTGAGCCACCACGCCCAGCCTTACATACAGTTTTTTAGATAGAGTCTTGCTCTTTTGCCCAGGCTGGAGTGCAGTGGTATGGTCTCAGTTCACTGCAACCTCTGTCTCCTGAATTCAAGTGATTCTCATGCCTCAACCTCCCAGGTAGCTGGGATTACAGGTACCTGCCACCACACCTGGCTATTTTTTTGTATCTTTAGTAGAGACAGGGTTTCGCTATGTTGGTTTTTAACTCCTGACCTCATGATCTGCCCTCCTCGGCCTCCCAGAGTGCTGGGACTATAGGTGTGAGCCACTGCACCTGACCACATATATTATTTTTAGTAACTTTGAAACAAAAGGCTACTTGTAGTACCTTATTATCTCCACATACATATATACAATATTTATTCTTTGAATAGGTGATGAAAGAGAAAAAAATTTAAAAATAAAAATAATAATACATATATATAATGTTACAAATATAATAATATAAATACAACATATATACAATATTATATATAATATTAAATTGTATATAATGTTATATACAGTATTATAAGTATATATACAGTATTATAAGTATAATATTGTATGTATATATAAAAAACATGGTCTCACTATATTTCCGGATTAAACTTGATCAAACGCCTGGACTCAAGCAATTCTCCTACCTCAGCTTCCGTAGTACCTTGAACTACAGGTGTGTACCACTGTGTTTGACTAATTGTTAACTCTGTAGTTTTGACCATGAAGTTAAAACCTAAAACTAGGATATCATTTAGGAAAAAAAGATTAGGTGCTGACATAAACTAACTTTTAAAATATTTGGGCTTCAACTTTATCTGTACACGTATTTCCAGAACCCTTGGGCTTTGTAGGACTGGCAAAACTCCACTTCCATCCTCTTAGGGTTCCAGCTGGGCCTGAGAATTCAATTGACATAAGACATTAACTGGAGAAAAACATACAAATTTATTTAATACACATTTTACATGGCATGGGAGCTCTCGTAAGGAAATGAAGACCCAAAGAAGCAGTTAAAGTCAGTCATTGATATACTGAATTGGACAAAAATAGTAGCTGTGAAAAAGCAGCTAAATTGTGTGGGGAGGCTTAAAAGAGAAGAGTTATTTTAACAAGGTCTGTACAGAATTCTTTTGGTCTCAACTTCATCCTTGAGGATAAGGATGTTATTCCTTTTGGTATAGTGAGGGTATCTTTCACATAGGAATTTCATCTCCTGCTTTTAGAAAACAGAAAACAGGTTAGGATGATCTTTTTGCACCTGCTGTTTTTCAAGTGCCTTTAATTCAAAGTAGTCAATATGTCTTAGTGATACATTTTTAACTCCTTCAGCTTAAATGGAAGATTCATGTTTTCTTGAAAGGATTTGGAATATGAAGTTTCCTGCAGAATTTTACACCTAAGATGTATAAACATAAGAACTTTACCAGAATAGAGCAGTGAGAGTCTGAAACAATCTTTCAAGAAAAATCTGATGATATCTCCTGAACATGTATGTAATATTTTGGCTATAATCACAGACTTCTTAAGAAGTATAATTGTAAGGATAAAATTTTTCTTCTGATTCTGTTGAAAATAGTTTGTTTTGAGACAGAATCTTACTCTGTCACCCAGGCTGGAGTGCTGTGGCATGATCTCAGCTCACTGCAGCCTCTACATCCAGGGCTCAGCTTATCCTCCCACCTCAGTCTCATGAGTAGCTGGGACCACAGGCACATGCCACCACTCCTGGGTAATTCTTTTTGGTATATTGGGATTTTGCCATATTGCCTCGGATGGTCTCAAACTCCTGAGCTCAAGTAATTTTTTTTTTTAAGCTGGTGATGGTCCACAACTTGTGATACCTAAGTTTATGTATATGTCAGTAATATATACAAACAACATACAATGTTTATTTCCTATATATTTTATTCTGTGTTAAGTTTTTTAGAGGTAACTTTGTCTACTCAGCAAGTAGAATGTTACACAGCAAGTAAAGTGATTGTTGTTTTGTTTTGTTTAGTCTTGCATTGTTTCTATAATCCTAATTAAGGATAATAATCACTTCCTTTCCAGAGATTATACCAATCCTTTTTTTTCTGCTTTCCATTTTCCCCTTTCCTTCTTTTTCTTTTAAAACATACACAAGTGTCATACATGAAAACACTTTAGTTAGGCGCGGTGGCTCACGCCTGTAATCCCAGCACTTTGGGAGGCCGAGGTGGGTGGATCACAAGGTCAAGAGATCGAGACCATCCTGGTCAACATGGTGAAACCCCATCTCTACTAAAAATACAAAAAATTAGCTGGGTATGGTGGTGCGTGCCTGTAATCCCAGCTACTCAGGAGGCTGAGGCAGGAGAATTGCCTGAACCCAGGAGGAGGAAGTTGCGGTGAGCTGAGATCACGCCATTGTACTCCAGCCTGGGTAACAAGAGCGAAACTCCATCTCAAAAAAAAAAAAAAGAAAGAAAGAAAGAAAGAAAGAAAAGAAAACACTTTAATTGCAAAAATTTCCAAAAATAGAAATATAGGAGGCTGGGCTCAGTGGCTCATGCCTGTAATCCCAGCACTTTGGGAGGCTGAGGCAGGTGGATCTCCTTGAACCCAAGAGTTTGAGACCAGCCTGGGCAACATAGCAAAACCCCATCTCTATAAAAAATATAAAAAATAGCCAAGTGTGATGGTGCACCTGTAGTCTCAGCTACTCAGGAGGCTAGGGTAGGAGGATGGCTTGAGCCTGAGACAGAGGTTGCAGTGAGCCGAGACTGTGCCGCTGCATTTCAGCCTGAGTGACAGAGCCAGACCCTGTCTCAAAAAAAGAAAAATTGCCTGGATTGGTGGCCTGTACCTATAGTCCCAGCTACTTGAGAGGCTGAGGTGGGAGGATCATCTGAGTCCAGGGAGGTTAAAGCTGCAGTGAGCCATGATCCTGTCACTGCACTACAGCCAAGGTGACATAGTGAGACCCTGTCTCAAACCAAAAAAAAAAAAAGAGAAATATAATAAAAAGCAAAGTGTTACCTTTTTCCTTTCCTCTTCTATCTTATTCTCCTCTCCAGAAATCGTTACTTTGATGTTTCATTCAAAATCTTTTTCTGTATATTTACATACTAATTTCTATATAAAGAAACATATGGTTTGCAGGGGGATTTTCCCCCTTTCATATAAGTGGGGTCATACTGTCTATATTTTTAGCATCTTGCATTTTTTGTTTTTTTGAGATGGAGTTTTACTCTTGTTGCCCAGGCTGTAATACAATGACGCGATCTCAGCTCACTGCAACCTCTGCCTCCTGGGTTCAAGCTATTCTCCTGCCTCAGCCTGCCGAATAGCTGGGATTACAGGCGTGTGCTACCACACCTGGCTAATTTTTATATTTTTAGTAGAGATGGGGTTTCACCATGTTAGACAGTCTGGTCTCACTCCTGACCTCAAGTGATCCACCCGCCTTGGCCTCCCAAAGTGCTGGGATTATAGGCGTGAGCCATAGGGCCTGGCATGCATTGTTTTTCAGTTAATGAAATGTAGAGGTCTTTCTGTAGCAGTACTACTATTTAACTAAAATAACCACTTCATAATGTTCCACAGAGGTTTACTTACCCATACTGCACTGATGGACAATTAAGGTTTTCTGTTTATCATCAAAATTCTCTGATATTCTCCTCTCCTATTTTTTCTCTTTTTCTGTTTTACTCTGTTCTTTTTGAGATTTCCTCAACTTTCTTCTCTTAAGATTTTCATTTTTTGTTATTACATTTACAATTTATAAAAGTTTTTCTACTCACGCACTTTTTCTATTCCAGCACTTTGGGAGGCCAAGGCAGGTGGATTACGAGGTCAGGAGTTCAAGACCAGCCGGACCAATATGGTGAAATTCTGTCTCTACTAAAAAAAAAAGTACAAAAATTAGCCAGGTGTGGCAGTGTGCACTTGTAGTCCCAGCTACTTGGGAGGCTGAGGCAGGAGAATCACTTGAACCCAGGAGGCAGAGGTTGAAGTGAGCCGAGATCGTGCCATTGAACTCTAGCCTAGGCAACAGAGAGAGACTTTTTGTGTGCTGAATGTTTTTTTTTTCTTATTTTGTTTGTTACAGGTATCTCTTGGAAATAATTTTTTTCCCTAATGTTTTTTTCTGCTTGCATACTTCCTTTCTACCAGATTGCTTTCTTTTCTTTTGTTAATTTTGGTCTCTATATTCCAAATACAGGCTTTCTTTAGGTATCTAGTAATTCTTAGCTGTCTGTTCTTAAGTAAGGATAGGTTAATAAAAGCCAATTGGGAAGCCTAAGGACATGGATGGGACTTGTAGATTTTGAGTTTTACTGTAGGATGACCTGGTTAGAACATTTGTTAGGTAACCTTCTGGCTTCAACCCAGTAGAGAGGAAGAAGAGGGCTTCTGATCCTAGAATTCAGCATTCACCTGTGCATAGGGTCACTTAGTCTCCTTGTTATTCAGAATAATACCTGTGTCCTCAACTGTACCTGGTGTCTTCTAATCAAGGGATGTCATTTTATCCTCTCCAGGGAATAAGGTGCAAACCTCTGACATGATTGATTTGTTAGGGAGAGAAGGTCACCTGGAGATGTGGAATGGAGGAAGGAAATCTAAGGATCTAACAGCTTCTTAAATGTCTTTCATCCAATTTTTCTTATTTTATCCATTCCACTCCCCACTTACCCCTAGTTCTACAGGTCGATAATCTTGCCAATTCTTATGCCTTTAGAAGATTCTGTGGTATATAATGCTTTCCTCACTGCCAGTTTAAGACTTGGCTCACTCAGCTTTCCTCACTGCCAGTTTAGGACTTGGCTCTCTCTGGTCTGCTAAGTCAGTTACCACTCTGTCATCTACTTTCTGATTTATAAAAATCTGTTGCTTTTTTTCTTCTTCTCTTTTCCTCGTTACCCTTTGGATTATGTATCTTAAGATTTGCCATAATTTTTGTTTTAGTAGAGTTTCTGAAAGGAGTATATTGAATATACATATTAAATCTGCCCTCTTACCCTGTGAGTCTCTTATGTTATTTCTTTGATAGAGAGGCTGCAGTTCATAATAGTTGAGACTGTGAGTTATAGCACCAGACTCAATCAGAGTTTGAACTCTGATTCTGCCACTTACTAGCCATTAGCCATTACCTCTACATTCCTATTTTCCTCATCCGTAACATGGGGGATAATACCTACTTTGTAAGGTGACCAAATAACTAAAATTAACTTATGTAAAGGACTTAGAGCAATGCCTTGCACATAGTATACCCTTAATAAATATTCATTATTAATATTTTATTTCCTCTCTTTTCTCTGTCTTTCCTGGAACTCCTGCTAGTAAAATATTAACCTCCTTAGATTAATCCTTGAAGTATCCTATTTTTCTTTCATACTTTTAATCTTATGTGTAGTTATACTTTCCTGGGGATTATTGTAACCTCTGTTTAATGTCTCATTTTAACAATCTTATTTTAAATATCAAATAGCTCTTTTAACATCTGATTTTAATCTTTCATGTTAAGGAATTTACTCACATGTTCAATGATGACCTTTGGTAGTTTGTACATATTTATTTTAAATTTATTAAAAGCTCTTCAGGAATAAAACTAATTGTGGAGTAAGTAAGAAATAAGCCTTACTTTTGGGTGTTAGGATGGACATAATTATTATGAAGAGGACCTTTCTCTCAGATTGTGCAGTGCCTCCAAAAAGACTTACAGTTTCTCTTCTGGGCAATAAAGTACATGTGTTTCAGGTCACTGGTAGGGTAGAGTGGGAGACTGGGTAAAGGAATTAAGTCCCACCCTTTGGTATTTCAAGAAATCCCTTATTTTTCTATTTATCTGTCCTACCTCTGCTCTCTATTCTGCCTAGTGTCCTCAAGTCTGGAACACCCCTCTTCAATTTCTCTAGAGGTCAAACTGTCATTCCCCCACCAAGTTTGGGGTGTATGCACTTAGCCACTGGCATTCTATGCATGGGAACAGGGAGGAGAATCAACTGTTCACATATACAGACTCTTATCCTGGGTTTTCGCTTTGTGCTTCCTCTTTACCCACTTGGTACTTCCAAGGTCAGAGCTTTCCCAGATTCTTTGTGGGTAAATTGACTTCTCACTATTGTCCCCCTTTGCAATTTCCTGAGGTTATAGCTTCTTCCACTGTAATAAATGAGATACCACTCCTCGATTTGCTCTCCCTTTTCTAAAAATGTGTTATCCACTGTAAAAAATACCATGTATTCTCTTGTGTTTGATTGTCCTTGAGGAATTAAACCTTTTAAATTATGTTGCCATCATTTTATTATGGGAGCAGAGAAATACATATGCTTGATCTTCCTTTCCTTTTTGACAGAAGTCATCAGATAAATGTTATTTTAAAATATTTTATCATTGCATTTAACTATACTATTTTTTCTTTTTGAGATGCAATATCGTGCTTATTGCCTAGGCTGGAGTGCAGTGGCACAATCTCGGCTCATCACAACCTCCACCTCCTGGGTTCAAGTGATTCTCCTGCCTTGGCCTCCTGAGTAGCTGGGATTACAGGTGCCTGCTACCATGCCTGGCTAATTTTTTATATTTTTAGTAGAGACAGGGTTTCACAATGTTGGTCAGGCTAATCTCGAACTCCTGACCTCAGGCGATCCACCTGCCTCTGCCTCCCAAAGTGCTGGGATTACAGGCATGAGCCACCACACCCAGCCTTAACTACACAGTAATTTTTATAATGAGTGGCTGGCATTCCCTAATACACCTGGAAAAAGTAGGTCAGATTTCTTCATATAGATGTATGGCTGCCATGACCACACCCTCCTCTTTGTAACAAGCAAGTGGTAATGAACAAACTCAGGTCATAGAATCCAATGGAAAGAGTTTGAATTCCCACAGCCAGGCCAGGTTCCTCTACCTATGCTTAATGTACTGGAGCTTGACTTTCCTTGTCTCTGCTAGAAACAGACTTCACTCAGCCATAATTCCATTTTCTTTTTCTTCCCCTTTTCCCTTTGCTAGCTTGAATTACTTGCATTAATTGAGGATTCCTCTTCTCTGACACACAAGAAAGATAAGGTCTATTTGGTACACTCTAAACATCCGTACAGTGGAATATTACTAAGCAATTAAAAAGAACAAACAATGTATGCTTCAATATCTATGATCTTCAAAAATACTATGCTAAGTGAAAGAGCCACATGCAGAAGATTACATACGAAAGGTTCAGAAAGAGCATATCTATGGGGCCGGGCACGGTGGCTCATGCCTGTAATCCCAGCACTTTGGGAGGCCGAGGCAGGTGGATCACGAGATCAAGAGATCAAGACCATCCTGGCCAACATGGTGAAACCCCATCTCTACTAAAAATACAAAAAATTAGCCAGGCATCGTGGCACATGCCTGTGGTCCCTACTCAGGAGGCTGAGGTGGAAGAATCACTTGAACCCAGGAGGCGGAGGTTACAGTGAGCCAGGATTGTGCCACTGCACTCCAGCCTGGTGACAGAGCAAGACTCTGTCTCAAAAAAAAAAAAAAAAAAAAAAAAAAAAGCATATCTATGGAGACAGAAAGCAAGTTAGTTGCCTGAGGCTAAAAATGTGACCACCACATATATAAAATTCTGTGCATCCTAGCTAGCAAATTTAAACAAAATTCCTATAGCTTTTAATTTATGGAGATTAGCTTTGTTGACCTCATAAGTGAGACCTTCTTTTAAAGATAATTACTGTATTTGAATTTGTTTCATTCATTAACTCACCAAATCTTTGTGAGTACCTTTTATATGCTAGGTACTGTTTCTAGGATTACAACAGTGAACAAAAACCAAGAAGACTTCTCTTTTTGAGGAATGAGGTGGAGGTGCATAGGAGTTTGCTGTTTTTTAATAAGATAATCAGGGAAAGGCTCTCTGGTAAGGTTAAGTAGAGATCTGATTTTTATTCTTAAAAGTAGAGATCTGAAATAAGTGAAAGCATGAATGATGTAGCTATCTAGGTGAAAAATTTTTGAGGCAGGGGAATCAGTAAGTATAGAGACAGGTAAGAGAATGCTCAGCAGGTTTGAGGAATGGCAGAGAGATTTGTATGACTTGAAGCAAAAGTGAAAGAATAGTGTTAGGGAACAAAATCAGAGGTTTTACATTGAGTAGGGTCTTGTAAGCCATGGTCAGGATTTTGAATTTTTCCCTGAATGAGATGGGAAGGCAAGAGAAGGTTTGAGCAGAGGAAGGACATGATCTGATCTGCATTTTTAATGGATCACTCTGGGTTCTGTATGAGGAAAGAAGGTAGAAAAGGGGAAATAATTGGTAGTAGTTAGTTGTCCAGGTGAGAAATGATGTTTAGAGCAGGAAGTAGTCTTGGAAGCAGTCATAGTGGTCAGGTTCTGGATATATTTTGAGAGAAGAAACAATAGGATTTGTTTACATAGTGTATGAGAAGAGAAGAATCAAGGAAGGATAAAAGATTTTGACTTGAGCAACTGGAAGAATGGAATTGCCACTTACTAAGATGGAGAAGAACAAGCTTAAAGGGAAAAATCAAGAGATTGGTTTTAGATGCTTAAGATTGTGGTGGCTATTCAAGAGGAAATATTGAGCATGTATGACTGGATATAAGAACCTGAAGTTCAGAAGAGAGGTCTGACTATAAGATACAAATTTAAGCATTGGCTATAAGTAAATGGTATCCATTGAACTGGCTTTACAATTATGCACTATACATACAATGAAAACTTCTCTTTTTATTTTTTTCTTGTGTTATGGAATATTGATGTCTTGTTCTCTTTGGGACTCTTCTCTTTAAAACAATGATTTTTACCCTCATTTATTTCCTATGTTTTAAAATAGAATTTGAAATCAGCAAAAAACTTTTGGCATTGCCAACCTCATCAGTTTCTGATAGTTATCTTCCAAAACTACAAATGGATATTTAAAATGCATAATATGTAGCTCTTTTTTTTAATTTTTAATTTTTATTGTTTGTTTGTTTGTTTTATTTATTTATTTTTTTTGAGATGGAGTTTCGCTCTTGTTACCCAGGCTGGAGTGCAATGAGGCGATCTCAGCTCACCGCAACCTCCGCCTCCTGGGTTCAGGCAATTCTCCTGCCTCAGCCTCCTGAGTAGCTGGGATTACAGGCATGCACCACCATGCCCGGCTAATTTTTTGTATTTTTAGTAGAGATGGGGTTTCACCATATTGACCAGGATGGTCTCGATCTCTTGACCTCGTGATCCACCCGCCTCGGCCTCCCAAAGTGCTGGGATTACAGGCTTGAGCCACCGCGCCCAGCTATTTATTTTTTTAAAGACAGGGTTTCAACATGTTGATCAGGCTGGTCTTGAACTCCTGACCTCAGGTGATTCACCCGCCTTGGCCTCCCCCAAAGTGCTTAAATTACAGGTGTGAGCCACTGCGCCTGGCCTAGCTCTTAATTATTAGATAGTTGAATGTCATTTAAGAGGTACAGACCATTCAGCAAGAGATAGGAAAAGTGTCATTATGAATTTAAAATTTAACATTTTAAACAGGTATGGATTTATAACATCATTCTCAATCATGACTTCAGGGTCTATGTGTTCTTTTAAGTTCATTTCTTTTTTTCATTTTCTCTATTTTAATGTAAAGGAAATGCGAAATTTTGAATTATATTTTTCAAAGTTATTAGAATAATTATAATGGAAGTGTTAATGTTAAAAAGTCTTTATCAAGACCTAATATTAAATTGTATAACTTGCTTATTCTACTTTTCTATGAAGATTAACCTTATACCAACTTAGCTGCTTAAGGATATTACCTGCGTCTTTTTCATTATAATAAGCAAATGTGTGTGTGGGAGTTTATATGGTATTTGCTTATTGGAATCATTTTTGGAAAATGATGGTTCAATTCTGTTCATTGATGAGGAAACCTTTTTAAAAATAATTTTAGATTTTTTTCTACTGCAGTTTTTACTATACTGCTTTTGCCACTATTCGCAATTATACTTAGTAGAAATGCTCAATTGGTAAAATTATGCCATATCTAGTTCTGTAAATTTCTACCTTACTCTTATGTGGTTGCAAATATATAGTTATCTTTATGTGAGATGTTACTGCCCTTACTAGAAACCTCAAAATACCTCATAATACTATGCTTGTTCTTGAAGTGATGGTTTTAAAAGCTATGCGTAAGAAACTGTCAGTTATCTTCAGTATAGTTGATTATTCATTACTTATTCAGGATGAGGCAATATGCTATATATATCTAATCAAAGTAATCAGTGGTTCCTATAAATAAATTGTATTCAAAGAAACATTTGTTAATTAGTAAATAAACACACATACAGTTGCTTCTCAATTTACAGTAGTTAGGTTCTGTAAAGTTATTACAAACACTGAATCAGTGAATATAGAAGCATTGCTCCTAGTAAGAGTTAAGGTTGTTTAACATGACTATGTTTTTCATAAGGCACCTCATAATCTTCTTATGCATTAGAATACTAGGTAACATATCAGCATTATGCATAGGGACCATTGTAAACATCAAAATTACTAGCACAAAGCATAAAAATGTGAAAAACAGCATGAAGGAGAGTGAGAAAAGGACACCCTGAGACCTGAAATAAAAAGACAGAACAAACATCACTTTGTTTGACCTGAGCTGGGAGTGTGTGCTTCAGGTAAATCAAATTTTTTGCCACTTTGTACGTGTCCATAAATGACTGTGAAAGTATTGACTTTGGGGTTACAAATAAATTTTAGTGACTATGGATTTGCAAATATAGACCTTGCACATAATGAGGATCAACTGTATTTATGTGTGCATATAAACATACACACATATACATACATGACTTTTTTTTCATTCCTGCCTGGAATGCATTTTAATCTCTTTTCTGTCTGTTCTATCTTTTTAACAGAATACATCTGTATTCTAACTATTCAGCTCCCTGCTTAGATATGTTATCCTATCTCAGAAACTGTTTCCAGCTCTCTTTTTTTTTTTTTTTTTTTTTTTTGAGACGGAGTTTTGCTGTTGTTACCCAGGCTGGAGTGCAATGGCACGATCTCGGCTCACTGCAACCTCTGCCTCCTGGGTTCAAGCAATTCTTCTGCCTCAGCCTCCCGAGTAGCTGGGACTACAGGCGCTCACCACCATGCCCAGCTAATTTTTGTATTTTTAGTAGAGACGGGGTTTTACCATGTTGCCCAGGATGGTCTCAATCTCTTGACCTCATGATCCACCCGCCTCGGCCTCCCAAAGTGCTGGGATTATAGGCGTGAGACACCGCGCCCATCCTCCAGCTCTCTTAAATAGTCATTGAGTATGATCTCATATCCCTGGGTACATGTCTTTTACAATATTTTTCACATTTTGTGTTAATTCTTTGCCTAGATTATTAAGACTGTGAGCTCCATAACGACAGGGACTTTTCTCATTTACCTCTGTATCCTTAGTGATCAACACAGGGACTAACACATAGTTGAAATTAAATTTAAAAAAAAAATTTTTTTTTGAGATGGAGTTTCACTTTTGTTGCCCAGCCTGGAGTGCAGTGGGTAGGCTTCTGTAAAATTAACAGACAGGGGAAAACCCTGTAAAGTGGTTGGTTGCAGAAGTTTAGTAGGTAAGGGCTAAAATTCGTTGATAAAGCAGTGACAGCATGTGAGAGGATTGACTCCAATTTTGAAAGTTCAATTGTGGGCCAAATTTTGTCAACCAGCACTGTATGCTACAGAGAAATCTTTTATGAGGAAGAGTCAATAGGTGTGGCAAACTTCATTGTTGTCTGTCTCTTTTTTTTTTTTTCTTGAGGCGGAGTCTTCACTCTGTCCCCCAGGCTAGAGTACAGTGGTGCAATCTCAGCTCACTGCAGCCTCCACCTTCCAGGTTCAAGCGGTTCTCTCTTGCTTTAGCCTAGTGAGTAGCTGGGACTCCTGACCTCATGATTCACCTGCCTCAGCCTCCCAAAGTGCTGGGATTACAGGTGTGAGCCACCCCACCTGGCCCGTTGTCTCATTTTAAGAAATTATTACAGTCACTGCAACCTTCAGCAATCACCACCTTGATCAGTAAGCAGCCATCAATTTGGAAGCAAGACCTTCCACCAGCAAAAAGCTTATCACACTCTGAAGATTGTGAGCATTTTTTAGCAATAAAATACTTTTAAATTAAGGTATGTGCAATTTTTTTGACATCATGCTGTTGTACACTTAATAGACTATAGTATAATGTAAACATAACTTTTATATGCCCTGGGAAACCATAATGTTTGTACAACTCACTTTGTTGTAATATTTTTATTTTGCAATAAAGCAATATTTGTTTTATTGTGGTAATCTGGAGCTGAACCCACAGTAGCTTTGAGGTATGCCTGTACTATAGTTTCTTTAACCTGTTTCCTTATTGATGTTGTTTTGTTCCAGTTTGGGGCTATTACAAACAACGTGGCAATGAATATTCTTGTTAATGTCTTCTTATGCACATATGTAAATTTTCTCTAGTTATGCTTGGGAGTGGATTGCTGAATCTAGGTTATGCTCATCTTGAACTTTATTCTATAGGGCATGTAGTGTGCCAGATATTATTCTAAGTACCAAATATAAATACGTACTTCACAACTATCCTGTGAGATAAATATTATTTTCCCTGTTTTACAGATTGGGAAACTAAGACACAGAGAGATAAGGTGACCTGCCCAAATCACATAGCTAGTATGTAGCAGATCCAAGCAATTTGATTCCAAAATCCAGGCTTTTACCACCCCATCATGCCACAGCATGCTTGACATTTTGGGAATGAATGCATGTATTTTTCTGCTGTATGCTTATCTAATCTCTTCAAATCTTGGTTCTTTTTCAAAGTTTGATGTTGTTTAATCAAGGGGGAAAATATTCACTAGAAATATCATCACCATAAAAAATTGTCAATGTGATCAACATGAGCCACTGCCTTGACTTTGATCAATAGTCAGGAAACTAAACTATCAATGTTCTTCCCCTTTTGAACAAATTACATTGCATTTTTTGATTACATAACTACTGAGGTGTTCTATTAAAAAATAAAAAATGGGCTGGGTGCAGTGGCTCAGGCCTGTAATCCCAGCACTTTAGGAGGCCAAGGCAGGTGGATCACTTGAGATCAGGAGTTTGAGACCAGCCTGGCAAACATGGTGAAACCTCATGTCTACTAAAAATACAAAAACTAGCTGGCCATGGTGGCATGCGCCTGTAGTTTCTACTACTCAGGAGGCTGAGACAGGAGAATCACTTTAATCCAGGAGGCAGAGGTTGCAATGAGCTAAGATGGCCCCACTGCACTCCAGCCTGGACAACAGAGTGAGACTCTATTTCAAAAAATAATAATAAAGATAGAATATGAAAAATTAAAATATAATTATAACAGCTAAAAATTTCTGTTCTGTAATGTAGCTTAATATTTCAGACTACTGATTGTATTATACATTAGTAATAAAGATTAAAAGAATGTTCTAAATTATGGAAAGTGAGGAAAAGGAGAAGAAATGAGAAAATAATAGATATGTATATAGAGTTATAGAAGTAGCTCTATGTCTTCATAGTTTAATGCTGGTTGGAAATTTCAGACTGTTATGAGGGTGTAAGAATTTTTTTTCATTCTTACTGCTAAGATAGGGTTGCAGTCAATCTAAAGTTTGTTATAGATCTTTGTGGGAGAAAAAAAGGAAGATAAATGTCTGGGTTTTTTTTTCCTTTATAAGTTCGTCAGCTAAACCAGCTATGCTGCATTGTATGAGTGGATTTAGGATGCTAGGGATCCTTCACCAATTTTTTTTTAGAATAAAATATGCCCATTAAGTATCATTTATTTAATCTAGCGTGTGGGATGTGAAGCATTTCCCACAGAAGTCATTTGTCTCTGTCTATGGATAGGCCTTCCTAGGGAACAGTTCATGAGATTGCTTTTTCTCCTGACTCCTTTAATGCTTTGTTTGCAGTTCCTGAATCCAAATTATAAATTTATCTTGCAGTATTATACTTCTGATGATGAACTTACTGACAGTAACAATCAACTGCCATCATTGTTTTGCTTAAAAAAAAAACTTAATCCTGCCGGGCACAGTGGCTCACACCTGTAATCCCAGCACTTTGGGAGGCCAAGGTGGACAGATCACGAGGTCAGGAGTTCAAGATCATCCTGTTCAACGTGGTGAAACCCTGTCTCTACTAAAAATACAAAAATTAGCCAGGCGTAGTGGTATGCACCTGTAGTCCCATCTACTCAGGAGGCTGAGGCAGGAGAATCACTTGAACCTGGGAGGCAAAGGCTTCAGTGAGCCGAGACTGCACCACTGCACTCTAGCCTGGGTGACAGAGCAAGACTCTTTCTCAAAATAAAAGGAAAACTTAGTCTTTCAAAATACCAACATTTTAATCTTTCAAATATAGGCATTGTGAAGCAAAAAATAATAAATAATGAACCATGGAAAATATTTATTAAAGTATATTAGAAACATATAGATCCATATAGTCATGTTTAGTTGGATAACATCACAAATTTATATGTGCAAGAAATATAAAATTATTTTATTTTCTATAAATTTTTCTTTTTGAGACAGAGTCTCACTCTGTTGCCAGGCAACCTCCGCCTCTTAGGTTCAAGCAGTTCTCCTGCTTCAGCCTCCCAAGTAGCTGGAACTACAGGTGCATGCCACCACGCCCAACTAATTTTTGTATTTTTTAGTAAAGACGGGGTTTCACCATGTTGGCCAGGATGTTCTCGATCTTCTGACCTCGTGATCTGCCCGCCTCAGCCTCCCAAAGTGCTGGGATTACAGATGTGAGCCACCACACCCGGCCTATTTCCTATAAATTAAATTAAAACTGATTTTGAATTGCCCAACCTAGTAAAATAAAGATTTATATCATTCATTATGGGAACACATAGAAAAGAATATGTCTTTCTTCCTTTCCTTCCTTGGTCCTCTCCAATCCAAGAGTAGCAGGAAAACCTAAGAATCTTTTCGGAAAAAAGAAAACAAGTAGGAGATGGGCCGACTTGTCTGCAGTTATCACCATCATGGACTGATAACCCTTATTGAAAAAGTTCATGCTTCAAGTCTAATGACATTACTGCTTTCTGGTCAAGCTTGGGCATGGGAAACTCTGCTGATTATGAGTCCCTAGTAACTACAGTCCAGGCTCCCAAGATACTCCATGTAGCCATCTTCTTTGAGGTTTTGTCATTTCCTTGGGGAACAGCCAGGAAGTAGTGTTCAGGTCACAACTATCCCTGGTGTTGCTACACATTTTTCCAATTTGGACAAGTTGGGTTTAGCAGGTTATTCCCCTGTCTCCCTTACAATTCTCAAAGCTTTGCCTTTATCTTAAGCTTCCAGAAAATAAAAGTTCAAAGGCAGATTATCTACAAATAACTTCTGCTTTACACTCCGTAACTCACATCTTCTGTAAATAATGGAACCTGAAGACCTGGTTACCTGTTTAGAATGAGGAAAGGGGAAAAGAAGAAGAGAACAAATGAAAATTAAAATCTTTTTTTTTTTTTGAGACGGAGTTTCTCTCTTGTTACCCAGGCTGGAGTGATCTTGGCTCACTGCAACCTCTCCCTCCTGGGTTCAGGCAATTCTCCTGCCTTAGCCTCCTGAGTAGCTGGGATTACAGGCACGTGCCACCATGCCCAGCTAATTTTTTTTTGTATTTTTAGTAGAGACGGGGTTTCACCATGTTGACCAGGATGGTCTCGATCTGTTGACCTCGTGATCCACCCGCCTCAGCCTCCCAAAGTGCTGGGATTACAGGCTTGAGCCACTGCGCCCGGCCGAAAATTAAAATCTTAATAAATTGTCCTGCCACACTGACATGCACACCCACAGATATAGCATACCACTTTTCTGCCTAGTCCTGGCTTCTGGGTTGTTCAGTTTTTATTGAGCACTAGTAGGAAGAGGGCCTAGAGTATTATAGATTAACCTATATTTATGAATAATTGAGAACTGACTAATAAAATGGGCAACTTCGATATTATGTTTACTTGTTAAAATCAGAGTAAAGTTTTGTTACCTAGGGTTCTCTCCTCTTCCCTTGCCAATTATTAGAAAAGTAATCTAATGTTTTCCGAATAAATATATCATTGTGGAGGACTTTCAATAGAAACTAAAGGATAGCAAAGTAGCACAGATCTATAATGAGTCATAGAAACCAGATCTGATAGTATTATGACTTTTACTTGAATTTGAAATAACTTTAATAACAGCCAAAAATCATTATTGAGGTCTATACTATTCTGAAAGCTGAGATAGAGAAGAAAGGTGAATATATGTCCTTACAAGGATCTTGCAGATAGTGAAAAATATGTGAATAAGTTCATAATTATGACATAAAAAATTTAAAAGATGCCATGAAAGCATAGAAGTGGAAGAAAAGAAGTTGATGAAGGCTGCTGAAGGAGGTAAGGTTTTAACTGAGTTTTAGGGCCAAGTAAGGGTTATTGACTAAATGAAGAGAAGTTCAGGCTGAGGAAATGGCATCAATGAAGTTGTATTAATGTGAAACAACAGGGCGGGGCGCAGTGGCTCAAGCCTGTAATCCCAGCACTTTGGGAGGCTGAGGCGGGTGAATCACAAGGTCAAGAGATCGAGACCATCCTGGTCAACATGGTGAAACCCCTTCTCTACTAAAAATACAAAAAATTAGCTGGGCACGGTGGCACGTGACTGTAATCCCAGCTACTCAGGAGGCTGAGGCAGGAGAATTGCCTGAACCCAGGAGGCTGAGGTTGCAGTGAGCCAAGATTGCGCCATTGCACTCCAGCCTGGGTAACAAGAGGGAAACTCCGCCTCAAAAAAAAAAAAAAAATGAAACAACATAACACACAGTCATGTCTACCTCTACTATGTAAATAGTTGCATATAGCTGGAGTAAAGCGTATCTAGGAGGAATGGTGTGAAGGCAGAGACAGCATGGGTCAGATATGCTAAATTAAGCCTATCTTAAGTGTCTCTTGCCACTGAAACCTTGGTGAAATAAAATCTGAAAAAAACTTACTATAATTCCTCCCTTTACTATTTTGTTAAGTTTAAAGTTTATGTTACCTCTTACATGGTTAATTGTAAGTTCTTAATAGTGCTGTCCCATGGAGAAAATATATCTTAGCACCACGATGATATCCGAATAGGTGATCCTGACATTTTATCTTACTAATTATCTATTACTTTTACTATACATAATTCAGTTCTATTGGGCTACTACTGGCAAGTGCGTTATTAAATAATAAAGTAATGTTACTCAATTGAATGAAATACATTGAGAGAAAAGTGATGAAAAGGAGTTAAAAGAATGATTTTTATTGAAATAAAGAGCAAGGTCAATTATAAACCTACACCATGTGTATAGAAAAAAAACCTATTTGGCCAGGCACAGTGGCTCATGCCTGTAATCCCAGCACTTTGGGAGGCCGAAGCAAGTGGATCATGAGGTCAGGAGTTTGAGACCAGCCTGGCCAACATGGTGAAACCCTGTCTCTATTAAAAATACAAAAATTGAAAAAGGTCCCGCAGAGCTGAGCAGTCAAGATGTGTGACTTCACCGAAGACCAGACTGCAGAGTTCAAGGAGGCCTTCCAGCTGTTTGACCGAAAAGGTGATGGCAAGATCCTGTACAGCCAGTGTGGGGACATGATGAGGGCCCTAGACCAGAACCCCACCAACACCGAGGTGCTCAAGGTCCTGGGGAACCCCAAGAGTGATGAGATGAATGTGAAGGTGCTGGACTTTGAGCACTTTCTGCCCATGCTGCAGACAGCGGCCAAGAACAAGGACCAGGGCACCTATGAGGATTATGTTGAAGGACTCGGGTTTTTGACAAGGAAGGAAATGGCATCGTTATGGGTGCTGAAATCCAGCATGTTCTTGTCATACTGGGTGAGAAGATGACAGAGGAAGGAGTAGAGATGCTGGTGGCAGGGCACGAGGACAGCAGTGGTTGTATCAACTACGAAGAGTTCGTCCACATGGTGCTGAATGGCTGAGGACCTTCCCAGTCTCCCCAGAGTTCGTGCCTTTCCCTGTGTGAATTTTGTATCTAGCCTGAAGGCGCCCTAGGCTAGCTTGTCTCAGCACCTTTTCCATCTTGTCGCTCTTGGATTCACCATCAGCATTCACCAAATAAAACCTGCTCTCTGGGCCAAAATAAATAAATAAATAAAAATACAAAAATTAGCTGGGTGTGGTGGTGCGTGCCTGTAATCACAGCTTTTCAGGAGGCTGAGGCAGGAGAATTGCTTGAACCAGAGAGTTTGAGGTTGCAGTGAGCTGAGATTATGCCGCTGCACTCCAGCCTGTCGACAGAGCAAAGACTTCATCTTAAAAAAAACAAAAAACAAAGAACTTTTTTCGTCTACTATTCTCAGTACTCCACTCCTGATACCAGATGTGTAGGGGTTTCTCCCACACAAAGCAATTTTCTAATTCTCTGCCAGCACCAAGTGTCCTACAGGGTGTCCTACAATTCTATTCTGACACTAACCAGAGTTAGTACAGACCCCACACATTAGGAATTCAGTCCCATAAGACTACCCTCCACTTCTGATGCAAATTGCAAATAGTAGGTCTCCAAGTTGCCCACAATTTCTGTTCAATTAGGTTTTCATGACCCCCTTCTCAGGTTTGATAATTTGCTAGAGTAGCTCACAAAACCCAGGGAAACAGTTTACTTACTATGTTATCAGTTTATTCTAAAATAATATAACTCAGGATCACCCAGTTGGAGTAGATACATAGGTCAGAGTATGAGGGAGTGTTTAACTTTTTCATACCCTCTCTGGATGCACCACCCTCTAAGCACCTCCATATATTCAGCAACCTGAAAGCTCTCTGAACCCTGTATTTCTTTTGTTTTATGGAGGCTTGCTTATGTAGGCATCATTTATTAAATCATTGGCCATTAAACCCTTTTTTCCTTCCCAGAGGTCACTGGAGTTGGGTCTAAAAGTTCTAACCCTCTAATCACATGGTGGCTTTACCTGCAACCAACCCCCATCCTGAAGTTATTCTGGAGCCCCCAGCCACCAGCCATCTCAATAGCATACAAAAAGACACGCTACTTTGGAGACTCTTAAGCGTTTTAGGAGCTAGCTGTGTGCCAGCAAATGGGCAGAAACCATATATTTATGATCACACTATGAAAGTGATAAAATTTATATAAACACTTAAGAATTACATTGAATAATCAGCCGTTCTACCCTAATCATGTGTTAAAACTTCTCTGGTTAGCTGTGTCACCTAAAATGAGTGATAGAGAGATCAACTCTACAAAGTAGAATTTTTTTGCGAATAGCAGGGGACCACAGTCCAGAATATGTGTGCTGTGATGGATCATGGGCATATCTGAGGTGTTGCAGCAAAAGGGAGATTTTTAAAGACAGAAGTCCATAAAAGCTGCTTTGAAACAAAGTCCATAGGTCACTGAAGCCCATTGTAGTAATTGGCATTTGTTCATTGTGGAGACAGTTATTGCTAGGTAAGTGTCTTTGTGCAGGTAGCTTATCTGGAATATTGCAATTTTGAGGAAGTTATTACAGTAAGTCCTATTGCTGGTCTGTGTGGAGGAATATCTTGTGATAAGTCCTCCTATAGGCCTTTGTGCATGAGTGCTTCCCCTTCATGGCCACCTGACTCCACTGTTAAGTGACTCCATTTTGGCACTGGCAGCTTTCACAGCTATCAAGTATAGTTTTTTTTTTACAGCTTACCCTTTGTATATTAGATAATACAGCATTCTACTGCTAAGCAAATATCTTGGGTGCTGTAGAATATTTTGAAACAACATATAAATACATTTAGATATATTTATTGATGCTAAGGAGAAATTTTTTAAACAAAACTCAGGATAATAGAAATTGTTTTATAATAGATCTTTCAGTAAGTTTCAGAGTAAATTTAAAAATAGACTTCTTTCCTTTTTAATGGTGTTAGTAGAAAGGGATCAAGTCATTGTAGCTTAGCAGATTAAGTGCCAAACAGAGAGAAATCAATTGCATTCTCTTTACCTTCTTCTTTTTAACATTGTTTTTAAGGCTGAGCACAGTGGATCATGCCTCTAATCCCAGCACTTTGGGGAGGCCAAGGCAGGTGGATCACCTGAGGTGAGTTCAAGACCAGCCTGGTCAACATGGTGAAACCCCGCCTCTTTAAAATACAAAAATTAGCCACTCATGGTGGTGGGCACCTGTAATCACAGCTACTCTGGAGGCTGAGGCAGGAGAATTGCTTGAACTTGGGAGGCAGAGGTTTCAGTGAACCAGGATCATGCCACTGCACTCCAGCCTGGGTGACAGAGCAGGATTCTGTCTTTAAAAAAAAAAAAAAGTGTTTAGAGACAGGGTATCACTATGTTGCCCAGGCTGATCTCAAACCTCTGGTCTCAAATGATCCTCCTGCTTTTCAGCCTCACAAAGTGCTGGGAGTAACACAGAAAACTCTAAACAGGAAAAGTGAACACACAGGGAATCTTGCACCATCTAATTTAGTGGATTAGGGAAACTGTGTGGATATCCATCTCTAATGCTTTGAAATTATATCTACTTTTGTGCCATCTCCCAGTGGTCTGCAGCTACTCCTTCATATTTTCTGCTTCACTTTCTGATTCTCTGTTGTTTTCTTCTAACTGTTGGATATTTTCCCTTAGACCAGGCTGCTTATTCTATAGATAGCTCTAGCAACTAGGCACAGTCAAATGTCATGTAATAAAAATCAGTTACAACTAGGAAGTATTTTAAAACGTCAGCAACTGGAAAGCTAATTTAGTGTTTTTTTTTCCCCCAAGCAGCAGGTGCCGAGTAAGCTAATTTAATTTCAATTATTTGTCTACCAACAAGGCTACTTAAGTAGCCTCTGTCTCTGTTCAAAGCAAGCTGGACTAATGTCTTTGGCTTCATTAAGTTACTCAGTTTTTACAGATGATATACCTACTTTTCTGATTGCAGTTAGTGGGAAAGTAAGAGAGATAATAGGTATAATGCTGCTTAACCTATATAAAGTAGAGAATAATTTAGATACAGTGAGAAACTATTAAAATTCCTAGGGGATAGGATAAAGGCTGATAACTAATCTAAATTTTTTATTTTTCTGAGATGGAATCTTGCTCTGTAACCCTGGCTGGAGTGCAGTGGTGCAACTTCAGGCCACTGCAACCTCTGCCTCCTGGGTTCAAGGGATTCTTCTGCCTCAGCCTCCTGGATAGCTGGGACTACAAGCCTGCGCTACCATGCCCAGCTAATTTTTGTATTCTTAGTAGAGACAGGGTTTCACCATGTTGGCCAGGATGGTCTCTATCTCCTGACCTCTTGATCCACCTGCCTTGGCCTCCCAACTTACAGCTAGGATTATAGGCATGAGTCACTGTGCCCACCACCGCCCCCATCCCCCGTTTTTTTGTTTGTTTGTTTTTGAGAGTCTTTTTTTATTTTTTTTTGAGATGTAGTCTTGCTGTGTCGCCAGGCTGGAGTGCAGAGGCGCAATCTCGGCTCGCTACAACCTCCGCCTCCTGGGTTCAAGCGGTTCTTCCGCCTCAGGCTCCCAAGTAGCTGGGACCACAGGCGCGTGCCACCATGCCAAGCTAATTTTTGTATTTTTAGTAGAGACAGGGTTGTACCATGTTGGCCAAGGTGGTCTCTATCTCTTGACCTCGTGATCCACCCACCTCGGCCTCCCAAAGTGCTGGGATTAAAGGCATGAGCCACCACGCCCGGCCTGAGATAGAGTCTTGCTCTGTTTCCCTGGCTGGAGTGTACTGGCGCAGTCTTGGCTCGCGGCAATCTCTGCCTCCCAGGTTCAAGTGATTTTCCTGCCTCAGCTTCCTGAGTAGCTGGGATTATAGGTGCGTGCCACCACACCAGGCTACTTTTTGTATTTTTAATAGAGATGGGGTTTCACTATGTTGGTTAGGCTTGTCTTGAATGCCTGACCTTGTGATCCGCCTGCCTTGGTCTCCTAAAGTGCTGGTATTACAGGTGTGAGCCACCATACCTGGCCTCAAGCCCACTTTCAAATAACACTACACCATTTCATTGATAGTGTGAGTACATTATAATAATAAAATAATTCTAACTCCTACTTGCCATCTCTTGTATCGTTGTTATTTATTTTACCTATACATAAACATAAGCATATAGATATATATGTATACACATAAGATATATACATATTCATAATCAAATGTAGTGTTGCCATTATGGACAAACTGTTAGGTTGAATCAATTAGGAATAAGAAAAATAGGCCAGGCGTGGTGGCTCAAGCCTGTAATCCCAGCACTTTGGGAGGATAAGGTGGGCGGATCATGAGCTCAAGAAATTGAGACTGTCCTGGCCAACATGGTGAAACCCCGTCTCTACTAAAAATACAAAAATTAGCTGGGTGTGGTGGCATGCGCCTGTAGTCCCAGCTACTCGGGAGGCTGAGGCAGGAGAATTGCTTGAATCCAGGAGGCGGAGGTTGTAGTGAGCTGAGATTGTGCCACTGCACTCCAGCCTGGCACCTGGCGACAGAATGAGACTCTGTCTCAAGAAAAAAAGAATAAGAAAAATAAAAGCTTTAACTTTTATTATTACTTATTCCTTCTTTTGTGCTTTTTTCTTTTTTTATGTACATCTCAGTTCTGACTTGTATCAATTCCTTCTTTCCAAAGAACTTTTTTTTTGAGACAGAGTTTTGCTCTTGTCGCCTAGGCTGGAGTGCAGTGGGGTGATCTCAACACACTGCAACCTCTACCTCCTGGGTTCAAGCAATTCTCCTGCCTCAGCTTCCTGAGTAGCTGGGATTACAGGTGTCCACCACCACGCCTGGCTAATTTCGTGTGTACACACACATATATATTTTTAGTAGAGACAGGGTTTTGCCATGTTGGGCAGGCTGGTCTCAAACTCCTGACCTCAGGTGATCCACCCACTTCTGCCTCCCAAAGTGCTGGGGTTACAGGCATGAGCCACTGCGTCCGGCCCCAAAGAACTTCTTTTAATATTTCTTGCAAGGCAGGTCTACTGGCAACAAATTTCCTCAGTTTTTTTGTTTGTCTGAGAAAGTCTTTATTTCTCCTTCACTCTTTCCTCCCCTTCCCCCACACCCGACTGAGACAGGTTCCCACTCTGTCAGCCAGGTTGGAATGCAATGGCATGATTATAGTTCACCGTAACCTTGAACTCCTGGGCTCAAGCAATCCTGCCTCAGCCTCCTGAGTAGTTAGGATTACAGGTACATGCCGCCACACCTGGATATCTTTGTTTCCCTTTTGTAGAGACAGGCTCTTGCTATGTTGCCTGTCTGGACTTGAATTCCTGGCCTCCAGCAATCCTTCCAAAGCACTGGGATTATAGGTGTGAGCCACCATGGCTGACCTCTCCTTCACTTTTGAAGTAATATTGCAGGGTACAGAATTCTAGGTTGGTGGTTTTTTTCTCTCAACAGTGTTTTTTCACTCCATTCTCTTCTTGCTTGCCTGGTTTCTGAGGAAAACACAGATACAGTTCTTGTCTTTGCTCCTCTATAAGTAAGGTGTTTTAGTTTTCTGGCTTCTTTCAATAGTTTATTCTTTATCCTTGATTTTCTTTATCTTTTTTCTTTCTGAGATAGAGTCTCACTCCCTGCACCCGGTTATCATTATCATTTTAAATATTTCTTTTGTTACTTTCTGTCTTTCCTTTTGCCTGGTATTTATATAATGAGTCGCCTCACAGTTTTTGAATATTCTGTTCTTTTTTTTTTTTTTTAAATGAATGAGAGGTTCTTATGTTGCCCAGGCTGGCCTCGAACATGTAGCCTCACCTCAAGTGCCAGGACAACTGGCATGAGCCACTGAGGCTCCCTGTTCTGTTTTTTTTGTTTTTAAAGTATTTGTTTTCTTTGCTTTCCAGTTTTGGAGGTTTCTATTGTATATCCTCAAGCTTAGAAATTCTTTCCTAAGCCAAGTCTAGGCTACAAATAAGACCATCAAAAGCACTCCTCATTTCTTTTACAGTATTTTTTATCTCTAGGATTGATTTTGGTTCGTTCTTAGGGTTTCCACCACTCTGCTTACATTGCCGACCTCTTTGCATGTTGTCTATTTTATCCATTAGAGCTTTTAGCATATTAATTATAGTTGTTTTAAATTCCTGATGTGGTAATCCCAACATCTCTACCATATCTAGTTCTGATACTTGTCCTGTCTTTTCAAAATGTGTTTTTTGCTCTTAGTATGTTTTGTAATTTTTTCTTAATAGGGCTTTAGAAATTCGGTGATAAGGTGTGTAATTAGGGGAAGCATTCTAGAGTCCTATAATTAGACTTCATTCTTTTAGTGAGCCTGTATCTATGGATTATGAGCTTTACATATGGTTTCAGGGTTTGTTTTTTTTTTTTCTTCCCCCTTAGATGGGACAAGAAGGCTAGAGTGAGCTGCAGATGGGTATTGCCCTTCCTCTAGGTCAGTTAAGCTCTGATAAACCCCAGCAGGTTAGAGTCTGGTTAGCTAGTTTATCCTGAAGGAAGACCTTGTTAAGAAGAACAGAATGCTCTGCCACATTTCAACATGGTTCCTTTCCCCCTCTTCTTGCCAGATGCATGGGAGGATTTTTCTCTGGTATTCACTGTGATGACCTGGTAGAGCTCTTGGAGGTTTAACTCACAAAACTGTGGGGAGCCCCTCTGACTGGGTCTTTCTGGAGTTTCCGACTCTCAGACTTCTACACCTCGCCTCCAGCAGTTTTTCAGTTACAGTTTAGGTTTTCTTACCCTGGACCTGGTTCCTGTGGAAGTTTCTGTTGGATATGTTTTATAATTCTTTGTATACATCTGTCCAATTTTAGAAGAAGTTGTGACCTCACTTCTCTTACAAATCTAAGAAGCGTTGTTGGTTTTGCAGTTTGCTTGGCTTTTTACTTGTTGTTAGGTTGGAGTGGACACTTCAAGCTTCTTACAAGTGGAACCAAAGCTGGAAGTCTTCTTCTATTGTTAAAATAATTCTCTTCACATTTTTTCCCTTTATTTAATTAATTAATTAATTAATTTTTTGAGAGGGAGTTTCGCTCTTGTTACCCAGGCCGGAGTGCAATGGCACGATCTCGGCTCACCGCAACCTCCGCCTCCTGGGTTCAGGCAATTCTCCTCCCTCAGCCTCCTGAGTAGCTGGGATTACAGGCATGCGCCACCATGTCCAGCTAATTTTTTCTATTTTTCGTAGAGATGGGGTTTCACCATGTTGACCAGGATGGTCTCGATCTCTTGACCTCCTGATCCACCCACCCTGGCCTCCCAAAGTGCTGGAATTACAGGTGTGAGCCACCAACCCAGCCTTTTCCCTTTATTTTAATTGTAACACAGGAATTGTAACACGGTAACAAGGTTAAGGGGATAACACTTAACTTTTTTGTGTGCTACAGAATAGTGAGGATCTTTTTTTTTGAGAAGGAGTTTCGCTCTTGTTACCCAGGCTGGAGTGCAATGGCGCGATCTCGGCTCACCGCGATCTCCACCTCCTGGGTTCAAGCAATTCTCCTGCCTCAGCCTCCTGAGCAGCTGGAATTACAGGCATGTGCCACCATGCCCAGCTAATTTTTTGGATCTTTAGTAGAGATGGGGTTTCACCATGTTGACCAGGATGGTCTCGATCTGTTGACCTCGTGATCCACCCGCCTCGGCCTCCCAAAGTGCTGGGATTACAGGCTTGAGCCACCGCGCCCGACCAATAGTGAGGTTCTTACTAAAGATTGGAATAGGCCTTAAGACCAGATGAAATAAGCAATGATCTATGCATGATTTCAAAGGGTCAGTTAAAGGATGTTCAGGTGTATTTAAAAGTATCTCTACTGGTTAATAATAATATCTAAAATTGTAGCACTAGAGGTTTATTTCTTTGGTTTATTGTTTTGTTCTTGTTTAAATGCAGATAACCGTGAAGGGTTTTCTTTTGTATGTTTTTAATAAAAAGTCATTCATTCATTCAACAAATATTTGTTGATTGCCTGCCATATATTAGGTGCTGTTCTAGGTGCTGAAGATGTGAACATTATTGATTGAGTCCCTATGGAGGGCAAGAGTGAGATAGACAGTCATTCACAAATAAATAATAAGAAAGATGACAAGAAGTTTCTTTTTTAAAGAGAGTAAGAAAATCCCCTCTAATGTTACATTTAAGCAGAGACTTGAAGGAAATGAGGGTACGAACCATATGACTGTCTGAAGAAAATTTGTTTCAGGCAGAGAAAATGATGCAAATACAAAGGGCCTGAAGTAAGTGCATAATTGGTGTGTTTGAGGAATAACAAGGAAGCCAGTGTGACTGGAGTGGATTAAGGAAAGAGTAGCATTGTAGGATACAGTCAATGTGATACTGTGATTTATAGTAAGAAATAATACATTTGGTCTACCTCACCATTTCCTGACACACAGCTCCTAAAACTCTTAGAATCTCCAAAGTGATGTGTCTTTTTGTATGATAATGTTGGTTGGTGGCTCCTATATAGCCTCAGGATGGGGAGGCTGGTTGCCAGGGAAACAGACCATGTGATTAAAAGATTGAAATTTTTGGCAGTACAGTGGCTCACACCTGTAATCCCAGCACTTTGGGAGGCTGAGGAGGGTGGATCACGAGGTCAGGAGTTCAAGACCAACCTAGCCAAAATGGTGAAACCCTATCTCTACTAAAAATACAAAAATTAGCCGGGCATGGTGGTGGGCTCCTGTAATCCCAGCTACTCGGGAGGCTGAGGCAGAGAATTGCTTAAACCTGGGAGTCGGAGGTTGCAGTAAGCCAAGATCGCACCACTGCACTCCAGCCTGGGTGACAGCAAGATTCTGTCTCAAAAAAAAAAAAAAAAAAAGATTGAAACATTCAGTCCCACTTCCTCCATCCAACCCCTACATCCAGGGAGGGGAGAGGAGCTGAAGGTTGAGCTGGTCACCAGTGGCCAATGATTTAATCAATCATGCATACATAATGAAGCCTTTGTAAAAACCCAGAAAAGGACAGGATTCAAAGAGCTTTTCATTCTGGGCAGGGTAGCACACCTTTAACTCCACAGGGACAGAAGCTCCTGTGCTTGGGACCCTTCCAAACATCACCCTAAGTGTCTCTTCATCTGGCTGTTGATTTGTATCCTTTAAAATATCCTTTGTTGGCCGGGTGCGGTGGCTCACGCCTATAATCCCAGCACTTTGGGTGGATCACAAGGTCAGGTGGATCACAAGGTCAGGAGATCAAGACCATCCTGGTCAACATGGTGAAACCCCTTCTCTACTAAAAATACAAAAATTAGCTGGGCATGGTGGCGCGCGCCTGTAGTCCCAGCTACTCGGGAGGCTGAGGCAGGAGAATTGCTTGAACCCAGGAGGCGGAGGTTGCGGTAAGCCAAGATCACGCCATTGTACTCCAGCCTGGGTGACAAGAGCGAAACTCCGTCTCAAAAAAAAAAAAAATTAGGCTGGGCATGGTGGCTCAAGCCTGTAATCCCAGCACTTTAGGAGGCCGAGGCAGGCGGATCACGAGGTCAAGAGATCAAGACCATCCTGGTCAACATGGTGAAACCCCATCTCTACTAAAAATACTAAAAATTAGCTGGGCATGGTGGCACGTGCCTGTAATTCCAGCTACTCAGGAGGCTGAGGCAGGAGAATTGCTTGAACCCAGGAGGCGGAGGTTGCGGTGAGCTGAGATCGCACCATTGCACTCCAGCCTGGGTAATGAGAGTGAAACTCTGTCTCAAAAAATAAAAAGTAAAAAAAAAAATAATATAAAAAAATAAAAATAAAATATCCTTTGTTGATGCTATTTCTTATACCATTTGTACAAAAAATAAAAAATAAAATATCCTTTGAAATAAATTGGCAATAGTAAGTAGAGATATACCTGAGTTTTGTAAGCTACTCTAGAAAATTAGTTGGACCTGAAGAGGGGGTCATGAGAACCCCTAATTTATAGTGAATTGATCATTCTACCTATCTCCAGGTAGATGGAGTCAGAATTGATTGAATTATAGGGCACTCACTTGGTGTCTGTTGGAGAATTGCTTGATGTATGGGGAAAAAAAACACACACCTGTGTCAGAATTAACATGTTGAGTGTTGAGAGTAGAAAGTGTTTGATTTTTTCCCATGTCCTACAGTTAGCAAGGTAATGAGTGAGTTTATAAGTATCTAGCTTTGAGCAGATTTTTTAAAAAACAAACCTTTGGCCGGGCACGGTGGCCCGTGTCTGTAATCTCAGCTACTCGGGAGGCTGAGGCAGGAGAATTGCCTGAACCCAGGAGGCGGAGGTGGCGGTGAGCCGAATTTGCACCATTGCACTCCAGCCTGGGTAACGAGTGAAACTCCGTCTCAAAAAAAAAACAAACTTTTAAATTTTGGATAATTTTAGATGTACAGGAAAGCTGCTAAGATAATATGATAATCACCGGTGGGTTCTTCTTGCCTACTGCATAGAACTGATTTACTGAGACAGCAGTATTGCAATAGAGAAACAGTGTAATGAATGTAGAGCCAGCTGAGCAGAAGACAGGAATTTATTACTCAAATCACTCCCTCTGAACATTCAGGGACTAGGGTTTTTAAAGGATAATTTGGCAGCAGGGAGCTAGCGGAATGCTGATTGGTTGAGTTGGGGATGAAATCATAGGGGAATCTAAGTTGTCTTACTGTCTTCACTTCCTGGGTAGGATTGCAAGACCAGCTGAGTCCAGGTGGCACCAGCTAGTCCATCAAAATAGAGGTCTGAAAAATATCCAAACACAAATCTTAGGTTTTATAATCATAGGAACAATTGAAGAGGTTACAAATCTTGTGACCTCTATACATGACTGCTGAACCACAATTGTAACCTTCTGGCTAATTTGTGAGTTTTACAAAGACGGTTTTGTTCCCTGAGCAAGAAGGGTATTACCATATTTGTTTTAAAGTTAAACTAAATTTCTCCCATGGTTAGCTTGACCTCTGCCCAGGAGTGAATAAGGACAGTTTGGAGGTTAGAAACAAGATGGAGTCAGTTAGGTTAGATTTCTTTCACCATCATAATTTTTCCATGTCTGATTTTTCTCACTGTCATAATTTATGCAAAAGTAGTTTCAGTTTCAATATTACCATCTACCTCTTACCATTTCCCCTAATTTCAACATCTTACATTATAGTGGTATGTTTGACAAAACTAAGAAGCCAAACAGCATGTGTTCATTACTGTTAACTACATTCCAGACTTATCTTGTATTTCATCAGCTTTTCTTTCTTTTTTTTTTTTTTTTTTTTGAGACAGAGTTTCACTCTTGTTACCCAGGCTGGAGTGTAATGGCGCAATCTCGGCTCACCACAACCTCCGCCTCTTGGGTTCAAGCAATTCTCCTGCCTCAGCCTCCCGAGTAGCTGGGACTACAGGCATGCACCACCATGCCCAGCTAATTTTTGTATTTTTAGTAGAGACAGGGTTTCACCTTGTTGACCAGGATGGTCTCGATCTCTTGACCTCATGTCCTCTCGCCTCGGCCTCCCAAAGTGCTGGGATTACAGGCGTGAGCCACTGCACCCGGCCAGCTTTTCCACTAATGTCCTTTTTCTGTTCAGGATCCAATCCAGGATACTACATGGCATCATGTTTCTTTATTATTTTGCAGTCTGTGACAGTTACTCAATCTTTCCTTGTTTCCTATGAGCATAGCAGTCTTAAGGAGCTCTAGCTGTGTGGTTTATAGAATGTTTTTCAATTTGGGCTTATCTGATGTTTTCCAAAAGACTAGACCGGGGTTATGGGCTTCTGGAAAGAATACCACAGAGGTAGTAGGCCCTTCTCCAGGAGGTAGTGTTCACCCACATCTCCAGTCTTGAGTGTGGGCTGACTCGCTTCCTAAAAAAGAATATGGAGAAAGCTGGTAAATACTACCTTAACCAAGTGATCAAAGTTACTGTCACCAGCAGTGATACTATGTTGATATGATGTGATGAGTCCAGCAAATTTTGATACAGAGATAACATGTGAACAAGACCTGATTTTAGAGAAATCTTTACCCACTTTACAATTTTCCATAGACTAAACTCACTAAAAAGTACATATAATCTATAACAAAGTTATTTTAAATCAGGATTTTTGACATTTCTCTTTATCTTCCACAATTATTTATTAGTTAGCACCCAAGATTGTTGTCATTTTGTAGTGTCTGTATGGGAGAGAGGAAAAGAGAGAGAGAGGAAGAGAGAAGGAAGGAACAGACTTTGGCTACTTTGCTGCTTTTGTAGTAATTCACAAATACATAGTATCAGTGGTTGTAATTTCACGAGAATAGGATTCCAATCCAGACCCCAAGAGAGGGTTCTTGAATCATAGTGCAAAGCAAAAGCAAGTTTATTAAGAAAGTAACGGAATTGTAATCCCAGCACTTTGGGAGGCTGAGGCGGGTGGATCACTAGGTCAAGAGATCGAGACCATCCTGGTCAACATGGTGAAACCCCGTCTCTACTAAAAATACAAAAAATTAGCTGGGCATGGTGGCGCATGCCTGTAATCCCAGCTACTCAGGAAACTGAGGCAGGAGAATTGCCTGAACCCAGAAGGCGGAGGTTGCAGTGAGCTGAGATCACGCCATTGCACTCCGGCCTGGGTAACAAGAGTGAAACTCAGTCTCAAAAAAAAAAAAGAAAGTAAAGGAATAAAAGAATGACCATCCCATAGACAGAGCAGCCCCAAGGGCTGCTGGTTGCCCATTTTTATGGTTATTTCTTGATTATATGCTAAACAAGGGGTGGATTATTCATGCCTCCCCTTTTTAAATTATGTAAGTTAACTTTCTCATGTTGCCATGACATTTGTACATTGTCATAGCACTGGTGGGAAAGTAGCAATGAGGATGACCAGAGGTCACGCTCGTTACAATCTTGGTTTTGGTGAGTTTTAGCCATCTTCTTTACTGCAACCTGTTTTATCAACAAGGTCTTTAAGACCTGTGTCTTGTGCCGACCTCCTCTCTCATCCTGTGGCTTAGAATTCCTGACTGTCTGGGAATGCAGCCCCGTGGGTTTCAGACTTATTTTACCCAACCCCTATTCAAGATGGAGTTGCTATGGTTCAAAAGCCTGACACAATGACCACAGATTATATTGAATCATGTATGGTTAGTAGATTATTAGTGTGTAAAAGCCCTGAATTATTATTATTATTTTGAGATGGCATCTCACTGTGTCACCCAGGCTGTGGAGTGCAATGGCATGATCTCAGCTCACTGCAACCTCCTCCTCCCAGGTTCAAGCAATTCTCTTGTGTTAGCCTCCTGAGTAGCTGGGACTACAGGCACCTGCTACCAGACCCGGCTAATTTTTGTATTTTTAGTAGAGACGGGGGTTTCTCGATGTTCGCAGGCTCGTCTCAAACTCCTGATCTCATGATCTGCCTGCCTTGGCCTCCCAAAGTGCTGGGATTACAGGCATAAGCCACCGCACCCAGCCAAAAGCCCTGAATTTTACGTCTTTATAATTCCCATTTAACTCAGAGCTGGCTATATTAAGTGCCATTTTTATAGCCAAATGGGTATATTTTTGTTGCAAATTTAAGGGATTTTCAAATGTTGATCTCTTAAAATGCACTGTAGCTTACCTACTACTTGGCAATGTGGAATGGAGTGAATACTGAATTTGTAGATTGAAGATTTGTGTTCTAGGTCCTACACCATTACTTCCTAAATATAACTAGGGCTAATTCACTTAACTCAGTTTTCTTTTTTTAATTTTTGTTTTGTTTTGTTTTCTTTCAATTTTCTCATCTATAAAATTGGTATAATCATACTTCATCTTTAGCTATGCCTACTCTTCAACATGCATCATCAGAGTTTTTCTATTTAAATCATGTTGTGTGTTTTTGTTTGTTTGTTTGAGACAAGGTTTCTCACTATATTGTCCAGGCTAAACTCAAACTTCTCCTCTCAAGTGATCCTCTCACCTTAGCCTCCTAAGTAGCTGGGACTACGGACACATTTCACTGCATTTAAGTAGATTTTAAAGGCCATTAAATAATTTGGAAAAAATGATTTCAAGCATAGCATCCCTAACAATTAAGCAGCTATTAACTGCTCCTTACAGGTTGTTGTAAAGTTTAAGAGAGAGCATATACATAAATGTCTAGCACATAATAAAGTTTGAATAAACAGAAAGTAATAGGATAGAGGTAGAATTTTCTATTGTCCTGTTTACCTGATCCTATTTAAGTAAATATTTAATTCAGCCTTGTTCATTCTCCATAGGCCTTTGCTTATAAATTCTTGTCAATAAGAAATTATAGCTTAAGGATGAGCTTGCTGTCATTAAAAAAAAAAAATTATAGCCCAGCACAGTGGCTCGCACCTAAAATCCCAGCTACTCAGGAGGCTGAGGCAGGAGGATTGCTTGAGCCTGAGAGGTTGAGGCTGCAGTGAGCCATGATCACACCACTGCACTCCAGTCTGAGTTGCAGAGCAAGACTCTGTCTCAGAAAAGAAAGGAATCGTGACAGAAGCTAATCAATCAGATGTTAGGGATATTATAGAGAGAATTCCTACCTGCAAATTGAAAGTTGACTAGATGACTTCTGTGGTTCCTTCCGATTCTATGATTTTGCTTTAATACATATTGTACCTATCTCTTAGGATTTAGTTGAGAGCTTTAAGGGCTGAGATAGTATATGTGAAAACCATTTGAAAACATAAAGTACTATACAAATATGTGGTATTATTATATAAGACTAGTAAACTAGTCAACAGAGATTCCCTCAGTAGAACTATCAGTGGCCAGGCATGGTGGCTCATGCTTATAATCCCAGCACTTTGGGAGGCCAAGGTGGGTGGATTGCTGGAGGCCAAGAGTGTGAGACCAGCTGGGCCAACATGGTGAAACCCAGTCTCTCTACTACAAACACAAAAACTAAATGGGTGTGGTTGTGTGCGCCTGTAATCCCAACTGCTCAGGAAGCTGAGGCATGAGAATTACTTGAACCCAGGAGGCAGAGATTGCAGTGAGCTGAGGTTGCACCGCTGCATTTCAGCCTGGGTAAGAGAGCAAGACTCTGTCTCAGAAAAAAGGAAAAAACCTATCGGTATTCATTGGAAATTAAAAGGTATACATAATGTATTAAGGTTTTTTTGTTTGTTTTGTTTTGTTTGGTGAGGCCTAGAATTTATTGTATTAATAATTGTTACCATGGTTTGTTATCTATTTGTGTTTGTTTTCTTAGCTAGAGGATTGTAGCATTTTTTTATTGCATACATTCTCCTATTTCTTTTCTTTTCTTTTTTGAGACGGAGTTTCGCTCTTGTTACCCAGGCTGGAGTGCAATGGCACGATCTCGGCTCACCACAACCTCCGCCTCCTGGGTTCAGGCAATTCTCCTGCCTCAGCCTCCTGAGTAGCTGGGATTACAGGCATGCACCACCATGCCCAGCTAATTTTTTTGTATTTTTAGTAGAGACAGGGTTTCAACATGTTGACCAGGATGGTCTCGACCTCTTGACCTTGTGATCCACCCACCTCGGCCTTGCAAAGTGCTGGGATTACAGGCGTGAGCCACCGCGCCTGGCCCACATTCTCCTATTTCTTATTCTCCGTTTACTCTGTGACAGTTTTTCCTAAGGCAGTGGCCAGATGTGTTGTTGTGACAGTTCAGGTTATAATTCAGCATTTCCATCAAGGAGACATCTTTCTGAAAACTATTTGGAAATAGACAATAGCTCTCTGCAATCAAATTTACTCAGCTTGATGCCACTACTTTTGGTTTAACTTAAGCAGCACAGAACCAATTTTATGGTGAATTCAGAAGAGAAGCTATTGCTGGAAAGTAAAATGACTTTGAGCCCTTCTATGATATCTACTGCCAAGTATTTCTTCTTCTCACTATGAGAATAATACATACTTTGTACTGTTGTGGTTCTTCTGCATAAAAAAGTTTTATAATCCTTCTTTTTTTTACTTTTGTCATTTTTTGTTTTCTGACCAGATCAGATCTTTTCAAAGTCAAACTATAATTTTATTATTTAGTTCCCTATGGAGTAGCAGTTAAAGAAAATCATGGTAAATTACTCTATTCTTAGTTGTAATTTTATTTCACAACTATGAATAAAAGCATTTTCCAGGCAGGGTGTGGTGGCTTATGCCTGTAATCCCAACACTTTGGGAGGCCAAGGCAGGTGGATCACGAGGTCAGGAGTTCAAGAGCAGCCTGGCTAAGATGGTGAAATCCTGTCTCTACTAAAAATGCAAAAATTAACCCGGTGCAGTGGCTTACACCTGTAGTCTCAACTACTTGGGAGGCTGAGGCAGGAGAATCGCTTGAACCCGGGTGGCAGAGGTTGCAGTGAGCTGAGATTGTGCCACTACACTTCAGCCTGGACGACAGAATGAGACAAAACAAAACAAAACAAAACACATTTTCCTAGATATTTTCCATAGAATTCCTGAAAACAGTTTCTCAGATCTTTCTCAGTATTAAAACCATTTTGTTTCTAGTTGTTGTAATTTTGTTACTTCCCCCATCAGCATTCCTATTTCTTTTCATTTCTAAAATTCTTTTGGTTTATTTTCTGAGTTTAACAGTGGGGAATCCATTTGACTGTGCTCACAGCAGGTAGTAAGTGCTGTGGTAGTCAGTGGATTGGTTTATTTGGATGGTTAAAAGAATAATAGGGTAATTAAGCTTTTCTGAAGCTGCCAACTGTATTGGAGGTTTGGTGTACATTTAAGGCTTATTTAAAAATAGTTCCTTCAGAAACTGAACTATTAACCAGTAGAATTTCTAAGGGCATATTCTTTTTATCAGGTACAGATTACTTAAATTACTGGAATTTGTGTCAAACAGATTTCCTCTTTCATATAAGGATAAGTCGAATGCTATACTATATCATTCAGATTTGTAATGTTTAATTTATGATCTTTAGTAGGGTGCTTTTTACCTACCATAAACTCCCAAATATAACTTTTAAAAATAATGTATGCTTTAAAAATACAGACTTCTTGTAATCCTAGCACTTTGGGAGGCTGAGGCAGGCAGATTGCCTGAGCTCAGGAGTTTGAGACCAGCCTGGGCAACATGGTGAAACCCCGACTCTACTAAAATAGAAAAAATTAGCCGGGCATGGCGGTGTTCACCTGTAGTCCCAGCTACTCGGGAGGCTGAGGCAGGAGAATTGCTTGAACTTGGGAGGCAGAGGTTGCAGTGAGCTGAGATTGCACCACTGCACTCCAGCCTGGGTGACAGAGGAAGACTCAATCTCAAAAAAAAAACGGCTTCTAACAGAGTAAGAAACATTTATTCAGGTACTTTTAAAGATGCAGAATTAGCCACGATCTTTGCTTCTTGAACTCAAAATCTAAATCTAGATAAAATACAGAAAAGGAATTGCTTTTATGAGCTACAGTTATGAGGTCTAAAATTTTATCTGCATAAACTGGGATGTTGACATCTTTAAAACCCCAAGCATTCTGTTTGAACCATAAATGGAAGCAGAGCTCTATAGCCTTCAGATTTATAATTTTCACAGTGGTTTGATTCAGAGCGCTTTGAAAAGGTAATTTAAATTTAGATTTAAATTTGAAAGGGAGAAATGCCTTAAGGTTTTATAGCTCTCAGAAGATAATGGATAGGAATAGTCATTGTGTGTGAGAGAAGAAAGAAAACCGTAAGAGGAATGTGGGATTTAGAAACATGTACTAAACCTGGTGGAAGAATAGAAATTGATAGATGGAAAGACGTGATGTAGGGAAATATACAGTCATTGAATTTGAGAGTTCTTGAATAGTTAACATTCAGCTTTCAGCTGTTCATTCAATAAATATTTATTGAGTACTTTCTGTGTGCTTTTTGGCACCAAGGTTTTAAGCAGATAAGTATCAATGACGTAACTAATTTTGAACTTTTTGTTTTGAAATGATTTTAGATTTATAGCAAGTTGAAAAGATAAAGAGTTCCTTCTCTCAGGTGCTACATGATTGTGGTACATTAATCAAAACTAAGAATTTACCATTGGTACTGACATTTTTAAAGGACTTATCTGGCTCTTGCTGGCAGAATAAACTATGGGGTTGGAGGAGGCAGAGCGGAGACTAGATAGCAGTTGATGACGTTAATCCAGGGAAATCATAGTAATGATGGTTTAGACTAGTGGGCTATCTATAAAAGTGGTAACAGATAGTCGGATTTTGAAGATAGAACCAAGAAGATTTGCTGATGGATTGGATTTGGGATGTGAGATAAACAGAGGAATCAAAATGACTCTAAGATTTTTGGAAAGGAGTCATTTCTAAATATGGAAAATGAGTTTTAGCACCAACCTTACTGTCTTTCCCTCCACAGCTCTTTAAAAGTTTTAGTTATTTTAGTATCTACACAGACAATCCTGTAATGCTCAGATATCTCTGTTTCTTGACCTCCTCACCTCCAATGGTCTTGTCTTCCACCTCAATTTAGTTACTCCTAAGATCATCCTCTAGGCCATGTCATTACTAATAACAACCTTCATTTTAAGCATTGCACTCTCCTGTCACAACTCCTGTCTTTCCAGCCCTCTCCCTATAGTACATGAACTTCAACAATTTTAACTCGAACAGGTGCTTGGATCCATTTTCCCTATAATCTTCACTACCCTCCTTCCTTGGCCCATTATTAAAATTAGGGCAAATGAAAAAATAGAGTTACTGTTTATTGAAATAAGGAAGTTTATAGGAGAAATAGGTTTGGTGAAAAGGAGGTTGAGAATTAGGATTTTGTTTTGGGACAAATAAGTTTAATAAGTTTGAAATGAACATTAGCTATCCAAGAGTAGGTACTTGAGTATAAGAGCCTGGTGTTTGAATGAGAGGTTTGGACCAGAAACATACATTGGGAGTCATCAGCATATAGATAATATATAAAGATATGAGACATGATGAAATCTATTAAATGGCTATAGATAGAGAAGAAAGCAAGAAATCAACCCTAGGCAATTACCATTTTTAGAGGTCAGGAAAGCCTTGGTGTTGTGGCTTACACCCGTAATCCCAGCACTTTGGGAGGCCAAGATGGGTGGGTCACCTGAGGTCAGGAGTTTGAGACCAGCCTGGCAAACATGGCAAAACCTTGTGTCTACTAAAAATACAAAAATTAGCCAGGCATGGTGGCAGGCACTTGTATCCCAGCTACTTGGGAGGCTGAGGCAGAAGTGCTTGAACCTGGGAGGCGGAGGTTGCAGCAAGCCGAGATCACCCCATTGCACTCTAGCCTGGGAGACAAGAGTGAAACTCCATCTTAAAGAAAAAGAAGAGGAACCAGTGAAAGAGATCAAAAGAAGGATCTAATGAAATAGAAAGAGAACCAAGAGAAGTAGTGACCCAAAAGTGAAACGGAAAGGTTTCACGGTAGAGAAAAATGATCATTTGTGTCATATACTGCTGATAGTACAAGTAAAATTAAAATGAGAATTGACAGTTGGGTTTGGCAAAATGGAAGACATTGTGACTTTAATAAAAGCAGTTTCAGAAAAACGGTGAGAATTAGAGCCTGAATGGAACGAGTTAAAGAGAAAATGGGAAAAGAAGGTAGTCGCAAGTACAGATTGCTCTTTCATGTCCGATTGGAAAGGACAGTAGAGAAATGGGACTTTGACTGGGGAGGTGAGATGTTGGTCAAGAAACCTGTATTTTAACATTGGAAACATTGCATGCCAATGGAAATGACTAGTAGAGAGAGAGAACTGATAATGTAAGAGAGAGAAAATTGCAGGTTGGTGAGAGACTATAGAATCCATAGATGTGGTTAGGTGCAGTGTTTCACGTCTGTAGTCCTAGCACTTTGGGAGGCTGAGGTGGGTGGATGGCTTGAGCCCAGGAGTTTGAGACCAGCCTTGGCAACATAGTAAGACGCCATCTCTATAAGAAACAAACAACAAAAACAACACCCAGGTGCCTTTGAGGTAAGAGAATCGCTTGAACCTGCATGGTTGAGGCTGTAGTGAGCTGTGATCAAGCCATTGCATTCCAGGCTGGGTGACACAGTGAGACTCTGTCTCAAAAAAAAAAAAAAAGCCGGGCACGGTGGCTCACGCCTGTAATCCCAGCACTTTGGGAGGCTGAGGCGGGTGGATCACGAGGCCAAGAGATCAAGACCATCCTGGTCAACATGGTGAAACCCCGTCTCTACTAAAAATACAAAAAATTAGCTAGGCATGGTGGCGCTTGCATGTAATCCCAGCTACTCAGGAAGCTGAGGCAGGAGAATTGCCTGAACCCAGGAGGCGGAGGTTGCGGTGAGCCAAGATCGTGCCATTGCACTCCAGCCTGGGTAACAAGAGAGAAACTCCGACTCAAAGAAAAAAATTCAATGGATACATAGAAGAGATGGCCTTAGCTAGGATTATGGACAGTTTTACCATTATATAGGAAGAAAGTGTACGGGTGTAGATGCACATATTTTAGTATATGTTTAGTGTGATGAGAGCTTATCTGAGTCATAATTTCTGTTTTTTCTATGAGAATGAGGAGAGGGAGGGAGAAGAGTTGGTTTTTTAAAAATATAGTAAAGAGTCATTTAAAGTTAGTAGTAATGAATTAAAGAAGCCAGGTCATTATATTGAATTTTACTTTAGTCACATTTAGCTGTTTCAATGATACAGTAGCGCGATCATAGCTCACTGCAACCTTGAACTCCTGGGCTCAAGGGATCCTCCCACCTCAGCCTGCCATATAGCTAGGACTACAGGTATGTGCCACCACACCTGGCTAATTTTTGTATTTTTTGTAGAGATGGGATCTTACTACGTTGCCAAGACTGGTCTTGAACTCTCGGCCTCAAGCAATCCTCTTACCTTGGTCTCCTAAAGTGTTGAGATTACAGATTGTGAACCATTGAGCCCAGCCTCTTACCTTATTCTTTTTAATGGCTGCACTGTATTCCATTGTATTTCACCAGTGCCCTATTGAGAATTTAAAAAAAAATTATTTCTAGGTTTTTGCTCTAGCAAACATTGTTAAATATATGTCTTGAAGTACTTTTGTGTGTATGTGTGTGATGGAGTCTCGCTCCGTCGCCCAGGCTGAAGTGCAGTGGCATGATCTTAGCTTACTGCAGCCTCCACCTCCTGGTTTCAAGTGATTTACCTGCCTCAGTCTCCTGAGTAGCTGGGACTACTCAGTGGTGTGGCACATACCACCATATCCGGCTAATTTTTGTATTTTTAGTGGAGACAGGGTTTCACAGTGTTGGCCAGGATGGTCTCAATCTCCTGACCTTGTGATTGAAGTACTTTTACAGCTATATAAATAGAATAAATTTCTAATGTTTGGTTGAAATGTGAATTTTGAAAGATATTAGAGATAGGTGTGATGGCTCATGCCTGTAATCCGAAGACTTTGGGTTGCCAAGGCAGCTGGATCACTTGAGGTCGGAAGTTTAGTCCAGAAGCATGGATTTCTTTTTCTTTTTAATTTTACTTTAAGTTTCGGGATACAAGTGGAGAATGTGTAGGTTTGTTACACAGGCATATGTGTGTCATGGTGGTTTGCTGCACCTGTCAACCCATTATCTAGGTTTTAAGGCTCCGCATGCATTAGCTATTTGTCCTAATTCTCTCCCTCCTTTTGCTCCCCACCCCCTGACTGGTCCTGGTGTGTGTTGTTCCCCTCCCTGTGTCCATCTGTACTCATTGCTCAACTTCCACTTATGAGTAAGAACATGCAGTATTTGGTTTCCTGTTCCTGTGTTAGCTTGCTGAGGATGATAGCTTCCAGCTTCATCCATGTCCCTGCAAAGAACATGATCTCATTCGTTTTTATGGCTGCACAGTATTCCATGGTGTTTATATACCACATTTTATTTATTTATTCTATCATTGATGGGCATTTGGGTTCGTTCTATGTCTTTGCTATTGTAAATAGTGCTGCAATAAACATATGTGTGCATGTGTCTTTATAGTAGAATTATTTATATTCCTTTGGGTATATACCCAGTAATGGGATTGCTGGGTCAAATGGTATTTCTGGTTCTATATCCTTGAGGAATCACCACACTGTCCTCCACAATGGTTGAACTAATTTACATTTCCACCAACAGTGTAAAAGTGTTCCTGTTTCTCCACAACCTCACCAGCATCTATTGTTTCTTGACATTTTATTAATCACCATTCTGACTGGTATGAGATGGTATCTCATTATGATTTTTACTTACATTTCTCTAATCACCTGTGATGTTTAGCTTTTTTCATATGTTTGTTGGCCGCATAAATGTCTTCTTTTGAGAAGTGTCTTTTCATATCCTTTGCCCATTTTTTTTTAACTTTTTATTGCATTTTAGGTTTGGGGGTACATGTGCAGAACATGCAAGACAGTTGCATAGGTACACACATGGCAGTGTGTTTTGCTTCCTTTCTTCCCTTCACCCACATTTGGCATTTCTCCCCAGGCTATCCCTCCCCACCTCCCCCTCCCACTGGCCCTCCCCTTTTCCCCCCAATAGACCCCAGTGTTTAATACTCCCCTCCCTATGTCCATGTGTTCTCATTTTTCATCACCCGCCTATGAGTGAGAATATGCGGTGTTGCATTTTCTGTTCTTGTGTCAGTTTGCTGAGAATGATGTTCTCCAGATTCGTCCATGTCCCTACAAATGACACAAACTCATCATTTCTGATTGCTGCATAATATTCCATAGTGTATATGTGCCACATTTTCCCAATCCAGTCTATCATCGATGGGCATTTTGGTTGATTCCAGGTCTTTGCTATTGTAAACAGCGCTGCAATGAACATTCGTGTGCATGTGTCCTTATAGTAAAATGATTTATAGTCCTTTGGATATATACCCAGTAATGGGATTGCTGGGTCAAATGGAATTTCTATTTCTAAGGCCTTGAGGAATCGCCACACTGTTTTCCACAATGGTTGAACTAATTTACAGTCCCACCAACAGTGTAAGTGTTCCTTTTTCTCCACATCCTCTCCAGCATCTGTTGTCTCCAGATTGTTTAATGATCGCCATTCTAACTGGCGTGAGATGGTATCTCAATGTGGTTTTGATTTGCATCTCTCTGATGACCAGTGACAATGAGCATTTTTTCATATGATTGTTGGCCTCATATATGTCTTCTTTCGTAAAGTGTCTGTTCATATCCTTTATCCAATTTTGAATGGGCTTGTTTGTTTTTTTTTCCTGTAAATCTGTTTGAGTTCTTTGTAAATTCTGGATATCAGCCCTTTGTCAGATGGGTAAACTGCAAAAATTTTTTCCCATTCTGTTGGTTGCCGATTCACTCTAGTGACTGTTTCTTTTGCCGTGCAGAAGCTGTGGAGTTTGATTAGGTCCCATTTGTCTATTTTGGCCTTTGTTGCCAATGCTTTTGGTGTTTTGTTCATGAATTCCTTGCCTACTCCTATGTCTTGGATGGTTTTGCCTAGATTTTCCTCTAGGGTTTTTATGGTGCCAGGTCTTATGTTTAAGTCTTTAATCCATCTGGAGTTAATTTTGGTGTAAGGTGTCAGGAAGGGGTCCAGTTTCTGCTTTCTGCACATGGCTAGCCAGTTTTCCCAACACCATTTGTTGAACAGGGAATCCTTTCCCCATTGCTTGTTTTTGTTGGGTTTATCAAAGATTGTATGGTTGTAGACATGTTGTGTTGCCTCCGATGCCTCTGTTCTGTTCCATTGGTCTATATCTCTGTTTTGGTATCAGTACCATGCTGTTTTGATTACTGTAGCCTTGTAGTATAGTTTGAAATCTGGTAGTGTGATGCCCCCCGCTGTGTTCTTTTTGCTTAGAATTGACTTGGCTATGCGGGCTCTCTTTTGGTTCCATATGAAGTTCATGGTGTTTTTTTCCAGTTCTGTGAAGAAAGTCAATGGTAGCTTGATGGGGATAGCATTGATTCTGTAAATTACTTTGGGCAGTATAGCCATTTTTACGATATTAATTCTTCCTAACCATGAGCATGGAATGTTTCTCCATCTGTTTGTGTCCTCTCTGATTTCGTTGAGCAGTGGTTTGTAGTTTTCCTTGAAGAGGTCCCTTACGTTTCTTGTGAGTTGTATTCTAAGGTATTTTATTCTTTTTGTAGCAATTGTGAATGGCAGTTCGTTCTTGATTTGGCTTTCTTTGAGTCTGTTATTGGTGTATAGTAATGCTTGTGATTTTTGCACATTGATTTTATATCCCGAGACTTTGCTGAAGTTGCTTATCAGTTTCAGGAGTTTTTGGGCTGAGGTGATGGGGTCTTCTAGGTATACTATCATGTCGTCTGCAAATAGAGACAATTTGGCTTCCACCTTTCCAATTTGAATACCCTTTATTTCTTTTTCTTGCCTGATTGCTCTGGCTAGAGCTTCCAGTACTGTATTGAATAGGAGTGGTGAAAGAGGGCATCCTTGTCTAGTGCCAGATTTTAAAGGGAATGCTTCCAGTTTTTGCCCATTCAGTATGATATTGGCTGTTGGTTTGTCATAAATAGCTTTTATTACTTTGAGATACGTTCCATCGATACCGAGTTTATTGAGGGTTTTTAGCATAAAGGGCTGTTGAATTTTGTCAAATGCCTTCTCTGTGTCAATTGAGATAATCATGTGGTTTTTGTTTTTGGTTCTGTTTATGTGGTGAATTATGTTTATAGACTTGCGTATGTTGAACCAGCCTTGCATCCCCGGGATGAATCCTACTTGATCATGATGGATAAGTTTTTTTATTTGCTGTTGCAATCAGCTTGCCAATATTTTATTGAAGATTTTTGCATCTATGTTCATCATGGACATTGGCCTGAAGTTTTCTTTTCTCGTTGAGTCTCTGCTGGGTTTTGGTATCAGGATGATATTGGTCTCATAGAATGATTTGGGAAGGATTCCTTCTTTTTGGATTATTTGGAATAGTTTCAGAAGGAATGGTACCAGCTTCTCTTTGTGTGTCTGGTAGAATTCGGCTGTGAACCCGTCTGGACCTGGGCTTTTTTTGTGTGGTAGGCTCTTAATTGCTGCCTCGACTTCTGCCCTTGTTATTGGTCTGTTCATAGTTTCAGCTTCCTCCTGGTTTAGGCTTGGGAGGACGCAGGAGTCCAGGAATTTATCCATTTCTTCCAGGTTTACTAGTTTATGTGCATAGAGTTGTTTGTAATATTCTCTGATGTTGGTTTGAATTTCTGTGGAATCTGTGGTGATTTCCCCTTTATCATTTTTTATTGCATCTATTTGGTTGTTCTCGCTTTTCTTTTTAATCAGTCTGGCTAGTGGTCTGTCTATTTTGTTGATCTTTTCAAAAAACCAACTCTTGGATTTATTGATTTTTTGGAGGGTTTTTCATGTCTCAATCTCCATCAGTTCAGCTCTGATCTTAGTAATTTCTTGTCTTCTGCTGGGTTTTGAGTTTTTTTGATCTTGCTCCTCTAGCTCTTTCAATTTTGACGATAGGGTGTCAATTTTGGATCTCTCCATTCTTCTCATATGGGCACTTATTGCTATATACTTTCCTCTAGAGACTGCTTTAAATGTGTCCCAGAGATTCTGGCATGTTGTGTCTTCGTTCTCATTGGTTTCGAAAAACTTCTTTTTTCTGCCTTCATTTCATTGTTTATCCAGTCAACATTCAAGAGCCACTTGTTCAGTTTCCATGAAGCTGTGCGGTTCTGGGTCGGTTTCTGAATTCTGAGTTCTAACTTGATTGCACTATGGTCTGAGAGGCTGTTTGTTATGATTTCAGTTGTTTTGCATTTGTTGAGCAGTGCTTTACTTCCAATTATGTGGTCAATTTTAGAGTAGGTGTGATGTGGTGCTGAGAAGAATATATATTCTGTGGATTTGGGGTGGAGAGTTCTGTAAATGTCTATCAGGTTTGCTTGCTCCAGGTCTGAGTTCAAGCCCTGGATATCCTTGTTGATTTTCTGTCTGGTTGATCTGTCTAATATTGACAGTGGAGTGTTAAAGTCTCCCACTATTATTGTGTGGGAGTCTAAGTCTCTTTGTAAGTCATTAAGAACTTGCCTTATGTATCTGGGTGCTCCTGTATTGGGTCCATATATGTTTAGGATCGTTAGTTCTTCTTGTTGTATCGATCCTTTGACCATTATGTAATGGCCTTCTTTGTCTCTTTTGATCTTTGTTGCTTTAAAGTCTATTTTATCAGAGATGAGAATTGCAACTCCTGCTTTCTTTTGCTCTCCATTTGCTTGGTAAATCTTCCTCCATCCCTTTATTTTGAGCCTTTGTGTATCCTTGCATGTGAGATGGGCTTCCTGGATACAGCACACTGATGGGTTTTGGATTTTTATCCAATTTGCCAGTCTGTGTCTTTTGATTGGTGCATTTAGTCCATTTACATTTAGGGTTAATATTGTTATGTGTGAATTTGATACTGCCATTTTGATGCTAGCTGGCTGTTTTGCCCATTAGTTGTTATAGATTCTTCATTATGTTGATGCTCTTTAGCATTTAGTGTGATTTTAGAATGGCTGGTACTGGTTGTTCCTTTCTATGTATAGTGCCTCTTTCAGGAGCTCTTGTAAAGCAGGCCTGGTGGTGACAAAATCTCTGAGTACTTGCTTGTTCGCAAAGGATTTTATTTTTCCTTCACTTCTGAAGCTCAGTTTGGCTGGATATGAAATTCTGGGTTGAAAGTTCTTTTCTTTAAGGATGTTGAATATTGGCCCCCACTCTCTTCTGGCTTGTAGAGTTTCTGCCGAGAGATCTGCTATGAGTCTGATGGGCTTCCCTTTGTGGGTGACCCGACCTTTCTCTCTGGCTGCCCTTAGTATTTTCTCCTTTATTTCAACCTTGTTGAATCTGACGATTATGTGCCTTGGGGTTGCTCTTCTTGTGGAATATCTTTATGGTGTTCTCTGTATTTCCTGCAATTGAGTGTTGGCCTGTCTTGCTAGGTGGGGGAAATTTTCCTGGATAATGTCCTGAAGAGTATTTTCCAGCTTGGATTCATTCTCTTCGTCACATTCTGGTACGACTATCAAATGTAGGTTAGGCCCCTTCACATAGTCCCACATTTCTTGGAGACTTTGTTCATTCCTTTTTGCACTTTTTTCTCTGATCTTGGTTTCTCGTTTTATTTCATTGAGTTGATCTTCGACTTCTGATATCCTTTCTTCTGCTTGGTCAATTCGGCTATTGAAACTTGTGCATGCTTCGCGAAGTTCTCGTATTGTGTTTTTCAGCTCCTTTAATTCATTCATATTCCTCTCTAAGTTATCCATTCTTGTTATCATTTCCTCGAATCTTTTTTCATCTTTTTTCAAGGTTCTTAGTTTCTTTGCATTGATTTAAAACATGTTCTTTTAGCTCACAAAAGTTTCTCATTATCCACCTTCTGAAGTCTAATTCCATCATTTCGTCACAGTCATTCTCCATCCAGCTTTGTTCCCTTGCTGGTGAGGAGTTTTGGTCCTTTCTAGGAGGCGAGGTGTTCTGGTTTCGGGTGTTTTTCTCCTTTTTGCGCTGCTTTCTTTCATCTTTGTGGATTTATCCACCTTTCGTCTGTGTAGTTGCTGACTTTTCGATTGGGTCTCTGAGTGGACACCCAGATTGTTGATGATGAAGTATTTCTGTTACTTGGTTTTCCTTCTACCAGTCAGCCCCTTCGCTGTACGACTGCTGAGGTCCACTCCAGGCCCTGCTTCTCTGGGGTGCACCTATAGCAGCTGCAGAACAGTGAGGGATGCTACCAGTTTCTTTTTCTGCTATCTTTGTCCCAGAATGATGCCTGCCAAATGTCAGTCTTTTGGATATAGAGGGGTCAGGGAGCTGCTTGAGGAGACAGTCTGTACTTTGTAGGAGCTCAAGTGCTGAGCTGTGAGCTCTGTTGTTCATTCAGGGCTGTTAGGCTGCTATGTTTAATTCTGCTGCAACATAACTCATAAAAAAAAAAACCCTTTTTTTTCTCAGATGCTCTGTCTGGGGGGGGTTGGGGCTTTCCTTGTGAGTGTCCACCGCGCTCTCCTGCCCAGCTAGGAGGCAGTCTAGTCACTATTTGCCTGCCGAGGCTCTGCCCTGCTGGTGTGAGGTTCGCCCTGTTGCTGCAGGCTCTGCCCTTCTGCTGCGGTCTCCGCCCTGCTGCCACGGGCTACGCCCTGAGGCGGAGTCTCTCTGTTGTAGCGGGTTGCCTCGGCAATGGCAGGCTGCATCAGCAATGGGCGTGTACCTCAGTAGGGGCGGTTTGCCTCAGTAATGGCAGGCTCCCCTCCCCCATGGAGCTGCGGCCTCAGGGAACCCCTCCACGGGGAGCATTTGGAATCGCCGTTTTGTTTGTCCCACTGCGCTACCCCAAACGCTGTGACCCTGGAATCTCCTGGGCTGGCTCACTGTCCAAGTCCCGTTCAGTCTCAAGTTCAGCCCTCCCAAGTCTCAAGTTGCCGGCCCAACAGGGCACCTGGACGAGCGCGCTTTGTGGGGACCGCTGTGTAGCGCCGCCACAGCGTGGGCCGTTGCCGCACCGGCCACCGGCTGCACCAGCCAAAACCTCTGCCTGGCGTCCCGCATCTCCTCTATACCTAGGAATTTCCCCGTTCTGTGGGCAACAAAGATCCGTCTGGAAATGCGGCCCTGACTCACCCCTTCCACGCATTGACCGCGAGCTTCAATCCTGGGTTGTTCTCACAGCACCATCTTGAGTCCTCTCCCTTTGCCCATTTTTTGAAGGGGTTGTTTTTTTCTTATAAATTTGTTTAAGTTCCTTGTAGATTCTGGATATTGGACCTTTGTCAAATGGGTAGATTTAAAAAATTTTCTCCCATTCTGTAGGTATAGCATGGGTTTCAGAGAGTTTTGAGGGAGAAAGGAGGGACACTGATCTGTAGGTTTCAGTAAGGAGCAAGTTCCTAAAAACAATAAATAAAATTAAATGATTTCATTAAATTACATTCTTATCAATAGTGTATGGATGTACTAGTTTCTCTATACCGTTCCTTCTCTTTTCCTCCAACTGAGAATTGTTTGTTAATGTTATGTGTGGTTTGTATTAAGCTAAATTGCAAAGTATTGGCTGGGTGCAGTGGTTCATGCCTATAATCTCAGAAAGAACTTTGGGGGGCCAAGATGGGAGGATCACTTGAGGTCAGGAGTTTGAGACCAGCATGGCCAACACGGTGAAACCCCATCTTTACTAAAAATACAAAAATAAGGTGAGTGTGGTGGCACATGCCTATAGTCCCAGCTACTCAGGAGGCTGAGGCAGGAGACTTTCTTGAACCCAGGAGGCTGCAGTGAGCCAAGATTGCACCACTGCACTCTAGCCTAGGCAACAGAGTGAGATTCTGTGTAAATTAAAAAAAAGAAAATTGCAAAGTATTCTAATTGGTTTATTAGTTGTCTCTGATGAATAGCATTGAAATAGGAGGGAAGAGTACTATTGCTTTTCATTATAACTCCCTTTATATTTTTTAGTTTTTAACTATGTGCTTGTGATATGAATCATTTAAAATATGTGTGTATGGCTGGGCGTGGTGGCTCATGCCTATAATCCCAGCACTTTGGGAGGACAAGCAAGTGGATCATGAGGTCAAGAGATGGAGACCATCCTGGCAAACAAGGTGAAACCCCATCTCTACTAAAAATACAAAATTTAGCCAGGTGTGGTCGCAAATGCCTGTAATCCCAGCTACTAAGGAGGCTGAGGCAGGAGAATCGCTTGAACCCAGGAGGCAGAGGTTGTGATGAGCTGAAATCTCGCCATTGCACTCCAGCCTGGATGACAGAGCGAGACTGCGTTTCAGTCAATCAATCAATAGTGTATGCATGTGTGTGAGTATATGTATGTTATAGAATGTGTATATAAAGAATAGTCAAATAATATGATACACTTAGCATCCATAACCAATTAATTATGCCGTGCTTCCAGATTATTTTGCATGTGCGTGTTCATTTCCTAATAAATGTTACCATTTCTATTTAATTGAAGAACAGCTTGAGATTTTAAGAGAAGCTGATTTTTTTTAAATTAGTATTTGTATGGCATTTGTGAAAATTGAATGTCTTCATTGTAACATAACAAAAACAATTAGCTATTGGGGCTAATATAAAACTGCAATGGTATCTACAACTTCAGATTTCATATGCTTGCGTTAATTAAAACAACCTAATTTTTCTAACTGAATTGACTATAATATGTAAATTTTATAACCTCAAATAGATAAAATAAATGTACATCTAAAAACAAGGTACTATAACATGAAAATTAAACTCTTGATTTAAAAAATATTGACTAACATTTAATTCAGAGACTTTGTGTTTTCTTTTTTTTTTTGAGACAGAGTCTCACTTCGTCGCCAGGTGCCAGGCTGGAGTGGAGTGGCACAATCTCGGCTCACTGCAATCTCCGCCTCCCTGGTTCAAGCAATTCTCCTGCCTCAGCCTCCCGAGTAGCTGGGACTACAGGCGCACGCCACCATTCCCAGCTAATTTTTGTATTTTTAGCAGAGACGGGGTTTCACTATGTTGCCCAGGATGATCTCGATCTCTTGACCTCGTGATCCACCCGCCTCGGCCTCCCAAAGTGCTGGAATTACAGGTGTGAGCCACCACGCCCGGCCGCTATGTTTTCATTTTAACTCCCAATTTAGGTTTTTATATGTGACTGAAATTTGTCAGAACATATGGACTTACAATAAATGTCTTTGCTTTAAAATATATTCATTTTTTATCTATAGAGATATATTATGTACTGACTTTTAAATTAGTGTTAGAGTATTTTCAGTCTTTTGGCCTTCTGCAGCTACCTTTCCAAAAAAATAATGGAATCTTAGTGAAGTGTTTGGGTTGCAGTTTCCATTACTGTTACCAGTTACCCATAATAGATATATCAATCAGGGGCCTTTGTTACTATAGCAGTGTTACCTCAAATAAATTCATTTAAGGCCACATGTGGTGTCTCACTCCTGTAATCCCAGCACTTTGGGAGGCTGAGGCAGGTGGATTGCTTGAGCCCAGTTCAAGACCAGCTTGAGCAACAAAGTACGACCCCGTCTTTAAAAATTAAAAAATTAGCCAGACAGCCGGTGCAGTGGCTCACGCCTGTAATCCCAGCACTTTGGGAGGCTGAGGCGGGTGGATCGCCTAATGTCAGGAGTTCGAGACCAGCCTGGCCAGCAAGGTGAAACCCCGTCTCTACTAAAAAATTAAAAAATGAGCCAGGTGTGGTGGTGGGTGCCTGTAGTACTAGCTACTTGGGAAACTGAGGCAGGAGAATCACTTGAACCCAGGAAGCAGAGGTTGCAGTGAGCTGGGATCGCACCACTGCACTCCAGCCTGGGCAACAGAGCAAGACTCTGACTCAAAAAAAAAAAAAAAAACAACCAGCATGGTACGTACCTGTGGTCCCAGCTACATGAGAGGCTGAGGCAAGAGGATCACTTGAGCCTAGAAGGTAGAGGCTTTCAGTGAGTTGTGTTCATAGCACTGTGCTTTAGCCTGGGTGACAGAGCAAGACCCTGTTTCCAAAAAAAAAAAAAAAAAAAGAAAAGAAATTCCAGGCGTGGAGACTCACACCTGGAATCTCAGCACTTTGGGAGGCCGGCGGGAGGACCTCCCTACTAAAATACAAAAATGTACTGGACATGGTGGCGTGTGCCTATAATCCCAGCTACTAAGGAGGCTGAGGCAGGAGCATTGCTTGAACCAGACCCGGGAGCTAGAGGTTGCAGTGAGCCGAGATCCCATCACTGCACTCCAGCCTGGGCTATCGAGCAAGACTCCCTCTCAAAAAAAAAAATTTTTTTTTGCTTTATCTGGCAGATACCCAAGCAGAAACAAAAAAAGCCTCTCACTGTGGAAAAATGTACTATTCTGGCATTCTTATACTATTGTCAAGACTACTTGACATTTGAAAGAAATTATTATATGTATTATATGTGATATTACTATTATTTCATCTGGATAGTAAAATATTAATGATGATTCTAAATAATGGGTATATGAATATTTATTGTAAAATTATTTTCATTCTTCTGTGCATTTGAACATTTGTATAATAGAATACTGACAAGGAGAAAAAAAGCATTCGATACTCTCAGAAGCAATTTTTTCCTTATGTATTTTGTGAAGAGAAGCAGAGTAACTTAACCCCTGAAAATTAAGTTACTTGCTTATTATGTTTCTGGCTAGATATAAGTTTTCACAGAACCAATCTGAAATACAACTGGGTTTCTTTATGTTTTGTTTTTTGTTTTTTTTGAGACGGAGTTTCACTGTTGTTACCCAGACTGGAGTGCAATGGCACGATCTCGGCTCACTGCAATCTCCGCCTTCTGGGTTCAAGCAATTCTCCTGCCTCAGCCTCCTGAATAGCTAGGACTACAGGCATGCACCACCATGCCCAGCTAATTTTTGTATTTTTAGTAGAGACGGGGTTTCACCTTGTTGACCAGGATGGTGAACACCCGTGATCCACCCGCCTCGGCCTCCCAAAGTGCTGGGATTATAGGCATGAGCCACTGTGCCCAGCTTATGTTATTTTGTTTTATGTACATATTTGGGAAGTTAGCTTGTTTATTCTTAACTCATTTAAAATTCTGTTAGCTTTGGAAGGTTTTAAAAATGAGATACACTGTCATTATTTTCAGTGTCGGAAATTCTTCCTGCTATCTCTGTTTTGAAAATTTACTTGTTTTGTCTATGTTCATACCACCCTGAATGTGCTCAATCTCATCTGAAAATTTACTTGTTCTATCACAATTTATAAGAATCAAGTATCTAGGCTGGGTGCAGTGGCTCACATCTGTAATTTCAGCACTTTGGGTGGCCAAGGTGGGAACATGGCTTGAGCCTAGAAGTTGAAGATCAGCCCAGGCAACATGGCAAGACCCCATCTCTACAAACATTTTTTTTTTTTTTTGAGACGGAGTTTTCCTCTTGTTACCCAGGCTGAAGTGCAATGGCGTGATCTCAGCTCACTGCAACCTCCGCCTCCCGGGTTCAGGCAATTCTCCTGCCTCAGCCTCCTGAGTACCTGGGATTACAGGCACGTGCCACCATGCCCAGCTAATTTTTTGTATTTTTAGTAGAGACGGGGTTTCACCATGTTGACCAGGATGATCTCGATCTGTTGACCTCGTGATCCACCCGCCTCAGCCTCCCAAAGTGCTGGGATTACAGGCGTGAGCCACCGCGCCCAGCCTCTACAAACATTTTTTAAAAATTAGCCAGGTGTGTTGGTGTGTGATTGTAGTTCCAGCTACTTGGGAGACTGAAGTAGGAGAATCACTTGAGCCCAGCCCAGAAGGTGCCAAGGCTGCAGTGAGCTGTGTTCATACCACTACCCCCCAGCCTGGGCAACAGAGCAACACCCTGTCTCAAAAAAAAAAAAAAAAAAAAAAATAGAATAACAATGATCTTGTCTGCTTCTCTCAAAAATCATCAGAAAAAAATAATTGGGGGAAGAAAGAAAAAAGTCAACACCATCTTCAATAAGAATAGGAAATACCTGTACCATCAAATCACAAAATAGCTTAAGAGCTATCAAATGGAAGAAAGACCAAATAGGTATGAAGAAATGATGAGATGCCTACATCTGCAGATCTCAGTAAAAGCCAGTAGAGTTTATTCTCTAAAGAAAGTGGTGTACGCCAGCCATGGTGGCTCATATCTGTAATCCCAGCACTTTTGGGAGGCCAAGGCAGGTGATTATGAGGTCAGGAGTTCAAGACCAGCCTCACCAAGATAGTGAAACCCTGTCTCTACTAAAAATACAAAAATTAGACCAGGCTTGGTGGCTTACGCCTGTAATCTCAGCACTTTAGAAGCCGAGGCTGGTGGATCATGAGGTCAAGAGATTGAGACCATCTGGGCTAACATGGTGAAACCCCGTCTCTACTAAAAAATACAAAAAATTAGCCAGGCATGGTGGTGTGTGCCTGTAGTTCCAGCTACTCAGGAGGCTGAGGCAGGAGAATTGCTTGAACCCAGGAGGCAGAGGTTGCAGTGAGCCGAGATTGCGCCACTACACTCCAGCCTGGCGACTGGTGACAGAGTGAGACTCTGTATCAACAACAACAACAACAACAAAATACAAATATTAGCTGGGAGTGGTGGTGGGGGTCTGTAATCCCAGCTACTTGGGAGGCTGAGGCAGAGAATTGCTGAACCTGGGAGGCGGAGGTTGCAGTGAGCAGAAGTTGCACCACTGCTGTTCAGCCTGGGCCACAGAGCAAGACTCCATCTCAAAGTGAAAAAAAAAAAAGAGAGAGAGAAGAGAAAAGGAAAGAAAGAAAAGAGAGTGATGTATCCTGAGGAGCAAAATCCAACAATGTGGGAACCATACAGGACTAGCAGTGGGAGCTTCTCAAGGCACCAAGGAGGAGAAGAGGCGTTGAATGAAGAATTGGAAATATACCATATTTGTTAAAAAGTGACCAACATAGTGAAACCTTATCTGTACTAAAAATACAAAAATTAGCCAGGCATGTAGTGCATGCCTATAATTCCAGCTACTCGGGAGGCTGAGGCAGGATAATCATTTGAACTCAGGAGTTGGTGGTTGTAGTGAGCCAAGATCACACCATTGCACTTGAGCCTGGGCAAGAGTGAGACTCTGTCTCAAAAACAAACAAACAAACAAACAAACAAAAACTAGCAGGAGGATGTACTCTAGTAAAATCTAAGAACTAATTTGTTAAAATAAATTTAAAAGAAGAGAAACATGGGATCTGGGAACAGGTGATTCACCACAGAAGGGATCCGTAAGGAAGTTCCAGGATATCATTTCTTTATCAGGTATAGGCCAAGGAGTTTTCTAGGGGAAAAAAAAAAAAACAAGAAATAGGCCTAGACCAGGGAGTTTCCTAGGAAAAAATAAGGACTGATTTATATGAGCATATGAAAAATATTATTGAATGATGTGCCACAATGATGTTGGAGCATTTGGAAAAAGCATACTGATAGGTATGTTGGAAACAGAGCAAATGAAAAAAATAAAGCAGTTATCAACTCTACGAAAAACAAAATACAGTCAGGTACCCCAAAACAACGTTTTAGTCATTAACAGGCCTCATGTACAGTGGTACTCCCATAAAATCATAATAGAGCTGCCCTACCCTATAAAGTATATCATTTTTATCTGTTATACCATATTTTTTACTGTACTTTTTCTATGTTTAGTTACACAAATACTTACCATTGTTTTAAAACTGCCTACAGTACTCAATATTGTAACACACTGTGCAGGTTTGTCTCTAGGAACAATAGGCTGTACCATATAGCCTACATGTGTAGTAGACTATACCATCAGGTTTATATGAGTATGCTGTATGATGTTTGCACAATGACAAAATTGCCTGACAATGCACTTCTCAGAACATATCCCCATTATTAAGTGACACATGACTGTAATTGTACAAGAAAGGAGTTGTGGTCTTAGTCTATGCAGTTCACACTATTTGTATGACTGTAATAATAATTTAAAACTCACTGATTTAACCAAATATTGGGAGAATTGAGGGAGAGGAAAGTCGTGTATGTGAGAATAATTACTAAAACTTCATGTTGGTAAAATGATATTGTTAATATTGATAAAGCAAGAAATCAAAAAGAACTAAGATGTCTTCTACCATGGGGGGAAGATAATAAATCTGGTATTTAATATTGATAAATTAAGAAATATCAGTATAAATATTTTCTTTAGAAAGATGGAAACAGGCTGGACATGGTGGCTCACACCTATAATTCTAGCACTTTGGGAGGCTGAGGCAGGTAGATCACCTGAGGTGAAACCCCATTTCTGCTAACAATATAGAATTAGCTGGGCATGATGGCGGTTGCTGGTAATCCCAGGTACTAGGGAAGCTGAGGCAGGACAATCTTTTGAACCTGGGAGGCGGAGGCTTCAGTGAGCCAATATTGGGCCACTGTATTCCAGCCTAGATGACAAGAGTGAAGGTTTGCCTCAAAAAAAAAAAAAAGAAGAAGAAGAAGAAGAAAACAGGGAGAATGACTAGAAGAGTTGAAATTGGTAGCCTCTGGAGCTTAGAGAAGGATGGGGAAGGGTCTTTCATTATAAGTCTTTTAGTACAATTTGACTTTTTAAAGGAGGTGACTACAATATTTTGACAAAAATAAAAATAACCAATAAGGGATTATTTGTGTGTAGCACACACAAAAAGTTATGTAAAGCTATTCTTGTATTTATTTGGCATTAATTACAAATTATATCCTATAGGTAACAACTGAAAATTACTGAAGATTATGTTATATGGTACACTGTTTTGTAAATATACTGATTTTTTTTTTTTTTTTGAGACAGAGTCTCGCTCTGTTGCCAGGCTCCAGGCTGCTGTGCAGTGGCGCAATCTCGGCTCACTGCAATCTCTGCCTCCTCGATTCAAGCAATTCTCCTGCCTCAGCCTCCCAAGCAGCTGGGACTACAGGTGTGCACTACCATGCCCAGCTAATTTTTGTATTTTTTAGTAGAGATGGGGTTTCACCATGTTGGCCAGGATGGTCTCGATCTCTTGACCTTGTGATCTGCCTGCCTCGGCCTCCCAAAGTGCTGGGATTATAGGCGTGAGCCACCGTGCCCAGCTTTTTTTTTGAGACAGAGTCTTGCCGTGTCACCCAAGCTGGAGTGCAGTGGCAAGATCTCAGCTCACTGCAACCTCAGCCTTCCCGGTTCAAGCGATTCTCCTACTTCAGCCTCCCAAGTAGCTGGGATTACAGGCATGTGCCACCACACCTGGCTAATTTTTTTGTATTTTTGTAGAGATGGGGTTTCACCATGTTGGCCAGCCTGGTCTCAAACTCCTGACCTCAGGTGATCCTCTCACCTCAACCTCCCAAAATGTTGGGATTATGGGCATGAGCCACTGTGCCTTGCCAATTTTCTACTCTTAAGTAAGATTCATTCTAAGGAGTTAGGGAATGACTTAAACCTACATGAATCAGAAAAATAGTAATACCCATTCAGCAAATATGTATTGAATACCCTGTGCCAGTCACTGATCTGGGCACTAGGCATCAAAAAGAGACAAAAGCATCTGCAGTCTAGTGAAGGAGCAGTGGAGACATAAACAATAAACATAATAAAAATGGCGTGGCTGGGCACTTCATCCCAGTACTTTCAGAGGCCAAGGCAGGCAGATTGCTTTAGGTCAAGAGTTTGAGACCAGCCTAGCCAACATGGTGAAACCGCATCTCTACTAAAAATACAAACATTAGCTGGGCATGGTGGTGGGCACCTGTAATCCCAGCTACTCTGGAGGTTGAGGCAGGCGAATCACTTGAACCCAGGAGGCAGAGGTTGCAGTGAGCTGAGATCACGCCATTGCATTCCAGTCTAGATGACAGAATGAGACTCAATCTCAAAAAAATAAAATAAAACAATTTAAAAAATGGCTGGACTATATTAGAAGTTGATAAAGTCTATGCAAAAAGAAAATTACATGCAACATAGTAAGAGGGTTTGGAAATGCAGCGAGAAGAGGAGAAACCATCAAAGGAGACTGGAAGACAGAACTCTGTAAGTAGTATAGGAAAATGTGACATTATAGAAGCCTAGAGAAGAAAATGTACCAAGGTAGATGGCATGATCAGTAATCAGAGGCTCCTGAGTGAAATAGACTTGAGAATAGACTACTGGATTTAGCAACAGGAAAGTCTCATATGTGATGCTGACATGAGCTGTTTCAGTAAAGATGTGCTAATTTCTTCTCATCGTGGAGAAAGGATGACAAGAAAGTTACTGCTAAGCCCTCATCTTTTTGTGATCTTATAGCAGTAGTGGTAGTTTGATCTCTGGTAAATTTGTAACATCTAGATTGCTATTCACAGGAAACAGGATAACTGGTTTTGCTTGGATGTCAACTTGATCAGTGTGAGTAAATGGTAAGATTATACTGATAGCACCCATAGGGAATGAGATTTCTGTTGTGAAAACCCCAAACCCAGAACTGCAGGAACTAGTCCTTTGGTAAGTTACATGATTTAGGTACAGAAGGGCTAATGAAGAGAATTGGTGGTGTGTGGGCTTTACAATAGGAGTTGACTCCAGGTGGCATTCTTAGAGGTTGCTATAGAAAGAAAATAGCTTAAATTCAGGCCCAATTTTAATTCCATCTAGTCCACTAAGAAAAAGAATACTAAGTCAGGTGGAGAACTTGCCTTCTTTATTTTAGCTTAATGTGTTATTCTAGATTTAGAATACATTTGATTAACTGGGGTAAGGGGATGATCAGAAATTCAATATTTAACTACTGTCATTCTAGCAAGGGCATACTGAGCAGATAACATCATCATAATATGTGGGCTGAGATGAGGCTGCTCCAGATGAGTCTCTCTCAAAGTTAATTGATGGAAACTTCCCACCTTCAAGAATTTTTATTACCTTAGCAATGCTATGCCAAGACTGCTGAAACACAGCTGTGGGTGCTGTGCAGACGCCCACATTGCCAATGTCAGGAAGGATGTACTTTTAAACCTCTAATTTATCTAATAATGTCATTAGTGATTCATGTAGGTTTGACATTGTGATAAAAATTCTTCCTGGCTTGGTTTATAACAAGAATTCGGTTTGTAGTCTTAAAATTATATTGTCTTAATATGCATGTGGAAGATACTAACAAGTCAACTTACAAAAAGATCTGACTAAAATACCATCCTGTCTATCTAAAGGAACTTACTATCCACCATGGTATTTGAAAATGAATGCAAATTAAATGTTTTTATGCTGTAGTAATCTATTTGTTGTGGTTCCTGCTTTATAACAAGACGGCAAGATTCAGTGCTGAAAGAGAGCCAGCTTTCATATTCAGTCCAGTCTGACTCCTTTCCTATTCTCTAATGGAAAATATGAATAGATTGGATTGATGTCAGCTTATATAGTGGAGATGGAATAGTAAACTCTTGTAAATAAATATTTTTAAAGAGGTAGGAAATAGTACTTCCTTGTTTAAAATATAAAATTTTATAGTAACAATATTGTTTTATATGATGTTTATCATGTAGGCATGTCTCTTTTTTGTTTGTTTTTGAGATGGAGTCTCACTTTGTCCAGTCCAGACTGGAGTGCAGTGGTGTGATCTTGGCTCACTGCAACCTCCACCTCCCGGTTGAAGTGATTCTCCTGCCTCAGCCTCCCAGGTAGCTGGGATTACAGGCACCCGCCACAACACCCAGCTAATTTTTGTATTTTTAGTAGAGACAGGATTTTACCATTTTGGCCAGGCAGGTCTCGAACTCCTGACCTCGTGATCTACCTGCCTTGGCCTCCCAAAGTGCTGGGATTACAGGTGTGAACCATTGTGCCCAGCCATAGGCACTTCTCTTTAATACAAAATGTGAAGTATTCTTTCCTAACTAATGGATTCACTGCAAGGATTGATTGCGTTTATCAAAATCAGTATATATTTAATGTTTCAGAATACACCCACTGCATAAAGTAGAGTATTCCTAATTACTGATAGAAAGAATATATGGCGTTTGTTCCACTCTACTGGACTACGTGAAAACCTTTGGATCTGAAGTGTCTTTATACTTTTAAGCTGCCTTTGTCCCATGTTTGAAATTAAAAAACCTCATTTGGAATAGAATTATAGAAGTAGAATTTTAGACCTGGATTGACTTTAGAGTTGTTTTTGTTTGTTTGTTTGAGGTAGAGTTTTGCTCCTGTTACCCAGGCTAGAATGCAATGGCATGATCTTGGCTCACCACAATCTCTACCTCCTGGGTTCAAGTGATTCTCCAGCCTCAGCATCCCGAGTAGCTGGAATTACAGGCATGTGCCACCATGCCTGGCTAATTTTTTATTTTTAGTAGAGATGGGGTTTCTCCATGTTGGTCAGGCTGGTCTAAAAACTCCTGACCTCAGGTGATCCACCCACCTCGGCCTTCCAAAGTGCTGGGATTACAGGTATAATCCCCACTCCTGGCCGACTTTAGAATTATTTTATATTCTGATTTCTTAATTTTCTAGTTGAAGAAATTGAAACCCAGAGAGTTTAAGTGTCTTTTCTAAGATTACCCAGCTAGAACTAGAATCCACCTTTCTAACTCCTTATATTTCTGCTCTAATTTCTTGTCCCCAACAAGTTAATCAAATAGCAATTACATTGTAAATTGGCAGAAGGTTTATGTCTCTGTCATGTGTGTGTAACTATATATATTTTCAGGCTCCAAAGTCAATAGTGATCTGTAATTATTCTTCATATGTATCTATGTTTTTATCTTTGTAGTTACATGGAAAATTCACAGTGTTTAAATTATAAGTTAAAGTGATTTCTGAGTATCTGTGAATATATAAAAAATAGTCTTTAATATATAGGTAACAAGGATCCATATATAATTAAGTCCTGCAAGCACTATAGGTGAAGGAAATGCTAAGAATTCTCCTATGACTGGGCCCCATTATGAAATTTAAAGAAATCAATACTTATCTAAAGCATAGGAAATGAACATGCTCAGTACTGATAGGCTATCTATGCTAATACACTAATTCTTTTTTTTTTTTTTTTTTTTTTTGAGACAGAGTTTTGCTCTTGTTGCCCAGGCTGGAATGCAATGGCGTGATCTCAGCTCACTGCAACCTCCACCTCCTGAGTTCAAGCGATTCTCCTGCCTTAGCCTCCAGAGTAGCTCAGGTGCCCACTACCACATCCAGCTGATTTTTTGTATTTAGTAAAGACGGGGTTTCACCATGTTGTTCAGGCTGGTCTTGAACTCCTGACCTCAGCTAATCCACCCGCCTTGGCCTCCCAAAGTGCTGGGATTACAAGTATGAGCCACCTTGCCTGGCCCACTGATTCTGATAATGACTATTCTGATAGTTTCCATAATGATTTAACATCATCTCCTGCTTCAATCCTTTCCCCAGATACTAAAACAAACTAAAATAATTTGTGTAAATAATAATACTGAACTATCGAAGGTCATTAGAATGCAGTTACATTTTTATAATTCAAAATCTTCCACCAAGCATGTTTTCAGCTGTGGCTATTTTTGAAATAGATTGAGGAAGCAAGATTGACCTACCCAGATAAATATTTGGAGGATAAAGATGATGCTAGCCAATGTGAGCTGCAGGAAAGAACAGTCAGAACATTCATGAATTCAAGTTTTGTGGGGGTTTTGTGTGTGTTTGTAGAACATTTATTGTTAGCCTAAAGCAAGCGAGACCCCATGCTTTGTTTACAAAGCTCAGTTTATGAAGTTTTAGGAGAGCCTGTATTTCTGCTTTACAATTTATAACGTTGAAAAAGTTAGTATACATAGAAATTCAGATATGTATTCATGAACATAAATAGCTTTAATGAAGTGGAATGTGTTACTTATATGACTAAACTTAAAAATTAAAACTAAATGAGCCCCTGATTATTTTCAACATTGTTTAAAAGGCATTTAATGTATATAATTTTTATATGCCTTAGCCATAAAATAGGCAAAGATTTTAATTCTATATAAATATATAAAAGCTGTACTTTGATACCTAAAACAAACAAGAAAATATCAAATTGGTATGTATGGAAACAAATATCCATTTCTTCTCAGGATATGAATTGCTTGAAGATAAAATGGAAAGCACTTCAAAATATCTGTTTATGTACATAAAAAGAAAATCATCATTCTTGGATTATATTTGAGAGTCCTAACAAGATTAATTTGACTTGGACACAGAGTCCCCCAAAATGATACTGCAAATATTAAGGAATTTCTGGTCATATTGCACTTCAGCAGTGTTCTCAACACAATGACATTTATAAGCCGAGTTCTCCAAACTGCCACGAGTATTGGCTCTCTTCTGATATTTGCTATGCTTATTACATCTGCCAAACTTTAAAACTTTCTGTATCAGGATCTTTCAAGCATTTTAAGAGAAATGATGAAAGAAAGCAGCTTGCTATGTTATTATCATGTTAGTCACTCCTAGAGATTTTCTTAAAATGACAAGTGTTAATGATAAGCTTTTATTTGAGGTATATCAAATATTCTCTGATGTGACGGCTTTAAAATATATTTGCAATTCTGATTTTTCAGAAATAATCACTTCCAAATCAAAGTCAAAATCAGAAGTTATTCATGCTAAGTGTTATAGCTTTCTGACATGTAGGAATAACTGATGTGGGTGAAATGTCTAGCTTGATGTTTTATATCTAGCTATTAGTCAGCTAATCCTTCTCCCTACTTTACTGAAAATATTTTCATTCTGTCTGACAAAAGGTAAAATTATATTAACTGTGACTAAAAATGGATTGCAGATGACACATTAATGAAACTAATGGTTCTTGCCTTATTCTCTCTTTATTATTATTATTTTTTGAGATGGAGTTTCACTCTTGTTGCCCAGGCTGGAGTGCAATGGCAGATCTTGGCTCGCCGCAACCTCCACCTCCAGGGTTCAAACTATTCTCTTGCCTCAGCCTTCTGAGTAGCTGGGATTACAGGCATGTGCCACTACGCCCGGCTAATTTTGCATTTTTAGTAGAGACAGGATTTCACCATGTTGGTCAATCTGGTCTCAAACTCCCAACCTCAGGTGATCCACCTGCCTCAGTCTTCCAAAGCGCTGGGATTTCAGGCATGAGCCAACATGCCCAGCCAATTCTTGCCTTATTCTCTGAAGTTTTCATTTCTTACATTTGGTGAACCTGTATCCAGATAGTTTAATAATTACACAGAAGATATCCTTTCTTTTGAAACTTTGATAGAACAAGATTTCATAAAAGTTTTCAGATCATTTTTTGTTTTTTGGGTTTTTTTTTTGATACAGTCTCACTTTATCACCCAGGCTGGAGTGCAGTGATGCGATCTGGGCTCACTGCAACTTACAACTCCCAGGTTAAAGTGATTCTCGTGCCTCAGCCTCCCAAGTAGCCGAGATTACAGGTGTGCGCCACCATGTCTAACTAATTTTTTTATTTTTTTATTTTCAGTAGAGTCAGGGTTTTGCCACATCAGCCAGGCTGGTCTCAAACTTGACCTCAGGTGATCCACTCACCTCGGCCTCCCAAAGTGTTGGGATTATAGCCATGCACCACCATGCCTGACCCAGATCATTTTTAATGTAAATTTTAAAACAACCCAATAAATTCCATAATGACATACTAAAAGTTCACTTAGTTAAACATTTAGAATGTGCCTAGTTAATCAGAGTAAGGCATGACAGACAGGTAAGCAGTTTTCACAAAGGGATTAGGTCTGTGAAGAAGCATTTTTGCTCATCAAGAAAAATTCAGTTAATCTCCATAGCATGGAAGGAGACATGGTAACATTGGTTATAAAGCATTTGGATTTTAAAGAGATCTCATTAATTGATTTCATAATTGTTAAAGGGTAGTAACTTTCAAAAATTTTTATCATAATTCAGTATATGCTTATCTACATATATGTGAAACAATACTTAACTTTACCTCATGCACCTTATTCTTCTATTTCCTTTAAAAAATGCTGGTCATAATTCATACATTAATTGCATTACTCACTAATGGATCATAAACTGCAATTTGAAAAATATTGATGAATAGCTGGGTGCAATGGCTCACACCTATAATCCCAGTACTTTGGAAGGCCGAGGTGGGAAGATCACTTGAGGACATGAGTTCAAGGCTAGCCTGGGCAACATAGTGAGACTCTGTCTCTAAAAAAAAAAAAAAAAAAAAGCAGGGCATGGTGGCTTGCATCTGTAGTTCTAGCTCCACAGGAGGCTGAGATGGGAGGATTGCAGGAGTTTGAGGCTACAATGAGCTATGATTGCACTACTATGCTCCAGTCTGGGCAACACAGCAAGACTCTGTCTAAAAAAAAAAGCAAAAGAAAAAGAAATCTTGCTGAATAAGAAAATAATTTTCTAATTTTTTTTTTCTTCTCGAAGACATAGAATGTAAGCATTGCCATTTTATGTGTTCCTGAACCACTCATTTCTTTGGACTCATCTAGACCTTGTTATCAAAAATTGCATCAGCTCAAAAATCTTGTACACAAGCATCCTGCTCTATGACTACAACATTCTGCCCTAGATTTTGTGCCCAAGTACTCCCACCTACAATTCTTTAATTACATTTAGACCACATTGGTTTACAACTCAAGTCTGTTCTTTCTTTCTTACCCAACTTAGAGTCCATGGTCCAACATTATAATCACATCCTTAAAAAGATACTCAGTTCCACCCAACACTGTGGCTCTCTGTAATCCCAGTTACTCAGGAGGTTGAAGTGGGAGGTTCCCTTAAGCCCAGGAGGAGTTCAAGGCTGCAGTGGGCTATGATTGTGCCACTGCACTCTAGCCCGGACAACAGAGCAACACTCTCTAAAAAAAGTCAAGACAACTTAAAAAAAAAAAAAAAAAGATACCAAATCTCTAGCCAAAGATGATTGAATAAACCGTTAATTAAAAAAAAAAAAAAAAAAAAAGACTGGCCAGGCACAGTGGCTTATGCCTATAATCCCAGCACTTTGGGAGGCCCAGGCAGGTGGATCACGAGGCCAGAAGTTCAAAACCAGCCTGGCCAACATGGTGAAACCCCATCTCTAATAAAAATATAAAAATTATCTGGGCATGGTGGCAGGCGCCTATAATCCCAGCTACTTGACAGGCTGAGACAGAGAATTGCTTGAACCCAGGAGGTAGAGGTTGCAGTGAGCTGAGATAGTGCCACTGCACTCCAATGTGGGTGACAGAGCGAGACTCCATCTCAAAAAAAAAAAAAAAAAAAAAGATACCAAATCTGGCAGGGGATGGAGATTTCAGTGAGCTGAGATTGTACCACTGTGCTCCAGCCTGGGTGACAGAATGAGACCCTATCTTAAAAAATAAAAATAAAAATGCCAAATCTCCATTTCTCTTCCTTACTTTATAGTGCTATCTTGCAAAACCCCAAATCCTCCTTGTCAGAGACATTTCTTTAAAACTTAAATACAAAAAAGAAAACACACAAAACAAAAGCCAAAACCCCAAATAAACTGCAAATCTTGATGAACTAGATAATTCTTTCTGTCTACACATGTGCCAACATAGATGAAAAAGTCATGCCATCAGAAAAACGGATTTAATTTAAAAATTATCTCAAACTTCCCATAGCCTTATAGCACAGTGTGACAATCCTACTACTCTCTGATATTACTATTTCATATCTACTTTGACTTCATCCCTCCTCCTCCCTTTTTACCCTCATTACCTAGTTTGTGATTTAACCCAGTGGTTCTCAAAATGTGGTTCCCAGACCAGCAGCCTGGGTATTGTTGAAAAAACTTGAGCTTTGAATGAAAAGACCTTCCAAACAGGCTTTGTGTGAGCAACATGACTGTTTATTCACCTGGGTGCAGGTGGGCTAAGGCCGAAAAGGGCATTAACAAAGGGCAGTGGAATAGGAGTTGGTTTTATAGGTTTGGGTAGTTTTTTGGGGGGTGGGGGTGTTGCAGAGTAAGATCAGTTGACCACAAGTTTAGTTACAATGTCAGGGTCGGGTGAGAGGTATTTACGTTATCATAAGAACAGTTAAGATGACAGGGTTGGGTCAGGGGCTTGTTTGAGAAGCCATCAGGGAGTGGGTGGGGGACTTCAACCGGGACAGGGCAGACTTCTGACTTTTGGGTTCCAGGCTTGCATATGGAGACCTGACAGGTTTCACGTGGGAACTTATTAGATATGAAAATTCACAGGCTCCACTTCAGGCCTATTGAGTTAGAAACTCTGTGGATGGGGCTCAGCACTAAGAAGGCCTGCAGGTAATTCTGATGCATGAGAAAGTTTTGAAAATGGATCTAGCCTCATACTTCATTGAGAAGTCCTTCTCTAGAACATAAGCTCTAAGAGGGCAGGGGTTTTTTCTTTTTTGTTTATATGTATCCTGAGCACTAGAACAGTGCCTGGTACATAGTAGGCCTCAATAAATATTTGCTGTTTCAAATCATTAAATGAGAATACCCATTGTTTCCTGCTAACATCTAAAAACGTACCTGCATCTGTATTCATTTTCTTCTTTTTCCAACTAAGGAAATGTGCCTCATCCTAGTCAGATTCTACACCATTGTAAAACAACAGACTTTCCCTTTCCCCTGTCCCCTATCAGTTATTGCCCTATATCTCTGTTTCCCCTCTGTCCCAAATCTCCCTGCCCCCTACTCAGCAGCAGTTAACCCATTCTAGTCTGACTTTCACTTCCACTATTCAGTGGTTCTTGACAAAGTAATTTTTTTTCTACACGTTCAGAGAAACTTCTCTAGTAACACACTATAGAAATGATCCCTGAAAGTATAGTCTTGACAAAGTAATTTTTTTATTGTTTTTGTTGAGGTATAATTCACATAATATAAAGTTACCCATTTAAAGTTTACAACTAACTGATCACAACCAGTCATAGGTTTCTTTGTTTCTTCTCCCACTGCTTCATGACTCACCTTTTTTAAAAAGTGTACAATTCAAGGGTTTTGATACAGTCACAGTTGTTCAACCATCACCCTAATCTAAGTTTCAGAAAAGTTCCATCACCCCAGAAAGAAACCCCCTACCTATTAGCAGTCACTCCTCATTCCCACCACCCCTCCAGTCCTTTTTTTTTTTTTGAGGCGGAGTTTCGCTTATGTTACCCAGGCTGGAGTGCAATGGCACGATCTCGGCTCACCACAACCTCCGCCTCCTGGGTTCAGGCAATTCTCCTGCCTCAGCCTCCTGAGTCGCTGGGATTACAGGCACGTGCCACCATGCCCAGCTAATTTTTTGTATTTTTAATAGAGACGGGGTTTCACCACGTTAACCAGGATGGTCTCGATCTCTTGACCTTGTGATCCACCCGCCTCGGCCTCCCAAAGTGCTGGGATTACAGGCACGAGCCACCCACCCAGCCTCCCTTCAGTCTTAAGCTACCACTACTGTCTGCTTCTATAAATTTCCTGCTCTGTCTCCAGGCTGGAGTGCAGTGGCACAATCTCGGCTCACTGTAACCTCTGCCTCCCGGGTTTAAACAATTCTTCTGCCTCAGCCTCCCGAGTAGCTGGGACCACAGGCGCGGGCTACCACGCGTGGCTAATTTTTGTATTTTTAGTAGAGACAAGGTTTCACCATGTTGGCCAGGATGGTCTCGATTTCTTGACCTCATGATCCTTCCACCTCGGCCTCCCAAAGTACTGGGATTACAGGCGCGAGCCACCGCGCCTGGCTAATTTTTTTATTTTTAATAGAGACAGGGTTTCACCATGTTGGCCAGCCTGATCTCGAACTCCTGACCTCAGGTGATCTACCCATCTCGGCCTTCCCAAGTGTTGGGATTACAGGTATGAGCCACCTTGCCCAGCCCCACAGACTTCTGACACTAAATGTGTGGGGGGTTTTCCCACCAACCAATTCTCCATTTCCCTCTGGACACAAATTTAACTCAATTCTGACACTAATTACCTGGAATTACAACAGATCCCACAGGTTAAGGGCTCAGTCCCGCAAGATGCCCCCACCTCAGATGCCAGTTATAAGTCTGGACCTCCCAAACTTCTGGCCAACTGGTTATAAATCAAGAGTTCCCACAACTTTCTCCTAAGTTAAATAATTTGCTATCCATAGTCTTATAAAATTCAGGGAAACATTCACTTATGTTTACTGGTTTATGAAAGGATAGTATGAAGGATAAGAATGAACAGCCAGATAAAGAGAGCTACACAGGGTGAGGTCCTGAAGGGAATGAGTCTTAAACATAAGAGCTTCTGTCGGAGGTGGGGTATGCCACCCTATGTTCACCAAACCAGAAATAATGTAGGCATATTCAAATAATTATTAAGTCAGTCTCCCATCTCTCTCCCTTTCCTAGAAAATGAGAATAGGGTTGAATATCCAGGCCTCTTACTATAGCTTGGTTTTTCTGATGATGAGTTGTCATCCTGAAGCTATCCAGTAGCCCACCAAGAACAGCTTCCTAAGAACAAAAAGCATTCATAGACTATACAGGAAATTCCAAGGAATTTAGAAGCTGTATGTCAGAAGCCAAGTTCAAAGACTAAATATTAGAAAATGCTTCCAGTACCCCTATTACTCAGCAAATTAACAAGGGTTTTAGGGACGCTGTGTCAGAAACCAAGGCAGAGAACAAATATATATTTCCAATTATGTCACAGATGTTACACATCTTGTCATGTGCTTATTGGCCATTTGTATATCTTCTTTGGAAAAATACCTATTCAGATCCTTTGGGTTGTCTTTTTATTACTGAAGTTTAAGGATTCTTTACATATTCAGGATACAGTCTCATTAGATATATGATTTTCAGGGTTTTTTTTTTTCTGAGACAGGGTCCACTGTCTCCCAGGCTGGAATATAGTGATGATTATGGCTCACTGCAGCCTCAAACTCCTGGGCTTAAGCGATCTTCCTGCCCTAGTCTCTCAAGTTGCTGGGACTACAGGTGCACCCACCATACCCAGCAATTTTTTTTTTTTTTAAGACATGGTCTTGTGAAGTTGCCCAGGCTGATCTCGAACTCCTTGCCCCAACCTTACCCTCCAAAAGTGCTAAAATTACAGACATAAGCCAATATGTCTGGCAGATTTGCAGATGTTTTCTGCCAGTCTGTGGGTTGTCTTTTTACTTTATTGATTTGTGATACAAAAGTTTTAATTTTTATGTAGTCCAATTTAACTTTTTTTTTTCTTTTCTGCTTATGCTTTTGGTGTCAGATCTAAGAAAACCATTGCCTAATCCAAGGTCATAAAGATTTACTCCAATGTTTTCTTTTAGGTGTGTTACATAGTTTTAGCTTTACATTTAGGTCTGTGATGCATTTGGGGTTAATTTTCATATGTGGTGTAAGGAAAAGGTCCAACTTGATTATTGGATATGTGGATATCCAATTTTTCTAGCACCATTTGACCATTTCTTGAAAAGATAATTTTTTTCCTTTTTTGGTTTTTTGTTTTTTGAGACAGAGTCTTATTCTGTGACCCAGGCTGGAGTACAGTGGCATGATCTCAGCTCACTTCAACCTCTGTCTCTTGGGTTCAGGCATTCTCATGCCTCAGCTACCAAAGTAGCTGGGATTATAGGTGTGTACCACCACACCCACCTAATTTTTTTTATTTTTGGTAGAGACAGGGTTTTGCCATGTTGGCCAGGCTGGTCTCGAACTCCTGGCCTCAGGTGATCCACCCACCTTGGCCTCCCAAGACAAGGTGCTGGGATTACAGTTATGAGTCACTGTACCTGGCCTTTTTCCACCCCCCAATTATTTGACCTCTCAGCATTTGACAGAGTTCACTGCTCCCTCCTGCAAATACTCTCTATCTTGGTTCTCCTTTTACAAATTCTGCCATTTCTCTTTAGTCTTTATAGGTCCCTTATCTTCTTTTTTTCTTCTTTTTTTAAATAAAGACAGGGTTTAATCATGTTGGCCAGGCTGGTCTTGATCTCCTGACCTCGTGATCCGCTCACCTCAGCCTCCCAAAGTGCTGGGATTACAGGCGTGAGCCACCGTACCCAGCCCCTTATCTTCTACTAAGCTTCTAAATATTGGGTTTTCAGTTATTGTCACTGTATAGCAAAATACCATAAAACTTAAATAAATAAAACCGTGATTTATTATGCTTTTAGTGTCTTTGAGTCAGAAATTAAAACTGGGTAAAGCAAGGTCACCTTATCTCTGTTCCAACTTGGGCCTCAGTTGGAAGACTTAGGCTGGGGGACTGGAATCATTGAAGGCCTGTGAACTTACATGTCAAGCAGTTGGTAATGGCTACTGGCTGGAAGACCACAAGCCTCATCCACATGAGCCTGTTCGTGTGGTTTCTCCACATGAGCTAGTTTGGGATTCCTCATGGCTTGATGGCTTAGCTGAGTATCAAGAGCAAGTATCCAGTGGGAAACAGAGGAAGAAAGAAGAGGAAACCAGAGGGAAGCCACATGGCCTTTTATGACCAAACATCAAAGTCACACAGTATCACTTTTGCTACATTATTTTATCCAAGTAGTCACCACGCCTCACCCATGTTTAGATTAGGAAGGGAAACAGACTATCTTTTTATGGGGAATGGCAAGGTTCTAAAATAGCATGTGGGACCAGGAATGTTGTTGTGGCCTTTTAAAAAATATCTGCCACAGTCTTTTCTGGCCACGCAATTCACATCCTTCCTACTTGCTAAATACACTCACCTACATACCCTAAGATTTCTCAAAGTCTAATCCCACTATGGCATTAGGCTTAGGCTTGAGGTCCAAGATCTTATTGAGGCCAAGACCATGTACAGATAGGATTTCTTAGGTAAGATTTCTTCCTTTAAAAAAAAACTCCAATAAAAGTTTGAATTTTATGTTTAATTATCAAAATGTATACTGTATTAGATCAATTGTGTACCAGTAATTATACTGATAATGCAGTATAAAAGAAAATGTTTAACATGAGAGGCCTATGGTCACAGGAAGTTTTTTTTTTAATTTAATTTCAATTGTCATACATATTTTTACTGCATAGACATATTATATGCTGCTTTGACTGAGTCCCATAGACTTTGGTATGTTGTGTTTCTATTTTCTTTTGTTTCAAGGCATTAATCAATTTCCTTCTTAATTTCTTTCTTCACCCATTGGTTGTTCAGGAGCATGTTGTTTAATTTACATGTATTTGTGTAATTTTGAATGTTTCTCTTGTTACTAGTTTCTAGTTTTATTCCATTGTGATCAGATAAGATATATGATATGATTTCAATTAAAAAATTTTTTTTGGCCAGGTGCAGTGGCTCACGCCTGTAATCCTAGCACGTTGGGAGGCCTAGCTGGGTGGATCATGAAGTCAGGAGTTCAAGACCAGCCTGGCCAACATGGTGAAACCCCGTCTCTACTAAAAATACGAAAATGAGTTGGGTGGGGTGGCACACACCTGTAGTCCCAGCTACTCGGGAGGCTGAGTCAGGAGAATTGCTTGAACCTGGGAGGCAGAGGTTGCAGTGAGCCGAGGTTGCACCACTGAACTCCAGCCTGGCACCTGGTGATGGAGTGAGACTCTGTCCTAAAATAAATAAATAAAATAAAATAAATTAATTAATTAAGGTTTTTTTGGCCAGAAACGGCGGCTCACGTCTGTAATCCTAGCACTTTGGGAGGCCTAGCTGGGTGGATTATGAAGTCAGAAGTTCAAGACCAGCCTGGCCAACCTGGTGAAACCCCGTCTCTACTAAAAATACGAAAATGAGTTGGGTGGGGTAGCACACACCTGTAGTCCCAGCTACTCGGGAGGCTGAGGCAGGAGAATTGCTTGAACCCGGGAGGCAGAGGTCGCAGTGAGCTGAGATCACACCATTGTACTCCAGCCTGGGAGACAGAGCAAGACTCTGTCTCAAAAAAAAAAAAGAAAAACTTTTTTTTAGCCTTGTTTTGTGTCCTAACATATAGTCAGTCCTGGAGAATGTTCCATGTGCTAATAAAAAGAACTCATATTTTGCAGCTGTTGGGTGAGATGTCCTATAAATGTCTGTTAGATCTGTACTGATGTTTCTTTGTTGATTTTCTTTTTTTTTGTTTGTTTTTCTCAATGGAGTCTTTCTTTTTCACCCAGGTTGCAGTGCAATGTCATGATCTCAGCTCACTGCAACCTCCACCTCCAAGGTTCAAGGGATTCTCATGCTTCAGCCCCCTGAGTAGGTAGGATTACAGACACCCTCCATCATGCCTGGCTAATTTTTGTATTTTCTTTTTCTTTTTTTTGAGAGAAGGAAAGAAAAAAAAATGAGTAAAGGAGAGGAAGAAAGAGGAAGAGAAAGAGGGAGGGTGAACGGAAATATTGTTTTATTCTGAAAAAAAAATGGGTATTAATAATGGCCAATCAATGTTTCATTTAAACCTCTGAGTAGGTGCGATGTGGTATTGACAAGCATGTATATTTTGAGTATTTGAAGTGGAGAGCTCTATAAATATTTATTAAGTTTACTTGTTCCAGATCTGAGTTCGAGTCCTTGATATCCTTATTAATTTTCCGTCTCATTGAGTCTAAGTATGTATCTGGGTGTTAGGATCGTTAGCTCTTGTTGTTGCACTGATCCTTTTACCACTATATCTTTGTTGCTTCAAAATCTATTTTATCCGCTATGAGAATTGCAAGTCCTGCTTTTTATTTATTTATTTATTTTTGCTCTCCATTTGGTTGGTAAATCTTTCTCCATCCCTTTGTTTTGAGTCTTTGTGTATCCTTGCATGTGAAACAGGTCTGGATGTAACATGCCGTTGGGTTTTGGCTGTGTCTTTTGATTGGGGGATTTAGTCGATTTAAATTTAGGGTTACTGCCATTTGATGTTGACTGGCTGTTTGATCCATTTGTTGATGTAAATTCTTCTTTATGTTGGTGCTCTTTACTTTTTGGTGTATTTTTAGAAAGGCTAATACTGGTTGTTTCTTTCTGTGTGTAATGCTTCTTTCAGAAGCTCTTGTAAAGCAGGCCTGGTGGTAATAAAATCTCTGAGTACTTGCTTGTTCATAAAAGATTTTATTTTTCCTTCAGTTGTGAAGCTTAGTTTGGCTGGATATGAAATTCTGGGCTGAAGGTTCTGTTCTTTGAGGATAATTTTTGTATTTTTAGTAGATACAGGGTTTCACCATGTTAGCCAGGCTGGTCTTGAACTCCTGATCTGAGGTGATCTACCCACCTCAGGCTCCCAGAGTGCTGGGATTACAGGTGTGAACCACTGCTCCTGGCCTCGTTGTTGATTTTCTGTCTAGATGATTTGTCCAATGCCGAGTTGGGTATTGAAGTCTCCAAATGTTACTGTATTGGCATCTGTCTCTCCCTTTAGATCTAATAGCATTTTCTTTATGAATCTGAGTGCGCTGGTGTTGGATGCATATATATTCACAATTGTTATAGCTTCTTGCTAAATTAATCCCTTTATTACTATATACTGTCCTTCTTTGTCTTTCTTTTACAGCTTTTGACTTAAAGTCTGTTTTAGCTGATATAAATTTAGCTATTCCTGCTTGCTTTTGGTTTTCATTTTTGTGAAATATCTTTTTCTATCCCTTCATTTTCAATCTGGGTATGTCCTTACAGATTAGGTGAGTTTCTTGTAGGCAGCATATAGTTGGGTCTTATTTTTGTTTTTGTTTGTTTTGTTGTTTAAATTCATTCAGGCAGTTTCTTTTAATTGGGAATTTTAACCATTTTATCTTCAAGATTATTATTAATAGATGAAGACTTACTCAAAACATTTATTGATTGCTTTCTGATTATTTTGTGTAACCTTTGTTCCTTCCTCTCTCTTTTTATTTCTTTAAAAGATGGGGTTTCACCATGTTGGTCAGGCTGGTCTTGAACTCCCGACCTCAGGTGATCCGCCTGCCTTGGCCTCCAAAGTGCTTGGATTACGGGCGTGAGCCACCACGCCTGGCCCTTCCTCTCTTATTATATATTTTTGTGGTTGTCTTTCTCCTTTTTCTGTCGGCTCTCCTGGTGAATTTTATAATTTTGCATGTTTTCATGAGAGCAATTATTATCTTTTTACTTCCAAATGTTAGACTCCGTGAGCATTTCTCTTGGACTGGACTAGTGGGAATGAATTCTCTTATTTTTTGCTTGTCTGGGAAAGATTTTATTTCTCTTTCATTTTTGAAGAATAGCTTTCCTGGGTATAATATTTTTGGTTACCTGGGTTCTTTTTCTTTTTATAGTTCAACTATATCATCCTCTTCTCTCCTGGCCTGTAAAGTTTCTGCTGAGAAAGCTGCTGCCAGTCTAATGGAGATTCCCTTATATGTGACTTGATGCATTTCTTTCGAAAAATAATTCTCTTTTAGAATTATTTCTTTGTCTTTGCCATTTGACAATTTGATAGTTAGGCGTGGTGACTCATGTCTGTAATCCCAGCAACTTGGGAGGGCAAGGCAGCTGGATCACCTGAGGTCAGGAGTTCGAGACCAGCCTGACCAACATGGTGAAACCCTGTCTGTATTAAAAATACAAAAATTACCTGCACTTGGTGGCAGGCACCTGTGATCCCAGCTACTTGGGAGACTGAGGCAAGAGAATTGCTTTCACCTGGGAGATGAAGGTTACAATAAGCCAAAAATCACACCATTGCACTCCATCCTGGAGTACAAGAACGAAACTCTGTCTCAAAAAAAAATTTTTTTTTAACTATAATTGAGTGGAATCTATTTGAGATTGAGTGGAATCTATTTGAGAACATTCCAGCTTCCTGGATCTGAATATCCATCTCTCTCCCAAGACTTGAGAAGTTGTTAGCTATTATATCATTAAATATATTTTCTGCACCTTCTCTTTTCTCTTTCTGGAATGCCCATAATGCAATTATTTGTTTCCTTAATGGTGTCCCATAAGTGCTGTAGACTTTTTTCATTATTTTTTCTTTTTTTTTTTTTCTGCCTAAGTTTTTTTTAAAAGATCTGTCTTGAAGTTCAAAAATTTTTTCTTCTGTTTGGGCTAGTCTGCTGTTGAAGCTCTTTATTGTATTTTTTATTTCATTCATTGAATTCTTTAGCTCTAAGATTCCTGTTTGATTCTTGTTTTGTGATATCTCTTTATTGAATTTTTCTTATTTTTATTAACTGGTCTGTACATATTCTCTTGTATCTCATTGCATTTCCTTAAGATGATTATTTTGAGCAACATGTGATGGCTCATGCCTATAGTCCCAGCCACTTGGGAGGCTGCAGCAGGAGGATTGCTTGAGTCCAAAAGTGCTGGCCTAGGCCGGGCGCAGTGGCTCACGCCTGTAATCTCAGCGCTTTGGGAGGCTGAAGCGAGTGGATCACGAGGTCAAGAGATCGAGACCATCCTGGTCAACATGGTGAAACCCCGTCTCTACTAAAAATACAAAAGTTAGCTGGGCATGGTGGCATGTGCCTGTAATCCTAGCTACTCAGGAGTCTGAGGCAGGAGAATTGCCTGAACCCAGGAGGCGGAGGTTGTGGTTAGCTGAGATTGTGCCATTGCACTCCAGCCTGGGTAACAAGAGCAAAACTTTGTCTCAAAAAAAAAAAAAGTGCTGGCCTATAGTGTGCTATGCTAATCCAGTGTCTACACTAAGTTTGGTATCAATATGGTGACCTTCTGGGAGCAGAGAACCATCAGGTTGCTTAAGGAGGTATGAACCAGCTCAGGTCAGAAATAGAGCAGGTCAGCCAGGTGTGGTGGCTCACACCTGTAATTTCAGGAATTTGGGATGCCGAGGTAGGTGAATTGCTTGAGCTTTGGAGTTCTTTTCTATTTCCATAGCTTTAAATACCATCCATATGTTTGCAACTTCCAAATTTCATAACATCTCAAAATACCAGATTAGAATATCCAGTTAACCATTTGATACCTTGACTAGGACATCTCAAGTATTTCCATTTTTTTTTTTTTTTTGAGATGGAATTTTCACTTTTGTTGCCTAGGCTGGAGGGCAATGGCATGATATTGGCTCACTGCAATCTCCACCTCCCAGGTTCAAGCAATTCTCCTGCTTCAGCCTCCTGAGAAGTTGGGATTATAGGTGTGCACCACCATATCTGGCTAACTTTTTTGTATTTTTAGTAGAAATGGGGTTTCACCATGTTGACCAGGCCAGTTTTGAACTCCTAACCTCAGGTGGTCCACCCATCTTGGCCTCCCAAAGTGCTGGGGTTACATGCATGAGCCATCGTGCCGAGCTGATATTTTCATCTTAATGTGTTAAAATGGGCTGGGCGCAGTGACTCATGCCTATAATCCCAGCACTTGGGGAGGCTGAGGCAGTTGGATCACCAGAGGTCAGGAGTCCAAGACTAGCCTGGCCAACATGGTGAAACTACGTCTTTAATTTTTAAAAAAATGTTAAAATGAACTATTGATTTCTACGTTACCCCACTTCCTTCACAAACTTGTTCTTTTCCTAGTTTCCCCATCTTGGCAGAGATTCTACCATTCACCTAGTTGCTCAGACCAAAACCCATGATCAGACTTAATTATTTTCTCTTCCTCTCTCACTGCTACATCCAGTCATCAACAAGTTCTATGTTTCTTCTCACCTGGGTTATAACAACTTCCTCATTGGTTACCCTCTTTCATTCTTGCTCCTTTCTAATTTCCTTTGATACAGCAATCAAAGCAATAATTTAATTCATATGTCTGATGTAGAGCAATTATGAGTACTCTCTTGCTCATGATCTTCTGTGAATTCACATTACCCTTTGAAGAGAATTCAAATTCCTTATAGTCTAAAAAGCCCATGTATCTGGTCTTTGCCTATTCCTCTGATTTTATTCTGTGCCACTTTCCCCTCACACACTATGCTTCACTTCCTCTGGGCTTTTTAGTTCCTTACAGATGACAAGCTCTCAAAAAGGTCCTGTATCACTGAGTACTGTGGCTCACACCTGTAATCCCAGCACTTTGGGAGGCCAAGGCGGATGGATCACCTTAGGTCAGGATTAGCCTGGCCAACATAGTAAAACCCCATCTCTAGTAAAAATACAAAAATTAGCGCATGCCTGTAGTCCCAACTACTCGGGAGGGTGAGGCATGGGAAAATAGCTTCAACCTGGGGGGAAATGGAGATTGCAATGAACCAAGATGGCACCATACTGCACTCCAGTCTGGGCAACAGAGCAAGACTGAGTCAAAAATAAAAAGTTCTTTATAAATTTTATTCCCTCTGCCTGGAGTATTCTCTCCTAACTTCCCACTCCCACATAACTGAGTCTTTTTCATCCTTTAAGATACTGCATTCCTCACCATTCTATCTAATAAGTGTGTACCCCACTTTATTATTCTCTGTTGTTGTATCCTGTTGGTTTCCTGTATAAAACTTATCCCGCTTTTAAGTTATATCCTATTGGTTTGTCATCTGTCACTACTTCTACTAGGTAAGGAGCCATGTCTGTGTTATACATCAGTATATACCCAGTGCTCATAGTGCCTAATCAATAAATATTAATTGAATATTGTTTAAAGGTGTGATTTTGTTTTGCGACAATGTTATAAATATGTAATTATTTTTTAAAATATGTAATTATTAATAGTGTTAAATGTATTACCTCCTAATTCTTTTGCTGAAAATAGCCTTTTGTCTTTTTTCTTGCAGTAACTGTCCTTCCTTTTTGGCTGCTGCTTTAGCCAGAGCCACATCAGATGAAGTCCTCCAGAGTGATCTTTCTGCACTTTATATCCCAAAGGAAACAGATGGCACAGAAGGGACTGTGGGTGAGTACCTTCATACATTATTTGTTTAAAAATACTAGAATCTTCTCTGTGTAGTTGTCCACAGAAAATACCTGCAAGATACTTAATTTAATTACATTTACCTGCTGGTTATTTATATAGTGGTAGCAGGAGAAAAAAATGCTACTTTTTTCCAAGTCAATAAAAGGAGGGGAGAGGAGAAAAATACAAGTGTATTTTGAAAAAGGTAGAGTAGTATATAGAAGGTAACTGGAGCAACAGGAGATTGTCATAAATGATATCTAGATGAATGGGAAGATTAAAGTGAGGAATGTGAAGATAACAACAAAAAAGATGAGTGAGGGAGGGAGGAAGAATTTGAGCAAAACCTACTTGAAATGTTTAGGTTACCTTTAAAAATCCAAGTTAGGCCAGGCACAGTGGCTCACGCCTATAATCCCAGCACTTTGAGAGGCCGAGTTGGGCAGATCACCCAAGGTCAGGAGTTTGAGACCAGACTGGCTAACCTGGTAAAACCCCATCTCTGCTAAAAAAAAAAAATACAAAAATTAGCTAGGCATGGTGGTGCATACCTGTGGTCTCAGCTGTTTGGGAGGCCAAGGCAGGAGAATTGGTTGAATCCAGAGGGGCGGAGGTTGCAGTGAGCCGAGATCACACCACTGCACTCCAGCCTAGACAGCAAAGCAAGATTCAGTTTCCAAAAAAAAAAAAAAGTCTTAAGTTAAAAGATACAAATATTCAATAAATCAGTTGCAACACAACTTCTCACTAATTATATTAAATTTTATATCGGCCGGGCACGATGGCTCACGCCTGTAATCCTAGCACTTTGGGAGGCCAAGGCGGATGGATCACGAGGTCAACAGATTGAGACCATCCTGGTCAACAAAGTGAAACCCTGTCTCTACAAAAAAATTGGCTGGGCATGGTGGTGCGTGCCTGTAGTCCCAACTACTCGGGAGGCTGAGGCAGGAGAATTGCTTGAATCCAGGAGGCGGAAGTTGCGGTGAGCTGAGATCGTGCCATTGCACTCCAGTCTGGGTAAAAACAGCGAAACTTCATCTCAAACAAACAAACAAACAAACAAACAAATAAATGTATTTTATATCAGCTGGGCACAATGGCTCACGCCTGTAATCCCAGCACTTTGGGAGGCCAAGATGGGCGGATCACAAGGTTAGGAGATTCACCTACTAAAATACAAAAAAATTAGCCAGGCGTGGTGGTGCACACCTGTAGTCCCAGCTACTTAGGAGACTAAGGCAGGAGAATCACTTGAACCCAGGCTGCAGAGGTTGCAGTGAGCAGAGATCATGCCACTGCACTCCAGCTGGGCAACAGAGCAAGACTCCATCTCACAAAAAAATTATATCTACCAGTAAATAGAGCTTTTTATGATAGATATGCATATGTTATTTAATTGCATAGATCATTGTACATTTCTTTTCCAGGGAAAGTATGAGGCTCTATTTCTTAAATAAGTTATGTTTATTGTCTTAGGCTTATATGTATTTGACAGGATCTAAAGAAAAGATTTTTATAAAAATTAGAGAATTATGGCCACTCACGGTGGCTCACACCTGTAATCCCAGCACTTTGGAAGGCTGAGGTGGGCGGATCATGAAGTCAGGAGTTTGAGAACAGGCTGATCAGCATGGTGAAACCCCATCTCAACTAAAAATACAAAAATTAGCTGGGCATGGTGGTGTGTGCCTGTAATCCTAGCTCCTTGGGAGGCTGAGGCAGGAGAATCACTTGAACCTGGAAGGCAGAGGTTGCAATGAGCCAAGATCGCGCAGCTGCACTCCAGCCTGGGTGACAGAGCAAGACTCTGTCTCACAAAAATAAAAAATTAGAGAATACTACTCAAAAATTGTTAAGAAATTTTAACATTTCATACGGTTTGTTCTATTTAAAGCATTTGCCTTTAAACATGGGATATATAGAGCAAAGCATATATTAATGAATTTGAGTAGCTGGATTCCAGAGAATTTGAGGCAGCTATAAAAGTAAACACTTCTGTTCTTTATCTCTGTAGATTGTTTGTAATAGAAAATTGGCAAGGAGGGAATTACTTTTCTTGTTTTTACTGAGAGTAACTGATTCACCTAGAATCAAATTGTTCCAGAGTCAAGTTGGATAGAATTCTTGCTATAAAGTACTGGTCTTTCCTCTGCTACTGATGCATAGAGTAAAAGTCTTATAATGAAAAGTTAGATTAAATTCTGCTTCACTCCAGCCAGGGTAACAGCTGATTCAGCTCCAGCTCAGAACAATGACATTAATGACTGATGAGTAATTTACAGCTGGGAGGGGGTGGACTGCTACTTTGGACAGTTTTCACTTTTTTACATTCTTTTTATATTTTTCCATTTCAAGCAGCAAGTATTTATATACTGATGTCTTACACTACTCCCTGCAGAAGGAGAATACTTAATCTAGAAAGATTAGAGCGTTGCCCTACATGCCTACGTTGGAAGAATCTTTTGATCCCTATAAGATAGCAAAAGTGAAATGAAAGGTTTTCTTTTGGTGGACATAATTGGTTATTCTGATTTTTAATTTTTTCAAGAGATTACCTAGTAATCTCTCCATTCGAATGCTGTGATTCAGACTGATCTACTATTATTCTAAACTATTTGGAAATCTTTTATTTAACCAAAATCACTCAGTGTGAACTGCACCACAGAGAATCTCTATGGGGCATACTGTGTTTATTCATACATCAAAGCAGGAGGAAATGAGCGTACTGAATCAGGCCTGCTGTCACTACCTTAAAGTCCTCACTGAAGTGCCTTTTGTCTCTCTTCTTGGTTGTTTCCAAAAACAGACTTAAAAAAAAAATCCTTAAAGTTATTTTCATGTTTACATTATCCCTAACAGAATGTTTGCTAATGACCTTGGATATCTCACTTGGTACAAATTTAGTTTGGTTTTTACAGCTTTTCTCCAAACTAAAACCAATTTGAGGGCCCAGTGTGACGGCTCATGCCTGTAATGCCAGTGCTTTGGGAGGCCAAGGCAGGAGAATCACTTTAGGCCAGGAGTTTGAGAACCAGCCTGGGCAATATAGTGAGACACTATTTCTACAAAAAATTTAAAAATTAGCTGGGCACAGTGGCATGCACCCATAGTCTCAGCTACTTGGTAGGCTGAGATAGGAGAATCACTTGAGCCCAGGAGTTTAAGGTTACAGTGAGATATGTGCTACAGCCTGGGCAACAGAGTGAGACCCTGTCTCAAACAATGACAAAAACAACAACCCAGAAAAGCAATTTGAAATATCACAGTGTAAAAATTATTATTATTATTATTATTATTATTTTGAGAGAGGGTGTCACTCTGTTACCCAGGAGGGCTGTGGCATGATCACAGCTCACTGAAGCCTCTACCTCCCAGGCTCAAACGATCCTTGCAACTCAGCCTCATGAGTAGCTGAGACTACAGGCAGGCGCCACCATGCTCGGCTAATTTTTGTATTTTTTTGTAGAGACAGGGTCTTGCCATGTTACCCAGGCTGGTCTTGAACTCCTGGGCTCAAGTGATCCTCCTGCCTTGGCCTCCTAAAATGCTGGGTTTATAGTCATGAGCCTCTAAGCCCAGCCTACTGTAAAAATTAAAAACAAAAAGGAAAAATGATCACTAATACAGAGGAAATTAAAGAATGATAAAAAGTTTTTGTAAGTAAATTTGAAAACCTGGATGTTTTCTAGAAAAAAAATAATTAACAAAGTTTAAGAAGAAAGAGATTGAGAAAATTATCGAGGAACTGTCCCCCAAAAGGCCATGGAGTTGGTGACTCTGCAGGTGAGGTGAACATTTTCAGGTGATCAAAGAAAGATAGATAATTGGAATACTTTTTATTTTTTTAATTATATATTTATTTATTATTTTTTGAAACAGAGTCTTGCTCTGTTGTCTACACTGGAGTGCAGTAGCGTGATCTCGGCTTACTGCAGCCTCTGCCTCCTGGGTTCAAGCAATTCTTTTGCCTCAGCCTTCTGAGTAGCTGGGATTACAGGTGTGCACCACCACACCCGGGTAATTTTTGTATTTTTAGTAGAGACAGGTTTTGTTATGTTGGCCAGGCTGATCTCGAACTCCTGACCTCAAGTGATCCACCCAACCTGTGCCTCCCAGAGGATTACAGGCATGAGCCACTGTGCCTGGCCCCAATCCTTTTTAAAATGAATGCTCCAGTTGCATGGAAAAAGAAGGAAAATTTGCATAACCTAACACTGATACCAAAATCTACCCAAGACTAAAAAAGGAAATGAGAGACCAGTCTTAGTGATCAACATAAAAAAACTTAAGTAGGCCGGGTGTGGTGGATCATGCCTGTAATCCCAGCACTTTGGGTGCCAAGGCGGGCAGATCACCTGAAATCAGGAGTTCCAGACCAACCTGGCCAACATGGTGAAACCCCATCTCAATTAAAAATACAAAAATTTGCTGGGTTTGCTGACGGGCACCTGTAATCCCAGCTACTCGAGAGGCTGCGGCAGGAGAATTTCTTGAACCCAGGAGGCAGAGGTTGCAGTGAGCTGAGATCATATCATTGCACTCCAGTCTGGGCAACAGAGCAAGACTCCATCTCAAAAACAAACAAACAAACATCTTAAGTAAGATATTTGAATATTGAGTACAGCAGTTAATTCATTCAGTGAATGTTTTATTGAGAACCTACTATAGATGCTTATTATACTGGGGAAACAGCAGTGAATAAAAAACATCAAGAATGAAATATTGGGAAGTCTGTAGCAGAACTTATCTATTAACAGGTCAAAAGAAAAATAATCTCTAAAGATGCCAAAAGAAACATCTGATAAAACAATATTCCTAATTTCTAAAATATTCTTTGTAAAGTAGGCCTAGATGGATATATCTTGGATGCCATGTTTATGCTTAATGTATATTCTAGAATTTGTCAGTTGTACATGACTACAAACACAGCTTCAGTTATCTTCAGCAAAACAGAATGTATGGACCGTCTTCCAGAATAAGGGATACACAGGTAGATTCAAGGCTTCAAACGAGCTCAACAGGATCTGGCATTTCTCCAACTCTCAGCGGTACCTTCTTTCATTTTGATTTCATTTTCAGACTCCATGAGGTAGCAGTATGACTTTCTAGGAACCCAGGTCTTCATCTGTCCATATTGAAGTTGAGCAGGAAAACAAGAGTAGATTTTCTCAGTTGTTCTTACATAAGCCACAGGATTTACTTTAGTTGGCGCAACTTGGATGGTTTCCCATTCCTGAACTAATCACTGGCCAAAGGAGTGGGATTCTCTACCTGGCTAAACCTGAATCACAAAGTCTCAGAGTAAAGAAAGAAGGAAGTGTTACTGGAAGAAAAAGCAATGTTTGCTAGTTTTAAATAACAATTATAGTTGTGGCCAGCACTGGTGGCTTATGCCTGTAATCTCAGCACTTTGAAAGGCCAAGGTGGGTGGATCAATTGAGGTCAGGAGTTCAAGACCAGTCTGGCCAAAATGGTGAAATTCCATCTCTACTAAAAATACAAAAATTAGCCAGACGTGGTATGCCCTTGTAATTCCAGCTACTCAGGAGGCTGAGGTATGAGAATCCCTTGAACCCAGGAGGTGGAGGTTTCAGTGAAACAAGATTGCACCACTGCACTCCAATTTGGGCTACAGAGCAAGACTCCATCTCAAAAAAAGAAAGAGGGCCAGGCGCGGTAGCTCAAGCCTGTAATCCCAGCACTTTTGGAGGCCAAGGTGGGTGGATCACGAGGTCAAGAGATCGAGATGATCCTTGTCAACATGGTGAAACCCCGTCTCTACTAAAAATACAAAAAAAAAAATTAGCTGGGCATGGTGGCGAGTGCCTGTAATCCCAGCTACTCAGGAGGCTGAGGCAGGAGAATTACCTGAATCCAGGAGGTGGAGGTTGCGGTGGGCCGAGATTGCGCCATTGCACTCCAGCCTGGGTAACAAGAGCGAAACTCCGTCTCAAAAAAAAAAAAAATGTTGGATTGTCTGTTGGCTTTAGTTTTCTTCTTGTATATACCTCCATAGGCTGTTTTTGCCCTTTGTCTTTTCTCTTTTAAATTTACCCTTTATTTTCAGTTATATAAAAATGTTAACAGTGGGGATAGGCATAGTAGCTCATGCCTGTAATCACAGTACTTTGGGAGGCTGAGGTGGGAGGATCACTTGAGGCCAGGAGTTTGAGATGAACCTGAGCAATATAGTGAGACCCCATCTCTACAAAAAAAAAAAAAAAATCTTTTTTTTTATATATATTTTTCTTTTTCCTTGCAGATTCGTCAGGAAAAAAATATTTTCTTTTGATTAGCCATCGGTGGTGGCATGTACCTGTGATCTCAGCTACTTGAGAGGCTAAAACAGAATGATTGCTTGACCTCAGGAATTGTAGGCCACAGTGAGCTATGATTGCATCACTCCACTCCAGCCTGGGCAACAGAGAGAGACCCTCTTATTAAAAAAATTAAAATAAATTGGCCAGGCACGGTGGCTCACGCCTGTAATCCCAGCACTTTGGGAGGCCAAGGCGGGCGGATCACAAGATCAGGAGTTCAAGACCAGCCAGTTCAAAACCAGCCTGTCCAACATGGTGAAACCCTGTCTCTACTAAAAATACAAAAAATCAGCTGGGCATGGTGGCAGGTGCCTATAATCCCAGCTACTTGGGAGGCTGAGGCAGGAGAATTGCTTGAACCTGGGAGGTGGGATTGCAGTGAGCCGAGATTACACCACTGTGCTCCAGCCTGGGTGACAGAGCAAGACTTCTGTTTTGTGGGGAAAAGAAAATTAAAGGAGACAAAGCCACCATATGGGATTTACCACCCTATGCTATGTTAATGAGGAAGAAAAGGAAATGAGAAAAAACTTCAGGTCAACTTTTCGAATATAGTCATTTTAAAAATAATTTTAAATAAGGAAAGAGGTAAATGTAGTCACAGATTAAGGCAAAGACAGGACTGAGAAGTTGGGAGTCCACGTCCCGGGCTGTTCTAGAACATACAGTCTTTCTCTTCTTTGGAATTTGTGTTCTAGATTGGAGGAGGCCTGTGTAGCCATTGCCATCTGGCACTTATTTTCTCAGGCTGTCAAGCTATATCTGATTTAGTTAAGTAAAAAAAAATTTAAGTTCAATTTTTTTTTTTTTTTTACCTGAGATGTAGGAGGAACTTCTAAAATACTGGCCTGAGAAAACCTAATCTGTCTTTGGTATTTCAGTAGCTCAGCTTAAGTGGAGGACACCTTGAGTGGAGGGTTCAGTGATAGGAAATCTCTTCAGTACCATTCAGTGTTGGCTTAAAAGGCTTACATATCTGTCCATCTACTGAGGGTATATGTCTGCCTCAGAAGTCAGCTCGCCAATTCTAGCCAATAGGTGAAGTAGTAGACACAGATGAAGCAGTAGGCTTAGCGTCAAGAGTTCTGTTGGTATTGCTTCTCTGGTTGCTCTCTCTCTTTTTCTATCTAAGGTCACACGAATAGACAGAGTTTAGGTACCTTTTTCCTTAGAGTAATATAAAAGTTTGAACTCTTGCTAACGCATTGGCTAAACTATTTAAACTACTGCCTAAAACTTTAATAAACAAATATATTAAACAGAAAAGACAGGCTGAGCATGGTGGCTCATGCCTGTAATCCCAGCACTTTGGGATGCCAACACAGGTGGATCACCTGATCAGGAATTTGAGACCAGCCTGGCCAACATGGTGAAACTCCATCTCTACTAAAAATATAAAAAATTAGCCAGGCCTAGTGGCAGGCACCTGTGATCCCAGCTACTCAGGAGGCTGAGGCAGGAGAATCACTTGAACCCAGGAGGCAGAGGTTGCAGTGAGCCGAGATCACACTATTGCACTCCAGCCTGGGCAACAAGAGTGAAACTCTGTCTTAATTTTAAAAAGAAAGAAAGAAAACACACACACATTTCAGTTACAAATGATGATCATTTATAGGAGAAAAAAGGGTACTGGATATAAAGGAAGAAGTCAGGAAGAAAGAGAACATAGACAAATGGTAAGCAAGGTAAACCCTTCTTATTTCTGTAGTTTGTCAGCTGTTTTCATAGGCCTTCCATATCCTAATAAACACTGTATATCCAGCTAATTGGACTATGGAAGCGGTGTTAATCACTACTTATTTTTCTAAGCATGGCTCTCCAGGTGATAAACCATAGCAGACAACCAAAAAGAAACTGGTGCTGGGAACTAGGGAACAGTGTGGCAAGAGCACTTCTTCGGCTGGAAGTCAAGCCAGGAATAGGTCCAGCCCTGGCCAAAGGTTTTCTCCTCATAACAAGAATATGTAGTGGCCGCTGCAGGCTGATGATTTTCTACTAGATAGGTTGTGATTTTCTCTCTTCAGAAGCAACATTTCATTTTTCTTGAGAAGGATGAATTTATTCTATTAAGGAGGAACTTGATTAAGGTGACCTACTTCTGTCTTTAACAAGCAGAGAAATGAAAAGCAGTTTTACAAGGCTCTTCATTGGGGGTTTCTGTGTTTCTTTCACAGAGATTGAGACAGTGAAATTGGCCCGTTCTGTCTTCAGTAAACTACACGAGATTTGCTGCAGCTGGGTGAAAGACTTCCCTCTCCGCAGGAGACCCCAGCTTTATTATGAGACATCAATCCATGCCATCAAAAACATGCGCAGGAAAATGGAGGACAAACATGTCTGCATTCCTGACTTTAATATGCTCTTCAACCTAGAGGTAAAGGGCACTTCTGGAGAGTCAGTGAAATTTTAAAAACAAAACAAACACCTTCATGGTTCTGTTAGAAAAGGAGAATTTCTGATATATTTCCAATTGTATCTCTGGTAGATTAGAGTAGGGCTAAATGCAAAGTGGCACAAATTTGCAACAGAAAGGGAACTATTTTATGTTCTTTGAATAGGTAATGCATTCACATGGTTCAAAATTGGGAAAATAAAAATGTCTTTCTTATCCTTGTCTCCAAGATACTCAGTTCCCTTCCATGAAGGCAAGGAAGTCAGTCTTTTGTATCACTTTCCAGAGCTATTCTGTAAACATATAAGCAAAAAAAGAAAATGATTAGGCTTGGCACGGTAGCTCATGCCTGTAATCCAGCACTTTGGGAGGTGGATGTGGCAGGATTGCTTGAGACCAGGAGTTCAAGACCAGCCTGGGCAACAGACATAGTGAGACTGTCTCTTAAAAAAGAAAAAAGAAGGCCGGGCGCAGTGGCTCACGCCTGTAATCCAAGCATTTTGGAGGCCAAGATGGGTGGATCATCTGAGGTCGGGAGTTCAAGACCAACCTGACCAACATGGTGAAACCCCGTCTTTAAAAAAAAGAAAAGAAAAGAAAATACTATTTTAAAAAATTATATCTCAATAAAGCTGTTTTGTAACAACAATAGCAGCAGCAGCAATTTCTATAGCATAATCAAATGGGGTATTAAGTTCTCACATTACTATGATGCTGAAGCAACACAAACATAAAAGGAAAAATTAAAGCTGATGCAGTTTATTTCATGTGATTTTCTTTTTAAAATCCTGGTCTCTGAGATAGGAAAGTAGCTGGAATTATATTTCATGAATCTCTGTATCTGACAAATTGGATCCATATGAGCCTTGGCAGCTTAATAGCTATTTTGTTATCTTTCTTTTCTTTTTCTATTAAATGTATTACGTTAATACAAACAGAAGTAGGTTTGTTTCCTTTGCCTGTCACTTGCCTCTTTTCTTCACTCAAGTCCATAACTTAAAAATTACGATGTAGTAATTCATACAAAGCACAATATTTCCTCTACTTGGCAGCAAAATTTAAATTTTAGTTGACTGTCAGGTTGGTAATTGGTGCTTATGTTATATGTTATGATAGATCAGCTGATGTGTTTGTTTCCAGTATCATGGCCATGCAAATACAACACAGAAGGATTGTGTGATAATCCTTATAGCACTGTACCTACTTGAAGATTATACTCATATGTGTGGGCATTATTGTTGTTTGTTGACTTGGTTGGATTTTATTTTGCCTCCTAATTTCAAAATCAGCCCAAGGTCTTAACTCAGAAAGGAGCACCTTGCTATAGTGAAACACACTTTGAGAGGAATATGGGAACACGTGTTTAGAACCTAATAAATTTTCACACTCTTTGATCTGGTCGTTTCACTTTTAATTCTTTATTATAAGAAAAGAGAAATGCAGAAAAGTCTTAGACATGTTTTGTTTGACATAAATGTTTTCTTTACAACATTGTTTATAATAAATTGAAAATGATCTAAATCATGAAAGGGAATAACTATGATATGTTCATAAAATAATGTCTTCAAATAAATCTTAATGAAATGAGGAAATGACAAAAAGTAGGATATAAAATATTATGCACATTCTGATCCTAATTTCATTTACATATATATGTATATATAGATATGGATATATATAGAGAGAAGACTGGTATCTGTGGATGGTGGAATTATTGGTGATATTTCTTTTGTCATTAAATTATCACACATTATTATAATAGGGAAAACATCAGTGAATGTTTTTAGTTCTTTTAAAAAGAAGCTATACTTTTTTATTTTTTAAAGAAATAAAAAAAATTCTTCCTTTTGTTTCTTCTGGTGCTATTTTGAGTTGTTTAAAAATGAGTACTGCTTTAGCAGAGATAGAAAGTCTACCTGTCAGGATTATTCCTTTTTTTTTTTTTGAGATGGAGTGTCACTCTGTTGCCAGGCTGGAGTGCAGTGGCACAATCTTGGCTCACTGCAACCTTCACCTTTCAGGTTCAAGAGATTCTCCTGTCTCAGCCTCTGGAGTAGCTGGACTACAGGCATGTGCCACCATGCCCAGCTAATCTTTGTATTTATAGTAAAGACAGGGTTTCACCATGTTGGCCAGCATGGTCTCCAACTCCTGATCTCAAGTGACCCACCTGCCTCAGCCTCCCAAAGTACTGCGATTACAGGCGTGAGCAACTGCAGCCAGCCAGGATTATTTCTAGAGAGTTGTTTAGTCTGTCTTTAATGGCGTTAAAGTTGCTAAATGAACTAGTTGTAATGTGTGTATTAGACATAGGTTTCATAATATTTTGGTTATTCTATGGACCTTTATATTTGGTGTTTTGGGGAATGTAATATACCCTTTTAAAAAGAACTTTTTCAGCCAGGTGCAGTGGCTCTTGCCTAAAATCCCAGCTACTCGGGAGGCTGAGGCAGGATGATCCTTTGAGCCCAGGAATTCGAAGTTACAATGAGTTATGATCATGCCACTGTACCCTAGCCTGGGTGACAAAGTGAGACCCTGACTCTAAAAATAAATAAATAATAAGAACTTTTTCAGGCTGGGCACGGTGGCTCACGCCTGTAATCCCAGCACTTTGGGAGGCTGAGGCGGGCGGGCACTTTGGGAGGCTGAGGTGGGGGGATCACAAGGTCAAGAGATCGAGACCATACTAGCCAACATAGTGAAACCCCATCTCTGCTAAAAAATACAGATTGGCTGGGCATGGTGGCATGCGCCTGTAGTTCCAGCTACTCGGGAGGCTGAGGCAGGAGAATCATTTGAACCTGGGAGGTGGAGGTTGTTACAGTGAGCCAAGATCATGCCTCTACACTCCAGCCTGGCAACAGAGCAAGACTCCCATCTCAAAAAAAAAAAATTAATTAATTAATTAATTAAAAAGAACTTTTTCAAAGTGCAGATATACTTGTTATTTTAATAGCTCTTCCGAATCCCCATGAGACAGCAACTCATCCCTGCCTAACAGATGAGAAAACTAGCACAGAATATTACGTGATTCGCTTAAGAATCAATGACAGGCCTGGACTCCTCTAAGCTCCGAGAGCATAGGAAAAAGAACTCAAAAGACTTGCAAACGAAAGTCATTACATACTGTTGCCTGAAGGGAGCTCAGGACTCAGTGCCAGTTCAGTTGCCACAGATCTCTTACGTGAGACAGAGCTGTTACGATTTAAACACCTTAGCAAATGATAAAGCAGCAAACTTCTTAATGGTTGATATGGCATCTTATGATTAGGTCTTTTTTGTCAAGATAAAGCACAGGATTGGAAGATCCCCCTACTGGCAGTTGCCTTTGCAAGGAAATGTGAAACTAAAATCTTAGATTATGGGGTGAGGCAAAGTGGTCAGCCATACAGGGCATTTGAGCATCTGATGTAGTTCAAGTTTGGTGAAGTAGTTTAGAAATACTATGCTGTTTATGATGAGAATGCAGCGTGACTGGGAATGATTTATGAAGAACATATTATAGTTTAGAAGCATGTTTCTGCTTTCGTATCTTTATATATCTTAAACTTGAATTTAATTGCCCTTGTGCTGGAAGACCAGTTATTTTCTATTGTTCTCAGTTTCTAATTTTGCTATTAAAGAACTTTCATTTTGAAAAAAAATCAATCTAGAGCTGCTTTTGTTCAATTCCTTCTCATACTCTCCATATTCCCCCTCCCTCAACTTGTAACAGCAATTTTGAAGCAAATGTATGTGGGTGGTTTCCATGGTACAAGACAACAACTTTCACGGAGAGAGGGCACTTCAGCTTGAGCTAATTGGGTATGACGTGTTCCAGTGTTCTGGTGTGTAAACACAGATGCCCTAATATTGCAGGTATTTCAGCAGTTGATCAGGCATGTTAGAGAAGGAAAACATTTAGTCTCATTATTCCGAATGACAAATGCAGTGGAGGAGAAAGGATGGGCAACAGTGATGCCAAGAGATTGGTTCATTTGAATCATGCCATACCCAGCTCCCTCAACTGTTCTGTGTTTCTGTTCACAGGACCAGGAAGAACAAGCTTACTTTGCAGTGTTTGATGGCCATGGGGGAGTTGATGCTGCCATTTATGCCTCCATTCACCTCCATGTTAACTTAGTCCGCCAGGAGATGTTCCCCCATGATCCTGCTGAGGCCCTGTGCAGGGCCTTCCGGGTCACTGATGAGCGGTTCGTACAGAAAGCAGCCAGGGAGGTATGCCCCTTTTTCACAAATTCCAGCTAGAATTGCACTAGCTGAGCTCAACTTAGTCTGTGTGGTTAAAGGGCTGTTTAGATTTTCTCTTTCGGGGCAGACATTATCCAAATTGTATTCTTGACTCATAGTATTAGATTCTGTTGTAGTTCTAATTGCCTTCTCAGGAAGTTTCAGAGGGTACAATGATGTACTATATAGAAAGTCTCAAGCTGTAATTTTCTGGATTCATTTCTGTAATAATTGCTGGATTTGGCAGGTGAGTTTCATCTTTCTTGTGTTCACCATTGCTTGTCAGGTTCACACCAGGACCATCTCTCTAAGCAGACTCTTGCTGACAAGATCTGGATATGGTGAATAAAACAATGGTCTAAAAAAGAAACAGAAACTGGGATTACTTCCATACATTTGGTTCTAAATGGGTAGGCAGTGTTTTGCTGTGTATCTCTTGAAGGAAAATTCTCTTGGAGAAGGTGAATCCTTAGATGATCCTTGAGCTGATTTTTCTCTTACTGGCAGAAAAGTCAGAGCTCCTGTCCTACATTGCTAAGGTTAATCAGACCTAAGTTTTTTACTTTGAATGAATGGCAAGGGTTCTGTATTAAGGTCTAAAAGTTAAAAAAATTAATTATCATTCTGGGTATTGGTACATAATTAACTACAGTATAATTACTATAGTATTCTATATTGGTTTTGTAATGAGGGGTGAATAGAAAGTAAATGATTTTTAATTTTTAAAAGTAATTACAGAAATAGATACAGAGAAAATAAGACTCCTGCCCTGTGACTTAAACATTAACTTTTTTTTTTGAGATGGACTCTCGGTCTGTCGCCAGGCGGGGGTGTGGTGGTGCAGTCTTGGCTTACTGGAACCTCCGCTTCCTGGGTTCAAGCGATTCTCCTGCCTCAATCTCCTGAGTAGCTGGGACTGCAGGTGCACATCACCATGCCCAGCTAATTTTTTGTGTTTAGTAGAGACAGGGTTTCACCATGTAGGCCAGGATGGAAACATTAACTCTTTTTAAAATGGGCTTGGAGGCCAAGTGCGGTGGCTCATGCCTGTAATCCCAGCATTTTGGGAGGCTGGGGTGGGCAGATCACAAAGTGAGAAGTTCAAGACCAGCCTGGCCAACATGGTGAAACTCCGTCTCTACTAAAAATACAAAAAGTTAGCTGGGTGTGATGGCACATGCCTGTAGTCCCAGCTACTTAGGTGGCTGAGGCAGGAGAATCACTTGAACCCAAGAGGTGGAGGTTGTAGTAAGTGGAGATTGTGCCACTGCACTCCAGCCTGGCTGACAGAGCGAGACTCCATCTTAAAAAAAAAAAAAAAGGAAAAAAGAAAGGGCTTGGAAAGATCAGGGTAATCACTTAGTCCATTTTTTTGATAGCATAGTTAATGCTACCAGCAATAATGGGGCTTGGAATTAATAAAACAATAATTCAGACCTATTTGGTATTAAGAAAGAGAATTATTTTTTCTCTCTCCCCTCCCCTAAGTTTGGATTAATATGCAAATCCAACAGTAACCAGTAGAGTCCACACAAAGAGGTGGGGCTGGAGAATAAAGCCGCGTTTGACCTCAGAGCTTCCAGTCTCTTGAGGACCTGCATTCTGCTTGGGTCTGCCTCTCTTGAAGCTGTGGGCTTTCATCATCTGAGTTGAGGACAAGAGCGGGCCCCTGAGAGGTGACCTGTAATCACCAATGTGAAACAAAGAGAATCACTCTGTCTTCTTCACCCTCTATTCTATTCCTTTTTTTCTGTCTTCTCAAAATTATGTTTTTCTTTTCTGACCACGTTTACCTCATTTGTTTCGTCAGTGACCCTGGTGTCTCAGTTCTGCCAATAGTTCTGAATAGGTTTGTCTCAGCAGCCCCTTTTTTCCTCCTTATGCTTCCATGTGCTGCTAACTGCTGGGAAGAAAGCAGCTATTCCTGTGGTGAAGCAGCCCTGCCTCCTGTTCTCTCTAGGGCATATGCACTAAAGTGTCTTTATCATGTGTTCTAGGGGGCTGAGTTTTTGAACATTCTGTGTGGGAAGACATTTTATTGGTGGGTGAGGATTTATAACAAACTTTCCCTATATAGGGAAAATGAGAAGTTGTTTTTCTCATTGGATACAAGAGGCCTTTTACCACCCCTGACGCATTGGTTCTAATTTAGGCCAGGTCCTTAGTAACAGAAAGTCATGCTTGTTTGATGGTGACTCATGTCAAATGGGGATGTCATTTTCGTATAGTAGGATCAAGAGCTTTAAGTACAGTGGTAGCTACTGCAGTGAGATTCCAGGCTGTTTGTTCTTTATGCAGTGTTCCAAAAGCAAAGCCCCCTAAAAATATTGGTAGGGAGGATATTTTTAAAAGTACAAGCATCTTAGTACTCCAGGGAACGTAAGCTGTCTCTTGGCTCCTTAGCTTAATTTCCAGAGATTAGAGCACTTGTTGTGTACCAGTCAGATGTTTTATATATCATTTTGTACAGCTAGGATTCTCCCAGTAAACAAATAGGATGTCAGTAATGAAATGAAGAGCAGAATATAGACACTTTTGCTCTGAGTATTTCTATAGGGGATTTGGTGCTTGACTGGGAGGAAAAAGAATCTCCATTCTGTTTTATGTACTAATCAGTTAACTGCCCTTGGGCAAGTCACATAACCTGCCATAGTTTTCTTATTGGTATTTAAAGTGGAATTAAGCTTTGCGCAGTGGCAGTATTGTAGCCATGAGGTTTATCCGAGGTGCAATTATTGCTAATTGGAAACTTCTCCCAATACCCCACCGTGATGACTTGCAACACAGTCGGCACTGGCAATTTTTGACAGTCTCTGTGGAAACTGATTATAAAAAAAAATAAAGTGGAATTAATAATCATCCCTGCCTTGCAAATCACAGATCAGGTGGACTTATATGTGTATATACACATAAATAAATACATATATGTAAAAATGCATTGAGACATATGAATTATTGTGTATTTGTGAAATTCCATTATCAATAGTGTAGCTCCCAGCTAAAAAGCTTACATTAATTATAAATTGCTTCTCAGTAAGAATGTAGTATCTATTTCTTTTCACTGAATGTGGTTTTATTTAAACTATTTTCAGAGCTTAAGATGTGGGACCACAGGAGTGGTGACTTTCATCAGAGGCAACATGCTACACGTGGCCTGGGTGGGTGATTCCCAGGTTATGCTTGTGAGAAAGGGCCAAGCTGTCGAACTAATGAAGCCACACAAACCTGACAGAGAGGTAAGTATGGTCTGTTTTAATAGAGCCCATGCTCTAGTTATTAGATTTTCTAGTTATTGGTTAGGATTCACTTAATTTTTTTTTTTTTTTTGAGACGGAGTTTCGCTCGTTGCCCAGGCTGGAGTGCAATGGTGCAATCTTGGCTCACTGCACCCTCGCCTCCCAGGTTCAAGCAATTCTCTTGCCTCACCCTCCCTAGTAGCTGGGATTACAGGCACACGCCACCATGCCCGAGTAATTTTTGTACTTTTAGTAGAGACATGGTTTCACCATGTTGGCCAGGCTGGTCTTGAACTTCTGACCTCAGGTGATCCACCTGCCTTGGCCTCCCAAAGTGCTGGGATTATAGTCGTGAGCTACCACACCTGGCCAGGATTCACTTAATAATAATTATTATTTCTTGAAATGAAGTCTCACTCTGTTGCCCAAGCTGGAGTACAGTGGTGCAATCTTGACTCACTGTAACCTCCAACTCCCTGGTTCAAGTGATTCTGCTGCCTCAACTTCCTGAGTAGCTGAGATTACAGGTATCTGCCATTATGCCCAGCTAATTTTTTCTATTTTTAGTAGAGATGGGGTTTCACCATGTTGGCCAGGCTAGTCTCGAACTCCAGACCTCGTGATTTACCTGTCTTGGAATCCCAAAGTGATGAGATTCCAGGTGTGAGCCACTGCGCCTGGCCACTTAATATTACAATTATTGCTACAATTATTATAATTATTGCTATCAGCAGCTGTGCCCACCCTCCAATGGAGAAACAAGGAGAACCTTTTCATGAGCAGATAAGTATTATATTTGTTGTTTACTGTTAAAGTAGATGAATAAATCCTGAATCCAGTTATTTGCTTCTTTTTATTGCATTGCTGTTTAGGATGAAAAGCAACGAATTGAGGCCCTTGGAGGTTGCGTAGTCTGGTTTGGTGCCTGGAGGGTGAATGGAAGTCTGTCGGTCTCCAGAGCTATTGGTAGGAAAAACAATTTTTTGTTTCTCCAAACTGTCCTCTTCTAGCTCATTGTCCTGTATTGACTCTGATGCAGGGAACCTGAGATGATAATTTATATTCCCAAAGTGCTTATTATTATTCTTTAAAATAATAATTGGATGCCTGTTTTGAGTCAATTAAATCTGTATGTTTATATATTTAAATTCCATTACTGAAAGAGAACCATATCAAGAAATGCAGAACTTACTTTCTATGCTTTTTAAATTTTATTTTATGGAAGCCTTTAATCATCAGTACACAATTCTGCTTTAAACCACAGCAATTGGGCCAGGTACAGTGGCTCACATCTGTAATCCCAGCACTTTGGGAGGCTGAAGCAGGCAGACTGCTTGAGTCCAGGAGTTCAAGCCTGGGCAACACAGTAAGACTCCATCTCTTTAAAAAAAATTTATATATCTGGGCATAGTGGCTCATGCCTGTAGTCCTAGTACATGGAAGGCTGAGGCAGAAGGATTGTTTGAGTCCAGGAGTCTGAGGCTGCAATGAGCCAAGATTGTGCCATTGTACTCCAGCCTGGGCTTAGGGAGTGAGATCCTGTCTCAAAACAAAAACAAAAAATCACAGTGTTCCTCATTTCATTGCATTTTGGATCAAATCAGTATTTTCCAGAGAATGAAAGCCTTTCTCCATATTTTATCCACATTTATTTTGTTTATGCCTTTAAGTTATTTCAATGAAGGGCTGGCCATGGTGGCTCACGCCTGTAATCCCAGCACTTTGGGAGGCCGAGGTGGGTGGATCATGAGGTCAAATCAAGCCCATCTCTACTAAAAATACAAAAAATGAGCCAGGTGTGGTGGCACATGCCTGTAGTCCCAGCTACTCGGGAGGGTGAGGCAGGAGAATCACTTGAACCCAGGCAGAGGGTGCAGTGAGCCGAGACTGCACCACTGCACTCCAGTCTGGGTAAAGGAGTGAGACTCCATCTCAAAGAAAAAAAATTATTTCAATGAATTTTAAAATGACATAAATAACAGAATAATAGGAAAAACATTGTGCTTTCTATATGAAAACTACTTTCTGTAGTGGTATAATAATTTGTCAGATAACCCTGGGGTTTCAAAGAACCCTATATCCCTGGGACTTAAGTTTTTCAAAAGAATAGGAACGTCAAATTCAGTCTAACACATAGAGATTAAACAGCTAAGTTGGCTGGACAAAAATGCAAGGGTATAAGTTCAAAGAATTAAGCTATTTCTGTCTTTGTCTCACTTTGGGCCCTGGCTTTATTATTTTAGGCTTCATGGCTTCAATTCCTGTTTTTAAAAAAAGAATAAATCAATATGTGTATCTATATGGGCGATATATACATGTATACTGCAGTTTTTTATCTGCTTCCCTAAAGAAATGAAGTAATTAGACATGGGGATAACATGGATAAATGGAATTCACATCTAGTCTCAAAATTTAATCATTAACAAAAAATTCCAGAACATGAAGAAAATCTTAAAGGATTGTGCTTTCGCCACTGATTTGAGTTCCTCCCACTCTTTGGGAAGTTGCTGGCAACTGTGAAGTGGCCCAAATATGAGCAGAAAGCTGAAAGGGAAATAGAGAGCTAAAAGTCTACAAATGCCTTCTGAAAAATTGAAAGTTGGCTTTACCTTAGACTGGAGGAAGTTATTAGGAGCTCTAGAATAAGGCCAAAAAGGGGAAATTGCTCATTTCTAAAATATACCCTTATATGCAATTATTGTTTTTGATAGGGAAAATTCTTTATTATGCACATTGTAGGAGATTTAGCAGGACTGTCCAACACCCATTAAATGCTATCCTGGACTGAAAATCATTGAACCAGAGGACTATACTATCTGTGGAACTAATTTACATTAATTATCATTGTATAAGTGCTTGACTGGCCAGTGAATTCAGTTGACAGCTCAAAGCAAACACCTATATCTCCTCTTTTGACCTGTCTTTGTCAGAGGATTGAGGATCTTTTTTTTTTTTTTCCTGAGATGGAGTTTCACTCTTGTTGCCCAGGCTGGAGTTTAATGGCACGATCTCAGCTCACCACAACCTGTCTCCAGGGTTCAAGTGATTCTCCTGCCTCAGCCTCCTGAGTAGCTGGATTGCAGGAATGTGCCACCATGCCCAGCTGATTATATATTTTTAGTAGAGACAGGATTTCTCCATGTTGGTCAGGCTAGTCTCGAACTCTTGACCTCAGGTGATTTACCCGCCTCGGCCTCCCAAAGTGCTGGGATTACAGGCATGAGCCACCGTGCCTGGCTGAGGATCATCTTGAATGCTTGTTACAGAACTAACTTTGAAGAGGATACCAGCCTCTTCTTCTAAAAGGGAAACCTAAAGCAGGGAAGAATGTCCTTAATAAGTGACAATCTCAGAGACAAGGCTAAGTGTGGTAGCTCATGCCTGTAATCCCAGCACTGTGGGAGGCCAAGGTGGGAGGATTGCTTGAGCCCAGGATTTTGAGACCAATCTGGGCAACATAGTGAGACCTCATCTCAATTTTATTAATAAAAAATAAGCAATCTAAGAGTGAATAAGGGAGACTTCATACATGGGGTGACTTTTGGGTTGAATGTGGAGGATGTTGTGCTGGGAAGGAAATCCCTACACAGGTAGAGGGGAGTATAAATACACAGGGGTTTGAAAGGGCATGGCGTATTTTATGAAAAGCAAGTACCAGAGGTTAGAACAGAGATGGGAGTGGTAAGAGATGAGCAGTGTTGGTGCCAGATAGCGAAGGGCCTTATGTGCGAAGCTAAGTAGTCTGGACTTTACCAGGTGAATATACAGAGGGGACACAGGGTCAGATTTGTATTTATAAAGATATCTGTATGAAAGCTGGGCTACAGTAGAAACAGCCTGGTTGGGAGACATTCATACAATTTGTTACAGAGATGAGGAGAGCTGAAAAGGGATATGGAGGAGGGTATCAACTGATGACATGGATAGGTAGGTGGGAGAACCTACTAATCAACAAACAATGTGGTGCATGGAATAGGCAGTAACGTAAAGGAGCAAGTGTGGATTTAGTTTCTTGAGCAGTTTGATGGTGAAGGGGAGAAAGGAAATAAGTGTGGTGGCTTGAGGCAAAAGCTGATTTAGAAAAGGGTTCATTTTTATTGTTTTTATTTTTAGGATGAGGAGATTTTAGATTTCAGCATGTTTGTAAGAAAGAAAAAGAGAGCAAGTAGAGGGGAAATTGAAGACGAGAGAGTAGAGAAGCCGGAGTCCTTTTGCGCAGGTTCAGTTAGGATGGGAAATAGACACCCCTTAGCCTGAGAAAATGGTAGCTCATATAGGGGAATCTGTACAGATTAAAAAAGAGTGTCGGGGGCAGGGGTGGGAGGGAAACTGAGAAAATTCAAGCCTGATCAACTTGTCTTTGAAGTAGGAAATCAGGCCATCTACCAAAATCCAGTAGCTTAAGTGGATGAGGGAGTTGAAGAATTTGAGAAATAATTGGAAACCTCATGGAATAAAATAGGGGGTTGCAAAAGGACAAGAAAAAGGACTCCTGGGCAGAGTTCAGCTCTACCTAGGAAATAAATGATACTTAAACTTTAAAAGGTTTTTAACAGTTTCTCCCCACGAGCCCTTCAGACTTACGATTCAAAGTTGACAGAGGCATGATATGTTTCCTAACATATAAGAGAGGAGGTAGAAGACAAAAGGATGTTGCCATTTCTACCATCAAATGGATATTCAGGCCCTCCTACCAAATTTGGGGGCGAAATGTCATGAATTTGACACTCAAAAGTAAAGCGGGTGAAAAGCCAGAACTTTGGCAGCATTTTCTCTGTGCAAATCTTTGTATGTTCTGTTCCAAACTAACAGTTGCAGTAGTCTTTTAATTGAATCACTAAAACAAGATTTTTGGGAACAGTGTGACTCAGATCACATTTATTTTTAGAGGTGAAATTCAGAAAATAATAATGATGATGATCAGATACTCAGGTAGAGTAGGTGAAGGACACTGAATCCCATACTGGGTTTTATTTTAAAATATCTCTTAGATCTCTGCACTTTCTGCTTAAGTAGATTGGGTTTCAGTGAGCTCTAGCAGGCTATGGAGGCACCATAGCATGGAAGTGAAGTTGATTAAATAAAAAGGATGCTTGGGAAAGATGGTCTGACTCCTGTAAGAAGTAATGAATGGAGAAGAGCCTAGATATGAGTAAGATGAGCAGATTATACGTTTGTGAATGGAAGGTGTGAAATGAACATTTATAACATCGAAGACTAATTTCTTACCTAAAAAATATACTAACCTGGGTAATCAAGTAATTATTTGTTGGTCTGTGTGTCTAATCATGCAACCTGCTGGACAGGGCATGTGTCCACACTGGTTCTAGCAGAGTTATTCACAGGGTTCCTAATGAGCTTTCTATCCTATCTGAGGATTAAACAGAGATGTAAAATGTTGGAGAGAAACTTTTTTTTTTTTTTTTTTGAGACAGTCTCCCTCTGTCACCCAGGCTGGAGTGCAGTGGCTCAATATGCGCTCTGCAACCTCTGCCTTCTCTGTTCAAACGATTCTCCTGCTTCAGCCTCTCAAGTACCTGGGACTTCACGTGTATGCCACCAGGCTTGTCTAGTTTTTGTATTTTCAGTAAAGACAAGGTTTCACCATGATAGCCAGGCTGGTCTCGAACTCCTGACCTCAAGTGATCCTCCCGCTTTGGCCTCCCAAAGTGCTGGGATTACAGATATGAGTCACTGCACCTGGCCAACTTTCTTGGGTCAGAGAGAACCTGTAACAGATACTAGAAATAATGAAATATAGTCAGATCACTCAAGTGAGTTTATCTTCATTTTAGTCTTCCCCGAGTCAAAAAGCTCAGTTTTAGTGCAATGGGAAGGATAGTAATTGATGAGAGTTGTGTAGGTGACAAGGAGGAGAGCTAGGACTTGGACCCAGGCAGTCTGGCTCTAGTGCTGGTGTCCTTAACCACCAAGCAACATGCCACTGCTGTAAATGAAGCCATTTGTAAATACCTGGAGTTTATGTTTTGTTTTTATAATACTATTTAATGATGATTTATGATACCCTACTCTAGGAATTATTGCTCATTACCCTGTGCATATTGTTTTGTTTTTGTTTTTGTAAACAAGTGAATGAGAGGCCGGTTGCAATGGCTCATGTCTATAATCCCGGCACTTTGGGAGGCTGAGGTGGGCACTTCTCCTGAGGTCAGGAGTTCGAGACCAGCCTGACCAACATGGTGAAATCCCATCTCTACTAAAAGTACAAAAATTAGCTGGGCATGGTGCTATGTGCCTGTAATCCCAGCTATCCAGGAGGCTGAGGCAGGCGAATCACTGGAACAGAGAGGCAGAGGCTGCAGTGAGCTGAGATCACACCGCTGTACTCCAGCCTGGGTAGCAGAGCAAGACTTTGTCTCAAAAAAAAAAGAAAAAAAAAAGTGAATAAAAACCAGGTGTGGTGGCTCATGCCTGTAATCCCAGCACTTTGGGAGGCCAAGATGGGCAGATGGATGCTTGAGGCCAGGAGTTTAAGACCAGCCTGGGCAACACAGGGAGACCCTGTATCTATTAAAAAAAGAAAGAAAGAAAAATTAGCTGGGCATGGTGGTGTGTACCTGTAGCCCCAGCTAGTTGGAAGGCTGAGGTAGGAGGATCACCTGAGCCTGAGAGATCAAGGCTGCAGCGAGCCCTGATCACACCACTGCGCTCCAGCCTGGGTGACAGAATAAGACCCTGTCTCAAAAAAAAAAAAAAAAGAAGTTAATTAGAGTCCCTTGTAGTAGTCATAAACTATTTGGTTACCTGACAGGCTAAGGACCCTTTTGCTGCATTCTCACAAAGTAGCTAAAGGAATGTAATCAATGTAAACAATGACTGAATCTGGAAGTGCTCTGGATCTGAAAGTCTTAAGTGAACAATTATCTCAGTAGTCTGGTGATAGAAACCTAGTTTAGTGGGGGCCTGAGGTCTGCAGTCTCACTCCTACCCCAAGCACCCTACTCTCCAACTGCAGGTTACTCCTTAATAGTCTTGTTCCCTCAATTGAGGCAATTTCTCCTGGTGATAACTGACTTCAGGACCAGCTCAGATGTCATTCTGTGAAAGGATGAGCGAAGCAAGGATGAGATGTCATTCTTTCTTCTCTAAAGAGAGAAAGGCCCAGAGAGCCCTTGGGTTCTCACAGTTGTTAATAAGTGGGGAAATGCACAATAACAATAAAGACAGAAATGGGTGATGATGAGAGCATACGAAGAATATGGTAGTCTCTAAATAGAAGAGAAAACAGGCCATACATTTTGTCTGTTCTCTAGAAGTTACAGGTAAAGCACCATGAAAAAACAGAAAGCCAAGTGGGTTGGGGATCAAGAAAACTGCATTCAGCTCCCATGTGTGAGGGCTTGGGTCAGCACATAACTCTTCTAGCTTAAGGGAGTTAGACTTAGTTTATAAAATCTCGTGTAACCCAAACCTTCCTTCATGCTCACAACATGAAGCTATTTATTGATTTCTAAACAAGAACAGAACAAAAATTGTTTAATGGAGAATGATCAAAGCTTTGGTTTCTTTGAATGTGGACTTGTTCTCAAATTTCAATTAACTCAAACCTAACCACCTGCAGAAGAACAGATTTCCTACATCAACCATGTTTTCCTACATAGTGCACTGAAGTTTTCAGTAAATCAACAAACTTAGATCTGACATTGTTGTTACACTCAGCTAAGCCTAAATAATAGCCAGAGGCACATATTCAGAATCTAAGCTACATAGGGACTTATGCCCAGTAACTAGCAATTATTTAACTGGGAATAAGGAGTAAACAGATCTGATTACCAGAGAATTTATTTTGTCAAAAACTATTTTAAAAATTCTTTCCAGTCAATTCAGTTCACAATCCAGTAAGTTGTGATCAGAGTCATGGCATTGTTCATAAATGTTCTTAGCACAGAAGGTAAAACAAAGGCTAACGATGCCCCTACCCTCTGCTTCCCACAGGAGATGCTGAACATAAGCCATATATCTGTGGGGATGCAGATTCTGCCTCTACTGTTCTGGATGGTACCGAAGACTACCTCATTCTGGCCTGTGATGGCTTCTATGACACCGTGAACCCTGATGAGGCAGTGAAAGTTGTGTCCGACCACCTGAAAGAGAATAACGGAGACAGCAGTATGGTTGCTCACAAATTAGTGGCATCAGCTCGTGATGCTGGGTCAAGTGATAATATCACAGTTATTGTGGTATTCCTGAGGGACATGAACAAAGCTGTAAATGTTAGTGAGGAATCAGATTGGACAGAGAACTCTTTTCAAGGAGGGCAAGAAGATGGTGGGGATGATAAGGAGAATCATGGAGAGTGCAAACGCCCTTGGCCTCAGCACCAGTGCTCAGCACCAGCCGATCTAGGCTATGATGGGCGTGTGGATTCATTCACTGATAGAACTAGCCTGAGCCCAGGGTCCCAAATCAACGTGCTGGAAGACCCAGGCTACCTAGATCTCACACAATTAGAAGGAAGCAAACCTCACAGTGCTCAGTTTTTGCCACCAGTTGAGATGTTTGGTCCTGGTGCACCAAAGAAAGCAAATCTTATTAATGAGTTAATGATGGAGAAAAAATCAGTTCAGTCATCATTGCCTGAATGGAGTGGTGCTGGAGAGTTTCCCGCTGCTTTCAATTTGGGTTCAACAGGGGAGCAGGTATACAGAATGGAGAGTTTGTCTCCTGTCTGTCCAGGGTTGGAAAATGAACAGTTAAAATCCCCGAGAAACAGAGTTTCTAGATTGTCTCATTTACGCTACCACTACTCAAAGAAGTGGCACAGATTTAGGTTTAATCCAAAGTTTTATTCATTTCTCTCTGCTCAAGAGCCTTCCCACAAAATAGGCACTAGCCTGTCCTCACTTACTGGAATTGGGAAGAGAAATAGGATAAGAAGTTCTCTGCCATGGAGGCAAAATAGTTGGAAAGGGTACAGTGAAAACATAAGGAAGCTCAGAAAGAGTCATGATATTCCATGCCCAGATCTTCCTTGGAGCTATAAAATAGAATAATTTTTCTTTGAAGTAGGCTAGCTAGCTCTCCCCCAATAAAAACACCACTATCAGAGTAGAAACAAGGTAGACATTTCTAAAACGTGTGCTTCATTATGAATCCATGGACGGCTCAATTCTTCACTGTAAATAGATCGCTAGGAAACTCAAAGTACAGTGTTTTCAATCTAAAAAAAAGTATTGGCAGTTTCACTTGCAAAATTATACAACTGGTCCCTGTGATGTGTCTCGACACCTATATACAACCCCCTTCCCACCATCCCTTCATGTCACTAGTGGAAGCTTTCAAGTTAGTTAGTTATTTCAGTCAGGATATATAGTGTTGAAATCTCAATGCAGTTGAAATCTGGTCTGATGTGCCTAATATATCTATGGAAAATTTAATGCTGAATTAAATTTAGTTGGGAAATCTCCCTCAAAATCCTGGGCACTATGAAGGAACCCCTTACCCGCTCACCTTTTTGGGTAGGTAAAAGACTAAAAGCCATATGGATTTTAACTGATAACAATGAAAGTGGTAAATTAGTGTAAAAGTGTCATATTCACAGACTTGTGAGGCAGTTTATAGTCAGAAAAATTTACTGCTTTTTTTCATGTAACATAAAAGACTGAAATTTTTTTTAATTAAAAATTCCCTAGGGCTATAGTTATTTGGGAGTTTCATAACCTGTTATGGTGCTTTTGGAGGAATTTTTTATTATTTAGCATTTTAGGAGACCGCTGTCAACTGGTTTTAATCTATGATGCTAATGTGTTTTCCACTGTACCCTCATCTCAGGAATAAAACTGGTTTAATGGAGATGATGTCAGGTACAAATATGCTATAGAGTCAAAATGCCATTTACAAAGAAAATCAAAAGCATTTCTATATTTTGTCTTTTTTTTTTCAGACGGCAAAGGCATGTACTACTGTAAAATAAAAAGTGATTTTAGAGAATGAAAAATGCTAGTTTTAACTTCTCTAAAATTATTTCCCCCAAGGGAGTGAAGTAATTGGCATGAAGGAGGCTGAAAGTATTGCCTAAAGTGAGCCCAGAGGCCATGAGAAAGCAGATTTCCAACACCCAGGTCTGTTTAGTTGTAACTGGAGGACACGCCAGTGTCCTTCTAACATGCAGCTTCAGACTGCAGAGACAGGACATGTGCTTCTCATTTCAATATCCAGTTATACTGGATATTTTGAAACTGTCTGCTTTTTGCTGTTTCTGCAGTTTCAAGCTAGAAGCATGTCGTCAACTAAAGACAACAAATAAACTATCAGATTCATTCATTCAGTGAAGCAGTCTCTGATTCTCTGAGAGTCATGAATGTCTTGGTGTTACCCTCCCTTAGTCAACTGTGGACCAGCTTGGCCAGTGCCCATGGTAGCCCTTCTGTAGTGTCTCGCACACAGGAGGGACAGGACGCAGTTAGTGCTCTTGCTGGGAAATGTCCCCCACCTAATCACGTATTTATAGGATAGTAAATGATCCCCAGGCTCATAACAGAGGACTAAAACTTCCTGCATTTTAAAGACATAGATGACTGGCATATTTTGGGTACCAGTACAGCTATGTCAAATAGACAAATAAAAACAGCTTCCCTTTGCAATGATCAGATTGTTAATCTACAGATTTTATTTTTAAAAATTTGGAAGTAAGTAGAGACTTTCAGTATTTGTTTTGATTTTGAAGTCATTTCTTCTTCTCAAGTCTGTGACAAATGTTTGAAAAGGAGTCAACATGGCCCCAACTATAGCACTAGAACCTTTTCATCATTCTGAGGCTTTGCCCCACACATGGACACCTCACTCTTATCTGTCACTCTCTGAAACCTAGATCTTGTTAACAACCCATCAGGTGCAGTGTCAATTTCAAATCAAATTATCTAAGAAAACAAGAAAAAAGAGGCAGCAGAATATTGGTACACATTATAGACCAAAGTGCTTAGTGAAGTAAAAAAAAAATCTTTTAAATATTTCTATAGTTGTCTATTGGTAATGTTTCTGGTCAGAGTAAAGAAAGTAAAGGGAAAAGTTAAACATGATAGGCTTTTTCAGTGGGGAAAAAAAATGGCTGGATGAAACTGGGACAAAGACCCATCTTTAAGGGTCTGGATTTTGTAGGTCAGACTACACAGCAGTGTTAACTCATTTCTCATGCCATTAGCTCTCTAGAAAATAAAGCAAAGTAGTTCTAGTGTGGTCTTTATAAACCAATATTGTAAAAAATAGCAACTATTCATTTGTTCACAACATGCATATTTATAGTTAGGTACCATTCGTAAGGTAAGTCCTTTAAAATCCTATAATACATACTAAAATAGTGGTTATTGGTCTGATATATGCTGCTCTTGGTTCTATAAACTAGATAAAAAGCAGTGCTTTGTGAAATGCAGTGTTATATCTTAATGCCACTGGTGATAGAAAGTAGTTCCCTTCAGTTCAAATCCTGTGCCCTTATTTGCTGCTTGCTGACGTAAGCAATAAGTAACCCTCTAATGGTATCAACACATTTCTGTAACTTGTATTTAATGATGGTGTATCTGGTGATTGTAAAAATATTAGACAGATATAAAAGTATCTATATAATATATATAAATTGTTAATGCTGAGGTAGAGTCTGTGAATTATGTGTTTTGTTTTATTCATTGTGTAATTTAGTGGTGGTGAAAGTTCTACACTCAATCCTTAAAGAGTGGCAGTATCCCTTTTTCAATTTAACATGGTCTGCATCAATCTGTTTGCCTGCTAAACAAGTTTTGTTAGAATAGGAAATAGTAAATACAAACAAGAGTGTAGTATTGGTTAGGGAAACAGACTTTAGGTCACCAACTGGAGTCATTACAAACTCCTTGTACATTCACTGTGAGTTTCAAAGGGAGTCAGTCCCCAATTTAAAGGTTTCCTTTGTTCACTTTCTAGATGTGTACTTTTGAGGGATATGAGGTTAGGCAACATTACAGCAACACACACTGGGGCTATTAATCCCATTTAGGTCTGTACTGAAGAGGATGGGTAGAAACACATATGTATATACCTTATCTTTACCTAGAAGTGCCATCCATTGTCCTTGAATTACGATGATTAAAGTTACTGTTACGTTTAACTAGGAGGCTCCTTGCAAGTAACACCTTTTCCAAGGACAATGGCAACAATATCAATGTCAACACTGAGTCTAATTTTGACCACATTTATAGTGGTGTAGTGTCAATACTGCATTTTCATGACAACCACACTCCACTGTTGGAACACTGTGCCAGTGAGAAGTGCAACATCCCGTAGGCAGATGAAAATGATGCATGGACAAGTTCAGTGTTTACAGAAAAACTGCTGTGGTTCAAGTACTTCCTTCCCCATCAAATCCTTGCTAAGGTTTTGTGAGAAAATGATCTACATTTTTAAGCCTAATTTATTCATTCTGTGAACATTCTCACCTAAGCAAGGCTATAAGGGAATACTATACTTTTGTCCACACTTTGAGACTATTTTTCTTTGAATCATAAGTTGGCAAAAGAAATTTTTTCACCTTTGAAAATCACATGATATTAAAGGACAAATACCCACTCTTCTGATCTGCAAATAGCTCAAATGTCTCTTGCAAAACAAAGTAAGACACTGCCATATTATAACTCAATTATTTTTCAGAAAAATGGTATGATGTTGAAAAATAATTGTTACTTCCTATAGCAGCATTTTATCTTCTATTCTGAAGACCATTTATTGTACTAATTAGAAAATATAAACTAGGACAGGGAACTCCAGACTGACACAGCAGTTGTTTTTTGAAAAGGAAATAAACTTGGATGAACCAAATAATCAGATACACACTGTAAACTCTTACCCTAGGTGCTCTTTGGTGAGACAGCTTTGTTCTCTTGTTCATAACATTTCTCTGCAAAGAATTCTCTGTGGAGTGAAGCAAATGAAGTTAATTATTTCTTACCAAGTAAATTATCAATTTACAAATATGCTCTACAGCTCACTTTTGAGTTTGGTTGTAATCATGAGCGATCCTTCATATTTTATTAAAACTATTCATTCAGGTAGGGAGTATGTTGAAATTTTGCCATAATTATCTTAATAAAACCTGGCAATTTAAAACCACTAGTCATTTGTCTTTTTATTTAAATGAAAGGTAAGTTATGTAGTATTTAAATTTGTGTAGATTCCTTCAGAACTGGAAAATAAAATCCTGAGGTGGACATTTTCTTAAGGTTGGAACATTTAAAATAAAGTTTGCTAACTGCTGCTATAACATTATTTTACCGCAGCAGAGAGATGTTTCGTCTTATACCTGTTCTCTTCATTAGTTTAATTGAGGTGGGAGAGAGCGGTGTTAGAATCCTAAAAGAGGAACTGGACCTGCCAAAGGGCTGTGTTGGGTTCTCCTCCCAGCTACTTCATTCTTACAACTCTGCATCTAACAAAGTTTTACCATTTTACTTCGCCTTTTAGTTTCAAGCTAGAAGAAAGTTTTAGTTTCAACCTAGAAGAAAGTAATTTCTTACTTTGGCCAATTATTAAGCCAAATCAAATTGTTACAGGCTTACCAGGTCAAATAAAACCCAGTGGGAGGGGAGCCGATGGAGCAGCCTTTCCCACATGCACACCAAGAGACACTGACTGACGTGCAGGTCTCAGACAAGGACTCTGGCCAGCAGGATCTGCAGAGCAGGAATGGAAGGGAGACTCCCTGTCGACATGCCAGCCAAGAAAAGGATTTTAGAAAGAGAGCAGCCCGTACAACTGATATCCTGGACTCCACAGTGGCTAATCTTACCATGCGTTCAGAAGCATCCCTAGGCAGAGTTTTAAAACTTCTCTAAATCTAGATTATGAAGGCATGGATTGGTAGATGTGGGAACAAGAGGTAGAATGAGAAGTCTAAAAATATTACCACATAAAGATTCAAATGGATATGCAAAAAAGAAAATAGGTCTTGGGGTTTTCTATTTCAAATTTCTGTATCTTACCCTTTAAAATTTAAACATTTAAAAATTTAGATAAATTTAAAATGGCTCTTTTTCTGAATTGTGGTTTGAGGATTAATTACACTCGTTTTACATTCAGTAAAACGTGTATTTTGCATATATATATATATTTTTTTTTTGAATCACAGCATCTCCATCTTCCACTCTGGGATGTAGGGGTAGAAGGAACATTTCTTTCATTCTTACTATGCAAACAAGCCAGATGGACTATAAATTAGGACTTTTTTTCAAATCCACTGGAAAGCTGAGGTTGCAGAGTAACCAAATGGCCCCGAATGCAGAGGGGCAGTTGCCTGCAAGTGGAGAGAAGACACTAGTACTAGTGTCCATGGGGTCGCTGTAAACAGAGTGGAAAGAACATGCTAGCTAAAAGTGATGATCAGCGAAGGCAGAATATGGGCTGCAATAAGATGTGAGGTTCCATAACGTGAAGACCTGCAGAAGCTGGGGCAGTCGCCTATCTTGCAGGCTTTTTCTTCACAATCTCTACCAGGGGCTCGGAGAAAATACTGGAAAGAGCCCTAAGAAGTGTCAGCTGTGACGTACACCCAGGGCAGTACACAGCAGCCTTGGGCACGGGTAAAGGAACTTACCATACTCTTTGGCTCATCTCACAGAACAAAAGTGTTCTTCTATGAGGGAAAAAGGGCACAAATACTGTTGCCCTTTGGATCCTGGTGAAAGTCACTGCGGCAGAGGGAAGGGGCTAGGGAAAACTAAGCCACATCCCAGGGGAGGGGCAGAATAAAGACCCTCCCAAACCTAGGGACACAGTGCCTAAAACTGCAGCTTAATCCAAGAATATCAGCCCCTCCCTAGCCCCCAGTTACACTTCAAGTAACAGCAGAATATTTCCAAGAGGACGACAGGAGAGCAACAGAAGCACACCGAGAGACCCTCCCAGAGACCCAGCACAAAGCTTCTGAGCCTGGAAACTCAGGGTCAGAAACACAGTGCTCTGGCATCCAACCCCAATCAGAAATGCAACGTATCATCACAGGAACTTAAGACCACTAAGGATAATCAGCAAATTCAATCTTGAACCAAGCACAACTCCTAACTACTATTAGGTTGGCACAAAAGTAATTTTGGTTCTTGCCATCACAAAAGCGAAAACCATAATTACTTTTGCACCACCCGTAATACATTATTTCCATCTCTGCAACAGAGGTCTTAGCAGCAGGAAAGGCCGGCCCACTTTCAGGTGTAAAAACTATTCATCAAAGTATCTTGTCCTATGTGAGATGTGTTGCTTTTAACAAAATACAGAGTCATATGAAAAGCCAAGAAGAAAACATTCTGAAGAGATGAAATAATCAGAACCAGACTCAGACAACAGAGATTTTGAAAGTAAGAGAGAATTTTAAGTAATTATAGTTTTGGGATGCCGAGGTGGGAGGATCACCTGAGCTCAGAAGTTTGAGACCAGCCTGGCCAATATGGCAAAACCCCATCTCTACTAAAAATATAAAAGCTTCGTGTGGTGGAGTGTACCTGTCGTCCCAGCTACTCAGGAGGCTGAGATTGCAGTGAGCCAAGATTGTGCCACTGCATTCCAGCCTGGGTGATGGAGCGAGACTCTGTCTCAAAAAAAAAAAAAATTATGATTATGTCAAGAAAAATGGTTGATACTATGCAAGATCATATGGGTGATTACAGCAAAGAGATGGAACCTATAATTAAATATTAAATGTAAAACATAAAAAAATGCCATAATAGAGATGGATGAATGGCTTCAGTTGGCTAATCAGGCTCTAAACTGCTGAAAAGAAAATCAGTAAAACTTAAAGACAAGTTAACAAAAATTACCCTAACTGAAACACAACAGAAAAAAAAAAAAATGAAAGAAAAACAAAATCAACCCAGAACATAACATATAAAATCTGTGCAGCAGTATCTGTGTAACATATGCGCAACTAGAATCCTAGAAGAAGAGAAACATAACGGGGAGAAGAAATATTTTGAAGACATAATGGCTGAGAGTTTTCCAAAATCAATGACAAACACAAAACCAAAGATAAAAGAAACTCAGAAAATACCAAAAAAAGCTGGGCGAGGTGGCTCACACCTGTAATCCCAGCATTTTGGGTGGCTAAGGTGGGAGGATCACTTGAACTCAGGAGTTCAAGACCAGCCTGGGCAATGCAGTGAGACCTTCTCTGAAAAAAAGAAAAAAAAATTAGCTGGGCATGGTGTGTGGCTTGTAGTTCCAGCTACTTGAGAGGCTGAGGTGGGAGGATTACTTGAGCCCAGGAGGGGTGAGGCTGTGTGAGCTGTGATCCTGCTGCTGCTCTCCAGCCTGGGTGACAGAGAAAGACCTTGTCTCAAAAAAAAAAAAAAAAAAAGAACAGAACAGAAAAAAAGGCTAGGCATGGTGGCTCACACCTGTAACCCCAGCACTTTGGGAGGCCAAGGCAGGCATATCACTTGAGGCCAGAAGCTTGAAACCAGACTGGGAAACATGGAGAAACCCCATTTCTACTAAAAACACAAAAATCAGCCAGGTATAGTAGTGCATACCTGTAATCCCAGCTACTAGGGAGGCTGAGGCACAAGAATCGTGAACCTGGGAGGTGGAGGTTGCAGTGAGCTAAGATCAAGCCACTGCACTCGAACCTGGGTGACAGAGCGAGACTCTGTCTCAAAAGGAAAAAAAAAATTAGAGCACACCAAGCAAGATAAATACCAACTAAGAAAAAGAAGTTTTCTGGCCAGGTGTGGTAGCTCACGTCTGTAATCCCAGCACTTTGGGAGGTCCAGGAGGGCAGATCACCTGAGGTCAGGAGGTCAAGACCATCCTGGCTAACATAGTGAAACCCTGTTTCTACTACAAATACAAAAAATTAGCCGGGTGTGGTGGCACCCACCTGTAATCCCAGCTACTTGGGAGGCTGAGGCAGGAGAATTGCTTGAACTTGGGAGGCGGAGGTTGCAATGAGCTGAGATCATGCCATTGCGCTCCAGCCTGGGTGACAGGAGTAAAACTCTGTCTTAGGAAAAAAAAAAAAAAGGATAAGTAACACCAATAACACCAATTCTACACATTCTTTTCCAGAAAATAGAACAGTCACCTTATGACACCAGCACTACTCTGACACCAAATCAGATGAAGACAGAATAAAATTTCAGACCAATGTCACTCATGAATATAGATGAAAAAGTTCTGGGCAAAATATTAGCAAAATATCATTACACACCTATGGCTAAAAAATGGTTGGTTAGCTCAGCTGGTTAGAAAAAAAAAAAGAATGGCTAAGAAACTACTGGCAGTGCCAACTGTTTGTGAGATGCAACTGGAACTCTCATGTGCTACTGATGGGAATGCAAAACAGTTATGTCAGGGTGGAGGTTGAGCAGCATCTTAGAAAGTTAAGACTATACTTACCATGACTCAGTACAATGAGTTCTGACTGACACCAACTACGCGGAGGTAGGTCAAACTGCACAGGTTAGGGGCAAAGTATTCCACAAGACTGCCCTCATTCCAGACACCAGCTCCAAGTTCCGGGATCCTGAGGCCACCCTCACTTTTGACCGGCTAGTTCCAAATCTGGGTGTTTCTGCTATCCTACTCAGGTTTGATAGACTATAACAACTCACAGAACTCAGAAATGCACTTATGATCAGTTTCATTATGATAAATGGATATAAATAAGCCAGCTAAAGGGAGAGATACATAGGGTGAGGTGTGGGAGAGTCCCAAATGTGAAGGCCCCTTGACTTGAGGACAACTTTACTCACTCTCAGGCACATTGATATATGTAATATAAACAAAGTACTGTCAACCAGGGAAACTCACTCAAGCTTTATTGTCCAGAGTTTTTCCCGAACTTCCTTATGTAGGCATAACAATCACTGGCAATGAGCCTAAACTGGGCTATCACATGGTTCAGAAACCCAACCCTCTAATGATACTCATGGCCTTTCTGGTGTAGCTAGCCCCCATCCTGAGTCATCTCATTAGCATAAACTAGCAAGGCCCACCATAAATCACTCCTATCACTTGAGGAATACCAAAGATGTAGAGGGCACTTCCTAGGAACTAGAGACAAAGGCCACACAATTCTCTATTACACACCCAGCAATCCCACTCCCAGGCATATGATATGGTTTGGCTGTGTCCCCACCCAAATCTCATCTTGATTTCCCACGTATTGTGGGAGGGACCCAGTGGGAGGTAACTGAATCATGGGGGCAAGACTTTCCTGTGTCATTCTCACTATAGTAAGTCTCATGAGAGCTGATGATTATATAAGGGGGAGTTTCCCTACACAAGCTCTTTTCTCGTCTGCCGCCATATGAGATGTGCCTTTCACCTCTCACCATGATTGTGAGGCCTCCCCAGTCATGTGGAACCATAAGTCAAATAAACCTCTTCCTTTTATAAATTGCCCAGTCTCAGGTATGTCTTTATGAGCAGTGTGAAAACTAATACAGCATATAACACTCTAGAGAATAAAAGCTTATGCTCACACAAAAATTTGTACCCAAATGTTTACAAGAATTGAATCAGCCTAAACTAGAAATAACCCAAATGGGTAAATGAATAAACGGTGGTATATATCCGCACAGTGGACTACTACTACTCAGCAATAAAAAAGAATGAAGTACTGATTCACACAAGATGAGTTAAACTTAACTGCACATTGCGAAGTGAGAGGCCGAATTGTGATCCCGTTTACATGACTCTCCGGAAAAGGGAAAACTAAAAGTGCAGAAAACAGACCAAATCAGATCAGTGGTAGCCAGGAGCTGCAGGGAAGGGAGGTAGTTACCTATAAAGCCTCAGGACAGGGAATTTTTGGGGTGACTGAAATGTTGTGTATAGTATTGTGGTGGCAGATACATGACATTTGTTGAAACCCACAAAACTATGCCACGAAGATTGAATTTTAATGTATGTAAATTTACAAATTAACCAGGATATGTGGGGGAAGACAGAATGTAGACCATAACAGATGGACCTAACTGTGTTACCAGTGAAGCACAAAACACAATGAAGGGAATAGAAAAGAAAAGAACCGATTTTGAATCTAAGGACCTTTGAATCTGAAAACATGTTATGATACAATACTGAAAAGCTAAAGACTCAAAGAATGGTACACAAACACTATATTTTAGGTGGTAAATTTGGTTTTTGTAGGGCATAGCCTGGAATCCACAGGAGGCCAACAGTTTTGAAGCTACCTGTATATTAGGGTTGGACAAGTAGATACATATATTGTAGCTAATGAGCGCTAGGCCTGTGTCAGAGAAAGATAAGAGGGAAGGCCAGAATGAGGCCTCTCAGAGTTGAACTGTTACCAATATAGACTCATAGTCACAGTCACACATACACACACACAGAGATGTACAGACATACCTACGAATGTGTGTATTTGCATGAGTACCTTTACAATCAGCCCTCTCTCTTTGGTTTCTGCATCCATGGAGTCAAGCAACTATGGACAGAGTTTATTTTTAAAAATAAAGAAGAAATATAGCACAACACTAATTTACACAGCATTCACACTGCATTGGGTATTACAGAGATGATTTAAAGTATCTGGAAGCTCAGGCGTGGTGGCTCATACCTGTAGTCCCAGCTACCTGAGAGGCTGAGGTGAGAGGACTACTTGAGTCCAAGAGTTCCTAGCTGCAGTGACCTATGTATGCACAACTGCATCCCTGCCTGGGCAACAGAATGAGACCCTGTCTCAAAACCCAAAACAAAGGATCCAGGAGGATGTGCACAGGCTATATGCAAACACTATGCCATTTTATATGGAGACTTGAGTATCTGAGAACTTTGGTATCCACGTGGGGTCTTAGAACCAATCCCTCACAGATACTGAGGGAACAGCTGTCTACATTTACTTTTTTTCGAGACAGGGTTTCACTCTGTCATCCAGATTGAAGTGCTGTGGCATAATCTTGGCTCACTGCAACCTCTACCTCCCAAGCTCAAATGATCTTTCCACCTCAGCCTTCCAAGTAGCCAGGATTACAGGTGCATGCCACCACACTCAGCCAATTTACATTTTCTGTCTATCCACAGAGTGGGACTAGAAGCAGTGACAGTCTATTAATAATAAATACATGGCATCCAAATCTTTGTTTCTAAATAGCATTCTCCAATAAAAAGAACCATGGTTCCTCAGGAAGTGGTTAACTCCATGGCTGGGGTCGGCATCTTGTGATGTCAGAAAGCAAAGAAATGCTTAAAAAAAAACAAGAATGGGACATATGAAAAGGGCACAGGAGCCAATCTGGATGAGTTTCCAATAGCTAAAACTAGAACAAGCCAAGCTACAAAATATTAACAGCATTGAGTCATAACTCAAAAACAAAATACATATCCATTATACATGGACATAAAGTAGCTGATATAATTAAGTGACTAAAATTTTAAAAATGGGGAAGGACTTTTCCTTATAGCATTCTAATAAAAAACACAGACAAAATTAGAGAATTAGAAAACTAAACATTACAGTAATAATTCCCATAGGCAAAGATCGACTACTAGGTGATAAAATTAGTGAGAGTTTTGGTTGGATGCAGTGGCACATGCCTATATCCCAGCACTATGGGAGGCTGAGGTGGAAGGACTGCTTGAGCCCAGGAGTTCAAGACCCCATCTCTACAAAAAATACAAAAATATTATTTTTTGTATGCCTCAGGAGGCTGAAGTAGGATGGCCACTTAAGTCCAGGGTGTTGAGGCTGTATTGAGCCTAGATCGAGCCACTGCACTCCAGCTGTTTGGGTAACAAAGCCAGACCCTGTCTTTAAAAAAAAAAGGTTTAATAGAAACAAGGTATCTGCATAGTTTCAAAGTATCTGCCCCAAATATTAGTAATTACAAAGGGAAAAAAACTAAATTTAAAATTTCTAGTAGGGAATCCTCACAAACACCACCTTAACCAAGTAATCTCAAGGTTAAATTCACCAATAAAAAAATATCGACATCAGCTGGGCACGGTGGCTCACATCTGTAATCCCAGAACTTTGGGAGGCCAAGGTAGGCGAATCACAAGGTTAAGAGATCGAGACCCTCCTGGCCAACATGGTGAAACCCTCTCTCTACTAAAAATACAAAAATTAGCTGAGTGTGTTGGTGTGGGCCTGTACTCCCAGCTACCTGGGAGGCTGAGGCAGGAGAATCACTTGAACCCGGGAGGTGGAGGTTGCAGTGAGCCAAGATCATGCCACTGCACCCAGCCTGGCAACAGAGCGAGACTGTCTCATAAAAAAAAAAAAAAAAAAAAAAAAAAAGGAAAAAAAAAATCAACATTAGGCCAGGAGTGGTGGGTTGTGCCTATAATCCTAGCACCTTGGGAGGCTGAGGTGGGTGGATGGCTTTGAGCTCAGGAGTTAGAGGCCAGCCTGGGCAACATGGTGAAACCCTATCGCTACAAAAAATACAAAAATTAGCCAGGTAAGGTGGTGGACACCTATAGTCCCAGTTACTCAGGAGGCTTAGGTGGAAAGATTGCTTGAGCCCGGGAAGCAGTTTGCAGTGAACCAAGCTGATGCCACTGCCTTCTAGCCTGAGTGACAGTGAGACTCCATCCAAAAATAAAATAAAATAAAATCTATATGTATGTGTATATATATTTACATATAAACGTTGTAGTCCCACTGATGTGATGCACTGAGAAGGGCCTTCCCAATAATGCATAACCTCAAGTTAATATAAGAAAGCATCTGACAAACCCAAATAGAACATTTTTTTTTTTTTGAGATGGACTGGCTCACCGCAACCTCTGATTCCCGGTTCAAGTGATTCTCCTGCCTCAGCCTCCTGAGTAGCTAGAATTACACCACACCCAGCTAACTTTTCTATTTTTAGTAGAGATGAAGTTTCACTCTGTTGGCCAGGATGGTGTCAATCTCCTGACCTCATGATCCACCTACCTGCCTTGGCCTCCCAAAGTGCTGGGATTACAGGCGGGAGCCACTGCGCCTGGCCAGAAGAACATCTAATAAAATAACACATCCTCTTCAAAAATATCAAGGTCAAAAAGCAAGGAAAGATGCTGGGGCTATCATATACTGAAAGATACCAAGGAAACATGCTAACAAAGTACAATGTGGGATCCTAGAACAGAAAAAGAACATTTGTGAAATAACTGATGCAATCTGAACAAATTCTGTAGACTGATTAACAATACTGTAACCAAGATTAATTTCTTAGTTTTGACCATTGTTCTATAATTATGCAAGGCATTAACAAAGGAGAAGCTGGGCAGAGGGTATACGGAAATTCACAATTTTTACAACTCTTTTGCAAACCTAAAATCTTAAAATTAAAAGCTAAAGACAAGAATAATCTTTAGGTTTTTAATTATTAGGTATCAGAATGTTGGGTTTGGTGCAAGTGAGATAAAGTGGAAAAGGCACTAGAACAGCAGTTCAGCCATCCCTGCCAGTGGTGTTAAACCTTAAGAGAATGATACAACTTCCCCACACGTCAGGCTCCATGGCCAAACAGGTTTGATATACAACTCATCTACCTCAAAGGTTACTTAAGGATCAACGACACAAGTAGTTAAAGTTGTCTAGAAAGGATATGTTCATAGACAATACAAGCATTAATGTATCTCTAGCCCTAATAGAAAACTCTATTCAGGAGAAATTTTCCAGAAATGAACTTGAGATAAAATACTAAATACAGAAGCAAGGTAATGAAGAAATCTTTTGGTCTTTCAGGTTTATTAAAATTTTAGAATGACTGGGATCAACGCTAGGCATCACTCCTTATCATGAAACTAAACACAAAACAACCAAATGTTTGGATCCTCTCTATACTACTAAATAGCCACAAGCAATGAGTAGAAAAAAGGGTTTCTGGTTCCAATTTAATAAATAGCAGAGGCATATTTTCTCAAGTTGATTTTATTTAAAAAAGTGCAAACTATTTTGAACAAAAGTAAACTGAGTCACAGCATTCAGCAAGACATCAGACACGGACAAGTGAATAATATTCACTAAGTAAAATACAGCAGATGTCTCTCACATGTATAATTATCATGCGTTGTTAATAGTCTCTTAGTCAACTTTCAATGTAATTTTCACAATACACAGCAGCTCAAACACAAATGCAAGAGCACAATGGCAAAGTGTGGAAACTGTTTTGGGCTAATTGTAAGTATGAAAGAAAATCTTATATCAGTTTCACTTTCATATAAGCCACTGTGCAACATAAATGAATCTTTAAATGTGTTGACACTGAAATCAATGTCCAACTAATGAAAATAAAGAAAAAAGGGGCTTTAAAATATTTGTTGCACTACAGTTGTATGGTAAGAGGCAGAAAAAAATGAAATAATTTTAAATAATCTTAGATGTGTTTACAGGACCAGGAACAGAACAAGTCCATGTTAACTTATTTAAAATTACACTTGCAGAAGTGACACAAAAGGAAGATTACATGCCAATCAACAGTGTGCCTGTACTTGAAATAATGAGAGAAGATACCTACCCAAAGAGGAGACTCAGTCTAGTGTTACTTCAGTTATTCACATAAAGTGTCTACAGGGCAGAATCTGTTCATAAGCAATTGTTCTGGTCACTAATCTATAGGCACTAATGGAACTGTAACTAAAGTGTAATTAAAACCCCAAATATAAAGGTGATCATTTAGACACAACTAAGTTCTAGCCAAAGACAGTAGAGCACCAATGCTGAGCAGGTTACTGAGGGCATGCATGACCTGGGGGTACATTTTCTGGCAGTTAAAACTGCCTTTTGTGAATGCACACATTTGCTACATTAATAGAGAACTACACTGTCATTTCCTTACATTACAAAGAACTCTTCCCATATTGTTTTTTCCCATCTGCTACTGTGATGTTATTCTAAATTGTGCAACCTTTCGACAGTTTCCAAATTACTCTTTCAGGTAATGAAAAAGTAAGACCAAATCTGATTATCTGACTGATGACAAAATTGAGCACCAACTATAGCAAAATTCTGGGTCAATGTAGCTTGCAAGTCAGTTCTCTTGATTTGGCAATTAGTTTCCACTGTTTTCATCTGTATTGAAGCCGAGATCTTCAGGGCCTATTTGTTCACCATCAGGAAAACTGGAATGTGTATCTATGAATAAAAAAAATAATAATTTAAAATTTAAAAGCATATAATGTAACAGGAGGAGTATTTTCCTTCCCAAGTCTTTAAATGATCAAATGTGTTAAGTGATAAAGATGTGCTGGGTTGTGAACAAATCTCTGTCTTCTGAGAATTTGTGATCTGAGTCAGGTATAAGCAAACATAAAGAAAAAATAAAGGAGAAAAAATAAAATGTGTAACAGACACCCACAATTAAAAGATGACAGGAATTGTCTCATTTTGTCCTCCTGGGGACAATGCTGGGGCAGCTTAAGAAGGAAACAAGAAGCAATGATGTATATTCTCAAGATTCAAGACCTTATAAACATAAAACCTATTTCAAAGCCAGTTAAATTACACATGCAAGTATCATAAAAACCACCAGCACTCCAAATAACTTGCACAAAATTTGGATGCTTCTTTTAGAAGCAGAGGAAGTTACTAAAGATGCCTTAATACTTACAAATCATCAAATGCTTCGTTCTGTATTGAAAAAGTTACCAGAACACCAGGAAAATATGTAAAATATAAAGCAGACAATTAGCATAGGCTTGACAATATTGTCACTCTAGGATATCTTGCAGAGCAATGTTCAGATTGATTATTAAGGCCTCTGGGTAACTTTAAATGTGTATTTCTCTAACTTGACAGTATATCCTTTTATTGATTACTCAGGAGGCTGAGGTGGGAGAATTGCTTGAACCTGGGAGACAGAGGTTGCAGTGAGTTGAGATTAAGCCACTGCAATTTAGCCTGGGAGACAGAGCAAGGCTCAGTCTCAAAAAAAATTAGGTAGAAGAAATGCAAATGAGAACAGAAAAAAAACAAGGTAAAATATTAACAGTAGGTTTCTCTCGTTGAATTTTTTCCAAATAACTTTTTTGGGGATAGGAGATAATAAAAATTGATTTCATAATTTTCATGTATTTCTAAGAAATCAGAAAAGGTTTTTTTTTTTGAGACGGAGTTTCGCTCTTGTTACCCAGGCTGGAGTGCAATGGCGCAATCTCGGCTCACCGCAACCTCTGCCTCCTGGGTTCAGGCAATTCTCCTGCCTCAGCCTCCTGAGTAGCTGGGATTACAGGCATGCACCACCATGCCCAGCTAATTTTTTAAAAATATTTTTAGTAGAGATGGGGTTTCACCATGTTGACCAGGATGGTCTTGATCTTTTGACCTCCTGATCCACCTGCCTCGGCCTCCCAAAGTGCTGGGATTACATGCTTGAGTCACCGTGCCCGGCCCAGAAAAGGTTATTTTTAAAGTTATCTTAGAGTACGCTAGAAAAATCTCTGAAAAAAACCCCAAATATCTGAAGTCTCCCTAGGCATTGCCAATCATTTGCTATGAAAGGTAGAGAGTAAATATTTAGGCATTGTAGGCCACAAATGGATTCTGTTGAAAATTCTTCTTTGGGCTGGGCACGGTAGCTCATGCCTGTAATGCCAATACTTTGGGAGGCTGAGGCGGGTGGATCACAAGGTCAGGAGTTCAAAACCAGCCTAGCCAACATGGTGAAACCCCATCTCTACTAAATATACAAAGAAAAAATTAGTCGGGTATAGTGGTGTGTGCCAGCAATCCCAACTACTCATGAGGTGGAGGCAGGAGAATGGCTTGATCCCAGGAGGTGGAGGTTGCAGTGAGCCAAGATCGTGCCACGCCACCCCAGCCTGGGTATCAGAGCAAGACTCTGTCTTGAGGGGGAAAGGGGGAGAAAAAAAAGAAAATTCTTCTTGGTTTCTTTTGCTTGTTTTTTAAGACTCTTTACCTCTTTACAAAGTAGAAACCATTCCCAGGTCATGGACTATACAAAAGCAGGCTGTGGGCCCCTTCTCTACCCAGTAAGTAGTACTCATTAGGTGCAACCAAGTCAAATATTACCAACTATGTTTTTTCAGTACTCACCATAATAGTTTAACAAAGAATGTTGTCTCACAAATGACAATAATTAAAAAAAAAAAGAAGTAGAAGCAAAAGAAGCAAAAGCAGCAGAGCAGAAGTAGTAGAAGTAGCAGCAGCAGAAGAAGAAGAAAGAGAAGCAGCAACGGCGGTTTTATTAATCTGTGTAAAATGACATCATGTGTTGCACCTTCATCCGGGGGTTGTGTCATGACCAAGAAAGAGTCGTGAAACCCGCCCACACTGGTGTGCTCTTCCTGCTCCTCATTCTCAGTGTCACATTCAATGTCACTGTCGCTACTCATTCCTGGCAGGAAGGAAGGAGAACATGTTTCTGAAAAGAAACCACTATTAGTGAAAGGAAACAAATCTCCTTATCTACTAACCTGAGATTCCTAACTGAATTTTACATGGAATGCCAATAATTCAGTAAACTAAACAAAGACAAAAGTAACCACAAAAATGGAGATTCTCTTTAGCTATTTATAGCAGTGGTTTTATTTTTGTTCTCTAAGTTCAAAATTGCCCTTTCCACAGTACCTGAAAGTTACAATTTGAAACCAGTATTAATTTCATTATATTGAAAATTTCTTTTTTCTAAATCAAACACTGCTTTTTTTCAGTCACAAGAGATAACAGGAATTCTTTTAATCCTGACTCATTGTAGACATAATTATAGTCCCTAGCCTAAAACATATATAAATATAAACATATTATACAAATACACGTGGTATATGAATATTAGAAATTCTGGCAATTCTAATAATACATTAGTTTGTATTCTAATTGGGCATTTACTTTTTTTGTGTATGCCATTTGACTTTTATTTATTTTTATTTTTTGAGAGACAGGGTCTCTGTCAACCTAGGCTGGGTTGTAGTGGCCTGAAAGCTCACTGCAGCCTCAACCTCCTGAGCTCAAGCGATACTCCTGCCTTAGCCTCCCAAGTAGATAGGACCACAGGTACATGAAACCATGTCTTGCTAATTTAAAAGTTTTTTTGCAGGGACAGGGTCTTGCTATAATATGTTGCCCAGGCTGGTCTCGAACTCCTGGGCTTGAGAAGAGATCCTCTCGCTTTAACCTCCAGAAAGATAAGAAACTTTCATTAGTGGGTCAGGGGCCACAGTTGCCCTGGAGTGCTACATGTGAGGATTTAAAAAAATTTTTTTTGAGATGGAGTCTTACTCTGTCTCCCAGACCGGAGTGCAATGGCACAATCTCGGCTCACTGCAACCTCCACCTTCTGGGTTCAAGTGATTCTCCTGCCTCAGCCTCCTGGGCAGCTGGGATTACAGGGGCCTGCCACTGCGCCCAGCTAATTTTTGTATTTTTTAGTAGAGATGGGGTTTCACCATGTTAGCCAGACTAGTCTCTACCTCCTGACCTCAGGTGATCTCCTCGCCTAGGCCTCCCAAAGTGCTGGGATTACAGGTGTGAGCCACCATGCCTGGCCTATGTGAGGATTTTTCTTTTTTATCTATCTATCTATCTATCTATCTGTTTTAGAGATGGGGTCTCACTATATTGCCCAGGCTGGAGTGCAGTGGCTATTCACAGACGCAATCCCACTACTGATCAGCACGGGAGTTTTGATCTGCTCTGTTTCTGACCTGCCTGGTTCACCCCTCCTTAGGCAACCTGGTGGTCCCCTGCTCCTGGGACATCGCAATATTGATGCCAAACTTAGTGTGGACACCCGACTGGCATAGTGCACTACAGCCCAAAACTCCTGAACTCAAGTGATCCTCCAGTCTCAGCCTCCCAAGCAGCTGGGACTATAGGCACGTGCCACTGTGCCTGGACACAAGAGGATTTTTAACACTGCTTTGGGATAGAAAAATGGACCCATCACAGAAAGGAAATTGAAAGTGAGACTAAAACCCCACCCCTGCATAATGTTAAAATTTTTGCTTGTTTTTTGAGACAGGGTTTCACTCTGTTACCCAGGCTGGGGTACAGTGGTATAATCATGGCTCACTGCAGCCTTGACCTCCCAGCGCTCAGGTGATCCTCCCACCTCAGCCTCCCAACAGGCGCACACCACCACACCTGGCTAACTTTTGTATTTTTTTGGTAGAGATGGGATTTCACCATGTTGCCCAGACTGGTCTTCAACTCCTGAGCTAAAGCAATCCACTTGCTTTGGCCTCCTAAAGTGGTGGCATTATAGTCATAAGCCATCATGCCTGGCCACTGCTAAAGTTCTTACTGAAAGAATAGGCTAGAAAAAATTCTCTGCCTACTGGCATAGGAAAATAGAAAGGAACTTTGTTACTACTGGTCTCTGAAGAGGGAGAAAAAAGTCTCACCTCTAAATTCAAAGTAAGATTTATGTGCCTAATTTAGGTTTGGGATTTAAAGTTGAGGTTCAAATTTCAAGAAATTAACTTAAAAATTGTTCAGGAGCTAGTGTTATCTGAATAAAGCAAAAGTAAAATCCTCTCTGGAAGGAAGGTTCTAGGTACAATGGAGGAAGAACATTCCAACCTATCTTTCCCATTGAAAGTAGCAATAAAACCTGGAGAGATGGATGGTATAGTAATCTAAGGATGTTCATAGTTATTTACTTTGAAAAGTAAATAGAAACAGGCATATTGATGAGGCCTGATTTTGAATGACAATAAAACTGGCAGACTGATGAAACAAGACCCAGAGTATTTTAAAAAAAAAATCCTAATAAAAATGTCCAAGATATAACCCAAAATTACTCAGCATATGAAAAACCAGGAAAAGTCAACCACAAATATCAATGATGAGATGACACAGATGTTTGGAATTATTTAACAAGCACTTTAAAGCCAGATAAAAATGCTCATCAGCCAGACCTGGCAGCACATGCCTCCAGTTCCAGCTACTTGAAAGGCTGAGGTAGGAGGATCACTTGAGGCCAGGAGTTTGACACTAGCCTGGGCAACATAGCAATGCCTCATCTCTACAAAAAAAAAATTAAAACTTAGTCAGGAACAGTGGTGTGCACCTGTAACTGTCCTAGCTACTAGGGAGGCTGAGGAGGGAGGCTCACTTGAGTCCAGGAGTTCAAGCCTGCAGTGAGCTGTGATTGTACCATTGTACTCCAGCCTGGGCAACAGAACACAAGACTCTGAGGAACAGAGGAAGGAAGGAAGGAAAAATTAAGAAACAAAAGGATAAAGGGACTGGTCTAAGTTGTGTCAAACAGACTGCCATAGAGATAGCAAAAATAACAAAGGAGAGACAATAGATAAAAGAAAAATGCTGAAAATTTTGTAGAATTATAAAAAACATTCTGAAGTAAATACATATACAACATATCAGAATTTGTGTGATGTGACTATAGCTGTGCTTAAAGAGAAAATTATGCCATTAAATGTTTATATTAGAAGAGAAAATATCTCAAATCAATAACCTAAACTTCTACTTTAAGAAACTAGAAAAAGTAAATTAAACCCAAAGCAGTAAGGAAATAATAGAAAACATAATAAAATGAGCAGGCAAACAAAAAAACCCTAATGAAACAAAATGGTATTTCTTTGAAAAGATCAATAAAGTTAAAAGCCCCTAGGTATATTCGCTAACAAAAAAAAGAGCAAACAAATTTTCCAATATCAGGAATGAAAGAGGACATCAACTATAGATTCGATAAACAGTACAATATAATAAAATTGGCCGGGCACAGTGGCTCAAGCCTGTAATCCCAGCACTTTGGGAGGCCGAGGCGGGTGGATCACGAGGTCAAGAGATCGAGACCATCCTGGTCAACATGGTGAAACCCCGTGTCTACTAAAAATACAAAAAATTAGCTGGGCATGGTGGCACACACCTGTAATCCCAGCTACTCAGGAGGCTGAGGCAGGAGAATTGCCTGAACCCAGGAGGCGGAGGTTGCGGTGAGCCGAGATCGCGCCATTGCACTCCAGCCTGAGTAACAAGAGCGAAACTCCGTCTCAAAAAAAAAAAAAAAAAAAAAAAAAAAAATATATATATATATATACTATATATTAAAATTTATTTTATTATATTTAAACATTAAAATATATTTTTAAGAATTATATTAAAATCTAATATTTTAAATTTTTGTTAAAATAATAAAATACTATAAATAACTCATGAAACCAAAAACAGATGAAATGAACAAATTTTTTCATAGATAAAAACTACCAAAGCTTACTCAAGGAAAAACAGGTATTTTAACTCTTCAAGAAATAAAATATGCTTTACTTTAAAAAGCTTCCAAAAAGATAACTGTGGCCCCACATGGCTTCAGTGGTGCATTCTTCCTTTTCTGTTTCCAAGAAGAGTTTGGTTAGCATTATTTCTGCCTTAAATGTTTAGAAATCGTCTCCATCATCAGCAAGAAAAAACAACAAACAAACAAACAAACAAAAAAAAACCCCAAGCTTGCCTGTTCTAAAGAGTGAAGAGTTTACAACAATCTTACGAGGTAGGAGGAAAAATAAAAAAGAGCAGAGACCATTAAAGAGACTTTAAGGATTATAGAGACCATAACTAGCTAGTTCTGTGAAGTACCACCTCCACCTTGTGGCCCTTCATGGAACTGTTGCTGAAAACACTAAAACCAAACTGAGCTGAACTTCAAGGCATAAATTTGATTTCTTTTTTTTTTTTTAATTTTAATTTTAATTAATTTTTTTTATTGCATTTTAGGTTTTGGGGTACATGTGCAGAACATGCAAGACAGCTGCATAGGTACACGCATGGCAGTGTGTTTTGCTGCTTTTCCTCCCCTTCACCCACATCTGGCATTTCTCCCCATGCATTTCTTAGTAGTAGTGTTGCAGTGTTCCTTAATTCCCAACAATACCAATCTTCAGGATTCAAAAACAATGAACTGGAATTCTCTGGAATTCCCAAAATCAAAATTATTCTTTTAAAAAAGTTATTATTTAAATACATTTTTCAAACTCTTTATTCATTACATGCTATGTGTTTGTTTGTTTTTGAGAAGGAGTCTCACTCTGTCACCCAGACTGGAGTGCAGTGGCATGATCTCGGCTGACTGCAACCTCCACCTCCTGGGTTCAAGCAATTCTCCTGCCTCAGCCTCCTAAGTAGCTGGGATTACAGGCATGCACCACCATGCCTGGCTAATTTTTTTGTATTTTTAATATTTTTAGTAGCGACTGGTCAGGCTGGTCAACTCCTGACCTTGTGATCTGCCCACCTCGGCCTCCCAAAGTGCTGGGATTATAGGTGTGAGTCACTGCACCTAGCCTACATGTCTATCTTTTAAAAAAATCATTCATTTAGTATTTATAAGAACAGAGGCCTATAGTGAATATTCAAATGCTAGACTGCATGTGGGTATTACTGGGTAGTATGTGAATAATGTAACATTTAGGACTCAGCAAAGTTTACAATACTGTGCAGAATCACACGTCAAAAATGCCAATATAAGGATTTTGCTTCAAAATCTACTTCTTGGAACACCACTCAATTTTATTAAGTATACTGTGTGTAAACTCATTAATATTTACGTAGCAGCAGGCAGGGCCATGAACACACATAAAATGGCAATATTTATCATGAGGACTGATTTGCAATCACTTCTTTCCAAGAAGCTCCTGTTGACTTTAACCTTTGATTCCAGGAATCAGTATTTCTAGTTTTTACGTTCAGCTTGCCCTAACTAGATTCCTTCAAATCAGTCTTCTTTTTCCTTGACAGTGATGTTTCTGTGTTGTTAAAATTAATTCTAATTTTTCTCAGAATTGAAAAAAAACATACATTTCTCAAGAAATGCTAGGAACAAATTCCTACATGAAAACACCTGGTCAAGTACTAAGATCTGGAAGTTTCCTACCTTTGTGAATGTAAAGAAAAAGACAAGTTGCAGGATGTCAATGATAGCAATTACAAGATATTATTAATTGTAAGAAGCTTCAGAGATTGTTAATGCAAAAGAAATCTGCATCATATTAATCTACCAACCATCTACCAAATTTTTTGAGCACCTCCTACATACGTGCTCAGTAATGCTAACTTGAGTTATAACTCCCATGAATCATGTTGGTCAAATTTCAGATGCTTAAAAAATATATTCACCACCTGATATAGTTGACACTTTGTATTCTAGTCACTAAAAAGTTATCTGCCTTTCCCTTTCGAAGAGGACCGTGATATTGTTCAGGTATTTTCCTTCTTCCACTAAGCCATGTGGAATGAGTTGGGGAGGCAGACCAAATACCTGGACTTGGCTGGCAAGGCACAGTGGCTCACACTTGTAATCCCAGAACTTTTAGAGTCAGAGGTGGGTGCATCGCCTGAGTTCAGGAGCTCGAGATCAGCCTGGTGAAACCCTGTCTCTACTAAAAATACAAAAATTAGCCAGGCATGTGGCAAGCACCTGTAATCCCAGGTACTCAGGAGGCTGAGGCAGGAGAATCACTTGAATCCAGGAGACTGAGGTTGTAGTGAGCCGAAATCATGCCACTGCACTCCAGCCTGTGTGACAGAGCAAGACTCAATCTCCAAAAACAAAATATTGAACTTGGACAATTTTCCTTGACAGTGGCTGATGAGATAGAGAAAGTTGTTGAGGTGCCCTGAGAAAGGTTTTCCTGGTTGCTACAGATACATAAAACAATCTTCTCCCACTCCCAAAATGCTATTCTGACTCTGATGTCTTGTACTACAGCAACCATCTTACCACCCTGAGAAGAGCTAAGCCTCTCACTGAGAAAGTGAGGATAGGGCAAAAGATGAAACAACACCCCAACTCCATGACACACACACACACACACAAGGCAAGCTCTTGATGACACTGAGCAGCTAAATTTTCTAATTCTGAAACTGCTCTATCACAGTTAGGTATACCTTCTTATTATTAGGAGACTTGTTAATATAAGAGTTAATTTTCCTTTTTGTTCAAGTCAGTTATTTTTTGGTAAATTTTGTTGAAGACATCTTAATCATTACCCTAAATGATCAGCAATGGCAGACCATCAAACTCTGTATTCCTCTTAAAGAGGCTGCCAGCAAGGATTTTGGCAGATGTGCCAAGGCTCTTCCTTGGATGATGTTTTGAGTACCCCTGATTTAACTGAAGGGGGTTTGTGCTACTTCAGCAAGAACTCAGAGAGCAAAGCCTTCAGTTTTACAAAGAACAAGAAATAACCTGGCTTACCTACAGTTCTGCAGGTTATCAAGTGAAAGAAAAAATAAGTCAACCTTTTCAACATCAGGTCATTAAACCAAAGACTAATGCAACCAAAGGTTGTCCCATATGGTTCCAGCAAAAAGGAAAAGGCCTACTTATGACTATCATGTCTTAAGAAAAAAGTTATTTTTAAACTGATGCTTAAGAGCAATTAAGAGACACTTTAGTAGTCCCAAATTCCCAGCCAGTACCGCAAAGAATGCCTTATCTTATTTAAGGTTCTTCAGACAGCCCTCTCTTTGAGAAAGAGGGAGAACCCCACAGTGATTTGACACAGAATGTCTTCTTTTTGTGTTTGGCTCAAATAAAGTGTCTTGTTTTTCCTAAGCATAGATACAAGACAAATCCATTCAACTGTCTACTAAGGCTTACAGGTATGTAAGTGTTTCCTGAGAACTTGCTCTTGCTGATGATAGAATAATACTGGCAGCAGTGAGCAAGACCACATTCTCCTCGAGAAACAAAGCTGACTGCAAGACGCAGAGGGCTTCCTTTGTCTCCTGTACTACCTTCTCTCAGCCTCATCAACTAATCTCCTTCTCACAGTCTATCCTGGGACTTGGAGGTAACAACAAATTACAAGAGTGTACTTCCGGTCACTGCTGATTTACACATTCACAGCAAATTTTCTTATCGAGTTCTAGGTGCTTTATAGCACAACACCCCATATATAAAGATAAAATGTGTTACTGAATAACACTGACCACTTAACTCTAAATCCCACATGAGTAATTCCATTCTTTGAAAGACTTGTAAAATGTACAGTGGATCTTACTATGGCCAAGCAAAATGCCTTTCTTCAGTTTAGGATAAGCTGTCAATTAGCTTTAAACAAGAAATGAAACTACTGTCAAAAAGTTCCAGTGTTTTCTGTGCTGACCAAGTATTTTACATAAAAAAGTTAGTTCTGAAATAATGTAAATTGATAAACTGGAGGTTGAAATTAAATTCAAATTGGCTGGATGTGGTGGCTCATGCCTGTAACTCAGCACTTTGGGAAGCTGAGGCAGAAGGATCATGTGAGTCCAGGAGTTTAAGACCAGTCTGAGCAACACAGCAAGACCAAGTCTCTATAAAAAAAAAAAGTCCAAATCATTGTACTTAAATTAACATGCTTCTTACCAATTTTCCTGCCCCTAGGTCCACATACTCCATTCCCACCCCCAAATCCATTCTCCACAATGCAGCTGGAGTAGAAATTTTAAAGCGTCACTTCTTAGATCCTATTCAAATGACAAAGTTCAAATTCTAGCTGGGACATACCACGTACTCTTCATGAGCTAACCTCTGTCTGTCTCCATTCTGGCTTCTCTTTTACCAGTATTCACCTGGCTAGCTCCTACTCATCCCTTAGGATGATCTTTCCAAGGGTGGACTAGGGACTAGGTTAGCAGAGAGGCAACAGTTAAGAGCACTGGCTCTAGGTTCAAATTCTAGCTCTTCCAATTTCTTTTTTTTCCTGAGATGGAGTCTTACTCTGTCACCCAGGCTGAACTGCAATGGTACAATCTTGGCTCAATGCAACCTCCACCTCCTGGGTTCGTGATTGTGCTGCCTCAGCCTCTTGAGTAGCTGGGATTATAGGAGCATGCCACCAGGCCCGGCTGATTTTTCTATTTTTAGTAGAGATGGGGTTTGGCCAGGCCGGTCTCAAACTCCTAATCTCAGGTGATCTGCCTGCCTTGGCCTCCCCGAAATGCTGGGATTGCAGGTGTGAGTAACCGCGCCCGACCTTCCAATTTCTAACCCTGTGACTTTAGGTAACGTAAATTACATCTCTAGGCCTCAGCTTACTTACCTTTAAAACTGGGTTAACAAAAGTAACTAACATGTAGAGTTATTTTGAGAATAACACAATACTGGTAGTCTTTTTAACATAGTAAGAACTTAGAATTATCTATTATTTTTATTATATATCTCGTATTTGAGCTGCCTATACACCTTATCACAGCACTCATTGTTCTGTATAATAACTGGTTATTAGTCTCCCCAACACCTAACCATTGGTTTTCACCTGCTCTCCCTGCCACCCTCCTACCACTACCACTACCACCACACATACCTAACACACCTGAGAGTTACAACTTGTTTCTATTAGTAACTGTGGCCCACTCTGGCAAGTGATTCTCAAGGAGTGGTCACCTCTGGTTGAGAATTATTTAGTTCAACTACTGGTTCTTGACTGGGGATAATTTGGCCTTCCAGGAAACATTTGGCAACGTCTACAGACATTTTTGGTTGTTGTACCACCACTGGTAAATAGTGGTTAAAAGCTGAGGATGCTGCTAAACATTCTACAATGCTGAGAACAGCCCCTGTACAATAAAGAATTATGTGGCCTAAATGACAATGGTGCTAAGGTGGAGAAACTCTGAACTAAACAGTACATTCAGGAATTTTATCACTGGCATCGACTCTAACATCTGGTAAATTAGACATTTAATAAATGTTGCATGAAAAGAACAAGCTTGTTATTTATCATCTGAGATGAAGTCTCACTCTGCCGTCCAGGCTAGAGTGCAGTGGCACAATTTTGGCTCACTGCAATCTCCACCTTCTGGGTTCAAGCAATTCTCCTGCCTCAGCCTCCTGAGTAGCTGGGATTATAGGTGTCTACCACCACACCATATTTAGTAAAGATGGGTGTCATTATATTTGTCAGGCTGGTCTCAAACTCCTGACCTCAAGTGATCCACCTGCCTTGGCCTCCCAAAGTCCTGGGATTACAGGTATGAGCCACTGTGCTTGGCAGAAAAAAAAATTGAGCTTGTAATTCTAGCATATTCTGTAGTAATTTAAGCTACTAGACTCTAATATATATGGAGACACACAGAAAGTAACTTTTTCCCATAGGCCCTTTCTTTTATAGATCATCAATCATATTTCTTTCTTGATGTTTTAACAATAAACACATTATTTAAAAAATCTTTTCTATTTAATCTCTTCTACTGAAATAATGCTGCCCACACAGGAGCGCCAACTAAGAAGACCAAAATGTTTGGTGTTCTTTAACTGAGAAACCTGAAAATGCCACCACCCACACACCCCCTCTTAGGGCAGCCAAGTAGATGCTGGCACCTGAATGTATGCTTTGAGCTACAATTCATCAATCATTGAAATTCAAATGAGTGCAGAGGTGGAAGGTGGTAGAATTTCGCTAAGAAATAAAAAAATTACAAGGCCAAACATCATTAAGAGAGTTGACATTCTTTTCTGCCAAACTTAGAAAGGACACAGCAAGGGCAATACACATAGCCTTGTTCCAAGCACCTCTGTTGCCCCAAATTGCATAATGTCTTCTATGCTTTTAGATAAACAATAATGAACTTGGAAGAACACACAGAAGAAACACTAGAAAGTGTAATTGAGAACAAGCTGAGGTCAGTCATCATAAGGGACTTAAAAATGGTTAAAGCTTGGAATGCTTCTTTAAAAAAAGCTATCTACAGACACTAATTAAGACTGACTTAAAAAGATACTTAACATTATTCTATTAGTTGCTTTGGGGCACATCTTCCCCATTAGACTGTGAACATATCGAATTCAACTTTGTATTAATAAATACAGCAGGCCAGGTGTGGTGGCTCACGCCTGTAATCCAAGCACTTTGGAGGCCAAGGCGGGAGGATCACCTGAGGTCGGGAGTTCAAGACCAGCCTGACCAACACGGTGAAACCATGTCTTTTGAAAAAATAAATAAATAAATACAGCAAAATTTTGATGCCTGGTATGTAGGTGCCTTAACACATTTATTGACTGAACAGATGAACTATATGCAGATTTTTTTTCTCCCTTTCTAGTAAGGCATTTCCTTTTTTATAAACTTAGCCATTTCACCTTCCTCTGAATTTAATATCTTAGCTAATCAAATTCAGTGGCACAAGGAATGCTGTATTCAGATCAAGTACATCAAATAGCAGATCTCTGTAACATTTCCATGAAACCACCCCTCCCTATCACTACCACCACCTACTACCAAAAAAGGGACAGAATTCTCCCTTCCTGCTTATTTATAAGGTTATCATTCCTTACCTTCTTCAGGGGCAGCTGAAGCTCCCTCAGGTAGTACAGGCTGTAACTCTCCAGTTTCAGAATTATTTTCCAAATCAGTCATCTGCAGTCCTTCCAGATGACCTCCTTTAGCATTAGCCCTCAAAGAAGAAAACAACTTGATATTTTTATGTAAGTAGTAAGTGACAAAATCATGTATGTTTTCTTTTTCTTTTTTTTTTTTGAGATGGAGTCTGGCACTGTCACCCAGGCTGGATTGCAATGGCATGATCTTGGCTCACCCTAACCTCCGCCTCCCAGGTTCATGCGATTCTGCCTCAGCCTCTTGAGTAGCTGGGATTATAGGCACACACCACCATACCCAGCTAATTTTTTATATTTTTAGTAGAGATGGGGTTTCACTATGTTGGCCAGACTGGTCTCAAACTCCTGACCTTGCGATCTGCCTGTCTGGGCCTCCCGAAGTGTTGGGATTACAGGCGTGAGCCACTGTGCTCAGAAAATAATCTACATTTTCTTTTTGAACTGAGCACCAAACTAAGTAGGGTACATGCTCTTGTGTTTAACACTACATTTCAAATTTTATCTTAAAATATTTCACTAAGGGCTGGGCATAGTGGCTCACATCTGTAGTCCTAGCACTTTAGGAGGCCGAGGAGGGCAGATCACCTGAGGTCAGGAGTTCAAGACTAGCCTGGCCAAGATGGTAAACTCATGTCTCTACTAAAAACACAAAAATTAGCCGGGCATGGTGGTGGGCACTTGTAATTCCAGCTACTTGGGAGGCTAAGGCAGAGAATTGCTTGAACCTGGGAGGCAGAGGTTGCAGTGAGCTGAGATTCCGTCACTGCACTCCAGCCTGGGCAACAGAGTGAGACTCCATCTCAAAAAAAAGTTATAAAATGGTAGATTCTATCAATGTTAGTATTTTGGCTCTGATATTGAATTTCTCCCCTAATCTTATCAATAGAAGTTTTAAATAATATGTTCTAATAAGAAAAGACTTTTGAGATATATTATTATTATTTTTTGAGATAGAGGTTCACTCAATCACCCAGGCTAGAGTGCAATGCTGCAGTCTCAGCTCACTGCAACCTCCGCCTCTTGGGCTCAAGCGATTCTCCTGCCTCAGCCTCCCAAGTAGCTGAGATTACAGATATCCACCACGATGCCTGGCTAATTTTTGTGTTTTGTTTTTAGTAGAGATGGTGTTTCACCATGATGGTCAGGCTGATCTTGACCTCCTGAACTCAAGTGATCTGCCCACCTCGGCTTCCCACAGTGCTGGGGTTACAGGTGTGAGCCACTGCATCTGGCCTGCGATATATTATTGAATGAGAAAACAAAGTACACCTTGTAATAAAAAAGCTACAGAGTCACAGTTCCTTAAACATACACAAAAACTGAGAAGACACAGCATATATGAAAACTTAAGAACAGCACGAACATGTATGGACAACTAGGTTGTGGGAGATAAGGATGAGAAATTTTTCACTTATTCTTTTTTTCTTTCAGTTTGAAACACTTAACATTAGTATTTAATATTTATTTTTTATTTAAAAAATAAACAGATTGTGGCAAGGTCTTGCTATGTTGCCCAGGATGATCTTGGAACTCCTGAGCTCAAGCAATCCTCTCGCCTCAGCCTCTGAAAGTGCTGGGATTACAGGTGTGAGCCACTGTACCCAGCCTTTCATTAGTATTTAAACTTTTTGCTTGCATGACTTTAGATAAGGCAGGGAAAAAAGACATGAGCTGGACAGCATCTACATGAACCAGGCTGGCAGATACAATCAACTGTAAAATGAGGATCATGGCTAAGAGCTGCAGACGTTTGTACAGGATTTTACATTCTAGGGGGAAAAAACCTACATTCATGTATAAATTTGATGACTAAAGGCAGATAAAAAGATCTCCATAGCAAATAAAATGTAAGAGCTAGCTGCATCTTTAATTTGAAGGAATGTATATAACATCAGGCTATGTAATAGAGAAGACAAGATAATCTCCAGTGATTTTAACACCTTTCTACTGCTGAGACTTAAGCTACAAGGGAGAGCTAAGCCACCAACTGATCTTGTAGTTTTGGTAATAAGCCAGACCTTGACTATATAAAATTAAACTTAAAGGGTGTTCATCTTTCTCCAATTTAGTTAAATTATTTTTAGAATCTCTAAAATAGAACTACTTCATTGTTTAAATTTAGAAATAGGTTTAATATCCATAAAATGGATCAACAGATGTATATTAATGGCTCATCTACCACATTCATAGGCAATATATTCCACAATTACTCTATCTTTTGAATAGATGGAAGTTTAATTGCCATGCCTGGAATTTGAGTTTATGTTTCCTAGGGGAGAGATAAAGGAGTCAACTACCATATATCCTTTTGGGAAATTCCAACTATAAGTTTTGAGGATACTTTGATAAGAGGAGAGGTGGTGAGATAAAATCAGAAGAGCAGTGGTAAAATTGCTATAAGTGCTTTGTTTCATAGGAAATATATATGAAGGCCTGTGACAGGTAATATAGCCTAACACATCTTTGACAAGTGTAGGACTGCAAAAAAAAAAAAAAGCTGACACACACACACACACACACACACACACACAAATTTACAAGGTAGAGTTCAGATAAGGTTACATATCATTGTGAAAATAAGCTCCAACTTATTTAAACTAAACTTCTGGTACTATCTCATCCTGTTAAAAAAAAAAATAAGTAAAATCTCTGATACTTTAAAAAGTTGAAGTTTAGGCCAGGCGCAGTGGCTCACGCCTGTAATCCCAGCACTTTGGGAGGCCAAGGTGGGCATACCACTTCATGTCTCAGGAGTTCAAGACCAGCCTGGCCAACATGGTGAAACCCTGTCTCTACAAAAATACAAAAATTAGCAGGGTGTGCTGGCAGGCATCTGTAATCCCAGCTGAGGCAGGAGAACTGCTTAAACACAGGAGGCAGAGGTTGCAGTGAGCTGAGATTGTGTCACTGCACTCCAGGTTGGGTGACAGAGCGAGACTCGGTCTCAGAAAAAAAAAGGTAAAATTTAGTGCAATAAATGTATTTTTTGTCCACTAAAAAATTAACAAGGTAGAAATTAATTTGTTCATCATGATGCATTCTTAAAGTTCCAAACAAAGCTATTAACTATTATACCATTATATATACAAAACTTAATTTACCCCAAGGTGACCATTTTCCTCCTTTTCTCAACAGCAGGTAAACCACTGAAAACTGCAACCACAACAGCATCTGAATCCAAAGCTTTACACTGCCGATCTTCAGTTTTTGGCAGAATATCACTGACACTGCCATGTATCAAGGCTCGGGGAGAACTGTGCCTGCTCCCAGACTGAGAGCTTCCTGGGGAGCCTTCAAAAAAGAGAGAGAGAATATAAAAATTAGCTGGGCATGGTGGTGTACACCTGTAACCCAGCTACTCAGGAGGCTGAGACATGAGGATCGCTTGAATCTGGGAGGTGGAGGTTGCAATGAGCCAAGACTGTGCCACTGCACTCCAACCTGGACAACAGAGCAAGACTGTGTCTCAAAAAAAAAAAAGAGGGACAATCAGCAAGAAGGCAAATAAACATGAAAGGTCTCTCTAAGTTGTATTAGAAAACTTCACTTTATACATAATTTTAAAACTATATAAAAACTTCTAAAATAATTTTGAAATATATCCCAACTTTTTTGATGCCAAGCATTTAAAATTAAGGAGTCCAAAGGCTGTGGCTCACACCTGTAATTTCACACTTTGTGAGGCTGAGGCAGGAAGATTGTTTGAACCCAGAAGTTCAAGACCAGCCTAGGCAATGTAGCAAAACCCTGTCTCTGCCAAAAATAAAACATAAAAAAAGAGCCAGGCATGGCTGCATGTGTCTGTGGTCCCAGCTATTTGGGAGACTAACGTGGAAGGATCACTTGAGCCTGGGAGGTTAAGGCTGCAGTGAGCTGTATGATTATTGCACCACTGCATCCCCAGCCCTGATAACAGAGCAAGACCCTGTCTCAGGAAAACAATAAAAAATAAATAAAATAAAATTAAGAAGTTTAGAATATAGTCTAATGGCTGTATTTTGTTAAGGGTCTGTTCTGTTGTGAGATCAAGAAACTTTCGGGCCAGGTGTGGTGGCGCATTCTTGTAATCCTAGCACTTTGGGAGGTTGAGGTAGGTGGATTGCTTGAGCTCAGGAGTTTCAGATCAGCTTGGGCAACCTGTCTCTACAAAAACTACAAAGATTAGCCAGGCTTAGTGGTGCACACCTGTAGTCCCAGTTACTTGGTGGGACTGAGGCAGGAGGATCACTTGAACCTGAAAGGTTGAGGCTGTGGTGAGCTGAGATCACACCACTATACTCCAGCCTGGGTGACAAAGTGAGACCCTGTTTCAAAAAAAGAAACTTTCAAATCCAACTTTAGCATTTTTGGTACCCTTCACAGTCTAAAGCTTCATGATAACATAAATTTCAGGTAACAGATATCTACCCCACTGAAAGTACATTCTGAATCCCTCAAATTTACCTTCAGGCAGTGGCTGACAGTCTCCCTTTGAACGACTACTTTCCCCAGGGTCTACTGCTCTTCGAAGTGATAGACTACCTGCTACACTGGACCGAGCTGGCTTGGGCGAATTACTCTTCTTATTTGTGGCTGCAAAGACATTTAAGAACACCTCTGAACAGGATACAATAGCACAAAACTCACTATTTAGTCCATCAGCAAAAGTGTTAATCTTACCTTGCATGGAAGTTTTTCTGTCTACTGCCTAAAAATAAACAACATTCTGTAGCCCCAACTGGTTTATGACTTTTGTCATAAAACATTCCCATCTTGCTGCTTGTGAAGTAGAATCTTATTTTTTTGAGACAGAGTTTCACTCTCCTTGCCCAAGCTAGAGTGCAATGGCGCGATCTCAACTCACTGCAACCTCTGCCTCTGGGTTCAAGTGATTCTCCTGCATCAGCCTCCAGAGTAGCTGGGATTACAGGCTCCCGCCACTATGCCTGGCTAGTTTTTGCATTTTTAGTAGAGATGGGGTTTTGCCATGTTGGCCAGTCTGGTCTCCAATTCCTGACCTCAGGTGATCTGCCCGCCTCAGCCTCCCAAAGTGATGGGATTACAGGCATGAGCTACCATGCCCAGCCTGCAGAATTTTAACATAAAAGATTATCTGTGAGCTCCATAAGAAAAGTCATACCAATTTCAATGCAATTAAACTATTAACAAAAATATAACCCACCAAACATTTGGAAATTATAAAATATTGTTGGATTAAAAAGAAAATTAATGCTAAACAAATTACAATTGCGGTACTTCAAATCAAAATGTCTGGCCAAACCAGTAGTGAAAAGAAAATATATAACCTTAAAATGAATTAATTAGGGCAAAAAGGAACTATGTGACCTAATATGCATAGATTCAAGAGCTAGAAAAACAATAAAAATAAGCAAGAATGCTATTGCCAGAAGGTAGGGCCCTGCCCTTGAACTCAGCCTGCAGAACTGTGAGTTAAATAAACCTCTTTTAAAAAATAAATTTTTAGGCCAGGCACAGTGGCTGGCTCACGCCTGTAATCCCAGCGTTTTGGGAGGCCAAGTTAGTGCATCACAAGGTCAGGAGTTTGAGACCAGCCTGGCCAACACAGTGAAACCCCGTCTCTACTAAAAATACAAAAATCAGAGGAGAATTGGAGAAGATGGAGCCGTAGGACCAACTCAGGATTGCAGCTCCCAGTGAATCCGCAGATGGTGAGTGGACGCCGCATTTCTAGACGGATCTTTATTGCCCACAGACCAGGAGATTCCCAGGTGTAGGAGCCGCACAGGCCGCCAGGCTGTTTGGGCCGGCGCAGCTGTTTGGGCCGGGGCCGTGGCGCAGCAGCACTCCGTACAACGTACACTGGTTTGGTTGCCCTGTTAAACTGGCAATTGGAGATTTCGGAAGGCAGATTAGCACATTCATCTGATTAAATGAAACTTAAACAGAAAGCCAGGCCAGGAGATTCCCGGGCAGCAACGTGATTCCAGCCAGCACAGTGGGTCACTGCACGGAAAATCACACAGATCCCAGCGCCCTTTCAGCAGGCAACTGGAACACCTGGGAGAGAGTCAACCATTCAACTTAAAAAAAAAAAAAGGGAGCTCTGAGGCAGGGAGCCAGATGATCAGGCTCGGTGGGTCCCACCCCCACAAAAACAAAAACAGCAACTGGAAACGCTCAAGGTTGAGAGTTGCATGGCAAGCACAGCTGAACCCAGGACGGTGCAGCTCAAAGGGGGAGAGGCATCCGCCATCACCGAGGCACTCGACCCCTATGGAGGTACACTGCATTGCTGACGCAGCCTGCTGTTGCCGAGGCAACCTGCCATAACAGAGAGAGTCCGCCACTACAGAGGCGGGCCATCATCACTACAGCAGCTCGAACCACACCCATATAAACAAGACTAAAGGGAATTACACACAGCAGCAGGGCGGAGCCCACAGCAAAAGGGCAGAGCCCACGGCAGCAGGGCGGAGCCCATGGCAGCTCAGCATAGGCACTACAGGCAAGCAGTGATTAGACTGCCTCATTGCTGGGCAGGACAGTGCAACGGATACTCATAAATAAAGCCCTAACTCCCTGGGACAGAGCACCTGAGGAAAAAAAAGAGGCTTTATGAGTTCTGCTGCAGCAGACTTAAACGTACCTGCCTAGCAGCCCTGAATGAACAATGGAGCTCACAGCTCAGCACTTGAGCTCCTATAAAGTACAGACTGTCTCCTCAAGTATAAAGTACAGACAGTCACCTCAAGCAGCTCCCTGACCCCCGTGTATCCAAAGAGTCACCTCACAAAGGACTGATCAGACTGGCATTTGGCGGGCATCATTCAGGGACAAAGATAGCAGAAGAAGAAACGGGTAGCAACCCTCACAGTTCTGCAGCTGCTACAGGTATACCCCAGGCAAGCAGGGCCTGGAGTGGACTTCAGTAGTCCTACAGCAGAGAAGCCAGACTGTTAGAAGGAAAACTAAGAAACAGAAATACTTCATCATCAACAATCTGGATGTCCATTCAGAGACCCAATTGGGAAATCAGCAACTACTCAGACAACAGGTGGATAAATCCACAAAGATGGAAAGAAACCAGTGCAAAAAGGAGGAAAACACCCGAAACCAGAACACCTCGCCTCCTACAAAGGACCACAACTCCTCACCAGCAAGGGAACAAAGCTGGACGGAGAATGAGTGTGATGAAATGACAAAATCAGACTTCAGAAGGTGGGTAATGAGAAACTTCCGTGAGCTAAAAGAACACATTCTAACTCAATGCAACAAAACGAAGAACCTTGAAAAAAGATTTGAGGAAATGATAACAAGAATGGACAACTTAGGAACATGAGTGAATTGAAGGAGCTGAAAAACACAACACGAGAACTTCGCGAAGCATGCACAAGTTTCAACAGCCGAATTGACCAAGTAGAAGAAAGGATATCAGAAGTCGAAGATCAACTCAATGAAATAAAATGAGAAGGCAAGATTAGAGAAAAAAGCGCAAAAAGGAATGAACAAAGTCTCCAAGAAATGTGGGACTATGTGAAGAGAACTAATCTATGTTTGATAAGTGTACCTGAATGTGACGAAGAGAATGAATCCAAGCTGGAAAATACTCTTCAGGGAATAATCCAGGAAAATTTCCCCAACCTAGCAAGGCAGGTCAATATTCAAGTCCAGGAAATACTGAGAACACCACAAAGATATTCCGCAAGAAGAGCAACCCCAAGGCACATAATCGTCAGATTCACCAGGGTTGAAATGAAAAAGAAAATGCTAAGGGCAGCCAGAAAGAAAGGTGGGGTCACCCACAAAGGGAAGCCCATCAGACTCACAGCAGATCTCTCGGCAGAATCCCTACAAGACAGAAGAGAGTAGGGGCCAATATTCAACATCCTTAAAGAAAAGAACTTTCAACCCAATATTTTATATCCAGCCAAACTGAGCTTCATAAGTGAAGGAAAAATAAGATCCTTTGCAAACAAGCAAGTATTCAGAGATTTTTGTTACCACCAGGCCTGCTTTACAAGAGCTCCTGAAAGACGCACTACACATAGAAAGGAACAACCAGTACCAGACACTCCAAAAACATACCAAATGCTAAAGAGCATCAACAAAATGAAGAATCTGCATCAACTAATGAGCAAAACAGTCAGCTAACATCAAAATGGCAGTATCAAATTCACACATAACAATATTAACCCTAAATATAAATGGGCTAAATGCACCAATCAAAAGACACAGACTGCAAATTGGATAAAAAGCCAAAACCCCTCTGTGTGCTGTATCCAGGAAACCCATCTCACATGCAAGGATACACAAAGTCTCAAAATAAAGGGATGGAGGAAGATTTACCAAGCAAATGGAGAGCAAAAAAAAGCAGGAGTTGCAATTCTCGTCTCTAATAAAATAGACTTAAAAGCAACAAAGATCAAGAGACAAAGAAGGATATCACATAATGGTCAAAGGATCGATACAACAAGAAGAGCTAATGATCCTAAATATATATGGACCCAATACAGGAGCACCCAGATATATAAGGCAAGTTCTTAATGACTTACACAGAGACTTAGACTCCCACACAATAATAGTGGGAGACTTTTAACACTCCACTGTCAACACTAGACAGATCAACCAGACAGAAAATTAACAAGGATATCCAGGACTTGAACTCAGACCTGGAACAAGAAACCTGATAGACATTTACAGAACTCTCCACCCCAAATCCACAGAATATACATTCTTCTCAGCACCACATCACACCTACTCTAAAATTGACCACATAATTGGAAGTAAAGCACTCCTCAGCAAATGCAAAACAACTGAAATCATAACAAACAGTCTCTCAGACCATAGTGCAACCAAGGTAGAACTCAGAATTCAGAAACGAACTCAGAACCGCACAGCTTTATGGAAACTGAACAACTGGCTCTTGAATGTTGACTGGATAAACAATGAAATGAAGGCAGAAAAAAGAAGTTATTCGAAACCAATGAGAACGAAGACACAACATACCAGAATCTCCAGGGCACATTTAAAGCAGCCTCTAGAGGAAAATATATAGCTATAAGTGCCCACATGAGAAGAGTGAAGAGATCCAAAATTGACACCCTAACGTCAAAACTGAAAGAGCTGAAGGAGCAAGATCAAAAAAACTCAAAACCTAGCAGAAGACAAGAAATAACTAAGATCAGAGCAGAACTGAAGGAGAGGGAGACATGAAAAACCCTTCAAAAAAATCAATAAATCCAAGAGCTGGTTTTTTGAAAAGATCAACAAAATAGACAGACCACTAGCCAGATTGATAAAAAAGAAAAGCGAGAATAACCAAATAGATGCAATAAAAAATGATAAAGGGGAAATCACCACAGATTCCACAGAAATTCAAACCATCATCAGAGAATATTACAAACGACTCTATGTACATAAACTAGTAAACCTGGAAGAAATGAATAAATTCCTGGACACTTATGTCCTCCCAAGCCTAAACCAGGAGGAAGCCGAAACTATGAACAGACCAATAACAAGGTCTGAAGTCGAGGTAGCAATTAAGAGCCTACCACACACAAAAAAGTCCAGGTCCAGATGGGTTCACACAAAGAGGAACTGCTGCCATTCCTTCTAAAACTATTCCAAATAATCCAAAAACAGGGAACCCTTCCCAAATCATTTTATGAGACCAACATCATCCTGATACAAAACCTGGCAGAGACTTAACAAGAAAAGAAAACTTCAGGCCAATATCCATGATGAACACAGACGCAAAAATCTTCAATAAAATACTGGCAAGCCCATTGCAACAGCACTTCAAAAAGCTTATCCACCATGATCAAGTAGGATTTATCCCAGGGATGCAAGGCTGGTTCAACATACGCAAGTCTATAAACATAATTCACCACATAAACAGAACCAGAAATAAAAACCAGATGATTATCTCAACTGATGCAGAAAAGGCCTTTGACAAAATTCAACAGCCCTTTATGCTAAAAACCCTCAGTAAACTCGGTATTGATGGAACGTATCTCAAAGTAATAAAAGCTACTTACGACAAACCAACAGCCAATATCATACTGAATGGGCAAAAACTGGAAGCATTCCCTTTGAAATCTGGCACTAGACAAGGATGCCCACTCTCACCACTCCTATTCAATATAGTACTGGAAGCTCTAGCCAGAGCAATCAGGCAAGAAAAAGAAATAAAGGGTATTCAAATAGGAAAGGAGGAAGTCAAACTGTCTCTATTTGCAGACGACATGATAGTATATCTAGAAGACCCCATCGTCTCAGCCCAAAAACTCCTGAAACTGATAAGCAACTTCAGCAAAGTCTCAGGATATAAAATCAATGTGCAAAAATCACAAGCATTCCTATACACCAATAACAGACTTAAAGAGAGCCAAATCAAGAACAAACTGCCATTCACAACTGCTACAAAAAGAATAAAATACCTAGGAATACAACTAACAAGGAACGTAAGGAACCTCTTCAAGGAGAACTACAAACCACTGCTCAACGAAATAAGAGAGGACACAAACAGATGGAGAAACATTCCATGTTCATGGTTAGGAAGAATCAGTATCGTGAAAATGGTCATACTGCCCAAAGTAATTTACAAAATCAACACTATTCCCATCAAGCTACCATGGACTTTCTTCACAAAACTGGAAAAAAACCACCTTGAACTTCATATGGAACCAAAAGAGAGCCCGCATAGCCAAGTCAATTCTAAGCAAAAAGAACACAGTGGGAGGCATCACGCTACCGGACTTCAAACTATACTACAAGGCTACAGTAATCAAAACAGCATGGTACTGGTACCAAAACAGACATATAGACCAATGGAACAGAACAGAGGCATCGGAGGCAACACAACATATCTACAACCATACAATCTTTGGTAAACCCGACAAAAACAAGCAATGGGGAAAGGATTCCCTGTTTAATAAATGGTGTTGGGAAAACTGGCTAGCCATGTGCAGAAAGCAGAAACTGGACCCCTTCCTGACACCTTACACTAAAATTAACTCCAGATGGATTAAAGACTTAAACATAAGACCTGGCACCATAAAAACCCTAGAAGAAAATCTAGGCAAAACCATTCAGGACATAGGAGTAGGCAAGGACTTCATGAACAAAACACCAAAAACATTGGCAACAAAAGCCAAAATAGACAAATGGGACCTAATCAAACTCCACAGCTTCTGCACCGCAAAAGAAACAGTCACTAGAGTGAATCGGCAATCAACAGAATGGGAAAAAAATTTTTGCAGTTTACCCATCTGACAACGGGTTGATATCCAGAATTTACAAAGAACTAAAACAGATTTACAAGAAAAAACAAGCCCATTCAAAAATGGGCAAAAGATATGAAGAGACACTTTACAAAAGAAGACATACATGAGGCCAACAAACATATGTAAAAATGTTCATCATCACTCGTCATCAGAGAAATGCAAATCAAAACTACATTGAGATACCATCTCACGCTAGTTAGAATGAGGATCATTAAAAAATCTGAAGACAACAGATACTGGAGAGGATATGGAGAAATAGGAACACTTTTACACTGCTGGTGGGAGTGTAAATTAGTTCAACCATTGTGGAAGACAGTGTGGCGATTCCTCAAGGACCTAGAAATAGAAATTCCATTTGAGCCAGCAATCCCATTACTGGGTATATATTCAAAGGACTATAAATCGTTCTACTATAAGGACTCATGCACATGAATGTTCATTGCAGCACTGTTTACAATAGCAAAGACCTGGAACCAACCCAAATGCCCATCGATGATAGACTGGACTGGGAAAATGTGGCACATAGACACCAGGGAATATTATGCAGCCATCAAAAACGATGAGTTTGTGTCTTTTGTAGGGACATGGATGAATCTGGAGAACATCATTCTCAGCAAACTGACACAAGAACAGAAAATGAAATACACCACACATTCTCACTCATAGGTGGGTGATGAACAATAAGAACACATGGACACAGGGAAGGGAGCACTACACACTGGGGTCTATTGGGGGGAGCTGGGGAGGGATAGCATTGGGAGAAATGCCAGATGTGGGTGAAGGGAGGAAGACAGCAAATCACACTGTCACGTGTGTACCTATGCAACTATCTTGCATGTTCTGCACATGTACCCCAAAACCTAAAATGCAATTAAAAAAAAAAATCTGCCAGGCATGGTGGCGGGTGCCTATAGTTCCACCTACTTGGGATGCTGAGGCAGGAGAATTGCTTGAACCCAGGAAGTGGAGACTGCAGTAAGCTGACACTGCACCACTGTACTCCAACCTGGACAACAGAGCAAGACTCCATCTCAAAATAAATAAATAAATTAAAAAATAATAAAAATAAAGTTTAAAAAAATTCGTTAATAGATAATAAACAGGCTCAGCAAGGATGCAGGATACAAGACAAAATAATTCACTGTCTTTCTCTACACTAGCAGACAATTTGAGAATTAAGTTAAGAAAATTTTATTTTTTAAAGCATCAAATACAATTAAAATACTTAGGAATTTATTTGACAAAAGAAATGCAAGACTTGTCCACTGAAAACTACCACACATTGTTGAAAGAAAGTAGAGACAACAGGAAAGACATCCTATTTACAAGAAAAAACAAGCCCATTCAAAAATGGGCACAAGTATTCCACTGATGGAACACTTAATATTGTTAACAAAGCAGTATTTCCAAAATTGATTCACAGATTCAACACAATTTCTATAAAAATAGTTGTCGTTTTTGTTTTTGTTTTCTTTGCAGAAATTGACAAGCTAATCCTCAAATCCATTTGAAAATGTAAGAGACCCCCAATAGCCAAAACAATCTTAAATGAAACATTCACTTCTGGTTTCAAAAGTTACTATAACTACAGTAATCAAGACTACATGGTACTGCCATATATATATATATATATATCATCAAAACAGAATTAAGAGTCTAGAAACAAGTCCTTACATTTATGGTCCACTGATTTTTTTACAAGGATGCCCAGACAATTCAATGGGCAAAGAAAAAAAGAAAGACAATAACAAGTGTTGTCAAGGGTGTAGAAAACCTGGAGCCCTCATATACTGCTGCTGGGAATATAAAATGATGCAGCCACTTTGAAAAATAGTCTGGCACCGGTAGTTCCTCAAAAAGTTAAACACAGTTCCCATGTAACCCAGTAATTCCACTTCTAAGTATACACTCAAGATAAACAAAACCGTATGTCCACACAAAAACTTATACATGAATGTTCATAGCAGCACTACTGATAATAGCCAAAAAGCAGAAACAATCCAAATGTTCATCAACAAATGAGTGAATAAACAATATGTGGTACAGCCATACAATAAAATATCACACAGCCATAAAAAGAAATAAATATATTCCACAACATGGATGAACCTTAAAAGGGCTGTGTTAAGTGAAACAAGCCAGACATAGAAGACCTCATATAGTATGAGTCTATTTATATGAAAAATCCAGAAGAAGAAAAATCCATAGAGAAAAAGTAGATTAGTGGTTACAAGAAGCTGGGAGAAGGGGAAAATGGGAAGTGACTTTTTTTTTTTTTAATTTTTTATTGCATTTTAGGTTTTGGGGTACATGTGCAGAACATGCAAGACAGTTGCATAGGTACACACATGGCAGTGTGTTTTGCTTCCTCTCTCACCTTCGGGAAGTGACTTTAATGGGTGTGGAGTTCTAGGGAGAAGGTTGATAAAAATGTTCTTAGACTTACGTATATGTTTTAGTCTTAGGAAAAATGACGATCAATTTCTCCACTAAAAGAATAAATGAATTGAGAACGATCCAAGATGGCCGATAGCTAACATCCCGGGATTGCAGCTCTCAGGGAAGGCGCGGAGAACTAGAGGACGCCACACTTTCAGACAAAGTCTGGTCGCTCACGAAGCAGAAGATCCCCCAGTGGTGGAAACACACGAGTAGCCAGCGCGACTCTCGTGGTCGGCGCAGCGGTTCTGCCGGCACCTCGACGTGGCAGCGCTCGGGACCGGTTCCCCTTCTGACCGAGGTTTGGAGCCCCGGGAAGGCAGAGTCGCTTACTACAGAAACAAGAAGGAAGCCCGACAGGAGAATCCTGGGCAGAAAAGCACCATCAGTTTTAACGCCGCTGCTCTGGCCCTGGGAACTAACAACCTGGACATCCACTCAAGAGACCTAATCTGAAAGTTGGTAATTTCAAAGACGACAGGAGGATAAATTTACAATGACGAGAAGAAACCAGCATAAAAAAGCTGAGAATACTCAAAGTCAGAACGCCTCTCCCTCTAAAGATGATCACAGTTCCACATCAACAATGGAACAAGGCTTGATGGAGAACGAGCGCATCCTGATGACAGAATCAATCTTCAAGGAATGGATAATAACAAACTTCGGTGAGTTAAAAGAACATGTTGTAGCCAAACGTAAAGAAACTAGGAACTTTGAAAAAAGGTTTGATGAAATCCTATTGAGAATAGACAACTTAGAGAGGAGTATGAGTGAATTAATGGAACTGAGGAATACAATATAGGAACTCCGAGAAGTATGCACAGGTTTAAACACTCGAATTGTTCAAGCAGAAGAAGGGATATCAGAGGTCAAAGTCCAACTTAATGAAATAAAACGTGAAGAAAAGATTAGAGAAAAAAGGATAAAAAGGAATGAGCAAAGTCTCCAAGAAATGTGGGACTATGTGAAAAGACCAAATTTACGTTTGATAGGTGTACCTGAATGCGATGGAGAGAATGAATCCAAGCTGGAAAATACCCTTCAGGATATTATTCAGGAAAATTTTCCTAAACTAGCAAAGCAGGTCAACATTCAACCCCAGGTAATACAGAGAACACCACAAAGATATTCCTCAAGAAGAGCAACCCCAAGGCACATAATCGTTAGATTCACCAGGGTTGAAACGAAGGAGAGGATACTAAGGGCAGCCAGAGAGAAAGGTCAGATTACCCACAAAGGCAAGCCTATCAGACTTACAGCAGATCTCTCGGCAGAAACTCTACAGGCCAGAAGAGAGTGGGGGTCAATATTCAACATCCTCAAAGAACAGAACCTTCAGCCCAGAATTTCATATCCAGCCAAACTAAGCTTCACAACTGAAGGAAAAATAAAATCTTTTATGAACAAGCAAGAACTCAGAGATTTTATTACCACCAGGCCTGCTTTACAAGAGCTTCTGAAAGAAGCATTACACACAGAAAGAAACAACCAGTATTAGCCTTTCTAAAAATACACCAAAAAGTAAAGAGCACCAACATAAAGAAGAATTTACACCAACGAATGGATAAAACAGCCAGTCAACATCAAATGGCAGTAACCCTAAATTTAAATCGACTGAATTCCCAATCAAAAGACACAGCCAAAACCCAACGGCATGTTACATCCAGACCTGTTTCACATGCAAGGATACACAAAGACTCAAAACAAAGGGATGGAGAAAGATTTACCAACCAAATGGAGAACAAAAATAAATAATAAATAAATAAAAAGCAGGAGTTGCAATTCTCGTATCGGATAAAATAGATTTTAAAGCAACAAAGATATAGTGGTAAAAGGATCAATGCAACAACAAGAGCTAACGATCCTAACACCCAGATAGGAGACTTAGATTCAATGAGACAGAAAATTAATAAGGATATCAAGGACTCGAACTCAGATCCAGAACAAGTAAACTTAATAAATATTTATAGAGCTCTCCACTTCAAATACACAAAATATACATTCTTGTCAATACCACATCACACCTACACATTAGTTTAAATGAAACATTGATTGGCCATTATTAATACCCAATTTTTTTCAAAATAAAGCAATATTTCCATTTACTCTCCCTCTTTCTTCCTCTCCTTTACTTATTTTTTTTTTCTTTCCTTCTCTCAAAAAAAAAGAAATCAACTTGTAAACCTCTAGATCCAGGTCGGCAATGTCTCTTTCATTGCTTGATTTCCTTTCTTCCCTTCCCTCCTTCCCTCCCCGCTTCCTCCCTTCCTTCCTTCCTTCATCCCTTCCTTCCTCCCTACCGTCCTTATTCCCTTCCTTCCTGCCTTCCTCCCCCTGCCAAAAAAAAAAAAAAAAAAAAAAAAGAATAAATGAATTATCAGTTAAGGGGAAAAAAATGCATTAACAAAGACAAAAGCAGAAATATAATAAAGTGGTAAAAGACAAGGGATGAAATAAATCTAAGAACTTGGTCTTTGAGGAGATGAACAAAATTAACAAATCCCCTGAGCAAGTCAAATCAAAGGAAAAAAAAACACAAGTAAGCAATAAAATAAGTGAAAAAGGAGTTAACACCCCATATGCCCAAGAAGTTTAAAAAATTTAAGAAAATAGAATAAATGACCATATATCAATAAATTTAAAGGCCCAAATATAATTAGATTTTCTTGAGAAACTAATTATAGTAACTGACTTAAATAGCAGAAGTACGAGAAAACCACATCTGACAAGAGATTAATGACAAGAATTATAAGGAGCTCAAACAACTCTATAGGAAAACATTTAATAATATGATTAAAAATGGGTAAAAGTTCTGAATAGATATTTCTCAAAAGAAGACATACAAATAGCAAACAGGCATACGAAAAAGTGCTCAACATCACTGATTATCAGAGAAATGCAAATCAAAACTACAGTAAGATACCATCTCATCCCAGTTAAAATGGATTTTACCCAAAACACAGGCAATAACAAAAGCTGGTAAGGATGTAGAGAAAAGGCAACTCTCATACACCATTGGTGGGAATGTGAAGTTAGTAAAACCATTACAGAAAACAGTTTGGAAGTTCCTTGAAAAGTTAAAAATAAATCTATCATATGATCCAGCAATCCCACTGCTAGTTATATACCCAAAAGAAAGCAAATTAGTTTATCAAAGCGCTATCTGTACTCCCATGTTTACTACAGCACTATTCACAATAACCATGGTTTGGAAGCAACCTAAGTGTCCATCCACAGACAAATGGATAAAGAAACTCTGTGTCACCCCTGTAACCCCATCACTTTAGAAGGCCGAGGTGGGTGGATCATTTGAGGTCAGGAGTTTGAGACCAGCCTGAACAACAAGATAAAAGCCCATCTCTACTAAAAAATACATAAAAAATTAGCTGGGCATGGTGGCACATACCTGCAGTCCCAGTTACTTGGGAGGCTGAGACAGGAGAATCACTTGAACCCAGGAGGTGGAAGTTGCAGTGAGCTGAGATAGAGCCACTGCACTTCAGCCTGGGCAACAGAGCACTTCAGGCTGGGCAACTCCATATCCGCCCCCCACCCCGCCGGCCAAAAAAAAAAAAAAGAGAAGTGGTATATATATACATGGAATATTACTCTGCCATAAAAAATGAATGAGAACCTGTCATTTGCAACATGGATGGAACTGGAGGTCATTATGTTCAGTGAAATAAGTCAGGCACAGAAAGACAAACTTCACACATTCTCACTTATTTGGGGGGCTAAAAATTAAAACAACTAAATTCAAGATAATAAAGCAATGGTTACCAGAGGCTAGGGAGTGTAGTGAGTGGCTGATGGGATGGTTAATGGGTACAAAAATACAGTTAGATAGAATTAATAAGATCTAGTATTTGTTAGAACAACAGGATGACTATAGTCTACAATAATTTATTGTACATTTAAAAATAACTAAAAGGCAGGGCAGTGGTCACGCCTGTAATCCCAGCACTTTGGGAGGCTGTGGCAGGTGGATCACAAGGTCAAGAGATTGAGACCATCCTGGTCAACATGGTGAAACCCCGTCTCTACTAAAAATACAAAAATTAGCTGGGCATGGTGGTGCACGCCTGTAGTCCCAGCTACTCGGGAGGCTGAGGCAGGAGAATTGTTTGAACCCAGGAGGCAGAGGTTGTGGTGAGCTGAGATTGCGCCATTGCACTCCAGCCTGGGTAACAAGAGCAAAACTCCATCTTAAAAAAAAAAAAAAATGAAAAGAATACATTTGGATTGTTTTAACACAAAGGATAAATGCTTGAGATGATAGATACTCCATTTACCCTGATGTAATTATTATGCAATGTATGCATGTATCAAAATATCTCATATATCCTATAAATATATCCATATACCTATAATATACCCACAAAAATTTAAAAAATTGCAAAATATGAGGAAACCAATAAACACAACAGAAATTTAAAAGGTTGTTAAAATTCTAACTCTGAAAGAGTTATACTATTTTTATGAATGCTTTTTATCAGACACAAAGTTTAATACAGCAAAGGAGCAAACGACATATAGGTGAAATAATTTTATAGCACAGAAAAGGAAAATGCATCTGAATTTAATCTGTAAAACAAGCACAGAAAAAGAAGTAAAGTGGGTTAAGGATAATGTAATGAAATAAGTCGATTTCACTCATGACTATGTAGTCAAGGATCCTAAGTAAAATATTAGCAAACTGAATATAGCAGTGTTTTGTTTTTTTTTTTTTTGAGGAAGAAAGGAAGGCAGGAAGGGAGGAAAGGAGGAAGGGAGGGAGGAAGGAAGGGAAAAAGGGAGGGAGGGAGAGAAGGGAAGGAAGGAAATCAAGCAACGAGAGAGACATTGCTGACCTGGATCTAGAGGTCTACAAGCTGATTTCTTTTTTTTCTTTTTTTAAGGGAAGGAAAAAAAAAAGGAGTGAAGGAGAGGAAGAAAGAGGAAGAAAAAGAGGGAGAGAGAACGGAAATGTTGCTTTATTCTAAAAAAAAAAAAAAAAGGGTATTAATAATGGCCAATGTTTCATTTAAACCTGTGAGTAGGTGTGATGTGGTATTGACAAGAATGTATATTTTGTGTATTTAAAGTGGAGAGCTCTATAAATATTTATTAAGTTTACTTGTTCTGGATCCAAGTTTTAGTCCTTGATATCCTTATTAATTTTCTGTCTCATTGAGTCTAAGTCTCTATGTATCTGGGTGTTAGGATCGTTAGCTCTTGTTGTTGCATTGATCCTTTTACCACTATATCTTTGTTGCTTTAAAATCTATTTTATCAGATACGAGAATTGCAACTCCTGCTTTTTATTTATTTATTTATTTATTTATTTATTTTTGCTCTCCATTTGGTTGGTAAATCTTTCTCCATCCCTTTGTTTTGAGTCTTTGTGTATCCTTGCATGTGAAACAGGTCTGGATGTAACATGCCGTTGGGTTTTGGCTGTGTCTTTTGATTGGGAATTCAGTCAATTTAAATTTAGGGTTACTGCCATTTGATGTTGACTGGCTGTTTTATCCATTCGTTGGTGTAAATTCTTCTTTATGTTGGTGCTCTTTACTTTTTGGTGTATTTTTAGAAAGGCTAATACTGGTTGTTTCTTTCTGTGTGTAATGCTTCTTTCAGAAGCTCTTGTAAAGCAGGCCTGGTGGTAATAAAATCTCTGAGTTCTTGCTTGTTCATAAAAGATTTTATTTTTCCTTCAGTTGTGAAGCTTAGTTTGGCTGGATATGAAATTCTGGGCTGAAGGTTCTGTTCTTTGAGGATGTTGAATATTGACCCCCACTCTCTTCTGGCTTGTAGAGTTTCTGCTGAGAGATCTGCTGTAAGTCTGATGGGCTTCTCTTTGTAATTAACCTGACCTTTCTCTCTGGCTGCCCTTAGTATTTTCTCCTTTGTTTCAACCCTGGTGTATCTAACGATTATGTGCCTTGGGGTTGTTCTTCTTGACGAATATCTTTGTGGTGTTCTCTGTATTACCTGGGGTTGAATATTGTTCTGTTTTGCTAGTTTAGGAAAATTTTCCTGACTAATATCCTGAAGAATATTTTCCAGCTTGGATTCATTCTCTCCATCGCATTCAGGTACACCTATCAAAAAGACACCTATTTGGTCTTTTCACATAGTCCCACATTTCTTGGAGACTTTGCTCATTCCTTTTTATCCTTTTTTCTCTAATCTTGTCTTCTCGTTTTATTTCATTAAGTTGGACTTTGACCTCTGATATCCTTTCTTCTGCTTGAACAATTCGAGTGTTTAAACCTGTGCATACTTCTTGGAGTTCCTGCATTGTATTCTTCAGTTCCATTAATTCACTTATATTCCTCTCTAAGTTGTCTATTCTCATTAGGATTTCGTCAAACCTTTTTTCAAAGTTCTTAGTTTCTTTACATTGGGCTACTACATGTTCTTTTAACTCACAGAAGTTTCTTATTATCCATCTTCTGAAGCCTGATTCTGTTAATGAGATGCGCTCGTTCTCCATCAAGTCTTGTTCCCTTGTTGATGAGGAACTGTGATCCTCTTTAGAGGGAGAGGCATTCTGATTTTGAGTATTCTCAGCCTTTTTACGCTGGTTTCTTCCCATCATTGTAAATTTATCCACCTGTCGTCTTTGTAATTACCAACTTTCAAATTAGGTCTCTGAGTGGATGTCCAAGTTGTTAATTGCCAGGGCTGAAATATGAGCAACCCACTGCGTCAGCCAAAACAGCAGCGTTAAGACTGATGGTGCTTTTCTGCCTGGGAATCTCCCGTCTGGCTTCCTTCTTGAGTCCGTAATAGGCGACTCTGCCTTCCCGGAGCTCCAAACCTCGGTCAGAAGGGGAACCTGTCCCATTTACTCTGCACCAAGAGCTGCCACGCTGAGGTGCCGGTGAAACCACTGCGCCGGCCACAAGAGTCACGCTGGCGACCCATGGAGCTCCTCCACTGGGAATCTTCTGCTCCATGAGCGACCAAAGTTGTCTGAAAGTGTGGCGTCCTCTCGTTCTCTGAGCTTTCACTGGGAGCTGCAATCCCAAGATGTTAGCGATCGGCCATCTTGGATTGTTCTCCTGTTTTTTTTTTTTTTTAATTATCGATTCAAACTAAATAGGATTCATTTCAGTATTTCAAGAATGGTCAACATTGGAAATATAACTTATTTTATGTTAATAAAGTAATGAAACAATAATAAATCATTTTGACAAATGTCAAAAAATCATTTGATATAATTCTATACAGCTTTAGCTGAAAAAGAAAAGAAAATCTCATAGTAAGAAAAGAGGCAGTTTGGTGTTAGGGTATAGGGCATAGGTTGTGCAGTTCAAGTTTTTGGCTCTGTCAATTACCAATGTGAAACTCTAGCAACATTATTCAATGCCTGCTGCCTTGGTTTCCTCATCTGTAAACCGGGAATGAAATTAACTTACCGCTTAGACTTCTTGTTAAGATTAAGTGAGTCAATGCATGTGATTTAGAATAGTTAGAATAATGTCTGGCACATAGTTAACACTTAGTCTTTAAATGTAAAGCAATTCCAGTCAAAATACTTTGGAGGAAGATGCGCAAGAACCACTAATAACATTTTGAAAAACAAAAACAGAATAAACATATCCTATCATAGTATTACAAACTATAAAACTACATTAGTGTTAGTCTGGAAGAGGACACAATACTGGGTTGAACAACACCAAATGGATGTTTTTGTATGTCCAAAAGTTGAGTACTGGCAATTTCATTTGTTTCAACCTCTATGAGTTCAAAAACAGAACCATGTTTGGGAATCTGGTCTATAATAAAAGATGGATTTCATATTGCATCATATTTCAAAAAACACATTTCATTCATTTGGGGGAAGATCATTCAATTTACCTCAAATATCATCATATAAAATTAACTTTATATATATAAATTAATGATCTAAATGTAAAAAAGTTAGAAAACAAGAAGTACCAGAAGAAATTAAGGGTTGTTTTTATTAACTTGGGAGTTAAAAAGCCTTCAAAATAAAAATAAAACCCCCAACATCATGAATATTATTAATACAGATATCTAAGATATAATTTTAAACCTCTGTGATTAACAGGAAAAAAATGTGGCAACAGAGAAGATACAGTTGTCTCTTGGTATAAGTAGGGGTTGGTTCCAGAACCCCTGCATATACCAAAATTCTTGACTGAAGTCCCACTGTAAAACCTGCAGAATCTGCCTATAGTAAAGTTGGCCCTCCTATATGCAGGGGCATCACCTGAATACTGTAGTTTCAATCTTCCTCTGGTTGAAAACAATCTGAATATAAGTGGACCTATACAGTACACTTGGCCTCTCACCTTGACACTTCTCAAAGATATTTATCAAAGGTAACCACTCTACTTCTTGAGATGCATTATTTTAGATTTTTGAGATACTATCCCTTCCAGTGTTTTTCCTACCTTAATGACTGCTCTTTCAATTTCCTTTGCTGGCCTCTCCTATTTATTAGACCTTTAAGTGCCAGAGAGTCAAAATTTTGCTTATCCATTGAAAATCCCTCTGAACTTGACCCTATTCAGTTCCCTGGATTTAAATAATATAAAATACTATTGATTCCCAACTGTTTATATCCAGCATTGACCTTTCTCTGGAGGTCATTATGTTCAGTGAAATAAGTGATTGCTTACTGTGTATTTGGCAATAAACAAGACAAAATTCTTAACATCATAGATCTTGTATTCTAGTAATGGGAATCAGACATTAAAATGTGTAAATAAATAAGTAAAGATAATTTCAGTGGTTAAAAAGTGCCGCGAAAGAAACAGCAGAGGAGTAGGATGGGAGGAGCAGATAAGACCTGTTCTATTGGGGTAGTCAGAGAAAGTCTCTGTGAGGAGGCAGCACTTGACCTGAAACCTGAAGGTTAGAAGGTTGCAGCTATTTAGAGATCTAGGACAAGCAGTGTTTGCTTCTCTGAGTTTCTCTCTGAGTTTCAAACTTGTGTACCATTCATGTGCCTGTAACATTTTACTAGAGTCTAGCAGGCATCTCAAATTTAAATTCTTTTTAAAAAAGAATACCTGACTTTCTGCCCTTGCCTTCTCCCAAGCCCCATGATCTGCTTCTTATCTGATTTGCTCCTCAATAAATGATACCACTGGCTACTAAGTTGCTTAGGCCAAAACTTAATCATAATTCTTAGTTTCTCTCTTTTCCTAAAACTCCATTTAGGCTTTTTCAACTATGGTTCTGAGAAAGAACTCAGCCCTGCTGATCTAAGAATGGATTAACTTTTCTCCTATGCATCTAGAATAACACATCCTTAAGAGAACTGAAAGACGAAAACCCCAGTCGAGAAAGGCTGCTAGCCTAGGAGCAAGTCGCTCTATCTACTATTATAACTCCAGAAAATGCCATCATATTTCACACAAGATACTGTAATAGGCTGTTATTGGTCTCACAACTCCTGTCCTCAACCCTTTTCAGACCATCCTCCACACAACAAGCAAAGTCATCTTTATAAAGTGTAAATCAGATTATAAACACTCCCCTCTTTATTCTCTAGAGAGTTCCTCCTTAAATAATAATAAAATTTGAACTCCTTATTGACGTTTTACAAGACTCTCCCTGATCTAAATTCTGCCTGCCTCTCTCTGATTTCATCTCCTTTAGTCTCTGCTTTGCTTGCACACTGATTTTCCTTCAAACCTTCAAATATGCAAAATAAATACTGTGTCAGTGACTTTGCATTTTCTGTTCTGTTTACCCAGAACACTGCTTGCCATAGATCTCTAAATAGCTGTGACCTTCTAACCTTCAGGTTTCAGGTCAAGTGCTGCCTCCTCACAGACTTTCTCTGACTACCCCAATAGAACAGGTCTCATCTGCTCCTCCCATCCTACTCCTCTGCTGCCTCCTTCACAGTACTTTTTACCCACTGAAATTATCTTTACTTGTTTACACATTTTAATGTCTGATTGCCATTACTAGAATACAAGATCTATGATGTTAAGAATTTTGTCTTGTTTATTGCCAAATACAGAGTAAGCAATCAAGAAATGTTAGTTCTACTATATAATAAAAATATACAGAATCAATTTTGGATGGGGGAAAAAACTCACATGTAAGTAGTCTTAATTCACTGGAAGAGAGATATTTAAATATTACTCTCTTGAAAAAACCGAGTCATCTAGTTTCCCAAATAACATTAGGAAGATATTACTTACAGTTTCGTATGTAACAATTGGCAACTGATGACTTTGTCAGGAGTTCCATTCCCAAATCCTGTAATCTGCCAGAGTTTTCAGTTCCACATGCAGCCAGAGCTGCCTGGTCAGCAGAAAAAAGGCTTGTCTGCATGTCTCCAGAAGTAGTAGCACTGCTGCTTTTTATTTCTGAAAGTGTATTCTTTACATCAGTTTTCATATATCGAACTTCGGCCATTTGAGTTTTGAGTCTTTTTAGCATCTTTAAATCAGAGGGCACTCTCCACATTGCCTGCTGCTTCCTTTGGTCTTTATCTTTACGAGAATATGATGCTTCAGAGAGAAATTGACAAGTCAAATTAATATAAACGTTAGCATTCGGAAAATCATTTGTACCATGAACATAGGCAAATTTGATGTGTAAAATAAGCTAGGGTGCTTTATGTGATATCAACAATAAAACATGCACTAAATTCTGTTAATGAAAATAAAGAATCCTAACTTCATTCACATCTTCAGAATTAGAATCTGAGTCATATCATACTCAAATTTGAATTACACATTCAATTCAAAAGTTTAAAAGCTGCCCTACTGCCTTGTGCTTTCTTCTTTAAACTTCTTCACTTGTCTAAAACTTTCTACAGCTTTTATTATGTTTATAATTGAAAAAAAAGACAAAGAAAAATCTAGTACCCAAATACTTTGTCAAATTTGCCATAAATAACATTATGTTAAAAATATATATTTTTGGCCAGGAACAGTGGCTTATGCCTGTAATCCCAGCACTTCGGGAGGCTGAGATGAGAGAATTGCTTGAGGCCAGAAGTTCAAGACCAGTCTGGACAGTATAGTGACACCTTGTTAAAAAAGAGTTTTTTAAATTAGCTAGGGTTGGTAGTATGCTGACTGACCTTCCATTTCTGATAATTTTCTCAGAATTGTCAGCTTTCTAAAACACAGTTTGAATCTAACCACTTCTAAAATAAAACAATGGCTCTCCATACTATGCACAGAGATATAAATTCCTCAGGCTAGCATGCAAGTCTTTTCATAGAATGGACCCAACATGACTTTCTAGTTCTATTTACCACTACATGTACCTTAAAATCTGGTTCAACTAGATTATCTGATACCTTTTACAATATTCTTTTACATGGCGTGAGTCACCATGGTTACACAGTTAAGAACATGGACTTGAAGTGAATCTGACAAGTGTTCCCTAAATATGTGTTGAAATAAATACACAGAAAAAAATAAACATCAAAACCCAAATAGGCCAGGCACAGTGACTCATGCCTGTAATCCCAGCATACTTTGGGAAGACAAGGCAGGTAGATCACTTGAGCTCAGGAGTTCAAGACCAGCCTGGCCAACAAGATGAATCCCTGTCTCCACAAAAAATACAGAAATTAGCTGGGCGTGGTGGTACACGCCTATAACCCCAGCTACTCAGGTAGCTAAGGCACGAGAATCACTTGAACCTAGGAAATGGAGGTTACAGTGAGCCAAAATCCTGCCACTGCACTTAAGCCTGGGCAACAGAGTGAGACTGTCTCAGAAAACAAAAACCGAAAACAAAAAAATGACCCAAGCAGACCTTTTCAATAAAAAGAAAGTCAGGCTGGGCGTGGTGGCTCATACCTATAATCCCAGCACTTTGGGAGGCTGAGGTGGACAGATCATGAAGTCAGGAGATTGAGACCATCCTGGCTAACATGGTGAAACCTCGTCTCTACTAAAAATACAAAAAAATCAGCTGGGTGTAGTGGCACACACCTGTAGTCCCAGCTACTAGGGAGACTGAGGCAGGAGAATCCCTTGAACTCGGGAGGTGCACGTTGCACCGAACCGAGATCGTGCCACTGTACTCCAGCCTGGGCGACAGAGTAAGACTCTGTCTCAAAAAAAAAAAAAGTAAGTTAGATCTTTCTGCACATTAGCTTTTATTAACATCCCTTTACAGACAGGTATTTTCATTTGGCTTCCATGACTGTTTCTCCTGGTGTTTCTCCTTTCTAAAAGCTCTTTATCTGGCTCATCTTCCTCACACTCAGTAAAAACAGATGTTCATCAAGATTATGTTCCTGGCTCTCTTCTTTTAAAATATTCTTAAAATTCTTTTGCAATCTCACACCCTTGGTTTTAACCATCCAGTATCACTTCCAGGAAAACAACTGTCTGTATTCCAGTTTTTTTTTTTTTTTAATATATATATTTTTTACTTTTCTGAGACAGAGTTTCACTCTTGTTGCCCAGGCTGGAGTGCAAGGGCACAATCTCGGCTTACTACAACCTCCACCTCCCTGGTTCAAGCGACGCTCCTGCCTCAGCCTCCTGAGTATCTGGGATTACAGGAATCCGCCACAATGCCTGGATGATTTTTTTGTATTTTTAGTATAGATGAGGTTTTACCATGTTGGCCAGGCTGGTCTTGAACTCCTGACCTCAGGTGATCCACTCACCTTGCCCTCCCAAAGTGCTGGGATTACAGGCATGAGCCACCATGCCCAGCCCCAGTTCTTAATTTTTAGCTGTCTAGTGGTCCTTTCTAATTTGATGTCACACTAATTTGATGCCCAAGTCAAAATGTTTAAATCTAAAACTTGCTTTTGCCTTCATTTCCCCCACCCTCATTATCATCAGCATTTTATCACCTAAATTTAAAATTCAGATCATCTTATTTGTATTATTTTTACATAGAAAACTAGTTTTAAATATAACTCTGTTTAGTTTGCATTTTTTCCTAAGGACACTGAATATTTTCAAAAACATGACTTTACCTGTCTATAAAATATACCACTGCATGGTTACACTGTAATTTATTCAGCCATAAAGGTACTGTTTAATATTTTTAAACATCTGATTGTTTTCTCTTTGGAATACACTCCTTGAAGTGACATTACAGGTTTAAAGGATACAGGCATTTTTAAACTACTACAAAATTGTTCTTCTAAAAGGTTAAACCAACTTACATATCCCAGGAAATGGCGGTTGCAGTGAGTTGAAGAATCAAAACCTGTCCGTTTCACTGGGCCTTTGCAAACAACACTTATCATTTAAGCAAAACTTTATATAAAGCATACTTGTGCACACATAAAAGGCAGCTGTTTCATAACCTGAAGATAGTCTTTTAAACTTAGGATCCAGACTTTCAGGAAGTATACTTGGCTCTTAGGAATGAAGAAGCCTAAATAATCTGGGCTCCAGATCTATATGCCAGTAGAGCAGCTCTATTTCCCTGTATTTACACAGAGGTTCTGCCTTAGACTTTGTTTGCAAAATGAATTGTTGCCTTAAAACTGCATCAAAGTCACAGTCCTAAATCACTGATTTGATTTACATAATACAGTTAAGAAGGAAGAAAAATATTTGGTATATGTATTTGAATATACTGAATATACTTTAGAAAGCATTCCAACAAAAATGGTTTTCAAAATGTAGCTTTTAAAGCTTTTAAAGGCAAATCCTTAGCTGTCCAAAATTACCCTATTCCCGAGAGGTTAAAAAAAGCCCATGTTTGACTATACAAACCTCCGTTTTATTATAGTAACATAAATGTAATTTCTATTTAACAAATATCCTTTGCACAGAAAACACAGCTGCCAAATGGTATACATTTTTAAGCTACTGAACATCAAAGAATGAAAAGTCACCTGTTTCTATGTTCAATATAGATATAGTTCCACTTGGAAGTGAGGAAATTCATGAAGCCTGACCAAAAAAAGTCCATTCACAAAGAAGATAATTGTATTTCATCTGGATCAAACTGTCAGGCCCAATCTGAGTAGCAAATCATAAAAAACCTTCTTGCAGGCATTTTTACTTTGTTTTTGCACAAATCACCTTGGAACAGTAATTTAAAAATTGATTTGGTTGATATAAATGTCATTTTACTGACATAAAATGAAAATCATAGAAATACACCATGTTCCACATATAGGTGAAACACTTAAATGAAAATCCAAGCGTTCTTTTATAAAACCACAGAAAAAAAGGAAATTGTCATTGTTATTTTACCTGTGGGCTGCAAAAGTGAAGCAGGTGGGCGAGGCTGTAAGCCCCACAAATTTTCTATATTGCTCCGGTCCTTAAGGTCCAACAAATGTATTAAAATTAATGGATCAATGTCTAGTAAACTACTGGTAGCAGCAGAGCATAAATGTGTTCTTCTTGACATTCTACTACTGGCACCCACATAGCCATGGCTACTATCTGAAAAAGAGATGTAGAAAATGTATTTTATATATATATCTGCACAAATTTAGGTATATACTTAAATGAAAAAATGAACTGGTTAATATTTTATGAATACTTGTCCACGGATCTGTCTCTCAGGAGTTCAGGTTCATGATAAGAAGCAGAAAGAAGGAACCAGACAGCCAGAGAGTTCTAAACTAGCACAGTGATTGCGTGTTGGCATCATTAATACTTAGAATTCAGAAGCAAGCATCAACCCCATCCTGAGCACTAGGAAAAAAAAAAAGACGACAATGTGTACGATGTACGTAATTAAGGGGATGAGGGGTGAGGCTGAGGAGATTATATCCCATGACCACCTGTCTTAGATGAAAGAAGACAAATTCCCATGGTACAACAGATTCCAAAGAATTAGACACCAAAATAGGAACCTCCTCCAAGTCTCCGGACAGCAAAATGTATAGGTCATGACAGGTTGGTAGACTCTTTCTACTTTGACTAAATAATGGGGTACAATGAGAAGTTTTCCGACTGTCATGTTAATGGCTGATGCATATTACAGACATTGACAAGCAAATGCTATGCGTATGTTACCTATACTGGACTATGTCTCTTAAGCCAAGAAAGCATCTGACTTTTCTCTAGCACCTAGTACAATACATAGCAAATACCAGATATGGAAATGCTGCTTCAAACTGACCTTCTTCAATAAAGCTGTTTAAATATATTCCAAAGAGATACAATATTTTAAAAATGCTATATGCAGGGAAGTAGATAATATAAAAATAATATTAAAAAGTCAGGTTTTAACTACCCATGAGTATTTCCAAGAGATCCAACAGGACATAGCTTAGGAGGAAAGTTCCATTATTCAGAAGCTTCAAGCCAATTAATAATTTATGCTTTTCACATTCTCATGTTCTCACTGTCTTCCACTTCTAAGATTATTATCTCACTGACAGTTTTTCTTCCCAGCCTCTGTAAACACTGCAATTCCTATTAAATAGAGACAAAGATTTCCCCTTCACATTGAAAACTGCTTTTTGTTTTGAGACAGAGTCTCACTCTGTTACTCAGGCTGAAGTGCAGTAGCCCAATCTGGGCTCACTGCAACCTCCGCCTACCAGGTTCAAGCAATTCTCCGGCCTCAGCCTCCCATAGCTGGGACTACAGGCATGCACCACCACACCCGGCTAATTTTTGTATTTTCAGTAGAGACAGGGTTTTGCCATGTTGGCCAGGCTAGTCTTGAACTCCTGACCTCAGGTGATCTGCCTGCCTTGGCCTCCTAAAGTGCTGGAATTACAGGCATGAGCCACTGTGCTTGTCTGAAAACTGTTTTTATTTCCTTTCTTTTTCTAAGGAATTCCCAACTCAGGCTGTATGTCAGCTGAAGAAGTTTTTAAAATCACAGATTCCTAGCTCCTTCCTAGATATACTGAATAAGAATAGGAGTGAGAGGCTGGGCATGATGGCTCACACCTGTTATCCCAGCACTTTGGGAGGCCTAAGGATCACCTAAGGTCAGGAGTTCGAGATCAGCCTAGCCAACATAATGAAACCCTGTCTCTACTAAAACTACAAAGATTAGTTGGGCATGGTGGTAGGCATCTGTACTCCCATCTACTCGGGAGGCTGAGGCAGGAGAATTGTCTGAACCTGGAGGCAGAGGTTGCAGTGAGCCGAGATCACGCCACTGCACTGCAGCCTGGGTGACAAAGCAAGACTCTGTCTCATAAATAAAAAAAGAAAGAAAAAAAGAATACTGGGATGAGATCCAGGACTTTTTCCCAAAAAGCTACTCAGATTGTTCTGATGTTTAGTAAGCCCAGTAGCCCAGTAAATGGAGTCTATTGCCCTAATATCTGGCTGCCCTTTAAAAATGGAAGTTGCTCATTCTTCCATGTTAAATGCACTTACTTACAGTATAGAAAGCAGTGTCTCCTGTTTCCCACTGCGCTTTCAGGCCATTACTCTCACCACTAAACAAAAACTCCTTTTTTTATCCTGTGGGTATAACCTTTCGATACTCCCCTTCCTAACGTTCCCACCACATTTCCCCACAGGCATCAAAAACTTTGGCATCTATTTCAGTTTCTCTCTTTCCAAGCTGTTCTGTGTGTCTCATATATAAATGTACAGCCCAATGAATGCTCAGAGTAATCACACACAGATGAAGAAATAGATTACCTACATCCTAGAACCCCCTCCTATGTCTCCTTAAATTGCTCACTCCTCCTACTCAACAAAGTAATCTTCATCCTAACTTAAATAACAGATTGTTTTTGCCTGTTTTGTATTTGCATAAAAGTAGTGACAGAATATGCTCTTAGGCTCTTCTTCTTTGCTCAACATTATTCATGAGATTCATCTATATGGCTGTATATAGCAGTATCTTACTCATTTTCTTTTTAAAAGCTTTTAAAAATATTTTTAAATTTGTTATGTCTTTTTTTTTTTTGAAACTGAGTCTTGCTTTATCACCCAGTCTGTAGTGCAGTGGCACAATCTTAGCTCACGACAACCTCCACCTCCCAGGTTCAAATTATTCTTATGCCTCAGCCTCCAGAGTGACTGGGATTACAGGCATGCGCCACCACACCCAGCTAATTTTTTTGTATTTTCAGTAGAAATGAGATTTCACCATGTTGGACAGGCTGGTCTTGAATTCCTGGCCTCAAGTGATCCATGTGCCTCAGCCTCCCAAAGTTCCGGGATTACAGGCATGAGTCACTGCCTAATTTTTATTATTATTGTGCAGCATTTCAATTTATGACTATATCCAATTTATTTCTCTATTCCATTAAAAAAACTTAGGTTGCTTCTAGCTTTGGCTATTAAGAATAAAGCTATGCTTCTGAGGTTCACATAGGAGGAAAAAAACACCTCATTAAAAGACAAACGGATCAGTGACTAGCTCTCCACCATTTATGCCAAGCCATATGAATCCTGCTAAAATGTCACACTGATATACATTCATTACAGCAGTTCATTATAGCATATTGTGTGTATGCATTATCATTTGACACTCAAGGCCCTATTACAGTCTAGTCCTAAACTACCTTTCTAGAATATTCAACATTTTTACATCCTTTATTTTGTTGGATTTTCATTTAAAAATTATGCTCATTTGGCTGGGTGTGGTGGCTCACACCTGTATTCCCAACACTTTGGGAGGCTTAAGTGGGCAGATCACTTGAGGTCAGGAGTTTGAGACCAGCCTGGCCAATATGGTAAAACGCTGTCTCTATCAAAAATACAAAAATTAGCTGGGCATGGTGGCGGGCACCTGCAATCCCAGCTACTCGGGAGGCTGAAGCAGAAGAATCGCTTGAACCCAGGAGGCGGAGGTTGCAGTGAGCCAAGATCGCGCTACTGCACTACAGCATGGGCAACAAGAGCAAAACGCTGTCTAAAAAAAAAAAAAAAGCTCATTTATTCTTCCAACGTCTGTGGGGCAGGTACAAATAGCTCATGCCTGTAATTCCAATACTTTGGGAGGCTGAGGCAGGAAAATTAATTGAGGCCAGGAATTGGAAACCAGCCAAGGCAAGAGAACAAGACTCTGTCTCTACAAAAAATAATTAGCTGGGTGTGGTGGTGTCTGCAGACGTCTTCTTATGAGAATTGCTTTTAGTTTATTCAGTTATTTGAATTTAAGTGAAAGATAATTTCTGTTAAAAAAATGTGTGCTGAGCCGAGCGCAGTGGCTCACACCTGTAATCACAGCACTTTGGGAGGCTGAGGCAGGCGGATCGTAAGGTCAGGAGTTCAAGATCAGCCTGGCCAATATAGTGAAACTCCCTCTCTAATAAAAATAAGAAAATTCACTGGGTGTGGTGGTGTGCACCTCTAGTCCCATTTACTCAGGAGTCTGAGGCAGCAGAATCACTTGTACCTGGGAGGAGGAGGTTGCTGTGAGCCAAGATCGTACCACTGCACTCCAGCCTGGGTGATAGAGCGAGACTCTGCCTTAAAAAAAAAAAAAAAAAAAATTTGTGGCCGGGTGCAATGGCTCATGCCTGTAATCCCAGCACTTTGGGAGGCTGAGGCGGGTGGATCATCTGAGTTCGGGAGTTTGAGACCATCCTGGTCAACATGGTGAAACCCCGTCTCTACTAAAAATACAAAAAATTAGCTGGGCATGGTGGTGTGTGCCTGTAATCCCAGCTACTCGGGAGGCTGAGGCAGGAGAATTGCCTGAACCCAGGAGGCGGAGGTTGCGGTGAGGCGAGATCGTGCCATTGCACTCTAGCCTGGGTAAGAAGAGCGAAACCATCTCAAAAAAATATATATATATATTTAAAAAAATTTTTTTAATGTGCTAAAAAGGTTTAAGTACCATTCTAATCTATGTTTCTAGCTCACTGAATCCAGTGAGTTGGAAAAATCTAGTATGTATTTGCTGTGTGTGTAAGAGACAGGGTCTTGCTCTGTCACCTGGGCTGGAGTACAACGGCACAATCATGGTTACTGCACCTTTGAATTCCTAGGCTCTGATCCTCCTGCCACAGCCTCCTAAGTGGCTGGGACTACAGCCACTTGGGTCAATAAATATTTGTTTCAAGCTATCTCCTTATTTAATATGGTCTATAAAATGAAATTATTAAGTAAACATTTAACTTTATATCTTTTATATAAGCCCAACCTTCTCCTTTTTAACGCATGACTTAACACTGTAATTCTTTAGATGACATAACTCTTTAAACAATTGTGTAGTTCTAAAACATTAACCAGGCCCAGTGTGGTGGCTCATGTCTGTAATCCCGGCACTTTGGGAAGCCGAGGCAGGAGAATCACTTGAGGTTAGGATTTTGAGACCAGCCTGGCCAGCATGTGAAACCTCATCTCTACTAAAAATACAAAACAAATTAGCTGGGCATGGTGGCATATGCCTGTAGTCCCAGCTACCTGGGAGGATAAGGCAGGAGAACTCAGGAGGCAGAGGTTGCAATGAGCCAAGATCACGCCATTGCACTCCAGCCTGGGTGACAGAGCAAGACTCTGTCTCAAACAATAAAAATAAACCATTCAAGGCTTGAAATGGACCTTCATTATTAGCATATAACAAAAAAGCATTTCCACACTCTACTCACTGTCTCCACAATCTAGCTTTTTCATTGCCTTGGTTAAAAAAGCTTTTTATTTTAGAATAGTTTTAGGTTTACAGAAAAGGTAAAAATACAGAGTTCTTGTACAACCCAAACCCAGTTTCCCCAATGGTAATACCTTTCATTACTATGACATATTTGTCACAACTAATGAACCAATACTGACATATTATTTACTAAATCCTATACTTAATTCAGTAGTTTTCCCTTAATGTTCTGTTTTTGTTCCAGAGTCTCATCTAGAGTATCAAAATGTATTTAGTTGCTCATGTCTTTTTAGACTCTTCTGGTCTATGACAGTCTCTCAGACTTTCCTTATGTCTGAAAAGTATGTCAAGTATTTTGTGAAATGTTCCTCAATTAAGGGTATGATTTTTTCCCTCATTATTAGATTATGTTTGTGGGTTTTTAGGGGGAAGACATTACAGATATAACTACCATTCTTAACATATCAAAGGTACATGCTATCAACATCACTTATCACCTATAATACTAAATTTAATCACTGGGTAGGTAATATTTACCAAGTTCTCTACTTCAAAGTTGTGTCCCCCTTTTGAAACTTTACTATTCAGAAGCAAGTCACTAAGCATAGCCTACATTTAAGGAGTAGAACTTATATTTCATCTCCTTGAGGAGGGAGTATTTAATTTGGAATTATTTTGTATGTATACTGTCCTATTCTAGCTAATTGTTCATCCACTCACCTTTATGTTATAAATTACTTAAGAGTATTCTACTTTCCAGGCAGGTGCAATATTTAACAAATGTTTGCCAAATATGTAAATTTCCAAAAGCATGTAATAAAAATAAACTGGTTCATTATTTTATCTTTAACATCTAGAATATAAGTGCCTGAATTATTACAGAATATTCAGAATTATAACATAGGCTCCATAAGAACAGGGATATCTTGTTATTAAATATTGTATCTCTAGATAGTAACTGTACACAGTTCAAGTGCTCAGTAAATATTTGATAAATAATTAAAAAATGTAAACTCTTCTTTACCTTAAGTGTATATACATGTTATATACAAGAATTTCCCTACCATACAGTTTAAGAGAGGAAAGAAAGTACCCAACTAAAAGAAAACACACAGGCTGAAAAGTTAGTCAGTCAGTCAATAAGACGTAAGACCATGCCAGACAAGGATTAAGTCACATATTCCCTATACTTAAAGAATAAACTACATTCTAATGCAACAGGGTTTCTTCTTTTTCTCTAGAAGCTAAGCAAGCACTGGCTTCAAAATAAGCAATATTGAAATAACTGCAGCTTACTGCCTGCCAGATGCTCACTGACTCACTCCCGGTTCCACAAGCTGTAACTATAGCTTTGAATGGACAGCAAACTGATTTCAGCAACTTTCTCCTGATAAGAGTCACCAACCATGGACTGGTTCTGGCCCATGTATACAAAGACTGAGCATTGAATGCCTTCCCGTCCTTGGCTTATCTTTTGACAACAGGGCCTAATTGTAATGTATTTAAATGTTAAGTCCCCACCCCAAAGTAAACAAGAGATACATGTAACATGCATGTTTGTCTACTATGCATGCTTGTGTTCCCCTCTTCATGATATTCATAGCTCCTCCTATAGCCTACTGATTATGTATACTTGGCCAACTTTCAGCATAAATTCTTACCTTACCCTTCCCTTCTGTAAAGTGCCTGCTTTTAGTCTTTGCCAGAGGCTACACTTCCCAGCCCACCAGGATGGCCAACCTGCAGGCTCTAACACTTTATAAGAGTTAAAGCTCTTATCTCCAAATTTGTAAAGATCCTGTGATTCTTTGAAGTACCTCCTGACTAAAGAATGACATAGAGGAATGAGAGAAGTAAGGCTAAGGAAACAAACAGGAGTCTGGACCTAAAGGAATTTACATGTCATGTTAACAACTCTAGACTTTATCCAATAATAAATATAATCCTTAAAGAGTTAAGTAGAGAACTAACATGATTAGATATTATTTTCCATTATTTCTATTTCTTTTTTTGAAATACTCTGTTGCCCAGGGTGGAGTATTGTGGTGCTATCTCAGCTTACTGCAAGTTCTGCCTCCTGGGCTCAGGTAATCCTCCTACCTCAGCCTCCCAAATAGCTGGGACCACAGGTGGCAATTCAGCCACTATATCTGGATAATTTCTTTGCATTTTTTTGTAGAGACAAGGTTTTACCACGTTGCCCAGGCTGGTCTCAAACTCCTGGACTCAAGTGATGCAAGCACCTTAGCCTCCCAAAGTACTGAGGTTACAGGCGTGAGTCACCATGCCTGGCAGAGAAGTAACATGATTAGATATTAATCAGAAAGAAAAAACACCCTCATTCTGAATTCATGCAGTAAAAATACGATGGAGGGAAACAATAACGAACACAAGGAACCCAGATGAAAGACTGGTTGTGAAAGACAGAGGCCTGGACTAGAAATGGCAAAGGAGTGGTAGTACCAAATGAATTTATGCATGATTTAGGAAACAGAATCAACAGATTCTGGTAATTCACTAAAGGTAAAGTTTTAGGGAGAAGACAAAGTAAAGAATGTATAGCCTATCAGTCAGGGTGTGTACTGCTGATAGGCAGGCTGGCAGATGAAAAGATAGTAATCTGTGTTTGAGGGGTGCTGAGTCACACCAAGACTGCTACATGGGTTTAGAAATTATTGGAAAGATAAAGGCTAGAGAGAGAACTTGAAGAGTAATCAGCATATAGATAGTAACTGAAAGACAGATGTGGATAAGATCAGTCAGGAGTAGAAATACAGGGCTTAGGTTGGAAGGTGAAATGTTGAGGACTAGTATTTTAGAAGTCTTTACTTATCCAAACATTATTAAGAATATGTTGGTTAGGTATGATGGCTCACACCTGTAATCCCAGCACTCTGGGAGGCCAAGGCAAGGGGATCACCTGAGGTCAGGAGTTCAAGACCAGCCTGGCCAACGTGGGGAAACCCCGTCTCTACTAAAAATACAAAATTAGCCAGGAGTGGTGGTACATGCCTGTAATCACAGCTACTTGGGAGGCTAAGGCAGGAGAATCGCTTGAACACGGGAGGCAGGGATTACAGTGAGCTGAGATCATGCCAAAGAATATGTCAAAAAAGAAAAAGAATATGCCAGTGTTCATACAGAGAACATGGGTAAAGTACAAACAGTAGAAAGCTAACTTTTAATTGTTCTACCCAGATTCACTATTTAATTAAACAGATCCAAGAACACAAAAGAAATACTCATTATATAAGTCAGTTCTTCCCAGAAGAAGCAGTGTAGTTTGGGAGAAAAATACTGGATCCACAAACCCAGGACAATGTGGGGTTCTAGTCTGGTTGTACTAACAACCAGCTATATGACCACGCAACTAAAAACTGACCAGTTTCATGTATAAAATGAGCTGTTTAGATCCTTTCTAAGTCTAAGAGTCAATGATTCCATTGAGATCATTCTATAGTCCAGCAAGATATACAAATAAGACTTTATATCAGAAATAATAGTATAAAATATGAGTATGGGACACAAACAAATCTAGGGATTGAACTACTCTCATTTACTAAATTGTTAAAAGTTGGCAAGTTGCTTCTCTATGCATAAGTGAACATATTACACAGAATTTTATTAACACAAGATAAGGTACATAAAGTGTTTTACACAGTGCCTGGTATATACGAACATTTTGCAAATGTTAGCTATTATTATTGTTTTAAATATCTTTAGTAATAAACTCTAAAAAATCCATATTGTAAGACGTAGCACTTTCAACATCGATATAGCACTTACAAACCATGTAAAAGCAGTGGCTACCACCTATTTAAAATATGATAAAGTCAGAGAAGAGCAGAGAGAAAACAGAATGTCTTGGAGGCAGTGGGTGACCTCATTACCTGGAGGTCCTGCAGCAGCTGCATCTTCCATGAGTTCCCCCTCTTCTAACTCCATGTTGTTATATTCCACATCATTTTCTCCAGACCTAAGAGTATACAAAATCTATCATTCTTACAGAGCAATATAATGAACGTTGTTTTTCACACCTCAATATATTTTACAATATGCACAAATTAGTCTGTGAAGATATTTCTAAATACAAAAAGGAGAAAGATTTTTGTCACTATCACAAATTTAAGTAGTGTTTATGTTCTTGTTTAAACAACCTTTTAAAAATTCAGTCAGTTCCTAGAAAGCTAAGAAAAAGGCCAGGTGTGGTGGCTTACGCCTGTAACCCCAGAACTTTGGGAGGCCAAGGCAGGAAGATCATGAGGTCAGGAGTTCAAGACCAGCCTGGCCAATATGGTAAAACCCCATCACTACTAAAAATACAAAAATTAGCTGGGTATGGTGGCATGTGCCTGTAATCTCAGCTACGTGGGAGGCTGAGGCAGAACTGCTTGAACTGGGACCTGGGAGGCAGATGCTGCAGTGAGCCAAGATTGTACCACTGCACTCCAGCTTGGGCTACAGAGCAAGACTCCGGGGAGAGAGATCCAAGATGGCTGATCACTAGCAACTCGGGATTGTAGCTCCCAGTGAAAGCACAGAGAACGAGAGGATGCCACACTTTCAGACGAATTTTTGTTGCTCACAGACCAGGAGATTCCCAGCGGAGGAGCCCCACGGGTCACCAGTGTGACTTTTGTGGCCGGTGCGGTGGTTTTGCCAGAGCCTCGGCGTGGCGGTTCTTGGTACAGAGTAAACGGGACTGCGTCCCCTTTTGGCTGATGTTTGCAGCTCCGGGAAGGCAGAGTCGCCTATTCAGCTGATTGAAGGACAGCCTCAAGAAGGAAGCCAGACTGGATATTCCCAGGCAGAAAAGCATCATCAATCTTAACGCTGCTGTTTTAGCCGGCCTAGTGTGTTGCTCAGATTCCGGCGCTGGGAATCAACAAATTGGACATCCACTCAGAAACCTACTTAGAAAGTCAGTAATTACAAAGACGACAGATGGATAAATTTATAACAAAGGGAAGAAATCAGCCTAAAAAGGCTGAGAATACCCAAAATCAGAACGCCTCTCCCCCTACAGGGGATCACAGTTCCTCATCAGCAACGGAGCAAGGCCTGATGGAGAACGAGTATGTTCCATTAACAGAAGTAGGCTTCAGAAGGTGGATGATAAGAAACTTCTGGGAGTTAAAAGAACTTGTTCTAACCCAATGCAAAGAAACTAAGAACTTTGAAAAAAGGTTTGACGAAATGCTAACAAAAATAGACAATATAGAGAGAAATATAAGTGAATTAATGGAGCTGAAAAACACAACACGAGAACTTCACGAAGTATGCACAAGTTTCAACAGCCGAATTGATCAAGCAGAAGAAAGGATATCAGAGGTTGAAGACCAACTTAATGAAATAAAATGAGAAGACAAGATTAGAGAAAAAAGGATAAAAAGGAATGAGCAAAGTCTCCAAGAAATATGGGACTATGTGAAAAGACCTTATCTACGTTTAATAGTTGTACCTGAATGTGATGAAGAGAATGAATCCAAGCTGGAAAATACTCTTCAGGATATTTTTCTGGAAAACGTTCCCAACCTAGCAAGGCAGGACAATATTCAACTCGAGGTAATACAGAGAACACCACAAAGATATTCCTCAACAAGAGCAACCCCAAGGCACATAATCGTTAGATTCACCAGGGTTGAAATGAAGGAGAAAATACTAAGGGCAGCCAGAGAGAAAGGTCAGGTTACCCACAAAGGAAAGCCTATCAGATTCACAGCAGATCTCTCAGCAGAAACCCTACAAACCAGAAGAGAGTGGGGGCCAATATTCAATATCCTTAAAGAAAAGAACTTTCAACCCAGGATTTCATATCCAGCCAAACAAGCTTCACAAGTGAAGGAAAAATAAAATCTTTTGTGAACAAGCAAGTACTCAGAGATTTTATTACCACCAGGCCTGCTTTACAAGAGCTTCTGAAAGAAGCATTAAACAACCAGTATTACCCTTTCCAAAAATATACCAAAAAGCAAAGATCAACATAATGAAGAATTTACATCAACTAATGGGCAAAACAGCCAGCTAACATCAAATGGCAGTAATAAACTCACATATATTATTATTAATCGTAAATTTAAATCGACTAAATCCCCCAACAAAAGAAACAGCCAAAGCCCATCAGTATGCTACATCCAGACCCATCTCACATGCAAGGATACACAAAGACTCAAAACAAAGGGATGAAGAAAGATTTACCAACCAAATGGAGAGCAAAAATAAATAAATAAATAAAAAGCAGGAGTTGCAATTCTCACCTCTGATAAAATAGATTTTAAAGCAACAAAGATCAAAAGAGGCAAAGAAGGTCAGTACATAATGGTAAAAGGATCAAGGCAACAAGAAGAGCTAACGATCCTAAATATATACACACCTAATACAGGAGCACCCAGATAAATAAGACTTATAAAGAGACCTAGATTCCCACACAATAATAGTGGGAGACTTCAACATCAATATTAGATAGATCAACGAGACAGAAAATTAACAAGGATATCCAGGACTTGAACTCAGATCCGGAACAAGTAAACTTAATAAACATTTATAGAACTCTCCACTTTAAATACACAAAATATACACTCTTATCAGTACCACATCACACCTACTCACAGGTTGAAATGAAATATTGGTTGGCTACTTATTTGTTATTTTCTTCCCTCATTTTTTCCTGTCTCCATTATTCGGCACAATTATTGGCATAAAAGAGGTTTTCAATACCCATTTTTAGACTGCATTCTAGCCAGGGCAATAAAGCAACACTACCATTCTCTCTCCCTCTTCCTCTCCTTCATTTTTTTCTTTCTCTTTCTTTTTCCAAAAAAAGAAAAAAAGAAAACAGAGCAAGACTCCATCTCAAAAAGAAAAAAAAAAAAAAAAAAAAAAGCAAGCCAGGAAAAAAGAATGAAAAGGACTGGGTGCTGTGGCTCTCATACTTGTAATCCCAGCACTTTGGGAGGTTGAGGTGGGTGGATCACAAGGTCAAGAGTTCGAGACCAGCTTGACCAACATGGTGAAATCCCATGTCTACTAAAAATACAAAAATTAGCCAGGTGTATTGGTGGGTGTCTGTAATCCCAGCTACTCCGAAGGCTGAAACAGAAGAATCTCTTGAACCTGGGAGGCGGAGGTTGCAGCAAGCCAAGAGGTGACAGAGTGAGACTCCATCTCAAAACAAACAAACAAACAAACAAAAAATCCCACAATAAAATCACACACCTATCAGAATAGCTATGATAAAAACCAGTGACAACGATAAATATTGGTGAGGATCCAGAGAAACTGGATAACTCATATACTGCTGGTGGGAATGTAAAATAGTACAGCCATTCTGAAAAATCATTTGGCAATCTCTTTAAAAACTAAATATGCAATTACCACATGATCCAGCATTTACATTTATCTCAGAGAATGAAAAATTACATTGACATAAAAACCTGTACATAAATGTTTACAGTATCTTTATTCATCATAGCCAAAAACTGTAAATAACCCAGATGTCCTTTAGTGGGTAAATGGTTAAACAAACTATATCCACAACAAAAAATACTACTCGGCAATAAAAAGAAATGAAGTATTGTTGCACACATTGACATGAATGAATCTCCAGAGAACTAAGCTGAGTGAAAAAAGCCAACCCCTTAAGATTACATACTGTATAATTCCACTTAAATAAAAATTTTTAAATGACATAATTAAAACTGGGGAACAGATTAGTAGATACCAGGGGGTAAAGAGATGGCTGAAATGGGAGAAAAGTGGGTGTGGCGATAAAAGTGCAACCTGAAGAATTCTTAGGGTGATAGAAATGTTGTATATCTTGACAATATCAATGTCAACATCCTGATTGTGATGTTGTACTATCATTTAACAAGATATTACCACTAGGTAACAGATATTGGCATCTCTGTATTATTTCTTACACCTGCATGTGTATCTATAATTATGTCAAAATTTTTAAAAAACGAACAGCAGGAAGAAAATATACAGTACTATCATAGAAAGATCAATGAGCGTAGAGGCAGAAGATGAGAGAGAAGGAAAAAAGGACTGTTCAATGAGTATGCTTTAGTTTAAAAAGCTACTTATAATCATTACCCAAGTAAACTGTATGCCTATTTCCTCATTTTTTTTTCTTTGAGAAAAAGTTTCGCTCTTGTTGCCCAGTCTGGAGTGCAATGGTGCAATCTCAGCTCACCGAAACCTCTGCCTCCCAAGTTCAAGTCATTCTCCTGCCTCAGCCTCACGAGTAGCTGGGATTACAGGCGCACACCACTGCACCTGGCTAATTTTTGTATTTTTAGTAAAGACAGGGATTCCTCATGTTGGTCAGGCTGGTCTCGAACTCCTGACCTTAGGTGATCCACCTGCCTTGGCCTCCCAAAGTGCTGGGATACAGGTGTAAGCTACCACACCCGGCCCTTTCCTCATTTATATAAGGAATTAACCTTAATCTCTGAGAGCTAACATTTTACGATTTAAATACTCAAAATGCCTCAAGATTAACTGTGCTATTATTTCTATGAATTATACCAAACAGTGAGAATCAAGATATTACTGTAGATACATGTATACAGAACATAGTCAAATGTTTAAATGTTTTCTATTAGAAAAAAGAGGCTGGACACGGTGGCTCACGCCTATAATCCCAGCACTTTGGGAGGCCGAGGAGGGTGGATCACGAGGTCAAGAGATCGAGACCATCCTGGTCAACATGGTGAAACCCCGTCTCTACTAAAAATACAAAAATTAGCTGGGCATGGTGGTGCGTGCCTGTAGTCCCGGCTACTCGGGAGGCTGAGACAGGAGAATTGCTTGAACCCAGGAGGCGGAGGTTGCAGTGAGCCAAGATCGCGCCATTGCACTCCAGTCTGGGTAACAAGAGCGAAACTCCATCTCAAAAAAAAAAAGAAAGAAAAAAGATTAAAAAGTCAATCTAATTAAAAGTTGTAAAGAATGTTTTACGTAAAACCCAGTGGCCCTCAGAACCACCTTCAAATAAAGTCAAGTAACATAACAAAGAAATTAATTCAGTGAGTACTGCACATGTAAGCAATAAGCAATAAAGTTATATTTCACTTTAAAAAGCATTATCTAAAAGAATAAACTGTAAATTTTCCATATTGACTCAAAATAATCAGTTCTATTTTATATATCTAAAAATCTCAATAAACTTTTAGAGCTGGGCATGGAGGCATATGCATCTATAGTTCCAGCTACTTGGGAGGCTGTGGTGGGAGGATCACCTTGAGCCCAGGAACTTGAGATCAGCCTAGGCAACATAGCAAGATCTCATCTCTTTAAAAAAAAAAAAAAAAAAAAAAAAAAAAAAGGCCAGGCGCAGTGGCTCACGCCTGTAATCCCAGCACTTTGGGAGGCCGAGGCAGGTGGATTACGAGGTCAAGAGATTGAGACTATCCTGGTCAACATAGTGAAACCCTGTCTCAACTAAAAATACAAAAAATTAGCTGGGCATGGTGGTGTGTGCCTGTAATCCTAGCTACTCAGGAGGCTGAGGCAGGAGAATTGCCTGAATCCAGGAGGCGGAGGTTGCGGAGAGCCGAGATTGTGCCATTGCACTCCAGCCTGGGTAACAAGAGTGAAACTCCGCCTCAAAAAATAAATGAAAAATAAAGTTTTTAATTAAAAAAAAAAACTGAGTAACTTCTGATTTAGGGACTTCAAGGTAACTTGGCTTCACATTTTAACTGACTAGCCCATTTTAGACATTTTGTTACGTATGCTAAAGGGGAAAGAGTAAGTAAAAATTTATTTTGAAGAGCTTATCAGTGAGAAGATTAAAAAGTCAATCTAATGACTTTTAAATTTGGATCAAATAGAGTGTTAAAACTGTTACCTTACTCTTTTGTGAAACAGCTGATGCCAGTGTTGGGACAGAGTAAATATGAGATAAACCTGAAATGTTTTGTGCGGAGTCCTAATAAGGGAAAAGGAGTCAGGGTGGTGGGAACAGGGGAAAGCAAAAGGAAAAAAAAAGCAGATAATGCAGTGAGCCGAGACTGTGCCACTGTACTCCAGCCTGGGTGGCACAGCAAGACCTCATCTCAAAAAAAAAGAAAAAGAAAAAGCAGATAAACTCTAAGTCTGCCTTTCTTCACAGTCCAGGCAGTGTAACCCTCCAGTGTAAATAACTCATGATCTTCCTGTGACTGACTGCTCACCAGACACTCGGGTTTACAGAAAAATGGAAGTTAGCTCCCGCAACCTTGGTATTATCAGTACTGGGTATAACCCTCTCCAGCAAAAGCACCATCCTATAAAATCCGCAACCTTTGTTTCCTTGCAGTCAGTTCCTCTCTTGCTTATTTACCCATTGCTTTCTTGTAAAGTATTTTCATATTTTCTCTAATAAATCTGCCCTTTTTCACCTACAACTGTCTTGGTAAAGTCCTTTACTGCCCACACCACTGACCCCAAATAGCTGCTACCTGTGACATGTTATAGTATCAGAAAGTAAAACAGTGCTTACAAAATGATGGAGACATATCAAAAACAAAAGGAATTGGCTATAACAGGTTCTCAGTGGCCAAATCCCAGATAATCCGAGCAATAAAATGTGTAATGGTAATAAATAATTAAATCATTTGGTAATATAAGAATTGGCTGGGCACGATGGCTCACGCCTGTAATCCCAGAACTTTGGGAGACCGAGGTGAATGAATCACCTGAGGTCAGGAGTTCGACACCAGCCTGGCCAGCATGGTGAAACCCCTTCTCTACAAACATAAAAAGAAATTAGCTGAACATGGTGTCGGGCGGCTGTAATCCCAGCTACTCGGGAGGCTGAGGCATGAGAATCTCTTGAAACTGGTGGGTGGAGATTGCAGTGAGCCAAGATTATGCCACTGCACTCTAGCCTGGGTGACAGAGTGAGACTCCATCTGGAAAAATTAAAAAAGAAATCCATAGGCCATACAGGCCAGGCACAGTGGCTCACGCCTATAACCCTAGCACTTTGGGAGGCCAATGCAGGCAGATCACTTGAGGTCAAGAATTCAAGACCAGCCTGGCCAACATGGTGAAACCTCATCTCCTCTAAAAATACAAAAAAAAAAAAAATAGCCAGGCATGATGGTGTGCACCTGTAATCCTTGCTAATCAGGAGGCTGAAGTGCAAGCATCGTTTGAACCAAGACGTGGAGGTTGCAGTGAGCCAAGATCTTGGCACTGCATGACAGCCTGAGTGAGAGCGAGACTCCATCTCAAAAAAAAAAAAAAAAAAGCTCATTCACATTAATGAAATACATTACAGCAAGACTCCATCTCAAAAGAAAAATTCATTCACATTAATGAAATTAATTAGTTCACCAATTAATAGGGCAGAAGGGAAGGTTCTTCCTTAAATTGCCACTAATGAATGAATAAGAAATAATGGAATTAGAAAAAAACACCATTTGGCAATCAACACAGTAACCTTTTTCAAGCAACAATCAAGGGATATCAAAATTCACAGAAAAAAGTAGGATGAAAAATAGGTATTTACAGTATCACAAATAAGATACTTATTAATTATAAAGAAAAAAGTAATTTTGGAGTGCAAAAACCTGGCAGATGCTACCTCAACCGAGTGATCAAAATTAACTACCAGGAATGGGACATATTGACATCATGCTCCACTCCCATATGATGCAGTGAAAAGGATACATTATCATTTCTGTAGTATCCCTGACAGAAGTGAGTAACCTCTATCTACTCATGAGGAAACTTTAGACTAATCCAAATTGAGGAACTTTCTACAAAATAAACTATTCTGTATATCAAAAAGTATGAGTCATGAAAAACAAATTTTGAAAAGAGTAACAACCCAGACTGAAGACGACTAAATCGATTTAACAACTAAATGCAATATGATCTTGACAAAGAACATTACTGGCAAATTTTTAGAAGGTTATAGTATTACATCAATGTTAGTTTCCGGATTTTGATAACTACATTATACTTATGTTAAGAATATCATTGTTTTTAGAAAAGTACACAGTGAGAAGTATATTCAATCTCAAGTGTTTCAGGAAAAAATCATATACAGAGAGACATAAAGCAAAATATTAACACTTAGGGAATGAATCTGTGTGAAGGAAATATGGAATTCTGAAGTTTTCTTAAGCATGAAATAATTTCAAAATTAAAATTTAAAAGTTAAAACAAAAATTCTTGGCTAAGAGCCAAGAGATGAGATGGAGAAAACCGGCTATTGATTCAATATTTCAAAAAACTGCCGAATATCCCTATTTTTAAGTGTGTTAGTTAATATGCTTCTAATAATTACCACTTAAATGCTTTACAGTAGTAAAGTGGGATACTCACATAGTTTCTTCATCAATATCATTTTCTTCTGTATTACTTGTTGCTGTGGAACTAGCAGAGGAACTGCTGCCATCAAGCTGATTTACTTCATCCTCACAAACAAGATCCAGATCCAGATCTCCATCTGAAAGCTCATGCTAGATCAAGGCCAAGAAAACAAGATGTCTATTCCAAATGTTTCCACTCAGTTGATCACCCCATCCAGCCCATAAAATAAGCACCAATGAGTAATACAGTTATCAGAAGTCTGTTCTCTGCTCCTGTGCCTCAGCTGCTGAGTCCTGTAGAGAAAAATCACACAACCACACTGACTGATACAATTTTACTAATTTATGAGTGCCGCCTTCAGCTCTACTACAATGCCTCACATATTCCATATCAGATTCCTCAGAGTAATGTTTCAAACCATTACTCCTCTATTCTACCTAATTTTACCATTATCAAGGTCATTAATTAACTGTCACCTATCTGCACAGAAAAAAATACCCACTATTAACCAAAAACTTTCAGCTGCCTTACCTGCAAACTCCACCCTTCCTTTAACTCAGTTTATCAAAGGCTAACTGCTTCACCTGACTGTTCCATTCCAAACCCTATTATCTCCAGTTTATCAAAGCATTTAATCTTCTTCTGATTCTCTCAACCCACTGGGTCCTTCATTTTAACATAAAACTGAAGTTTCTCATCTTAAAAACTACACAGAAAACACACAATTGTCTATGCATCCCTTCTTATGTAAAAATATCAACTACTTCTTGAATTCTTATTCTGGATTCTGGTTGTTGTTTAGCTGGGATAGAATCTGGCTATCTTCCGAATCCTAAATCATTCTACCCACATAAGTAACAATAAGGTGTGTACTCGTTTTAGTGAATAAAAATAGGACTTTTTTTTTTTTTTAGTTGGAGTCTCTCTCTCTCTCCCAGGCTGGAGTGCAGTGGTGCAATCTCAGCTTACTGCGACCTCCGCGTCCCAGGTTCAAGCGATTCTCCTATCTCAGGCCTCCTGAGTTGCTGGGATTAGAGATGAGTGCCACCACATCCAGCTAATTTTTGTATTTTTAGTAGAGACAGGGTTTCGCCATGTTGGCCAGGCTGGTCTTGAACTCCTGACCTCATGTGATTCACCTGCCTGGGCCTCCCAAAGTGTTGGGATTACAGGCATGAGCCACACGCTCAGCCAGCACACATTTTTAAAATCCACAATTTATGGTAGTTTAGTTTCTAAAATGTACATCACAGTTTGTTTTGTAGAATGTATATATTTTTTTCAGAACCTTGAAATGCTTTGATTCAACAACTTCTGACTTATTAACATTTACATAAGGGCATACACACACATTACTAATGGAAATCAATGGACAATATTTTCAGCACATTATATGTTACAAGCCATGATTCTACTGTTTCTTTTATCAAGCACAAAATAAATCTAAAACTGGCCAAATTATTACATGATAATCTTCATTTTGAATCTTCTCCTCATCTTCTTCATCCTCTTTGGCCTGTCTTATAGAAGCTGTAGGACCACCCTCGAGAAGCATGTCAGAGCACGCAGACTTTTTAGCTCGTGTCTCAGGAGCATCATCATTTTGGGGGCTGAGATGGTTATCTGGTGGTGACAAATCTCTTGATTTCTGAGTTCGAGACAGCTCAATAGTAAGTTTCTTTTAAAACAAGAAAAGCACAAATATTAGCCATACCTCACTGACACAGTAAAAGACGTTTCAAGTAAAAAAAAAAAATGCATCCAGATGTTCCTAAAACCATTTTTCTTTCCTTTTTTTTTTTGAGAACAGTCTCCCTTTGTGGCCCAGGCTGAAGTGCAGTGGTGCCATCATAGTTCACTGAAAGCCTTGAACTACTGGGTTCAAGTGATCCTACTGCCTCAGCCTCTCAAGTGGCTGGGACTGGCGGTGTGTGCTACCACACTTGGCTAATTTTGTTGTTTATTTGTTTTTACAGACAGTACCTCATTACATTGCTCAGGCTGATTTCGAACTCCTGAGCTCAAGCGATCCTACTGCTTCAGCGTCTCAAATGGCTGGGACTAGAGGTGTCTGCCACCATGATTGGCTAATTTTGTGTTTTATTTACAAAGATGGTATCTCGTTATGTTGCCCAGGCTGGTTTTGAACTCCTGGGCTCAAATGACCCTCTGGCTTAGCAACCCAATAAGCTGAGATTATAGAAGTGAGCCACCTAACTTGGTACCATTTCTTAAACCATTTCTCTGAATCCCTACTGCCTTTTATTTATGAAAAAAAAATGATGACAAAGATAAATTGCCCCATTTATGCTCATCCTCCTCCTTTCATATCCAGTCTCAGCTGAACATAAAATTAGCAAGCAGTATAGTAAATACAGGCGGTTTTAAATAGTATATTTAACATGAAAATCTCTGAAAGCATATTTTCCTCCCTGACCTACTAACAACTGTCAGCACTCCAAACCTCCCACACATCCTAAGTTCCTAATGAAACATTCCTTAGTTTACCACTGTAAAATAAAAATTCATCAACTAATCTTCCCCAGTGCTCATTCAACAATACTAAGAGTTCAAGATGGGACAACTTTTAATTGTGCTATAGCCTAGAATCCTCTAAATCCAAGGTAACTTGTAGAAGAGAAATTAAGTCACTGACAGGAAGAACTTACCTCAAACTACAGCCACACTGTTCAATGCAACTTTATGCAATAATGCAAATGTTCTAGATTTCCAGTACCCAATGCAAGCACTTGAAATGTGGCTACTGCAACTCAGGAACTAAATTTTTAATTTTAATTAAGTTAAATATACAGAACAGGGCACAGTGGCTCACACCTATAATCCCAGCACTTTGGGAAGCCAAGGCAGGCAGACTGCTTGAGCCAAGGAGTTCAAGACCAGCTTGGGCAACACAGAGAAACCCGTCTCCATAGAAAAATACAAAAATTAGCCATGGAATATGCCCAGAGTCACAGCTACCTGGGAGGCTAAGGTGGGAGGATCACCTGTGCTTGGGAAGTTGAAACTGCAGAGACTAGAAATTGTACCTGGCAACAAGAGTGAGACCCTGTCTCTTAAAAAAAAAATTTTACATAGCCATATGTGGCTAGTCACTACTAAACTGAACACTGCAGAACTGTTAAGGATGGGGAACAGGATAACCAGATTTTTTTTTTCCAATTACAAATTACAAAATTACAAATAGCACTAAACATATAAAACCTAATTACAAATATAATAAGCCAAAAGGACAACAGGAAACACTAAACCAGAAATAGATATTTCCTTACCTCTTTAAGGTTGTTTATTTGTTGGATATAACTAGTCTGTGCAGCTTCCAACTGAGTAATGTACCAATGCTGGTCCCGGCATTTTTGAAAGAAAGTTGGTGAACGTACCTGAAACCTTAAAACAATCATGCCACATTAAAAAAAAATCCAAATAGTAAAATATTATCAGTCTAGCAATGAATTGGTAATTATAAATTCTACTATTTTGGTTACTTGATTATAAGGCCAAAATTCAAATAAACTCAGAGCTGCTGGTATTTGTTGTTTATACATGTGTCCACAGATTGTGACACAAGTTTCTGAAAAGCCACTTGTCCTCAAATTATCTTTCTCAAGAAATAACATTGTACATTGCAGTTAAGCTCCCAAACTAACCTACTAAGTAAGGCATATTTATTATAATAATGTAGCTAAAATACAATGATGATCATGAGTTGGGAAGAAGAGAGCCACACACTATGCAGTTTCCTCCTAATAAGAAGGAAGATAACTCTTATCCCTTTCTTCCCTAAGTCAGGCCCTAGCAAAATACAAAGTTTTAAGTGCTGCTCTTTATATTTCTCTATTTCATCTCCCGTTCCCGTATTTCCTGGCCCTCAGAAAAAAATCACTTACTGGGTCAATCACCCAGGATTGCTTTACTGTCCTCCAAGAGTTACATGCTTTAAATAAACTACCTCTTGAACTCTTCAAGACAGCAATCAAAACTGCCCATATTACAATATGGCATTATTTCAGCTTATGTTAGGAAAAAAAAGTACTGCATCTACATAAAATCATATTAATATATAAATGAGAGAATCTCAATCTATCCAGAGCTGCTTTTATTTTAAAAAAACCAATTATTAAAGCAAACAAACCTCTTTGTTACTCAGTTTAATGTGACTACATATACAGTGAAAAAAAATGCAGTGAATGTGTAAAAGTGTTTTTGAAGAAAAGAAAAGCCACAGGGCAAGACTAATTAGGACGTCAACCTCTCTCTCATTCCTTCCAGCCATTTCACTCTGCTATACAATGTTAGCTGTCCATTTTTTTCTAGGATTTTTACACCTTAGTGTAAGAACTTACTGAGCATTTAACAATTATCCAGCAATAGATGTCTAATTTTAGTTAGGAATACTTATGAAAGAAAGGATAGAACATAAACACTGATTATAAAACAACAGCCCTATTTAATGTTGGGGTAGTCTTTATAAGTCAGAAGTTTTGGGGCATCATTATATGATGTTATAATTTGATGATCAAAATGAGAACTTGAGTATTTTTTTAAAAAAAGAGATTGGCTGGCCACGGTGGCTCATGCTTATAATCCTAGCACTCTGAGAGGCTGACGAGGGCAGATCATCTGAGGTCAGAAGTTTGAAACCAGCCTGGCCAACACGGTAAAACAGCGTGTCTACTAAAAATACAAATATTAGCTGGGTGTGGTGGCGCATGCCTGTAATCCCAGCTCCTCGGGAGGCTGAGGCAGGAGAATTGCTTGAACCTGAGAGGCAGAGGTTGCAGAGAGCTTAGATCGCACCACTGCACTCCAGAGCATAGTGAAACTCTGTCTCTAAATAAATAAAATTTAAAAAGAGATCAAAATATATTCTGAACTGAACTGAGTAGAGATGATTCACTGTCTAGGAAGTACCCAGTGGCAAGACATTAAAATAAGACCGTCTAAACACTGTAATTTTCTTTAAATGATTTAAACCACTGGTTAACCCTGAACACTAGGTCTAATATTTGTGCCATTAAAACAAAACCAAGCAACAGGTAAAATTTCTTTCTCTTTTAATGAAAGAATGAAATATATATTCATAGCCATAGAAATGCCTTACATTACTTTCTAATAAATACACATAAAATTCCACCAGAATCTCGAACTAAACGAGATTTAAACTTTAAGCAATGTCTCATTAAATAAACATATATACATGATCAAGCAGGATTCATCCCGGGGATGCAAGGCTGGTTCAACATACTCAAGTCTATAAACGTAATTCACCACATAAACAGAACCAAAAACAAAAACCACATGATTATCTCAATTGACGCAGAGAAGGCATTTGACAAAATTCAACAGCACTTTATGCTAAAAACTCTCAATAAACTCGGTATTGACGGAAAGTATCTCTAAGTAATAAAAGCTATTTACAACAAACCAACAGCCAATATCATACTGAATGGGCAAAAACTGGAAGCATTCTCTTTGAAATCTGGCACTAGACAAGGATGCCCTCTTTCACCACTCCTATTCAATATAGTTCTGGAAGTTCTAGCCAGAGCAATCAGGCAAGAAAAAGAAATAAAGGGTATTCAAATAGAAAAGGTGGAAGCCAAATTGTCTCTATTTGCAGATGACATGATAGGATACCTAGAAGACCCCATCGCCTCAGCCCAAAAACTCCTGAAACAAGCAACTTCAGCAAAGTCTCAGGATATAAAATCAATGTGCAAAAATCACAAGCATTCCTATACACCAATAACAGACTTAAAGAGAGCCAAATCAACAACAAAATGCCATTCACAATTGCTACAAAAAGAATAAAATACCTAGGAATACAACTTACAAGGAATGTAAGGGACCCCTGCAAGGAAAACTACAAACCACTGCTCAACAAAATAAGAGAGGACACAAACAGATGGAGAAACATTCCATGTTCATGGTTAGGAAGAATCAATATCGTGAAAATGGCTATACTGCCCAACGTAATTTACAGAATCAACGCTATCCCCATCAAGCTACCATTGACTTTCTTCACAGAACTGGAAAAAACCACCTTGAACTTCATATGGAACCAAAAGAGAGCCCGCATAGCCAAGTCAATTCTAAGCAAAAAGAACACAGCGGGAGGCATCACGCTACCGGACTTCAAACTATACTACAAGGCTACAGTAATCAAAACAGCATGATACTGGTCCCAAAACCAAGATATAGACCAATGGAACAGAACAGAGGCATCGGAGGCAACACAACATATCTACAACCATACAATCTTTGATAAACCCGACAAAAACAAGCAATGGGGAAAGGATTCCCTGTTTAATAAATGGTGTTGGGAAAACTGGCTAGCCATGTGCAGAAAGCAGAAACTGGACCCCTTCCTGACACCTTACACTAAAATTAACTCCAGATGGATTAAAGACTTAAACATAAGACCTGGCACCATAAAAACCCTAGAAGAAAATCTAGGCAAAACCATTCAGGACATAGGAGTAGGCAAGGACTTCATGAACAAAACACCAAAAACACTGGCAACAAAAGCCAAAACAGACAAATGGGACCTAATCAAACTCCACAGCTTCTGCACAGCAAAAGAAACAGTCACTGGAGTGAATCGGCAATCAACAGAATGGGAAAAAATTTTTGCAGTTTACCCATCTGACAAAGGGCTGATATCCAGAATTTACAAAGAACTCAAACAGATTTACAGGAAAAAAAACAAACAAGCCCATTCAAAAATGGGCAAAGGATATGAACAGACACTTTACAAAAGAAGACATACATGACGCCAACAAACATGAAAAAATGTTCATCATCACTGGTCATTAGAGAAATGCAAATCAAAACCACATTGAGATACCATCTCACTCCAGTTAGAATGGCGATCATTAAAAAATCTGGAGACAACAGATGCTGGAGAGGATGTGGAGAAATAGGAACACTTTTACACTGCTGGTGGGAGTGTAAATTAGTTCAACCATTGTGGAAGACAGTGTGGCGATTCCTCAAGGACCTAGAAATAGAAATTCCATTTGACCCAGCAATCCCATTACTGGGTATATATGCAAAGGACTATAAATCATTCTACTATAAGGACACATGTACACGAATGTTCACTGCAGCACTGTTTACAATAGCAAAGACCTGGAACCAACCCAAATGCCCATCGATGATAGACTGGACTGGGAAAACGTGGCACATATACACCATGGAATATTATGCAGCCATCAAAAAGATGAGTTCGTATCCTTTGTAGGGACATGGATGAATCTGGAGAACATCATCCTCAGCAAACTGACACAAGAACAGAAAATGAAATACCGCATATTCTCACTCATAGGTGGGTGATAAAAAATGAGAACACATGGACACAGGGAAGGGAGTACTACACACTGGGGTCTATTGGGGGGAATAGGAGAGGGACAGTGGAGGGCGGGGGGAGCTGGGCAGGGACAGCCTGGGGAGAAATGCCAAATGTGGGTGAAGGGGAGGAAGGCAGCAAAACACACTGCCATGTGTGTACCTATGTAACTATCTTGCATGTTCTGCACATGTACCCCAAAACCTAAAATGCAATAAAAATATATATATATAATAATTAGAAGCCCCCTATCCATGAACTTACAGTGTTACTATAGCATTATTTTATAATGAGAATAAAAATTCTGTTTTTATATGCCAATTTCATCTTGAGTCCCATGTAGACAAAAACCATGTCTATATTTTTCTTCTTATCAACTCAGTGTCAGGCACACAGTACAGACTCAAAGTTGCTAAAAACAAAAAATGATGTCATAACAGGAATTTGTTTCTATACTAATATATAACAACACCCATAAGGATGAAACTAAGGCTATAGGAAAATGTCTCTTTTATAGGCTGGTAAAATTGATGTTTGAATGATTTTTTAATTCTCTCTATGGCTGAAGCATGAAACAGTAACATTTCTCTTGGTTAATAGTCAAACCCCAAAAGTCTAAAAAGTTATAAAGAAGATGACTAAAATAATCCCTCCCCTCAAAATACATGATGCCAAGCACAGTGGCGTGCACCTGTAATCCTACTTACTTGGGAAGGTTGAGGCAGGAGGATCACTTGAGCCCAAGAATTCTAGACTAGCCTGCCCAATATAGCAAGACACTGCCTCTATTTAAACAAAGCAAACAAAAAAACCCACAAGTAACAAAAACATGAATCTTTTTTCCTACACTGAAAATACCCCTTTTTAAACATCTTTATACTTCAAGAAAAGTTACAGAAAACACATAATAGTAAATGCTGATATGATAGCAACTCATTTGTCCAGTATGCTCAAGAACAAATAGCTCCAAATAAGGGAAATGTAGGAGTACATTAAATCATTTCCAAGAGAACAACGTTTAAAAGTGTTGTGATGAAAACTTTTCAACTGTTAAATACTATGAAACTTCTCAATTCAATCTCTTTTTTTAAACACTCGAGTTCTCATTTTATCATCAAAGTATAACATCAAGTAATGATGCCCAAAAACCTTTTTTTGGTTTATTTACTTTTTTGTTTTTTTGAGACGGAGTTTCACTCTTGTCACCCAGGCTGGAGTGCAGTGGTGAAATCCTGGCTCACTGCAACATCTGCTTCCCAGGTTCAAGCCATTCGGCTGCTTCAGCTTCCCAAGTAGCTGGGATTACAGGTGCCCACCACCATGACCAGCTAATGTTTGCATTTTTAGTAGAGACAGGGTTTCACCATGTTACCCAGGCTGGTCTTGAACTGCTGACCTCAGGTGATTCGTCTCTCTCCGCCTCCCAAAGTGCTGGGATTACAAGTATAAGCCACTGCGCCCAGCCAATGCCTAAAAACCTCTGACCTGCAAAGTCTACCCTACCTTAAATAGGGCTGTTGTTTTTATTTACTTTATTATTATCTTTGAGAAAGGGTCTCCTTATGTCACCCAGGCTGAGTAGCATAATCTCAGCTCAATGCAATTACCACCTCCTGGGTTCAAGCAATTTTCCTGCCTCCCGAGTAGCTGGGATTACAGGAGCATCCACCATGCCCAACTTATTTTGTATTTTTAGTAGAGACGGTTTCTCCATGTTGATCAGGCTGATCTTGAACTCCCAACCTCAGGTGATCTGCCCACCTCAGCCTCCCAAAGTGCTGGGATTACAGGCCTGTGCCACTGTGCCCGGCCCAAACCAATCACTTTTATTGTTGGTTGGTGGCATAATATTTGCAAGAAAGAACAGAACATAAACACTGACTATAAAACAACAGCCCTGTTTAGCTGGGCATGATGGCTCATGCCTGTAATCCTAGCACTTTGGGAGACTGAGACAGGTGAGTCACCTCGTGTCAGGAGTTTGAGACTAGCCTGGCCAATATGGTGAAACCCCTTTTCTACTAAAGATACAGAAATTAGTCAGGCTATGTGTGCTCCTGTAATCCCAGCTACTGAGGAGGCTGAGGCAGGAGAATCGCTTGAACCCAGGAGGTGGAGGTTGCAGTGAGCCAAAATCGTGCCACTGCACTCCAGCTTGAGCAACTAGAGCAAAACTCTGTCTCAAAAAAAAAAAAAAGGGAGAGATGGTTTTCCCAACTACCACCTGAGCTTACTTATTATTAAGTGCTAAATAATGAGAACTCAAGGATATGAAGAGGAGAACAACAGACATGGGGGCCTATTTGAGGGTACATTGTGGGAGGAGGGAGAAGATTAAAAAAATAACTACTGGATACTAGGCTTAGTATACGGGTGACAGAATAATCTGTACACCAAGTCCCCATAATGTGAGTTTATCTATATAACAAACCTGCACATGTACCCCGAACCTAAAATAAAACTTTAAGAAAAAAGTAGAAAATTGCTGGTTTTCATCAACTTTCATCTTGATTCTTCTACTTTTAAATTGCTGTTTTTTTCTTTTTTCAATCTAGACTCTAGATTGAAAATCTCTAGATGAGATTAATTTGCTGTTATTTACAAAAGAACTGACAGTTGTTTTGCAAAGTTAAGTTGTAAAACCAGTCACCCAAATATAATATGCACTGTGAAGTGAAAAAATCATCACATTATCCCTCACTATTGTTAGCTTTCCAAATGGTGAGGTTGCTAGAAGTTCAACAGATAAATGGAACATTACTATATTTATTGGAAGTTGTAGTTTCCCCCTCCTTTTTTTTTTTTTTTTTAAGTTTTAAAGAGATGGAGGTCTCATTATGTTTCCTAAGCTGATCTCAAACTCCTGGGCCCCAGCCATCCACCCATTTCAGCCTCCAGAGTAGATGGGAGTACTGGTGTGCCACTGTACCCAGCTTAGTTTCCTTTTCAATGGAATTACTAACTAGATGTCAAAGAAATGTTTGACTACAAATTTTTGATTATCCACTAAAATAAAAGTTAAGAAAGTGATGATAAAGTTATAGTTGTATGAATTTCAGTATTTACCTTTGTTAACTGAATGATCTCTGAAATGTAGTTCTGATGATATTATTTCCCCACAATAAAAGCCACAACATCAAGTTTTTCCTATTACCTTAAAATCACTGTATCATTTTGTGGATTCAAGTATCCTTCATTTGCAAGTAAGTCCAAACGGAAAAATCTATTATAGCCCCAGCATTCTCCAACTTCAAAGTCAGATGCAAATTCTCGAATGATATTTTTTGTAGGATCATTACAAGACTGGTGAACCATCTCTACACGATATTCGTATCTAAAATTGAAAAACAGACCATTACTATACAGTTAGTAAAGTAAGAATAAAAGACAGACTCATCTAAACATTACGGTCACTAAATAATTACCTGAGAAGAAACCTTATTGATATATGCAGTTACATTTCCTTTTTATTTTTTTGAGATGGAGTTTGACTCTTGTTACCCAAGCTGGAGGGTAATGGTGCAATTTCAGCTCACTGCATCCTCTTACTCCTGGGTTCAAGCAATTATCCTGCCTCCACCTCCAGAGTAGCTGGGATTACAGGCGTGCACCATGCTTGGCTAATTTTGTATTTTCGGTAGAGACAGGGGTTTCACCATGTTGGCCAGGCTGGTCTCCAACTCCTGACCTCGACCTCCCAACATGCTGGGATTACAGGGATGAGCCACCTGCCGAGCTGGAAAAACAGCAGTATATATGTATTTTTTTAGACAAAGTCTTGCTCTGCTGCCCAAGCTGGAATGCAACAGGGTGATCTTGGCTCACTTCAACCTCCACCTCCTGGGTTCAAGTGATTCTCCTGCCTCAGCCTCCCGAGTAGCTGGGACTACAGGTGTGTGCCACGATGCCCAGCTAATTTTTGTATTTTTAGGAGAGACAGGGTTTCACTATGTTGGCCCGGCTGGTCTCGAACTCCTGACTTTGTCATCTGACTACCTCGGCCTCCCAAAGTGCTGGGGATTACACGTGTGAGCCACCGTGCCTGGCCTAGTTTTTTTTTTAGATGGAGTCACTTTGTCACCTAGGGTAGAGGGCAGTGGCACAGTCTCCACTCTGCAACCTCTGACCCCTGGTTCAAGCAATTCTGCCTCAGCCTCCCAAGTAGCTGAGATTACGGGCACATGCCACTGCTCCCAGTTAATTTTTTATATTTAGATGGGGTTTCATAATGTTGGCCAGGCTGGTCTCAAACTCCTAACCTCAGATGATACACCCCCTCTTGGCCTCCCAAGTGCTGGAATTACAGCCGTGAACCACCACGCCTGGCCAAAACAGCAGTATTTTGAATGGACCACCAAAATACAAATGGCACTAGGTCCTTTTTTCTTCATGAAGATGTTTACCAATATATCAGGTGTAAGACAACAGCTCAAAATAGAAATAATTTTTGAATAAACAAGTAATTCAAAGTTGCTTTTGTTTCACTAATGCAATATTTTTTTTCTATATATTCACTACATATGTTTCCTTAAACGTGAAATTTCTATTATCCTTTGAGGTTTATCATCATGCAATTTTAAAATACAAATTTTGAAATACTCTATTTGTCCAGTACAAGTTATAACAAAGCGAATTACTGTAGAAATTCAAGGCTATAAGATTTCCTAATAGAAAATAAGTATGCAGGCCAGGCATGGTGGCTCACACCTGTAATCTCAGCACTTTGGGAGGCCGAGGTGGGTGGATCACCTGAGGTCAGGAGTTCGAGACCAGCCTGGCCAACATGGTGAAAGCCCAACTTTAAAAAAAATATATAAAAAGAAAATAAGTATGCAGCCAGAACAAGATCATGTTTTTTGTGCAACATGGATGAAAGCTATAGGCTATTATCCTCAGCAAACTAATATAGGAACAGAAAGCCAAATACCACATGTTCTCACTTATAAGTGGTAGCTAAATGATGAAAACTTATGAACACAAAGAAAACAACAGACACTGGGGTATACTTGAGGGTAGAGAGTGGGAAAGGGAGAGGAATAGAAAAAACAACTACTGGGTACTGGGCTTAACTCCTGTGTAATAAAATAATCTGTACAACGAACCCCCGTGACAGGAGTTTACCTATGTAACAAACCTTCATACGTAACTGCACGCCTAAAATAAGAGTTGAAAAAAGAAAATAAGTAGGCTGGACACAGTGTCTAATGCCTGTAATCCCAACACTTTAGAAGGCCGAGGTGGGCAGACCGCTTCAGCTCAGGAGTGTGAGACCGGCCTGGGACACATAGTGAAACCCCGTCTCTACAAAAACAAAAAAACTAGCCGGGTATGGTAGTGCATTCCTGTAGTTTCAGCTACTGGAGTGACAGAGCAGGAGGATCACCTGTACCCAGGAGGTTTGCAGTGAGCCATTACTGTGCCCCTGTGGCCAGCCTCAGTGACACAGTGAGACCCTGTCTCAAAAAAAAAAAAAGAAAATAAGTATACATTGGGAAAGCCAATATATTCTGATTTATATATTCAATTGTGTAAAATTTTCAGTTTACAAAAAGATAAAGAAGATACAGTCTATAAACTTTTGTGCATTGATGGACATCATCAAGAAAGTGAAAAGACAACCTACAAAATGGGAGAAACTATTTGCAAATCATACGTCTGATAAATGTTTAGTATCCAAACATATAAAGAATTCTTGACTGGGTACAGTGGCTCACACCTGCTCACACTTTGGGAGGCCGAGGTACGTGGATCACCTCGGGTCAGGAGTTCAAGACCAGCCTGGCCAATATGATGAAACCCTGTTTCTACTAAAAATACAAAAATTAGCTGGGTGTGGTGGTGCATGCCTGTAATCCCAGCTACTCAGGAGGCTGATGCAGGAGAATTGCTTGAACCTGGGAGGCAGAAGTTGCAGTGAGCTGAGATCACGCCACTGTATTCCAAGCTGGGTGATAAAATGAGACTCAAAATAGGTAAGTAAATAAATAAATGGAGACAGGGTCTCACTCTGCCATTCAGGCTGGAGTGCAGTGGTGGAGACACAACTTACTGTAGCCTTGACTTCCTGGGTTCAAGCAATCCTCCTGCCTCAGCCTCCTCAGTAGCTGAGATGTGTGCAGGGTCTCACTATATTGCCCAGGTTGGTCTCAAATTCCTGGTCTCAAGCAATCCTCCCGCCTTGGCCTCCCAAAGTGCTGAGGTTACAGGTATGAGCCAACCAGCCCAGCAAATTAGTGATTAAACACAAGATATTATAAATTTTACTCTGATGGATGTTAGATACTTCAGCAACCTTATAAATTTTCTTGAGCTTCATTTGGGATGCAGCTAAGTTATTTGAAAACAATTTGATCCTTTCAGGTCTCACATTTGTTAGGTGGGCCCAGAGCAGTATTCAGTCTAGGGCTAATTCCTACTACTGAGGCAAAAACTTCCTTAGCATTATACCCAATGACCCATGAATTATAAATTTCTCCACTGTGGCTGGTTGCAATCCACACAGTTCCTGGCCCTATGTGAGCACCAGGCACTCACTATTCCCTCTAATCATGTCAGACAGTTCTTTTCCCAATCTCAGGTAGTTTCCTCACACATATGCCCTAATAAGTACTCTGCTAAATACTCAAGGGAAACCCATTATGATCTCTAGAATTTAGTCTCTGCGGCTTTTTCCTCTCTGGTATTCTGTCCAATGCACTCTAGCTGCATTGTCCTTCCTAAACTCTCAGCACTATTTCCTCAACTAAATCTGCCAGATTCTACCTCAGTCCTAGCTTCTCCCTGTGTTGCAGCCTAAAAACTCTCTCAAGACTGTAAGCTGGAGAATCACAGATCTAATTTGTGTTTCCTGTCTCTTAGGGACTTCTTTCATTTGTTACCACCATGTCCAGTGTCTAGAAAATGTTGTTTCGTGAGGTTTTTTTTTCTTTTTGGTTATTGCAGGAAAATGGGTAATCTCATCCCTCTTGCTTCATGTTAACTGAAAGCAGATATTCCATATCAAACTAACAAATTTCATGTGACAGAGTAAAAAAAAAAAAAAATCATTAATATGATTCCAGATCCCACATTATAAATAACATTAACCTACCACTTGTTCAGTTTGGGTGTAATATCAAAGAAGATCCACAATTATCTAAAACTACTTTTTAAAAAATTCCTCCTTAACAAAAGGTGTATTTGTGGTTGCCAGGGACTGAGGGAAAGGGGGAATGAGAAGTGACTGCTAATGAGTACAGGGATTCCTTGTGAGGTAAACAGAACATTGTAGATGTTGGTGATGGTTGTAAAACTGCAGCCAGATTTTATACGTGTACTTCAATCAAAATTATATATATAGATAGATAGATATAGATATAGATAGAAAGATAGATAGATATTTTCTTTTTTGAGACGGAGTTTCACTCTTGTTACCCAGGCTGGAGTACAATGGCAAGGTCTCGGCTCACCACAACCTCCGCCTCCTGGGTTCAGGCAATTCTCTTGCCTCAGCCTCCTGAGTAGCTGGGATTACAGGCACACGCCACCATGCCCAGCTGATTTTTTGTATTTTTAGTAGAAACGGGGTTTCACCATGTTGACCAGGATGGTCTCGATCTCTTGACCTCGTGATCCACCCGCCTCGGCCTCCCAAAGTGCTGGGATTACAGGCGGGAGCCACCGCGCCCGGCGCAAAATTATATTTTTAAAAAATTAAATATAAAAGCAGACGTGAGAATCCAGTTGTCTTCTTTTAAGCCAGACAGTAAATATATTTCCAAAAATGCAAAGCATCATGCAGGCAAATGTCTGCTTTCAGCTAAATGAAGCAAGATGGATGAGATTACCCATTTTCCTGCAATAATAAAAAAAACAAAAACCTCATGAAACATTTTCTAGACAGTATTTTTAAGTTTTCTTAAAACTAGTTTTAGAAAAAGTTACTTTTCATTTAAAAATGTTATTTACGTTAGTATGCAATGGCTTGTTGTTATCTTAAAAGTGAATTAAAATTTTAAATAATTTTTTTCAGTTTTAAGTTCTAACTCAGAAAATAACATATATAACCCATATAAACAAAAACTCTTTGGGGTTTCCAGTAAATTTTAAGAGTATAAAGGATCCTGAGACCAAACAGTTTGAGAACTGCCAATATATACCATCCCATGATGCCAAGAATTCCGTATTTCTCTGTATCTTAACAGACATACCAACACAGTAACTAACAAAAATTAAAATTGATAATAATTGCTAGGGGGAATGTATATAAATGCACAGTAAGGTTGTTATTTAATTACACTTCTTACTTAGAAGTTTCAGGCAAGCCAGCTGAGAGTTCCAGAAACACAGATAAGTAGTAACCTCGCACAACTCCATTTCCATCCTGAAAGAAGAATATGAAGTTATACAAATTCCAGATCAGTTTGTGTAAAAAAAATTAAGCCACAATAAAACAAAATGCGGATTAATATCTGATCTCTAGATTGAGAAGTACTTCTAAGCCTCAAAGCAATGGAGGAAATAATAAAAAACACCAATAGATTTGAGTTCTTAACAACTTTAAACTTTTGTGCACTCAACAAACATGAAAATATTAAGGCACAGCAATGAAGTGAAATATAAACAACCATGAAAAAGGTTAAGAGTTTTAACATATATAGAACTCCTACGAATCAACCTTAACAAAAAACCAAGACCCTAATGGGAAAAATAATTTCATTAGAAATGAGTGAGGCAAAAAAATTTTAAAAACAAAAGTTAATTTTTAAGACCAACATAGAAAAAGGTAACACCCTAGGCTGAATGTTTAAATATAATTTCTGTATGATTTTAATGTTAGAATTCCATATAAGATTCTGTCTAGAGATTGAGAAGTTGTTTGAATCTCTACTACAGACATTTTATTTTTATAAAGATAATTACTCCCTCCCTTTTTCCTTAATTTGGCAAGATTGTTTTTAAAAAAAGATAATTACTCCCCATGTGTGTTTCCCTAGTACTACAGGTGTCTGTGTTTTAAAAGGATCACATTTACTATAACTACTTGTTTAAACATCTATTCCCCCAATGAGACAATGAAGGCTGAGAACAGAGATGCTTGTACATCTCCAGTGTCTACTGGGATATGACTATAAAGGGGTACAATAAACATCTTCATTTTTAATCTACCTTGCTTCAAAGGACCTGTGGCAGCCTTTGAGGTCTGACATGATAATCACTTAATAGATATCAATGAACAAGTGAATCATCAGCTAGGTGAATAAAGCCAGACACAAAAGATTATATATTATTGTATAATCCCATTATGCAAAACTCTTCTAAAAAAAAATCTGAAACTACGTATTCAAAGTGTTCAGTGTATAACTGAAAATACTAACCCAGGTGGACTAAAATGTGTAACAGTAAATTACTGGACTCAAAAAGATTATTTAGCATCTAGACAATACCACCAAATTTCTTTAAAGGCAAAGAAGTTTATTATCAGACTTTACCTAAAGAAAATGGAATTGCACATTTAAGATACCCAGTGAAAAAAAAATATGGGCTGGGCAAGGTGGCTCATGCCTGTAATCCCAGCACTATGTCAGGAGTTTAAGACCAGACTGACCAACACGGTGACACCTTGTCTCTACTAAAAATACAAAAATTAGCTGGGCATGGTGACACATGCCTGTAATCCCAGCTACTCAGGAGGCTGAGGCAGGAGAATTGCTTGAACTGGGACCTGGGAGGCGGAGGCTGCAGTGAGGCAAGATCACACCACTGCACTGTAGCCTGGGCTACAGAGCAAGACTCCACCTCAAAAAAAAAAAAAGAAAAGAAAAAGAAAATATGAGCCAAGCATTTTACATCCGGCAATACTAACCTTAGACTATAAAGGGCAAAAACTGCTTTCAACATATGATAACTCAGAGAATATTGTTTTCAATCAGCCTTCCAGCAGAATGTACTAGAGAACAAGGTTTGGACAAACAGTTGTCGAATATGAAGGGAGAGGGGGAATAGGGAATGGGGACAGCATATGTAACAACAAGAAATAAAGAGTTAACAGTTCTCAGTAATCAAACTAGTGTACAACAGAACTCTGAAAGAAAGATCTTGGTTTCAAAATGTATTAGAAATATGAAAAACTTACTGGGTAAACTTTTAACCTCCAGCAAAGTCCTGAAACTTGAAGAGGTGGACTGTAAACAGGATCTGCTCTCTGACGCAAAGTGCTAAAGAAAAAGAAAATCAACCATATCCCAAGATCAAAACTGTTGTGAAATGGCAACAGGCAAAAAGAAAAGCCAACCAGTTTCTTTGTTATATATTTGAAATGCTAGACAAATATCAGAAGGTGACTGAACAGGTCAAAATTCCACCGTAAAACTTTAGATATGTTTAAATTCTGAAATAAATTTTTAAAATACTGAAATATTCAGCAATATCTAAGATTCAGGAAACAAACCCCCCTCAAAATTGTGAGGAAGAAAAAGGGGAAAAAAATGTATCATTAAGTCTCCCAAATTTAATAAATGCTTCAATAAGCAGTCTTTCACCATTAAAAATAAAACAAAATCCAGAATGTTTCTTCCGCATTTCTCTGCAGTATAATCATCCTTGTTTAATACTGAAAAAGGAGAGAACATGCACTAAACCTTAATACATGTGGAAAAAACCTCAAAGAGACTATCTTTTAGCCACAAAAGTGTACTGTAAGAAAAACAAAATTAAATGGGAAAAGGTATAAATTCTCAGTGTGGCCTCATTTTAATGGCCTTTGCCTATTATTTGGAGTTTCCTTCCTGAAGACCTTGTATTCTTTGTTTCCACTTGCATGCTGCCGTCAAAGACAAACTGCTAAGAACCTTGCATTTTATGATCTTCACTTCTGATTTTAGAGAAAAGGTAGTAAAAGCTAACAAAATTAACATGCAACTGACAAAGTCTATAGATTTCTTACAATAATGGTCCCTTATCCACAATTCTTCACTTTGAGCTGAGATAAATGGATCTTAATAAATTTCCTCCCACCACTTTTATTTCTGAGCTTGGGTAAGTGGGGGCTCATCAACCTCTAACTGTCTGGTCCCTCACCTTAGGAAAAGCTAAGTGATCTCTCTTATTAAAAATGGTTCCCCACTTTGGACAGGGCACCATGGCTAATGCCTATAATTCCAGCAATTTGGGAGACCGAGATGGGAGAATCACTGGAGCCCAGGAGTTTGAGACCAGCACACAGTGAGACCCCCCACAACCTTTGTGGTGGTGCACGCCTGTAGTCACAGCTACTTGAGAGGTGGAGGTGGGAGGATTGCTGCAGCCCAGGAGGTTGAGGCTGCAGTGAGCAATGATCAGGCCACTGCACTTCGGCCTGGATGACAGAGAAAGAACCTGTCTCAAAACAAAAAGAAAAGGTTCCTTTCCCCAGACTTGAGAAGCAGTCTAAAGATACAATATAATCCAGCACAAATAAGCTCTATGTTTCTATTTGGAAACTTATTTTTCTAAGACTTCTAAAGTGAATAACACAGTTCACTACATTACTATCTTACCAAAGAATACTTTCCTGGCTCTTCCTTATATACACATACAAAAAATCAGAATTGTCAAAAACTCTTACCTGAAATTCTCTAAAACAAAAGTAGCTGAATCATAAGATGGCACTAATTCACTAAAAACAAGCAAAAGACAAAAAAAAAAAAATTATTTTAGCTTTTACGTTTAAAATTCCATTTACCTAAAAAAAAGTCTCTCAGTAGTATCTTGAAAACATTATTAAACTAAAATCTAAGAAATATTTAAAAATCTTTATTAAACATAACATTAAATCAAATGAATTCATAAAACCATCAAAGGTTTTTCATGTAGAGATACAAATACTTCCTAAAATTTTTTTGGCCGGGCAAAGAGGCTCACACCTATAATCCCAGCACGCTGCAAGGCCAAGGCAGGTGAATCACTTGAGGTCAAGAGTTTGAGACCAACCTGGCCAACATGGTAAAACCCTGCCTCTATTAAAAATATACAAATATTAGGGAGGTGTGTGGTGGTGCATGTATGTAATCCCAGCTACTTGGCTGAGGCAGGAGAATTGTTTGAACCCTAGAGGTGGAGATTACCGTGAGCCAAGATCACACTACTGTACTCCAGCATGGGTGACAGAGCAAGACTCTGTCTAAATAAATACTTTATACAAGTTTTTTTTCTTAAAAACAGGCCATACAATATGAATAGTTATTAAAGTAAGTACAAGAAATACACTTTAAAAAGTACTCATGGAAATGGGAAAAAGAAAATGATGCTTAGGCTGTGAACCTGAATTATAAAACAGATATAAACATGCTTTAAAAAATGAAAAGAAATAGTGATATCACAATTAATCCCCAAACGTCCTTCTTTGGACAAATTATGGGAAATATTAACAGACCTTAAATATTTTGCAACTTTTTACTAGCAAATGCAACTTCACATGTTTATAGGATTAGAATACCTAATTATCCAAGGGGCAACTGTGATGAACTAGCACATTAACACATTCTTGGCAAGTCAAGATTACTTCAAGCAACTTTAGTCCCATTCAATACTCTTCAAAGAGAACTGAACTATAACCATAGAACGGACTAAAGGGTAAGTCATTTTGCTGCTAACTACTTTTAATCATATAGATGGCTTGTACACTGGCATTAGAACACCTCAAAATTCATGAAAACACTATGAAAAAGCCTGAGTGTTATATATTTGATATGTAAAATAACAAATTTACCAAAACAATAAACTACAAACCATTTCCCCACATCTTCAGAAATATATTCTAAAATTCAATTCATTAGAATTTTGGTTATCATCAAAATAAGATAAAAGATACATCTATAGCACTGCCACACTGTGAGAGGGTCTAAAGAAATTAATGGCTTGCCACATGAAAATACAATATAGGGCAGGGCGCGGTGGCTCACGCTTATAATCCCAGCACTTTGGGAGGCTGAGGCGGGTGGATCATGAAGTCAAGAGATTGAAACCGTCCTGGCCAACATGGTAAAACCCCATCTCTACTAAAAATACAAAAATTAGCTGGGCATGGTGGCACATGCCTGTAGTCCCAGTTAAATGGGAGATTGAGGCAGAGGAATCTCTTGAACCTGGGAGGCAGAGGTTGCAGTGAGCAGAGATCCCGCCACTGCACGCCAGCCTGGCAACAGAGCGAGATTCCATTTCAGAAAAAAAAGAAAATACAATATAGATAAGTAATTCTTTATTTTAATGTAAGTACATACAGCTAAATAGGTCACATCTTTTACACAGTAAGTAGATGAACTTTGCCCTGTGATTAACCGTATAGCTATTATCCAAATTGGCTATGTCAAGAACTCCTATCATATCCCTAGCCAGTTGTTATCCTTCCTTGGAAGGCTCACATTCCTCATCCCCACATCCTTTTGCCTAGTTAACCCTTAGCGTTTCTTCAGATAACAGATTAGAAGTCATATACTCTTGGAGGTCTGCTCTAAGGTCTTCCCATTATATGATCACCTAGCACTCAATATACACAATCCCCAATTAGCAGGGCCAATGCAATTAGTACCTAGGAAGACTTTCTGGAACCATAAACCTAGTAAGAGCTCTCAGGGAGACTTCCCTGAGAGTATAGATTTCAAATCTGACATGCTTTTATAATATTGTGCAGCTTTCAATAAGGTCTCTCATCAAGTACAGACTATCCTCCACAATATGCAAAGACTTTAACCAATCCCCAGTTGTCTATTAATCTGCATACTACTTCTTCCACCATGTCCAGTGTGATTTATTTCTTGTGTTGTTGTTATTGTTATTTCTGCTCTAAGTCCAGACTATCATTATCATATTTTATTGGCCACGAAGGGTCAAAAGACTTCAGCAGAACACAAAATAAAAAGGAGATGCCACTTTCAGCTTAGAACGGTGTAGCAGAAAGCTTCCAGGATAAAGAGAGTTGAAAAAACATGTAAACAAAGCAAAAAGACAGATTAAGAAAAGAGTGAACAAAGCAGCCCTGAAATCAACAATTTAATTAAAGAAGCAACAGAATTTATCAAGCAGAACATTGTGATATCCAGTGGATTTGTCAGAGGCTTTTTGCTCGAACTTGCATCTTAAGGACGTGAATATTCTCCCATGGTGAATTCAACTAGGAGAAGAGAAGTGACAGCGATAAGGCAGTCTCTCAACAGTATATGCTGCCAGAGTCTGCAGGGCAAGGAGAAACAACTAGCTGGACAACATGGAATTCACAACTTAGCATTTTGCCATCCGAGGCTTGGCAAACTAATATCTGCTGTAATACAACCTATACGATATGTGAACCATAGTATTCCTGAGCAAAACATGGCTTTCATCACTTTGTAAAAATTTGCATCTGCTTAGAAATTAGCCTATAAAATATCAACATTGGATGTAAATATGGGGATAAAAGAAATATGTTGGATTTATTGCCTAGAGAAGTATTATTCTTTTTATTTAAATAAAATGTTCTTTATTGTGTTTTATGGTATATGTCAATAATTTAAAATTTGTATTATAGCTTCAGTATTAAGGCTGACTTTTTTTAAAAGACATGTTTGCAATAAGTTAAAAAATTGTAATACCCTTTTGTGGAAAGCTTTAGAAGTGATAATAATTATTAAAGACATTAAACAGACTCTGCTGACATAATATGAAAAAGAAAAGAAAAGAAAATTTCCAGGCTAAAGAGTATAGGCTGCTAACACTCATTAACCAAGAGGGTACAGTCCAGCTTGCCCTAGCTCTCACTTGCAAAGAGAAAATGATCACATTCAGAGCACAAAAAACAGGTACTGTGACATATTTCTATATATGTACATTTTCCAAGGGAAAACTTTTTGGACACAAATAATATAATGACAAATTAGCGATATTGGGCAGGATTAAATGGGATACACTTACCTCCCCTATCACCAGTTACCACATTAATTTTATTACTGTTTCAATCATCTACTTTTCCTCACTAAATAATTATAAATCAAAAGAGCTCTGCATTATGCCTACTGCTAGCACTTAACACAAATCTAAAATATAGCTGGCATACAGTCATTGAATGTTTACAAATAGTTGCTGGCAGATTCACAGAGTTGGAAATATTTGCTCAAAAAATTCTTTTGCAAAAGAAATTATTTTGCATTCTTTTTTAAATTTTTGTTTATTTATTTTTGATACAGAGTCATGCTCTATCACCCAAGCTGGAGTGCAGTAGCACGATCTCAGCTCACTGATTTTGCATTCTTTTTTTTTTTTGAGACAGAGTTTTGCTCTTGTTACCCAGGCTGGAGTGCAATGGAGCAATCTCGGCTCACTGCAACCTCTGCCTCCTGGGTTCAGGCAATTCTCCTGCCTCAGCCTCCTGAGTAGCTGGGATTAGAGGCACATGCCACCATGCCCAGCTAATTTTTTGTAATTTTAGTAGAGACAGGGTTTCACCATGTTGACCAGGATGGTCTCGATCTCTTGACCTCGTGATCCACCCGCCTCGGCCTCCCAAAGTGCTGGGATTACAGGCTTGAGCCACCACATACACAAAGCTATTGCTACTGCTAGGCCATCTAACTCTACCACCTTTAACTATTTAATAACATTCATTTAGAGGTTATCTTCAGTCACACTGATGTTACCATTCTGCAGCTGCAGATGAGGCACTACTTTATCTTTTCAAACTTTTAAAATTTCTCCTACTCTCTTAGAAATGTAGACTACTCTGGTCTTTGTGATGACTGGATTCATATCTTGATGGTGTCAATGAATCTTTGTCTTCACAGAACATGGGAAACTAGCCGCAAACCATCTCTAGCCCAGTATTCTGGAACTCACTGATGTGCAACATCTTCAGACCAATAACCTCATCATAACTTCATGAACAAAAGGAAAAAAGGGAGAACCACAGTACCCATTTGTTCCTTAAGGAAATAGAATGTTAAGCTATATAAAAACTGATTCTCTTTACCAACTTGACTATTTCTCCCTGAAAAATAAAACTCTCTATCAACTGAGAGCTATACTACTGTATTTTTTTTTTTTTTTTGATACAGAGTCTTGCTCTGTTAACCAGGTTGGAATGCAGTGGTGTGATCTTGGCTCACTGCAATCTCTGCCTCACAGGTTCAAAGAATTCCCTGCCTTAGCCTCCTCATTAGCTGGGATTACAGGTACCCGCCATCATGCCTGGCCAATTTTTGTACTTTCAGTTGAGATGGGATTTCACCATCTTAGCCAGGCTGGTCTTGAACTCCTGACCCCGTGATCCACCCACTTTGGCCTCCCAAAGTGCTGGGATTACAGGCATGAGCCACCATGCCTGGCCTACTATTTTATCTTTCAAGTCCTCCCTGAGGACACATATAGTTTTATTTCTTACTATGCACCAACAATAAATAACCCATCAAATTCTGGTTGAAATCATTTTCTTGCTGTCCTCCAAATATACCAGCTCTTATATCCATATTTTTGTTCATACATACATACACCACCTGCCAAACAAAATCCTATGTATCTTTTCATGTCTTCTTCAATTCCTTTCCAGAAGTCTTGACCATGCCAGTCCCTACCCCTGCCCTTTTTTCAGAATTTCTGATATAAGATATACAACTGAGCAACACATAATACGTTTTTTTGGTTTTGTTTTTGAGACAGAGTCTCGCTCTGTTGCCAGGCGCCAGGCTGGAGTGCAGTGGCACGATCTCGGCTCACTACAACCTCCGCCTCCTGGGTGTAAGCAATTCTCCTGCCTCAGCCTCCCGAGTAGCTGGGACTATAAGTGCACGCCACCATGCCCAGCTAATTTTTGTATTTTTAGTAGAGATGGGGTTTCACCATGTTGGCCAGGATGGTCTCGATCTCTTAACCTCGTGATCCGCCTGCCTCAGCCTCCCAAAGTGCTGAGATTACAGGTGTGAGCCACCACTCCTGGCCCATAACATGTTTTAATAAAGAATTTGCTATTATTTAATGTGAAATATTTACGCAGTAAGATTTTTAGTTCCTATTCTCCCATGCACCACCTACAAACAATACTGGGCACACGGCCTTTAATAAATAACACTTCACTGATTTAGTGACCTTTTCTTCTCCATTGTGGCTCCAACACCAACACTAACTAATGGAACTAAAGGCAACAGAAACACCACTGCTTTGCACATCTAAACTTTGGTGTGTAATTTAATGTCATGATGCTGGTCCCTCTTTTCCTGTATGGTGCAATTAATAAAATGGGCTTCTAGTAAAAATTAAATTAAAAGACAAAATTTCCAATAAGGTAGTGAGCATTACTGGAGAAAGAGAGAAGGCCCTAACGGTGCTTAATTAACAACTAGTGAGCACTGTTGCCTGCCTGATGAGCTGCTGAAAGTGGTGTAAGAATGGGAATTTATATACATATGTTTTATTCCACAAGTGATGAAATGGTTCAGAAAACATATCTTCAAAACTGAAACAGCTCATCACACTATTATAGAGGCAGCCTAGGGATACTGGTGAACATTCTTCAATTAAATCTACTTAATAGTCCTTTTAATAATATTCAGTGCTTTCATTCAGAAACAAGAGATTTAAACAAAAAAGGCAGTGCTTTAAAAAGATACAACTATTTTATGAGGTTGTTAATCAGAAAGAAAGGAAGACTTCTACTGGTCAATGAGAACCACCAGAGTAAAAAACTTTGCCCATCTGTTTATAGAACTGTGGCATTTGTGACAAGTAAGAAGGGCTTGTAACAGTAATTCTCAGCCAGGGGTGATTTCATCCCCATGGACATTTAGCTATGTCTAGAAACATTTTTGTCACAACTGCAAGGTGGTGGGATGGGGAGTGCTACAGGGATACTGCTAAACATCCTACAAAACACAGGAAATCTCACCCCACTCCACAAATAATTATCCTGCTCAAAATGTAAACAATGACAAGATTGAAAAGCCCTGGCTTATACAATATACTCTAGTATGATGAATGCAGCTGGGCACTGTGGCTCACGCCTGTAATCCCAGCACTTTTGCGAGGTTGAGGCAGGTAAATCACTTGAGGTCAGGAGTTCAAGACCAGCCTGGTCAACGCGGAGAAACCCGTCTCTCCTAAAAATACAAAACTTAGCCGGGTGTGGTGGTGCATGCCTATAGATCCAGTTACCCAGAAGGCTGAGGCGTGAGAACTGCTTGAATCCGGGAGGTGGAGGTTGCAGTGAACAGAGATCACGCCACTGCATTCCAGCCTGGGTGACAAAGAGTGAGAAGGAATAAATAATAATAAATAAATAAAATAATAAATTAAAAAAATAAAACAGTACAATGAATACTCTGAGGTCATCAGAGGGCATCACATTAGAGAAAAAAAAAAAAAAAGGCAGCACAAATACCACACCATGCTAGGAAAACTTAATAGTATTCCGTAAGTCATCTCTAGAAGATAAAGTCTGTCATATCAGAATATTTCTGTAACAGTGGCTTCAACCCTCATCTCAGAATAAGCTAAGGAGATTTAAGAAGAACTGAAAATGCCCATCTAAACCCAGTGTCATAGGCTGAATTGTGTCTCCGAAAATTCCTATGTTAAAGCCCTAACCCCCGGTGTGACTGTGTCTATAGACAGGGCCTTTAGGAAGATAATTAAGGCCAAATGAGTTCATAAGGGTGGGTCTAATACAATAAGGCTTGTGTCCCCATAAAAAAAAAAAAAAAAAAAGAGACACCAGAGACTGATCTCTCTCCAAACAAGAACAGAGAAAAGGTATGTGAGGACACAGAAAGAAGGAAGCTGTCTGCAAGCTGAAAGGAAAAAAAGCAAATTTTCTGACACCTAGATCTTGGAATTCTTGCCTCTCGAACTGTGAAAAAATACTAGGTTGCTTAAGGCACCTAGTATGTGGTATTTTGTTACGGCAGCCCCAGTAGACTAATATACACACAAAGATTTTCTTTCAAATGGCCTGGGGTATGGTATGAATTGATTAACTTTCAGAAAAATCCCAAGTGACTCCAACATCTAGTCAGAAACTACCAGAATAATTACAAACATGCTTGAAGAAATATGCTGTTCAGAAAAATTCTAAGGTTTAGCCCAAGGTGAAAACTAGGATACTTTTTGCCAAAATTATTTCCTCTCTCTATCTTTTAGGATCTGGAGATAACATGGGGTCACCTTCAAATTCTTTTGGCATTTCATTGGTTTCTGAGTTTTGTGTTAGGAGATATAATTTAATTCAAAAGGTAAGCTGATAAAGCTAATGTCATCAATTATTTTTTTCTACACTACTCTTGGGGAAAAAAATGATTCCTAGTTCATTACTTTCTCTTAACAATCACAAGTATGAGTCAGTTGGTGAGAGTTTTCAGGAGGACTAGATTTGTACATATAAAACAGTGCTCACCAGCTAACCAGACCACTCCATTATAAACAAGACCTTAAAAAGCTATGAAGTGGCCAAGTGTGGTGGCTCATGCCTATGATCCCTAGTAATTTGGGAGGCCAAGATGGGAAGATCACTTGAGTTCAGGAGTTTTAGACCAGCCTGGGGAAAAGTGAGACCCTACCTATAAAATAAAAGAGAGAAATGGCATTAAAAAAAAAATTACATTCTTTTGAAACAAGTATATGCATTTGCACATAAATTTCAAATGAAAATGAAATTAAAAACTGTATCATACCTGGTAAAGTCTGGTGGAACAGGATTGGTAACAAAAGATGCCATGGGCTTCCGATGAACTTGCTGAAACATCATAAGGATCTCTGAGCTCTTAGATATCAACTCACTCTTACTACAAGACCGCAACTGTGTGAGGAAAAAAATTATCTGAACAAACAAAATTACTGTTCACTACAACCTCAAAATTTACAAATTATTCTGATTATAAACTGAAAAAAAAATGAGAAAAAAAAAGTGAGCCTGAGAATTAAGAATCTATTAAAAAACCTAGGTTTATTTCTATAATATTCTAACAGTAAAGTCACTGAATAAATATACTTAATATTAATGCATTTTTCTCTTCTTATATTTTAGGGTAAGTGAGGTTTTCAGCAAGTACAAATATATTTTCAGGCTGATACAGTGAAGTTCTTATGAATATATTAATGAACAAACCTCTAAGTTGAAAGCTTTTAAAAGCAATCATTTCTCAGATTGTATTCTAGGTAACAGAATACAGAATGTATACACACACACACCCATGTACACATAGACACACACCTCATTACTCAATACTAATTTGGGAAACACTACTTTGGGAAAAAGTAATAAATCTAACTTCACTAACATAATCATGGTAGATAAAAGACAAGACCACTAATTTTTTCTTCAAGAAAACCAGTTTAAGTTCCAGTTCTGCCATTGACTAATCACATAACTCTGAGTCTGTTTACATAACAAAACTAGAATAATAATCCACCACTGCTTACTTCGTGAAGTTTGTTACAAGGATTATGAAGCTGTAGTGAAAAAGATTTGCAAACTGTTAAGTGTTTAATTTTGTGCCCCTTTCCTCCATAATTTATATGCTGCAGGCTCAACCTCCGTAATTTATGTGCTGCAGGCTCAACCTCCAGTACCTCAGCCTATTTGGAGATAATCTTTAAAGAAGTGATCAGGTTAAAATGAGGCCATTGGGGTAGGGCCGTAATCTAACATGACTGGTGTCCTTATTAAGATCAAGAGACTCTAGGGCTGCATATTCACACAGAAAAGTCCATGTGAGGACACAGTAAGAAGGCAGTCATCTACAGGCCAAGAAGAAAGACCTCAGAAGAAAGTAAACCTGCCAACACCTGAATCTTAAGACTTCCAGCCCCTAGAATCATGAGAAACAAATTTCTATTGTTTTAAGTCTCACTGTCAGCGGTATTTTGTTATGACAGGCCTAGCAAACTAATGTACTATCAAATGCCATATTAATGATATTTATAAAACCCACCTACAGTTGTGTTTATATCTTTTAAATAACAGTTGCTTATGGCTCACCAAAAATAATGTATCATATGTCTAGGCACGGTGACTCACGCCTGTAATCCCAGGACTTTGAGAGGCCGAAGCAGGTGGATCACTTGAGGTGAGGAGTTCAAGACCAGCCTGGCCAACGTGGTGAAACCCCATCTCTACTAAAAATTCAAAATTAGCTGGGCATGGTGGCGCATGCCTGTAGCCCCAGCTACTCAGGAGGCTGAGGTATGAGAATTGCTTAAACCCCCAGGAGGTGGAGGTTGCAGTGATCCAAGATCACATCACTGCACTCCGGCCTGGGCGACAGGGTGAGACTTCATCTCAAAAAAAAAAAAAAAGTATCATATATCATATGATATATACCAAAATGTATAGCCTTAGATTACTAAGAATGATGATATGTTTGAGCTACTGCATCAACCAATGACATAATGTTAAGTGGTAATGGCAGAAAACAAGCAGCTGCGTATTTTGTCATTCATATTATTATGTATCAGGCATTGCCCAAGATGTTAAGGTTTTTTGAATAATTTACTTAAAATGATCTAATGTTACTTAAATACTGTTTGCTTATAATTTTTAAGGTATGATAAAAATCACTCTGTATATGTACATATATACACACATAATACAAAAAATTTTAATTTATATTAATTGAATGCTTACTGTGTATATCCTTCCTTGATAACATTTCTTCCAAAAGCAACTTGCTCCCTCCAACAGAAGTTTATTATCACCATACTTGTGTTTCTACAATTACTATGTGTGTACGTACATCCATAAACAATGTTTTGAATATTTTCAAACTTTACATAAACACTATCAGGTTATTTCACCATGCAGCCTACATTTTTCAGTTAATATTATTTCTTTATATATATTTTTTGAGACAGGGCCTTGCTGTGTCACCTAGGCTGAAGTGTAGTGACACAATCTCAGCTCACTGCAGCCTCTGCCTTCTGGGTCCAAGTGATTTTCATGCCTTGGCCTCCCGAGTAGCTAGGACTACAGCCATGCGCCACCACCCCCAGCTAAGTTTTGTATTTTCAGTAGATACAGGGTTTCACCATGTTGCCCAGGCTGCTCTTGAACTCACTCAAGTGATCCACTCACCGTGGCCTCCAAAAGTGCTAGGATTACAGGCGTGAGCCACCACACCCGGCATATTTCTTTACTTTTTTAAACAGACAAGTCTTGCTATGCTGCCCAGGCTGGAGTGCAGTGGTTATTAACAGGTACAATCACAGCACACTGTGGCCTTGAATTCCTGGACTGAGGCAATTCTCCTGCCTCAGCTACCTGAGTAGCTGGGACTACAGGCATTCACCCAAACTCAATACTGTTTGTTAAAAACTAAGGCAATAGCCTAGGCCAACACATGGCCAGGATCATCAATATCACCATCTCCCACCTTCACATCTTGTCCCATTGAAAGGTCTTCAGGGGTACAAGCCTGTATGGATCTACAATGATAACAATGCCTTCTTCTAAAATATAGTCAACTTTTTTTAAATAACTACAAGTAAACTCTACAATATACTCTAGAATAATGAATAAAAGTATGGTATAGTAAATACATAAACCAGCGGCATAGCTGTTTATTATACTTATCAAATATTATATACTATACATATGTGTTATACTCTTGTACAACAAGCAGCCCAGAATGTTTTTTTACACCAGCATCACCATCAACACATGATTAATGCTTTGTGCTACTACATTACAATGGCTATGATGTCACTAGGCAAAAGAAATATTTCAGCTCCATTATAATCTTATGGGACCACTGTCACATATGTAGTCTGTTACTGACCAAAAGGTCAGACATTTGGCACATGTCTGTACATGGGAGATGTGTACAGGTTATATTTGCCATTTCATATAAGGGACTTGAATATCTGTGCATTTTGGTATCCATGAAGATCCTGGAGCCAATGCCCCACAGATACTGAGGAAAATTACTAAATTAAGAAAGGGGTGTTCAAATATTTTACTGTAATTTTCTATTTGTCTATTTCTTTTAGTACCTGTATCAGCTTTTTATTAATGTATTTTGAAGCTATACTATTAGAAATAGTATAAATCCTCTTGATTCAACATCCCTGTTAGCACTGTGAAATTACCCTTTTAAATCACGGTAATACTGTTTGCTATGAAATCTACTCTGGTATCAAAAAGCCATTTCAGGCTGGGTATGGTGGCTCATGCCTCTAATTCCAACACTTTGGGAAACCAAGGTGGCAGAGTTGCTTGAGCCCAGGAGTCTGAGACCAGCCTGGGCATCATGGTGAGACCCTGTCTCTACAAAAAACTTAAAAATTAGCCAGGCCTAGCTAACATGGCCAGACCTTGTCACTACAAAAGACTTAAAAATTACCCAGGTATAATGGTGCATGTCTGTGGTCCCAGCTACTCAGGAAGCTGAGGAAGGAGAAATCACTTGAGCTCAGGAGTTCAAGGCTGCAGTGAGCCTTGTTCATGTCACTGCACTTTAGCCTGGGTGGCAAAGTGAGACCCTGTCTCAAAAGAAAAAAAAGAAGAAAAAGCCATTTCAGCTTTCTTTTAACTAGTGTTACCATGCAATATCTTATTTTCTCCATCTTTAGTATATTTGTGTTAAAATATTTGAAATGCATGTCATGTAGGCAGCATATAATGGAGTCTAGTTTTGTTTTTAAGTCAGACTGACAGTCTTTGATTCTAATTGAGATGTTAGAATCTTTACATTTAGGCCAGGCCTGGTGGCTCATACCTGCAATTCCAATACTTTGGGAGGCCAAGGTAGGTGGATCACTTAAGCCCAGGGCAACATGATGAAAACCCATCTCTATCAACAACAACAAAAACCAGACATGGTGGCAAACATCTGTAATCCCAGCTACTAGGGAGGTTGAGATAGGAGAATCACTTGAACCCAGGAGGCAGAGGTTACAGTGAGCCATAATTGCGACACGTCACTCCAGTCTGGGTGACAGAGCAAGACCCTGTCTCAAAAAAAAGAACCTTTATATTTAATGTGCTTACTGATATGATGTGGTTTGGGTCTCCATCTTACTATTTATTTTCTATTTGTCTCATCTGTTTTCTTTTCCTATTTTGTTCCTTTTCTAATCTATTAAGACATCAAAAATAAAGTTTAAGAAATCAGTGTATACAAATATACTTTTACAATATTTAAATATCTACATAATTCTTTTTTTTTTTTGAGATTGAGTCTCGCTCTGTAGCCCAAGCTGGAGTGCAGTGGCACAATCTCAGCTCACTGCAACCTCTGCCTCTTGGGACCCGGTTCAAGCAAGTCTCCTACCTCACCTCCCAAGTAGCTGGGATTACAGGCACGAGCCACCATGCCCTGCTAATTTTTGTATTTTATAGTAGAGATGGGGTTTCACCACGTTGGCCAGTCTGGTCTTGAACTCCAGACCTTGTGATCCACCAGCCTCAGCCTCTCGAAGTGTTGGGATTACAGGTGTGAGCCACCGTGCCCAGCCTAAATATCTACATAATTCTTAAAAGAGGAAATCACAAATGAAAGTATAAATTATTAAAATACCAGCAATAGCCATGCCGTATTCAGAGAGAACCTTTTAGTCTAAAATACAATTATTTTAAAAAGAAAATCCATGTGAAAAAGTAAAAAATAAAAATAAAGACTGGGCGTGGTGGCTCACACACATAATCCCAACATTTTGGGAGGGCAAGATAGGCAGATCATTTGAGACAATCCTGGCCAACATGGTGAAACCCCTGTCTCTACTAAAAATACAAAAATTAGCCAGGCATGCGTGAGGTGCCTGTAATCCTAGCTACTTGGGAGGTTGAGGCAGGAGAATTACTTGTATCCAGGAGGCAAAGGTTGCCAAGAGCCAAGATTGTACCACTGCACTCCACCCTGGGCAAGAGACTCCCTCTCAAAAATAAAATAAAATAAAATAAATAAAAATAAAAAAGATTAGGAATAAATAAATTAAATCTTCAACTACAGAAGCCAGAAAATGGATCACAGTGCATAAAATGGGGAGAAATCATGAAGATAGTGATAAAATTAACAAAAGGAAGTATCATGAAATAATTGAAAAGAACAACATAACCAATATTAGATTTTAGAAAATATGAGTTGAGGCCAGGTGCAGTGGCTGATGCTTGTAATCTCAGCACCTGGGGAGGCGGTGGTGGGCAGATCAGCTGAGGTCAGGAGTTCCAGACCAGCCTGGCCAACATGGTGAAACCCGGTCTCTACTAAAAATACAAAAATTAGCCAGGTGTGGTGGCACATGCCTGTCATGCCAGTTACTCGGGAGGCTGAGGCAGGAGAATCGCTTGAACCTGGAAGACGCAGGTTGCAGTGGGCCAACATCGTGCCACTGTACTCTAGCCTAAATGACAGATTGGGACTCCATCTCAAAAAAAAAAAAAAAAAAAAAAGAAAGAAAGAAAATATGAGTTGAATAGGAGATACTCTAGCAAGGTTGATCAAGAAAAATGAAGAAAATATCCAAAATTATATTGGGAAGAAAAACAGAATAAAACTATAAAAATAGTAGAAATTTTTTAAATGAAAATGATTTTTTAAATAATGTATTTTGGAAAGGGCAGTAGAGGCTGGGGTGGCAATAAGGATGTTTATTGGATACAAAAAAATAGAAATGAATAAGATGTAGTATTTGAAAGGGTGACTATAATCAATAATAATTTAATTTTATATTTAAAAATAACTAAAAGGGTGTAACTGGATTATTTTAACACAAAGGATAAATGTTTGAGGTGATGAATATCCCATTTACTCTAAAGTAATTATTTTTGAGACAGAGTTTTGCTTTGTTGCCCAGGCTGGAATGCAATGGTGGGATCTCAGCTCACTGCAACCTCTACCTCTCAGGTTTAAGAGATACTCCTGCCTCAACCTCCAGAGTAGCTAGGATTATAGGCATGTACCATTAAGCCCAGCTAACTGTTATATTTTAAAAATGAATAGTAGAGACAGGGTTTCACCATTTTAGCCAGGCTGGTCTCAATCTCTTGACCTCATGATCCATCCATCTGGCTTAGCTTTAGTAATTATTATGCATTGCATGCCTGTATCAAAATATCTCATGTATTCCATAAATATATACTGTGTACCCATAAAAAGTAAAAATTATAAAAATAAAATAATGTATTTTTACCATGCCTTTTCTGTTTAGGTATGTTTAGATTTAGATACACAAATATTTACCAAATTATTACAGCTGCCTACAGTATTCAGTACAGTAGCATGCCATGCAGGTTTGCAGCCTAGAAGCAGTAGGGCTATCTATTTAGCTAGGTGTATTTTAAAAATACATTATAGGCAGGGCACAGTGGCTCATGCCTATAATCCTAGCACTTTGGGAGACCAAGGCAGGTGGATCACGGTAAAATCAGGAGAGAGACCATCCTGCCCGACATGGTAAAACCCTGTCTCTACTAAAAATACTATAATTGGCCAGGTGTGGTGGGTGCCTTTAGTTCCAGCTACTCAGGAGGCTGAGACAGGAAAATCGCTTGAACCCGGAAGACGGTTTTAGGGAACCAAGATTGTGCCACTGCACTCCAGCCTGGGCAACAAGAGTAAAACTCCATCTCAAAAAAAATAAAAAAGAAAAAGAAAACATTATAAAAGATAATAAATGGTATTCCTGTATGGGGAGCACTTACCACAAATGGTAAAATAAAATAAACTACATATATTTAAAGTATATCAATATATAAAATTCAGCTGTACAGCCATGAGTAATCAGAAATCTTACTACAGGCTGGGCACGGTAGATCACCTGAGGGCAGTGGCTTGAGACCAGCCTGGCCAACATGGTATAATGCCATTTCTACTAAGAATACAAACATTAGCCGGCTGTGGTGGCGCACACTTGTAATTCCAGCTACTTGAGAGGCTGAGGCATGAGAATCGTTTGAGCCCAGGAGGCGGAGGTTGCAGTGAGCCAAGATCATGCCAGTGCACTCCAGCCTAGGTGACAGACTATGACTCTTTTTCAAAAAAACCCAAAAAACAAAAAACCTTACTACAGCATAAAAATATCTGAAATACTGAACAAATCTGATAAAATATGTGAAAGACTTGAAGAGACACCTTAACAAACAAGATATATGAACGGCAAATAAGTTCCAGAAAAGATGTGTGGTTGCTCATGCCTGTAATCTCAGCACTTTGGGAGGCCAAGGTGGCAGATCACTTGAGCCCAGGAATTTGAGACCACCCTAGGCAACCTGAGAAAACCCCATTTCTACCAAAAACAAAAACAAAATCAAATTAGTCAGGTGTGGCGGCACATGGCTATAATCCCAGTTACTTAGGAGGCTGAGGCAGGAGGACTGCTTGAGCCCAGGAGGTTGAGGCTGCAGTGCGTTGTGACTGTACCACTGCACTCCAGCCTGGGAAACAGAGCAAGAACCTGTCTCAGGAAAAAAAAAAGAAAAGAAAAGCTCAATATTATTAATCATTTTGCAAATACAAATTAAACCCAGAATTAGATACCCTTATTTGAATTGCTAAAATGAAAAACACAACACTATGTGTTGAAAAGGACGTAGAGGAACTGATACTCAACACACACTACTGGTAGGAAAATTAAATAGTGTAATTATATCAGAAAACTGTTGGCAGTTACTTAAAAAATTAATGATACATCTACCATCTGACTCAGCCATTCCTTCTTATGTGAACTCAAGAGAAAAAGAAACGCATGTTCATGTAAAGCTTTGTACATGAATGTCTATAGCAACTTTATCTGTACCAAAAACTGGATTTTTTGGTTTATGGTTAATTCAAATGGCCATAAGCAGCTGAATGGATAAACAAATCACAGGATATATATATATATATATATATAAAATGGACTACTACTATTCAGCAATAAAAGCGAAAGAATTATTGATACACACAGCAATGTAAATCTCAAATAATTATATTGCATGAAGAAATGAGTATACAAATATATAATTTGATTTCTATAAAACTCTAGAAAATGCAAATATATCTATAATGACAGAAAGCAGATTGGCAGTTGCCTAGAGAGGGAACGGTGTGAGAAGACAGCACAAAGAGGCACAAGGAAATTTTTGTGTATAATGCATGTGTTTATACCTTCACTGTGGTGAGGGTTTCTCTGGCATCAAAACTTACCAAATTGTATACTTTAAATATAGGCAATTTATTTTATGTCAAGTATACATCAATAAAGCTGTTTCAAAAAAAACCACAACACATAAATACTCAGATTCCCCACTCCTATCCCACCAAAGGTGGTCTAAAATTGTCCCATCACTCCAGAAGAGGGCTGCTAGTTTATTCTGTGGAGGAGATAAAGTCTTTTGACTATTGAAACAACATATACAATTAAAAATGGGTATAATGGGCCAGGCATGGTGGCTCACGCCTATAATCCTAGCACTTCTGAGAGGCCAAGGCAGGAGGATTGCTTGAGCTCAGAAGTTCGAAACCATCCTGGGTAACGTAGTGAGACCTCATTTCTATAAGGTGGTCATGCACACATGTAATCCCAGCACTTTGGGAGGCCAAGATGGGCAGATCACAAGGTCAAGAGATTGAGAGCATCAGGGCTAACAAGGTGAAACCATGTCTCTATTAAAAATACAAAAATTAGCTGGATGTGGTGGTGTGTGCCTATAGGCCCAGCTACTCAAGAGGCTGAGGATGAGGCAGGAGAATCGCTTAAACCCGGGAGGCAGAGGTTAGTTAGCCAAGATCATGCCACTGCGCTGCAGCCTGGTAACGGAGAGAGACTCTGTCTCAAAAAAATACACATACAAACACACATACACACACATATATGTGTAAAAAGGAAAAGGAAAAATGAAATGAGGATAATGAAAAAAAATAACAGTATTTAGTAAATATTTATGTACTGAATCCTACCAGCCAAACTGTCAATCAAGTACAAAGATAAAATAAAAATATTTTCAGATATGCAGTTCAAGAAAAATGTTCTGATTACCCTTCCTGGAAAGCTACTGAGGGAAGAGGAATATTAAAACAAAACAAGTAAACCAAGAGAGTGGAAGCCATAGAAATCAGGAAACATGGAATTGAACACAAGAAAGATGTGAAGGGAATCCCCAGAATGCTTAGGAGATAGCTGTGCATAAGCCATTGAGAGATATTACAAAAATCAAATTCCAGACAAGTGAATATATCAAATATTTGTACAACACCATATATTTTATTTACTCATTTACTATATGTTTCATATTCACCTACCTTAATCTAAAATATAAACTCTATGAAGACAGAATTTCACGATTTTGTTCACTGCTGTATCCCCAATATCTAGAACAATGCCTGCTATTTAGGACTTAATATTTCCTCAACAAATAAAAATGATAAATTTTAGCATAATAATCGCTATGTGTAAAGTAACTGGTAATAATATCTCAAAGCCACCACTTAAGTCACAGTGTGGGGAGATTTTAACTTTTTATACATTCAGATTTCTATGGAAAGAACTCTATTCTTACAAAGCAGAATGTAGTTCTACTAATGTAGTTTCCAAAAATGAAGAAAAAACTTGAGAAGAATCAGCAGATTCCTATTTCATAAAAATCTCCATTATAGCACAAAGATTGACAGATCTTTTAATCTCATACAGATAATCTGTCAAAAAAAAAAAACTTTTACAGTATACAGAGAAAAAAGGATAAAGACTATTTCATTACATTTAATATTTTATCACCTGGTGCTCCACCTCCTGAAGTAAGGATTCCAAAAGTTCTGTTTCTTGAGTTAGAGATGTCTTCTGACCTGTTTAAAAATAGTGAATCATCGACACTTGGACTCACTATTGGTTTAAGAATAAAATTAACTTCCAACGAACATATTCAATAACAAGAAATCTACTTCAAGTAAGCAAAAATTCTTCATTACAGCTACCCTAAAAATTCACATACAACTTTAAGAGGTTGAATTTAATATTATAGTAGCCTTGTAAAGAGAACTTCAGAAACAATTCTAATTAGTTTTAGACGAGATATCATTTAGACTCATATAAGAAAGGAAATGTGCAATGACAATATACTTTAAGCAAAAAATTTACTTTTCTAGATTTTCATATTCCCTTGGGAAAAAGCAATAACAAGAATTTCATTCAGTCAGCTATTCTGAAATAATTTTTTACCAAATTTAACCGTAGCTTCAAAGAGAATACAAAGTGGGCCAGATTTTTATGTTAAATATCAGCAAAATGTCTGTCTTGTAAATATACAAGGATCTGTTAAAAAAAAAATGCCCAGAGAGGTGAACAGTCTCAAAAAGTTGGAGACAGAAAATGATAAACAAATTATTATTACTGGCTGGGGGCAGTGGCTCATGCTTGTAATCCCTGCACTTTGGGAGGCCAAAGCAAGAAGATAACTTGAGCCTAGGTATTTAAGACCAGCCTGGGCAACATGGCAATACTGTCTTTATAAAAAAATTAAAAAATTAGCCAGGAGTGGTGGTGCATGCCTGCAGTCCCAGTTACTCAAGAGGCTGAGGCATGAGGATCACTTGAGCCCAGGAAGTCAAGACTGCATACAGTCATGCAGTGACCCTTGACCACACTACTGCACTACAGCCTAGGCAATAGAGACCCTGACTCAAAAAAAAAAACCAAAAAAACAGAAAGTGCTTTATATATATATATATATATATATATATATATATATATGTACATACACACACATCATCTATTAATATAAATATATGTTATATATAAAGATATATTATATATAAGTATAATTATATCTATTATATGCAAAATATATAAATATATATATATTTTTTGAGATGGAGTCTCTCTGTCGCCAGACTAGAGTACAGTGGAACAATCTTGGCTTACTGCAAACTCTGCCTCCCAGGTTCAAGCAATTTTCCTGCCTCAGCCTCCCAAGCAGCTGGGACTACAGGCGCCCACTACCACGCCCCACTACTCTTTGTATTTTTAGAAGAAACAGGGTTTTACCACGTTGGCCAGGATGGCCTCGATCTCTTGACCTCATGATCCACCCATCTCGGCCTCCCAAAGTGCTAGGATTACAGGTGTGTGCGCCACTACGCCTGGCCACTTTATATGTTTTTAAACAAAAAGAAAATAGGTATGCTTACCAAATCAGGCCATTTTCTTTGTAAACCAAAAAAATTTGAAAAACTGAAGTACATCCATGAGAAGAACAAAAGTTTTATCAATCTGTAGTGTTATTTGACATGGAAAAAGGGAGAACTTTTATTTTTAACTTATTTTTTTGACAGGGTCTCGTCTGTCACCCAGGCTGTAGTATAGTGGCGTGATTGCAGCTCACTGCAATCTCTACCTCTGAGGCTCAAACAATCCTCCCACCTCAGCCTCCTGAGTAGCTGGGACTACAGGTGCATGCTACCACACCTGGCTAATTTTTCTTTTATTTTCTTAGCAGACATGGGGTTTCACCACATTGCCCAAGCTGGTCTTAAACTCCTGGGCTCAAGAGATCCACCTGCCTCAGCCTAGAACTTTTATTTTTGCAACAAAACTCAGAATTTCTAGATTGCAAAAAGAGTTAAAATAAATTATTAGCTACAATCTAATACTATCAGATATAATTTCTACCATCACCACATCCCACAATCCTAAAACCCTAGCCTATGAACACTACTACAATACATAATTCAACTTAAAAACTAGTGGCAGAGGCTGGGTGCGTTGGCTCATGCATGCAATCCCAGCACTTTGGGAGTCAAGGGGCCAGGGGAGAGGAGCGGGTAGATCACCTGAGGTCAGGAGTTTGAGACCAGCCTTGCCAACATGGCAAAATCCTGTCTCTACTAAAAATACAAAAATTAGCCAGGCATGGTGGCATGTGCCTGTAGTCCCAGCTACTCGAGGCTGAGGCATGAGAATTGTTTGAACCCAGGAGGCAGAGGTTGCAGTGAGCCAAGATCACGCCACTGTACTCCAGCCTGGGTGACAGAGCAAGTTCTGTCTCAAAAATAATAACGATAAAAATTAGTGGCAGAAATTATGGTATGAATTAAAAATATGAGGTTTATGAGACTATTCTAAAATATACTAACCCTGAAAATATTTTTCCCCACCTCTTATCCTTAGAAGAAATCCTATTTAGTCATAAAAGCTATCTTGGAAATTATAAACTTTAATTTTTCATAATGAAAAATAAGTTGAAAGCCACAAAAGAAGGTCAAGTTCAGTTACTGGAAAGGCAAGCTATTTCATGGAGTTATACAGCTAGTAAAATTAATAAACTTAAGAGATCTGTACTGTGGTATTATTTTGCTTTAAGTTGATTTAATTAAATAAATGAAGCAATGAACAAATTCACTCAAGATAAGACTACATGCAAATGTGTATTTGGCTACTACTGAAGATTGTATCAACAGTAAAGATCCTCTCAGTTTTCAAGTCCTACTACATATCAACATACCAGTACTCTACATGGCTTAATGAACTTAAAGGAAACTCAAATATCATCTAAAGTCCTGAAAAATTAAGATGACCTACATGTATCACTGACTGCAACTGAAGACCTAAGAACAATTATGATTTTCATTTACATAAAATCTTTATGTGGCATTGTGACTGGTATAATCAATACCTGCAGGTTTTGTCTAATTGCTCCACTGTGTGGATGAACTGTGCTTTTCAATCTAACTACTAGAATGATTTTTTTCTTTTCTTTTTTTTTTTGAGACGAAGTTTCGCTCTTGTTACCCAGGCTGGAGTGCAATGGTGCGATCTCGGCTCACTGCAACCTCTGTCTCCTGGGTTCAGGCAATTCTCCTGCCTCAGCCTCCTGAGTAGCTGGGATTACAGGCACACACCACCATGCCCAGCTAACTTTTTGTATTTTTAGTAGAGACGGGGTTTCACCATGTCAACCAGGATGGTCTCAATCTCCTGACCTTGTGTGATCCACCTGCCTCGGCCTCCCAAAGTGCTGGGATTACAGGCTTGAGCCACCGCGCCCAGATAGAAGAATGAATGATTTTTTAAGACTATTTGCTGCTGGGTCTGTGGGGAAAAATTCTAAAAAATCAGGTATTAAATAGTACAAAATTATAAAAGCAATTCATGAATGATATACAAATATCCAAATTCAAAGATATTTGCATCTTATTTTTAAAAAGTTAAAAGTAAAATGATGAAATCATTATTTTGGATGACATAAAGACATGGCTAAAATCTTGGAGAATCAAGACAGCTGATAAAAAAATTCTTCATTCACACCTTAATTAAAGTATATATTTTACTTTGGGCTATGATAAAAAATACAAAGCTGGTTTTTAGTCAGCAAAACACTGGAAGGACTAAGATCACCAAAACAAATAAAACGAACGTTAGTATTGGATCTAACTCTTAAATTTTAAGTTTAATACCAGACTCCACAATCAAAGAAGAATGAAGGAATCTTTGAAAAGCAAAGTTCAGCAATAAATATAATTAAACATACATAAAATGAAATCTACTAGAAATCAAAAGCAGAGACTTTAAATCTCTAAGAAAAAGCTGGCGGGGATGACACTGACATTTACAAATGTCAGTTCTTCATCCTCAATGAAAATGGACGGAAAGGATATGGGATATTAGAAGAAGGACTTCCATTAGATTTGGGAAAAAAGCTTTCTAACAATAATGTCCACTGGCCATTAGGATTTTCATCCAAAGGGCTATAAAAACTTTTCTCTCCTAAAGATTAGCATGGCCCCTGCGCAAGGATGACATGCAAATTCAAAAAAAAAAAAAAAAAGAAAGAAAGAAAAGAAAAAGAAAAACAACTTTTCTCTCCTATCATTTCTAAACTCAAGTCAAACAATTATCTGCCTACCTTGTAACAATATGGAGTTGACTAAAATCTCAAGATTCCTTCCTAGGATCACCACCCTTACTCTTCAAAGACTGAATCTCAAAGAAGCTGAAAGCCCCAGGTACCCCAACAGCATACAAAAACACTTACCCATCAGTGTTATAAGCTTATTCTTCAGCTGTGTGTCTAACCGTGCAATCATCATCTCCACTGCATTCCTAATTTCCCGAACACGCTCATCTTTTGCATTTCTTACAGCTTCTACGTTCCTTTCCTAGAAGATAAACAGGACAGAATAATTTTAACTGGGTAAATTTTAAAAACAGAAGCACCACATTATAATATTGCCAAGAATAGATAATAGGAAAAAGGTAGGCCAAATGGAAATGACCCAACTTGCTTGTATTTCAAAATGGCATACATGCAATCAAAATCACAAATTTTCTGTATAAAGAATGTTACAAATGATCACTTCGTTCTTGATTCCTAAAGGGGTAAAAACAAAGAAGGCATCTGTTTTTAAGTTAGGATATGGTCCACAAACTTCATTTTAAGTTAGGAAATGGTCCATAACCTCATTTATGACCGTCGTTCTGCCAACCTGAAACAAAATATATTCTAAACATACACTTAGTATTTCATTCTTTGGGGTTTATCACATTTTTTCACAGAAATAACATTATAAATAGCCCACTAAAGCTGTTTGACTTATATCTAAAGACTAATGTTAAATATTACACTTCCAACTCTGTAGAGTTCTAAATCAGCACATGACAAATAGTTCACTCCTTAGTAAAAGAAACTCACCCAAAAGCTGGGGATCCAAAGAATGCATAATTTAATGAATGACTGTAAAAGTCAGTATTGATTCTGTTTACAAGTCAATTATTGGGGCCGGGCACAGTGGCTCATGCCTGTAAGCTCAGCACTTTGGGAGCCTGAGGTGGACAGATCACCAGAGGTCAGGAGGTTGAGACAAGCCTGGCCAACATGGTGAAACCGTCTCTATTAAAAGTACAAAAAATTAGCTGGGCATGGTGACGGGTGCCTATAATCCCAGCTACTCGGGAGGCTGGGGCAGAAGAATCGCTTGAACATGGAAGGCAAAGGTTGCAGCAAGTTGAGATTGAACCATTGTACTCCAGCCTGGGCAACAAGAGTAAAATTCTGTCTCAAAATTATAAAAAAAAAAAAAAAAAAGAATTATTGACTCTGTAACAAATAGACTTTTAAAACTCACTAACTGATTTTCCAATTCTGCCTAAGTGGTAATTCTCTGACTGCAACTGCTTCCTTACAGACCTGGGGCTTTGTATGCAAATTCCTCAGCTAGCCTGAAATTTATGGAATTTGACGATAGATGCAGCCTATCAAATTTGCAAATCTTGAAAATCTTGATTTCAACATATGATTAATTTGTATTATAAAAATATATTATTACATATTACAGATTAAAAGCAAAATAACTGTATTTTAGTAGTAGTCTTACCACTTCCTGAACTAAGCTGATCAGTTCCATGAGACGCCGACGAAGTTTGGCTACCTCTTCATTCACTTTAGTGACGTGCTGTTCATAAATTTCTGCCAAAGGTTTAAAGGTATGTCCGCCATGCTATTTAAATTAGAGTAGTTTTAGAACAGTTTCACCTCTCTCATCAGCATTTACATTCCTTTGTAACACTCTATGGACACTAATAAACCAGTAAATATTTCAAATGAATTTCATCTTTTTAGCTAACTTAATTTTGAAGCAGTCCAGTGCCTGCTTAAAATCATTTGGTCCACGTAGGACTCTTTCAAGAAAGACTGTAAATAAAGGGCTTTAGCAAAATATTCATTTAACTAGAAATTAACGTATTAAAAAGAACCAAAATATTTAACCACAGCCCAAATCATCTGCTACAACCTTATCAGCGACTCATTCTTCTCTCAGGCTACATTAGTCTTTTTACATGTCCTCAAACTTTTTTCCACCAGGCCTTGACAAAAATTACTCCCTCTTATTAAAAAATAATTCTCATGGGCAGGGCGCGGTGGTTCACACCTGTAATCCCAGCACTTTGGGAGGCCGAGGCGGGTGGATCATGAGGTCAAGAGATCAAGACCATCCTGGTCAAAATGGTGAAACCCTGTCTCTGCTAAAGATACAAAAAATTAGCTGGGCATGGTGGCGCGTACCTGTAATCCCAGCTACTCAGGAGGCTGAGGCAGGAGAATTGCCTGAACCCAGGAGGCGGAGGTTGCGGTGAGCTGAGATCGCGCCATTGCACTCCAGCCTGGGTAACAAGAGTGAAACTCCGTCTCAAAAAAAAAAAAAAAAAATCTCAGCCAGCTGCGGAGTCTCATGCCTGTAAACTCAGTACTTTAGGAGGCTGAGAAGGAAAGATCACTTGAACCCAGGAATTCAAGACTGGCCTGGCCAATATGGCACAAACCCATCTCTACTAAAATACAAAATTAGTCAGGTGTGGTGGCGCACACCTGTGATCCCAGCTACTCAGAAGGCTGAGACACGAGAATTGCTTGAACCCGGGAGGCAGAGCTTTCAGTGACCTATGATCACGCCACTGTACTCCAGCCTGGGTGATAGAAAGAGACTCTGTTCCAAAAAAAGAATAATATTTTTTAAAAAAGAACAACAACAACAAAATAATAAAAATAATGCCAGTGGCGGTGGCTCACACCTGTAATCCTAGCATTTTAGAAGGCTAAGGCGGGTGGATCACCTGAGGTCAGAAGTTTGAGACCAGCCTGGCCAACATGGCAAAACCCCATCTCCACTGAAAAATACAAAAATTAGCTGGGCATGGTAGTGCATGCCTGTAATCTCAGCTACTCAGGAGGCTGAGGCTGGAGAATTGCTTGAACCCAGGAGGTGGAGGTTGCAGTGAGCTGAGATCTCGCCACTGCACTCCAGCCTGGGCTACTAATCCCCGCTACTCAAAGTCTGAAGCAGGAGAATCGCTTGAACCTGGTAGGCAGAGGTTGCAGTGAGCCGAGATCATACCACTGCACTCCAGCCTGAGCAACAGAGCGAGACTGTTTAAAAAAATAAAACAAAACAATAATAATAATTCTCCATCTTCCCTCTCCCATCTTGGTTTGTCTTAATCCTACTCATCCTTTGAAGCTTAGCTCAGATTTATAGGATCAGCTGCCATAGTTCTGCATCCTCATCAACGCTTTGTATTTATTCCTATAACTTATTATACAAATTAAATATGTAATTAATTGTTTGATATGTTCATCACCAAATCCCTAGTCTCTACCACAGAATGAATTAGAAAAACACTTGATTTAACAGCACCTTGAAAACGCACTGAAAAAAAAAAGATACTTGAACAAAAAGCCCATAATACAAAATTAGAAAATTAGCAAAAGCAATGAACCCATTTCCCATCCCACACTTACTACAGAGATAGAAGGCTGATACAAGTTAGCCTCACAAATCTAGTTGCATTTGGCTAATTTTTATAGCTAAAAACCTAAAAATAATTTTCTTGATTTTTCTGATTGGTAACCAGAATTATTAAATTTTTATTATAAGAAGCCTCCCATATTTGCGGTAGCTTTAAAGGATTAAAGGGAAAAAAAAAAAAAAAAAAAAGAAGCCTCCTATAAACATGTAAGTTCTTACTAAAATTGTCTTATTTAGCCAAAGCATCCCACTATTATCTCCAAAAGAAAAAAGATGTAGATTTGTACTACAAATCTTTAAGTATACGTCACTTTAAGTATACAAAAAAATGTTTCTACTGTTTCTTATAAAACCTATATATTTAATGTATTAAATGTGATAACTTCTTATTTTTTTCTAGTCAGCACATTAATATTTAAATTCTAACAGAAAGCTCTCCGAATTGAGCTCTACTCAATCTGGCCTGCCACTCTCTGTAAAACATACTGACTGATATCCTCAAAATGATCATTTCTGATGGCAACTCTAGATGCCTACCCACTTGCATTTCCCCCATCACTTATTTTTCCTCGCTAAGAATCTATCGTGTTTATTCTCAACCTATTTATGTCAATTGTACTTATTACTGTAAGGAAATCATTCGATTAAGTATTTAGTAAACAACCGAACATGACTTTAAAATAAAAAAGCTGCTTCTAACAAAACTGATTTTAATGCTTCAGACTTGATGGAAGATTGTCTTTAAAAACTGCTCTTGAATTAGATGGGAAAAAAGAATCTAAAAAATGATTATAAGATCCAGATATGTTTACTCTTGTTGTTTCACAAGTGTCTAAGTTCTTACTCCACTGGAAATCCTACCCCTATATCTATCTGATCAACTGACCTTTAATTTAAAAAATGACCTGGATCCTACAACAAAAAGATTTGCAAATGAAGAGAGGATATGTTTTATCAGTGTTAGAGGTTAAAATATTTATGTAAGAGGTTCATGTCCTACATCAACCACACAAATAAGATTCTTCTGGAATAAAAATGCAATACCTTTAATAAAGCATCTCTAAAGTAGATGCATTTTAATTTTCATCCTACGAGAGCATAACAACACTATTTCCTATCTGAATAAAACAAGTATTTCAGTGCCTTCCAGTCTCTTAACTAAAAAAATACATACTGAATTTGTTCTGCTCACCATTCCTCCCCAAAGTGCACACTGATGGCAGATACACTTCTTACAAGTCCAGCAAAACACACTAAGTTTTTCATGGTGATTTTCACATCTATACAATAGGAAAAGGAAATAAAGTTATAAATTAAATAAAATTAGAACATAGTTACCTCCATAAATTCTTAAGGTTGGGCAAAGAGATCAATTTTAAATGATTATGTCTCAAGAAACACAGTATAAAATCTACTCCATGGCTTCTGTAAAGTAAGCTAAAGAAGTTTATGTGGACAATTCTTTTAAAAGTACTGTTTTCATTAATCTGGACTTTATAATCACATGTAAAATACATATTTGCTTCTCAAAAACAGCACATATATTGCATCACTTCCAAGCAACGCTACAGATGATATATTCTATTGTACTATTACATTTTGGGCAAGTACTTAATAATCACATTGATTATGCATCTATACCTACATATAAGCATGCACAAATACTTTTCCCATATGTGGTCAATGATAATAATCAAGGTAAGGCACAGTGGCTCACGTCTGTAATCCCAACACTTTGGAGGGTCAAGGTGAGTGGATCATGAGGTCAGGAGTTCCAGACCAGCCTGACCAACATGGTGAAACCTTGTCTCTACTAAAAATACAAAAATTAGCTGGGTGTCATGGCATGTGCCTATAATCCCAGCTACTCAGAAGGCTAAGGCAGGAGATCTGCTTGAATTTGGGAGGTGGAGGTTGCAGTGAGCAGAGACTGTGCCACTGCACTCCAGCCTGGGCAATAGAGCCATCTCAAAAAACCAAAAAACAAACAACAAACAAAACCAATAAGCAAGACACATGATTAATTGCACAATTTAAGATTAGACCCTCATGGAAAATGAATAACTCAATTTTACACTTTCTCTTAAACTGGATATTCACATGAAAAACAATTAAATTAAACTCTGTTATGGATTGACTATGCCCCCCCTCAAATTCATAGGTTAAAGCCTTAATCCTCAGTGTGAATGTATCTGGAGACAGAGCCTTTAAGGAAGTAATTAAGGTTAAGTAAGGACCATAAGGGCAGGACCCACATCCAACAGGACTGGTGTCCTTTACAAGAGGAAGAGACACCAGGTGTGCATGTACACATGGCAAAGATCATGTGAGGACAGAGCTAGGTGGTGGCCATCTACAAGTCAAGGACAAAGAGAGGCCTCACCAGAAACGAACATTGCCAGCATCTTAATCTTGGACTTACACCTGTAAGAGAATTGTGAGAAAATAAATTTTTTTTTTTTTTTTTTAAAGACTCTTGTTTCGTCGCGAGGTGCCAGGCTGGAGTGCAGTGGCGCGATTTTGGCTCACTACAACCTCCGCCTCCTAGGTTCAAGCAATTCTCCTGCCTCAGCCTCCCAAGTATCTGGGACTACAGGCACGTGCCACCACACCCAGCTGATTTTTGTATTTTTAGTAGAGACAGGGTTTCCCCATGTTAGCCAGGCTGGTCTCGATCTCTTGACCTCGTGATCCACCCACCTCAGCCTCCCAAAGTGCTGGGATTACAGGCCTGAGCCACTGAGCCCGGCCTATAAATTTCTATTGTTTAAGCTACCCAGTTAGCAGTATTGTTATGGAAGACCTAGCAGACTAATACAGACCCTTACTTTACACCATATACACAAATAAACTATCGGCTGGATTCGGTGGAGGCTTATGCCTGTAATCCCAGCACTTTGGGAGGCCGACGTGGGTGGATCACTTGAGGCCAGGAGTTTGAGACCTGCCTGTCCAACAGAGTGAAACTCCATCTCTACTAGAAATACAAAAAATTAGTTGGGCATGATGGTGCATTCCTATAATCCCAGCTACTCAGAAGGCTGAGCCACGAGAAATTGCTTCAACCCAAAGAGACAGAGGTTGCAGTGAGCTGATAACTGCGTCACTGCACTCCAGCCTGGATGACAAAGCAAGAATCTGCCTCCAAAAAAAAAAAAAAAAAGAAAGAATGAGGGTTTACTATCCAGAATATATAAATAACCCTTATAATTCAATAAATAAATTTTTAAAACTCTAACTTAAAAATGAGCAAAAGATCTCCAATAAGCATATGAAAAGATGCTCATCACCACTAATCATTAGAGATATGGGAATTCTAACCTCATACCATATTAGGATAGTTGCTATCAAAAAAAACAAAAAACAGCAAGTGTTGGCCAGGATGTAGAGAAATTGGAACTCTTGTGCACTGTTGGTGGGACTATAAAATGGCACATAGTCACTATGGAAACCAGTATGGAGACTCCTCAAAAATGTAAATTAAAAATAGAATTACCACAGGATCTAGCCAATTCCTATTCTGATTACATAACCAAAAGAACTGAAAGCAGAGTCTCAAAGACATGAACACCTATGGTCGCAGCAGCATTATTCACAACAGCCAAAAGGTGGAAGCAATGCCAATTTTCAATGACAGATGAATGGACAAACAAAATGTGACTTATACATACAATATAATATTATTCGGCCTTAAAAAGGTAGGAAATTGGCCCGGCGCAGTGGCTCAAGCCTGTAATCCCAGCACTTTGGGAGGCTGAGGCGGGTGGATCACGATCAAGAGATCGAGACCATCCTGGTCAACATGGCGAAACCCCGTCTCTACTAAAAATACAAAAAATTAGCTGGGCATGGTAGCGCGTGCCTGTAATCCCAGCTACTCGGGAGGCTGAGGCAGGAGAATTGCCTGAACCCGGGAGGCGGAGGTTGTGGTGAGCCGAGATCGCGCCATTGCACTCCAGCCTGGGTAACAAGAGCGAAACTCCGTCTCAAAAAAAAGGTAGGAAATTTTGACACATGGATGAACCCTGAGGACATTAGGCTAAGTAAAATAAACCAGTTACAAAAAGATAGGTACTGTATGGTTTTACTTATATGAGGTATCTAGAGTACTCAAACTGATAGAAACAAAGTATAATGGTGGCTGCCAAGGGCCGCTGGGAAAAGGGAATAGGGAGCTGTTTAATGGGTATAGTTTCAGATTTGCAAGTTTAAAAAGTTCTGGAGATTGGCTGCACATGTGAACATATTTAACATAGTTAACCATACATTTTAAAATGATTAAGATGGGCTGGGCACGGTAGCTCACACTTAAAATCCTAGCACCTTGGGAGGCCGAGGCGGGTGGATTGCCTGAGCTCAGGAGTTCAAGACCAGCCTGGGCAATATGGTGAAACTCCCATCTCTACTAAAACACAAAAAATTAGCCAGGCATGACAGCATGTGCCTGTAACCCCAGCTACTTGGGAGGCTGAGACAGGAGAATCGCTTGAACCTGAGAGGCAGAGGTTGCAGTGGGCCAAGATCGTGCGACTGCACTCCAGCCTGGGCGACAGAGCAAGACTCCATCTAATTAAAAAAAAAAAAAAAGATGCAAATTTTATGTATATTTTACCATAATTAAAACGTTTTAAGTTTTCTCTTGCTTGTAAAGTAGATACACTCTTGCATTTTTGACACCTGATTTTAGCCAAAAGGCCAAGGAATGAACTTGCTTTTCTTTTTTTCTTTGAGATGGAGTCTAGCTCTGTTGTCCCAGCTGGAGTGCAATGGTACAATCTCAGCTCACTACAACCTCCACCTTCCAGGTTCAAGCAATTCTCACTGCCTCAGCCTCTCAAGTAGCTGGGATTACAGGCAACTGCCACCAGGCCGGGCTAATTTTTCCATTTTTAATAGAGCCAGGGCTTCGCCATGTTGGCCAGGCTGGTCTTGAACTTCTGACCTTAGGTGATCCATCTGCCTCAGCCTCCCAAGGTGCTGGGATTCTGCTACAAGTAACAGAATTCCTTAAGAGTCCAGTTAAGCTTGAATAGTTTTTTTTTTTTTTTTGGAGACTGAGTCTCGCTCTGCTGCCCTGGCTGGAGTGCAATGATGCCATCTCGGCTCACTGCAACCTCTGCCTCCTGGGCTCAAGCTGTTCTCCAGCCTCAGCCTCCCAAGTAGCTGGGATTACAGGCATCCATCATCAAGCATGGCTAATTTTTGTATTTTCAGTAGAGATGAGGTTTCACCATGTTGGCCAGGCTGGTCTTGAACTCCAGACATCAGGTAATCCACCCACCACAACTTCCCAAAATGCTGGGATTACAGGCATGAGCCACCGCACCTGGCCAAATAGTAGGTTTTAATTCTGATTATGCATTAATGTGTTATACTACCATAGTTAGGCCTCTTTCTCTACTTTTTTTTCTTTTTTTAAGAGACGGGGTCTTGCTATGTTGCCTAAGCCATCCTCTGGGCTCAAGAGATCCTCCTGTCTGAGCTCCCCATGTAGCTGGGACTACAGATGCACACTAGCATGCCCTGTTCTCTTTTACTTCTATGGTTCTGTTTCCTCAGTATAATAAAGAAACAGATACAATTTTTTCTAATGACCTGTGAGGTTTCAACCTCTTGCTTTACCATGTTGTAACTACACGGAAAGTGATATGGCTTTGTTTCTAAATATACAAGAGTCCTGGAATCTCACCTAATTCAAGTTATTTTATTATTGCTGGACAATGAAGCCTTACAATTCACCATGTTGTAGTTTCTTCATCTATAAAAACAAATCACTGCCACATTATTCTTTCCTTTATCTGCTCCCCATAAACACTCCCCAGATTATGTTCAAAATCCTTCAATCATGGAACAAAAGACCATTTATTCATTCCTGTCCCTCAAATGATTTGACACTGTATTATCACTGTTTCCCATTAAGCAGTTAACAGAAATCATGTCTCATTTACCTCTGTATGCCTATCATCTAGCAAAGTACTTCCTGTGTGGGGAGAGAGGGAGGCAAGGGGTGTCTGTGTGTATTACAGGGCATGAAATAACCGTTGTTAAATAAACATATTAAAAAATGTTAATAGGAACAACACATGATTGAAAGAACTAAAAACTTAAGAACTATAACACCACTTATTCATAAGTAACTAAAAGGCCCTTACCAATATACTGTCATTAAACAACACAAAGGCAAAATCCATTCAATATTGAACAAAGAAATTGAGGACCTACTTGTCCTTTTCATTTTCTTCATGTTTGGTGAGACTGCAGAGTTGAAGAGTATCAAGCTGTTGTGTTACTTCTTCTGCCCAACGACAATTTACTAGTTCTCGTAGCTGGAGTGGAGCACTGAGGAGAAAATCCATATACGTATTCTAACTCAGGAATATGAGATTATTTTCTAGAATAAACACATTTCTCAAAATAGAGGGCACAATAATACTCATACTGTAACACTAATTTTTTTTTTCCTTTTAAGAGACACTGTCTCATTCTATCACCCAGGGTAGGATATAGTGGTATGATCATGGTTTATTGTAGCCTTGACCTCCTGGGCTCAAGTGATCCTCCTGCCTCAGCCTCTCAAGTGGCTGAGATTACAGCAAGACACCACCAAACCCAACTAATTTTAAAATTTTTTGTAAAGAGGGAAATCTCACTATATTGTTCAAGCTGGTCTTGAACTTCTGGCCTCCAGTGATGCTCCAACCTTAGCCTCCTAAAGTACTGGGATTGCAGGTATCAGCCACCATCTGGCCCCATAACACTATTAAAATTAAAAATATATATATATTCTTTGCAACTTATTTTCACCATATTAACACATTGTTTACCAAAAGAAATTTAAAAACTAAACAAAAAAATATGATTCAGAATATGGACCAAATTCTCAACTTCTAAGTCTAAAGCTGTACTGTTGGCATGGTGGCTCGTGCCTGTAATCCCAGCACTTTGGGAGGCTGAGGCAGGTAGACTGCTTGAGCCCAGGTGTTCGAGACCAGCCTGCGCAACATGATAAAACCCTGGCTCTACAAAAAATTGGCCAAACATGGGGGCATGTGCCTATAGTCCCAGCCACCCATGATGCTGAGGTAGGAGGACCACCTGAGCCAGGGGGATGGAGGCTGCAGTGAGCCAAAATCATGCCTCTACACTCCAATCTGGATAACGGAGTGAGACCCTGTCTCAGAGGAAAAAAAATATATATCAGCTATACTGTCCAAAATGATAGCCACTAGCCACATGTGACTATTTAAAATTAAAATTAAATAGAAATATTATTTCATTATATAGTCACACGACACATTTCAAGTGATCAATAGCCACACATGGCTAGTGGCTACCATACTGGACAGTGTAGACACAGAACACTTTCACCATTATAGAAAGTTCTACTTGATAGTGCTGGTCTTCTTTTAAGATAATGTAAGAAAGGCAGGACTGGGCACGGTGGTTCACACCTGCAATCCTAGACCTTTGGGAAGCTAAGGTAGTAGGATCTCTTAAGCCCAGGAAGTTGAGACCAGTATGGCTAACATAGTGACATCACATCTCTACAAAAAATAAAATTAGCTGGGCATGGTAATACACACCAATGGTCCCAGTCAGCAGGGAGGCTGAGGTGAGAGAATCACCTGAGCCCAGGAGGTTGAAGCTGCAGTGAGCTGAGATTGCACTACTGCACTCTGGCTTGGATGACAGAGTGAGACCCTGTCTCAAAAATATGAAACGAAGGGGAGTGGGACGAAAAAAAAAAAAAAAGAAATCAAGAGAAGAGAGAGAAGAGAGAGAAAAAAGGAAAAAAAATGAAAATGAATACAAAAAGAAAAACGGGCAACAGATGGCACTCCGGCATTATTTTTTGAAACCAAAAGTAGAGATAACCTAAATGTCTCTCAATATGGGCATAAATAAGTCAAGGTATGACTACAGTCACTTTTTTTTCAAAAAATGACATATGTATACATATAATCAAGAAAAGATCTATTTTACAGGAAAAAGCAAACTGCAAAACAATATTATATCACTTGTACATTTTAAGAAAAAGTATATGGGAATAACATAGATATATATATATATAAATATAGGCACAATCATACCAGATTAGGACCTTAAAAAATACATGCACAAAAAACGGTCTAGAAGAACAGATACCAAACCCAACAATTTCTTCTGAAACAATGTCTTCTGAAAAGATAGGGTAGAGAGGTATCAGAATCAGAAGCCTTCTTATTTTATATTTATCTCTATTATTTGAATTTTTTTTTCTTTTTTTTTTTTGGCTTTGTCGCCCAAGCTGGAGTACAGTGGCACAATCTTGGCTCAAGTGCAGCAGCATCATCTCAGCTCACTGCAACCTCTGTATCCCAAGATCAAACGATTCTCATGCCTCAGCCTCCTGAGTAGCTAGGACTACAGGGGCACACCACCACGCCCAGCTAATTTTTGCGTTTTTGGTAGAGACAAGGTTTCACTATGTTGGCCAGGCTGACCTCAAGTGATCTGCCTGCCTCAGCCTCCCAAAGTGCTGGGATTATAGGTGTGAGCCACCATGCCCAGCCAAACTATCTGGATTTTTAAAATCAGAAACATTAAAAATTTTTTGCTTAATTATAAAAGGTAAGTTATGACTTATCTAGATTATTTTAGCCAGAAACATTAAAAATGTGTTGCTTAATTATAAAAGGTAAGTTAAAAAGTTATACAATAATTTTCTATGAGAGGCAGGGTACAACATAGTAAACATAATTCTAAGTCACGTGAATTAGTCCCCGCATTTCTTTTTCTAGTCAGATTGCTTAATTCTACTCAACTATCTTCACAAAGAAGAGAAACATGGCAGATTGCAGGAAAACTGCCTTTATGAATCCTAAGGCACATTCTGACTCTTGCTATTTTCCAAATTCAAGAATAATCATAGCAAAACACTTACCGGCAATGAGGACATTGAGCTCTCTGCTCTGTCAGCCAGCGCTAAGGGAGCAAAAGAATTAGATTTTGATTAGAAAACACCATTACACTCTCTCTCTCTCTCTCTCTCTCTCTCTGTGTGTGTGTGTGTGTGTGTATAAAATACAAACCTAATGAGTTTATCTCTCTACAGTGCTTAAATTAATTTTAGAGATTAAAATAATAGGCAATCTACTGTCTCTCTCATACTGTCAACTGATAGGGACAACTTTCTGAGGGACAGAACTCAACCCAAAATAGCTGTTAAAAGGCTATTCGCACACAGGAAAAGGAATGATTCCAGGACTAACTGATTCTCACAGAGAACCTGTATATAATCTTATTATTCTCTTATAATAATGACACTGTCACCGTCACACCCAAAAATAAACCACAGTGATGGTTTATTTCTACCTAAATGTACTTTTAAATTTATTTTTTGAAAAGTAAGCTAATATGGCAGGGCGTGGTGGCTCACACCTGTAATCCCAACACTTTGGGAGGCCAAGGTGGGTGGATCACCTGAGGTCAGCCTGGCCAAAATGGCAAAACCCCGTCTCTACTAAAAATATAAAAATCAGCCGGGCATGGTGACAGGTGCCTGAAATGCCAGCTACTCGGTAAGCTGAGGCAAGAGAATCGCTTGAACACGGGAGGCAGAGGTTGCAGTGAGCCAGGATTGTGCCACCATACTACAGCCTGGGGGCTGGGCGTAGTGGCTCACTCCTGTAATCCAAGCACTTTGAAGGCTAAGGCAGGCGGATCACCTGAGGTTGGGAGTTCAAGACCAGCCTGACCAACATGGTGAAACTCTGTCTTTAAAAAAAAAACATCAACTTTGTAACAGAAAACAATCTCTCTAAGAAACATTAATTACAGCAATCATTAAAAATCTTAGACCATGGGTTCATGATTAATTAAATACTATTTTCAACACCTAATCCTGCATTTGAAACTAATTAAAAATATAACTATTTATTAAATTCCTTCTATTTCTTCAGAATATAATCAGAGATATCACTACTGACATGTAATGTGTATCCTCATTCATAATGCTATGTGAAAAATTTCAATGCATATTTATTGTTCTGGGAGTTTAAGACATTTACTAGAGAAATTGTGCTGGGGAAATCCTCAACAAATCCTAGTAAAATAAATTCAACAGAATATTTAAAAGATTATATACTGTGGCCCAGTGGGATTTATTTCTAGCATACAAAGATGGTTCAACATACAAAAATCATTCAATGTAATACACATTTAATGAAATAAAGACAAAAAAAATCCCACCATGTTCATCTCAATTGATGCAGAAAAGGCATCTGACAAAACCCAATATCCTTTCATGATAAAAATACTCAATGTATGTAAATAGAAAAATAGAAGGGAACTTCCTCAACTTGATATAGGCCATATATAAAAACTCATAAAAATCATAGTCAACAATTCAAAGGCTAAAAACTCTTCCCCTTAAGATCAGGAAAAAGAAAAAGATGCCAGCAGCTTTTACCATTTCTATTCAACATAATGCAGGTACTAAAAAGTCTAGCCAGAGTACTTAGGCAAGATAAAGAAATAAAAAGTATTCTAATTAAAAAAGAAGTGAAATTATCTTTTTGCAGATGATATGATCATATCTGTAAAAATCCCTAAAGATTCCACAAAATATTGTTAAAGTTAATAGATGTGGCAGTTACAGGATACAAAATAAACACACAAAAAACGCTGGCATTTCTATAAGCTTGCAATGAACAATCAAAAAAGAAAATGAAGAAAATAACACATTTGCAACAGCATCAAAAAGAATAAAATACTCAGGGAAAAAAACAAACCAAGAAATTGAAAGACACACATGGAGGCTCAGTGTGGTGGATCCTGCCTATAATCCCAGCATTGGGAGGCCAAGGCAGGAGCTGCTTGAACCCAGAAGGCGGAAGCTGCAGTGAGAAATGACTGCATCACTGCACACCAGCCTGGGTGACAGTGAGATCCTTTCTCAAAAAACTAAAAAAGACTTATACATGAAAAACTACAATATACTGCTGAAAGAAGTTAAAGAAGTCCTAAATAAATGGAAAGACACCTGTGTTCGTGAATCATAAGACTTTTTTTTTTTTTTTTTTTTGAGACGGAGTTTTGCTCATTACCCAGGCTGGAGGGCAAGGCGCGATCTCGGCTCACTGCAACCTCCACCTCCTGGGTTCAAGCAATTCTCCCGTCTCAGCCTCCTGAGTAGCTGGGATTACAGGCACGCACCACCATGCCCTGCTAATTTTTTGTATTTTTAGTAGAGATGGGGTTTCACCATGTTGACCAGGATAGTCTCGATCTCTCGACCTCGTGATCCACCCACCTCGGTCTCCCAAAGTGCTGGGATTACAGGCTTGAGCCACCGCGCCCAACCTGGATCATAAGACTTAATATTGTTAAGACAACAATACTACTCAAAGGCATGTACAGAATCTATGTAATCCTATTAAAACTCCAACAGTACTTTTTATTTGGTAGAAAGTACATTGAAAATTCATATGGAATCTCAAAGGATGCCAAATAGCCAAAAGTATCTTGAAAAAGAAAAACAAAGTTGGAGGACTCAACACTTTCCAATTTCAAAACTTACTATAAAGATACAGTAATCAGCCAGGAGCAGTGGCTGAGGCCTGTAATCCCAGCACTTTGGGAGTCCGAGGTGGACAGATCATGAGGTTAAGAGATTGAGACCATCCTGGCCAACATGGCGAAACTCTGTCTCAACTAAAAGTACAAAAATTAGTGGGGCATGGTGGTGCATGCCTGTAATCCCAGTTACTCGGGAGGCTGAGGCAGGAGAATTGCTTGAACCCAGGAGGCAGAGGTTGCAGTGAACTGAGACCATGCCACTGCACTCCAGCCTGGCAACAGAGCAAGACTCTGTGTCAATTTAAAAAAGAAAAAAGATACAGTAATCAAAACAATGTGGTACTACCATGAGGACAGAAATAGAGACTAATAGAACAGAACGGAGAGGTAGAAATAAATATTTTATGATTCCATTTATACGAAGTACTTAGTACAGTCAAACGTAAAGACAGAAGGTATTGGTTAACGGGCTGGAGGGAAGAGAGTAATGAGAATTAAGTTTAACAGGTACAGAGTTTCAGTTTGGGATGATGAAAAAGTACTAAAGATGGATAGTGGTGATGGCTGCACAACAATGTGAATGTACTTAATGCTACTAAACTACACTTAAAAAGACAGTTAAAATCATAAATTTGGCCAAGTAGCTCATATCTGTAAACCTAGCACTTGGGAGGCGTAGACAGTCAGATTGCTTGAGCCCAGAAATTTGAGACCAGCTTGGACAACAAAGTAAAACTCTATCTCAACAAAAAAAAATTTTTAAACTAGGCTGCAGCGCAATGGCTCACACCTGTAATCCCAGCACTTTGGGAGGCCAAGGCAGGCGGATAACCTGAGGTCGGGAGTTCAAGACCAGTCTGACCAACATGGAAAAACCCCATCTCTACTAAAAATGCCAAAATTAGCCAGGCATGGTGCACATGCCTGTAATCCCAGCTATTCAGGAGGCTGAGACAGGAGAATCTCTTGAACCCGGGAGGCAGAGGTTGCAATGAGCCAAGATCACATCATTGTACTCCAGCCTGGGCAACAAGAGCAAAATTCCGTCTCAAAAAAATAACAAAATAAAAAACAGCCAGGCATGATGGCGCAAACTTGTGGTCCCAGCTGCTCAAGAGTCTAAAGCAGGGCAATTGCTTGAGCCCCCGAGATAGAGGCTGCAGTGAGCCGTGATTGTATTGCTGCACTCTGGCATGGGCAACAGAGTGAGACCTTGTCTCATTAAAAGAAAAACAAGCAAATTTTACATTATGTATATTTTGCTGCAATTAAAAAAAAAAAATTAAACAAAATACCGTATGACCCAGCAATTTCACTCCTAGATATACATTCAATAGAAATGAAAGCAGAAACTTAAACAGATAATTGTTAACTATTGAACTATTAACATCCAAGCCAGGCGTGGTGGCTCACGCCTGTAATCTAAGCACTTTGGAGGCCAAGGTGGGCGAATCACCTGAGGTCAGGAGTTCAAGACCAGCCTGACCAACATGGTGAAACACTGTCTTTAAAAAAAAAAAAAAAAAAAAAATCCAAAAGGTGAAAACAACCCAAGTGTCCATCAAGAGATATAAAAATGTATAAACAAAAGGTGGTATAGTCATGTGTCACATAAAGATGTTTTGGTAAACAATGGACCACATATACTACAGTAGTCTCGTAAGATTAGAATGAAGCTGCCCTACATGGGTATACCATCTTTAATATACCATTTCTGTTTACTTATGTTTATTTTTTTTGAGACAAAGTCTCACTGTCACCCAGGCTGGAGTGTAATGGCAGGATCTCAGCTCACTGCAACCTCCACCTCCCAGGTTCAAGCGATTTTCCTGCCTCAGCCTCCTCAGTAGCTGGGATTACAAGCCCATGCCACCATGCCTGGCTAATTTTTTATATTTTTGGTAGAGACGGGGTTTCACATGTTGGCGAGGCTGGTCTCGAGCTCTTGACCTCAAGTGATCTGCCAGCTGTTGCCTCCCAAAGTACTGGGATTACAGGCATAAGCCACCGCACCTGGCCTATTTATGTTTAGATACACAAATACTTACCACTGTGCTATAATTACCCACAATATTCAGTATATGCTGTACAGGTTTGTAGCCCAGGATAGGCCATTCCACCTAGCCACGGTGCATAGGAGGCTATATGATCCAGGTTTCTGTCAATATACACTATGATATTCAAACAACAAAAATGCCTAACAAACATTTTTCAGAACACATCCCCGTTGCAATGCATAACTATATACATACAATGGAAAGTTATTCAATGATAAAAAGGAAGGAAGCTCTGATACCAGATACACGGATGAACCCTGAAAATCTTATGCTGGCCAGGCATGGTGGCTTACACCTGTAAACCCAATACTTTGGAAAGCAGAGGCGTGTGGCTCACTTGAGTCCAGGAAATCAGACCAGTCTGGATGACATGGCAAAACCCCATCTTTACAGAAAATACAAAAGTCAGCCAAACATCGTGGCATGCCTGTAGTCACAGCTACTCAGGAGGCTGAAGTGAGAGGATCACTTGAGCCTAGGAGGTGGAGGTTGCAGTGAGCAGAGATTGTGCCACTGCCCCTTCCACCTGGGCAACAGAGCAACACCCTGTCTCAAAAAAAAAAAAAAAAATTACGGTAAGTGAAATAAGCCAAACACAAAAGACAAATATTGCATGGTTCCACTTACATGAAATATCTAAAATAGGCAAATTCATGGAAACAAAAAGTAGATCAAAGATTACCACGAACTAGGGGAAGGAGAAAATGGAGAGTTATAACTTAATGGGTACAGACTTTATGTTTGGGGTAATGAAAAGTTTTGGAAATGGTGATACGGTTGTACAACATTATGAATGTAAAGACACTGAACTGTACACTTAAACATGGGTAAGATGGAAAATTTTATTATATTTATTTTAGCACAAAAGGACAGGGCACTGAACAGACCCCTTTCCAAAGACAACATATGGATGGCAAATAACTCCTGGAAAAGATGCTAACATCATTACTCAACAGAGAAATGCTAACTAAAACAAGGAGATAACTCTGAGAATGGCTATAAACCCCTGAGAATGGGTAAAATTCACAAAATTGAAGATACCAAGTGTTAGAATTAAAGTGGCGCAATTGGAACTCTCATACACTGGTGCTGAGAATGTAAATTATATAAGTATTTTCCTTTTTTTTTTTTTTTTTTTTTTTGAGATGGAGTTTTGCTCTTGTTGCCCAGGCTGGAGTGCAATGGCGTGATCTCGGCTCACCACAACCTCCGCCTCCCAGATTCAAGCAATTCTCCTGCCTCACCCCCTTGAGTAGCTAAGATTAGAGGCATGCGCCACCACACCAGCTAATTTTGTATTTTTAGTAGAGATGGGTTTCTCCATGTTGGTCAAGCTGGTATTCAACTCCTGATCTCAGGTGATCCGCCCACCTCAGCCTCCCAATCCTTTCTTTTTTCTTTAACCTTCATCTCTTTCCTCCCTTCCCTCTTTTGGAGTCTCCAGTGTCCAGCATTTCTCTCTTTATGTACATGTATCCTCACTGTTTAGCTCCCACATACAAGTATTTTAGAAAACAGCTGGGCAATCTGTCAAAATGTTAAACACACAACTACCACATAATCCCTATCCATTCCTTACCTATTTAGCCAAAAGAAAAGAAACCTTCTTATATACAAATGTTTGCAGCAATTTTCATTGCAATAGCAAAAACTGTAAGCATGCCATATGCCTGTCAATAGATGAATGCATAAACAAATTGTGGCACATACATGCAATGGAATACCACTCAGCAATTAAAGGAATACTACTGATACGTACAGTATTTTTGCTGAGTGAAAAAAAGTCAGATCCATAAAAGTACATATTATATGATTTTCATTTGTGTAAAATTCCAGAACACGCAAACTTATCAATTTTTTTCTCTTTTCCATTCCTCTTATCTCTGAAGCAAACTTATCTATCATGACAGAAAGTAGATCAGTAGTTGCCTGAGAAGACAAGTAGAGAGAGGAATTACCAAGAGACACAAGAAAACTTTTGGGGGTGACAGATACATTCACTAACTTGGCTACAATTATAGTCTCACAAGAGCATATATATGTCAAAACTGTACACTTGGCCAGGTGCGGTGACTGACACCTGTAATCCCAGCACTTTGGGAGGCTGAGGCGGGTGGATCACCTGAGGTCAGGAGTTTGAGACCAGTCTGACCAACATGGTGAAACCCTGTCTCTACTAAAAATACAAAATTAGCCAGGCATGGTGTTGCATGCCTGTAATCCCAGCTACTTGGAATGCTGAGGCAGAAAAATCACTTGAACCTGGGAGTTGGAGGTTGCAGTAAGCCGAGATTGCGTCATTGCACTCCAGGTTGGGCAACAAGAGCAAAACTCCGTCTCAAAAAACAAAACAAAACAAAAAACTGTACACTTTAAATATGTGTAGTTTATTGTATGTCAATTATACCTAATTAAAAAAATGACTGGCTTGAAAATAAGTAGGCAGGCAATTAGTATGTGCTGAATGAATTAACAAATGATCAGTGCATTCAGGAACCAAGACAGCCCTAGAAAGAAAGGTCAGAACCAAATCTGGACAGTCTAAACACAAGGCTAACATTCTTGGACTTCATCCTTTATGTAATAAATTTCTGAGGCTTCTTAGAAGAAAAAAGTGACATCAGTGAAAAACATTAATACAGTAGCAGGACAGAAATTGGACTGGAGAAAAGGAAACACTCAAACCTTAGAGATCAGATATAAAGTAATTATAATAATCTAAGCATGTGGAAACCAGTATACCTCTCTATTAGGATGGTAAAGATAAAAATAGAAAGGTAAGACAAATATAAGTGACACTGGGAAATAATAACTAACTGTACTTAAAAATCATTGGTATAGGCTAGGCATTGTGGCTCATGCCTGTAATCCCATCACTTTGGGAGGTCAAGGTGGGTGGATCTGTTGAGGTCAGGAGTTCGAGACCAGCCTGGGTAACACAGTGAAACCGCATCTCGACAAAAAAGAAAAAAATAATACAAAAATTAGCTGGGCATGGTGGAATGCACCTGTACTCCCAGCTACTCGAGAGGCTGAGGCAGGAGAATAGCTAGAACTTAGGAGACAGAGGTGGCAGTGACCTGAGAACACACCACTGCACTTTAGCCTGGGCAACAGAACGAGACTCCAACTCAAAAAAAATTAAAAATTAAAAATTCATTGATATAAAGTTTCCAGTTTGAGTGATTGGCAGAATAGAATTAAAAAAATGAACTTTGGCCGGGTGCAGTGGCTCAAGCCTGTTAATCCCAGCACTTTGGGAAGCCGAGGTGGGTGGATCACGAGGTCAAGAGATCGAGACCATCCTGGTCAACATGGTGAAACCCCGTCTCTACTAAAAATACAAAAAATTAGCTGGGCATGGTGGCGTGTGCCTGTAATCCCAGCTACTCAGGAGGCTGAGGCACAGAATTGCCTGAACCCAGGAGGCAGAGGTTGCGGTGAGCCGAAATTGCGCCATTGCACTCCAGCCTGGGTAATAAGAGTGAAACTCCGTCTCAAAAAAAAAAAAAAATGAACTTAGAGTTGGTTTGAGAAGATGATATGAACAGATCTTGAACAAAGTTCGAGATGCTAGAAGGACAACAAGATAAGACATCCAAAAATCTGTGCTGAAGGAACAAATTTAGGAGCAGATCAAGATGATATATAAATATCTATGTATAAATACACATCGATGTATAAATATACATCGAGATGATAGCTAAAGCTGCTAAGTAAATCAAATTTCCCAAAGTAGATGAATATTCCCAGAAACCTCAGAAGAGAGAACAGCAACAAGATCTTAAGAAATTAAGAAATAAATGCATGGGGCAGGAGGAAGAAGATGTAATAATGAAAAAATACAGAATCAATGAGGCCTACAACCAGAGACCATAAGCATATGGGACCTTCATCAAAAGAAATAAGCCCAGTTCAACCATTGTAGAAGACAGTGTGGCTATTCCTCAGGACCTAGAAATAGAAATTCCATTTGATTTAGCAATTCCATTACTGGGTACATATCCAAAGGATTATAAATTGTTGTATTATAAAGACACATGCACATATATGTTCATTGCAGCACTGTTTACAATAGCAAAGACTTGGAACCAACCCAAATGTCCATCGATGATGGACGGGACAAGGAAAATGTGGTACATATACACCATGGAATACTATGCAGCCATAAAAAACTATGAGTTCGCGTCCTTTGTAGGGACATGGATGAATCTGGAAACCATCATTCTCAGCAAACTGATACAAGAACAGAAAATCAAACACCACATGTTCTCACTCACAGGCAGGTGTTGAACATGAGAACACATGGACACAGGGAGGGAAGCAACACACACTGGGGTCTGTTGCGGGGGGACTAAGGTAGGGAAAGCAGGAGGAGGGAGGTTGGGGAGGAATGCCAGATATAGGTGACGGGGGGGATGGAGGCAGCAAACCACATTGCCATGTATGTACCTATGCAACAGTCCTGCATGATCTGCACATGTACCCCAGAATCTAAAGTACAATTTAAAAAATATATATACATATAAATATATATATATATATATAAAATAAAAAAGAAATAAGCCCAGATCCAGACTCTACCACTTAATTAACTATAGTGATGGAGGCCAATTACTTCATTTCTCTATCATCAGTTTCACTGTTTATAAAACATAGATAAGTGTTAATGTGTATTAGTAGCTTTAACAACTAAAATAACACCTTACAAGTAGATACAGTATTTTATAACTTCTGAATTACTTTTTAATTTATCTAATTTAGTGCCATAACCACCCTGTGAAGCAAATCTTGTCTGAATTCTACAGTTGAGGAAACAAGGCTAAGAAAGATTGGAGCTCTTAATTTTAGGAGTATGAGAACATCATATTTAACTTGGTCTTCTGCACATGGTACAGTGATAAAGAAAAGGCTATAGAGGCAGTCTTATTGGGTTCAAATCCAGTACCACCAATTATGATTTGTGTGACTAGAAAAAAATTATTTAAGTGCTACAGATACTACTCTTGACAAAGGCATATTTAACTTCCTTAGGCAAGAATAAGGGAACAGATTTTTTTTTTTTTTTTGAGATGGAGTTGCACTGTTGTCAGGCTGGATGCAGTGGCCTGATCTCAGCTGACTGCAACCTCTGCCTTCCAGGTACAAGCAATTCTTCTGTCTCAGCCTCCTGAGTAGCTGGGACTACAGGTCATGCCACCAAGCCCAGCTAATTTTTGTATTTTTAGTAGCAACAGGGCTTTACCATATATGTCAGGCTGGTCTCAAACTCCTGACCTCAGGTGATCCACCCACCTCAGCCTCCCAAAGTGTTGGGATTATAGGCATGAGCCATTGCGCCCAGCCAAAACAGAAAGTTTGAGGTGAAGAGCATGTGACCTCTGATTTTCTCAAGAAAAGAAATAAATAATCGAAGAGGAATGTGAACAGAGCAGTTTTCAACTGTGCTCTGTAGATGTGGTAGTGGACTCTGCCACGTACAACCAAAATCTTGGAGCTCCTCATAATGGTTTGAGTTCACCTACATTCAAGTTTTGTTGTTGTTGTGGTTGTTGTTTTTTCAGACAGAGTCTCCTCTGTTGCCCAGGCTGGAGCACAGTGGCATGACCTCAGCTCACTGTAACCTCTGCCTTCTCTGCGTTCAAGTGATTTTCCTGCCTCAGTCTCCTGAGTAGCTGGCATTACAAGCGCACGCCACCACGCCAGGTTAAATTTTGTATTTTTAGTAGACACACGGGTTCACCATGTTGGTCAGGCTGGTCTCGAACTTCTGACCTCATGATCCACCCACCTCGGCCTCCCAAAGTGCTGGGATTACAGGTGTGAGCCACCTAGCCCAGCCAACATTCAAGTTTTAAAGCCACTAGATTATATTCATCTCTGCGGTGTCTTGTAACTAGGATTATCCACTTTTTCTCTATCTTACTCATCAAACACATAAAACTAGTCCTCTTCTGAGCCCCACAACACTTTTTTAGTGCCTCTTTATGATACCACCCATTCTTCAACATAAACATTCTAAACTCCATTCCCTATTAGATTTAAGCTCCTTCAAGGCAGGCAATTTGTCATTTATCTTAGTGTTCCTCAATCCCAGGCACAATGCAAGCAAGCACTTTAAGGCAAAAAATGTAAAATAAAAAGATAAAGAAAATGGTTAATCCTTACAATATATACTATATATACTAACCATATGTAAAAAGAAACACAACTTACCCTAATACAGCTGAAACAACACAGCTTGGAGCAATGAGGACACAGGCGTGCATCCCGCAATTTCTCCATACAAATGAAACATCGGAAAACCTCAGCAATGCTCTGAAAACAGTGAAAGATGAAAGGTCCACCAGATTAGGCTACTGAATCGAGTGTAAAAGGCAAGCTAAAAACAATTCACTTGGCATTTACATTTATTTTGGGTTGATAATATCTCAATTTTAATTATATTACATATCAGGATTTGACTGGTCAAGGTCCAGAGTATCTCAAAATATCTGGAAAATATACTCTCATTTTTTTAAGCTTCGTGATATTTCTATTCTAAGGAAAACATGAAATGCAAACACAGACTTATGCACAAAAACTTTTAATGAAGCAGTAATTATAATGGCAAGAATCTAGATACAGCCCAAATATTAAGTAAATTACATATAGATTACAGTCACTAGAAAGTTTTTCATTTAATGACACGAAAATATGCATATAATGTACAACAGCAAGAAAAAAGGGCTGGGTGTGGTGGCTCACACCTGTAATCCCAGCACTTTGGGAGGCTGAAGTGGGTGGACCACTTGAGGTCAGGAGTTCAAGAACAGCCTGGCCAACAGGGTGAAACCCTGCCTCTACTCAAAATACAAAAATTAACTAATTTGAGCTACTTGTAAGGCTGAGGCAGGAGGAGCACATGAACCTAGGAGGCAGAGGTTGCAGTGAGCTGAAATCATGCTGCTACACTCCAGCCTGGGTGACAGAGCAAGACTGTCTCAAAAAAAAAAAAAAGGGCAGACTATATGACTGAATACACAACATGAACTTTTTTTTTTTTAATTATACTTTAAATTCTGGGGTACTTGTGCAGAACTTGCAGGATTGTTGCATAGGTACACACATGCCATGGTGGTTTGCTGCCTCCATCCCCCTTACCAATCACCTACATCAGGCATTTCTCCCAATGTTATCCCTCCCTAACCTCCCCCGACATCCCTCACCTAGTCCCCCACCCAACAAACCCCAGTGTGTGACATTCTCCCTGTGTCCAACATGAACGTTTATCTGCAATTTCTCCAAAAGGTATAAACTGATTTTATAATTTAGAGGAAAAAGAAGATTAAAAAGACAGCCTCTGAGCAAAAGTGTGTTAAAAACAAACAAAACAAAAAACACAACAACAAAAAACACTTAATCCTAATGGCAGTTTAATGTGACCCAGAGAAAAATGAATTCAGAATCCAGAAATCTGAATTGCTGCCCTGATGTTACAACCAACTAGTTACTTATTTGAACCTGAGATACCGACCCAATTGATGGTAGTTCAATGAGATCCTGGAAACAACAACAAAAGTATGTAAATAGAAAAAACAGTATTATCTTTGCAAGCCTGTTTAATCAAGTTAGGAAGTAACTGAAAAGTTTCTAACAAGAAAAAAGATATAATTAAATTCATTGTTATTGTAAACTCCTAAAACCAAGATAAGTTTACAAAACCTTTATAATACTTTACATGAGGAATTAAGGAGAAAATTATTCATGAACCTAATTTTTTTTTTTTTTGAGACGGAGCATCACTCTGTCGCCTGGAGTACAGTGGCGCAATCTGAGCTCACTGCAACCTCCACCTCCCGGGTTGAAGCGATTCTCCTGCCTCAGCCTCCCGAGTAGCTGGGACTACAGGCGCACACCACCACATCCGGCTAAATTTTGTATTTTTAGAAGATGGGGTTTCACCATTGTTGGCCAGGATGGTCTCGATATCTTGACCTCGTGATCCACCCGCCTCGCCTCCCAAAGTGCTGGAATTACCGGCGTGAGCCACTGCACCTGGCTAATGAATCTAATCTTGACTCTGCAGGGCCAGAAAGCACCTGGGAGATGCAGACTCTGTAATCTCCAACCGGGTGGATAAGACTACTGAATGATTAGTTTCAAGTGGAATATCCATAACATAGTTACCCTATACTAAAAAGCAAGTATTTCCTATTTCAGTACCTGAAAGGTTCAAAATTTGACAATGACTATATAATTATGTCCAATAAACAATCTTTTAAAATATATTCCTACCCTTTACTTACATATCCCAACTACTTTAACTCACAGCTTACAAGAATCTGTTATAAAAAGAAGAGTTTGTTCTGGAAACTACACATGAGAAAGTATTACGTGCTGATTCAATCTACGAAGAGCAGAAGCATGCAAAATGTGCCACTGAGAGGTAAAGATTATCCAACTGGAAAGAGATTTAGAGCAGATCAAGAACTCGCAAGGATTGGTGATGAGTTCATCACCAAGGGTACGTCCATCTGATGAATCTGCAGTTTTGCTCCTAACAGGCTGTAGTTTGCAAATACCCAGTGGGAATAAGTACCTGTGCCAAGACATCCTTGAAAACTCCAGAATATGCACCACCTGACTATGGAACAGTGACCCCAGGACACCTGGAGGGCTGCAAAATGAGCACGGCGTCCTTGGTACTGGGCCAGCCCTCTCCACAGCCGCAGGGGCGGGGTAGGGAGTGCCCTACTGGAGGGAAGACACGGGCACCGCTCCCCGAATACAGACCGCTCATCGAGTGGGGGTGGGGACTAACCACCACCCTCACAACCCCTCACCTCCACGCTCTGTTCATCCATTGCCTCCGGCTCTCTGCGGGGCCGTCGGCGACCCGCGGACTCCGTAGTTTGACCTCTTAGGCGCCGGCCCGAGGTCGCCAGATCAAATCACCGAGAAAAGCAAGGCGCCCACGTCAGGGGGTTCCGACAACCGCCCCACCTTCGCGCCCCATCGCTTCAGGTCCGGCGCCGACTACCCCCATTTCGCCATTTTTACCCGTGCGCCCACCCCGGGGCGCAGAGGTAGGGCGAGCGGCGGCCGCAGATCTTTCCTCCCGGCTGAGCCGCCGGCCAGCAGCCGCGAGGGAACCTCGGCCCACGTGACGCGGCCGCGCGCGTCTGGAATCGCTGGAGTTGGGCGAAGAAGGCACCGCAGAGAATTAGCAAACACCAACGGTAACCAGGGCAGCTGGGGGTGCGCCGGCGAGGGAAGGCGCGAAGCGCATGCGCTCAGGACGCTGCGGGAGGGGAGGAGCGGGGAAGGTTCGCGTAGTTCCCGCGTTGCAGAACGCACACGAGACTTGGCGGTTAGCTTCCTCCGCGTTGCGTGCCTCAGGTCCCAGCCGGCGCCGGTGGCCCGAGCGCGGGGCTCCGCTACGCCACGCCCACCTCGGCGGAGGGCGGGGCCTCACGGCTCTCAAAATTGCGCGCGGAAGACCGAGCTAGGTATTCCAACTCTGAGATTCTAGGTTGGAGCCCGGGCTGTCCGCATTTTCACCCACCACTGTGTGATTCAGCCGCAGGTGGTCTGTGACCCCGACTTTTGAGAAACCCTGGTGCAGAGGGTTCGAAGTTAGTGGTTCTCTGTCGAATAAAGAGTCTAAGATTTGTAGGATTTGCGTTCCACCTACCAAGGCAAATGAAATTAGAAAGCTCCAGACTGTGAAGCCTGGAGAGGTGTCATTTCTCATTTCGGTGGTGACAGGACGGGACCACACACTGTGAAGGCTTCATTCCCACATCCCACCCTTTATTCTTGCCGCCTTAGTTATCGCTGTGGGACTCCTGAAAGGGCAAAGGGTATCAGCGGTATTCTTTTTCCCATAAATAGGATCTGTCTTCTACAATTTCCTGCCAGAAGAAATACGTAAAGTCTGCAAAAATTGAAAAGGTGCCTGAGTCAAAGAGGGCACATCAAATTCATACTTTGAATTTAATTTTCGTGTATTTATTGCAAACAAATAATTATACTTAACCGACCTAGAGTGCTCAGGTAGAGACTCATCAATAATTTAGAAATAAGTTCTTGAATATCAGGCATTTAGGCTTATAGGTGGTGGGCAGCAACAATCTTCTTTTTAACTACTTGAGTCATGAACAAGATTAAAATTTAGAGATTAATCTGAGGGCCGGGCACTGTGGCTAACGCCTGTAATCCCAGCATTTTGAGAGGCCGAGGCGGGCAGATCGCCTAAGGTCGGGAGTTGGAGACCAGCCTGACCAACGTGGAGAAACAAAATAGAAAATTAGCCGGGCGTGATGGCGCATGCCTGTAATCCCAGCTACTCCGGAGGCTGAGGCAGGAGAATTGATTGAACTCGGGAGGTGGAGGTTGCGGTGAGCCAACCTGGGCAACAAGAGCGAAACTCCGTCTCAAAAAAAAAGATTACTGTGAGACTGAAAAATGCTTTGAGTAAGAACTTTTTGTGATCTTTGAAGTACATGGAGGTGATGGTTGCATAACGCTATTTTTACTAAAATGCCCTCAGTTGTGCATTTTATTCACTTATTTTGAGACGGAGTCTCGCTCTGTCACCAGGTGGAGTTCACTGGCACGATCTGGGCTCACTGCAATCCCCGCCTCCTGGGTTCAAGCGATTCTCCTGCCTCAGCCTCCCGAGTAGCTGGGACTACAGGTGCGCACCACCACGCCCAGCTAATTTTTGCCTTTTTAGTAGAGACAGTTGTTCACCATGTTGGCCAGGATGGTCTTGATCTCTTGATCTTGCAAACCGCCCACCTCAGCCTCTCAAAGTGCTGGGATTACAGGCCTGTGCCACCGCGCCCGCCAGCTGTACGTTTTAAAATGGTTGATGGTTAATTTTGTTATTAGAATTTTACTTAAAAGAATTATTTATAGAATGCAGTGCTGTACTTGGGATTCAGAGTAATGAGAAATGGGCCTTGCTCTCAAGGAGCAGTATAGAAGACAAGACAAATTGCAATACCTGTATGATAAACAGTAAAATAGATTATTGTATGTTTGCAGAAGAACCCAAAAATGTTGAAGGATTTATTGCACTAGTTCATAATAGTGAACAATTAGAAACCTGTACAACTGATTAAAGGCCGCTGGTTGCAAGCAAAAAGGATAACCTGAGCAAAATAATTTAGTTGGCAAAATGCTAAGCTCACATTCTTTGCCAAGCCCTGGGGTTTGGGAGCCAATTGTCTGCTCCATCAGAATCCCTTAAAAGCTGACCTTGCTGCCCTCCCCGCAAGAAAAATCTTCTAACTTGATATGATATCCTTAAACAACTTGCCATTATACAAGTTACTTGTTATATTATTTGTACAACTTGCTGTTATAGAGCTTAAATGTCTATCAATAAGGAACTGATAAAAATGATGATATATCAGCTGGGTGCAGTGGCTCATACCTGTAATCCCAGCACTTTGGGAGGCGGATCATCTGAGGTTGAGAGTTCAAGACCACTCTGACTAACATGGAGAAACCCAATCTCTACTAAAAATACAAAAAATTATCCAGGGATGGTGGTGTATGCCTATAATCCCAACTACTTGGAGGCTGAGGCAGGAGAATCACTTGAACTCAGGAGATGGAGGTTATGGTAGCCAAGATGGTGCCATTGCATGCACTCCAGCCTTGACAACAGAGCCAGATACTGTCTCAAAAAAAAAAAAAAAAGTAAGGTATATCCCTATAGTGGATTACATCTGTTATAAAAATAAGGGTAGATGTGTGACATAACAAAAAGATATTAGAATTGAAGAGCGGGCACAGTGATTCATGTATCCCAGCACTATGGGAAGCTGAGGCTAGCAGATCTCTTGATTCCAGGAGTTGGAGGCCAACCTGGACAACATGATGAAACCCAGTCTCTACAAAATATACAAAAATTAGCTAGGGTTGGTAGCATGTACCTGTGGTCCCAGAAGCTACTTGGGAGGCTAAGGCCAGAGGATTGCTTGAGCCCTGGAGGCTGCAGTGAGCCATGATAGCACCACTGCACTCTAGCCTGGGTGACAGAGTGAGAACCTGTCTCAAATAAAACAATGAAATGAAAAAAAAAAAAAAACCTCTAAGTACAGCGCCAGTATAAGGTACACTGTCAAGTACTTTGGTTGAAAAAAAATTGTTTAATTTATATACATGTAGAAATGCCTGAAGAAATTGCTTGCAGATTACCTCGAGAATTGACATGTCTGTGTTTTTTAAATTCTTTTTTTTTTTTTTTTGAGACGGAGTTTTGCTCTTGTTACCCAGGCTGGAGTGCAATGGCACGATCTCTGCTCATCGCAACCTCCGCCTCCGGGGTTCAGGCAATTCTCCTGCCTCAGCCTCCCGAGTAGCTGGGACTACAGGCACGAGCCACCACGCCCAGCTAATTTTTTGTATTTTTAGTAGAGACGGGGTTTCACCATGTTGACCAGGATGGTCTTGATCTTTGACCTCGTGATCCACCCACCTTGACCTCCCAAGTTTTTTAAATTCTTAAACATGTATTATCTATAACTTAAGACATAAAAAACACTATAGTCACATAGGAGAAAACAATTATAATCCAGATAAGAAACAAAAGATCTGGCTGGGCACTGTGGCTCATGCCTGTAATCCCAGCTCTTAGGGAGGCAGAGGTGGGAGGATAGCTTGAGCCCAGGAGTTCGAGACCTGCCTGGGCAATATAGCAAGACCATGTTCTCCACAAAAACAAACAAACAAACAACAAAAAGACAAAAAAAAAAAAAGAAACAAAAGATCTAAATTAAGAAGGCATGAAGATTGTGTGGAGGTTGTATACTATGATCATTTCAGAGACAGAATTGCAGGTTTTATTGACTAAAAAGATAAAGAGATGCAAATTATACAGGTTTTAATTCCAGGTAACAGAATATCCAGGCTATTAACAATAAAATCATCCTCAGGATTCATCTGGAAAAGAAATAAGAAAAAGAAAGAAATAAAAAAAATAAAATCAGTAAGTATTCTGGACATGTTCAATTTCAATATTCAGGTAGGGGATTTTACTGGAAATATGGATCTAGAGCTAATGGAAGAAGTTAAATTTAGAAGTCATTCACAAAGAGGCTTGAGAAACATGACAATGTATTGAGAAGTGCATAGAAAATAATGTTAAGGGGGCTATGCATAGTGAATAACATTTGGAAGATAACTGAAGGAAATCACAGAAGAAAAATAGTACAATCTAATTTTTCTCCCTAACTGAAAGCAAAACCACTTAATACTATTGTAATAAGTATTGTGACCTCTTCATGATACCATGTTTTCAATCCCAACAATCATCCTTACATCCCAAAGCCATCTCATGACAAGAGCTTTCTAAATACTAATTGCCTGAACACTGAAGAAAATTAATATGATACTAAGGTGTAACTTATTATCTTGTCCTTCCAAACATCCTGACACTCAGAAGTTAAGTGATCTGCACAGAGTCATAGCTAGAATTTAAAACATGCTACTTACATCTCAGGTATGACTCCGAAGCCCAATCTTCACTACAAAACTGCAATATCTGCTTCCCCTCTTCTCCACTTAGCATAGTTTCAGCATCTCTCAGAACATTAACAGTAATAATTTATTGGCAACTTGACCTCTTATTGTATACATACAACATAATTTATTTTCCCATTTACCTAGTACTAGCCAAATATGCCATTATGCATGTATACTGCCATTATGAACAAACTTGTGATTAACATCTTTGTATCAAGATCTGCCTCTACTTTGAACAGTTTCCTCATTGCCATTACTTATTTTTAAATAAACAGGGAAATTGACACATACACATAACACACCCAAAACTGGCAAGTAGCAGATAAGTGCTCTTATAATTTCAGTTTCTTAGCTTTCATGTAGAATGAACAATTACAGTAACAAAGGCTGAAAGAAAACAAAGGTATTATTGAAATACAACAGGGACAGTCTAAAGCAACATGAAAAAGCAAGTTCATGTTGCTCAACCTTAACAGGCAAGGGAAATAGGGGAAAAAAAATACACAAAAGTGGCTATCACAGAAAAGCCAGCTTATTACTTTAGGTTTTGTGGGAGACTACAGGTCACATAAAAGCAGTCTCAACAATAATGTGACCACATATGCAATCAACATTTACAAAATGAAATTAGATATAATGTATAATACAAATATTTTTGCCTATATTTTAATTTCCGAAGCATGGAATTCACATATAGAATGACTGAAATGTACATAAACATTCTTTTATGATAGACTAGAACATCTACATTATCATGACTTAGAAAAAGAAAACAGATGCAAAATGGTGTTGAGACTTTCTTGCCTGCAAATACAAGACTCAGTGTGTGTGTGTGTGTGTGTGTGTGTGCGTGCGCGCGCGTGCACGCGTGCATAGGCTCGTATGCACATATATGTAAATCCTTTTATTCTCATTTGGTCCTTTTGGCTGAACTTTATTCATATATTATTTGCCCTTCTTCTTTTAGTACCTCTCATGAAAGGCATCATTGTTCAGTCACTGAAGCCAAGCCTCCTTCACCAGCCCCCAACCTCTAGTCATCAAGTGTTAACAAGACATCTTCCTAAATTTATCTGGAATTGAGCTCTTCTCTGTTAGAGTTTCCTTTCCAGGTCCATTTCTTCATAAATCTGGCATGTGAGATTTTAATTGGTCTGCCACAGTTTTCTCTTCATCAGTCAATGGTGACAGCTAGAAAATAAACAATAAAATCTTTATTTCGAAAATCTTCAAAGACTATTAAATCAGTTTACTTAACTTCTGCATTGTCACACTAATAAATGTTTCCATAAGCTTATACTTTGTATGTAATCACAGATTTAGAAAGACAAGGGAAAAAACAGATATTTGGCTATTTATATACAGGTCCTATGATATTTGAGCTTCTAAAGAACTTGCAATTAAGTTGAAGAAACAAGACCAAGAAATCAAACAATTTAAGGATTATAGCAGAACCAAAGAAGTCATGTTTGGATGTCATATTCTTTTTTTTTTTTTAATTGCATTTTAGGTTTTGGGGTGGATGCCATATTCTAAAAGTATGGTTGGCTGGGTGCGGTGGCTCATGCCTGTAATCCCAGCACTTTCGGAGGCCAAGGCAGGAGGATCATGAGGTCAAGAGATGGAGACCATCCTGGCCAACATGGTGAAACCTGTAAAAATGCAAAATTAGCTGGGTGTGGTGGTGGATGCCTGTCATCCCAGCTATTAGGGAGGCTGAGGAGGAAAATCGCTTGAACCTGGGAGGTGGAGGCTGCAGTGAGCTGTGATTACACCACTGCACTCAAGCCTGGTGACAGCCTGGTGACAGAGCAAGACTCCATGTCAAAAAAAAAAAAAGAACAAAAGAAAAAAGAGGCCAGGCACGGTGGTTCACACCTGTAATCCTAACACTTTGGGAGGCCAAGGCAGGAATATCACCTGAGGTCAGGAGTTCAAGACCACTCTGGCCAAGATGATAAAACCCTATCTGTACTAAAAATACAAAAATTAGCTGAGCATGGTAGTGGGTGCCTGTAATCCCAGCTACTTGGGAGGCTGAGGCAGGAGAATCGCTTGAACCCAGGAGGTGGAGGCTGCACTGAGCCGAGATTGCACCACTGCACTCTAGCCTGGGCGACAGAGCAAGACTCCATCTCAAAAAATTAAGAAAGAGGCTGGGTGCAGTGGCCCACACCTGTAATCTCAGCACTTTGGGAGGCCAACGCAGGTGGATCACCTGAGGTCAGGAGTTTGACCAGCCTGACCAACATGGTGAAACTTCATCTCTACTAAAAATACAAAAAATTAGCTGGGCATGGTGGCAGGTGCCTGTAATCCTACTTGGGAGGCTGAGGCAGGAGAATTGCTTGAACCTGGGAGGTGGAGGTTGCAGTGAGCCGAGATTACACCATTATCCTCCAGCCTGGGTGACAAGAGCAAAACTCTGTCTCAAAAAAAAAAAAGAAAAGAAAAGAAAAAGAAGGCTGGGTGCGGTGGCTCACACCTGTAATCCCAGCACTTTCGGAGGTCAAGTCAGGCAGCTCACCTGAGGTCCAGCCTGACCAACATGGAGAAACTCTGTTTCTACTAAAAATGCAAAATTAGCCAGGCTTCGTAGCACATGCCTATAATCCCAGCTACTTGGGAAGCTGAGGCAGGAGAATCACTTGAACCCAGGAGGCAGGGGTTGCAGTGAGCCAAGATTGTGCCATTGCACTCCAGCCTGGTCAACAAGAGTGAAACTCTGTCTCAAAAAAAAAGAAAAGAAAAAAAATATCATTGCACAATAACTTCAGAAACAGCTTATTCAGCAGCTTAACAATGTAAGGACTCAGTTTTTTGCATCTCACAGCCCTAATATCCTGGATGCCTTTACCCTCAAGCTGACAGCAAATGGCTTTAACAGTGCTAGGTCGCACAACTCTACACAATGTCCAGAAGAAAAAAAAACCTTCTCTTCTCACTGTTCTCTCAGCAGTGAGGAGTCTTCCTAGTTACCTACTTCTAGACTTTCCTTCCTCACATGTAATTTGGGTTACAAACCCATTCCTGAACCACTGTTAGTTAGAACAGAAAGTCTATTGCCCATGCCAATCAGATGCACTCCGAGAGCTGAGGATGGGGCCAGCTTCATCTCAGGCATGACACATATCTCAAGAAAGTCAGTATAGTCATGTGTCACTTAATGACAGGAATATGCTCTGACAGGAACATCACAGATGGTACTTACACAATCAGAGATGGTATATATATATATATATATATATACATACATACATACATACCTAGGCTATATGGTTTAGCCTACTGCTCCTGGACTACAAATCTCGACAGCATGTTACTGTACTAAATACTGTAGGCAATGGTAACACAATAGTTTTTGTTGTTTTTTTTTTTGAGACAGAGTCTCACTCTGTCGCCAGGCACCAGGCTGGAGTGCAGTGGCACGATCTTGATTCACTGCAATCTCCACCTCCTGAGTTCAAGCAATTCTCCTGCCTCAGCCTCCCGAGTAGCTGGGACTAGAGGCGCGCACCACCATGCCCATCCTGACCAACATGGTGAAACCCCATCTCTACTAAAAAAACAAACAAACAAAAAAAACCAATAGTATTTTTATATCTAAACATCTGAACAACATAGATACAGTAAAAAATATAGTATTATAACCTGGGACTACATATCGTCATATATGCGATCCACCGTTGACCAAAACGTTATTATGCATTCCATGTCTATACTCTGGTAGGCAGGAAAGAAGAACAGATGCTGAGAAAGAAAAACAGCCAACAGCATCCACCAAAAGCAGATAGCAACAAAAGAAGGGAGGCTGAAGGGAAGTTGTTAGAGACTTTCACAGAGCACCAACAAACAGGCTGGCTGAAACAAAGTGTTATATGAGGAATTAATAGGAGGTACAACCTGAAGAATCAAGTAGTTACAAATCTACCAACTATATAGGTCATCTCTAGAGAGACTGCCAAATCTAGAACACCCCAGACCTACAGAATCAGAATCTCTAGGGCAGCGCTGTCCAGTAAAACTTTCCATGAGGCTGGAAATATTCTATATTGGCACTGTCCAATGAGTAGGTAAAGAACTTAATGTTCACTTTTATTTAACTACCTGAAATTTAAATTTCCTTTTTTTCTTTCTTTTTTTATTTTTATTTTTTTGAGACGGAGTTTCACTCTTGTGCCCAGCTGGAGTGCAATGGTGTGATCTTGGCTCACTGCAACCTCCGCTTCCTGGGTTCAAGAGATTCTCCTCCCTCAGTCTCCCTGTAGCTGGTCCTACAGGCACCCACCACTGCAACCAGCTAATTCTTTGTATTTTTTTAGTAGAGATGGGGGTTTCACCATGTTGGCCATAGTGGTCTCGAACTACTGACCTCAGGTGATCCACCCACCTCAGCCTCCCAAAATACAGGCATGAGCAACTGTACCCAGCCTAAATTTAAATTTATATAGCCACATTAGTTTATGTAAATAAGACAGCCAAGCTCTAGAAGAGTCACAAAACGTATATAATTCTGATATGCAGTTGGTTCCACTGATCAAACCAACATTTGCCCAACATATTCACAAGGACAAAATGAAAAACAATCACGTCTTACTACAATCCAAACAGTTACAGGATTTCCTTCTTCTATCTCAAAAAAAGGAAATGTTATTCTGACAAGACTTGGTTTTTTCATTTTCTTTTTGTTTTAGAGACAGGGTCTCATTCTGTCAGCTAGGCTGAAGTACAGTGGTGTGGTCATAGCTCACTGCAGCCTCTAACTCCTGGGCTCAAGCAATCATCCCACCTCAGCGTCCCAAGTAGCTGCGACTACAGTTGCACACCACCACACCCAGCTGTAAGACTTGTTTGTTCTCAATGAATCCATGTTGCTCCTTGTTATCGCTACAAAAGCATTCAGACCATCTGTTTAATAAATTCTCAAAGACTTTTTCCAGAAATTAAGGTCAAGTTAACCAGTCTAAAGTTTGTAGAAATATTCCTTCTTTATCACACGTATTTTGGAAGATCATGGAACACCACATATTCTACTTTTAATGCCTTTTTAATCTTCTATTTATTGTTATATTTGTTTTGGGGGTTTGTTTGTTTTGCTATTTTTTGTTTGGATGTAAGTTTAGTCCCTTTTTTCTTTTGATGAGATCACCTTTATAATTGAGCATATTTAAACCTCAGTGTCGGCCAAGCACAGTGGCTCATGCCTGTAATCCCGGCACTTTGAGAGGCCAAGACAGGTGGATCACTTGAGGTCAGGCGTTCTAGACCAACATAGTGAAACCCCATCTCTACAAAGAATACAAAAAAAATTAGCTGTGCATAGTGGCACGTGCCTGCAGTCCCAGCTACTCAGGAGGCCAAGGCCGGAGAATTGCTTGAACCCAGGAGGTGAAGGTACATATATAAAGAATGTGTGATTTGAGACTATTTATAAAAGCTTATCATATACATAATTTTTTTGCATTTAATTTACTAGCATGTGACACCACCCTTACTGTTTTAAATTCTATCTCTACGTTACCTCTATTCCTGTTTAATTGCCCTTCCTTCCTCTACCATTGATCTCCTTGTGATATAACAGATACATCTAAGGTATCATTTTATAGTTCTAACCAAATATTATTCTATTTTTTCCCCTCCATTTGCAATATAAAGAATTCTTGATCAAACTGACCTGGGTAATTACCTTTCTGATTTACTTTAGCTACAAGCCCATAATTCGAAGTATCTTAAGGTGAAATTTAGTGCAGAGTTGGCAAATTCTACATATGCAGCTTATGGCAGTTAGCACTATTTTCTGCCATGCCCAGACACAGCTCCTTAATACAGATTCTAAGCAACCATTTTCTAGACATCTCAGTCTCACTACCACTTACAGGAACCAGCTAAGCTGCTAAATTTAATAAGTATTACCAAGTTTTCTGCCATGGTTACATAATCTAAGACAGCACACTTCTTTATTAACCATGTCAAGTCCAAATGCTTATTTTAAAATAAATGGAAATAAGAGCTATTATATTTCAGGGTATCAAGAAAATCTTTTAATAGTTCAAACTGACTGCCGAGTTTCAAAATTTAAGTTACAGCATGTTTATTTTTCAAAACAACACTCAGAGCTAAAAGTATACAAATCTAACCTGTCAATTGAAAGCATTACCTCCAGGGCTGTTTGCTTTTGTAGGTTTTGTATCACATTCATAGTCTTATTCACAGTTGCACAAATGCGGTTCTTAGTCTCTTTCTGCTCAACAGCAACTGGTTTAAAGCGTGCATATAAAGTTTGATATCGAGACTTTATCGCTGACAATTCCTTTAAGAGTGTAACTGGATTTTTCTATGTCAGGAAAAAAGTTAGCATGCATTAAATTATGGAAATGAAAGATTAAGCTTCTTTTTAGGAATTAAAATAATGTACATACAATACATTCTACCATCCATTTAATTGAACACTGTTGAGTAGTTAATTATGCAGCCACGTGACATCAGAAGGGAGGTGGAGAAAAGTATAAGACCTAGATCCTATTCTCAAGGAATTTATAGCCTAGGTACAGAAATAACCCACCAAAAGAATCAGCAATATTAAACAGAAAATAAGGTTACCTTAGATATATAACATTTGATGCATAGTCCACAATAATTAATTATACAATATTTCTAAAATATAATTCTAAATGCTATTCAGAAGAAGATAAAAGACACTATTTGGACTTGTTCTTAAAGAATAAGACAACTTGAAACTACTTATAAAATACTTTTTTTGTGAGACTGAATTTCGCTCTTGTTGCCCAGGCTGGAGTGCAATGGTGCAATTTCACAATCTCGGCTCACTGAAACCTCCGCCTCCTGGGTTCAAGCGATTCTCCTGCCTTAGCCTCCTGAGTAGCTGGGATTACAGGTGCCCACCATCACACCCGGTTAATCTTGTATTTTTAGTAGAGGCCAGATTTCTCCATGGTGGTCAGACTGGTCTTGAACTCCCGACTTCAGGTGATCCACCTGCCTCAGCCTCCCAAGGTGCTGGGATTACAGGCGTGAGCTATCATGCTACCAAGCGCCCAGCTCTTTTTTGTTGAGATGGAGTCTTGTTCTGTCACTCAGGCTGGAGTGCAATGGTGTGATCTTGCCTCACTGCAACCTTCACCTCCTGGATTCAAGCAATTCTCCTGTCTCAGCCTCCTATAATCCCAGAGTAGATGGGATTATAGGCACATGCCACCACGCCCAGCTAATTTTTGTATTTTTAGCAGAGATGGGGTCTCCACACATTGGCCATGCTGGTCTTATACTCCTGACCTCAGATGATCCGCCTGCCTCAGCTCCCCAAAGTGCTAGGATTATAGCCATGTGCCACCAGGCCTGGCCCACAATTTCTTTTTTTTAAACTGAGAATGTAAAATACTTTAGATGCCTTAGAAAACAGTTTGGCATTGATCCTGACTGTGACAAAAAAAAAATTAAAAGTAGAAAAAAATAGAAAACAGTTTGACAGTTCCTCAGAATATTAAACATGAGTTACAATATGGCCAGGAATTCTACTCCAAGGTATATAACCAAGAGAAAGGAAAACATGTGTCCACACAAAAACTTCTAAATGTATGTACATAGCAGCATTATTCATAGCAACCAAAAGATGAAAACAACACAAATAACCACCAACTGATGACTGGATAAGAAAATGGAGTATAGGTTTGTAATCCTAACACTTTGGGAGGAGGCCTGAGGCAGGCGGATTACAAGGTCAGGAGTTCGAGACCAGCCTATCCAATATGGTGAAACCCTGTTTCTACTAAAACACACAAAAATTAGCCAGGCATGGTGGTGCACGCCTGTAGTTCCAGCTACTCGAGTGGTGGAGGCAGGAGAATCACTTGAAACCGGGAGGCAAAGGTTGCAGTGAGCCAAGATTGTGCCACTGCATTCCAGCTTGGGTGACAGAGTGAGACTGGGCCTGGTGGCGCGTGCCTGTAGTCCCAGTTCCTCGGGAGGCTGAGGCAAGAGAATCACTTGAACCTGGGAGGCGGAGGTTACAGTAAGCCGAGATGGCACTGCTGCACTCCAACCTGGTGACACAGCAAGACCCTGTCTCAAAAAAAAAAAAAAACAAAAAAAAACTGACTCTCAACCAGTCTTAAAACTGAAAAGAACAGATATTACACTTGATCTTAGCCAAAAGGCCAAGAAACAATATCACACCAGTCTTTAAGTTAAAAGGAAGGAAGGAAGGGAGGCAGGGGGAGGAAAGGGAAGGAATGAAGGAAACGGAAAAGAAGGGAGGAAAGAAAGGAAGAAAAGGAAGGAAGGGGCTGGGCAAGGTGGCTCTCACGCCTGTAGAAGGCTGAGGCGTGTTGCTCACTTGAGGTCAGGAGGTAGAGACCACCCTGACCAAGAAGGTAAAATCCCATCTCTACTAAAAAATACCAAAATTAGCCAGGCGTGGGGCATGCACCTGTAATCCCAGCTACTTGGAAGGCTGAGGCAGGAGAATCACTTGAACCCAGGAGGGAGAGGTTGCAGTGAGCTGAGATCACACCACTGCACTCTAGCCTGGGCAACAGAGTGAGACTCTGTCTCAAAAAAAAAAAAAGAAAAAGAAAAAAGAATAGGGAGTAGAATTCTAGCATTCTATGAAGTAAACAGTAAAAACTGAACATTCATGAAATTTTCCCAATTTTTTATAAAATGTTAGGTTAACTTGTACTTCTACCCAATCCAAAAAAAAGTTTTTAATTGTATGGGTCTTTTTTTTTTTTTAGCTGTTAAATGCAGTATTTCTTGTTTGCTGGCAAGTGCTATCAAAGATAAATACTGGTCAGGCATGGTGGCTCATGCCTATAATCCCAATACTTTGGGAGATTGAGGCGACAGATCACTTGAGGTCAGGAGTTTGAAACCAGCCTAGACAACATGGTGAAACCCTGTCTCTACTAAAAATAAATAATTTTTTAAAAGGCTGGGCATGGTGGCGAACACCTGTAATCCCAGCACTTTTGGAGGCTGAGGCGGGCAGATCACAAAATCAAGAGATCGACACCATCCTGGCCAACATGGTGAAACCCTGTCTCTACTAAAAATGCAAAAATTAGCTGGGCATGGTATTGCATGCCTGTAGGCCCAGCTACTTGGGAGGCTAAGGCAGGAGAATCGCTTGAACCCAGGCTCAAACCCAGGAGACGGAGGTTGCAGTGAGCTGAGATCGTGCCACTGCACTCCAGCCTGGTGAAAGAGCAAGACTCCGTCTCAAAAAAAAAAATTATCTGGGCATCATGGTGCACACCTGCAATCCCAGCTACTCATGAGACTGAGGTAGGAGAATCGCTTGAACACAAGAAGTGGAGGTTGCGGTGAACTGAGATTGTGCCACTGCACTCTAACCTGGGTGACAGAGTGATCCATCTCAAAAAAAAAAGATAAATATTAATTAAGCCTGATACCTGAGTTTTGGGGAAAAAAACATTATTGATTTAGTGATTTTAGTGTTAATTAGCATTAACAGACAATGCTTGGAGATTGTTTGCTTTCATCCCCATGGACATGTATGTATACTTATACTTAATGATTTTATGGTATAAAGCAGAGTTAACGTTTCTAATCAGCTAAACTTAGAATAATTAAATACATAGTTTTATGTAGAAATCACCATTCATAAAATATAAATAAAAAATTTAATAGTATATCATTATCTTCTCAGAGAATACAATGACTGCCAAGACTTCTCCCTCAAACTTATTGCAGAACAGTTGCCCTAGAGGTAACTATATTCTCTCTTGGAATTTCAGAGGCTTCCACAGTGGCTTGTGCCTTTGAACTCAATGATTATTTTTTAAAGGTTGGGGAAAAAAATAGCCAGAAATTTCACATACTATTGGCACTCTCTCTCCAGTATGCCATAACCAAACTTCCAATGTAATTACAAGATTTTAAGATTCTATAAACTTAGTACTTAATAATGTAATTCATATGACCTATTACTATTAGGAATGTTATCATAAAATTCTAAAGTATTCAGTTAAGGCTGCTTTAAAAAAAAAAAAAAAGCTTATTTATTTTGGAGATTACCTCGCCAGCTGAATCAGGATGATTAGTCTTGATTTCATATTCCAGCCTGTATTGAATGTAATCCAGATCAGACTCAGCTTTCTGGAACTAAAGATTAGCACAAATCATAATTGTGTAAACCAAAAGACTAATAGTAAACATAATACTTTATTCTTTTTTTCTCTTTACATTTGTTAGTATTTCAATAATAAGTGATACACACTCATTTGAAAATGTGGAAATAAAAAGTATATAAAATATTCATTATCCATAATAACTATGCTCTATTAAAAATTTTAAAACTAAGGCTGGGCGTGGTGGCTCACGCCTGTAATCCCAGCACTTTGGGAGGCTGAGGTGGGCGGATCACTTGAGGTCAGAAGTTTGAGACCAGCCTGGTCAACGTGATGAAACTCCATCTCTACTAAAAACACAAAAAAATTAGCCCAGCATGATGACACATACTTGTAGTCCCAGCTACTTGGGAGGCTGAGGCAGGAGAAATGATTGAACCCCAGATGGGGAGGTTGCAGTGAACCTACATTCCATGCTGGGTGACAGAGTGAGACTCTGTCTCAAAAATAAATAAATAAATAAAAATTAGTTAACATTTTAAAGTCATTTCTCTATACCTCTCTCTTATATTTTGAGCCAAAGTCAAGATACTGAGTAGCCATTGTCAGATATTAATACCAAAAACTAATAATGACTTCAAGAATTCCCTAGGGTTATTGATACTCTCATCAGTTAGGCAGTGTTTTTCTTCCTTTTTTTTTTAAGACGAGGTTTCACCATGTTGGTCAGGCTGGTCTTGAACTCGCCACCTCAGGTGATCTGCCCACTTTGGCCTCCAAAGTGCTTGGATTACAGGTGTGAACCACCACGCCCAGCCGGCAGTGTTTTTCTATATCTGGCAGAAAATATAGTTTCAAGTTAAAACACAGAACAAATCTATTTCAGGAATATTCACATTGTTACCTTTATTAACAATCCCATTGATCAAAGAGTTACAGCTATGTGCCACCAAAATTAAGAGGGCTTAAAGAGTCACAAACTTCTTAAGAAAAGCTACATATGGTATAGGAGTAACAGTTTAAATAACCCCAATTTACTGAATCTGGGTGCCAGCATGGGAACTTGATCTGTAGCAAACCTCCAAGGAAGATAAAAGGGGAGAACTGCTACCCTGAGGCCATTATGGACATAGGATGCCTGAATCAAAGCGAAAAGTTACATTTAAAAATATCAGTATTGGAGTGGCCCAGTGGCTCACGCCTGTAATCCCAGAACTGTGTGAAGCTGAGGTAGGCAGATCACCTGAGGTCAGGAGTTCAAGACCAGACTGGCCAACACAGCGAAACCACTTCTACTAAAAATACAAAAATCAGCCAGGTATGGTGACATGGGCCTAGTAATCCCAGCTACTTGGGAGGGTGGGCACAGTGGCATGTGACTGTGGTCCCAGCTATTTGGGTAGCTGGGGCACTAGAATCAGTTGAACCAAGGAGGCAGAAGTTGCAATGAGCCAAGATCGGCCACTGCAGTCCTGCCTGGGTTGCAATGAGCCACGATCAGCCACTGCACTCCTGCCTGAGTGACAAAGCAAAACTCTATTTCATAAATAAATAAATAAATACCAATATTTGGAATACCATGTTATTACTGAAAATGATGGTATACAAAACAACACTTAAGGGAAGGCTTTCGTATTTCATTCTATGTATTTCTGTAGTACTTTAATAAGCAGTTATTTAACCTTTTAAAAGGCCCGTTTTTTTTGTTTTTTTGTTTTTTTTTTTTTGAGACGGAATTTTGCTCTTGTTACCCAGGCTGGAGTGCAATGGTGCGACCTCGGCTCACCGCAACCTCCGCCTCCTGGGTTCAGGCAATTCTCCTGCCTCAGCCTCCCCAGTAGCTGGGATTACAGGCATGCGCCACCGTGCACAGCTAATTTTTTGTATTTTTAGTAGAGACAGGGTTTCACCATGTTGACCAGGATGGTCTCGATCTCTTGACCTCGTGATTCACCCGCCTCGGCCTCCCAAAGTGCTGGGATTACAGGCTTGAGCCACCGCACCTGGCCAAGGCCAGTGTTTTTTAAGATAATGTATAGACAGATGTGACATGACACTGTATTTATGACTCGTTAAATACAAAAACAGCCTTGAGAATGGCTTCTTTTTGTAAAAGAAATGTGTACATATAGAAAGTTGAGGAGGACATATGACATGTTAAAAAGAAGTTTTTCTTTTTTATGAGATAGGATATTGCTCTATAGCCCAGGCTGAAGTGTTGTGGCACCATCACAGCTCACTCCAGTGTCAAACTCCTGGGCTCATGGGATCTTCCCACCTCTTTCCCAGTGCACCAGGAACTACAGGCACATGCCATGACACCCAGCTAATTTTTTATTTTTTGTAGAGATAGGATCTCATTATGTTGCCCAGGCTAGGCTCAAGCAATCCTCCCACCTCAGCCTCCCAAAGTGCTGGGATTACAGGTGTGAGCCACCATGTCCAGCATAAAAGTGGTTTCTTTCTGCAAGTGGTATAATCAATGAATTATTCTTAACTTCTTGAAATTTTGCATCTTTTACAGGATCTTAAAGCATATATTGCCTTGAGTTCATCAAGGATATAACCATGGTTCTTAAGAGTTTACTACAGAAAGGAAAACATGATTTCCACACGCATGGTCTCCTATTCCTAGCTCAAAACACAGGAGACTGTTTGCAGGGAGGTTGCTGTTCTTCCTATGAACTTTATCACTGAACTAAAGATTGATTCTCAAAATTCTGAAGCCCTAGTGGAAGGGCAAACACTGTTAAAAGCAGTTCTGAAGTCTAATAAGAAATGATGTACAGTTATTTTTAGTATATAAAAGATACTATTAGAACCTTTCAAATTTAGAGTAAGACAAATGGCTGTCACAAGTTAAATGCTTATAAGGTCAGAAGGTATCATCATTGAATAGAATTTCAGAAATAAACTAGTTCCCATCACTAATAATTTTTCTCATCATTGACCTAAATTGGAATGGAAAACTCTGCAATGACCAAAATTCTATCTTTATAGCCAAAACTTGGGGGAGGAGGGTCAGGTACAGATAGAAGAAAGAGAAAGTTTTTGTTTTTAAATATATTTTCCAGGTCAATATCTGATTTCCATCTCTAACATCAGGGAGTTGCTCTAAGCCTGAAAAATTAATGTTGGGTACATAATTACAAAGTGTGTTTAAAATGATTTCCAAAAAGTGGAGGCTTTTCGTTTGTCCTATATACGTGCTAGATTAGATGTCATGATTAAATTAATCAATAATTACACTTCCTTAAAAATACTAATGTGTGTGTGTCTGTGTGTGTACTAAGATATTCTTACTGGCATAATTTATCATATTAGGATATACTTAGGGATTATCTTCTCCTATAAATAAGTACACTAACCCATCAAACACATGGATGGAGAGAATGAGGAAAGGCCAGGAGCAGAGGAAATCAAAGTTAACAAAGGCTGTAAGCACTCAAGGCCTGATTTCTTGTTTGTCTTAATCACTGAACAGACCACAATTCCATAGCTTTAGTCAATGAGTTACATAACATTCTTAAGCACAACTTTAGAGTCTTTCAAGCTTGTTTTATTCATTTAATTCACCATAAATTAGGAATTTGTGGCTCCAGAAATTCCTCAGACAGAATCTTTATTCTAGGAGCCCTTAATATGTTTATGAAATAATTTTTTTACATTTTTAAAAACTTGATATTTCAGTTCTGTTTGAAGTTTAGCACAATCTCCTGTAGTTCATTGAACAGTAACTTCTTTTTTTTTTTTAGACAGAGTCTTGCTCTGTCACCCAGGCTGAAGCGCAGTGGTGGTATCTCAACTCACTGCAACATCTGCCTCCTGGGTTTAAGCAATTCTCCCGCCTCAGCCTCCTGAGAGCTGGGACTACGGGCATAAATTGTCCTAAATTTGGCAAGTGAGAGCTCCAAGGTTTGGAAGATATTTATAATAATCGAATGTATATATCACAAAACATGATGAGTTTGGGGGACATAAAACTCTAAACTGTAGACTATATAATTATATACACATTATATATTTTATTTCATTTTCTTCTTTCTTTTCTTTTTTGAGATAGGGTCTCGCTCTGTCACACAGGCTAGAGTGCAATGGCAGCATCTCGGCTCACAGCAGCTTCCACCTCCCAGGCTCAAGCCATCCTCCCACTCCCACCTCAGCCTCCCAGCTAGCTGGGACTATAGGTACAAGCCACCATGCCCAGCTTAATTTTTGCATTTTTAGTAGAGACAGGCTTTCATCATGTTGGCCAGGCTGGTCTCGAACTCTTGACTTCGTGTGATCCGCCTGCCTTGGCCTCCCAAAGTGCTGGGATTACAGATGTGAGTCACCGGCCTGGCCTCTTTTCAAGAGAGTGGTTTTAGCTATGGTTTCCTGTAATACCTGGGGGTCAAAAATGTGTTAATCATCAAATAGTACCAAAAAGAAATGGTTTCTACTTTTAAATAACCTATATTTTAATATGATACCAAAGAGTACCCTTCTAATCAATGGTATGATGAAGTCAACTAAACTGTCAATTTTTTTTTTTAAGAGGGAGTCTCTGGCCAGGCGCGGTGGTGGCTCAAGCCTGTAATCCCCCCAGCACTTTGGGAGGCCGAGGCGGGTGGATCACAAGGTCAAGAGATCGAGACCATCCTGGTCAACATGGTGAAACCCTCTCTACTAAAAACACAAAAAATTAGCTGGGCATGGTGGCGCGTTCCTGTAATCCCAGCTACTGGGGAGGCTGAGGCAGGAGAATTGCCTGAACCCAGGAGGCGGAGGTTGCGGTGAGCCGAGATCGTGCCATTGCACTCCAGCCTGGGTAACAAGAGTGAAACTCCGTCTCAAAAAAAATAAAATAAATAAAAGAGGGAGTCTCACTCTGTCCTCTATCATCCAGGCTGTAGATGCAGTGGCTCAATCTCGGCTCACTGCAACCTCCACCTGATGGGTTCAAGCAATTCTCCTGCCTCAGCCTCCCAAATACCTGAGATTACAGGCGCCCACCACTACACCAAGCTAATTTTTGTATTTTAGCAAAGATGGGGTTCACCGTGTTCCCCAGGCTGGTCTCAAACTCATGAACTCAAATGATCTGCCATCCCTGGCCTCCCAAAGTTCTGGAATTACAGGCATGGGCCACCAGCGCCAGCCTAAACTGTCAAGATTTTTTGCAAGACAATTATTAAAAACAGCCATCATTACAAATTAAATTATATAAATTAGCTGGGCATGGTGGCTCAAAAATATATTTTCTACCACGCCCAGTCTGAAAAAATATTTTTAAAAAAGAAGAAAAACAGCTTGTGCTAGGTTTGATGTGTACCTGCTCTCTCAGTTACTTAAAAAGCTGAGGCAGGAGGATTGCTGGAGCACTGGCGTTCAAGGCTGCAGTGTGTTATAATCTCTCCTGTGAATCATCACTGCACTATAGCCTGGGCAATATAGTCAGACCCCAACTCAAAAACGAAGGGAGGGAGAAAGAAAAGAAAAACAGCTTGTAGGTAGAATGTTATCCTCTGTGGAACATTGTATAAGAACATCTTATAATAATACACAAGGGCAGTACTGGCTTTTTTTCTTTTTTTTCTTTTGGATATGGAGTTTCACTTGTCACCCAGGCTGGAATGCAGTGAGTGGATCTTGGTTGACTGCAACCTCTGCTTCCCGAGTTCAAGCAATTCTGCCTTAGCCTTCCTAATAGTTGGGACTACAGGCGACCGCCACCATGCCCAGCTCGTTTTTGTATTTTTAGTAGAGGTGGGGTTTCACCATGTTGGGCAGGGTGGTCTCAAACTCCTGACCTTAGGTGATCCACCCCGCTCAGCCTCCCAAAGTGCTGGAATTACAGGTGTGAGCCACCATGCCTGGCCAGTACTGGCTTATTAGTGAAGTCAGTGGGCTACGGAATAAGCAAGGAGCAAAAAGGATGCCAAAGAAATGATGAAAGATAGAAAAAATAATCTTAAAACCAGGCGCGGTTGCTCACGCCTGTAATCCCAGCACTGTAGGAAGCCGAGATGGGAGGATCACAAAGTCAAGAGATCAAGACCATCCTGGCCAACATGATGAAACCCCGCCTCTACTGATAATATAAAAATTATCTGGGCATGATGGCACCGGCCTGTAGTCCCAGCTACTTGGGAGGCTGAAGGAGGAAAATCGCTTGAACCCAGGAGGCAGAGGTTACAGTAAGCCAAGATCAGGCCATTGCACTCCAGCCTGGCGACAGAGAAAGACTCTGTCTCAAAAAAAAAGGAAAATAATCTTAAATGTCTCTGCTCTGAACCCTTCATTTTATAAATGAGGAAATAGCAAAGTAACTTGCCTCTAGTTCTATTTCCATTACTGTTTTCTTATGTAGTTAGACAAAGTTATAGACGATATTTAAGCCAGTAAGAGTCATTCGTGTAGATGGAAAAATGTAAATTCTTTTTTTGTTTTTTTCTTTTTGAGACAGGGTCTTGCTTTGTTGCCCAGGCAAGTGCAGTGGCATGATCACAGCTCAATGGAGCCTCAACCTCCTGGACTCAAGAGATTCTCCTGCCTTAGCCTCCTGAGTAGCTGGGACTACAGACGTATGCTACCATACCCAGCTAATTTTTGTATGTTCTTGTAGAGACTAGATCTCACTACGTTGCCCAGGCTGGACTTGAACTCTTGAGCTCAAATGACCCTCCTGTCTTACCCTCTCAAAGTGGTGGAACTACAGGTGTGAGCCACCATGCCCATCCAAAAATGTAAATTCTTTACCTAAAATTAAAGGTTTTTTAAAGTTTTAAATTAATATCACTAAAGTTATAAAGTTAGTCAACTAAAAATTCCCTCTGAACACAACCTGGTAGTATGGTACAGTAAAATAAAAGAATTGGGATACATGGTAGAAATTCTAGTCCTGGTATATCACTAACCAGCTATGTGGCTCTAGGTTAAGTCCCTCATTTCTTTGGGTCTATCCTATCAAATGAGAGCTGGAATCTAAAATCCCTTTCAATATTAAAATTCCATTATTTCTTTATACTACAAATAAACCCATTTATCAAAAAGAAAAATGTTACCTTCTTCTAATAAATTTAAAAATTTACATTTAAGCCTTAGATTTTAATGTGTATAGTGAAATCTAGTTCCTTGTTTTCTCCCTAAAGATGACCTTTTCTTGTTTCAGCTACTTAGTTTCTGCAGCCTGCCCATTGTTCTTCCCAAACACCAAAACCCTATAAGCCATATTGCACTATTCAGAACTATTTACATAGCACAGATAATATTGATAGGGTTCTAGGATCTGGTGATAAACAGATTTTTTTTTTTTAGTTAGATGACAGGAAATTTACTAAGCAATTATGATGATCTAAAACTCATTAGGGGCCGGGCGCGGTGGCTCAAGCCTGTAATCCCAGCACTTTGGGAGGCCGAGGCGGGTGGATCACAAGGTCAAGAGATCGAGACCATCCTGGTCAACATGGTGAAACCCCGTCTCTACTAAAAATACAAAAAATTAGCTGGGCATGGTGGTGCATGCCTGTAATCCCAGCTACTCAGGAGGCTGAGGCAGGAGAATTGCCTGAACCCAGGAGGCAGAGGTTGCGGTGAGCCGAGATCGCACCATTGCACTCCAGCCTGGGTAAGAAGAGCAAAACTCCGTCTCAAAAATAAATAAATAAATAAATAAATAAAACTCATTAGGGTCTGATTAATCATGCAAATTGGTGCTGATAAACATCATTCACTGCCCTTTCAGTTATAAATCAAACCTCCTGGAAGCCTTGTAAATCAGTGAGGTTATTGTTTAACTTTTTAGGGGCACTGGAATATTTAAAATAAAACTAGTGATTTTTTAAAAGGCCAAGATATTCTATTTCAGAAACCAGTTTTCTCCAAGATCAGTAATAAAAATAAAGGGAAAAGTTTTATACTGATCTGAAAAGTGTTAAATAAAATACAAAATTTAGCTGAAAAAAGTCTATGGAAATCATCATGAAAGCAACCCAAGGGAAGCCAGGTTACATTCTGCCAATTATATTTCTGATTTCCCCCATTATTTTGGAATATTTGCATTATAATTACTGGTTGAGCATCCCTAATCTGAATATTCAAAATGTGAAATGGCCCAATGAGTTTTGGATTTTGGAGCATTTCAGATTTTGGAATTTTGGTTTAGGGATACTCAACCTGTACTAGTTGTTTTGTTTGTTTTGTGGGACAGGGTCTCACTCTTGTCGCCCAGGCTAGGGGGCAGTAGCACAATCTTAGCTCACTGCAACCTCTGCCTCCCAGGCTCAAAAGATTCTCATGCCTCAGCCTCCCCAGTAGCTGGGACTACACGCACATGCCACCATGACCAGCTAATATTTTGTATTTTTGGTAGAGATGGGTTTCACCATTTTGCCCAGACTACTCTCAACCTCCTGAGCTCAAATGGTCCACCCACCTCTGCCTCTGAAGTGCTGGGATTACAGGTGTGAGCCACGGCGCCCAGTCTGTACTTGTTTTTAATATGACCAGTTTAAGGCTTTAAGTAAGTGGCACAAGGTATTGCATACCACTCAACTATTAGGCAGCAAGGAGAAAATAATATATTGTGACAACCACAATTTTAAAACACTTGCTTTTTACAAACAACCCATAGGTTCTCATTGCCACAGTATGCTCTCCTACAAAGGACTAGTGCTCTTAAAGCTCCAAACAAATCCTCTTGTGAGAGACCTTATCTCAACAGCATTAAATCACATACAGTGAAAAAAAGTATTTCAGTCTCACTTATGGTGGGCTAGGCATAGAGAAAAGAGTTGGTAGACAGATGTGTTTTGGACTCACTAGGCTTAGAAAAGCATTTTCCATAGAAACATTTTAAGGGAGAATTATCTTTTTTTTTTTTTTGGTATTCAAACATCAACTTTATTGTTTCTATATATACACCCTTTTGTACTGAAAACTGTAAAAATAGCATAAAGTTTGCTCTTATTGCAACCCAAATTTTTGAAAGCCAGAAAATCTAATTATTATGCTCTACCCAAACGAGCTAATGCTTTCTTTATCCACAAGTAACTTTGCTTCAGTTTCCTTTTTTTTTTTTTTTTTGAGACGGAGTTTTGTTCTTGTTACCCAGGCTGGAGTGCAATGGCGCGATCTCACCTCACCGCAACCTCCGCCTCCTGGGTTCAGGCAATTCTCCTGCCTCAGCCTCCTGAGTAGCTGGGATTACAGGCATGCACCACCATGCCCAGCTAATTTTTTGTATTTTTAGTAGAAACAGGGTTTCACCATGTTGACCAGGATGGTCTCGATCTCTTGACCTCGTGATCCACCTGCCTCGGCCTCCTAAAGTGCTGGGATTACAGGTGTGAGCCACCGCGCCCAGCCCTTTTTTTTTTTTGAGACGGAGTCTCACTCTGTCTCCCAGGCTGGAGTGCAATGGCACGCTCTTGGCTCACTGCAACCTCTGCCTCCCAGGTTCAAGCAATTCTCCTCCCTGAGCCACCTGAGTAGCTGGGATTACAGGTGCATGCCAGCACGCCTGGCTAATTTTTGTATTTTTTTGGGGGGGTGGGGAGGAAGGCAGGAAGGGAGAGAAGAAGGACGGTAGCGAGGAAGGAAGGGATGAAGGGAGGAAGCGGGGAGGGAGGGAGGGAGGGAGGGAGGGAAGGGAAGGAAGGGAATCAAGCAATGAGAGAGACATTGCCGACCTGGATCTAGAGGTTTACAAGTTGATTTCTTTTTTTTTTTTGAGAGAAAGAAAGAAAAAAAAAAATAAGGAGAGGAAGAAAGAGGAAAAGAAAGAGGGAGAGTAAATGGAAATATTGCTTTATTTTGAAAAAAATTGGGTATTAATAATGGCCCATCAATGTTTCATTTAAACTTATGGGTAGGTGTGGTGTGGTATTGACTAAAATGTATATTTTGTGTATTTGAAGTGGAGAGCTCTATAAATATTTATTAAGTTTACTTGTTCTGGATATGAGTTCGAGTCCTTGATATCCTTATTAATTTTCTGTCTCATTGAATCTAAGTCTCGTATCTGGGTGTTAGGATCGTTAGCTCTTGTTGTTGCATTGATCCTTTTATAAAGCAACCACTATATCTTTGTTGCTTTAAAATCTATTTTATCCGATACGAGAATTGCAACTCCTGCTTTTTATTTATTTATTATTTATTTTTGCTCTCCATTTGGTTGGTAAATCTTTCTCCATCCCTTTGTTTTGAGTCTTTGTGTATCCTTGCATGTGAAACAGGTCTGGATGTAACATGCCATTGGGTTTTGGCTGTGTCTTTTGATTGGGGGATTTAGTCAATTTAAATTTAGGGTTACTGCCATTTGATGTTGACTGGCTGTTTTATCCATTCGTTGGTGTAAATTCTTCTTTATGTTGGTGCTCTTTACTTTTTGGTGTATTTTTAGAAAGGCTAATACTGGTTGTTTCTTTCTGTGTGTAATGCTTCTTTCAGAAGCTCTTGTAAAGCAGGCCTGGTGGTAATAAAATCTCTGAGTTCTTGCTTGTTCATAAAAGATTTTATTTTTCCTTCAGTTATGAAGCTTAGTTTGGCTAGATATGAAATTCTGGGCTGAAGGTTCTGTTCTTTGAGGATGTTGAATATTGGCCCCCACTCTCTTCTGGCTTGTAGAGTTTCTGCTGAGAGATCTGCTGTAAGTCTGATAGGCTTGCCTTTGTGGGTAATCTGACCTTTTTCTCTGGCTGCCCTTAGTATTTTCTCCTTCGTTTCAACCCTGGTGAATCTAATGATTATGTGCCTTGGGGTTGCTCTTCTTGAGGAATATCTTTGTGGTGTTCTCTGTATTACCTGGGGTTGAATGTTGACCTGCTTTGCTAGTTTAGGAAAATTTTCCTGAATAATATCCTGAAGGGTATTTTCCAGCTTGGATTCATTCTCTCCGTCGCATTCAGGTACACCTATCAAACGTAAATTTGGTCTTTTCACATAGTCCCACATTTCTTGGAGACTTTGCTCATTCCTTTTTATCCTTTTTTCTCTAATCTTTTCTTCACGTTTTATTTCATTAAGTTGGACTTTGACCTCTGATATCCCTTCTTCTGCTTGAACAATTCGAGTGTTTAAACCTGTGCATACTTCTCGGAGTTCCTGTATTGTATTCTTCAGTTCCATTAATTCACTCATACTCCTCTCTAAGTTGTCTGTTCTCAATAGGAGTTCATCAAACCTTTTTTCAAAGTTCCTAGTTTCTTTACGTTGGGCTACAACATGGTCTTTTAACTCACCAAAGTTTGTTATTATCCATTCCTTGAAGAGTGATTCTTTCATCAGGATGCGCTCGTTCTCCATCAAGCCTTGTTCCATTGTTGATGTGGAACTGGGATCATCTTTAGAGAGAGAGGCATTCTGACTTTGAGTATTCTCAGCTTTTTTACGCTGGTTTCTTCCCATCATTGTAAATTTATCCTCCCGTCGTCTTTGAAATTACCAACTTTCAGATTAGGTCTCTTGAGTGGACCTCCAGGTTGTTAGTTCCCAGGGCCAGAGCAGCGGCGTTAAAACTGATGGTGCTTTTCTGCCCAGGATTCTCCTGTCTGGCTTCCTTCTTGTGTCTGTAGTAGGTGACTCTGCCTTCCCGGGGCTCCAAACCTCGGTCAGAAGGGGAACCGGTCCCGTTTACTCTGCGCCGAGTGCTGCCGCGCAGAGGTGCCATCACAGCCGCTGCGCCTGGCTCTGGTGTCCTGCTGGGGATCCGTGCGGGTCCTCCGAACCTGTTTACTCTGCTCCGAGAGCTGCCGCGCCGAGGTGCCGGCAGAACCACTGCACCAGCCACGAGAGTCGCGCTGGCCACCCGTGTGTTTCCTCCACTGGGGGATCTTCTGCTCCGTGAGCGACCAGAATTTGTCTGAAAGTGTGGCGTCCTCTAGTTCTCCGTGCCATCCCTGAGAGCTGCAATCCCGGGATGTTAGCGATCGGCCATCTTGGATCGTTCCGGCAATTTTTGTATTTTTAAGTAGAGACAGGGTTTCACCATGTTGGCCAGGCTGGTCTCAAACCCCTGACATTGTGATCCACCTGCCTTAGCCTCCCAAAGTGCTGGGATTACAGGCGTGAGCCACCGGCCCGGCTGATGCATTCTTAACTCCCTTAAGTCCAGTGTTTGTTCCTGTTCTTACATGCTTCCTAGGACCTCTGCCAAGTAACATGTATCTGAATCTTGCCATCCTTTCTCTCTGCACAGACAGCAATGTTCTTATTCCTCCCCTCCTGTAAGGCAAATCATCTCCAACTTCCCTGAGGACTGCTGCTCCTATAGACTGTTGATGAAGTAAACCTTCTGGTAAAGGGTAAGAAAATTCAGTACTAGCATTGAGAGTCAGCTTACTAAGGTTCTTTATCAATGTCTCAAAGAAGTTTTGAGAGGCCCCTGAATCGTCCCAGGAATTATCTTCGGTGAGCATTTGTGAAGACTCTGGGATGAAGGTTGGATTAAACTTCTGTGTTGGATCCATCCTCATCTTGACACAACACTAAGCTTCTCCTGGATCTTTGAAACCGAGCAGCAACTGATGACAGACCCTCAAATTGCTACAAGGTAGCCTGGAAAGAGGCTGAAAACCGGAGCTCCAAGGAATGGTGGAAGAACCGACGTAAACCAACGTTGAGAATTAAGTATCTTAATGGAACTAGTTTGGCTTTATTATTAATCAAAATATCTACTTTCATTTTTTAACTTTTAAATTTTTGAAATGGTTGCCCTGGCTAGTCTTGAACTCCTGAGCTCATGCAATCCTCTCACCTCATTCTCCCAAAGTGCTAGGATTAGAGGCGTGAGCTACTGCACCTGGCCAGAATCTGCTTTTTATACATTTTCTTCTCTTCAGTGTACATTTAGAAACACCTTTATCTACTCTCCTTTTACTTTGTTCATGGCTTCGGTTTACTATCTTCTGTATTATATTTTAATCATATGTTTACATGGTAATGCCAACACATGATTTCAAACTTCTTCCTGGTAAGAGCTCTCTTTTTTTTTGTATCCTTAGTTTTGATTTATTTATTTATTTATTTATGAGACGGAGTTTTCGCTCTTGCTACCCAGGCTGGAGTGCAATGGCATGATCTCGGCTCACCGCAACCTCCGCCTCCTGGGTTCAGACAATTCTGCCTCAGCCTCCTGAATAGCTGTGATTACAGGCACGCGCCACCATGCCCAGCTAATTTTTGTATTTTTAGTAGAGACGGGGTTTCACCATGTTGACCAGGATGGTCTCGATCTTGACCTTGTGATCCACCCGCCTCAGCCTCCCAAAGTGCTGGGATTACAGGCGTAAGCCACCGCACCCGGCTTCCTTAGTTTTTAATATACAGCCTAACATGCAGTGATGAAAGGGAATTGATAAAAGAACAAACATTCATTCATTTGAAAGAACGAACTACCTGGAAACCCAACTACCCTTTAAAACATGTTTTAAGGAGAAATATTTCAAGTTTCCATCAAGCTAAGGACTACCTATAATATCATGTCTATACAATCAAAATTGGTTTTATTGGTTTTTGCCTTTTTCTGCTGCAAAGAGTGTTGACTATTATCCATTCTCTCTTCCAAACAGAACAAATGCATGACTATGTTTGTCCAAAACAGATAAGCAGTAATATGCCCTCACGCCAAGTCACAGACATGTTATTGGCTATAACAACCAGTGGGTATGAAAGTGGGCAACCAGAGGGGATGAAAGTGGGCAGGGGCTTCAGATTTATCAGTTCCCAATTTGCAAGCTTTTATGGAACAATTGTTAGGATATATACATGAGCCCCTGCCTCTAAAAGGCTAGTTTTATCAGTCAAAGTAGTCTACTTAACTTTTCAAATGACAGCTGCGACCATGCACAGAGTGGCTCAGGTCTGTAATCCTAGCACTTTGGGAGGCGAGGCAGGTAGATCACTTGAGTCCAGGAGTTCAATACCAGCCTAGCCGACATGGTAAAACCCCATCTCTCTTTTTTTGTTAAAGATGGGGTTTCGCCATAATGGCCAGGCTGATCTTGAACTCCTGACCTCAGGTGATCCACCCACCTCAGCCTCCCAAAGTGCTAGGATTATAGGCATGAGCCACCGCGCCTGGCTCAGTGAAACCCCATCTCTATAAAAAATACAAAAACTAGCTAGCATGGTGGCATGCACCTGCAGTCCCAGCTACTCAGGAGGCTGAGGTAGGAGGATGGCTTGAGCCTGGGAGGTCCAGGCTCCATTGAGTGGTGATTGCATCACTGCACTCCAGCCTGGGTGACAGAGCTAGACTCCGTCTCAAAAAAACAAAAAAACAAAAAAAAAAAAGAAAAAGATAGCCTAGATTAAACCAACATATTTCAAAATTATGGCACATGATACCAAGAAACTCAGTGCCTTAATAACTTTTAATTTATTCTCATGGACCTGCACAACAACCCATCTCAGCCTCAGAAACAGCCGGGACTACAGGCCTCCACCACCATACTTGGCTAATTTTTGCTATTAGTTTTTTGTTTTGTTTTGTTTTGAGTCAGAGTCCTACTTTGTTGTCCAGGCTGGAGTGCAAAGGCACAATCTTGGCTGACTACAACCTCCATCTCTGGGGTTCAAGTGAATCTCTTGCTTCACCCTCCCTAGTAGATGGGATTACAGATGTGCACCACCACACCTCAGCCTCCCAAAGTGCTAGCAAGGCTGAGTTTGGTGGCTTTGCTTCACGCAGCAGTTCTGGAGGATGCCTGGTAGGGCCTTGGCTACTGGTGTCTCTCACCCTCTTTGAATCCATGAGATATTCTCATAGAGCTAGAGGAAGCATAAGAGTAAGCAGAAAGATTTGAGGTCTCTCAGAGGCCCAAGTTTAGAACTGCACACTGTCAATTCTACCCACATGCCATTGGTCAAAGCACATCAAGAGGAGAAAAATGTACCCTGCCCACCATGAAGTCATGACAAACATGGATACAGGCAGAAGTGAAGAAATGGGATAAATTATTCAGTTTACAACAATACTTCTATTTTCTTTGAGAAAAATCAGAGTAGGTCATGGTAGTACATGTAAATGACAGGGATGGTGTTATTGAAAGCATATTCAGATAAACTCTTTAGTTTATATATGTATTTTTTAATTTTTTTTTTTTTTTTGAGACAGAGTCTTGCTCTGTTGCCCAGGCTGGAGTGCAGTGGCACAATCTCAGCTTACTGCAACCTCTGCCTCCCGAGTTCAAGAAATTCTCCTGCCTCAGCCTCCTAAGTAGCTGGGATTACAGGCGTGTGCCACCATGCCTGACTAATTTTGTATTTTTAGTAGACATGGGTTTCACCATGTTGGCCAGGCTGGTCTCAAACTCCTGACCTCGTGATCTGCCTGCCCTGGCCTCCTAAAGTGCTGGAATTATAGGTATGAGCTGCTGTGCTTGACCTTAATTTTTATTTATTTACTTTTGAGACGGAGTTTCGTTCTTGTTACCCAGGCTGGAGTGCAATGGCGCAATCTTGGCTCACCGCAACCTCCGTCTCCTGGGTTCAGGCAATTCTCCTGCCTCAGTCTCCTGAGTAGCTGGGATTACAGGCACACACCACCATACCCAGCTAATTTTTTGTATTTTTAGTAGAGACGGGGTTTCACTATGTTGACCAGAATGGTCTCGATCTCTTGACCTCGTGATCCACCCGCCTCGGCCTCCCAAAGTGCTGGGATTACAGGCTTGAGCCACCGCACCTGGCTCTTAATTTTTATTTTTAAGAATTATTCTAAAAAAGAGATGGGCCAGGTGCTGTGGCTCACGACTGTAAAACCAGCATTTTGGGAGGCCAAGGTGGGCAGATCACCTGAGGTCAGAAGTTCAAGACCAGCCTGGCCAACATAGCAAAATCCCATCTCTACTAAAAATACAAAAGTTGGCAGGGCATGGTGGTAAGCACCTGTGATCCCAGCTACTCAGGAGGCTGAGGCTGGAGAAACACTTGAACCTGGGAGGCGGCGGTTACAGTGAGCTGAGATCGTGTCACTGCACTCCAGCCTGGACGACAAGAGTAAAACTCCATCTCAAAAAAAAAAAAAAAAAAAAAAAAAAAGACAGGGTCTCACTATGTTGCCCAAGGTTGGTCCTGAACACCTGGGATCAAACAATCCTCCTGCCTTGGCCTCCCAAAGTGCTAGGATTACAGGCGTGAGCCACCGTGCCCAGCCAGGTTTATTTTTAAAAGACATCTCTTATTTATGCTATCTTGTAGCAAATAAATAGAGCAATTACAAATGTAGAATAATCAATATATAATTGTTTTAATCAGGAATTGTTAAATTTCCTTATATCTTATCCAAAACTTTTCTTTTTTTTTTTTTTTTGAGACAGTCTTGCTCTGTCACCCAGGCTGGGGTGCAATGGCCCCATCACAGCTCACTGCAACCTCCGCCTCCCGGGTTCAAGTGATTCTCCTGCCTCAGCCTCCCAAGTAGCTGGGATTACAGGCATGCACCACCATACCCAGCAAATTTTTGTACTTTTGTAGAGACAAGGTTTCACCATATTGGCCCGGCTAGTCTTGAACTCCTGACCTTGTTATCCACCTTCCTTAGCCTCCCAAAGTGCTGGGATTACAGACATGAGACACTGCACACGGCATTTTTTTTTTTTTTTTTGAGACAGAGTCTCATTCTGTCACCCAGGCTGGAGTATAGTGGTGCAATCTTGGTTTACTGCATGCAACCTCCACCTCCCAGGTTCAAGCAATTTTCCTGCCTCAGCCTCTGAAGTAGCTAGGATTACAGGCCTCCATCACCATACCCAGCTAATTTTTGTTATTTGTTTTTTGTTTGAGTCAGAGTCTTACTCTGTTGTCCAGGCTGCAGTGCAATGGAGTGATCTCGGCTTACGGCAACCTCCGCCTCTGGGGTTCAAACGATTCTCTTGCTTCACCCTCCCTAGAAGCTGGGATTACAGATGTGCACCACCACACCCAGCTAATTTTTTGTATTTTAAGTAGAGATGCGGTTTCACCATGTTGGTAAGGCTGGTCTTAAGCTCCTGACCTCAGGTGACACCACCTCGGCCTCCCAAAGTGCTGGGATTACAGGCTTGAGCCACGGCTCCCAGCCTAATTTTCATATTTTTCTCGAACTCCTGACTTCAGGTCAACCTTCTGCCTGGGCCTCCCAAAGTGCTGTGAATAGAGGAGTGACCCACTGTGCCCGGCCACAAAACTTTAACTGGATGTTTATATGTAGATTATTAAAATTAAGGAATATAGGTTCATGATTACTATAGAATATGAATTTAAAATTATTAAAAATGTTTAGAGGAAAACAAAATGTTTAAAAGGCCAGGTGCAGTGGTTCATGCCTGTAATCCCAGCACTTTGGGAGGCTAAGGCAGATGGATCACAAGGTCAGGAGTTCAATATGGTGAAACCCCATCTCTACAAAAATCCAAAAATTAGCCGGGCATGGTGGCAAGCACCTGTAGTCCCAGCTACTCAGGAGGCTGAGGCAGGAGAATCACTTGAACCTGGGAGGCGGAGGTTGCGGTAAGCAGAGATCATGCGACTGTACTCCACCCTGGTGACAGAGCAAGACTCCGTCTCAAAAAAGAAAGAAAGAAGGTCCTCAAATGAACCCCTTGGCCCCTCTTCTAGGTTATTAAAAAAAACACACACAAAATTCTACCCACTGCTCTAGCAGCCCACTAGGGAATGGTAGAAATTGTAATTAAAAGCCAAAGAAAAGGAAAGCAGCTGAACTTGAGGCCAGTGTTGGTAACTCAGAAAGAAATTATATATATAAGACACACACTCAAAATTTGGAATAAAATGGCTTTATCATGAGGATTTATGTTCTTCGTTCTCTAGAAATTATGTCCTTGAGTTCACGCCTATCATCTTAGGTATCTTTCTTTCTTTTGGCATCTATATTTTCCCAACCATTTTTTTAAGGACATTTGCTTAACAAATGGCTTGCTTACTTCTGAAATTCAACGCGTTTAGAATCCATGTTCTTGATCTACTTTTTGTTTTTAAATTTTATTAGCGATGAAGTCTGGCTATGTTGCTCAGACTGGTATCAAACTACTTGGCTCAAGTGATCCTCCTGCCCCACCCTTCCAAAATGTTGGGACTACAGGCGTGAGCCACTGTGCCTAGCCTCTGCTTTATTTTAATCATGCTAAACAGACTATTAAAAGTTTTTTTTTTTTTTTTTTGCTCACCTGCAACTGTCTTGATTGAATTATATAAAAAAAAATTTTTTTTTGAGACAAAGTCTCCCTCTGTCGCCCAGGCTGGAGTACGGTGGCGTGATCTTGGCTCACCACAACCTCCACCTCATGGGTTCAAGCTATTCTCCTGCCTCAGTCTCCCAAGTAGCTGCGCCCGGCTAATTTTTTGTATTTTAGTAGAGACAGGGTTTCACCATGTTGGCTGGGCTCGTCTTGAACTCCTGACCTCAGGTAATCTGCCGGCCTCAGTCTCCCAAAGTGCTAGGATTACAGGCACGCCTGTCCAAAAAAAATTTTTTTTTAATTTAAAATAATTATAATCAGACCTACACACTGACAATTGCAAAACTCTGTTGAGAGAAAATTTTAGAGACTTAATAAATGGAAAGTTATGTTGTGTATCAGAAGGCTCAATATTGTTAAGATAACAATTCTCTACTGGGCACAGTGGCTCACACCTGTAGTACTAGCACTTTGGAAGGCTGAGGCAGGAGGTAGGCTTGAGCCCAGAAGTTTGAGACCAGCCTGGGCAACATAGCCAGACCCCATCTCTAAACAAAAAAAAATTTTTTTGAGACAGTGTGTCACTGTCAAGAGGCTGGAGTGCAGTGGCACAATCACAGCTCACTGCAGCCTTGACCTCCCCAGGCTTAGGTGATCCTCCCACCTCAGCCTCTCATGTATCTAAGACTACAGTCCTGCACCACCACACTCAGCTAATTTTTCTTTTTTTGTTTTCTTTGTAGAGACAAGAGGTTTCGCCATGTTGCCCAGACCAAAAACTCTTTTTTTAATTAGCAGGGAGTAGTGGCACATGCCTGTGGTCTCAAATACTTGGGAGGCTGAGACAGGGGAGTATCATCTGAGCCTTGGGAGGTCAAGCTGCAGTGAGCTATGATAGTGCAACCTGGGTAACAGAACAATACCCTGTCTCAAAAAAGAAAAGAAAATAGGCAAAAGATTTTAAGACATTTCACTAAAGAAGATGTACCAACTACAAATAAGCACATGGAAAGAGATTCAATGTCATTAGTTAAGGAAATGCAAACTGAAACTGCAATGGGGCACCACCACACACCTATTAGAAACCCTTCTAACAGCTTCAAAGTAAAGCCGATATTTTTGCACCAACCTAATACCAAGTGTTGATAAGAATATGGAAAAACTAGAACCTAATCAATAGCTTTGGGAATGCAAAATATTACAAACACTTTGTAAGATATTTTAGCAGTTGCTTATAAGATCAACCAAACTTCTTTTTTCCCCAGTGATACATTTATCATGCTACCAGCAATCCCATTTCACTATTGATTCAAGAGAAATAAAAACATTTTGTCCACACAAAGACGTACTCCAGCCCATGGTGGCTCACTCCCAGAATCCCAGCACTTCAGGAGGCTGACGTGGGAAGATCATTTGAGCCCAGGAGTTAGAGATCAGCCTGGCAACATAGTGAGACTTCATCTCTACAAAAAAATTTTAAAACTAGCCGGGTGTGGTGATGTACACCTGTAGTTCCAGCTCCTCAGGAAGCTGAGGTGGGAGGATTGCTTGAGCCTAGAAGTTTGATGTTACAGTGAGCTGTGATCATACCACTGAACTCCAGCCTGGGTGACAGTATGAGACCCTGTCTCTAAAGAAAAAGGAAAAAATATTGTTAAAAAAAATTAAACAAAGACATTTGGGAGGGCAACACAGGAGGATCACCTGAGCTCAAGAGTTCGAGACCAGCTGGGCGCAGTGGCTCATGCCTGTAATCCCAGCACTTTGGGAGGCCAAGACAGGCATATCACGAGGTCAGGAGATTGAGTCCTTCCTGGCTAACACAGTGAAACCCCATCTCTACTAAAGACACAAAAAATTAGCTGTACATGGTGGTATGTGCCTGTAGTCCCAACTACTTGGGAGGCTGAGGCAGGAGAATCGCTTGAATCCAGGAGGCAGAGGTTGCAGTAAGCAGAGGTCATGCCACTGTACTGCAGCCTGGGCCACAGAGCGAGACTCCATCTCAAAAACAAAAACAAAACAGTTTGAGACTAACCACAGCCATTTTTTCATAATAGGCAAAACATGGACATGATCCAATGTTCATAATTGGTAGATAAAGACTGTGTGATATTCTATACAATGAATACTACTCAGCAATAAACTGTCCAACTACTAATACGTACAACATGGATGAATCTCAAAGTGCTGTGCTAAGTGCAAGAAATGAAATCTCAAAACACTGTGCTAAGTGCAAGAAGCCAGACACAAAAGATTGTATAATGTATGATTCCATTTACATGAAATTCTAGGAAAGGTTAAACTAGAGATCAGTGGTTGCCAAGGAGTTTGGAAAGAAGAGGTTGACCACTAAGAGGCACCAAGAGGTCTCACTCTGTTTGTTGCCCAGCCTGGTCTGGAACTACTAAGCTCAAATGATCTTCCCACCTCAGCATCCTGCATAGCTGAATCTACAGGTGCACCACTGTGCCTGGCCACAAAGGAGCTTTTTGTAAAGTGACAGAAATGTTCCATATCCTGGCTATAGTGGTGGTTACATGACTGTATATATTTGTCAAAACTCATCAGTTCACTGGGCATGCTACACCCCTGTAGTCCAAGGTACTCAGGAGACTGAAGTGGGAGGATCGCTTGAGCCCAGAGTTCTAGGCTGTGCTACATTATGATTCCACCTGTGAATAGTCACTGACCTCCAGTCTGGGCTACACAGATAGACTTCAGCTTTGCTTAACAAACAGCTTGCTTACTTTTATTTTATATAATTGTATCTCAATAAAACTCATTTTTAAAAAGTGATGGATCCACATTATTATATCTCATAATTACAAGAATAAACTGTAAAAGAAGATCTCTTAGGTTTTAAATTCAACTATTCCCTAGACAATACGTTAAATTAATACCAATTAAGATTTGGAGGACAAGGCACAGTGGCTCACACCTATAATCCCCGCACTTTGGGAGGCCAAGGCAAGAGGACTATTTAAGCCCAGGAGTTCAAGACCAAACTCAGCAACACGGTGAGACCCTGTCTCCACAAAAAAATTCAAGAAAGTATTAGCCAGGCATGGTAGGACACATCTGTGGTCCCAGCTACTCAGGAGGCTGAGGAGGGAGGACTGTCCAAGCCTAGGAGGTTGAGGCTGCAGTGAGCCATGACTGGGCCACTGCACTCCAGCCTAGGAAACAGAGCAAAACTCTGTCTCCAAAAAAAAAAAAGACTTGGGACAAGTAACTTTAGGAAAATTATACAGCAGAAATTGTTTTCATCACAACCAATTCATCATAAAACTCAAATGAAACCGGGAGCCACAGTGGCTCCGGCCAGTTGTCCTGGCGCTTGAGGAGGTGAGGCTATGAGCAACAAAACTCAAATAGGCCAAGCTGAGCAACAAAACTCAAATAAAACCTATTTTGCCAGAACCTATCCAAATATGTAACAGAAAGCAACAAATTATAAAGTATTTTCAATTAGACAAACCATAACTACTTAGATATAAAAAATATTCTCTTGACGTGTATCATAACACAGTAAAATAGTGAGTTTTTAATTAAAGTTATTTTCAAATTATGACTTTCTAAAAGATACACTATTAGTAACATTATACTTTTCAGCAACAAACGTTGTGATAAATTATTCACTGATACTGAAGAAAGATGTGAGGTAAGAATCAAAATTCTGATGTGCATCCTGCTTTCAGATGCTTTGACAATACTATTGCACTGCTAGCTGTAAAGTACAGTAGTGCAATAAAGTCAGAGCATTCGTTAGCAGTAATAAGTAGGAAAGAAACACAAAAGCACCTTGCATCAGTTAAAGCTTCAGTGTGAAACGAATTTAAAGTAGGATTGCCATTTTGAACAGAAAACATCCAAAACCAAAAAACATTTATATTCAAAGTTTTTTTTAAAAGGATAAGACTTAAATATCAAAGTAATGTTGCTTATTGATGCCTAATATACAAATTAACATTCAAACAGAAACATGCATTGATGTAGAAAGGAATGTTGTAAATATGCCCTAAGCTTTAATAGTCATTAGAATGGGTATTGTTGGCTGGGCACGGTGGCTCAGGCCTGTAATCCCAGCACTTTGGGAGGCCGAGGTGGGTGGATCACGAGGTCAAGAGATCAAGACCATCCTGGTCAACATGGTGAAACCCCATCTCTACTAAAAATACAAAAAATTAGCTGGGCATGGTGGCGCGTGCCTGTAATCCCAGCTACTCAGGAGGCAGAGGCAGGAGAATTCCCTGAACCCAGGAGGCGGAGGTTGCAGTGAGCCGAGGTCGCGCCATTGCACTCCAGCCTGGGTAACAAGCGCGAAACTCCGTCTCAAAAAAAAAAAAAGAATGGGTATTGTTAATACTTGAGGATTGGTAATAACAAAACCGGTTATAATTACTACTAAGGCAAAGTTGTAAAAAATAATTCTGTTCTCTGCAGAGATATTGGTTAGCTCCTTCTGCAAGGCAATTTACTAATTAACTGCCACATAAAACAAGTCCTTTGAATAAAAGTATCAAAGAAAACAAATGGAAAGTAAAATAAGTTTCTCAATCTCTACCTAATCTAACACTCTGGAATCTAACCCACAACACAAAGAAAACACAAAAGCACTTACCATCTTAGGCTTTTTATCTCGAGTTTACTAAAGGCCATTATAACAATGGAAGGGAATCAATGTACTCTAAACAGGACATGAACCCTATCTAAATGAATACTATCCAAGGGGATTTTAAAATTTTGGTTAACTCCTGAAATCTTAAATATAGCCAGAAAGCATCCCCATTTTCTTCAAACTTAGAAATATCAAGAGAAAATGATAATAGGGGGAGGTGGGACTGAGATTAAAGTAACAAGTTTCCTCAGTTCCAAGCTAATTAACATTCTAATTTTTTAACAGACAAGAACCCAATCAGAAGTCAGATGTAAACCCGGAAACAGAAATAGTATCATAGTATCACACTGTATTACCTTTTGTGTGTAATCCCTAGTAGTTTCAGGAAAGAAGGCAGCTAAACAAATACCACTCTATCAATAAGTGAAGAGGAAAAAGAGAACAAAAATTGCCCTACAATAAGCTTATTCTCCCATTAATAATGTTGATTGATGCAAAAATACATTTCCATTATTTTCGCCAACATCTCTTTAAACGGTCCAGTTCAACTACTTAGTCGAATTGAGCCTACTAAGAAATGTACTCATATTAAGGACAGCTGAAATATGTGTCTTGGTGTCAAATCCCAGGCCACATAACTCAAATATCAGGATGTTTACCTCTAGTAGCTAAGTATCAAGTTTATAAAACAAATTTAAAGAACAAGTGTTTTCTGAATTGGAAGTTATTACAAACAAGAAAAATGTGAAAAAAATTTAAGGTATCAACAAAATTAGGATAAACAATTTCTTTTCAAATTAAGTATTATGTATTCTCTTTTTATAAATTAAATAGTCAGTGCTAGTTCCTTGACGAATCCTTTATTAATTGATGTAAAACCAAAAATCAGAAGATAGCACAGGAAATCATTTACCCTTAAAATCTTAGAAACTAAGCTGGTCCACAAGCATAACATTTTTTTCTAAAAACACACAGCAAATCTGAAGATGAGATGCACTTTTTTCTGCTATCAAGTCTCAAAGCAGTAATATTTAAAGCCATGATAAAAATTCATTTTTAAATCCTAATAATTATGGAAACTAATGAACTGAAAGGGAAAAAAGCTACCACTAATTTACTTGCAAGGATGTAAGAAAGGAAAAAACCTCATTTCTTTTCTTCCTGTCTTCAAAAACAATTTAAAAACTACCCCATCATTCAAACAGTATCTAAAAGTTTAAATGTCTGGCTACCTCATAATTTTCTAAAACCTACTTTTTCAAAATGTTTACTTCATTTTTGTTCACATAGAAGATAATTTGTTCAATCTTAGGAAGTCCTATGAGAATATTAACTGTATTGCGAAAGGCCAAAGTTTAAAAATTAAACAGCCAACTTGAGAAGCAAACAACCTGTTAAAAGCAGAATTGGCATAATTTAGCAGAAATATCTGTATCAGTAGGGAGGAATTCAGAATGGGAGAAAGGCAAGATAGTCTTAACATTTAAGCCTGTTCACAAAATCAAATTACAATACTTAATATTTTGTTCTTTAAAAGACGATAAAAATAATAGAACTAAAAGTTCATTATTACACATGTGAATATCTGCAGGAAATTCTTCCTTCTTCCCTGCCATTTCTCCCTATACTTCTCCAACTCCACACACGATGCACAAAGAAAATTTAAATACAAAATGTTAAAAGTAATTGAAAGCCTTAAAATTAAATTTGCATATAGAGGCATTCCAATTTTTTAGCACATCAGAAGAAGTTATATCAAGGCCTCATTTTTTCTAGGGTGGGAATGGGGTGGGTGGGTGAGGTTTCTTCCAGGATAACCACACGTCCTTTCCGAGGCAGAAGTTAGAGACCTAAGATTTAGCTTGGAGAAACCAGGGTACGCACAAACGATACCTAAGTAGTAATGCCAGGGAATGGCATGCGGAGGAAGGACGGATTACAAATGAAGAAGAAAGAAGTTTCTTACTTTTTTTTAAACTTAAACTTATTTTCTTTCTTTTTTTTAGGCGTCTCGCTCTGTCGCTGGGCCCAGGTGCAGTGGCACGATCTCGGCTCACTGCAACCTCCACGTCCCGGGTTCAAGGGATTCTCAGTCTCCCGATAGCGGGAACTACAGGCGCACGCCACCACACTCAGCTAATTTTTGTATTTTTGGTAGAGACGGGGTTTCACCATATTGGCCAGGATGATCTCTATCTCTTGACCTCGTGATCCGCCCACCTCGACTTCCCAAAGTGCTGGGATTACAGGCGTGAACCACCTCACCCGGCCAATCTTATTTTATTTAATAGGCAAGCAAACAAAAAAAGAGAGGAGCTCAGAGGCAGGCGCTTCCTCCGAAGTCCAGGTTTCTAAGGAAAGCAGCCCAACCTGGAAAAAAAAAAAAAAAAAAAAGATAATGCAGGACGAAAAGGACTGAAGACAGAACTAGGGAAGTAAGAGGAAAAAAGCGCGGGCGATCCAGCTGGTAATTTAATGATAGGAGGAAGGGAATAAAGAGGGCGAATGAGGGACAGATCCTTAAAGAAATCTAGAAGGGCAACCCCCCCAACTGGGCGCCCGGAGAAGGCCAAACACGCCAGCAACAACGGGAGTGCTTTCTAATTCTTTGCTCCCGTTTTCTACTTTCACATATGAATGAAAGTGGACAACTCCAGAGCAGGGTGACTTTCCTGTCCCAATCCCGCCCGCGCTCCAGAAAAGGAGCTCGCGGTTCCGAGCTCCTTCGCTCACACCTCTTCTCTCACCCAAGGACTGCCACCTCCAGACCAAACAGAAACGGGTCTAGGGGCTTCCTTGGCCGTTAGGAAGTTGTATATACAAGCCTAGCATCCTTTCTCAGACTTTCTCCTCCCGCCTTTGAGAACGTGAGCGAGGTCGGCGCTACAGGGATTTCTCCCCGCCCCGCTCGGTTTATTCCCCACCCCACCCTCTGTTCCCCTTTCTTGGAGTGTGAACCACCTCTCCCTTCTTGGGACTCTTAGGGACGGTTCCAGTCACATTTTTTTTTTTTTTTTTTTGTACAAACACTGAATGCGGTCTGCACCGGGCGCAGTTCCGTGAGGGGTGTAAATCTGAGGGAAAGGAACGAGGAATTCCAAAGGCCCCGCACCCTCAGCGTCTCCCGCCATTTCCCTGACGAGTTTCCCGGATGTAACCCCTTCCCCCGCAGCAGTTTAGACACCACGGTGGCGGCTCCCTTTGGTGCAGGAGGAGGGAACTCGAGTCTGGTCCAGCCTCCGCTGCCCGGAGTTTCCGGCGACTCCAATTTGTGCCCCACCTTCGAGGCCATTGGGGAAAAATAAACTACCCAGTAGATCTCCTTACTTTGCACTCACCATCAGTTCCAGCTTATCGACCTCCGCCTCCATGTTGAATAGTTGACATTCCTCAGACCGCGGCGGCGCTTAAGCCGCAAGCCATACTAGCATGGAGGGCCTCCATTGGACAGCTGTCACTCAACGTCTCGCACTCATTGGCTCCTCCGTTCCACCGGCTCCCGCCCATTGGCGACTGGGTAACGCCCTTCTACATGAGACACATTTTCCTGTTGGGCAGACACATTTTCCTGTTGGGCAAAGACACAAGACGCCGCAGGAGGATTGGCTGCTGTGCACATTTTTTTTTCCATTGGCTGCCCCCTCCTCTCTACTTTCAATTTTATTGTTAGGGCTCAGCAGAGAAGAGCTTGCGATTGGTGCAATCGAAAGAAGAGCCGACCAATCACACGAGAGCTTCCGCCGACAGCAGAGGGGACGTAACACACCTTCTTTCCTCTCCTGCTTCCCCTCCCCTTCTCTCCCGACTTCCCCTTATTCATACCAGAAGCGCCTCAGCTCTGATTGGCCAGGACACTGTGCTATCTCAGCCAATCACAAGCCAGGCTGTGCTCCTACACTATCCGAAGAGCGAATCATGCAGAAACCGTGTCTACGATTGGTCCCTCCCTGACAAGTATTTAATTTTGAATTTTTCTTTATGGCGTGGGAGAGGCTACAACCCGGACTCCATCGACTCCCCCGGCTCTTAGACTAGTAAGTGCAGGGATGATTATTTCTTTGTTATCCAAGCTCGCGTCTTGAGTAGCTGAGCCTGTTGCTGCTTGTGTTTTTACAGTTTAAGGAGTTGGGGACTTTGGCTGGACACGGAGGGGAAATGGAAAAAGGAAGAGGAGGTTTGGGGCTGGGGAAGAAGTGCTCGGCCTGGCTTCATCTTAAGCATACTTCTATTTAATTAACACTAAGCAAAATATGTTTTAGAGCAAAGCATCTGCCTTCCTTTTGAACACTTCTTTACATGTTTACTGCTCAAAGTCACAGATCAGCGACATCCGCATCTCTTGGTTGCTTATTACAAATGCAAATTCTCGGGGTCCACCCAGATTTACTGAATCAGAATATGCATTTTAACAAGATTTCCCTCAGTGATTTCTATGCACATTAAAGTTTTAGATGGTACGTTTCTTGACTGGGAATATTACTATGTTACTCGGTATTGTCTGACATTCTGTTAGAGTGTCAATTTTAAAAGTGTGTCCTGTTTACTGAGTGCCTAATACTGTGCGGGTCGAGACTTTAGGGAGCTGCAGAAACAAGACAGGAACAAAAAGAAAAAAAAAAGCTTTTTCTTTTTTTTCTTTTTGCAAAAACAGCATAAAATGTAAAATTAAATATAAGTAAGTACCCGGAAATAATGCTATGGGTGTTCAAGAAGAATCAATTGGGCTGGGCGTGGTGGCTCACGCCTGTAATCCAAGCAATTTGGAGGGCAAGGCGGGTGATCACCTGAGGTTGGGAGTTCAAGACCAGCCTGACCAACATGGTGAAACCCCGTCTTTAAAAAAAAAAAAGAAGAATAAATTGAACTGGTAATGGAAATTAAGCAATCGAAGGCTATTTATGGAGGAGTGCAAGAGACCTCCATAAAAATGTGTTTTAGAAAGATGGCAATGAAATGCAACAGTCATTTCTGTTGTTGCCACAGCTTTGAACGTACCCCAGAGCAAATAACTCTTTTTTTTTTTTTTTTTTTTTTTTTTTTTGAGAAAGAGTCTCACTCTGTCGCCGAGGTTGGAGTGCAGTGGCGCGATGTCGGCTCACTTCAACCTCCGCTTCTCAGGTTCAAGAGATTCTCCTCCCTCAGCCTCCTGAGTAGCTGGGACTACAGGCACATGCCACCATGCCCAGCTAATTTTTTTACTTTTACTAGAGACGGGGGTTTCACCATGTTGGCCAGGATGGTCTTGATCTCATGACCTCCTGATCCACCCTCCTCGGCCTCCCAAAGTGTTGGGATTACAGGCATAAGCCACTGCGCCCGACCATCACTGCCGTTTATGTAAGTCAGTTTCATATGGTTTAACCTAATATATTGGTGAAAAGGGTCCAGTGTTTGTCTACTATCTTTCCTCTCAGCTTCTGACTTTGAACATAGAACATAAGCAGCTAGATGTCTTTATATATCCTATTGTCACTCCTATAATCAGATCCACATCCCCTAGACAGTTGCAATAGGCTTATAAGTGGTCTCTTTGCCTTCAGTCATGGTCCCATAAATCAAATTTCCACAATGCTGCCAAAGCATTCTTTCTAAAAGACAAGTATGAGCATGACAGTTATCTGCCTAAAATCCATTATTGTTTCTGATGTCTTGGTCCTTATCCACCTTCCAGCTTCATTGATCCCAAACAAAACTTTATGTTGCAGGATATGCTTTAGTCACAATGAGTCCTTTCTGTGATTCCCCTGACATAACTTTCTGTGAAATGTTTCCATGTTATTCCCTCTGATGAGATGAGTCCTCCCCAGGTCCACCTTAACCTAGCCCCTTCATCGAAGCTCAGCTTAAGGAAAACCGTTTCCAAAAACCTCAACTCTATGAAAGAGTTATGTACCTTTGCTTTTTTTCTCCATTAACATATACATTTCCCATCATAACCCATACCATATTATATACCCATTTACTTTCTGCTTACCCATGTCTCCCCACTATAAACTCTTGGAGGGTAGGGATGTGTCTTGGTCATCTTCATAGCGAGTTATCACTATATGTTGAATTAAACTTAACTTCTGTATTTTGTTTTATTTTATTTTATTTTTTTTTGAGACGGAGTTTTGCTCTTGTTACCCAGGCTGGAGTGCAATGGCACGATCTCGGCTCACCGCAACCTCCGCCTCCTGGGTTCAAGCAATTCTCCTGCCTCAGCCTCCCGAGTAGCTGGGACTACAGGCACGCACCACCATGCCCAGCTAATTTTTGTATTTTTAGTAGAGACGGGGTTTCACCATGTTGACCAGGATGGTCTCAATTTCTTGACCTCGTGATCCACCCACCTTGGCCTCCCAAAGTGCTGGGATTATAGGCGTGAGCCACCGCGCCCGACCTAACTTCTGTATTTTAAAAAATCAGATATAGTAATCTCAAGCAGTAAAAAAAAAAATCATAAAAAAAAAATGATAAAACTTACTGCCTGCCAGGAACTGTAAATACTTTACATGATTTACTCATGTACTCCTCAAAACTTTCAAGTAACTTCCTGTTAATATTATTAAATTGTGCCAGGTGCTGTGGCTCACGCATGTAATTCCAGCACTTTGGGAGGTGGAGGCAGATGGATCACGAGGTCAGGAGTTGGAGACCATCCTAGCCAACGTGGTGAAACCCCATTTCTAAAAATAAATAAATAAATAAACAAACAAACAAACAAACATACATACATATATATTATTAATTCGCAGGGGAGGAAACTGGCACAGAAAGGTTAAAAATCTGTTGAAGGTCATAAATAATTTATGACAGTATAGTAGAGCCATGATTTGAACCTATGCAGTATAACTCCCTGGTCCTCATCCTTAACCCCTACAGTATACTTCCTCTTGTTTTTTGTTTGTTTGGTTGGTTTAATTTTGGGGGCGGTTTCTGAGGCAGAGCTTCATTCTAACTTTTATGTTTTTAGTAGAGATGGGGTTTCACTGTGTTGTCCGGGTTGGTCTCGAACTCCTGACCTCAAGTGATCTGCCCGCCTTGGCCTCTCAAAGGGCTGGGATTACAGGTGTGAGCCAGCATACCTGGCCTATAATATTGTCTTTATTATTGCTTGATTTGTTACCAAGAGCTCCAGATATAGTTTTCTGGTTCCTTAGCCTAAAAATCTTTTCTTAGTGAAAAGAGGATATAAGTAAAAATGAGAGTAATTTCTAGAGATCGTAGAATTACTTAGGATATATTTATGTTGTTGTTTTTTATTTTTTTTATTTTTTTATTTTTTTGGAAATAGTTTCTTGCTTTGTCTTCCAGGCTGGAGTGTAGTGGCGCAGTCATGGGTCACTGTAGCCTCAAACGCCTATGCTTATGCCAGCCTCCTGCCTCAGCCTTCGGAGTGGCTAGGACTATAGGTGGGCCACCACTATGGGCTTTTTTTTTTTTTCTTTTGGTAGAGTTGAGATTCTCACTATGTTGCCCAGAGTGGTCTCAAATTCCTGGACTAAAGGGATCCTCCCACCTCCACCTCAGCTTCCCAAAGTGCTGGGAATTACAGGCATGAACCATCGCCCCTGGCCTGTATGTTTTTGTTTCTAATGATTTTTCAGATTATTTGAGAAAGCAGTGTAAGAAAAAAATTAGTTTTAAAAATACATAGGCCAGGCACAGTGACTCACGCCTGTAATCCTAGCACTTTGGGAGGCTAAGGCAGGCAGATCACCTGAGGTTGGGAGTTCAAGACCAGCCAGACCAACATGGCAAAACCCTGTCTCTACTAAAAATACAAAAATTAGCTGGGTGTGGTGGCACGCACCTGTAGTCCCAGCTACTGGGGAGGCTGAAGCAGGAGAATCGCTTGAACCTGGGAGGTGGAGGTTGCAGTGAGCCAAGATTATGCCACTGCACTCCAGCCTGGTGCCTGGTGACGGAATGAGACTCTGTCTCAAAAAAAACCAAAAAACAAAAATTAGCCAGGCCTGTTAGCATGCGCCTGTAGTCCCAGCTACTTGGGAGGCTGAGGCAGGAAAATTGCTTGAACCCGGGAGGCAGAGGTTACAGTGAGCCAAGATCATGCCACTGCACTCCAGCCTGGCCAGGTGACAGAGCAATACTCCATCTCAAAAAAAAAAAAACAAAAACAAAAACATAAGGGCTGGGTCCAGTGCTTCACACCTGTAATTTCACCACACTGGGCGGTTAAGGCCAGTAGATTGCTTGAGCTTAGGAGTTTGTGACCAGCTTGGGCAACATGGTGAAACCCTGTCTCTACTAAAAATAGAAAAACCAGCCAGGCATGTGGGTGCACCCTTGTAGTTGCAGCTACTCAGGAGGCTGAGGCAGGATTGTTTGAGTCCAGAAGGTCAGGACTTCAGTGAGCCAAGATCGTACCACTGCACTCTAGCACGGGCAACAGAACAAGCCCCCGTCTGAAAAAAAAAGGAAAAATGTTTTAAGGAATCACAAAAGAATGAGTTTGTATTCAATGTTAACAATTAAAATCTCACCTAATCCAGCAAAAAGAATGTGTAGGTCTCATTACCCTTTTGGAAAGGGGATAAGTATATATATTCTAAGCAGAGGAAGACTCCTATATACTCTTTCAATTTGGGCAATTATCCTCTGGAAAGTACCTAATGCTTTTAATACAGTAATGATACTAAAAAAAAAATCCTGTGGCCGGGCGCGGTGGCTCAAGCCTGTAATCCCAGCACTTTGGGAGGCCGAGGCGGGTGGATCACGAGGTCAAGAGATCGAGACCATCCTGGTCAACATGGTGAAACCCCATCTCTATAAAAATACAAAAATTAGCTTGGCATGGTAGTGCGTGCCTGTAATCCCAGCTATTCAGGAGTCTGAGGCAGGAGAATTGCCTGAACCCAGGAGGTGGAGGTTGCAGTGAGCCGAGATCGCGCCATTGCACTCCAGCCTGGGTAACAAGAGCAAAACTCTGCCTCAAAAAAAAAAAAATCTTGCTTTTTTGAGTTCTTGTTCTAACTGAGGTAGAAATTTGCTATTCTCCACTTTTGCAAGAGCTGTGATTATTTTTGGGTGGAACAACTATCTAGGAATTATTTCAGACTGCATCTTTCTACCTTGACAGATTTAGCATAGTTCCTTATTCCTCTGCATGTGCCAATTACTGTATTTAATTAGCAGGAGATTAGATAGAAGTACTGACCAGGTCAGACACACAGACACAGACACAGACGTGCACACACATACACACACACACACAGAGAGAAGAAAACATGATTAATTCCTAGACATCTTTTTTATCAAAAAATAATTCCCAAAATGACAGACATTGGCTTGTGTAGGACTCTTTGGAATTTGAATGCATAGACATTGGAACAGCCACCAGGAAAGGACTAGAAAGAGATGGCCCTGTTTCAGAATAGTGGTACTCAATTTTTCCAGCTAATGGTACATACCAAAGTTTAAACATCAAATACACTACTAGCGTTATTATTATTATTATTTTTGAGACAGTCTTGCTCTGTTGCCAGGCTGGAGTGCAGTGGCATGATCTTGGTTCACTGCAACCTCTGCCTCGCAGGTTCAAGCAATTCCCTGCCTCAGCCTCCTGAGTAGCTGAGATTACAGGTGCATGCCACCATGCCCAGCTAATTTTTGTATTTTCTTTCTTTTTTTTTTTTTGAGACGGAGTTTCACTCTTGTTACCCAGGCTGGAGTGCAATGGCGCAATCTCGGCTCACCGCAACCTCCGCCTCCTGGGTTCAGGCAATTCTCCCGCCTCAGCCTCCTGAGTAGCTGGGATTACAGGCACGCTCCACCATGCCCAGCTAATTTTTGGTATTTTTAGTAGAGATGGGGTTTCACCATGTTGATCAGGATGGTCTCGATCTCTTGACCTTGTGATCCACCCGCCTCGGCCTCCCAAAGTGCTGGGATTACAGGTGTGAGCCACCGCACCTGGCCTAACTTTTGTATTTTTAGTAGAGATGGGGTTTCACCGTATTGGCCAGGCTGGTCTTGGACTCCTGATCTCATGATCCACCTGCCTCAGCCTCCCAAAGTGCTGAGATTACAGGCGTGAGCCACCACCCAGCCTACAGGCCTTATTATAATTGAAAAGAAACAACACTAGACACAGTGGCTCGCACCTGTAATCCCAGCACTTTATGAGGCTGAGTGGGGCAGATTACCAGGTCAAGAGATCAAGACCATCCTGGCCAACATGGTGAAACCCCATCTCTACTAAACAGACAAAAATTAGCTGGGCATGGTGGCATGTGCCTATAGTCCCAGCTACTCAGGAGGCTGAGGTAGGAGAATTGCTTAAAGCTGGGAGGCAGAGGTTGCAGTGAGCAGAGATGGAGCAACTGCATTCCAGCCAACAAAAAAAATGGCAGTCCAGTTTAAACCACCCTTCTGTAATCCTGACTCCCAGTTGTCAGAGGCAACAGTATTAAGTCTTCTAATTATTTCTTCTGGTATTTGCCTTCATATTTCTAAGCAATATTCATACTATTATTTCATGATTTTTTTTTCAAGTTTAGACACTATATAAATTTGGACAAATACTGACATTTTCTCTCCTTCTTCCCGGTATACCTACATCATCATTTTTGTTTAAATAAATAGTCAATGCTTATACTTTTTTTTTGAGATGGTATGTCACTCTGTTGAACATGGTGAAACCCCATCTCTACTAAAAATACAAAAATTAGCCAGGCATGCACCTGTAAACCCAGCTACTCTGGAGACTGAGGCAGGAGAATTGCTTGAACCCGGGAGGCAGAGGTTGCAATGAGCCGAGATTGTGCCACTGCATTCCAGCCTCAGCGACAGAGTGACACTCTGGCTCAAAAAAAAAAAAAAAAAGAATTCTAGGATGGGGCTGGGCATGGTGTCTCATTCCTGTAATCCCAGCACTTTGGGAGGCTGAGGTAAGAGGACTGCTTGAGTGCAGGAGTTTAAGACCAGCCTGGGCAACAGAAAAAGAGTGGGGGAGGACCGTGAAGGGTCGGATGGAAGACAAAAGGAGGTTGCTAGGGGAGAGTTTCAGATACTAGGGTTCCCAACCAGTGGACTCAGCCTTAGATAGAAGTTTCCAATGGCATTTGTCTATAGAAGGTCCTGACCATACAGGAGTTCAAGACCAGCCTGGCCAACATGGTAAAAATGCATCTCTACTAAAAATAAATAAATAAAATTAGCTGGGCCTGGTGGCGTACACCTGAAATTTCAGCTACTCTGGAGGCTAAGGCAGGGGACTCGTTTGAACCTGGGAGGCGGAGGCTGCAGTGAGCCAAGATCATGCCACTGTACTCCAGCCTGCATGACAGACCAAGACCCTCTCTCAGAAAATAAAAAGAAGATCCTGACCATAGGTAACTTTTTTTTTTTTTTTTTTTTTAGGCAGCCGCAAGATTGCTCCTTCCTAGGAGGCTCTCTCCTTTTTTTTCCTTTTCTTTCTTTCTTTTTTTTTTTTTGTTTTTTAAAGACAGGGTTTCACCATGTTGGTCAGGCTGGTCTTGAACTCCCGACCTCAGGTGATCTGCTCACCTTGGCCTCCAAAGTGCTTGGATTACAGGCGTGAGCCTCTACACCTGGCCTTTTTCTTTTTCTTTTTTTCCTGAGGCTCTCCTAAATATCTTCCTCAGAGTATTTTTATCTTATGGTTTTGTTTCATTGTTTATGTGCTTGTTTTGGAGACAGGGCCTCCCTCTGTTGCCCAGGCTGGAGTGCAGTGGCACAATAAAATTCACTGCAGCCTCAAGCTTCTAGGCTCATGTGATCCTCCCACCTCAGCCTCCTGAATAGCTGGGACTACAGGCTTGTGTTGTTTTAAGTTAAACAAACAAAAAATCAGTCCTTTAGACATCCTGTATGTTTAATAATTCCTGCTTCACCTTCCTTCATTATTTCAGCAGAAGAAAAAGTGATATAATAAAGATGAAGTCAACCAACTATGGTGTGTTTTCTAAACCCCTAAGGAAAATTAAGAGCTTCTCTTTTATTTTTTTTTATTTTAGTATTTTTTTTCTTTTTGAGATGGAGTTTCGCTCTTGTTACCCAGGCTGGAGTGCAATGGCGCGATCTCAGCTCACCGCAACCTCCACCTCCTGGGTTCAAGCAATTCTCCTGCCTCAGCCTCCTGAGTAGCTGGGACTACAGGTGCACACCACCATGCCCAGCTAATTTTTGTATTTTTAGTAGAGACGGGGTTTCACCTTGTTGACCAGGATGGTCTCGATCTCTTGACCTCATGATCCACCCGCCTCGGCCTCCCAAAGTGCTGGGATTATAGGCGTGAGCCACTGCACCTGGCCGAGCTTTTCTTAATTATCAAATTGGAACCTGATAGTCTAATAAGATGGTATCAAGAATCTCTACTTCTGGCTGGGCATGGTGACTCACGCCTGTAATCCAAGCACTTTGGAGGCCAAGGCGGGCGAATCACCTGAGGTCAGGAGTTCAAGACCAGCCTGACCAACATACGAACATGGTGAAACCCGTCTTTAAAAAAATTTAAAAAAGAATCTCTCCTTCTAGAAGGGCTGTGGATAGATGCACTGCCACCATTTGCCATTAGGGGTGTCCTCTGCAAGTCTTGGAACCAAACCAGTGCTCAGTTTTTACAACCTGCAACAGGGTAGTGGGGGTTCATCAGCCAGTGGAATCTGAGCTCTGAGCAAGTATAGTGCTGCATACCAAGTGCTGAAAGGTTACTGAGTGAACAAAAGTGGAATGAATGTGTATTTTAAAGGCCAATTGTTCCCATTCAAATCTGAGTTTGAAGGGAAAGAGGCCCAGACCTTGAGATAATTGTCAGTTCTGCTACTTGAATAACAACATCTTTGTTCCTCAAGTAACAACAACTAAAACCAGCAAAGCCCTTCTGGAACTTCAGCTCAAACCAGCTGTGACTTAATTTTCTTCAGAAAAGGATCCAGACTGAAATGTGAATATACTAGATAATGGTTTTGTTCTGTTCTTCCATTTTGTACTACAGCTACAGACACCATTTTATTGAAGGTTTCCAAAGGGTTCACTTGGTCACAATCAAGGTAATGGTAACACATATTTAATGGTAATATATTTAATGTTAAATTGATCATTATGATATATAGATATATAGATGTATGTTACCATATAGTTTATTAGCATGTATAGCATCTTAGAACGGATTATATATATGTATATACACACATACATATATACACACACACACACATACATATATATATATATATATATATATATATATAATTTTTTTTTTTTTTTGAGATGGAGTCTTACTCTGTCGCCGGGCTAGAGTGAGACTCCTGTAATCCCAGCACTTTGGGAGGCCAAGGTGAGCGGATCACAAGGTCAGGAGTTTGAGACCAGCCTGACCAACGTGGTGAAACCCCTTCTATACTAAAAATACAAAAAAGTTAGCTGGGCATGGTGGCTCATGCCTGTAATCCTAGCTACTCAAGAGGCTGAGGCAGGAGAATTGCTTGAACCCAGGAGGCAGAGGTTGCACTGAGCTGAGATCGAGCCACTGCACTCCAGCAGTCTGGGCAACAGAACAATACTCTATCTCAAAAAAAAAAAAATTCACTTTATTTTGACAGATCCTAATTTGCTCTTACTGCATCAAGTGGCATTGCCACTTAATTTTTTATTTTTTAACTTTTAAAATGTTATTTTGATTATTTTTAAATTGACCAATAATAATTATACATATTTTTGGGGTACATAGTGATGTTTTGATACATAAAATGTATAGTGAATAGATCAGGGTAATTAGCATATCTATCATCTCAAACATGTATCCTTTATTTGTGTTAGGAAAATTCAATACCTTCCTTCTAGCTATTGGAAACTAGATAATATATTATTGTTAACTGTAGTCATCCCACAGTGCTGTGGAACACTATAAGTTATTCCTCTTATCTGGCTGTAATTTTGTTACTGGAAAGGGGTCTCAATCCAGATCCCAAGGGAGGATTCTTGAACCTCATGCAAGAAAGAATTCAGGACAAGTCCACAGAGTAAAGTGAAAGCATGTTTATTAAGAAATTAAAGGAATGAAAGAATCGCTATTCCATAGGTAGAGCAGTGGCATGGGCTGCTCAACTGAGTATACTTTAGTTATGTCTTGATTATATGCTAAACAAGGGGTGGATTATTCATGGGTTTTCTGGGGAAAGGCCAAGGATTTCCCAGAACTGAGGGTTTCTTCCCTTTTTGGACTCTATAGGGTAATTTCCAGACATAGCCATGGCATGTGTAAACTGTTTTGGAGCTGATGGGAATGTCTTTTTGCATGCGAATGCCTTATAACTAGTGTGTACTAAGCCGTATAATCCCAGCACTTTGGGAGGCCGAGGCGGGTGGATCACGAGGTCAAGAGATCGAGACCATCCTGGTCAACAAGGTGAAACCCCGTCTCTACTAAAAATACAAAATTTAGCTGGGCATGGTGGTGCGCGCCTTTAGTCCTAGCTACTCGGGAGGCTGAGGCAGGAGAATTGCTTGAACCCAGGAGGCGGAGGTTGCGATGAGCCGAGACCATGCCATTGCACCCCAGTCTGGGTAACAACAGCGAAACTCCGTCTCAAAAAACAAAACTAGTGTGTACTGAGCAGTAAGGATGACCTGAGCCTACTTTGATTGCTCTCTTGGTTTTGGCCAAGTTCTTTACTGCATCTTGTTTTATCAGCAGTGTCTTTGTGACCTGTACCTTGTGCCAACCTCCTATCTCATCCTGTGACTAAGAATGCCTAACCTCCTAGCAATGCAGCCCAGCAGGTCTTAGCCTCATTTTACCCAGTCCCTATTCAAGATGGAGTCAGCTGGTTCAAAGGCCTCTATTTTGTATCCTTTAACAAATCTCTTCCTATCCCTCCTTCCTCCCCACTTTTCCCAGCCTCTAGTATCCTCTGTTCTACTAGGTAATGCTTTTATTTTACATTATTTTATTTATTGATTTATTTTTTAGTTGAAATCTTGCTTTGTCACCCGGACTGGAATGCCGTGGCATGATCTCAGCTCACTGCAACCTCTGCTTCCCAGGTTCAAGTGATTCTCTTGCCTCAGCCTCCTCTGTAGCTGGGACCACAGGCACATCCCACCATGCCCAGCTAACTTTTGTATTTTTAATAGAGACAGAGTTTTGCCATGTTGTCCAGGCTGGTCTCAAACTCCAGGCCACAAGTGATCTGCCCGCCTCAGCCTCCCAAAGTGCTTGGATTACAGGCGTGAGCCACCATGCCCAGCCTAAAATGCTTTGAAATAACTGTTTTAAGGCTCACACCTGTAATTCCAACACTTTGGGATTATGCCACGGGGTGTGGTGGCATGTGCCTGTGGTCCCAGCTACTCAGGAGGCTGAGGCAGGAGAATTGCTTCAACCCGGGAGGTGGAGGTTGCAGTGAGCCAAGATTGCACCACTGCACTCCAGCCTGGGAATCAGAGCTACACTGTGTCTCGAAAAATAAAATAAAATAACTTTTAAAACACCCATGTCTTGATTTGGGGTAATTGTTATTTCATTTTACAGTATGTTACCTATTTAATCTAGTCTCACACCACAGCATAGCAGAAAGAACATGGAAGACTTACAGGTCTAAACTTTATGGCATTGTATTGACAGATTGTCGAATCTTTCTTACCCTCCGTTTATTCTTCTGTAAAAATGGGAATAAAAATCCTCCTTGTGAGGGATAATACCTTGCAGAATAGTGAGGGTTAACTGAAAAGATGTCTGTGAAGATGCCTAAAAGTAAAGGGGTGTTGAATAAATGGTTAATGTTTCTTCATCTTACTACCAACTCCACCTGTCACAGTGGATGCTTAGTAGATGCTGCTGATAAAGAAACATATTATTTTAATAACTGACTGTAACCCAACTACAACCATTTTCACTACTATAAAGAAAGGGAAATTCATTTGACTTAATGAAGAAAAGCAACACAAGCAAACCAAACTTAGAGAATAATATAATGCCAAGACTGAGATCTCCCAAGAGATAGTTTAAATCTGGGTTTACATTTTCCTCTACTTCAGGGCTCTTCTGAGATGTTGGTAGTGACCTATTTCTTAACCAAGATGGTGTCTACAAGGGTGTGTTCATGGTATGATAATTCATTGAGCTATATACTTAAGATCTGTATATTTTCTATATGTATATATTATTCTTCAATTAAAAATGTAAAAACATTTCTCTGCAGAAACCATGCCCAAGTTCAAACAACGAAGAAGAAAGCTAAAAGCCAAAGCCAAAAGATTATTGAAAAAAAAAGAAGCCTCTCACGTTCAGTCCAAGCTAATTACACCTCCTCCTCCACCACCCTCACCAGAAAGGTAAGGCATAACGTGGAACAGAAAAAAATACTAGAAAGATCTGATCAGTTTAAGATAAAGTTTCCAGATTTAGCAAATAAAACTAGAAGGTGCACTTACTCATGCCTATAATCTTAGCACTTTGGGAGGCTGAGGCGAGTGGATTACCTGAGGTCAGGAGTTCGAGACCAACCTGGCCAGTGTAGCAAAATTCTGTCTCTACTAAAAATACAAAAACCAGGGATGATGGTGGTTATCTGTAATCCCAGCTATTTGAGAGGCTTAGGCAGGAGAAATGCTTGAACCCAGGAGGCAGATGTTGCAGTCAGCCAAGTTAGTGCCACTGCACTCCAGCCTGGGCAACAGAGCCAGATTCCATCTCAAAAAAGACAAACAAACAAAAAAAAGAAGGCCCAGTTAAATTTGAATTTCAGATAAACAGTGAATAATTTTTTCATATAATTATGTCCTATGTGATATTTGGAATATATCTATACTAAAATTATTCATGCTTTATCTGAAATTAATTTATTTTAATTTTGATTTATTTGTTTATTTTTGAGATTGAGTCTTACTCTGTCACCTCAACTGGAGTGCAGTAGCACAATCAAGGCTCACTGCAGCCTCGACTTCCTGGGCTCAAGTGATCCTCCCACCTCAGCCTCCCAAGTAGGTGGGACCACAGGTGTGTACCACCACACCTGACATATTTTTTATTTTTTGTAGAGATGGAGTCCCACTAGGTTGCCCAGGCTGATTTCAAAATCCTGGGCTCAAGCAATCTTCCCAACTCAGCCCCCCAAAGTGCTGGGATTACAAGTGTGAGCCACTGTGCCCAGCCTGAAATTAAATTTTAACTGGACATCCTGAATTTTACTTGGCAAACATCATTTAAGAGTTCTATAGGAGCCCAGGGAAAACTTCCCCTTCCATTTCTGAAGGTTCATGGAAAAATCAACTGACAAAAGGCAGATTAATCAAAGAAAAGACATACAGATGTATTGATGTGCACACAGGGGAAAACCACAGAGGGATTACCCCAACCCTTCAGTGGGGTTCAGTACCTTATATATCATCTTGAGGTTGCAGAGAGAATGGGAGCTTTGATTGTGTCAAAACAGCTTATGGGAGGTGGAGAAGAGGAGGCCTGGCTAGCAAAGGTGGTCTTGTTTGCAGATGAAACCTCACAAGTAGCAGCCCTCACAGACAATAGATGGTAAATGTTTCTTTCAGATCTTTAAAGGTGCCAGGCTCTCTGTGAATCTTTTCTAGATCTGAATGGACAAGGGAAAGCCTCAGAGAAAATCTGACTGCATCATTGCAGATTTTCTTTACAGATGCAAATCTCTCCCACCAGAGACAACTTCACAGCTATTCCTATATTTATAGTCCTTCTGCATACCATCCTCAACTGTGTCAAGGACATCTATTGTGGGGTGAAATAATTTGGTTTCTGGCCTGGCACAGTGGCTCATGCCTGTAATCCCAGCACTTGGGGAGGCCAAGGTAAGAGAATCAATTGATCCCAGGAGTTCAAGACCAGCCTGGGGAACATAGTGAAAACCTCGTCCTCATCTCCAAATAATAAAAGTCAAGTTATAGCACTGAAATGTCCTTTGATGTGATTAAAAAAAAAAAAAAAGATAGAAAAACAAAAAGAAAAATAAAATTAAAGTTAAAAAAAGAGAAATATTTCGGTTTCCTTCACTTCATTGAAATGAAAATAGCAAGGAATTATATTCAAATGCAAAGTAACTACTTTTTTGCTTCCTTGTGAATTCAATGGCATAAATCTGGCAACTAAATAATGAAAGAAGGGCATAGGACTGCAATTGCCAGACAGGTTCTCCTTGTCCATTGCCCAGAAAATGACAGTTCACTGAGACAGTGGACTTGCACTAGAAAAAGAGCTTGATAAATGCAGAGCTGACAAAGTGACAGTCTAGAGTTTCTTACTATAATCAATTTCCCAAAAAATTCACAGACTAGGGTTTTTTAAGGATAATTTGGTAGATAGGGGGCTAGAGAATGTGGAATGCTGATTGGTTGGGTCAGGGATGAAATCATAGGGGTCAAAGTATGTTCTTCTTGCTGTCTTCAGTTCCTGGGTAGGATCACAGAACAAGTTGAGCCAGTTTTCCAGTCTGGGTGGTGCCAGCTGGTCCATCAGAATGCAGGCCCTAAAAAATATCTTGGGCCAGATACCAGGGCTCATACCTGTAATCCCAGCACATTTAGAGACAAAGGCAGAAAGATCACTTGAGCTCAGGAATTCAAGACCAGCCTGGGCAACACAGCAAGACTTTGTCTCTATTAAAAATTAAAAATAAGCCAGGCGAGGTGGCTCAAGCCTATAATCCCAGCACTTTGGGAGGCCGAGGCGGGTGGATCACGAGGTCAACAGATCGAGACCATCCTGGTCAACATGGTGAAACCCCGTCTCTACTAAAAATGCAAAAAAATTAGCTGGGCATGGTGGCACATGCCTGTAATCCCAGCTACTTGGGAGGCTGAGGCAGGAGAATTGCCTGAACCCAGGAGGCGGAGGTTGCGGTGAGCCGAGATCGCGCCATTGCCCTCCAGCCTGGGTAACAAGAGCGAAACTCCGTCTCAAAAAAAAAAATACAAAATTATCCAGGCATGGTGGCGCATGCCTGTAATCAATCCCAGCTACTCGGGAGGCTGAGCCAGGAGAATTGTTTGAACTCCAGGAGGTGGAGGTTGCAGTGAGCCGAGATCTGGCCACACTCCAGCCTTGGCAACAAAAGCAAAACTCTGTCTCAAAAAAAATAATAATTTTTTTTTTTTAAGAAGAGGTTTCACCATGTTGGTCAGGCTGGTCTTAAACTCCCAACCTCAGGTGATCTGCCTGCCTTGGCCTCCAAAGTGCTTGGATTACAGGCGTGAGCCACCACGCCCAGCCAATAATAATAATAATAAGTTAAAATTATTATCCAGGCATGGTGGCATGCACATGTAGTCCCAGCTATTCAGGAGGCTAAGGTGGGAGGAATGCTTGAGCCCAGGAGATCCAGACTACAGTGATCTATAATTGTGCCACTGTACTCCAGCCTGAGTGACAGAGACCCTGTCTGAAAAAAGAAAAAGACCTTGAACAGCAATCTTAGGTTTCACAATAGTGATGTTATCCATAGGAGCAACTGGGTTGCCTCTGGCTGTAAATGACTCCTGAGCCATAATTTCGAATCTTGTGGCTAAATTGTTAGTTTTACAAAGGTGATCTAGTCCCCAAGCCAGGACAAGGTTTGTTTTGTGAAGGGGCTGTTAGCATCTTTGTTTCAAAGTTAAACTGTAAACTACATTCTTCCCATAGTTAGCTCAACCTATACCCAGGAATGAACAAGGGCAGCTTGGAGGTTAAAAACGAGATGGGTCAGTTAAGTCAGATTTCTTTCACTGTCATAATTTTCCCATGTCAGATTTTTTTCTCACTGTCACAATTTTTGCAAAGGCAATTTCAGGACTAGAATTTAAATCTTCATTTAAATATTAGTTTAAGTTCGGTAATTTATTTTCTGACACTCACAACTTAAATGGGCCATTCAAAGAGATGAGACTCGGCCAGCATGGTGGCTCATACCTGTAATCCCAGCACTTTGGGAGGCTAAGGCTAGAGGATCACTTGAGCCTAGGAGTTCAAGGTTACAGTGATTAAAAGCAAAAAAGAAAGAAATTTTGAGTTCCTAGGAGGCTGGTTTTCATGGTAACTTTGTTGTTATAGCTCTTTTTACAGAAAGTTTTTTAAAACAAACAGACCCTCACAATGCAGTGACCATGATAATGCCACCTTGATTCATTTCTCTCTCTCTTGAATATTGTAAAAGCCTCATAACTGGTCCTCCTGCTTATGTCTTTGTCCCTTTGCCATGGATTCTCAATGCAGTAGCCAGAGCAAGCTTTGGGAAAAAAAATTTTTTTTAAATTAGTGCTTGTTTATTTAATTCCATTTACTTCTCTTTTTTTTTTTTTTTTGAGACAGAGTTTCACTCTTGTTACCCAGGCTGGAGTGCAATGGCCCGATCTCGGCTCACTGCAACCTCCACCTCCTGGGTTCAGGCAATTCTCCTGCCTCAGCCTCCTAAGTAGCTGGGACTACAGGCACGCGCCACCATGCCCAGCTAATTTTTTGTATTTTTGGTAGAGATGGGGTTTCACCATGTTGACCAGGATGGTCTCAATCTCTTGACCTGGTGATCCACCCGCCTCCCTCCCAAAGTGCTGGGATTACAGGCTTGAGCCACCGCGCCCGGCCACTTCTCTTTTTTTTTGAGACAGAGTCTTGCTCTGTCTTCCAGGCTGGAGTGCTGTGGTGTGATCTCTGCTCACTGCAATCTCCACCTCCTGGGTTTAAGCAATTTTCCTGCCTCAGCCGCCCAAGTAGCTGGGACTGCAGGTGTGCACCATGACACCAGGCTTTTTTTTTTTTTTTTTTCGGACAGAGTTTTGCTTTTGTTGCCCAAGCTGAGTCTAATAGTGAGATCTTCGCTCACTGCAACCTCTGCCTCCTGGGTTCAAGCGATTCTCTTGTCTCACCTTCCCACCACACAGCTAATTTTTGTATTTTTAGTAGAGATAGGGGTTTCACCATGTTGGCCATGCTGGTCTCGAGCTTGTGACCTCAAGTGATCTGCCTGCCTTGGCCTCCCAAAGTGCTGGGATCACAGGAGTGAGCCCTACACCCAACCAATTTTGTTTACTTCTATCAGGTGCATGTGTGGGCTCCCTATAACACACCCAGTTTCTAACATGGTAGTTACAAGACAGGTGAGACTATTTACCCATTGGTCTTCTTTTGTTTAATTTTCTATCAAAGCAAATACAGTTACATTTAATTACTAGATAATTTTCCCCAATCATGTTGCCATAGTACACAAAGTTAATGCTAAAATGTAACTTACCTAATCCCTATGGAAATTTGTAATCAAAAGCAATAAGAGGTATTTTCTTTTTTTTTTTTTTTTTTTTTTGAGATGAAGTCTTGCCCTGTTGCCCAGGCTGGAGTGCAATGGCACAATATCGGCTCACTGCAACCTCCACCTCCCGGTTTCAAGCGATTCTCCTGCCTCAGCCTCCCATGTAACTGGGAATACAGGTGCCCATGACTGCGCCCAGCTAATTTTTGTATATTTAGTAAAGACAGGATTTCTCCATGTTGGCCAGGATGGTTTCGAACTCCTGACTTCAGGTGATCCACCTGCCTTGGCCTCCCAAAGTGCTGGGATTACAGGCATGAGCCACTGCGCTCAGCCAACAGGTATTTTCTCTAGAAAAAAAATTCAAGTTAATAAACCACTTTAGGCCAAAGTAGGAATTCATCATTCATGGTTACTTTGTGATTACTGAGTTTCTATTTCAATTCAATGGAAATGGATTTGGTTTTTGTTTGTTTTTATGGGGATTTGTTGTACATATTATTACATTACCCAGGTGTTAAGCTCAGTACTGGATAGTTATCTTTTCTGCTCCTCTCCCTCCTCCCATCCTTACACCTTGTGAAAAGTAGAGTCATGTTTCTCTGTTACTTAAAATTCTCTAATGTCTTTCTCTATCAGAATAAAACTTAAAGTTCTTGGTATGACCCACAGGGTCTTTATGATCTGACTCTGACCTTATTTGATCTTTTTAGACAGGGCCTCACTCTGTTGCCCAGGCTGGAGTGAGTGCATTGGAGATCTCAGCTCATTGCAATCTCCACCTCCCTGGCTCAAACAATCCTCCCGCCTCAGCCCCCCAAGTATTTGGGACTAGGACATGCCACCATACACAGCTAATATTTGTATTTTTTTGTAGATACTTTTTTTTTGTTTTTGTTTTTCAGATGGGATCTCACTCTGTCACCCAGGCTAGAGTGCAGTGGCACAATCTTGGCTCACTGTAACCTCTGCCTCCAGGGTTCAAGCAATTCTTGTGCCTCAGCCTCAGTAGCTGGGACCACAGGTGCGCACCACCATATTTTGGTAGAGACAGGGTTTTGCCATGTTAGCCAGGCTGGTCTCAAACTTCTGAGCTAAAGCAATTCATCAGCCTTGGCAACCAAAAGTGCTGGAATTATAAGCGTGAGCCACTGTACTCAGCTTAATTTTCTATGTTTTTTTCTTCTTTTTTATTTTTTATTTTTCCTTATTTTCTAAAAAGTCTCTCCACCCTAGTCATCCTGTCCTACTTGCTGTAAGGGTTATTGCCAAGTTTAAAATGAGGAAACTGAGGCTAGTATAAGAAAATTAGGCCGGGTGCGGTGGCTCACGCCTGTAATCCCAGCACTTTGGGAGGCCGAGGCAGGTGGATCACGAGGTCAAGAGATCGAGACCATCCTGGTCAACAAGGTGAAACCCCGTCTCTACTAAAAATACAAAAATTAGCTGGGTATGGTGGTGTGCGCCTGTAGTCCCAGCTACTCGGGAGGCTGAGGCAGGAGAATTGCTTGAACCCAGAAGGCGGAGGTTGTGGTGAGCTGAGATCTTGCCATTGCACTCCAGTCTGGGGAACAACAGCAAAACTCCATCTCAAAAAAAAAAAAAAAAAAAAAAGAAAAGAAAATTAAATGCCAATTTATTCAGCTCCCAGGCAAGGTTCTATGGTCCGGGGAAAGGGAGCCAGAGAAGTCACGCTGACTTCCTGGGGTGGGGGTGGGGGGGTGGTTATGGCTATGAGGAATGAGGAACAGCTGGGTGCTCTGATTGGCTCCAGGGGAGCAGGATTGCGACGGGCAGGCCACCATTGGTTGGCGGGTTGTTGGGCGGGTTTTCCGGTGCAAGAGCCAGCCAGGATTGCATTAGCCGGAGCCTTCCAGAGGAGCCATGCAGCAGAGCTAGGTGCCAGGTGCAGAGTCAGGTGCTGAGTGCAAAGGTGGGTGAGTCCAGCCTCCCAGCGAGGCAACCAGCCTTACACTTGCTATTTCTCATATACTTAAGGCAAAATTCTACCTCAGGGCCTTTGTACTATTTTCTCTGTTCATAATTTAAAAGGAAGATGCTTAGGCACAAAATATAATTTAAAGAGTTTACTTGAACCCGAGTGAGAACAGCTGCCTAGAAGAGTAAGACCCAAGTAACCTTGTATACGAACTCCATTCAGCCTTTGCTACCAGCAGGTTTTTAAAGGCTTAAAGGGGGCACACAGAGTGGGCTGATAAAACCATTTGGCAGGAATTCTCAGTTTACGGAAATAACATTGTTAAGCTATAGGGCATGGATTATTAGGTTAGTGGCATTATTAGGTTAATTTATAGCTACTTGTGGCAACAGCAAGCAATTTCAAGGGATGAACATACCTCAAAGCATAGAGTAGAATGTGATTGCTGTCTCATTTTAATGTCTCTCAGGGCTTGACAATTTAAAAGGACTCACATTCCTCAGGTAAACAAAAGTCATCTTCTCAGCAAGACTTTAGTATCTAAAATATCAACCCATCCAAATTTTACATTTCCTCTCCTGCTTTATTTCTCCTTAACATTGATTAACTCTCTAACAACCATATTTTTATTTATTTATTTTTGCTTTCTTTCCTATGAAACTATAAACTCTATGAGGGCAGATATTTTATCTATGTTGAGCATTACTGAACCTCTGGTGCCTAGAACATAGTAGGACTTAGTAAATATATGTTGAATAAATAAATCCCTGAATTCTAGAATTTAATGAAGAGTTTGGCTATAGGGAGTCTGCTTCTGAGTAATACTAAACAACCACCTTCTTGTTTAATTAGAGGCTATTATTATTATTGAGACTGAGTCTGTCTCTGTCACCCAGACTAGAGTGCAGTAGCACTATCTCAACTCACTTCAACCTCTGCCTCCCGGGCTCAAACCATCCTCCCACCTCAGCCTCCTGAATAGCTAGTACTACAGGTGCTCACCACCACGCCTGGCTAAGTTTTATATTTTTTTTGGTAGCGACAGAGTTTCACAATGTTGCAGAGGCTAGTCTCGAACTCCTGGTCTCAAGCGATCTGCCCACCTCAGCCTCCCAAAATGCTAGGATTAGAGGCATGAGCCACCATGCCAGACCAAGGCTATCATTCTAACTTAGGGTTTTTTTTTATTTGTTTCGCTTTGTTTTTCCTACAGAGTCATTATTTCTTCAACAGATGTATCTCAAATCAGAAGCTGGCTAAGATCATCCTGGAACTTCAAATTTCCTAACATCAGAGGTGCAATAAAATCTTGGACAAATAGAGTATGGTCTATATACAGCTTGTGTCAGAACTGCATAACCCAGGTATGGATGTGACATCCCTGTTTTCAGCGGTATAGTTTTCCTACACACTTGGTGTTTATGTACATACGTGCTCAGGTCAGTCCAACCCTCAGGCTAAACTCAGATAAGATGAAATAATTGAGTTATGTCTGCCTTTGCTTCTATAAAGCATACATCAAGTCATTTTCTGGTTCCTATTTTCTTGTCCTTATCATATTACTCATAAAACTCAGCATTGTTTATTATTAATTTCAGAGTTTAGAAGTATTGAAAGACACCATCTTTCCATCTCGTATCTGCCATCGAGAACTTTACAGTCTAAAACAACAGTTTTGCATTTTGGAAAGTAGATTATGCAAGCTCCAGGAAGCCCTGAAGGTTAGTATTGTCAAATAAAAGTAAATATGGAATTAGGTAAGGAGATACTTTATTTGAAAAGACTATTACAATAGGGAAAATGCTCAAGTCATGAGATTTATATCTCAAACATTAAGCAAAAAAGTTTTCTTTGTTAGCAAGGAATAAATAAGGCTAGAACAATCCAGGTATGGTAAAGTAGGATGAAGAGTTGGGGTAATCTGATCAGACAGCTGATCAGATCAGGGAACATCTTTCCCTGAAGGTTGTTCAGCATGCTGATGCTTGCTGAAGCCCAAGAATAGGTCAAGGTTCTAGGGCCTATGGGGAGGGGTAAATCCTGACAAAAGTTTGGTCAAGTCAAGTTAGTAGATATTTTTGTCCAGATTGGTCAGTGGCAATGAACAGTTCAGCTAATCACTTAGCAGACAAAGAATGGGCATTTGGAGGGTCTGTGTCTAGGTTTGTCAGATAAACAAGGGAGCCATCCATAAATCTTATCCAACTGATATGGAAAAAGTTGGTTCCATATAGCTTCCAAAATAGTGCTCTCTTGTTATTGAGAAGGGCCTAAATTAATAAAACCTCTATGGGCTATAATTAGGTAACATCTATCAAAATATATATCTTTTGATGCAACCAAATTTTGTACAGATGTAAAAAGTTATTTATTGCAGTGTGATTTGAAAAATTGCAAACAAAACTAAGTGTCAAAGAGTATGGGATTAATGGAATAAATCATAATCCATTCATTCAGTGGAATACTATGTAGCTGTTAAGAAGAATGAGCTGGTTTTTTATATACTAATGAGGTATGACCTCAAGAATACACCATCAGTCTCTTTCCCACTAAGAAAACTTTTGTTAAAAGAATACACTAACTTTTGTTATAAGAATACACTGTGGGATTACAGGTGCAGTGGCTCATACCTGTAATCCCAACACTTTGAGAGGGCAAGGTAGGTGGATCACTTGAGGCCAGGAGTTTGAGACTAGGAGTTTGAGACCAGCTTGGCCAACATGGCAAAACCCTATTTCTACTAAAAATACAAAAAATTACTTGGGCATGGTGACACACACCTGTAATCCCAGCTACTCCAGAAACTGAGGCAGGAGAATTCTTGAAACCCAGGAGGCAGAAGTTGCATGAGACAACATCATGTCACAGCACTCCAGACTGGGCAACAGAGCATGACTGTGTCTCAAAAAAAGATAAAATAATAAAAATAATAATACACTATCAAATTAAATGTAGAAGTATATGCCAGACAGTGTTTATAGGATGTTCCCAGTATATATATATATTTTTCCTGAGACAGAGTTCTGCTCTTGTTGCCCAAACTAGGGTACAATGGCTCAATCTCAGCTCACCACAACCTCTGCCTCCCAGGTTCAAGCAATTCTCCTGTCTCAGCCTTCTGAGTAGCTGGGATTACAGGCATGTGCCACCACATCCGTCTAATTTTTATATTTTTAGTAGAGGCAGGGTTTCACCATGTTGGTCAGGCTGTTCTTGAACTCCTGACCTCAGGTGATCCACCTGCCTCAGCCTCCCAAAGTGCTGGGATTACAGGCATGAGCCACCATTCCCGGCCTGTTCCCACTATTAAATTAGATGTAGAAGTATATTTAGAACAGTGTTTATAGGCTATTCTCATGTTTTATTAAAATGTATAACTTTGGGAGGTCAAGGTGGATAGATCACTTAAGGTCAGGAGTTCAAGACCACCCTGGTCAACATGATGAAACTTCGTCTCTACTAAAAATACAAAAACTAGCCATGCCTGGTGGCACACACCTGCAGTCCCAGCTACTCAGGAGGTTGAGGCAGGAGAATCATTTGAACCCAGGGGGCAGAGGTTGCAGTGAGCTGTAATCATGCCACAGAGTGAGATTCTGTCTCAAAAAATATCTGAGACAAAAAAAAAAGAATGGAATAATTTTTTTTTTTTTTTGAGATGGAGCCTCATTCTGTTGCCCAGGCTGGAGTGCAGTGGTGTAATCTTAGCTCACTGCAACCTCTGTCTCCCAGGTTCAAACAATTCTCATGCCTCAGCCTCCTGAGTAGCTGGGACTATAGGTGCCCACAACCACACCTGGCTAATTTTTATATTTTTAGTAGAGATGAGGTTTTATCAAGTTACCCAGGGTGGTCTTGAACTCCTGACCTCAAGTGATCGTCCCGCCTCAGCCTCCCAAAGTGCTGGGACTCTAGGCATGAGCCATAGTGCCAGGCCTAAATAAAATTAGTGAGACTAGGTGGGACTCCAAAAATAAAAATAACGAAATTAAACATTAAATAAAACTAATTGACCAGTTGAAAATTTGATTCTAGAAGTAAATTCATTGCTTTTTGAATTCCTAGAATTTTGTAACTTTTTTGTCAGAGTAGTTTGCTGCGGGTGACAAGGCAGTATTCAAATAGACCTTAAAAATAAATTTTTTAACTGAGGGTGGTATACACATTGTAGTCCCAATTACTCAGGGGACTAAGGTGGGAGGATTCCTTGAACCTAGGGACACTCTAGCCCATTGCATTCTAGCCAGGGCAATAGAGTGAGAAAAAAAGTTGTGGTTATTTTTTTTTTTAATTTAAAAAGTCTAGAATGAGAGTGTGTGTGTGCGTGCGTGCGTGTGTGTGTGTGAAATAATTCTATAAACCTTCCCTTCTCTCCTTCTCCTCTAGGATACACACTCTACCTTTCATGACTTTTCTCCTATTTCAGCTCTTCTTATAATTTAACCCCAAATTACTAATCCCAATATACCAGGGAGGATGGTGATATAGAACAAAGAATGAAGCTTGTGTTATTTCCTTCACTAAGAAAACTCCTAGAAGGCTGTATCAGTCAAAATTCTTTTTAGCCACAAGTGACAGAAACACAATGCAACCTAGCTTAAGCCCATAAAACCAGTAAGTCTAGGGTATCTCTGGATTCAGAGGCTCAAATGATGGTGTCACCATCCTGGCTCTATCTCATCTTTCAGTTCTGCCTTCTTTAGAGTAAGTTTATGTCTCAGACAGACTTTCCCCTTGTGCTAGCAACATGGCTGCTGGCAGCCTTAGATTCTTATTCTCATACCAGAACAATCTCAGCTGAGAGAACTTGGCCTGGATTATGTGTCTAGTCCTTGAGTGAGTATCCTGACCAGATCATGTGGACTGAGGGAGAGAAGGGAAACTCAGGTGCTTTTACCAGAAGATGGAGGAATGGCTACAGGCGAGTGCTAGTCCCCACTTCAGAAACTCTGCTCTGTATTGCTGGGAGGGCTGGCTCCTACAGGATACATTCCTCAAACTCCAGGTCACCTGGTTCCTGGTTGTGATGGCCTATTGGGAGACACTGATGAAAGACTAGAGGGAGGGAGGAGATAAGGAGTTTCTTCCCCTCCTCTTTGCTGCATGATTTCTTCAGCAATGGTAGTTGTTGCCTTCCTGGCCTCATCTCCCACAGAAGTCATGCTCCAGATCCTTGGCCTTTATCAGTTTCTTGAATGTACTGTATTCTTGACTGTATTAAATATTTTTTCCTCTGAAAGGAACTCTTCCCCTAGTCCTTATCTCCCTTTATCTGCTAAGTCTCCATTCATTCTTGAGATCATGGCTAAATATCACTTCCCAAGACTCTAGCTGTTCATTCTCACAGCACACTTCATTGCTCTTATTGAAGTATTGTTTTGTTTTGAGTGTGTTTGTGCATGTTTTGTTTTGTTTTGTTTCAGATGAGGTCTCACTATGTTGTCCAGGCTGGTCTCGAACTCCTGGACTCAAGCAATTTGCTGGACTCAGCCTTGCAGAGTGCTGGGACTACAGGTGTCTGTCAGTTACCATGCCCGGCCTTCTCTGCATGTTTAATGTCTGTCTTCCCTCACCAGACTGTCAGTGCCATGAGGTGACAGACAGGGCCTACATTGTACTTATAGTGCCTGGCATATAGCACATACAAAATAAATGAATGAATGAATGAAATGAAGAAACTTGTGATCATAAATGAGAAAATATTATGACGCACATGATAAGAAAGCATTCAATACATGGTAGCTATTATTTTCATGAGGCTCACTCTCAAGAATCAAATTAACTTGTTATTTATTTGCCAAATGTGATGTCTTCTTCCAGACTATCTCAGAAAGTTCTTCCTGTCCAAGCTGTGGTCAAACATGTCACATGGGTAAACTTACAAATGTGCCTGCCTGTGTTCTAATCACCCCTGAAGACAAAGCTGTGCTTCCTTCCACACTGCCACAGCCAACTAGCCATCTTCCTCCTCCACCTCCACCTCCTCCTCCTCCTCCTCCTCCACCACCTCCTCCACCACCACTAGCACCTGTGCTGCTCCAAAAACCCAGTCTCGCTAAAGCGCTTCAGGTAGGAAACAATCTAGTAATTATATGTTTTGGTCAGCATGTAATATAGGAGTACAGCCAAGCCTTTTAAGGCCAGGTTAATCAGGGCTTGGGCCAGAAGGCTGTATTTTGTTCTCATTCCGTATCTTAATTATTGTGTTTTTAAAATCTCAGTCCCTGAGGAATTCCTAGAAGCTGGATTGAGAAATGAAAGTGATGTGTGTGAAACCCAGTATAGTGGAAGATTCCTATTCCCTTCTCAGCATGCCTTTTTACCCAGAGGAAAACCTCCCTTGGAAACCAAATTAAGAATAGAAGATTGCTTAGTGAGTGACTCAGAACAAAGAGTTAGCTAATTCCAAAGTTTCATGTCATGTCATTAGGCTGGAGAACCAATCTCTATTATAGTTACTTATTTACCAAGGGGACCAGAAAATTTGTGAATCACTAAGACAGGCATGACCCTGTTTTAAAATCTGCTGAATTTTCACTATGAATACATTTGGTTTAGTGTAGCTAAATTAAATCCAGAATCTTCCCAACCCTGACACACACACACACACACACACACACACACACACACACACAGAAAAATCCAGAGCCTATTGTTATATTTGCCCTAATTATACCTCTCTGACTATATACATTCTTGCTCTGTAGGAACTGAGTCATCTTTCTAGGTAATTCAAGCAAAACTTCAGTTTAACCTGATTAACTCCTTCAACTCTTGTCTTATTATAATGACTCTTGGGGAAGATGCATTATTGCAGGAAACTAGTCTATCTCTTATTTTTAGCAAAGCCTAAGCTTATAAAAACAAAATTGGGAAGAAGGAAGCCTTACATTTTGTTGAATACTTTTTGATGGGTGATAAAAACAGGATTATTCTTAGTTGAGTGGAAAGAATATAACAGGTTCCTAGGTTAAATAAGAGTTACCTCTTAACTGTGAGTCTTTAAAAACTAGATTTGGATTTGCATTTCACTAGTTGTGCTGGTTCCAATTTGAATTCTAACTGCACCATATATTTTAAGGCTGGACTATTAAAAAAAGATGGACCCATGCAGATAACAGTTAAAGATCTGCTGACTGTAAAATTAAAGAAGACACAGAGTTCAGATGAAAGGAGGAAGGTAAGATGTCATTGACTATACATATGTTCTGTTTGCTTTTAACCTTGTTGTCCCTTTATGGAAAATAAGCATAAGCCTTATATATAGAAGTCATTCTAGGCAGGGTGCAGTGTCTCATGCCTGTAATCCCAGCACTTTGGGAGACCAAGGTGGGAGGATCACCTGAGCCCAGGAGTTCAAGACCAGCCTGGGGGGAACATGGCAAGACCTCATCTCAATTTGTATACAATTGTGGGGGGAGGGTGGAAGAAGTCATTTCATTTCAAGTTAAGTATTTGATGTTTTATTTTAGTAGTTTTGGATTTCCCAACAAAATGTGTATAATTAGAAAATGATTTAATTAGGCGATTTAATCTCCCAACCATTAGTCTGAAGAGGTAGAGACACACTTTGAAGTTTTGGAATAAAAATTGGGTGGAATAGAGGATATGCCTTACACATACTCAACACTCAGTTACTTGCCATTTCTGCATGTTTACGTCTTGAATATTTTAAAATGTGTTTTAATAATATCTCATTTTATAATTAAAGATTATACCATCGCCGAAGGCACGGAATCCACTAGTTACTGTCGCTGACTTGCAGCGTGTTACCCTGAAACCTAACTCCAAAATGTTATCAACTCGAGTTACAAATTTCTTAATGTAAGGAACTGCACAGTGCTATGCTCTACTACTACTTAAAAGAATGATATTGTTGTACAAGGACCTAAAAACAGGAAAAATGACTTTTTTTGCTTATTTTTAATGTTAAAAGTTATATATGCTCATTATAGAAAAATTGAAATCTACAGAAAAGTTTAAAAAAGAAAACAATTATCTGAATAATCCTATCATTGGAGATTGTCATGGTTAAGATACTGCTATTTATTATTCTAGTGTTTTTCTGGGTATATGCTTTATTGTCTCATTTAAAGATGTTGTTTATTATAAGGTGTGTCATTGATTTAATAACAGATTTTGGGAGAAAAATATTCTATCAAGAATTTTAGGATGTACGTGATGGCTCATGTCTGTAATCCCACCACTTTGGGAAGCCGAAGTGGGAGGATTGCTTGAGGCGAGGAGTTTAAGACCAGCCTGGGCAACATAGTGAGACCCTCATCTCTAAAAAAAAATTATTAAATTTTTTAAATAATGCAGTGGTGTGTGCCTGTAGTCCCAGCTACTTGGGAGGCTGAAGCAGGAGGACCACTTGAGCCCAGGAGGTCAAGGCTGCAGTGTGAAGTGACTGCGCCACTGTACTCCAGCCTGAGCGACGGAGAGAGACTCCATCTCGAAAACAAGAAAAATCCTAAATGTTTCAAAACAAGATTGTATCTATGAAATTTACATACAATGAACTGCCTATTTTGAAGATGTCAAAGTGATACTTTAAGTTAATTTTCAAAAAGATGAGGAAGAGTTCATGACCTATTGAATGGGAAAATCTATATCTACAATATGATTATACACAGACATATATACACATATACCATGTTTCCAAGACATACTAGTTTTCATATTATATAATTTCTCAAAGGAGGCTGTTTAAATTTTTTTTTCCCCAAGATGCAGTCTTGCTCTGTTGCCCAAACTGGAGTGCAGTGACACAATATCGGCTCACTGTAACCTCTACCTCCTAGGTTCAAGTGATCCTCCTGCCTCAGCCTCCTATGTAGCTGGGATTACAGGCACATGCCGCCACACCTGGCTAATTTTTATATTTTTGAAAGAGATGGGGTTTCACCATGTTGATCAGGCTAGTCTCAAACTCCTGACCTTGTGATCCACTCGCCTTGGCCTTCCAAAGTGCTGGGATTATAGGCATGAGCCACCTCAACCAGCCTCTACTCCTATTTTTAAATATAACACATAGAACTACTTTCTAGGACATTGCCTTTAAAAATGATTGCTTTCCTTTGGGAAAAAAATAATAAAATCTCGCAAGTTCTAATTTTTATATCTTTGTTTTATCAGTACTCCTGGAAAAAGTCAGATGGATCTGCGGAAACTGCTTAGAAAAGTCGATGTAGAGAGGTAATATATTCTCTTTTCTTTATGCTTTCTAAATCCATTTTAAAACTTGGCATAAAACACAGCTACTATTATTTTTAATACCTTTGCAGGAGCCCAGGTGGAACCCCTCTTACCAATAAAGAAAATATGGAAACAGGAACAGGACTGACTCCAGTAATGACACAGGCCTTAAGGAGAAAATTTCAGGTAACCCTTTAGGAAAAAAATACTGGTTCCTTTGCTTGAAAATAATTTGGCCTAGTATGGTGGCTCCTGCCTGTTATCCTAACACTTTGGGAGGCTGAGGTAGGGGGGATTGCTTGAGCCTAGGATTTCGAGACGGCCAACATAGTGAAACTCTGTCTCTACAAAAAATACAAAAAAGTAGCTAGGTGTGGTGGTGTATGCCTATAGTTCCAGCTACTTGGGAGGCTGATGTGGGAGGATCACTTGAGCCTAGGAGGTCAAGGTTGCAGTGAGCTGTGATTGCACCTCTGCACTCCAGCCTGGGTGATAAAGCAAGACCCTGTCTCAAAATAAATAAATAAATGATCATAATCATAATTAATGATAATAATTTAAAGCAGCTTTCATAGTAATAATAATTTTTAAATGGTGCCCTATGTTTTGCAAAGTACTTTCATATTTAGGCTTCATAAAATTCTATAAAATATGGGTAGGGCTGGGTACGGTGGCTCATGCCTGTAATCCCAGCACTTTGGGAGGCCGAGGGGGGTGAATCACAAGGTCAGGAGATCAAGACCATCCTGGCCAACACAGTGAAACCCTATCTCTACTGAAAAAAAAAAAGATTAGCCAGGCGTGGTGGCATGCACCTGTAGTCCCAGCTACTCGGGAGGCTGAGGCAGAAGAATCGCTTGAACTCAGTAGGCGAAGGTTGTAGTGAGCCGAGACCCTGTCTCAAAAAAAAAAGAAAGATTTACATTACTTAAAAAATAATAATAATTTAAAAAAATAAAAAATATAGGTAGGATTGGCCAGGCACAGCGAGATCACGCCTGTAATCACATCACTTTGAGAGGCTGAGGTGGGCAGATCACATGAGGCAAAGATTTTGAGACCAGACTAGCCAACATGATGAAACCCTGTCTCTACTAAAAAAATACAAAAATTAGCCAGGTGTGGTGGCCATGCCTATAATCCCAGCTACTTGGGTGACTGAGGCATGAGAATCACTTGAACCTAGGAGGCAAAGGTTGCAGTGAGCTGTGATTGCACTACTGCACTCCAGCCCTGGGTGAAAGGGTGATACGCTGTCTCAAAAAAAAAAAAAAAAAAAAAAAAGAAATATAGGTAGGATTATCATGTCTATCCATAAATGTCTGATTTTATTAATTCCTTTAACAAATATTTATTAAGCACTTCCTATTTCAGCACACAGCCCAGCAGTGTGCTGAAATACTGGGGATATAGTGGTAAGCAAAAACAGATACAGATCTACTGTCTTGAAGCTTTCAGTCTAGTGGGGAAAATAGGCATTCATCAAATAATCCCTTATTTGTATTCTGTCACACTGCAGTATGTGCTCTGAAGGAAAGGAATGAGGTTCTGTGGGAACTCAGAGAGGAACTTGATCTAGCCTGGATGATCTAGGAAGGGCTCCCTTAGGAAGCAATGATGCTTGAGGTGAGAGTCAAGGAGGAAGAGGTACTGGACAGGGTAACTGTGGGGTGGGTCCACCATGAATGTCATGGAGGAGAGAGTTCCAGGCAAAAAGAACAATATGCGTAAGAGTCCCATGGTGGGAGGGATCATGGAATGACCTCAAGGAATTGAGAAGTGACCAGTGTGGCTATAACATAGAGAGGGAGCCCGATGGTGGTGAAAGACGGATGGAGATGTATTTAGGAGTCAGACCATGCAGAGTTGATAGGAAAAGATCTTGACAGCTTTCTTTGTCACCTACATGTACAACCACACACCAAAACCAGTAGATCAGCTGGCCCTGGTGTTACTTCTTCCAAACCCTATTGATCTTAGTCATTTCCCTGATTGCCTTTATCGTTAGATCTGTGAAGAACAGCCATCCACTGGCCACCCCTGCTGGAGTGCTGGGATGCAGGGCTGCTGGCATCTTTGGTTTTGAACTTCGTAGTTCATTCTCCCTCTGGATGCAGGACGTATCAGACTCCATTGCTGACATTCTCCACCCAGTACTGTCTTCCTTTTCTTCCCTGTTTGAGAATCCATGCTTTTTGTGGGACAATATGATTTCTCTCTTACCAATCAACTTTGTCCTCCTAGGCAGTATATAGCTTTCTCTGGAGATGTGACCAGGTTCTTCTTTCCTTCTCTTAGAGCATGCTACCCCTAATCACATTGCTTGGTGATACCCAAAATTGTGAAGGGCGGGAGCAATGGGAAGAGGCCTCACGGAAGGTCTTAACCCCTTCCTTTTTCTGTTTACCTCTAAGATCCTTGTTGTCACTGCCCCACTTTATAACTAGTACAGTGAGTTGAGAACTCTGGAAATGGATAAACAGTAATAAATAGCAAGGCCACATATTGAACAACAACAAAAATCACAGATAAGACCTATGTCATATGTTGTGCACCTAAAATCTACTAAGGAGGAGAATGTCTAGTTGAAACTGTTGTTAGATACAGATGGCTTATCCCATCTAGTCCTTAGGCTTCAACTTCTTTTTTCCTTAAACTCTGAATCAACTGTATCAGCTTTTGCATTTGGCTTTAGGAAACAGAAATCTGACTACAGTGGTTTAATCCAGTTGGGATATGGTAGGGTGTGATGGCTCACACCTGTAATTCCAGTGCTTTGGGAGACTGAGGCCAGAAAATCATTTGAGCCCAGGAGTTTGAAACCAGCCTGGGTGATACAGCAAGACCCTGCCTTCAAAAATAAATAAATAGCTTAGGACTTTTTTTTTTTTTAAATATACACAACTAACTCATTTTTGTTTTTTTGTAATTTACAGATAAGATCTCACTGTATCTCCCAGGCTGGTCTCGAACTCCTGGGCTCAAGTGAGCCTCCTATCTTGGCCTCCCAAAGTGCTGGAATTACAGGTGTGAGCCATCACACCCTACCATGTCCCTACTGGACAGCGTGAGCCACTGTGCTCAACCCACAACTATCTCTTTTTTTTTTTTTTATTTTTTTTTTATTTCAACAGGTTTTTGGGGAATAGTGTTTGGTTACACGAATTAGTCCCTAAGTGGTGATTTCTGAGATTTTGGTGTGCTCATCAGCCAAGCAGTATACACTGTTTCTAATGTATAGTCCTTTATCCCTCAAGACCTTCCCACTCTTTCCTTCCCCAAGTCCCCAAAGTCTATTGTATAATTCTTATGCCTTTGCATCCTCATAGCTTAGCTCCCAGATTTATTTTTTAAATTTAAATATTTCTTTAGGAAGTAGGAAGTCCACAACTATGAGACATTGGCTTCACTGTATCATCACTGTTCTTCCATCCTGAATGTGTGGTTTTTATCCTCATAATACAAATTGGCTACGTTTTCTGAAGCATCACATCTACATTCTAGGCAAGTGGTGAAGAAAGGCAAATGTTAACCCAAGCTACGCCTCATTTCTTCAAAAAAGCCCTATCCAGGAACTTCTGATTACGTCAGGGAAACTGGGAAAAGTGGTATTTGGACTCTGAATGCAGTGTTGCCTGCAAAAAGTCTGGGTTCTGTTGAGAAAGGAAAGTTGTATTTATCACAGGAATATAATTGATATTATAATTGGGACTTTTTTTTTTTATAGCTGGCTCACCCTAGAAGCCCAACTCCAACTCTACCACTTTCTACAAGCAGCTTTGATGAACAAAATTGATGCCAACTCTGCCTGACTCCATGTGACAATCCAGAAAACATACAGATAAAAACACCCAGCCGGGTGCGGTGGCTCACACCTGTAATCCCAGCACTTTGGGAGACCCATGTGGGTGGATCACCTGAGGTCAACAGTTCAAGACCAGCCTGGCCAACATGGTAAAACCCTGTCTCTACTAAAAATACAAAAAATTAGCTGGGTGTGGTGGCAGGCACTTGTAATCTCAGCTATTCAGGGGGCTGAGAATTGAGAATCTCTGTTGTCCAGGCTGGTGTGCAGTGGCACAATCTTGGCTCACTGCAACCTCTACCTCCCGGGTTCAAGCAATTCTCCTGCCTCAGCCTCCCGAGTATATATATGTGTATATATACGTATATATACATATTTTTTGAGATGGAATCTCATTCTGTTGCCCAGGCTGGAGTGCAGTAGCACAATCTTGGCTCACTGCAACCTCCACCTCCTGGGTTCAAGCAATTCTCCTGCCTCAGCCTCCTGAGTAGCTGGGATTACAGGTGTGTAACGCCTTGCCCAGCTAATTATTGTATTTTTAGTAGAGACAGGGTTTCACCGTGTTGGCCAGGCTGGTCTTGAACTCCTGACCTTAGGTGATCCACCTGCCTTGGCCTCCCAAATGTTGGGATTACAGGCATGAGCCACCACAGCCAGCCAGAGATCCACATCTATATTTATAACACATTTATGTATGAAAATTAAGGAGGTGGCCGGGCACAGTGGCTCATGCCTGTAATCCCAACATTTTGAGAGGCTGAAGCAGACGAATCACTTGAGGTCAGGACTTTGAGACCAGCCTGGCCAACATGGTGAAAACTGTCTCTACTAAAACTACAGCATTAGCCAGGAGTGGTGGCACATGCCTGTAGTCCCAGTTACTTGGGTGGCTGAGGCTGGAGAATCGCTTGAACCTGGGAGACAGAGGTTGCAGTGAGCAGATCACACCACAGCGCTCCAGCCTGGGTGACAGAGCAAGAGACTCCGTCTCAAAAAAAAAAAAAAGAAAAAAGAAAAAAAGAAAATTAACTAGGTAATGAAGTTAAGAGTTATCTCAGCTTCTAGTAAAAGTTGTTTTTTTAAAAACCTGTGCTGGGCTCAGTGGTTCATGCATTTAATCCCAGCAGTTTGGGAGGTCGAGACAGGCAGATTACGAGGTCAGGTGTTTGAGACCAGCCTGGCCAATATGATGAAACCCGTCTCTACTAAAAAAACACAAACAAATTAGCTGGGCATGGTAGTGTGTGCCTTTGATCCCAGCTACTCAGGAGGCTGAGTCAGGAGAATCTCTTGAACCAGGGAGGCGGAGGTTGCAGTGATCCAAGATCGTGCCATTGCATTCCAGCCTGGGCAACAGAATGAGAGTCTGTCTCAAAAAAAAAAAAAAAAACCTACTAACTACATTTATATTATGTAAAAATAAAGGGAATAATCGCTGAGAATAAAGCAGTTGAGTATAACAATAATATTTTATGGGGCACTTACAATGTTTATAATATTGTAAAGCACCATGTACTCTATTCATTTAATGCTAAATGACTTGACCATTCCTGTGGGATAAAAGATCATAAGGGCCAGGCGCCATGACTCACGCCTGTAATTCTAAGACTTTGGGAGGACAAGGCAGGTGGATGACTTGAGCTCAGGAGTTCAAGACCAGCCTGGGCAAAATGATGAAAACCCCGTCTCTACCAAAAATACAAAAAATTAGCCAGGTGTGATGTTATGTGCCTTCAGTCCCCACTACTTGGGAGGCTGAGGTAGGAAGATGGTTTAAGTCCAGGATGTAGAGGTTGCAATGAGTTGAGATCGTGCCACTGCACTCCATCCTGAGCAGTAGAGTCAAACCCTGTCTTTAAAAAAAAAAAAAAAAAAAGAGGCCAGGCACAGTGGCTCATGCCTGTAATCCCTGCTCTTTGGGAGGCTGAGGGTGGAGCAGATCACTTGAGGTCAGGAGTTTGAGACTAGCCTGGCCAACATGGTAAAACCTCATCTCTACCAATATATATATAATATATATATTAATATATAAAAATTATCTGGGCATGGTGGCATGTGCCTATACTCCCAGCTACTCAGGAGGCTGAAGCATGAGAATTACTTGAACTCTGGAGGTGGAGGTTGCAGTGAGCCGAGATCACACCACTGCACTCCAGTCCTCCAGTCTGGGCAACAGAGTGAGACCCTATTTCAAAAAAAAAAAAGAACAAAAGAAATGCTTTATGGGCCAGTGCAGTGGCTCACACTTAGAATCCTAGCACTTTGGGAGGCTGAGGCAGGAGGATCACTTGAGGCCAAGAGTTCAAAACAAGCCTGGGCAATATGGCAAGACCCCATCTCTACAAAAAACAAAAAGTATTTGGGTGTGGTGATGTGTGCCTGTACTCCCAGCTTCTTGAGAGTCTTAGGTGGGAGAATCACTTGAGCCCAGGAGGTTAAGGCTGCAGTGAGCTGTGTTCATACCACCACACCCCAGCATACTGGGTAACAGAGCAAGACTTTGTCTCAAAAAGAGAAGAAAAATGCTTTGCTACATAGTGGGGCCAGGCAGAAAAAAAAAAAAAGTCCTATATAAATCATATAGATAAATATTTGCAAAGCTGCTACTGCCATTGTACCAGTGTTAAAATGTGTTCTACCTTGTATCTTTTACTGATTTTTATCACAGCTTTTATATTGCAACCATTTGAGAACTCAGTAAGTGCTATGGCTTCCTTAAACTACTATTTATCATATGGTCCCAGTATGTACTTTGAGACTCAATAGCAACCAGAGAATATAAACAACCAAGGTGTATCTGGTTATGTTTTTAAATAAAGATTAATAAAATTTTGGTTTTTCTCTTTTTTTTTTTTTTTTACTCTGGTGCCAGGTGCCAGGCTGGAGTGCAGTGGCACAATCTCAGCTCACTGCAACCTCCACCTCCCAGGTTGGGTTCAAGCAATTCTCCTGCCTCAGCCTCCCGAGTAGCTGGGACTACAGGCGCACGCCACCACGCCCAGCTAGTTTTTGTATTTTTAGTAGAGATGGGGTTTTACCATATTGACCAGGAGGGTCTCGATCTCTTGACTTCGTGATCCGCCCACTTCGGCCTCCCAAAGTGCTGGGATTACAGGCTTGAGCCACTGTGCCCAGCCCTTGATTTTTCTCTTTCTAACCTTTTTTTTTTTTTAAACTAGAAGTATAATACCTATAGAAAAGTATATGTTGGCTGGGCATGGTGGCTCACGCCTATAATTCCAGCACTTTGGGAGGCCAATGCAGGCAAATCACTTGAGGTCAGGAGATCAGTCTGGGCAACATGGAGAAACCTTGTCTCTACTAAAAATACAAAACTAGCCGGGCATGGTGGCACATGCCTGTAATCCCAGCTTCTCAGGAGGCTGAGGCAGAAGAATCACTTGAACTTGGGAGGCAGAGGTTTTAGTGAGTTGAGATTGCCTCATTGCACTCCTGCACTTCAGCTTGGGCAATAAGAGTGACACTCTGTCTCAAAAAAAAAAGAAAAGTGTATGTTAAGTATAGAAAAATATATAAATTAGCCAGGTGCGGTGGCTCAAGCCTGTAATCCCAGCACTTTGGGAGGCCAAGGCGGGTGGATCACGAGGTCTAGAGATCGAGACCATCCTGGTCAACATGGTGAAACCCCGTCTCTACTAAAAATACAAAAAATTAGCTGGGCATGGTGGCACGTGCCTGTAATCCCAGCTACTCAGGAGGCTGAGGCAGGAGAATTGCCTGAACCCAGGAAGCGGAGGTTGCGATGAGCCAAGATCGTGCCATTGCACTCCAGCTTGGGTAACAAGAGCGAAACTCTGTCTCGAAAAAAAAAGAAAAAGAAAAATATATAAATTTAAAAATTAGGTCGGGTGCTGTGGTTCACGCCTGTAATTCCAGCACTTTGGGAGGCCAAGGTGGGCGGATCACGAGGTCAGGAAATCCAGACCATCCTGGCCAACATGGTGAAACTCCGTCTCTACTAAAAATACAAAAAAAAAATTAGCTGGCCGTGGTGGCACACACCTGTAGTCCCAGCTACTCTGGAGGCTGAGGCAGGAGAATTGCTTGAACCTGGGGGTGGAGATTGCAGTGAGCTGAGATGGTGCCACTGTGCTACAGCCTGGGCAACAGTGAGAGACTTTCTCAAAAAAAAAAGAAAAATTATAGGCTGGGGGCCACGCGCAGTGGCTCACACCTGTAATCCCAACACTTTGGGAGGCCAAGGCAAATGGATCACTTGAGGTCAGGAGTTTGAGATCAGCCTGGCCAACATGGTGAAACCCCATCTCTATCAAAAAAATTACATAAAAATTATCCAGGTGTGATGGTATGTGCCTATAGTCCCAGTGTCTCAGGAGTCTGAGGCATGAGAGTCACGTGAATCCTACAGGTGGAGGTTGCAGTGAGCCAGGATCATACCACTGCACTCTAGTCTGGGCAAAAGAGTGAAACCCTGTCTCAAAAAAGGAAAAAAAGAAAAGAAAAATGCTTTTCGGTCCAGTGCAGTGACTCACACCTATAATCCTAGCAATTTGGGAGGCTGAGGCAGGAGGACACTTGAAGCCAAGAGTTCAAAACCAGTCTGGGCAACATTGCCAGACCCCCATCTGTAAAAAAAAAAAAAAGGCCGGGCACAGTGGTTCAAGCCTGTAATCCCAGCACTTTGGGAGGCCAAGGCAGGTGGATCACAAGGTCAAGAGATTGAGACCATCCTGGTCAACATGGTGAAATGCTGTCTCTACTAAAAATACAAAAAATTAGCTGGGCATGGTGGCGCGTGCCTGTAATCCCAGTTACTCAGGAGGCTGAGGCAGGAGAATTGCCTGAACCCAGGAGGCGGAGGTTGCGGTGAGCCGAGATCGCACCATTGCACTCCAGACTGGGTAACAAGAGCAAAACTCCGTCTCAAAAAAAAAAAAAATTAGCTGGGCATAGTAGTGTGTGCCTGTAGTCCCAACTACTTGGGAGACTGACATGGGAGAATCACCTGAGCCCAGAAGGTTGAGGCTGCAATGAGCCATGTTCATACTACCTGCACTCCAGCCTGCTGGTGACAGAGCAAGACTCTGTCTCAAAAAAAAAAAAAAAAAAAATGCTTTGCTATATAATGAAGCCAGGCAAGAAAAAGAAAGTCCTATGGGAATCGTATAGATAAACATTTATAAAGCTGCCATTGCCATTGTACCAGTGTTAAATGTGTTCTACCTTACATCTTTTAAATCAAGATTAATAAAAGTTTTGGGTTTTCTCTTTTTAACCTTTTTTTAACTAGAAATATAATAACCTACAGAAAAGTATACAATAAATATAGAAAATATATATAAATTCAAAAATTAAAACTGGTTGTGGTGTGGCTCACACCTATAATCCCAGCACTTTTGGAGGCCAACGTGGCCGATGTGGGGTTGGAAGTTCGAGACCATCCTGGCCAACATTGTGAAACCTTATCTCTACTAAAAATATAAAATTGGCCGGGTGTAGTGGCTCATGTGTGTAATCCAAGCATTTTGGAGCCCAAGGCGGGCGGATCACCTGAGGTCGGGAGTTCAAGACCAGCCTGACCAACATGGTGAAACCCCGTCTTAAAAAAAGAAAATTATATATATATATATATATATATATATATAATTAGCTGACATGGTGGTATATGCTTGTAATCCTGGCTCCTTGGGAAGCTGAGGCAGGAAAATTGCTTGAACCCAGAAGGCAGAGGTTGCAGTGAGCCCAAATAGCACTACTGTACTCCAGTCTGGGCAACAGAGTGAAACTGACTCAAAAAAAAAAAAAAAAAATTGGTGGGGATATGGGGCGGCACATAGCTGAGGGGCCAGGTGCAGTGCCTCACACCTGTAATCCCAGCACTTTGGGAGGCTGAGATAGGTGGATGACATGAGGTCAGGAGTTTGAGACCAGCCTGGCCAACATGGTGAAAATCCATCTCTACCAAAAATAGAAAATTAGCAGAGCATGGTGGCACAGGCCTGTAATCCTGGCTACTCGGGAGACTGAGGCGTGAGAATCACTTGGAGCTTGAGAGGCAGAGGTTACAATGAGCTGAGAACATGCCACTGCACTCGCACCTGAGCAACAGAACATGACACTTTCTCAAAAAAAAAAAAAAAAAAAGGCCAAGGGCAGGCTTCGGCACCCCTTTAATCCCAGGACTTTGGGAGGCCATGGCTGGCAGATCACTTGATGTCAGGAGTTTGAGACCAGCCAATATGGCAAACCCCGTCTCTACAAAAAAATACAAAAATTTGCAGGGCATGGTAGTGAGCCTGTAATCCCAAAACCTTGGGAAGCTGAGGCAGGAGAATTGCTTAAACCTGGGAGGTAGAGTTTGCAGTGAGCTGAGATTGTGCCACTGCACTCCAGTCTGGGCAACAGAGCAACACTCTGTCCAAAAATATATATATTTACATATAACAAAAATACTCATAACCACCAAAAAATATATATGATTAGTGTCCTCAGAAGCCCTACCTGTCTCCTTCTGTCATAATCCTGTCCCTCACTAAATAATCACTGACCTGTTTAGAACAATAAATATTTCCTTGCTTTTACTAAGAACACACCCCTAAATGCTATGGTTTATTTTGCTTGCTTTTGAACTCTATAGAAATAGAATCAGGCTGGGTGTAGTGGCTCATGTCTGTAATCCCAGCACTTTGGGAGGCCAAGTCGGGTAGATCACGAGGTCAGGAGACTGAGATAATCCTGGCCAACATGGTGAAACCCCGTCTCTACTAAAAATACAAAAATTAGCTGGGCGTGGTGGCACATGCCTGTAATCCCAACTATTTGGAAGGCTGAGGCAGGAGAATCACTTGAACCCCGGAGTTAGAGGTTGCAGTGAGCTGAGATTGCACTACTACATTCCAGCCTGGCCATAGAATGAGACTCGTCTGAAAAAAGAAAAAAAGAAAAGAAAAGAAAAAGAATCATATGGTATATATATTTTTCTTTCTAATTTCTTTCAATCAACATTTATTTTGATTCAGCCATGTTAATGTATAGTACTATAGATCATTTCTTTTAGATTTAAAGATTTTTATTTTTTATGAAACCCCAAAATAAACATGTTATAATTGTACATTTAAATCTGGTTGTAAGTTTTATCCTGGCAGCTATTTGTCAATATACCTGCTAGTAAGAGCGGATCTGCAAGTTATAATTTATACACAAAGATATTTAACAAATTTTCTTTTTTCTGAGACGGATTCTAGCTCTGTTGCCCAGACTGGAGTGCAGTGGCGCAATCTCGGCTCACTGCAACCTCCACCTGTCGGGTTTGAGTAATTCTCCAGCTTCAGCCTCCTGAGTAGCGAGAACTACGGGTTTGTGCCACCATGCCCAGCTAATTTTTATATTTTTAATAGAGATGGTGTTTCACCATGTTTTTTGTTGTTTGTTTTTTTGAGACAGAGTTTCGCTCTTGTTACCCAGGCTGGAGTGCAATGGCGCGATCTCGGCTCACCGCAACCTCCGCCTCCTGCCTCAGCCTCCTGAGTAGCTGGGATTACAGGCACGTGCCACCATGCCCAGCTAATTTTTTGTATTTTTAGTAGAGACGGGGGTTTCACCATGTTGACCAGGATGGTCTCGATCTCTTGACCTCGTGATCCACCCGCCTCGGCCTCCCAAAGTGCTGGGATTACAAACTTGAGCCACCGCGCCCGGTCCTGGTGTTTCACCACGTTGACCAGGCTGGTCTCGAACTCATGACCTCAAGTAATCCACCCACTTCTGCCTCTCAAAGTGCTGGAATTACACCATGCCCGGCCGAAATTTTCGTTTTTCTTCTTCTTTTTTTTTTAAATTTAAGCGGAGTTTCACTCTTTGTTGCCCAGGCTGGGCTGCAATGGCACAATCTCGGCTCACTGCAACCTCTGCCTCCCAGGTTCAAGCGATTTTTCTGCCTCAGCCTCCTGAGTAGCTGGGATTACAGGTGCCTGCCACCATGCCTGGGTAATTTTTGCAGTTTTAGTAGAGACGGGGTTTCACAATGTTGGCCAGGCTGGTCTGAAACTCCTGACTTCATATGATCCGCCCCCCTTGGCCTCCCAAAGTGCTGCGATTACAGGCGCGAGCTACCGCGCCCGGCCCCAGTGTTTTTGCTTGGTTTTGTTTTTGATATCTCAATTCCTGCAGTTGAGTAAACGCTTCAACTGGGAAAAGAGAGACAGGAGGCGGAACCCAAGTGAAGGGAAAGCAGGAACTGAAGAAGTGGAGGAAGGATTTTGAAATCGGACGGAAGCCGGTTGTTTTTACTAGCGGACCGGAAAGACTCTAGAGAAGGTTCTCCACCATGGCGGGTCCTGTGAGCTTGCGAGAGCTTCTAATGGGAGCCTCAGCCTGGGTGGGTTCTGAAAGTCCCGGGGGGTGCTCTACTGAGGGCGGAGGGAGCGCGGCTGGAGGGCCGGAGCCTCCATGGCGGGAGGATGAGATCTGCGTTGTGGGAATCTTCGGCAAGACGGCTCTACGCCTGAATTCCGAGAAGTTCTCTCTTGTGAATACGGTGTGCGACCGACAGGTCTTTCCCCTCTTTCGCCACCAAGATCCTGGGGATCCAGGGCCTGGAATCAGGACTGAGGCTGGCGCCGTGGGCGAGGCCGGTGGAGCCGGGGACCCTGGGGCTGTAGCCGGGGATCCAGTTCGGGGAAGCGGAGCTTCCGCGGAAGGTAACCGAACTGAGGCAGGCTCCCAGGATTACAGCCTTCTGCAGGCCTACTACAATCAGGAAAGTAAAGTTCTGTATCTTCTCCTCACTTCCATCTGTGACAATTCACAGCTTCTGCGGGCTTGTCGGGCTCTTCAGAGCGGGGAAGCTGGAGGTGGACTCTCTTTACCTCATGCAGAAGCACACGAGTTCTGGAAGCATCAGGAGAAGCTGCAGTGTCTCAGTCTCCTTTACCTATTCTCTGTCTGTCATATCTTGCTTCTGGTCCATCCCACTTGTTCGTTTGATATCACTTACGATCGAGTATTCAGAGCCCTGGATGGGCTGAGACAGAAAGTCCTGCCACTCCTTAAAACAGCTATTAAGGATTGTCCAGTTGGCAAAGACTGGAAGCTAAACTGCCGACCTTGCCCACCTAGACTCCTTTTTCTCTTTCAACTCAATGGAGCCCTCAAGGTAGAACCTCCTCGGAACCAAGACCCAGCTCATCCAGACAAGCCCAAGAAACATTCTCCCAAAAGGAGACTGCAGCATGCCCTAGAAGACCAGATCTATAGAATCTTCCGAAAGAGTCGTGTCTTGACTAATCAGAGCATCAACTGCCTCTTTACTGTGCCTGCCAACCAAGCTTTTGTGTACATAGTACCTGGAAGCCAGGAGGAGGACCCAGTAGGTATGTTGCTGGACCAACTTAGGAATCATTGTACTGTGAAGGATCCGGAATCTTTGCTGGTGCCTGCACCCCTTTCTGGGCCTAGGCGATACCAGGTGATGAGGCAGCACAGCCGCCAGCAACTTTCCTTTCACATTGACAGCAGCAGTTCCAGTTCTTCAGGCCAGCTAGTGGATTTCACTCTTCGAGAATTCCTATGGCAGCATGTGGAGCTAGTCCTAAGCAAGAAAGGTTTCGATGACAGTGTGGGCAGGAACCCACAGCCTTCCCATTTTGAACTTCCTACTTATCAGAAGTGGATCTCAGCAGCTTCAAAACTGTATGAAGTGGCTATTGATGGGAAAGAGGAGGACTTGGGCTCACCCACTGGGGAGCTAACATCTAAGATTTTAAGCAGTATTAAAGTCTTGGAAGGGTTTTTGGATATTGACACAAAATTCTCAGAAAACCGATGCCAAAAAGCTTTACCTATGGCCCACAGTGCCTACCAGTCAAATTTGCCTCATAATTACACAATGACTGTCCATAAGAATCAGCTCGCCCAGGCACTTCGAGTGTACAGTCAACATGCTAGAGGTCCAGCATTTCACAAATATGCTATGCAGTTACATGAAGACTGCTACAAATTTTGGAGCAATGGCCATCAGCTCTGTGAGGAGAGGAGTTTAACTGATCAACACTGTGTACACAAATTTCACTCATTACCTAAATCAGGTAGCTAACTTTTTTTCATAATTTTGAAATAAAAACTTTGAGTTGTGTTTTCATTCTTGTTTTAAGATAGTTCACTGTGTACCGATATTTTAGAAAGTGCCCTACAGAAATTCAGGTGCATCAAATATACGTCTTCTCCTGCTGCAAAAGGAAAATATCAGCTGTGACTACTTTATTTTTTTTTCGTTTAAAGAATGAGTCCTAGTGAATTGGTAAATGAGAACTAGTAAGTAGTACAAAATTTCAGACATTTCATATCAATATTTTTGCCTTGGAGGATTTGTTAGACTAAATGAATGTTATCTTAGATCACCATGATGATGATAGCAGGAGGAAAAAAATCACTTAAAAACTCTAAATTTCTCAGCCGGGCGCAGTGGCTCACTCCGATAATCCCAGCATGTTGGGAGGCCGAGGCAGGTGGATCATGAGGTCAAGAGATTGAGACCATCCTGGTCAATGAGGTGAAACCCCGTCTCTACTAAAAATACAAAAATTAGCTGGGCATGGTGGTGCGCGCCTTTAGTCCTGGCTACTCGGGAGGCTGGGGCAGGAGAATTGCTTGAACCCAGTAGGCGGAGGTTGTGGTGAGCCGAGATCATGCCATTGCACTCCAGTCTAGGTAACAACAGCAAAATTCCTTCTCAAAAAAAAAAAAAACTCTAAACTTCTGGGGCAAGGTGGGGGCTGCGCCTGCCTGAGGAGCTCAGCACTGGTCTTCATGTGCTCCAGCCTTTTAAAATTACATAAAAAAATAAAAATATAAAATAAAAACTCTAGATTTTAGATGTATAATTATTTTATATATTTTCACTTGCTGCTTCTGTTACGTGTATTTAGTTAAGGTTTTGGTTTTTCTTTCCAAAGAACTATTTGGAGTATTTGTGGGGTTAGATGTTGTAGAATGCAAAGTAAATTTGACTGTGCATTGCATTTCTGAAATTAATAGTGGCTGTTTTATTTTCCAGGAGAAAAACCAGAGGCAGATAGAAATCCCCCTGTGCTCTATCACAATAGCCGAGCTCGATCTACTGGTGCTTGTAACTGTGGAAGGAAACAAGCACCTCGAGATGATCCCTTCGATATCAAAGCAGCCAACTATGACTTCTATCAGGTAGACTCTGAAGTTTTTCTTCTTCCTCTTCTGTCTTTTTGTTGTTGTTAAATATCATCTGAGTAAGAACATATTTTCAACAGCAGAATAAGTAGAAAAGCAAATGCAACTGCAGCATAATATAGAAACAACAGCAAGATCTTTACATGTAAATATTTGCTTACACATCAATTATTGATCTTGTTAAAGTGAAGAATGTATTATTTAAGATGAAAAAAAATTACTGGATTTTTTTTCTTCCCCCTATAGCTTCTGGAAGAAAAATGTTGTGGAAAATTAGATCATATCAATTTCCCAGTATTTGAACCAAGTACTCCAGATCCTGCTCCTGCTAAAAATGAACCTTCTCCTGCTCCTCCAGATTCAGATGCTGATAAACTTAAAGAAAAAGAACCTCAAACCCAAGGAGAGAGCACAAGCCTGAGTTTAGCTTTGAGTTTGGGCCAGTCCACAGATAGCTTAGGTACCTATCCAGCTGATCCACAAGCAGGAGGAGATAATGCAGAAGTTCATGGTCAAGTAGAAGTGAAAACTGAGAAGAGACCAAACTTGGTTGATCGACAGGCATCCACTGTTGAGTATCTCCCAGGCATGCTACATTCAAATTGCCCTAAAGGTCTGCTACCCAAGTTTTCTAGCTGGTCTTTGGTTAAACTAGGCCCTGCTAAGTCTTATAACTTTCATACAGGTTTGGACCAACAGGGCTTCATCCCAGGAACAAATTATCTTATGCCTTGGGACATTGTCATCAGAACTAGAGCTGAAGATGAAGGAGACTTAGACACAAATTCTTGGCCTGCTCCAAATAAAGCTATTCCTGTAAAGAGAAGTGCAGTTGTAATGGGAAGAGGAAGACGGCGAGATGACATAGCTCGAGCTTTTGTGGGCTTTGAATATGAAGACTCTCGAGGTCGGAGATTCATGTGCTCTGGGCCTGACAAAGTAATGAAAGTAATGGGAAGTGGGCCAAAGGAATCAGCTTTAAAAGCCCTAAATAGCGACATGCCCTTATATATTCTGTCATCCTCTCAAGGTAGAGGTCTGAAACCTCATTATGCTCAACTTATGAGGCTTTTTGTTGTGGTTCCTGATGCTCCTTTGCAGATAATATTAATGCCTCAGGTAAGAAATATAACCCTCTGCTGCCCCAAACAAGTAAAAAATGCTGATATTTGTTTTGATTGTTTTTAAAAAGTACAGGTTAGTATCAAAACTAATTGTTTCAGGCTAAGGGCATTGGCTCATGCTTGTAATCCCAGAACTTTGGGAGGCCAAGGTGGGAGGATTGCTTGAACTTGGGAGTTTAAGACCAGCCTGGGCAACATAATGAGACTTGCATCTCTACAGAAAAATTAAAAAACTAAGCTGGGTGCAGTGACTCACACCTATAATCCCAGCACTTCAGGATGCTGAGGTGGGTGGATCACCTGAGATTGGGAGTTCAAGACCACACTGACCAACATGGAGAAACCCTGTCTTTCAAAAAAAGAATGTGATTATGCCGGGCTCAGTGGCTCACACCTGTAATCCCAGCACTTTGGGAGGCTGAGGTGGGCAGATCACCTGAGGTTGGGAGTTTGAGACCAGACTGACCAACATGGTGAAACCCTGTCTTTTAAAAAAAAGAAAAAGTAGGCCGGGCATGGTGGCCCACACCTGTAATCTCAGCACTTTGGGAGGCCGAGGCAGGTGGATCACCTGAGGTCAGGAGTTCAAGACCAGCCTGGCCAACTTGGTGAAACCCTGTCTTTAAAAAAAAATAAAGAAAAATTTAAAAAGTGATTAAAAAAAATTTAAAGGCCAGGCACGGTGGCTCACATCTATAATCCCAGCACTTTGGGAGGCCAAGGTGGGTGGATCACAAGGTCAAGAGATCGAGACCATCCTGGTCAACATGGTGAAACCCCGTCTCTACTAAAAATACAAAAATTAGCTAGGCATGGTGGCACATGCCTGTAGTCCCAGCTACTCAGGAGGCTGAGGCAGGAGAATTGCTTGAACCCAGGAGATAGAGGTTGTGGTGAGCCGAGATTGTGCCATTGCACTCCAGCGTGGGTAACGAGTGAAACTCCATCTCAAAAATAAATAAATAATTTTAAAAATTTAAAAACTTATTTTATTAAACAAGTCTTAAATTTAAATACCATCATATCTAATATTCTTTTAAAAAATACATTGTGTGTATTTTAATTAATTCACACTATCGTTTCACATCATTTCATTCAAAGGCAGAGCTTTAAGTTAAAATTCTGGAGAAAGGTCAGGTGCAGTGGCTTACCTGAGATCAGGAGTTCGAGACCAACCTGGGCAACATGACAAAACCCCATCTCCAGCCTGGTGACAGAATGAGACTCTGTTCTCCCCCCCCCCCAAAAAAGAAAAGTTCTGGAGAAAAGCAGAATAATATTCGAGACTAAATAATATAATATTGGATACAGTTAGAGTTAGGAGTGTACCCATACCTGCTTAATCTTATGTGCTCTTATATTTATTTGTGTTTTTTTTTGAGACAAGAGTCTTGCTCTGTCGCCCAGGCTGGAGGGCAGTGGCGTGATCTCAGCTCACTGCAACTTCCGCCTCCCAGGTTCAAGCTGTTCTGCCCCAGCCTCCACAGTAGCTGAGATTACAGTTATACCACCATGCCTGACCAATTTTTGTATTTTTAGTTGAGATGGGTTTCACCATGTTGGCCAGACTGGTCTCGAACTCCTGACCCATGATTCACCCACCTTGGACTCCTAAAATGCTGGGATTACAGGAGTGAGCCACCACGTCTTACCTTACATGCTCTTTGAACCTATCGTTTGTTTAGGCATTTATCTTTCACTTGTTTCATATTGAGAAATGTAGAAATAATTATATTACTTGTGTTTTTCAGGTTCAACCAGGCCCACCACCATGTCCAGTATTCTACCCAGAAAAACAAGAAATCACCCTTCCACCTGATGGCCTTTGGGTTTTGAGATTTCCATATGCATACGTGACTGAGAGAGGACCTTGTTTCCCTCCTAAGGAAAATGTGCAGTTAATGAGCTACAAGGTGCTCCGTGGGGTTCTTAAGGCAGTAACACAATAAGTGTTTTCCAGCCAGTTCAATCCTGTACTTGAGCTGGTTTTTATTTTTGGTATGTGTGGTTATGTTTTTGGTATGTGTTTACTGTGTTTTTGTTACAGACAGTACTTGGAAAATTATTTGTTCCACTATTTCATGATACTGTTATTTATTGTAAGTGTGGCTACAACTTTCTGATAAAGATTGGTTGTTCTAGAAAAGAATAATAAATACATGGATGGTACCTGTTTTTTCTCATTTCTGTTTTACTCTCCATAATTAAACATGTTTCTATCACAACTGAATGTTGTTTAACCATGTCGAACCAAAATTTTGTTTTTGCTAAAATGATGTTTTAGCTGGGATTTTTATTAAGATGCTGGTCTTGAAATTATCTTCAAAACGAGTTGGTACATTAGGTTATCTGATAATAATACGAAGAGATTTGATTTAATTCCAAAAAAAGCATAATTGTTTGACTCACAATTCTGGTACTTTAGTTAACCTGTTTTGTTCTTATCTTGGCCTGATGAGATACCTTATTTTAAATGAATGTTATCTGAACTAAACTTTTTAATCCAATATATAAATGCAGACTTTTTTTTTTTTTTTTTGAGATGGAGTCTTACTCTGTCACCCAGGCTGGAATACAGTGGCTCACTGCAACCTTCACCTCCCAGGTTCAAGCAATTCTCCTGGCTCAACCTCCCGAGTAGCTGAGATTATAGGTATGTGTTTTGGTATGTGTGTGCCACCATGCCTGGCTAATTTTTGTATTTTTAGTAGAGTTGGAATTTTGACATGTTGGCCAGGCTGGTCTCTAACCCCTGACCAGGTTATCCACCTGCCTTGGCCTCCCAAAGTGTTGGGATTACAGGCATGAATTACTGCACCTGGCCAATGTAGACTATTCTTCACAAATTCCTACACTGTGAAACAATTTGCTAAGTGATCTAAATCTTATCAATAAGGCTGAGTACAATGGCTCATGCCTTTAACAGTACTTTGAGAGGCCTAAGTGGCCGGAGGATCCCTTAAGACCAGCCTGGATGACACAGTGAGACCTTGTCTCTACAAAAAAAAAGTGTGGTGGTGCATACCTGTAGTCCTGGCTACTCAGGAGGCTGAGGTGGAAGGATGGCTTGATCCCAGTGGATCTAGGCTACAGTGAGCTGTGACCATACTGCTGCACTCCAGCCTGGGCAACAGAGCAAGACTCTGTCTCAAAAAAAAACAACAAGAACTTACCAATCTATGGTAACTTTCACCAGCATCAACATGACAGTATACCACTACAAGCTGGGCATGGTGGGTCACGCCTGTAATCCCAGCACTTTGGGAGGATGAGGTGGGTGGATCACCTGAGGTCAGGAGTTTGAAACTAGCCTGGGCAAAATGGTGAAACCCTGTCTTAAAAAAAAAACCATTATATCACCATCTAAATCTATCACTAATTAGATGATGATATAGTGGTATAGTGATGTATCACCAATTAGGTAAGTACAAAGTAAGCATACTTAAACTCTTGTACAATTGATTATATTTCCCTAGACACACTAATTTTGAAATGCTGGACAAATACAATTGTAGATTTTAGTCTCAATACATATGATAACACGGTTTTTTTTTTTTTTTTTTAACACATCTTGCTACATTTAAAGCCATTGTTTTTTTAATTAAAAATATACAGAGGCCAGGTGCGATGGCTCACCATACAAGCTGGGCATGGTGGCTCACACCTGTAATCCCAGCACTTTGGGAGGCCAAGGTGAGCAGATCACTTGAGGTCAGTAGTTCAAGACCAGCCTAGCCAACATGGTGAAACCCTGTCTATTAAAAATACAAAATTACAGGCTGGGCGTGGTGGCTCGCGCCTATAATCCCAGCACTTTCGGAGGCCCAGGAGGGCGATCACGAGGTCAAGAGATCAGGACCATCTTGGCCAACATGGTGAAACCCCGTCTCTACCAAAAATGCAAAAATTAGCTGGGTGTGGTAGTGCACACCTGTAGTCCCAGCTACTCGGGAGGCTGAGGCAGGAGAATCACTTGAACCCAGTGGCAGAGGCTGCAGTGAGTCGAGATGGCACCACTGCACTCCGGCCTGGTAACAGTGTGAGACTCCATCTCAAAAAAAAAAAAATTAAAAATTAGCTGGGCTTGGTGGCACATGCCTATAGTCTCAGCTACTTGGGAGGCTGAGGAAGGAGAATTGCTTGAACCTGGGAGGCGGAGGTTGCAGTGAGCCGAGATGGCGCCACTGCTCTTCAGCCTGGGCAGCAGAGAGTCTCCATCTCAAAAAAACAAAAAATGGTGGGCACCTGTGACCCAGCCACTCAGGAGGCTGAGGCTGAGGCTGAGGCAGGAGAATCGTTTGATTCCAGGAGGCAGAGGTTGCAGTGAGCTGAGATCCAGCCTGGGTGACAGTGAGACTCCGTCTCAAAAAACAAAACATATGGCCGGGCGCGGTGGCTCCGCCTATAATCCCAGCACTTTGGGAGGCCGAGGTAGGTGGATCACGACGTCAAGAGATCGAGACCATCCTGGTCAACAAGGTGAAACCCCGTCTCTACTAAAAATACAAAAAGTAGCTGGGCATGGTGGCGCGCCTGTAGTCCCAGCTACTCGGGAGGCTGAGGCAGGAGAATTGCTTGAACCCAGGAGGCAGAGGTTGCGGTGAGCTGAGATCACGCCATTGCACTCCAGCCTAGTAACAAGAGTGAAACTCCGTCTGCAAAAGAAAAAAAAAAAAAAAATATATATATATATATATATATATACACACATACAGAGAAACATGTAACTGGCAGCCAATTTAGAATTGTAATTTAATTTGATGTATTTTTATATCTATTGTATTTGATTAGGAAAAGGAGATATGTGAGCCAGTATGAAAATATGGTGGCTCACACCTGTAATCCTAGCACTTTGGGAGGCCAAGGCAGGAAGACCATTTGAGTTCAGGAGTTGGAGACCAGCTTGGGCAACATAGTGAAACCTCATCTCTATTTTTAAAAATATATTTAAAAAAATTTTTATAAAAGAAAATTAGGCCGGGTGTGGTGGCTCACACCTATAATCCCAGCACTTTGGGAGGCCAAGGCAGGTGGATCACCAGGTCAAGAGATCGAGACCATCCTGGTCAACATGGTGAAACCCCATCTCTACAAAAAAAAAAAAAGGCCTTATAATTAGGGCCGGGCATGGTGGCTCACACCTGTAATCCTAGCACTTTGGGAGGCCGAGGTGGGTGGATCACCTGAGGTCAGGAGTTCAAGACCAGCCTGGCCATCATGGTGAAACCCTATCTTAAAAAAAATAAAAAAGAAAATTAGTCTTCATTCTTATATCACATCCTTCTTTTTTTTTTTCAGAGACAGAGCTTTTCTCTGTCTCCCAGGCTGGAGTGCAGTGGTGTGATCTCAGCTCACTGTAACCTCTACCTCCCAGGTTCCAGTGATTCTCCTGCCTCAGCCTCCTGGGCACATGCCACCATGCCCAGCTAATTTTTATATTTTTATCAGAGATGGGGTTTCACCATGTTGGCCAGGCTGGTCTTGAACTCCTGACCTCAGGTGATCCACCCTCCTTGACTTCCCAAAGTGCCAGGATTCCAGGCATGAGCCACAGTGACTGGCCTATTTTGATTTTGTATAGAGACAAGTTCTCTCTATGTTGCCCAGGCTGGTCTCAATCAAACTCCTGGGCTCAAGCCATCCTCCTGCTTCAGCTTCCTGAAATGCTGGGATTACAGGTGTGATCCACAGTGCCCAGCCTCTGGTTTATAGAAAGGATTTCATATGTTTATTTACTTAAAGTTGGGTTTTCTTTTACTAGGGAAGCCCGATTCATAAAAAAATAACAATAGTTACTCTTATTGAATGGCACACAATAGTAGTAGCAGTTTCGTGAATATCCATATATGTAATTTACTAAGCATTATTTATTTATTTATTTATTTATTTTATTAAGACGGGGTTTCACCATGTTGGTTAGGCTGGTCTTGAACTCCTGACCTCAGGTGATCCACCTGCCTTGGCCTCCCAAAGTGCTTGGATTACAGGCGTGAGCCACCATGCTCAGCCGACTAAGCATTTTATATGCATTATCTCTAATCCTCAAAATATTGCAAAATAAAAATTATCCCTATTTTATAGATAAGGAAATGAAGGGTTGGAGTAGTTAAACAATTTGTCCAAGGTCACAAAGCTAGGGAGTGGCATAGTCAGAATTTAAATTCAGAACTCTGCAGTATTTGGGTAATGTGTATGCTAGAAGCCCATTTCTCATCCCTATGCAATATACCCACGTAATAAACCTGCATACCCCTTGAATCTAAAAAAAAAAGATTAATATCACTATATCACCATAGGTTTTTTTGTTTTTTGAGACAGTCTTACTCTGTCACCCAGGCTGGAATGAAGTGGCACTATCTCAGCTCACTGCAACCTCTGCCTCCCAGGTTCAAGTGGTTCTCCTGCATCAGCCTCCTGAGTAGCTGGACTACAGGCCCAGCTAATTTGTGTAATTTTCGTAGAGGCGGGGTTTCACCATATTGGTCAGGCTGGTCTCGAACTCCTGACTTCAGGTGATCCACCCACCTCAGCCTCCCAAAGTGCTGGGACTACAGGTGTGAGCCACCACACGTGGTCATCACTATAGTTTTAAATAGATAATTGCTCCTCTTTCTTCTCTCGATTTTATTAAAAGAAAATTATATAAAATAATAACTAAAAACAACAAATTCAGAACTCTGATTTTGAAGCCATACTTTTCCTGTTGTTCTGTCTTCTGAGAAAATGTAAGGATGAGCCTGTAATCCCAGCACTTTGGGAGGCTGAGGTGGGCTGATTACTTGGGGTCAGGAGTTTGAGATCAGCCTGGCCAACATGATGAAACCCCATCTCTACTAAAAATACAGAATTAGCTAGGTGCACTGGTGCGCCCCTGTAGCCCCAGCTATTCGGGAGGCTGAGGCAGGAGAATCGCTTGAACCCCGTTGGAGGCAGAGGTTGCAGTGAGCCAAGACAGAGCCATTGAACTCCAGCCTGGGCCACAGAATGAGACTCTGTCTCAAAAAAAAAAAAAAAAAAGAAAGAAATGAAGAAAGCAGTTATAATTTGCAATTTATATATCACCTAAAATATACTGGGTGGGAAGGAGTAGAGGGGCACTTCCAGAAGAACAAATGACTTCTTAGAAGCTGGGGAGAAAGCACTTTTTGGAAAAAAAGACTTTTTGTAAAGATAAATATGTCCTTAGGAGTATACATGGGAGAAATACTTTTGTAACAACGTCTCTCTCCCATCTCTGACACGATTAGTGTTGTTCCCAGGGAGGAGGTTTATGACAGTTGGGTTCTTTTGGGAGCCTTTGATTTTAGGCAGATAAAGGATTCCAGGAACTTAAAATAATTTCCAAAAAAATTTTTTTTTTTTTTAGACAGAGACTTGCTCTGTTGCCTAGGCTGGAGTGGAATGGTGAAATCTCGGCTCACTGCAACCTCCATCTCCTGAGTTCAAGCCATTCTCCTGCCTCAACCTCCCTAGTAGCTGGGACTACACGCATGTGCCACCATGCTCAGCTAATTTTTGTATTTTTAGTAGCAACGGGGTTTCATCAACTTGGCCAGGCTGGTCTCAAACTCCTGACCTCAGGTGATCTGCCTGCCTTGGCCTCCCAAAGTGCTGGGTTTACAGGTGTGAGCCACTGTGCCCAGCCTCAAAATAATTTTTATGCCACAGTGTTTTTTTCTATACCCTTCCATTGCCATCAGGTGATACTTTGAAAAATAGAAACAGAACTGTGTCCGTCAGCTGATCTACAGGAAATAGTTTGACAGCCCAACAGAGGACATGATTTTTCAATCTGTGAGTTTCCTCAAAATGTTGCTCTGTTGACCAGGCTGAAGTGCAGTGGCACCAAGAAGGCTCACTTCAACCTCAAATGATCTGCTCACCTCAATCTCCCAAAGTGCTGGGATTACAGGCTTGAGCCACTGCGCCCGGCCACGCCGTTTTCTCCTAACTTTCTTTTTTTTTTAGTTGAGATAGGGTCTTGCTCTGTCACCCAGGCTGTAATGCAGTGGTGCAATCAGAGCTCACTGCAGCCTCGATCTTCCAGGCTCAAGCAATACTCCCACCTCAGCCTCCCAAGTAGCGGTGACTACAGGTGCACGCCACCATGCTGGGCTAATTTTGTTGTATTTTTTGTAGAGATGGGGTTTTGCCATGTTGCCCAGATTGGCCTCCAACTGCTGGGCTCAAGCGATCCACCCTTTCCGGTCTCCCAAAGTCCTGGGATTACAGGCGTGAGCCACCGAGCCCGGCTGAATCACAGGATTTTAAATACTCACTCTGCTTTTCTAGTCCTGTGGGAGACGTGGTTTTCTCCGTAAAATCTCTCCCTCTGTCCTGGGTGATTTATTTCTTTTGCATTGAAGTGTAGCTCTTCATGTGTTAGAAGTTTGTTTTTATTTATTTATTTTTGGGACGGAGTCTCACTGCCGCCCAGGCTGTGGAGTGCAATGGCGCCATCTCAGCTCACTGCAACATCCGCCCACACCAAGTGATTCTCCTGCCTCAGCCTTCCGAGTAGCTGGGATTACAGGCGCCTGCCACCCTGCCCAGCTAATTTTTGTATTTTTAGTAGAGACGGGGTTTCACCATCTTGGCCAGTCTGGTCTTGAACTTCTGACATTGTGATCCACCCGCCTCGGCCTCTCAAAGTGCTGAGATTAAAGGCATGAGCCACCGGAGCCCGGCTAGCAGTTTGTAATTTGTGGGGTGATAGGAAACTAGTAGAGCCTTCTGGTACTTAGTTATCTGTCTTTCTAGGAGTTTTAGGTAATATTTTACAGACTTGGCAGTTTCCTTATTTTATATGGACTGGGAAGTCAACAAATACTTCTGCAGTGCCTATTGTGTACAAAGAATCAAGATTGCACTTTCACAATGAAATGAGGGAGGCGAAGGGCTGATCTCTCAGATATTTGACTGGTAAACCAGTACCTTTTCTAGTAGATGTGACCATAGGGTAAATTCTCTCTAGGCTAGATAAACGGAGGAGTTTATTTAGTGTTTTAGCAAGCTTTATTGCCTCCATAGGTAACAATTATTTGCATTTCCTAGAGTAGGGGCTAAGACGCGCCCTGGAATCTTTCCTTTTTGATGTGGCTTTTCCAATGAGGTCAGACTTCCCTGAAGGCTATCCTGAATAGTCTTTTCTGCCTGAGTAGTGGCCAACACACGGGCAGGTTTGCAAGCTTTCTCTTCGTGCAGATCCGTCCAAAAACGTAGGTGACAAACGGTCACTCGAAGATCTTTGCAGGATCCTACTCAGGAACCCAAGCGCGCCTGCGCGTCGGAGCCCTTTTGTGGCTGGGGAGGGGGTCCGGTTGCGCATGCGCATTAGGCCGGCACCGACAAGTGCGCTGCACCATTGGCACCGGCTGGGGGCGAGCCGACCTCAAGCAGCCGCCGCCACCGCCGCCGTCGTTGCTACTGCCGCAGCGGAGCTCAGAGGGCCCAGACGTGGGAGACTTCCCACATGGTGACTGAGATGTCGTCCACTGCGGCTTTTTATCTTCTCTCTACGCTAGGAGGGTACTTGGTGACCTCATTCTTGTTGCTTAAATACCCGACCTTGCTGCACCAGAGAAAGAAGCAGCGATTCCTCGGTAAACACATCTCTCACCGCGGAGGTGAGAGGGGTCCCCAGAATCCGATGGCGGAGGTGGGGGAGGCTGAGGGTCCTTTGCGGCTCCGCAGAAGGCAACCGGGTGGCAATCCCTGAGAGTTTGAGGAAGAATGGGGTTGCGTGAATTGAGGGCTCCTCCAGAGGCGGAGGCTGTGTGAAGGGGAGGTCTCCTGAGGGAAGGGAAGGAGAGGGATCCCCATTCTGAGCCACGGCGGGGGTCTCTCGGGGGCAGCAGTGTGAGGGGTTCTCCGAAACGGGAAAGACCCGATCGAGAACGAAGGGTAGGCGGAGCGTTTCTCGGCGGATGGAAGGATGATCGCAAGGTCCCTTCCTAGCACCAAGACACAAAGCGGGAGAGCCGTGCAGAACCGAAGGTACTCGGCTGGGGGCACCGGGAACTCACTGCTCCGAGCAAGCCGGTGGCTGAGTGGATGGGAAGAGCCGAGGCGGGGAGCTGGGCCAGGTATTTTCGTGAAGCTGGACGAGCTGTAGCCCCTGTGTCTGCGGTGCCTGGGGGTCCGTCCCACCCCCACGCTCCGAGCACTCAAAATTGAGAAGAGAGGGAAAACGAGTCCCCCTAGCCAGGGACATTTCCCAAGGTCACAATGAAAGCTTGGGCTGAACTGAGACAGGAACTTGAGTGTCCACGTCCCCAGGCTGCAAGCCTTACACCATTTTTTCTGTCTTTTGAGCACTGCAAAACAAACAAACAAACAAAAAACCAAAACACACACACACACACGCAAGTGGATTTTCAAAAGACTAAAAATAATTTCGTATAAGACAGGACAGTATTGTTTAAATAAAAATAAGTTTCTTTTGGAAAAGTGTTTTGCTAAAAGGAGCCTAGGTCGCCCACTCTAATTTCCCAGACAACAGGTCAAATCTTTGCTTCTTCATTATTGTGTTAATAATGTGTCTTCATTGCATTTCAAGTATGATGTATAAAGTTTGGTGAAATTGGTTTATTTCCAATCAATTTTAACTGTTCTTTAAGGATGAATGTTAAACCAGTTTAAAAGTTGCTTGAAATTTAACACATACTTGAAATGATAATTTCTAAGAATTTACAGTCCAAAACTTGATTTAGTACCATAACCACTCTACTAACAAGTAGTAGCCAAGGAATGAGGTTTTGAAATATAAATACAGAAATACATTGTCATTCTTCTGAATCTTATCAGTTGAACATAGTTCTAATGAGTGACTTCAATACTATTCTTGTCTTCCCACTCATGAAAAGCATCAGAGATTTTAAAGGGTGGCCAGCCAAATGCCATGTTATTGCTTATTTGGGTTATCTGTTTTAATAAGCTACCTGGTTAAACTGTAGAATGACGTTTAACTACTAAGGTGCCTTCAACCATTGGAATCAGGGGCCAACTTTTAGTATTCAAGTTGTTGTCACAGAAGCAATCTTCTTTTCTTCTCTCTTTATTTTTTTAAAGATGAGGTTTCACCATGTTGGTCAGGCTGGTCTTGAACTCCTGACCTCAGGTGATCCACCTGCCTTGGCCTCCAAAGTGCTTGGATTACAGGCATGAGCCACTGTGCCCGGCCTATCTTCTTTTTCCTTCTTCTTTGTTATTTTTTGTTTCTTTTCTTTTTTCTTTTTAAAATTTTTCTTCTTCATCATCCTCGTCTTTTCTTCCTTCCTTCCTTTCTTTCTTTTTCTTCTTCTTGTTCTTCTCCTCCTCCTCTTTCTTCTTCCTTTTCTCCTCCTCCTTCCTCCTCCTCTTCTTCTTCCTCTTCTCCTTCTCTTCTTCCTCCTTCTCTTTCCTCTTCTTCTTCTTCCTTTCTTCTTCTTTTTCTTTCTTCTTCTTCTTTTTTTTTTTGAGACAGAGTTTCACTGTTGTTACCCAGGCTGGAGTGCAGTGGCGCCATCTCGGCTCACCGCAACCTCCGCCTCCTGGGTTCAGGCAATTATCCTGCCTCAGCCTCCTGAGTAGTCAGGATTACAGGCACAAGCCACCATGCCCAGCTAATTTTTTGCATTTTTAGTAGAGACGGGGTTTCACCATGTTGACCAGGATGGTCTCGATCTCTTGACCTCGTGATCCACCCGCCTCGGCCTCCCAAAGTGCTGGGATTACAGGCTTGAGCCACTGCACGCAGCCTCTTCTTCTTTTTGAGGTGGAGTTTTGCTCTTGTCACCCACACTGGAGTGCAGTGGCACAATCTTGACTCACTATAGCCTCTGCTTCCCAGGTTTAAGTGATTCTCCTACCTCAGCATCCCAAGTAGCTGGGATTACAGGTACCCGCCACCACGCCCAGCTAATTTTTGTATTTTTGGTAGAGATGGGGTTTTACTATGTTGGCCAGGCTGGTCTCAAACTTCTGACTTCAGGTGATCTGCCTGGCTTGGCCTCCCAAAGTGATTACAGGTGTTGCACCTGGCGGTAAGTAAAGTCCTATTCTGGGGATGGGCAGTACACATTACTTTTTTGTTTGTTGTGTTGACTGATTTACAGAAAGTATGCTTACTAAAAACTCCAAAACAAAACAAAACCAGATACTCTAAAAAGCTATCTAAACTGTTATTGTGAATGATCAAAATTTTGTTTTAAGAGGAATATGTGTCAATCTTTAAAATTTTGCAACACTCTACAGGTGAAAAAACCCAGTGCTCCATAGGCATTAAAGACTGCTAGATCATCACAGCAAGTATCGAAGCCAGGATAAGCTAGATCTCAAATTTTTGTTTACTGTTCAAGATACTTTTAAACTATTTTCTTCCTAGATATTGAGTCATTTCAGTATTATATATAAAAATGTCCATTCATTATTTGTAAATGTGGCATCCGTATTTATATTTAAAGATGTAATGGATTTTTTTTTTGAGACAGAGTCTCATTCTGTCACCAGGCTGGAGTACAGTGGTGCAATCTTGGCTCACTGCAACCTCCGCCTCCCAGGTCAAGCGATTCTCCTGCCTCAGCCTCACAAGTAGCTGGGATTACAGGCATGCACCACCACGCCCAGCTAATTTTTGTATTTTAGTAGAGATGGTGTTTTACCATGTTGGCCAGGATGGTCTCAATCTCTTGACCTCGTGATCTGCCCGCCTCAGCTTCCCAAAGTTCTGGGATTACAGGCATGAACCACCACACCTGGCCAATGTAATGGAACTTTTAATGAAAATCTTGTTAAATATCTGCAGACTAAAAATCTGTTTTACCTATATAATGGTCCTACAACTGTTCTGGAAAATCTAACCCGACAAGAAACCCAAGTGGCACTCAGGATCGGAGGAACACACTTTATTACACTGGTGGGCCCAGAAGGCTTGCACCCAAAAGTCTGGACCTCAGCTTAGAATAGCACACAGTTTTTATAGATAAGGGGCAAGGGAAGTAACTTAGGACTTCAGGAATTAACTTAGGACTTCAGACAACGCAGCAGGTTTTAGACAACGCGGCAGTTTCTCCTAAAGGTTTTCTAGTTAGTAAGCAATAAACTGATGTACAGAAGCAGAAAGAGGCAGTTACTAACAAAAATAGGGGCAGTTTTAAAATAGGGACCGTTGCTGACTACGTGCTGACAAAATTCTGGGCAAAATTTCCACTTCACAACCACCGTAGTAAGTTCCCATGTCAGTGCTTCATACACTTTTGTTGAACTCAATACTACAGTTGAATCCAGAGTGATAGAGGAGATAAAGCACTGTGTAATGCAAGATACTACGTCTCTGGACAATAAGAGACATATGTAACTAGGAAGGAGTCACTCCCTTGATTGCCTTTAATTTTTGTCTTAGACACGGATAATAGCAATCACTGGTTGCTCTGTGCAGGTTACTAGTATTTGGGCTTATTCTCTATTGCCATAACTGCAAATACCTGATATTTATTTATTTTTCCCCATAAGTAAGAAAACAATGATACTTCTTGTAAATTAGGTCTATGACCATTGAAACATTAATCATGTTATGTGTATAAATTATATGCACTTGAATTAGTGTAACCTGAAATTCTGAGTATCTACTCTATTTCTATAATAATATGTCTATTCCAAAAACATGATAAAGATTTTTTTTTCAAGACAGAGTCTCACTCTGTCACCCAGGCTGGAGTGCAGTGTGGCAATCTTGGCTCACTGCAACTTCTGCCTCTGAAGTTCAAGTGATTCTCCTGCCTCAGCCTCTCAAGTAGCTGGGACTACAGGCACGTGCTGCCGTGCCCAGCTAATCTTTTCTATAGTAGAGACAGGGTCTCACTGTGTTAGTGGATCTCCTGACCTTGTGATCTACCCACGTTGGCCTCTCAAAGTGCTGGGATTACAGGTGTGAGCCACCACGCCCGGCCACATGGTAAAGATTTAAATCACCCGAGTCAGATACTAGATTTACCTATAGTTAGCCTTGGGAACAAGTCTTAGTTTCTTTGTTTATTTTTTCCAGACAGACTCTTGTTCACTTACCTTAGCTGGAGTTCAGTGGCAGCAAGACATGTTGGCCAGGCTGGTCTTGAACTCCTGACCTGAGGTGATCTGCCTGCCTCCGCCTCCCAAAGTGGTGATATTACAGGCATGAGCCATCAGGCCTGGCCAGCCAGAAGCCTGTTTTTACTTACTACAAACTGGGGACCATTTGCTTTGCTTACCTCTTTGAATTTTAATGATGATCAGGTGTATAAAAGGCTCTTTAAAAAGTGTGAAATTGTTTAGAAATATTATATGTGTGGATACAAAGTTTCCACAGTTGTAGTTTGTAACAAAACTTTGAGGTCGTTGAAAAGGAATGAGATCAGTCTTGTGTTTTCAAAGTTTTAATTTAACATTTTGGCCTTTACTAGGATTGATTGTCTTTTAAAATAGAAAATACTCTGTTTCAAAAATTAAATGCTCTAGGCTTTATTTCTTTAAAGCATAACATTGTATTTAGTGTATTATATTGTAATAGGATCTGTTGATCCAGCTGCTTCCCTTAATGGGCAGGGATCAGATTTGTTAGTTTCTGTGTTTCTAGCCACTAGTACAGATGCTGACATGTGATAGAAATAATAGCTAATTGTCTGCTAATTATCTACTGTGTACTAGCTACTTTTCATGTGTCTCCTAAATTTATTTGATCATATAACATTTTTTTATAATTACAACGTGTTGACGAAACATCACTAAGACTAAAGAGAAACGCTTTGGATTAAATGGAGAACAAACAATGCTCTCAAAGACTATTTTCTTAATTAGTATATAAATTATAAATTTTATACTATTTTTAAGATACATATATTTTCCAGTTGCATAACTAATTCATGTTCATTGTAGAAAATTTGGAAAACATAAAAATGAAAAAAGAAAAAGTAGTTTCTAAAACTTGACTATCTGGAGATAATCTCTGTTAACATCTTGAAGTAAGCTCTTTAAGGACTTATTTTCCTTTGTTTGGAATTATACTCTATATACATTTATTCCAAATGCCCACTGAGTTAGCTAGAGAATTAAGCAACCGATTTTTTAGCAAGAGTTCTAGTTATTAGGACTTAGTGGCCGAAGAATAAAAAACCTATCAACAACTGATCGAATTCCCACCTTTTTTCCCAGTCTTTTTTTTTTTTTTTTTTTTAAAGATGAGGTTTCACCATGTTGGTCAGGCTGGTCTTGAACTCCCGACCTCAGGTGATCTGCCCACTTTGGCCTCCAAAGTGCTTGGATTACAGGCGTGAGCCACTATGCCCAACCTTCTCCCATTCTTTAATCTTTGTTCTCAAGGCAGGGTAATATCACAGTCTGGGTCTCCTGCCACAGATTGGTTTGGTGGATGATACTTTGAGGGCAAGGATTGCTCTTGGACACTGGCTGCTTCTGGGCCCTAAACTTTAATTGGTTGTTCAAGACGAACAGTGAGGCATCAGTCTGAATCTCAAAGTGTCACTGGAAGTCGCATTCCATAATTGTACCTGAAACATGTTCTATGTCAGGGTATTGATTCCCTGGAGTTTGAGACCAGCCTAGCCAACATTGTGAAACCCTGTCTATACTAAAAATACAGCTCTTGTTTCTTCTTTTTTTGGAGACGGAGTCTCACTCTGGAGTGCAGTGGCGCCATTTCGGCTCACTGCAACATCCGCCTGCTGGGTTCAAGCGATTCTCCTGCCTCAGCCTCCTCAGTAGCTGGGATTACAGGTGCCCACCACCATGCCCAGCTAAATTTTTATATTTTTAGTAGAAATGGGTTATGCCGTGTTAGCCAGGCTGTTTTTGAATGCCTGACCTCAGGTGATCTGCCTCAGCCTCCCAATGTGCTGGGATTACAGGTGTGTGCCACTGTGCCTGACCCATAATCTTAAACTTTTAAGCTCTGTGAATTTAGAAAAATAATTTTTTTTTGAGACAATTTTTTTTTTGCAACTCTATTCTGTTGCCCAGTTTGGAGTGCAGTGGTGCAATAATGGCTCACTGCAGACTCAACCTCCTGGGCTCAAGCCATCCACCCATCTCAGGCTCTCGAGTAGCTGGGACCACAGACACAAGTCACCACGCCCAGCTAATTAAAATTTTCTTTTAGGCCGGGTGCGGTGGCTCAAGCCTGTAATCCCAGCACTTTGGGAGGCTGAGGCGGGTGGATCACAAGGTCAAGATATCGAGACCATCCTGGTCAACATGGTGAAACCTCGTCTCTACTAAAAATACAAAAAATTAGCTGGGCATGGTGGCGCGTGCCTGTAATCCCAGCTACTCAGGAGGCTAAGGCAGGAGAATTGATTGAACCCAGGAGGCGGAGGTTGCAGTGAGCTGAGATCGCGCCATTGCACTCCAGCCCGGGTAATAAGAGCGAAACTCCGTCTCAAAATAAATAAATAAAATAAAAATAAAATTTTCTTTTTTCTTTTATAGAAATGGGGTATCTTTGTGTTGCTCAGGCTAGTCTTGAACTTTTGGGTGCAAGGAATCCTCCCACCTTGGCCTCCCAAAGTGGGAGCCACTGTGCCTGGCCAAAAATTTAAATATTCTTCTATTAAAATTACTGAAATTATCACAAAACATTTTTTTTTAAGACGGGGTTTCACCATGTTGGTCAGGCTGGTCTTGAACTCCCAACCTCAGGTGATTCACCCACCTTGGCCTCCAAAGTGCTTGGATTACATACGTGAGCCACCACGCCCAGCCCACAAAACATATTTTTAAAAATAATCATTATTGAAGACACATACATATAATATCTAGTTGTTAAATGCTCCCTGTATATTTACATACCGTTTGGATATCATCCTTTTGTACTTCAGGTGATCTTGTGTAACTTACTGAGATTTTTTGCATATGGCACACAGTTCTAAAGGCCACGGATAGCATACTAGCTATATTGATATCCCTAATATTTTTCTTATATCTGCAAATATAAATTTCACTAGATTTTTTCCTTTGAAATATAAAAACAATTTTGCATTGTTCCAGGAAATCTATATTGAGAAATGCACTTTCGTACATACTATCTCTAATTATTTCAAGCTCTTTATGCTCTTATATAAGTCAAATATACTGTTTACAAGACACACTATAAATATTGAGTGAACAAATGATTTTAAAAATGAAGGAAGGCCAGACATGGTGGCTCAAGCTTGTAATCCCAGCACTTTGGGATTTGGGAGACTGAGAAAGGGAAATCAAACAATTTCATGAGGAAAGAGTTTCCACTAAATAATTCCCTGGAGAGGAATGTCATACTTCTTAATTAGTCCCTTAGTTATTCTCCAGACTTTCACCATATGAATCTACCAAGTAATTTGTGGGTTTTATCATTGTGGAATTTATCTTCCAGCTTTATAAAAACATAGAAATATGTGGGAATAGGGGTCAATGTGAATAACTTAACTGTGAAGCTGAAGTAAAGGACGCTATATGGGTGGGCAGCATAAAAGCTGCAGCATAGTGGCAAAAAGATTGGACTTTAAAATCATACTGCTGCCAGGCGAGGTGGCTCACACCTGTAATTCCAGCACTTTGGGAAACTCAGGCAGGTGGATCACCTGAGGTCAGGAGTTCGAGACCAGCCTGGCCAACATGGTGAAACCCCATCTCTACTAAAAATTAAAAAATTAGCCGGGCATGATGGTGGGCGCTTATAATCCCAGCTACTTGGGTGGCTGAGGTGGGAAAATTGCTTGAATCTGGGAGGCAGAGGTTGCAGTGAGCCAGGATCATGCCACTGCACTCCAGCCTGGGCAACAGAACGAGACTCTGTCTCAAAAAAGAAAAAGAAAAAAGAAATCATACTGCTTGTGCTTGAATCCCAGTTTGTTTTATCGATTATGTGACCTTAGCCAATTTTTTTGTAGAGATAGTTAATATTAATACTACCTCATGGGTGGTTATGAGGATTTTAATGAAATAATATATAAAGTGCTAAGCACAGTCTCTAGCTTTTGCTAATGAATAATGTCTTGGCTACCTTTTTAATATTTTAGTAGTGACTATGTAATAAACTTATAAAATAGATGAAGGATCTTAATAATGTTTGGCATGCTCCAGCTGTTAGGTTTAAATGAATTAGAATTAAATTTACTATGGAAAGCAGACATAAAATATGTAAATAGGCAAATATGGAATGTAAATATTGGTAGTAATAATCATATTGACTGTGGGGAAGTGTATTGAATTTCTGTCCTGTCTTTTTCCTAGCATCTTTCCCCCAAGCCAAAAGAGCAAACAAAAAATGTCTTTTTAAGACTCTCTGAACACATCACAGATGTAAACAGCTATTAACTTATGCCCAGTCTTGTTTCACCTATATCCCTGGCCATTCTTCTCACCCAGATTATTCTGAAACAAATTTCTTTTTCTTTTCTTTCTTTCTTTTTTTTTTTTTTGAGACAGAGTTTCACTGTTGTGGCCCAGGCTGGAGTACAATGGCGCGATCTCGGCTCACTGCAACCTCCGCCTTGCAGGTTCCAGCGATTCTCCTGCCTGATCCTCCGTAGTAGATGGGATTACAGACATGCGCCACCATGCCCAGCTAGTTTTGTATTTTTATTATTTATTTATTTATTTATTTATTTATTTATTTATTTATTTATTTATTTATTTATTTTGAGATGGAGTCTTGCTCTGTCGCCAAGCTGGAGTGCAGTGGTGCAATCTCGTCTCACTGTAACCTCCGCCTCCTGGGTTCAAGCGATTCTTCCGCCTCAGCCTCCCGAGTAGCTGGGACCACAGGCGTGTGCCAGCACGCCGGGCTAATTTTTGTATTTTTAGTAGAGACGGGGTTTCACCATGTTGGCCAGGATGGTTTCTATCTCTTGACCTCGTGATCTGCCCGCCTCGGCCTCCCAAAGTGCTGGGATTACAGGCGTGAGCCACCGCGCCTGGCCTTTTGTATTTTCAGTAGAGATGGGGTGTCTCTACGTTGGTCGGGCTGGTCTCGAATTCCTGATATCAGGTGATCAGTCCGCTTTAGCCTCCCAAAGTGCTGGGATTATAGGCGTTAGCCACCGTGCCTGGCCAAGAAATTTCAAATATCAAATTATTTCAAACATAATACTCACTGAACATTCTTTTGTGGAATATTCTAAAAGATGTTAGGACAAAGTTCTTGCCATTGGGATTTGAGAAGACTAATAACATTGCTTACTTTCCCTTCCCAAGTTTTGAACCAGTTTAGAAATAAAATATAGACATCAGATAGATAGAAGTCAAAATATTATTAATATAACCGAATTTCGGCTCTATAATGCCCTCCTGAAATTGATCTTAACGCTAAAACGGAGTCCTTTTCCTTGCATTGGCAGGACCTACCTTGGCAAACTTTCCATACAGATGAACAGAAATTTTATTTCTGAGGTTGGGCTACTCCAAATTAAGAGCACTCTGGGCCGGGCGCGGTGGCTCACGCCTATAATCCCAGCACTTTGGGAGGTCGAGGCGGGTGGATCACGAGGTCAAGAGATCGAGACCATCCTGGTCAACAAGGTGAAACCCCGTCTCTACTAAAAATACGAAAATTAGCGGGGCATGGTGGTGCGTGCCTGTAGTCCCAGCTACTCGGGAGGCTGAGGCAGGAGAATTGCTTGAACCCAGGAGGCGGAGGTTGCCGTGAGCTGATATCGTGCCATTGCACTCCAGTCTGGGTAACAACAGTGAAACTCCGTCTCAAACAAAACAAAACAAAACAAAACAAAACAAAACAAAAAGAGCACTCTGATGGGTTAAATTACAGACAGTTCTTTCTCCTTTTTTTTTTTTTTTTGTGACAAGGTCTCACTCTGTCACCCAGGCTGCAGGGCAATGACACAATCACAGCTTACTGCAGGTTCAAACTCCTGAGTTCAAGCAATCCTCCCACCTCAGTCCCCTGAGTAGCTGACACTACAGGTGCACACCACCAGACCTGGCTATTAGTTTTATTTTTTTATAGAAACGGAGTCCCACTATGTTGCCCAGGCCGGTCATGAACTCCTAGACTCAAGCAATCCTCCTGCCTTGGCTTTCCAAAGTGTCAGGATTATAGGCGTGAGCCACTGCACCCAGCCAGAAGACTATTTTTATTTAAAAGACTGAGTAGCTGCCCTACACGGTGGCTCACACCTGTAATCCCATCACTTTGGGAGGCCAATGCAGACGGATCACCTGAGGTCAGGAGTTCAAGACCAGCCTTGCCAACATGATGAAACACTGTCTCTACTAAAAAATACAAAATTAGCCGGGTGTGATGGCACATGCCTGTGGTCCCAGCTACTTGGGAGGCTGAGGTAGGAGAATCACTTGAACTCGGGAGAACTCCGGAGACAGAGGTTACAGTGAGCCGAGACTGCACCATTGCACTCCAGCCTGGGTGGGCAACAAGAGCAAAACTCTGTCTCAAAAAAAGAAAGAAAGAAAGAAAACAAAAGAATTAGAAGAAAATTGTGGTTACGTAGGCTTTAGCATTTAGCAGTTACGTTCTTTTTTTTTTTTTTAGATGTAGTCTCACTTTGTTGCCCAGGCTGGAGTGCAGTGGCTGGATCTCGGCCCACTGCAGTCTCCGTCTCCCAGGTTCAAGCAATTCTCCTGCCTCAGCCTCCCGAGTAGCTGGGACTAGAGGTGCGCACCACCATGCCTAGCTAAGTTTTGTATTTTTAGTAGAGACAGGGTTTCACCATGTTGGATGATCGCAATCTCTTTACCTCATGATCCACCTGCCTCAGCCCCTCAAAGTGCTGGGATTACAGGTGTGAGCTGCCGCACCCGTCTGCAAGCAGTTATGTTCTTGGAAATGAATAAAGTGAGTCTGTTACTTTAAGAAAATAATCTAGCTGACTTCTATTGAGGCAGCGCCAAGATTTAATTTGAGCTTTCTTTTTTATTTATTTTATTTTTATTTTTAGATTAGTCAAGTGCAGTAGTGAGAAGGGGGGAAAGAGTAGAACAAGGAGTTCGATCTGTAACTGACTGTGAACAATCAATTGAAATAACTCACTGCCTTCAGACCAGCCTAATTTGAGCTTTCAATAAAAATTAGAATTTTAGAAAACTTGTATCTGCCACTATGATGAGCTTGACATCGTTTAATTCTTAAAGACTTTCCTAATGAACACAGATGTTAACAAGTGTGATTTTTAAAATATTGAATAATGTGTCATCATTTAGAAGGCCAGCATGATTCAATGAATTGATAGTTTCTAGATGAACTATGCATGCTATTATAAAATCATGCATGGGTGAAAGATCATTCAAAGTTCAAGATGGACCAATGCATTTTCACATAATAGAGTATGAAGTGATTACTCATATGGCTTAGATTCCACATTGCAATAGACTTTTAAGAAACTAACACTTGTTGAGCTGCTTATGGTGGTGCCTACCTGTAGTCCCAGCTATTTGAAAGGCTGAGACAGGAGGATGACTTGAGCCCAGGAATTTGAGGTTTTTGCTATGATCATGGCTGTGAATAGCCACTGAACTTCAGTCTGGGCAACATAGCAAGACCCTGTCTCTCAAGTAAGCAAACAAATTACCACTTATTGAATTTTGATGCCATATCAAAGAAGACTCTTTCATTTCCAACTACACATCTCTGTGACTGTGGGTATAAATGAAGCAGATATGAGAATCTTACTGCTTTCTCTTAAGCCAGATATTAAACAGATTTGCAAAAATATGAAATGATACCACTCTTTTCATACATTATTTTGAAAGTTATTTTTTATAAAAATGTTATTTTAATGTGTAATGTGTTTATTATTTTCTCTCTTTTTTTTTTTTTTTTTTGAGATGAAGTCTTTTTCTGTTGCCCAGATTGGAGTGCAGTGGCAAGATCTCGACTCACTGCAACCTCCACCTCCTGGGTTCAAAGAATTCTCATGCCTCAGCCTCCTACATAGCTGGGTTTACAGGTGGCACCACCATGCCCAGCTAATTTTTTTTTTTTTTTTTTTTTTTTTTAGTAGAGATGAGGTTTTGCCATGTTGCCAGGCTGGTCCTGATCTTCTGAGCTCAGGCAATTAACCTGCCTCAGCCTCCCAAAGTGCTAGGATTACAGGCACGAGCCACCACATCTGGCCTATTTTTAAAGCAAGGACGCGGAAATCAGCTTGAAGGAACTAATGCAGAAATCAGCTTTGATCACTTGTTAAGGTGGTGTCTGCCAAGCTTTTCCACTGTGAGGTTACATTTTCCCTTTATAATTAATAAGAGAAAAGGCCCTTATAATTAATAAGAGGCTGCCCTCCTCAGCCTCCCAAAATGCTGGGATGACATGCATGAGCCACCACACTCAGCCAATTTTTGGAGGGAGATACTTTAAATAAGTAAGTACACAAATATCCCATTCCTTAGCAAATTATCAATCCATTTATGAAAATGGATTCAGAATTTATTTATTATTTATTTCTTTCTTTCTTTTCCCTAAAAAGAACTTGGAATTAACTTTTTAATTGTTATTTTTTGAGATGAAGTCTTGCTTTGTCTCCCAGGCTGTAGTGCAGTGATGTGATCTCAGCTCACAGCAACTTCCACCTCTACGGTTCAAGCGATTCTCCTGCCTCAGTCTCCAAGTAGATGGGACTACAGGCACCTACCACCATGCCCAGCTAATTTTTGTATTTTTAGTAGAGACGGGGCTTCACTATGTTGGCTAGACTGGTTTCAAATGCCTGGCCTCAGATGATCTGCCTGCCTCGTCCTCTCAAAGTGCTGGGATTACAGGCATGAGCCACCGTGCCCAGCTTGGATTCAGAATTTCTTTTTTATTTTATTTTTATTTTTTCTTAAATTTTTCTTTTTTTTTTTTCCCCATAACATTCTTGGAGTGCAGAATTTCCTACTCACTGATTTTAAATCTGTCACTATCATTATTTTGATGCTAGCAGTGTCACAGATTTGTCCAGTGAGAGGTCCTTCAAGCTGGCTTTTGTGTCCTTTTAACTTCTTTGCTCTTTGGTACAAGTGGTCAGTAGTTTAACTTAACTTACTGGTAACCCCTTTAGCACTCTTGTCTTTTTAGAAATATTCAAGGGTGCTTTGTTTTTGAATATTATCTGAATATAATGTATTTCCATAGTTTTTGATCAAAACAAGGGCCAACTAACGTCATCCAATAAAAGGGTCATCTAACTTCAAAAGGTGACTTAAAAAAAAGAAAACAAACCTATAACCTTCATATTTACCGCATCTGTTTTCTATCATTGCATCAAGTCAAGTAACCAAGTGAATCTAAAATCAAACTAGTGTTTTTTTTTTCTACATGGGTATCCTCCCTCTGCTAAAGTGATGAAATTTTAGCATATTAAAACCAGTATATTTGCTTCTGCATATTGTATATTTCTATTGATTATAATTAGGTCATCATAAGAATACAATCTAACAGGGCCTGGCGCGGTGGCTCACGCCTGTAATACCAGCACTTTGGGAGGCCGAGGTGGGCAAATCATGAGGTCAGGAGTTTGAGACCAGCCTGACCAACATAGTGAAACCCTGTCTCTATTAAAAATACAAAAATTAGCTGTGCATGGTGTTGCACACCTGTAATCCCAGCTACTCAGGAGGCTGAGGCAGGAGAATCGCTTGAACCCGAGAGGTGGAGGTTGCAATGAGCCGAGATTGTGCCACTGCACTCCAGCCTGGGCGACAGAGTGAGACTCCGTCTCAGAAAAAGAGAAAATTACAATCTAACAGTAAAAAAGAAGAAAAATTTAATACTCACAAATATGTTCAGATGGTATTATATATAAAACATTTTAATGTTAATATTTAAGTACTTTAGGTACCTTTTTTTTTTTTGAGATGGAGTTTTGCTCTTGTTACCCAGGCTGGAGTGCAGTGGTGCAATATTGACTCATGCAACCACCGCCTTCCAGGTTCAAGCGATTCTCCTGTCTCAGCCACCCAAGTAGCTGGGATTACAGGCCACCACCATGCCCTGCTATTTTTTTTTTTTTTTTTTTTTTTTTTTAGTAGAGATGGAGTTTCACCATGTTGGCCAAGATAGTCTCCAACTTCTGACCTCAGGTGATCCACCCGCCTCAGTCTCTTAAAGTGTTTGGATTACAGGCATGAACCACCGCACCTGGCCTAAGCAGTACCTTAAATCCTCTTTTTATTTAGAGTTTATTGAATTGTCTCTTTCTATTAAGAAGAAATTAGCTGTTTTTCCAAAGTGTATGGGAAAATATTCCCAAAGTATTTTTCTGTATATTTCATAAATTATTTGGTAACACTGAAATGTTATAGTTTTAAAACATTTTAGGCTGGGGATGGTGGCACACACCTGTAATCTCGGCACTTTGGGAGGTTGAGGAGGGCGGATCACCTGAGGTCAGGAGTTTGAGACCAGCCTGGCCAACATGGCAAAACCCCATCTCTACTAAAAATACAAAAATTACCCAGGTGTGGTGGCATGTGCCTGTAGTCCTAGCTACTCAGGAGGCTGAGACAGGAGAATCACTTGAACCCAGGAGGAGGTGGGGGTTGCAGTGAGCCAAGATTACGCTGCTACACTCCAGCTTGAGCGACAGAGCAAGACTTTCCATCTAAAAAAAAAAAATTTTTTTTAATTTTTGAATAGCATCCATAAAGTTAGTTAACATTTTTTACATACTATATAACATTAGACTATTTTTTATAATTCAGTATGTTCACATCAAAATCTGTAAAATTGCAATATTATTTATTATTCCAGTTAATGGACATTTACCAAGTACCTACTCTTTACCAGTTACTATGATAATGGCAATAGTAATAATAATACTAATAATAACAATCATTTACTTTCATGGAATGTTTACTATAGAATTTCACTGAATCTAATGCATTTGGTTATAAAGTACACACTTTTTACATACTGTTAAGAAAGAAACCCTGGCTGGGCGTGGTGGCTCACACCTGTAATCCCAGCACTTTGGGAGGACAAGATAGGCTGACCATGAGGTCAAGAGATGGAGACAATCCTGGCCAACATGGTGAAACCCCGTCTCTACTAAAAATACAAAAATTCGCTAGGCGTGGTTTACAGTCCCAGCTCCTCGGGAGGCGAGGCAGGAGAATCACTTGAACCTGAGAGGCGATGGTTGCAGTGAACCAAGATCATGCCATTGCACTCCAGCCTGGTGACAGAGAGAGACTCCTCAAAAAAAAAAAAAGAACCCCTATAAAAGTTGATGGAAAAAAAAAAAGAGAGAAAAGCTTGCCAATTAAACTGTTCATTATACACCCTTATTTGTAAAATACATCTTAACTTCAAAGATGTTAATAAGTGAAAAGCTATCATTTTAGAATTGATTGCTGGGCCCAGTGGCTCATGGCTGTAATCACAGCACTTTGGGAGGCTAAAGTGGGAGGATTGCTTGAGCTCAGGAGTTAGAGACCAGACTGACCAACACAGTGAAACCCCGTCTCGGCCGGGCACGGTGGCTCACGCCTGTAATCCAAGCACTTTGGAGGCCAAGGCGGGCGGATCACCGGAGGTCGGGAGTTCAAGACCAGCCTGACCAACATGGTGAAACCCCATCTTTAAAAAAAAAAAAAAAACAAACGAAACCCTGTCTCTATTAAATAAAAAAATTATCCTGATGTGGTGGTGTACACCTGTAGTCCCACCTACTCAGGAGGCTGAGGCAGGAGAATTGCTTGAACCCTTGAACCCAGGAGGCAGATGTTGCAATGAGCCGAGATTGTGCCACTGTACTTCACCCTGAGCAACAGAGCAAGACTCCGTCTCAAAACAAACAAAACAAATAAACAAAAAGAGTCGATGACATACAACAATTTAAGTATTAATTCATTTAATTTAACCAATTCTATGAAAGTTAGTTAGCTTTCCTAAGGTTGCACAATTATTAAACAGATTGGAGATCAGGTATACTAAAACTCCAGAGTCTCACCCTTAACCATCACACTGTACTCCCTTCAGTCAAGGTGATTAAAACAGTCACTTCTTTTAAGCAATTCATGGGAATGGGGGGAAAGAAACAGATAAATAATTTATGCCATAATATGATAAATGCCTTAGTAGAGCTATGCATAAGAGACTATGGGGATACAGAGGAGAGACTGTTTAACTCTGTCTGAGGAGATGTATGTATACCAAGTCCTCTTTGGTCTTTCCTTTGACAAATAAGCAGATATTACAGCTTAAAAACTATGGTTAGGCCAGTCACAGTGGCTCACACCTATAATCCCAGCACTGGGAAGCTGAGGCAGGAGGATTGCTTGAGTCCAGGAGTTTGAGTTTGAGACCAGTCTGGGCAACATAATTAGACCCTTGTCTACACACACACACACACACACACACACAAATTAGCTGAGCATGGTGGCATGTGCCTGTAGTCCTAGCTACTTAGGAGGCTGAGGCTGGAGGATTGCTTGAGTCAGGAGTTTGAGGCTGCAGTGAGCTCTGATTGTGCCATTGCACTCCAGCCTGGGAGACAGAGTGAGACCGTCTCAAAATAATTAATAATAATAATAATAATATTTAGGTTCTGTCTAACCCTCTTGTGTTGCTGTGGCTATGTTTTGATCTTTGATTCCTACTGTTGCAGCTAAAAAATATTCAAAATACAGATTAAGCTTCCCTAATCTGAAAACCTGAAATGCTCCAAAATCTGAAACTTTTTGAGCACACACACGGCTCCACAAGTGGAAAATTCCTGGTAAAAAATAATTTGAGGGAAAAAATAAATTTTTAAAAAAGAATATATATATGTATAGCGAATTCCATACCTAACCTTATGTGACAGGTTGCAGCCAAAACAAAAGCAAATAACACACTGCTTATTCAGCATCCCCAAAGGAAAAAAGGCCCTTGCAGCTCCCTTCAGTTACAAACTTTTCTGAGTTTGCCCAGATTTCCTCATGCAAGCATGCCAATGAAGGGTAGTAAAATGGTTCATATTCAGACTGGTCACAGCAACAGCAGATTCCTCATGATGCCCTGCATGGTGCCAAGACCTATATGCATTATTCATTGTGTGTTTTTGTTTGTTTGCTTGCTTGCTTATTCTCTGCTCTTTGGTATAACGATGTTGTTAAAAATATCAAAAAGGCCCACAGATACCCCTCTGGGTTATAGTGATAAGAAAAAGCGTTAACATTTATGTTTATCTATTGCACAGAAAGCTAAGGTGTTGTAGAACCTGAACAATGGTGTAAGTGTGAAATATCTTACAGAGGAGTATGGTGTTAGAATAACCACTATATATGACCTGAAGAAAAAGAGGGATAAACTGTTGGAGTTTTATATATATCAGAAGTAGTACATATGAAGTGGAAGTGATGAACAGAAGTTAATTAAAAATAGGAAAACACTGCATAAAGCTGAAATGAAGATCTCAATCATGTATTGAAAGTGCATCCATCAGCATCACAGTAAATACATGCCACTTCATGGTATGCTGATTACGAAATAAGCAAAGAGCTATCATGATGAAGTTAAAATGAAGGGAACTGTGAATAATGAACAGGCCAGATGCAGATTTTTTTTTTTTTTTTGAGACAGAATTTCGCTTTTGTTGCCCAGGCTGGAGTGCAATGGCGTGATCTTGGCTCACCGCAACCTCTGCTTCCTGGGTTTAAGTGATTCCCCTGCCTCGGCTTCCTGAGTAACTGGGATTACAGGCATGTGCCTGGCTAATTTTATATTTTTAGTAGAGATGGGGTTTCTCCATGTTTGTCAGGCTGGTCTCCAACTCCCGACCTCCAGTGATCCACCCACCTCAACCTCCTGAAGTGCTGGGATTACATGCGCGAGCCACCGCACCTGTCCCATTTGCAGAAATCTAAGAGAAGATGTGCCATTATACTTTTAAAGATTAATGGTGATTTAGCATCTGCTGATTACGAAGCAGCAAAGAAATTCATTGACAAGTTTGCCAAGGTCATTGCTGTTGAAAATCTGACCCAAGAACAAGTCTATAATCCTGATGAAACAACACTGTTTTGGCATTACTGTCCCAGAAAGACACTGATTGCAGCTGATGAGATGAGAATTAAGGATGCCAACGATAGAATAACTGTGTTAGGATATGCTGATGTAGCAGGCATGCATAACTGTAAACTTTCTGTGGTAGGCAAAAGCTTCCTTCCTTACTGTTTTCAAGGAGTGCATTTCTTACCAGTCCGTTATGCTACCAAAAAGGCATGCATGGATCACCAGGGATATCGACATCTTTTCAGATCGATTTCACAAACATTTTGTACCAGTGGCTCATGCTCACTGCTGAGAGGTTGGACTGGATGACAACTGCAAGATTTTGTTATTCTTTGACAACTGTTCTGCTTATCCACCAGCTGACATTCTCATACAAAATAATATTTAGGCCATATACTTCCCCTGAATGTGACTTTATTAATTCCATGTGACCAGGGTATCCTTGGATCAATGAGAGTAAATATAAAAACATTTTCTTGTGCTAGCAGTAGTGAACAGAGGTGTGGGTGTGGAATGGTTTATTTAAAATTAACCACAGATTGTTCCCATGGATGATTAACATAGTGACTCCTTTGCTTTCTGAAGGTTCAGGTTACACAAACTTTGTTTCATGCATAAAATTATTTTTGCTGTGTTGCCCAGGTAGTCTCAAACTCCTGGGCTCAAGTGATCCTTCCACCTGGGCCTCCCAAAGTGCTAGGATTATAGATATGAGCCACCATGCCCTGCCAGAAAGTTTTCAAAAGGAGTTTAGCCATGGACACCTTATATGCTGTTGCCAATGCTTGGAACACAGTGAATAAAGATAAATTTGTATGTGCCTGGCACAACCCCTGGCCTCTGACTATGTTTAGTGATGATAATGAACGAGGCGGTGACTTTTAAGGATTTCGTGTGTTGACAAAGTGAGAAAAAAAGTGATGTCTGACCTACTTACATATACAAGAAAATTGCCTTGAATTTGTGAGTAAACTGAAAGAAGAGGATATCAAAGAATTTTTTTTTTTTTTTGAGACAGTCTCAACCTGTCACCCAGGCTGGAGTGCAGTGGTGTGATCTTGGCTCACTGCAACCCCTGCCTCCCTGGTTCAAGTGATTCTCCTGCCTCAGCCTCCTGAGTAGCTGGGATTACAGGTGTGTACTACCATGCCCGGCTAATTTTTGTATTTTTAGTAGAGATGGGGTTTCACCATGTTGGTCAGGCTGGTCTCGAACTCCTGACCTTGTGATCCACCTGCGTTGGCCTCCCAAAGTACTGTTTTTTAACACTGACCATGAGGTTCTAGTTGTTCATAGTTGACCAACGGTGAAACAGCTGAAATGGTTCTGAATCAAGGTGATCATAATAATAGTCATGATAACAATGAAGATGATGTTCACATGGCAGAAAAAGTGCCCATAGACAACACGATGAAAATATGTGAAGAGTTTATTGAAGGATTAGAGCAGGGTGCATTCATAACAGGACAGGAAATCATGTTCGTTTATAAAATCAAAAAGAGACTTCCAAGACAAAAACTTGTTAATGAGGCACATGACTCTGGAGGAAACATTTAAAAAATCCATACAGCAGAATGCCTCCTCATCCCTAGAGGACCCAATTCCTGGTCCTTCAACTGCTTCTGATGTTTCTTCTCACCTAAAAAAGGAAAAAAAAAAAAAATACAGTGTATGGTAACCTTTTAATCAAAACACAGCGAGGCTGGATGCAGTGGCTCGCACCGGTAATCCCAGCACTTTGGGAGGGCAAGATATGCGGATCACTTGAGGCCAGGAGTTTGAGACCAGCCTGGCCATTATGGCAAAACCCCCTCTCTACTAAAAATATAAAAATTAGGCAGGCGTGGTGGCACATGTCTGTAATCCCAGCTACTCGGGAGGCTGAGGCACAAGACTCACTTGAACCTTGGAGGTAGAGGTTGCAGTGTGCTGTGATCATGCCACTGCACTTTAGGCTGAGCAACAGAGTGAGACTCTGTCTGAAACAAAAAACAAACCAATGAGACGGGTGGAGACTAAACACCTGCCTTTTTGTTGCTGTTTTTAACAACTGATAGAGATTTTCTGGTGATGCTACTATGTTACTTACCCTAACCATATTATTTTTAATTGCATTAGTGGTATTTCATATTCTTTACTGTTACATACTTACATATGAATAAGTGTAAGAAAATGTTTACTGGTAGCCTATAAATTCAGAGTCAAGAATGTTGGTTATGCCAAATAACCACAGATTGTTCCTGTAAATGACTGAGAGTGGCTCCTTTGCGTTCTGATGGTTCAGAGTACACAAACTTTGTTTCATGCATAAAATGATTTAAAATATTTTGTAAAATTACCTTCAGCCTATGTGTATGAAGTGTGTATGAAACCTAAATAAATCTTATGTTTAAACTTGGGTCCTATCCCCAAGATACCTCATTTTATATATATGCAGATATTCCAAAATCTAAAGAAGTCAGAAATCCAAAACATTTTTGGTCCCAAGCATTTTGGATAAGGGATATTGAACCTATACCATTCATTGCACTCTTTAAAACACTTGTAATGTCAATCCCCCGCATCCCCCCCCCCCCCCCCCCCCCGCCTCAGCAAAAAAAAATCAGGATTCATTAGGTGTATCTTATTAGAATTAACTTCTGGAAAAGTAAAATGTTCAAAATATCTAAGTAAATAGGGTTTAAATTTTCACAGGTGCTGGAGAAAATTTGGAGAATACGATGGCAGCTTTTCAGCAGTAAGTATGTAAAAAGGTACTGTTTTCTTTTACAGTTTGCAGGTTTTCTTTAAAGTGATGATGATCCACAAAGTGAGGATAGTGTAAGTGTAACATCCATTTGTGATAGTTCTTTCTATTTTATTAAAATTTATTTTTTCAATTAGTTGGTCAGAAGTGTTTACAAAGAGTGGCTTCTGTATTATTGGAAAAACAGATGGGAGTTTAGGGTAATCAAAAGATACTATAGTTACAAAGCTGAAAGAAGACTTTGTAACAAGGAATGTACTGTGTATAATGCTAATTAGTCTTGGAGAGAAAGAGAAAATGAAACAACTGTTACAGTGGCTGCTATTTATGAATAGGATTATGTGTCTTTGTACTCAGTAATTTTTGTACAGAACCGAACCCTCAATCTGGTTTCTTCTTGGAAGCCTCAAGATTGTTGATTTTTTTTTCAAATAAAATACATTTTAAAAATTCCTATTTATAAATTATTTCATATAAGTGCCTTTTAGAGCATCTCACAGAGAAGCATCAAGAGAGACAGGAATGGAAACTAATTAATACCTTGTTCTTTGTCTTAGAGTCAATGATTATCATCAGTCTATGGTAATTGTGAGAACACTGTTTTCCCTGAAAAATAAAGCAAAGAATGTGAAAAGTTAAACCTAATGAAAGACATTACCTATCCATATTTAGTAAGATAAAATTGTTTTTGAGACGGAGTTTCGCTCTTGTTACCCAGGCTGGAGTGCAATGGCGCGATCTCGGCTCACCGCAACCTCCGCCTCCTGGGTTCAGGCAATTCTCCTGACTCAGCCTCCTGAGTAGCTGTGATTACAGGCATGCGCCACCGTGCCCAGCTAATTTTTTTGTATTTTTAGTAGAGACGGGGGTTTCACCATGTTGACCAGGATGGTCTCGATCTCTTGACCTCGTGATCCACCCGCCTTGGCCTCCCAAAGTGCTGGGATTACAGGCGTGAGCCACCATGCCCGGCCTAAGATAAATTTTTAATATAATTTTTGAGCCATTTTAATGTATGTAATTGGGACTAAGAAATCAGAAGAATTTGACTTAACTTTTTGTTATGTTTCTCACCATTCAAAGACATCTTAGAGATTATTTTTCCTATTATAATTAGGTACAAAGTTACTGTTTTTTCATATGCTAGTTTCACCTAAATCCCATCTTCATTGTATTTATCATCTCTTATTCTCGTTGTATTCTATGATCTTAAAACTCTCTTACAAAAATTTAAATTTTTGACTGGGCGCAGTGGCTCACACCTGTAATCCCAACACTTTTGTATGCCAAGGTGGGCAAGTCACCTGAGGTCAGGAGTCCAAGACCAGCCTGGCCAATGTGGTAAAACCTTGTCTCTACTAAAAATACAATAATTGGCTGGGCATGGTGGTGCATGCCTGTAATCCCAGCTACTCAAGAGGCTGAGGCATGAGAATTGCTTGAACCCAAGAGACGAAGGTTGCATTGAGCCCAGACTGCATTGCTGCACTCCAGCCTGGGCATAGAGTGAGACTCCGTCTCAAAAAAAAAAAAGTAAAATTGTTCCTCCTATCACCAACCATGAAATGGACTATTTTAATTTAAATTACTTTATTTTATCTACTTAGATTATATATCTGGCTAGCTAGCCATAACGAAATATAGATATGTGTTATGTGTAAAAATTCTACAACACACACACACACACACACACACACACACACTATCATATATCATTGGTTGCCCATGAGGTAGGTGATACATATAACTTCAGAAAAAAACTACTTATAACTTTGAGTGATTTTAGCATTCTTCACATTTAAGGTACATTATTTTATGTTTTTCTCAATATTTTTGTTAAATTTTTATCAACCACCATTATTTTTGAAATTAAAACACTGGGTTATACATTATTTTAAAGGATGATACATTTGAAAATATCACAGTTTTTTTTAACCTTTGAAGATTTTGATCCTCTGAACATTTTTCCTTCTATAACTTAAGATGTTTTTGGAGATTTTTCTAGTACTTCAGAAGAGGGGAATACCTCTTTCATGTGCTATTTTTTTCTTGTTTGTTTGAGACAGAGTCTTGCTCTATCACCCAGGCTGGAGTGCAATGGCACTATCTCGGCTCACTGCAACCTTCACATCCTGGGTTCAAATGATTCTTCTGCCTCAACCTCCTGAGTAGCTGGGATTACAGGCACCCATCACCTCTCTTGGCTAGCTTGTGTGTGTGTGTGTATTTAATAGAGACGAGATTTTACCATGTTGGCCAGGCTAGTCTTGAACTACTGACTTTAAGTGATCTGCCCACCTCGGTCTTCCAAAGTGTTGGGATTAAAGGTGTGAGCCACCACACCGAACCTTTCGTATGCTATTGTTAATGTTTGTTAGATGTATTTATTTGTAAGGCGGCTTATCTACTGACTTAGAAGTTTGTATGAAACCCCTCTTTTACTGAGTTTTTTTTGTTATTAGTGGTGGTGGTTTGTGTGTATGTGTTATACATTAGTGCCCTTGCTAGGAATACATACTTTTTTATTGTACTTTTAAAAATTACAAATATTTCTACTGTTTAACTGCTAGGAAACTTAGAAGGGGGGAGTGTGTGTGTGTGTGTGTGTGTGTGTTCAACATACTTGTTTCATTGAAAAACAAGAAAACACTGTTTAAACATACTGTTTTGGCCAGTCATGGTGGCTCATGCCTGTAATCCCAGCACTTTGGGGGGCCAAGGCCCATGGGTCACTAGAGCTCATGAGTTCAACACTAGAAAAAGTACAAAAAAACAATTAATCAGGCGTGGTGGTGTAACCTGTAGTCACAGCTACTCCGGGGGCTAGCTTGAGCCTGGAACGTGGAGATTGCAGTGAGCTGAGGTGGCACCACTGCACTCCAGCCTGAGTGACAGAGCCAGACCTTGTCTCAAAATAAATAAGTAAAAATAAACATACTATTTTCAAGGTACCGTATATTAAAATACTAAAGAGTTGTAATATACAATCAGGAAAAGATTCATACTATGTTTATGTATGGTATATTCTTGATAGGATGGGTAGATGAGGGAGAGAGAGTAAGAATAAAATGACTTGCTAAAACTTAGATCTTATTTATGTACATATTTAGATGTACATTTCACAAAGCATATACATTTCAAAATGGAGGTGAAGGCCGGGCACGGTGGCGCACGCCTGTAATCCTAGCACTTTGGGAGGCCGAGGTGGGTGGATCACCTGAGGTCAGGAGTTCAAGACCAGCCTGGCCATCATGGTGAAACCCCATCTTTAAAAAGAAAGAAAGAAAGAAAAGAAACAAATTAGAGGTGCAGATGAGGAGATATTAAAGACAGCATACACAGCCGGTATGGGAAGCCTGATTAAAATTAACCAGAAAAATGCCCGGGTGAAGTGGCTCATGACTATAATCCCAGCACTTTGGGAGGCCGAGGTGGACAGATCACTTGAGGTCAGTAGTTCAAGACCAGCCTGGCCAACATGGTGAAACCCTGTCTCTACTAAAAATACAAAAATTAGCCAGGCATGGTGGCCCATCTGTAATCCAGATGCTTGGGAGGCTGAGGCAGGAGAACTGCTTGAAGCCAGGAAACAGAAGTTGTAATGAGCCGATATTGCACCACTGCACTCCAGCCTGGGTGACAGAGCAAGACTCTGTCTTGGGAAAACCACACACAAAAAAAACCCCTAGAAAATCAATAGATATTAAGACTAGAAGGGCTATCATTGAAGACAGAAAGGACCTATTCTGAAAATGTAGGCTTAGCTGGGTGCAGTGGCTCACACCTGTAATCCCAGCACTTTGGGGGGGTCAAGGCAGGCAGATCACTTGAGTTGAGGAGTTCGAGACCAGTCTGACCAACATGGTGAAACCCATCCCTACTAAAAATTAAAAAATTAGCTGGGCATAGTAGCACTCACCTGTAGTCCCAGCTACTTGGGGGCTGAGGCAGGGGGATTGCTTGAACTGGGAGGTCGAGACTGAAGTGAGCTGAGATGATGCCTCTGCACTCCAGCCTGGGTGACAAAGTGAGGCCCTGTCTCAAAAAAAAAAAAACCAAAAAAACCACACCCAAAACATTCATTATGTGTGTATGCGTGTGTGTGTGTGTGTGTGTGTGTGTAAATTTATTATGTTACAGTGGGGCTAAAGAAGTAATTAAAAATGACAAAGAAATAATTGTGTCTCATAATGTATGAAATGTCCTTTAATGTGGTATATAAAATATTTTCACAAACACCATCTCCCTTAGGTTACGAATATGGCTCTTCTATTATTTCTTTAGGAGCAGGAATCGTTTCTTATTGATTTCACAATTCTTAATGCTTAGCTCAGGCTCTGACATCAATAGGCCCTCACTAGTTGCTTAATGAATGAAATATGGAATGGGACACTGAGGAATAAAGCAAAACATTATTAAAGACTGACTGAAGGAGACTGAGCCTCCTTCACAGTAAAGCATAGAAGCAAAAACTAAGGAATTGTACTGTACACACACACACACACACACACACACACACACACAGCCATCAGCCCTTGAGTATTTAAGATGTGGTTCCCAAGGGCTAATACAACTAGGTTATTAAACCAGGCTGCCTTAGGAAATACCTGTAGGACAATGTCATCCTTATGGTTTAGCCTGAATGGTAAGGAGAAAGAAGCAAATTGTATTTGCAGTATCTAGAAGTGTAAGTTGGCAGTCAAAGTAATTAATCAGTGACCTGGTTCTCATGATGAATATTTTAGAATATCTAATTAAGATGATTAATTATCTGTGAAGTGGGAATAATGATACAACCTCAGTATTGTGAAGAGTAAATGAGATTCAAATAAATTCTTTAACATAAGTGCTTTAAGTTGTGCATTGTTTCTGTGGAGTTTCTTTCACATCTTCTTTTAGAGCTAGAGGTTTTATTTCTTTTTCTGGAAATGTATCCTTGGCATCTCCAACTTCTTTTTTGTATTAGTCAACAGCTTGTCAGAAATTCAGCTGTAAAATAGCTGATATTTCAATGGAAGTAGGTGCATGCTGTTATTTTTGGAAATTTTTGAAGGCAAAAGTGTTAAAAAATTTTTTATTTTTTCATTATGTTCTAGCTATTTACATATCAAATTGGATAATTTTACTAGAATAATTTACAAGTTCTCCTAGATACACTTACTGTTGTTCTAATTTTTTTTATCTATTAGTTTGTCAATAACAATAAACATACATAGAAAATATTTTTCAAATAATTCCTAAACATTTCTAAAAATAGCTAGAATTTAGCCAGAGACAAACTTCAAACTTAGAAAGGTTTCTGAGGTAATACGTATAGTTTTTTTTTAATTGCCAGATTAGGACACATTTTTATTTTTTATTTTTTTTGAGACAGGGTCTCGCTCTGGAATTCTTGCGCAGGCTGGAATGCAGTGGCATGATCTGATCTCAGCTCATTGCCACCTCCCCTTCTCTGGCTCAAGCAGTCCTCCCACCTCAGTCTCCCTAGTAACTGGGACTACAGGTGCATGCCTCCATGCCCAGCTAATCTTTCATATTTTTTTGTAGAGATGGGGTTTTGTAGAGATGATTCACCTACCTCAGCCTCCCAAAATGCTGAGATTACAGACCTGAGCAACTGCACCTTTAATTTTACACTTTGGCTGGATGTGGTGCTTGTAATCCCAAATTCTGGGAGGCCAAGTTGGGAGAATTATTTGAGCCTAAGAGTTCAAGACCAGTCTGGGCAGCATAGTGAAAGCCTACCTCTATTAAAAAAAAAAAAAAGGTTAAAAAATTTTTAAATAGAAAAACATATAATAAGGATATAAAGAAAGAAAATATATTTATACAGCTGTAAAATGTTTGTGTTTTAAGCTGTTATTACAAGAGTCAAAATGTTTTTAAAAATTTAAAAGTTTATAAAGAAGTTACAGTAAACTAAGTTAAATATGTATTTTTAAATTTTTATTATTTTTAAAGAGACAGGGCCTCAGTTTGTCTCCTAGGCTGGAGTACAGTGGCAGGATCATAGCTCACTGTAACCTTGACCTCTTGGGATCAAGTGATCCTCCTGCCTCAGTATCCCAAGTAGCTATAACTACAGGGATGCACCACTTTACCTTGCTAATTTTTGAAATTTTTTGTAAAGATGAGATCTCTTCATGTTGCCCAGACTTGTCTCCAATTTCAGCAACTCAAGCAGTCTTCCTGGCTTGGCCTCCCAAAGTGCTAGGATTACAGGCATAAGTCAGTGCGTGCCTGCCCTATTTTTAAAATAAATTTTAGTTCTTGGAATAAAAGTTCATGATGTGGAAAAAGAAAAAAATAAAATAAATTTCATGTTTATTGTGTTCATAACACAATAAGGTTTATAAGGTCTGCTGTACCGTATAGTAATGTCCTGTGCCTTCTGTTCACTCACCACTCACTCACTGACACCAAAAGCAACTTCCAGTTCTGTAAGCTCCATTCATGATAAGTGCCCTAATTCAGGTGACCACTTTTATCTTTTTTTTTTTTTTCAGACGGCGTTTCACTCTTGTTATCCTGGCTGGAGTGCAATGGTGCGATCTCGACTCACCGCAACCTCCACCTCCTGGGTTCAGGCAATTCTCCTGCCTCAGCCTCCTGAGTAGCTGGGATTACAGGCATGCGCCACCACGCCCAGCTAATTTTTTGTATTTTTAGTAGAGACGGGGTTTCACCATGTTGACCAGGATGGTCTCGATCTGTTGACCTCGTGATCCACCCACCTCGGCCTCCCAAAGTGCTGGGATTACAGGCGTGAGCCACCGCGCCCGGCCCACTTTTTTCTTTTATATCATATTTTAACTGTACCTTTTGTGTGTTTAGGCAGATTCACAAGTACTTAACACTGTGTTATAGTTGCGTATAGTATTCAGTACAGTAACATGCTGTACAGATTTGTAACCACGGAACAATAGACTATAGCAAAAAACATCTATAGCAAAGATGTTTAAATACTATCTAGATTTCTGTAAGTGCACTCTGTGATGTCCACACAATGACAGAATTGCTTGACCATACATTTCTCAGAACATATGCCCACTGTTAAGTGGTGCATGACTTTATAATATTTTTATTTTATTTTATTTTATTTTTAAAAATAGAGATGGGGTTTCTCCATGTTGGTCAGGCTGGACTTGAACTCCCAACCTCAGATGATCCACCCGCCTAGGCCTCCCAAAGTGCTGTGATTACAGGCGTGAGCCACCGTGCCCGGCCTATAATATTTTTATATTGCATGTCATAAGTATAAACAGGAATATATATTTACCCTACACAGGTGAGTCACAGATAAAAGAATCATGTAAACTAGTATATTTAAAAGAATGCTCAGCCGGACGCAGTGGCTCATGTCTGTAATCCCAGCACTTTGGGAGGACAAGGCGGGCAGATCACAAGGTCAGGACACTGATACTGTCTTGGGCAACACGGTGAAAACCCGTCTCTACTAAAAATACAAAAATTATCTGGGCATGCGCACGCCTGTAGTCCCAGGTACTTGGGAGGCTGAGGCAGGAGAATCACTTGAACCAGGGAGTTGGAGGTTGCAGTGAGCCCAGATCCAGCCATTGCACTCCAGCCTGGCAACAGAATAAGACTCCATCTCAAAAAAAAAGAAGAGAATGATCAGAGGCTGGGCGTGGTGGCTCACACCTGTAATCCCAGCACTTTAGGAGGCTGGGGCAGGCGGATCACCTGGGGCCAGGAGTCAGAGACCAGCCTGACCACATGGCGAAACCTCCATCTCTACTAAAAAATACAAAAATTAGCTGGGCATGGTGGCAGGTGCCTGTAATCCCAGCTACTCAAGAGGCTGAGGCAAGAGAATTGCTTGAACCCAGGGTGTAGAGGTTGCAGTGAGCCAAGATAGTGCACTGCTCTCCAGCCTGCATGACAAAAGCAAAACTCAGTCTCAAAAAAATAAAAGAAAATAAAAATAAAAGAATGTTCAGTATTTATTAGATTAAATTCCTGCCGTAATTCATTATATTGACTTTGAATAAATTGATGCCCATGTAGATAACTGGTTATGGAAAGGAGGTAACATGATTCTTTTATTCTCAGTTCACTTAGAATATTTTCATATGAATAAGTCATGCTAGGTGGTGGTATTACGGAGATATTTTAGTATTGTGGGATTTTTTTGGATTTGTAACTCTGAATTGTTACATCTGATGCATGTAACCTAAATGTATACTTAAGTGTCACAATGTCATTCTTCTTTTATTTCTTCAGTGCGGTTAAAATCGGAACTGATATGCTAGAATTGGACTGCCATATCACAAAAGATGAACAAGTTGTAGTGTCACATGATGAGAATCTAAAGAGAGCAACTGGCATCAATGTAAACATCTCTGATCTCAAATACTGTGTAAGTAAAAATGCATGAAAAATTAATATCTAATAGATATGGCCTGTAAGATTTTAAAAAAATAGTGAATAGCTGACATTGCTTCAGTAAATAATTTCTAAAATTATTTAAATATTGATTAAATACTGAATGTCAAAGGAAATTTTAAAAAACTATTTTGGGGCCGGGCATACTGGCTCATGCCTGTAATTCCAGCACTTTGGGTTGCTGAGGTGTGAGGATTGTTTGAGGTCAGGAGTTTGAGATCAGGCTAGGCAACATAGCAAGATTCCATCTTTATTTAAAAATTGGAAAATTGGCTGGATATGGTGGCTCATGCCTGTAATCCCAGCACTTTGGGAGGCTGAGGCGGGTGAATAACCTGCAGTCAGGAGTTTAAGATCAGCCTGGCCAACATGGTGAAACCCTGTCTCTACTAAAAATATAAGAATCAGCCAGGCGTGGTGGTGGGCACCTGTGATCCCAGCTACTCAGGAGGCTGAGGCAGGAGAATGACTTGAACCCAGGAGGCAGAGGTTGCAGTGAGCTGAGATGGTGACACTGCACTCCAGCCTGGGACTGGAGCAGAACTCTGTCTCAGAAAAAAAAAAAAAGGAAAATTATCCAAGCATAGTGGCACATGCCTGTGTTCCCAGCTGCTCAGGAGGTCAAGGTGGGAAGATCACTTGATCCTGGGAATTTGAAGCTGCAGTGGGCCAAGATTGTACCACTACACTCCAGCCTGGGTGACAGTGAGAGCTTGTGTCAAAAACAAAATGAGCCCAGATGCAGTGGCTCACACCTGTAAGCCCAGCACTGTGGGAGGCCGAGGCAGGTGGATCACCTGAGGTCAGAAGTTTGAGACCTGCCTGACCAACATGGTGAAACCCCATCTCTACTAAAAATACAAAAATTAGCCTGGTGTGGTGGTGTGCCTATAATCCCAGCTATTTGGGAGGCTGAGGCAGGCGAATCGCTTGAACCCGTGAGGCAGAGGTTGCATTGAGCCAAGATCATGCCACTGCACTCCAGCCTGGGCAAGATTGAGACTCTAACTCAAAAAAAAAAAAAAAAAAAAAATCGTCGGGCACGGTGGCTCACGCCTATAATCACAGCACTTTGGGAGGCTGAGGCAGGTGGATCACGAAGTCAAGAGATCCAGACCATCCTGGTCAACAAGGTGAAACCCTGTCTCTACTACTAAAAATACAAAAATTAGCTGGGCATGGTGGTATGCGCCTGTAGTCCCAGCTACTCGGAGGCTGAGGCAGGAGAATTGCTTGAACCAGAAGGCAGAGGTTGCGGTGAGCCAAGATCGTGTCATTGCACTCCAGTCTGGGTAACAACAGCAAAACTCTGTCTCAAAAAAAAAAAAAATCTGATCATTATAATGTACATATTCATTATAGTACATATTGATGAATGGAAGGAAAAATTGTGCATAAAGTTACCACCAAAAAAAAAACACTTTATGTTAACAGCCTTCTACCTTATGTATACCTTGTATGTTTTTTAAATTTGTTTTCTCACTGTGCATCATGTATGTTGAATTTTAGATACTTTAACATTATAACATGATAATGGCCAGCCTCAGTGGCTCATGCCTGTAACCCTAGCACTTTGGGAGGCTGGGGTGGGCAGATCACCTGAGGTCAGGAGTTCGAGACCAGCCTGGCCAACATGGTGAAACCCCATCTCTACTAAAAATACAAAAATTAGCTGGGCGTGTTGGTGTCAGACTGTAATCCCAGCTACTCGGGAGGCTGAGGCAGGAGGATCACTTGATCCTAGGAGGTGGAGATTGCAGTGAGACAAGATGGTGCCATTGCATTTCAGGCTGGGTGAAAAGAGAAAGACTTTGTCTCAAAAAAAAAAAAAAAAGAAAAGAAAAAAGAAACATTATAATATAATAAACATTTTTCAATGCTTTCCATGCTTTCCATCACTCAGGCTGGACAATCTCAGCTCACTGCAACCTCTGCCTTCTAGGGTCAAGCTATTCTCCTGCTTCAGCCTCCAGAGTAGCTGGGACCACAGGCGTGCACCACCATACTAAGCTAATTTTTGTATTTTTAGTAGAGATGGGGTTTCACCATGTTGGCCAGGCTGGTCTTGAACTATTGATCTGAAGTGATCCACCCACCTCAGCCTCCCAAAGTGTTGGGATTACAGGTGTGAGTCACTGTGCCCAGGCTTTTTTATGCTTTTAAAAAAATAAACTTTATTTTTTAGAGAAGTTTTGGGTTTCCAGCGAAATTGAGTTGAAAATACAGAGTTCCCACATACTTGCACAGTTACCACACAGACACAGCGTCCCCCACTTTTAACATCTGCACTAGAGTGGTACATACATTGACACAATATTATCACCTATAGTCCATAGTTTACATTAGGGTTCAGTCTTGTACATTCTGTGGTTTTGGACAAATTTATAATGACCTGTATCCACAATTATACTATCATGCAAAATATTTCCACTGCTCTAAAAGTTCTGTGTTCTGCCTATTCAGTCCTCCCTTCCCTCGTCCCCTGGCAACCACTGATCTTTTTGCTGTCTCTATTGTTTTGTTTTTTCCAGAATGTCATATAGTTGGAATCATACAATATTTGGCCTTTCAGATTCCATGCTTATCTGCCATTAACATTTCAAATGACTATAGTTATTCCATTGTGTGGATATGTAGTTATTTTTTAATGATTCTTCTATTGTTGGGCATTGGATTAGCTCACCGTTATAGATTACACTGCACTAAACATTTTTTTGTTTTTTTGAGACAGAATTTCACTCTTGTTGCCCAGGCTGGAGTGCAATGGTGCAATTTCGGCTCACTGTAACCTCTGCCTCCTGGGTTCAAGCAATTCTACTGCCTCAGCCTCCCAAGTAGCTGAGACTTCAGGCATTCACCACCACACCCAGCTAATTTTTTGTATTTAGTAGACAGGGTTTCACCATGTTGGTCAGGCTGGTTGTGAACTCCTGACCTCAGGTGATCTACCTCTCTCAGCCTCCCAAAGTGCTGAGAGTACAGGCATGAGCCACTGTGCCCAGCCTGCACTGAACAGCTTTATCCATAGACAAAGCTTTGTCTCCCCAGTGGGGATGTGTGTAAAAAAAATAAGAGAAAAAAAAAGACAAACCTTCGCCTATCTTTAGCTTTTTATATAGTTATTTATAAAGATATACAAATATTTAGATTTATAAAAGTTATTTATATAAAGTTTTCTCTATTTTAAGATTATTTCTCTAAATATACTCCCAGAAGGAAAATTATTGAGTAAAAGGACATTTGCCAGCTGAGTGTGGTGGCTCGTGCTTGTAGTCCCAGTCCTTATGAGGATCCATTGAGCTCAGAAGATCAAGGCTACAGTGAGGTATAATTGTGCTACTTCACTCCAGCCCAGGCAATAGAGTGAGACACTGTCTCAAAAAAAAAAAAAAAGGAGAAAATAAAATAAAAATAATATTTACTAGTATTGAGCATTATAATCATACCAAAATTTACTAAATTTTAACTAATACTTTATTGGGTTATTAAGAAGTTTAAATATCTATTTAATTGTTAATTATTTTTCTTTTTTTTCCATTGAATTGTGTATTCCTGATACTTTTCTACTGAAATCTTTGTACATTATTGTGAAAAGGTGTATATTAAGTAGTACAGATATCTTTTTTTGTAGGTGGCGTAAGTAAGTAATATGGTTAATTTGCTGTTGGGGATGTTCTGCTGATGGGCACCTATGTAAACATGTTTCCTAGCATTTTACTCTTTATGTTGAAGAAGGACATCTTTATGTCTTAATGCAAGACATTAGAATCTTATTATTTTTTGAAAGGTAACTTTTTTTCAATCATATCTTTTAAGGAGCTCCCACCTTACCTTGGCAAACTGGATGTTTCATTTCAAAGAGGTAATATTTCTTATCTGTAGCTTAAACATTTATATTTTTTACATGTGTGTTTCTTGTCATAGTATGTTCTTCCTGAAAGTAACTGACCTCGAAGCTTGTTCTCTCAGGCCTATAAATCTGAAGCCTTGAAGATTATCTGATGTGAAATTATCAGGTCCAAAGCTTTAGCTGATTCATTCTACTTAAATTCACATACAGTTGATTTAAACCTGAATACTGATTTTAAGAAACATTTCACTTCTAAAGCTTCAAATTGTAGAATACTGTTGCAACTTATAGTAGCCATCCATCAAAAAATATAATAAAAAATAAAAGAAAAGGGCTGGGCACCATGGCTCATGACTGTAATCCCAACACTGTGAGAGGCTGAGGTGGGCAGATCACTTTAGGTCAGGAGTTCGAGATAAGCCTGGCCAACATGGTGAAACCCTGTCTCTACTAAAAATACAAAAATAATTAGCCAGGCGTGGTAGTACGCACCTGTAGTCCCACCTACTTGGGAGGCTGAGGCAGGAGAATCACTTGAACCTGGGAGGCGGAGGTTGCAGGGAGCCAAGATTGCACCAGTGCACTCCAGCCTGGGCGACAGAGCAAGACTCTGTCTCATAATAAATAAATAAATTAATTAATTAAATAAAAATAAATGAAAAGAATGGAAAGGATCCCTTTCAAATCCTTTCTGGTTCCATAATATTTAATTCTGTCTTTTAGCTGCTCCCTATTTTAAATGATTAAATAGGGATTCTATCATTCAAATACACCATTTCCTAGTCATCTTTACTTAGTAGTTTTCTTCTGAGGGAACATTTCTCACAAAGAAACATGTCCCTTGACCCAACTTGTTAGTTACTGCAAATGTTAGAATGGAAAATATACCACCTTAAGATATGTGCTGAACAGATATAGGCCCCTTCATTGTCACAAGTCAGCCTCATATTTTGGAATGATTCAAATGTATAACTCAATAAAACCATAAGATGCTACATATCTTATGTTGTGAATATATCATGAATCTCTGTATCATGTATGATTTGTAGTTATTATCAGTGGAGCTGACATTTAATGAAAGTTGAAACCTTCATTAAATGTCAGATCCACTGATAATAATTTTTTAAAAGAACTGTAACTGCTCTATGAACTAGATTTAAAATGGGCCAAGCCAGGTGTGGTGAGGTACACCTATATTCCCAGCTACTTGGGAGACTGAGTTGGGAGGCTTGTTTGAGTCCAAGAGTTGGAGTCTAGCTTGAACCACATAGCAAGGAACCACATAGCAAGACCTTGTCTCTTTAAAAAAAAAAAAAAAATTGACCACTGATAGGGAAATTTTGGAAAACCAAATAAAAATCAGAAAAAAAAATTAACATTAGCTATTTCTAAGGGATACTTAAATATCAGATGTGTTTGATTTCAATTTCCAGGTAAGTCGAAGTTGTTGGTTTGAGGAAACCTTTTTCATTCTTGTAATTTATAGGATTATACTTGCCAAGCTATTGTAATATTTGTGTCAATTTTGAACTTGTGAAAGTCAAAAAAATTTCAGAAATGAAGTTTTTTCTATTTTTACCTTTGTAGAGCAAAGCCAAAGAAAGCCCCACAAAAATTAAAAGATCCAGCAGATGTGGTGGCTCACACCAATAATCTCAGCACTTTGAGATACCAAAGTGGGAGGGTTTAGCAAGACCTCATCTCTAAAAATATTAGCCTGGCATGGTGGCATGTGCCTATAGTCCTAGCTATTTAAGACACTTGAGGTGCGAGGATCCTTTGAGCCCAAGAGTTCAAGGCTGCAGTGAACTATGCATACCACTATGCTCCAACCTGGGAGATTGAGTGAGCCCTTGTCCCCACGAAAAGAATCCTTTGAGGAAAATAAAAAAGTTTTAACTTTTTTCATGGTTTTGTATGTCACTCATAAAGTCATGAAACTGTTTGCCTAGGCTGGAGTGAAGTGGCTCAATCTCAGCTCACTGCAACCTCTGCCTCCAGGTTTCAAGGGATTCTCATGCCTTAGCCACCTGAATAGCTGGGATTAAAGGCGCCCACCACCACACAGCTACTTTTTGTATTTTCAAAATACAAAATGGGGTTTCACCACGTTCGCCAGACTGGTCTTGAACTCTTGGCCTCAATTGATCTGCCCAACCTACCTTGGCATTTCAAAGTATTGGGATTACAGACGTGAGCCACTGCACCTGGCCAATTTTTGAATGTGAAGAGACCTTTGAGACTGTCTAATCTCATTTTCCATTATAGACAAGGAAACTGAAGTCTAAAGATGCAAATTGACCTAATGAAATTCATGTAACAAGGAAATAACAATGCTAGAACTTGAACTAGATCTCTATCTTACCAGAACAGTGTTCAGCTATACCATACTGCCTCTTCACTGGAACACTATTCTCAAATGCTGTATCAAGAACAATGCTGGCTGGGCGCAATGGCTCACGCCTGTAATCCCAGCACTTTAGGAGGCCGAGGCAGGTGGATCATGAGGTCAGAAGTTCGAGAGCAGCCCGGCCAAGATGGTGAAAACCCATCTCTACCAAAAATACCAAAAAAAAATTAGCTGGACATAGGGGCACCTGCCAGCTACTTGGGAGGCTGCGGCAGGAGAATCGCTGAACCCAGAAGGCAGAGGTTGCAGTGAGCCGAGATCAGGTCACTGCACTCTAGCACAGATGGCAGAGCAAGACTTCATCTTGGGGGGGAGAAAAAAAAAAACAATGCTGTGGGAAAAAAAATGAACAATGTTGTGTACTGTCAAGTTCATACATCTGTAAGGAATAATAATAGGCTTTTATTTTATGTTGCATTCATCTCATATCATAACTGACTTTAGACTGATCCTCACATGTGAAGTTGACTGCATTTGAAAAGACTAAAGAACCGTGTATAAAAATTTGACTCAGAACTATGGCAGTGATCACATCTGTAATCCCAGCACTTTGGGAGGCTAAGGAAGGATGATCACTTGATCCCAGGAGTTCGAGACCAGCCTGGGCAACATAGAGAGACTCCATCTTTACAAAAATAATAAAAATCTTATTAGCCAGGCACCATGGTGTGCACATGTGGTTCTAGCTAGGGAGGCTGAGGTGGGAGAATTGCTGAGCCCAGGAGGTTGAGGCTGCAGTGAACCATGATTGCATCACTGCACAAAATGAGACTCTGTCTTTAAAAAAAAAAAAAAAGAAAATTAAACAAGAAACTTGACTCAGATTAGTCAAAAAATGGTTCCGTTTTTTCTATCCTGTTCCCCTGCTTAGAATTCTTGCTTACCAGGCTGGACACAGTGGCTCACACTTGTAATCCCAGCACTTTGGGAGGCCAAGGCAGGCAGATCACCTGAGGTCAGGAGTTTCAGACCAGCTTGGCCAACATGGCAAACCCTGTCTCTACTAAAAATACAGAATTAAAAAATTTTTATTATTAATTTTTTTTTGAGTCGGAGTCTTGCTCTTGCCAAGCTGGAGTGCAGTGGTGTGATGTCAGCTCACTGCAACCTCCGCCTTCTGGGTTCAAGTGATTCTCCTGCCTCAGCTTCCCAAGTAGCTGGGACTACGGGCATGTGCCACAAAGCCCAGCCAATTTTTTTATTTTTAGTAGAGACAGTGTTTCACCATGTTTGCCAGAACAGTCTCGATCTCTTGACCTCGTGATCTGCCCATCTTGCCCTCCCAAAGTGCTGGGATTACAGGCATGAGCCACTATGCCTGGCCAAATTTTTATTTTTAATTTTTGAGACAAAGTTTTGTTCTGTCACCCAGGCTGGAGTGCAGTGGCACAATCTTAGCTCCCTGCAACCTCTGCCTCCCAGGTTCAAGCAATCCTCCTGCCTCAGCCTCCCAAGTAGCTGGGATTACAGGTGCCCGCTACCACACCTGACTAAGTTTTTATTTTTAGTACAGACAGAGTTTCTTCACCATGTTGACCAGGCTGGTCTTGAACTCCTGACCTCAGGTGATCCACCCATCTTGGTGTCCCAAAGGGCGGGATTACAGTTGTGAGCCACCGTGCCTGGCCAAAATACAAAAGTTAGCCAGGTATGGTAGTGCATAGCTGTGGTTAGTCCCAGCTACTCTAGAGGCTGAGGCTGGAGAATCACTTGAACCCAGGAGACAGAGGTTGCAGTGAGCCGAGATCATGCCACTGCACTCCTGCCTGGGTGACAGTAGGAGACTCTGTTTTTTAAAAAAGAAAAAGGGCTGGGTGCAGTGGCTCAAGCCTGTAATCCCAGCACTTTGGGAGGCCAAGGCGGGTGGATCACGAGGTTAAGAGATCAAGACCATCCTGGTCAACATGGTGAAACCCCGTCTCTACTACGAATACAAAAAATTAGCTGGGCATGGTGGCACATGCCTGTAATCCCAGCTACTCGGGAGGCTGAAGCAGAAGAATTGCCTGAACCCAGGAGGCGGAGGTTGCGGTGAGCCGAGATCGCGCCATTGCACTCCAACCTGGGTAACAAGAGCGAAACTCCGTCTCAAAAAATAATAATAATAGTAATAATAAAAAAGAAATTGTGAAGAAGGAACATAAAAAATTGTTAACCAGGCCAGACGTGATGGCTCACACCTGTAATCCCAGCACTTTGGGAGGCTGAGGTGGGTAGATCACCTGAGGTCAGGAGTTCAAGATCAGCCTGGCCAACATGGTGAAACCCCATCTCTACTAAAAGTACAAAAATTAGCTGGACATGGTGCATGCACCTGTTATCCCAGATACTTGGGAGGCTGAGGCAGGAGAATCACTTGATCCTGGGAGGTGGAGATTGCAGTGAGCCAAGAACATGCCACTGCATTTTAGCCTGGGCCGCAAAGCAAGACTTCTCTCAAAAAAAAAGTGTTAACCAAAGGGTTTGTTATTATCTATCCTGATTATTTGAAAGTAACCTATTTGTTTTTCATGGAAAACACATAATTTGGATAATCTAGAGTTGACTATAATTATCGTTTTTTTGTTTTGTTTTGTTTTTAAGATGGGGTTTCACCATGTTGGTCAGGCTGGTCTTGAACTCCCGACCTCAGGTGATCCGCCCGCCTTGGCCTCCAAAGTGCTTGGATTACAGGCATGAGCCACCACGCCCAGCCTATAATTATCATTTTAAAGTTCCCTGAATAGGGAAAACTATTTAAATAGTGGCCCCTAACTTTTATACTGGCCACTATTACATAAAACAACACATCCTGTGGCATACTCCTTGTTTATCTTTTCTGTTTCCTGTTATTTCCCTGTTTTCTTTTTGTAGTCCACAATTTTCTAGCTGGCTATCATCTGCTTAGAAAAATACTGGGGCAAACTTCCCTTTTTTCAACTGTTTTTCTACATTCCAAGCAGGTCGAGGCATGTTATTTATGTATTATTATATTTAAGTAGAGATTGGGCCTTGCAATGTTGGCCAGGTTGGTCTTGAATTCCTGGCTTCAAGCAGTCTTTCTGCCTCAGCCTTCCAAAGTGCTGAGATTATGGGAGTGAGCCACGGTGCCTGGCCTCATTTTTGTAACTTTACATCACTAGCACTTTTTTTTTCTCAGCACACATTTTAGTTTTCTCATACACTCATTCTTAGACAGATTATTCTTATGTGTCATTTTGCTGTTCAGAAGTTAGTTTCATCTGTTTGACCTTTTTGTAAATTGATTCTTCTTTTTTTGAGACGGAGTCTTGCTCTGTTGCCCAGGCTAGAGTGCAGTGGCATGATCTCGGCTCACTGCAACCTCTGCCTCCTGGGTTCAAGTGATTCTCCTGCCTCAGCCTCCTGAGTAGCTGGGATCACAGGTGCCTGCCACTGCGCCTGGGTAATTTTTGTATTTTTAGTAGAGATGGGGTTTTACCATCTTGGTCAGGCTGGTCTCGATCTCCTGACCTTGTGATCCACCCGCCTTCGCCTCCCAAAGTGCTGAGATTACTGCACTCAGCCTGTAAATTGATTCTTGCATGTATCTTACTTGACTGCTAAATTAATATTTTAATTTGCCCACACTGTGACAGAAAGACAGTTTTCCTTATGAACTTCAAGCATGAAGTCCCAGAGAAAGATATTGATTGGTCTAGCTTGGGTCATGGTGGCCATCTTGAAGAAAATAAATGGGGTATTATGATCATATGCCCACCACTGAGGGTGAATGGGCAGTGGTTACTATGATGACAGCCTTATCAGAACAATGTGAGATAAGGAGATACAATGTGAAATACAGGTTTCCAGAGGAAGGAAGAATGTTGAGTAGGTAAAAACATGGTGGCTCATGCCTATAATCTCAGCATTTAAGGAGGCCAAGGTGAGAGAATCCCTTGAGGCCAGGGATTCAAGGCCAACCTGGCCAACAAAGCAAGACTTCATCTCTACTTAAAAAAACAAACAGGAGACAGGAGACTAGATATGCCTATAGTCTCAGCTATTTCCAGGCTGAAGTAGGAGGATAACTGGAGCTGAGGATCACTAGAGCTGAGGAGATAGATAAAAGCTATCTACTATAAACATAATTTTAAAAGTTTAATTATGGAGTCTATGATGAATTTAAACTCAGTTATAAGTGTTAGATACATATCTTAAGACAGCTTAAGAAAAAAGTTAAATAATGAATTTATTTTCAAAATTGGAAAGGCCAGAGGTTATATGCTCTAAGACATGACTGATTCTAGTTGCTTAAGCAATAATCGGTCTCTATCTCCATTTCTTGCTTTTGGTTTCATTTGTGTTAGCTTTGCTTTCAGGGACATGCTTTCCGAATAGAGATGAAATTTTGGCAGCTTGTACATGATCCATTCAGCGAAGAATTTCAAGACGCATTCTCTTCCAGTGTCCATATTGTTATGCTTAACAGGTTAGACTGGTCTTAGGTTTAATCTGTGATCAGAGAGGCAGAGCCAATAATTGACAGTCCCATTAGAGTAATCCAGAGCCCCATCAGAATTACAAGTAGTAACAGACTTTTCCTTTTTTCATCTTTAATATACATGCTGCTTTGTACTTGAGTTCAAATTATAAATAATTTTATTTTCTGATGTGGATTTCATTTACTTTTTGATAATGTATCTTTGTTTTGACTTGCCATATAATAAGATGGCATAAAGGATTTTTCACCATTTTGTTATTTATAGATTAGTGGAATTGAATTTTCAGATGTAAGCAGAATACTTTTTACAATAGTTATATAGTATGTAAATTATATAAATGATTAGAGTCATTAGAGTCAAAAGGGACTAGAGAGCCAGGTGTGGTGGCTCACATCTGTAATCTCAGCACTTAGGGAAGCTGAGGCAGGAGAATTGCTTGAGATCAGGAGTTCAAAATCAGCCTGGGCAAAATATAGTGGAACCCTTCTCTACCAAAAAAGAAAGGCTGGGCGTGGTGTCTCATGCCTCTTATCCCAGCATTTTGGGAGGCCAAGGCTGGTAGATCAACTGAGGTCAGGAGTTTGAGACCAGCCTGCCCAACATGGTGAAACCTCACCTCTACTAAAAATACAAAAAATTAGCCGGGCATAGCAGACCCCTCTAATCCCAACTACTTGGGAGGCTGAGGCAAGAGAATTGCTTGAACCTGGGAGGTGGAGGTTTCAGTGAACCGAGATTGCACCATTGCACTCCAGCCTGGGCATAAGAGTGAAACTCCATCTCCAAAAAAAAAAAAAAAAATTTGCTGGGCATGGTGGTGCATGCCAGTAGTTCCAGAGGATTACTGGAGCTGGGGAGGCTGCAGTGAGCCATCATCATGCTACCGCATTCCAGCCTTGGCTATAAGCAAGATCCTGTCTCAAAAAAAAAACCAAAAAAAAAGGGATCAAGCTTGTGGCTCATGCCTGTAATCCTGGCACTTTGAGAGGCCGAGGTGGGCAGATCACTTGAGCTCAGGATTTCAAGACCAGCCTGACCAAATGGCAAAACTCTATCTCACAAAAAGTACAAAAAAATTAGCCAAGCATGATAGTGCTCCTGTATTTCCAGCTACTCAGGAGGCTAAGATGGGAGGATCACTTGAGCCCAGGAGGCAGAGGTTGCAGTGAACCAAAATGGTGTCACTGAACTCCAGCCAGGGCGACACCCTGTCTTATCAAAAAAAGGGACTAGAGAAAGACTAAAGAAAATAATCCTCAGGAAATATAAAGAACAATTAAAGTGCCCTTCTAATTTTTTCATTATTTGAAATTTCTTTGAATAACTGCATTCATATAATTCTTCAACACATTACTGATTTAGTGTACTTCCCTTGCCTGAATGTTATCTTTAATCTCTGAAAAATTCAATGATGATATAGCAAAACTTTAGAAATCATCTCAGTATTTATCAGTAGGGAAATGGTTAAATTAGGATAAATTATTGTATAGATACTCAATGGAGTATTTTGACACCTTTTAAAATTGTGATAGAATTAGATCGGTGGATTCTATCAATGTCAATATCATGGTTGTGATATTGTACTATAGATTTGCAAGAAGGTTATCACTGGGAAATCTGGACAAAGGATGCATGGAGGCTGGGTGTGGTGGCTCAAGCCTGTAATCCCAGCACTTTGGAAGGCCGAGGTGGGCAGATCACTTGAGGTTAGGAGTTCAAGACCAGCCTGGCCAACATGGTGAAACCCTATCTTTACTAAAAATATGAAAATTAGCCGGGCGTGGTGGCAATTGCCTGTAATCCTAGCTATCCAGGAGGCTGAGGCATGAGAATCACTTGAATCCAGGAGGCAGAAGTTGCAGTGAGCTGAGATCGTGCCAGTGCACACCAGCGTGGGTATCAAAGTGAGACTCTGTCTCAAAAAAAAAAAAGGTGCATGGATCCTTACAATTCATTGTGAATCTGTGGTTATCTCAAAAAATTAATTAAAAACAAATCATAATCATAAGCACAGTAAATCAATAGGAAAATATTTTTATGTGAAAATATCAGGTTAAACTCTGTAGCACATCCTATTATTACTATATTAAATCATGCAGAGGAAAAAAGAGTAGAGAAAGTATACCAAATGATCATAGTGTTTATATCTAAGTTGTTGGATTTACATGATTTTTTCTTCTTTATACTTTTCCTTATTTTGAAAATGTCCCTTAATGAATATATACTATAACTTTTCTAGTTATCAAAAAGTAAAAGTTATATTTTAAAAATACATTTAAAAATCTTGCTTTCTCAGCATGCCAATGTGAAGGAAAAGATAACCGAATTCCATTACTGAAGGAAGTTTTTGAGGCCTTTCCTAACACTCCCATTAACATCGATATCAAAGTCAACAACAATGTGCTGATTAAGAAGGTACTCAAGGCATTGCCTCTTCCGGGTGTGTTAGGTTAGAGTAGGTGACTGCTTAGATTGATAATGCTCAAGGAAATGTGATACACTAGGGATCAGCATTGTTTTAAATAATGTCCTCGTAGAAGAGATCATTTTACTGTAGGAGAGCCTATTTTCAGAGAGAGCTGTCATGTCTCAGTCATGGATAAAATAAGCTTGTATGAACCAGTCATTCTGGCATTTATATAATTAACTTCTAGTCTAACTTGTTTCATTTGTGATTAGTTTATGTCAAATTACTAAATAACTGTAATCTGTTAAATATATAATGGCATAATGTGAATAAATTTTGCATTTTATAAAATAATTAAATTTATATATTGATTTTTCCAAAATGTTATGCTATTCATTGACGGATAATCAATTCTAATTCATTTTTTAAGTGAAATGTTGTTAGTGGCTTTGCAGATAAGCACATGGATAAAATTCTGAATTTTCACACATAGGTTTCAGAGTTGGTGAAGGAGTATAATCGTGAACACATAACAGTGTGGGGTAATGCCAGTTATGAAATTGTAGAAAAGTGCTACAAAGAGGTAAGCTTCAAAAATGATACAGAATTATCTATCTTTGTTGTTGTTGTATATCTATAAATGATAAGTTATTATAGCTATACCTTTTGTTTTCTTATTTTTCAAGATAGGGTCTCACTTTATCACCCAGGCTAGAGTGCAGTGGTGCAATTATAGCTCACTGCAACCTCAAACTCCTGGGCTCAATCAATCCTCCTGCCTCAGCCTCCCAAGTAGTTGGGGCTACAGGTACCCAGCTAATTTTTAAATCTTTAGTAGAGATGAGGTCTCACTATGTTGCCTGCTCTGGTCTCAAACTCTTGGACTCAAGCAATCCTCCTGCCTTGGCCTCCCAAAGTGCTGGGATTACAGGAGTGAGCCACTGTGTCTGGGTCCTATTACAATACTAATTTTTTAAAACTTATTTCAGCCGTGTGGCTGAACCTGTAATGTCAGCACTTTGGGAGGCCAAGGTGGGTAGATCATGAGGTCAGAAGTTCAAGATTAGCCTGGCCAACTTGGTGAAATCCCATCTTGACTAAAAAATGCAAAAATTAGCCGGGCATGGTGGCACATGCCTGTAATCCCAGCTACTTGGGAGGCTGAGGTAGAGAATTGCTTGAACCCGGGAGGCAGAGGTTGCAGTGAGCCAAGATCACACCATTGCACTCCAGCCTGGGAGACAGAGTGAGACTGTCTCAACAAAAAAAAAGAAAGAAAGAATTTATTTAAGGGGTGAGGATTGCTTGAGGCCAGGAATTTGAGACCAGCCTGGGTAGCATAGTAAGACTTCCAATTCTATTAAAAAAATTAAAGGCTGGGCGCAGTGGCTCACCTCTGTAGACCCAGCACTTTGGGAGAGGCTGAGGCAGGCAGGTCACCTGAGGTCAGGAGTTCAGGACCAGCCTGGCCAACATAGCAAAACTATTAAAAATACAAAAAATAGCCAGGCATGGTGGCATGCTCCTGTAATCCCAGCTTCTAGGGAGGCTGAGGCAGGAGAGTTGCTTGAACCTGGGAAGCAGAGGTTGCAGTGAGCTGAGATCATACCACTACACTCCAGCCTGAGCAACAGAGCTCCATCTCAAGAAAAAAAAAAAGAGAGAAATTATTTAGGGTCAGGCTGAGTAGCTCACACCTTTGTAATCCCAGCACTTTGGGAGGCCAAGGCAAACAGATCACTTGGAGCCCAGGAGTTCGAGACCAGCCTAGGGAACATGAGGAAGCCCTGTCTCTACTAAAGATACAAAAACTAGCTGAGTATGGTCGTACATGCCTGTAGTCTCAGGGAAGCTGAGGTGAGAGGATGGCTTGATCCTGGTAGACAGAGGTTGCTGTGAGCCGAGATCCTGCCATTGTACTTCAGCCTGGGTGACACAGCCAGACACTGTCTCAAAAAAAAAAAAAAAAAAAATCCTATTATCTTTCAGAAAAAAATTATCTGGTTCCTCAACTTTAGCTTCTTTTTACCCTAACCCCCCAAATAGACTTAAGGAAGTTAAGCCAAGATCATGCAAGTTCATGATTATTAAGTAATATGTAAAGGCAGGACCCTCTACCCACTGAAAATTTTCTGGTTAAAGAAAATATATCAGGCCAGGCGTGGTGGCTCAAGCCTGTAATCCCAGCACTTTGGGAGGCCAAGGCGGGCGGATCACCAGGTCAAGAGATCAAGACCATCCTGGCCAACACAGTGAAACCCTGTCTCTACAAAATTTAAAAATACAAAAACTAGCAGGGTATGGTGGCGTGCACCTGTAGTCCCAGCTACTCGGGAGGCTGAGGCAGAATTGCTTGAATCCAGGAGGCGGAAGTTGCAGTGAGCCGAGATTGTGCCACTGCACTCTAGCCTGGCGCCTGGCAACAGAACAAGACTCTGTCTCAATAAAAAAAAAAAGAAAGAAAGAAAGAAAATATATCAGCTGGGTGCAGTGGCTCACGCCTGTAATCCCAGCACTTTGGGAGGCTGAGGTGGGTGGATCACCTGAGGTTAGGAGTTTGAGACCAGCCTGGCCAACATGATGAAACCCCTTTTCTCCTAAAAATATAAAAATTAGCCAGGCATGGTGGCGCATATCTGTAATCCCAGCAACTCAGGAGGCTGAAGCAGGAGAATGGCTTGAACCAGGGAGGCAGAGGTTGCAATGAGCTGGGATTCCACCACTGTACTCTAGCCTGGGCAACAGAATGAGACTCTGTCCCAAAAAAACCAAGTATATAAAAATTAATTTTATGTGTTTTAAAATGATAGTTAAACCTTCATAAGCAAGTTTACATACATAATCAGCTAAGAGAATTTAAAATTTAAGATATTAAAAAATTTTGAGCATTGAAGATGCTGAAATCATCTGTAATAGAGAAGAAATACCATGATGTAAGTAGCAATTTTTAAATACAAGGAACTTTTCGGTGGCTGATCTGAGTGTAGTGGTGTTTACAATTAGTTGATTACAACCAATTACTTATTTCTTTCCTTCTCCATTCCCACTGCTTCATTTGACTAACCTTAAAAAATAAACAAAACAAAACACTTATTTGGGCAGGCGTTCCTTCCTAGCAGAGAAGGCGAAAACTTGGAAAGTCAGCATCATTACAATTCAGAGTATAATTGAGATTCCCATTAAAGCAAGTAAGTTTGTTGTTGTTGTTGTTTTGGAGACTCCAGCCTAGGCTGGAGTACAGTCGCTTGATCTAGGTTCACTGCAACCTCCGCTTCCTGGATTCAGGCAGTTTTCCTGCCTCAGCCTCCTGACTCGCTGGGATTACAGGCACGTGCTGCCATGCCCAGCTAATTTTTATATTTTTAGTAGAGATGGGATTTCACCGTGTTGGCCAGGCTGGTCTTGAACTCCTGACCTCAAGTGATCTACCTGCCTTAGCCTCCCAAAGTGCTGGGATTATGAGTGTGAGCCACCACACTGGCCTAATGCAAGTAGGTTTTATGTGCAGGAGAGCCTGAGAGATCCCAAGGTAACTGTATACAAAAGGGGAGAAAAGAGGTGATGAAACAGCTTTGGATCTTGACTGTGGTAGTGGTTACATGAATCTATACATGGGTTAAAATTACATAGAACTAGTGGCCGGGCGCGGTGGCTCACGCCTGTAATCCCAGCACTTTGGGAGGCCAAGGCGGGTGGATCATGAGGTCAAGAGATCGAGACCATCCTGGTCAATATGGTGAAACCCCGCCTCTACTAAAAATACAAAAATTTAGCTGGGCATGGTGGCGCATGCCTGTAATCCCAGCTACTGGGGAGGCTGAGGCAGGAGAATTGCCTGAATCCAGAAGGCGGAGGTTGCGGTGAGCCGAGATGGCGCCATTGCACTCCAGCCTGGGTAACAAGAGTGAAACTCCGTCTCAAAAAAAAAAAAAAAATTGCATAGAACTACACACACACAAATGAATGCAGTGTTTAAAAAATAATGAAAATCGAATAAATTATGTAGTCTAATGAACAGTAAGGTACCAATATCAGTTCCAGGTTTTGGTACTATACTAGAGTCAAATGTCACCTTTTGAGGAAGTTGGGCGAAGGCTGCATGGGACTTCCCTATTTTTGCAACTTTCCATAAGTCTATAATTCTTTCAAAATAAAAGGCTCACTTTTGGCTTGTAATCACAGAATATTTCCCTTGATTCCTGTATTTTTCTAGAATCCTCTGGCTTTCTGTCATTTTTGAATTTAAAAACTCTAAAAACCTTTCAGCAGCAATTTCCAAACATCACAGTAAAAATGTGTCAATAGGCTGGGTGTGCTGGCCAACATGGTGAAACCCCATCTCTACTAAAAATACAAGAATTAACTGGATGTGGTGGCATGGGCCTGTAGTCCCAGCTACTCCAGAGGCTGAGGAAGGAGAATCGCTTGAACCAGTGAGTCAGAGGTTATAGTGAGCCCAGATCACGCCACTGCACTCCAGCCTGGCGACAGAGTGAGACTCCGTCTCAAAAAAAGTCTCAAAAAAATTTGTCATTCATCTTACCAACATGCTATATAATGGATACAACTTTTACACGTTTTTGGTTTTTTTTTAGACAGTTTCAAGAAAACTCCAGCCCAGGCTGGAGTGCAATGGCATGATCTTGGCTCACGGAAACCTCTGCCTCCTGGGTTCAAGCAATTCTCCTGCCTCAGCCTCCCCAGTAACTGGGATTACAGGCATGCGCCACCAGGCCTGGCTAATTTTGTATTTTTAGTAGAGACGGGTTTCTACATGTTGGTGAGGTTGGTCTCGAACTCCTGACCTCAGGTGATCTGCCCGCCTCTGCCTCCCAGAGTACTGGGATTACAGGCATGAGCCACTGCACCCAGCCTACTTTTGCAATTCTAAAGAATTTTACATTAGCCTTTTAATTTCCAGTTGTTGGAAACTCAAAATATAAACATAAAAAGAATTGGGGCACACAGTGGTAGTGGGAAAATGTGGCACTTAATGACTTTTTGTTCATTCACACTCAATGCAGTGGTTCTTATTTTTTTTTTCTTTAGTGCTCTGGTTCCAAAGTTGCATAAGTTTATTTTATTTTATTTTTTGAGACAGAGTTGCTCTGTTGCCCAGGCTGGAGTGCAGTGGTGCAATCTTGGCTCACTGCAACCTCCACCTCATGGGTTCAAGCAATTCTCCTGTCTCAGCCTCCCGAGTAGCTGGGATTACAGATCCCACCACCACACCCAGCTAATTTTTGTATTTTTTAGTAGAGATGGGGTTTCTCTGTGTTGGTCGGGCTGGTCTTAAACTCCTGACCTCAAGTGATCCACCCACCTCAGCCTCCCAAAGTGCTGGCTGGGATTACAGGCATGAGCCACTTGTGCCCAGCCAAGTTTTTTTTTTTTTTTGAGACAGTCTCACTCTTGCCCACAATGGAATACAGTGGTGCAACCTCAGCTCACTGCAACCTCCATCTCCCGGGTTCAAGTGATTCTCCTGCCTTAGCCTGCAGAGTAGCTGGGATTACAAGCACCTGCCGTCATGCCTGGCTAATTTTTGTATTCTTAGTAGAGTACTAAAAGTATTCTATTAAGAATAATTTGTTTTCTTTTTTTTTTTAAGATGGGGTTTCACCATGTTGGTCAGGCTAGTCTTGAACTCCCGACTTCAGGTGATCCGCCTGCCTTGGCCTCCAAAGTGCTTAGATTACAGGCGTGAGCCACCATGCCCTGCCAAGAATAATTTCTTATTATTCTTATTATTATCAAGGCCAGGGTGGTCTCAAACTCCTGAACTCAAGTGATCCACCCACCTCGGCCTCCCAAAGTGCTGTGATTATAGGTGTGAGCCACCATGCCGGCCTTAAGTTTTGAGGGTCAGCCCCTAACCCTGTTTTTCCCATAAGCTGTGTTATGCTTACTGTATGAATTTGTAGAACTCAAGATTTTTCAGTGACTTGTATATTGTGTTACAACTGAAACATCTGTATTAAGTAAGCCAAAAACATTACAAAGCACCACGTCACAAAGGGCAAAATAAATTCTCAAACTTATTTACTCTATTTTTTTAAAACAGAAGAGGATAATTTAGAACTAGTTATTTATTTATTGTTTTATTTGAGACAGAGTCTTGCTCTGTCACCCAGGATGGAGTGCAGTAGCGTGATCTCAGCTCCCTGCAACCTCCATCTCTCAGGTTCAAGTGATTCTCCTGCCTCAGCCTCCCGAGTAGCTGGGGTTACCACCGTATGCCACCACACCTAGCTAATTTTTATATTTTTATATTTTTAGTAGAGATGGGGTTTCACCATGTTGGCCGGGCTGGTCTCAAACTTATGACCTCAAGTGATCTGCCTGCCTTAGCCTCCCAAAGTGCTGGGATTAAAGGCGTGAGCTACTACGACCAGCCTAGAACTAATTATTTAAAATAAATTACTTTTAGGCCGGGCACAGTGGCTCACGCCTGTAATCCTACCACGTTGGGAGACCGAGGTGGGTGGATCACCTGAGGTCCGGATTTCAAGACCAGCCTGGCCATGATGGTGAAATCCCATCTTAAATAAATAAATAAATAAATAAAATTACTTTTATGTGATTTTAAAATATGTTTTTATCAAAAGTGCAATGTAAGCATAATTTTTGTTTTTTTAAAAATAAATATAGCAGGGCCTGGCATGGTAGCTCATGCTTATCATTCCAGCACTCTGGGAGGCTGAGGTAGGAGAAATGCTTGGACCTGGGAGTTCAAGACCAGCCCGGGCAATATAATGAGATTCTGACTCTACAAAAAATTTTTGAAAAATTAGCTTGGCATGGTGGCATGTGTCTGTAGTCCCAGCTGTGTGGGAGGCTGAGGTGTGGGATCACTTGGGTCTTGGAGGTCTAGACTTCAGTGGGCCATGATCTGGTCACTGTACTCTAGCCTGGTTGACAGAGTGAGACCCTGTGTAATATGTGTGTGTGTGTGTGTGTGTAAACACAAGGGTCTATCATATGTACATATGAGGGCAAGGAGAGAGGGAATGGAGATTTGTTGTTTAATGGTATAAAGTTGGCTGGGCGAGGTGACTCACACCCATACTCCCAGCACTTTGAGAGGCTGAGGCAGATGAATTGCTTGAGTCCAGGAGTTTGAGACCAGCCTGGGTGACATGGTGAAACCTCATCTCTATAAAAAAATACAAAAATTAGCTGGATGTGGTGGTTCACGCCTGTAGTCCCATCTATTATAATTCAGGAGGCTGAGATGGAAGTATCGCCTGAGCCAGGGTCGAGAATGCAGTGAGCTTTGGTTGTCCCACTGCACTCCATCCTGGTTGACAATGAGACCTTGTCTCTAAATAAATAAATAAAGGAGGCATAGAGTTGGTTTCAGTTTAGCAAAATGAAAAGACTTTGGACTTTGGTTGTACAACAGTGTGAATATACTGAAACCACCAAACTGTACATTTAAAAATAATTGACATTCAATTTTGCTGGGGGTGGGGGGGGTAGTGAAAAAATAAATAAAAATGATTAAGATCTTAAATTTTGTCTGGGCATGGTGGCTCATACCTGTAATCCCAGAACTTTGGGAGCCTAAGGCAGGTGGATCATCTGAGGTCAGAAGTTTAAGACCAGCCTGGCCAACATGGTGAAACCCTGTCTCTACTAAAAATACAAAATATTAACCTGGCATGGTAGTACAGGCCTATAATCTTAGCTACTGGGAGGACTGAGGCAGGAGAATCGCTGGAACCCGGGAGGCGGAGGTTGAGGTGAGCTGAGATTGTGCCACTGCACTCCAGCCTGGGTGACAGAGTAAGAGTCCATCTCAAAAAAAAAAAAAAGATCTTAAACTTTGTTATGTGTATTTTAGCACAATTAAAAGTGTGTGTGTGTGTGTGTGTGTGTGTGTGTGTGTGTATGTATGTCTATCTTGCATTTTAAAAGTTTTGGGATATTGAGCACATTTCCAATAGAAACTTAAAATGGTGGTTAGATTATTGGATTAGTTTACAAAATCCTATTTATATTTGGTATTTGATTTGTAACATAGCTAAAAGATGACATTACAGTATGGATACGTATCTATATATACTCATATATGGAGATAGGTAGCTATATATTTTTTAAACAGAAGTAAAGTTATTGAATATTCCATATATTCATCTTTTCATTTTGTTCCATTGGATTCTGACATGTTTAGTCTTTAGCTGTAAGTACTGTAACCAACAGACAGAAGTGGTATTGCAAAAGCAGAGGAGATAATAGAGAAACTTTAGTAACGTCATTACACTATAAGGCTCCAAGATCAATCCTGACCCATTTGTCAAGGACTAGCCACTTTTAAGTGTAGTGTATTTGAAAATGAATATTCATAATTCAGGGAATGCTTGTAGTAGATGTCAAGTTATAGTCTTGGGAAATAGTGAAAGTTGTGAAGTAACCCTCTTTGAGCAGTTGTAAAAGCAACATGTAATATTATTTGTGTCTTTTAGAATTCAGATATTCCCATACTCTTCAGTCTACAACGTGTCCTGCTCATTCTTGGCCTTTTCTTCACTGGCCTCTTGCCCTTTGTGCCCATTCGAGAACAGTTTTTTGAAATCCCAATGCCTTCTATTATACTGAAGTAAGTGGTTACTCTTTTATTTTAAAATCAGTTATCAATTACAGAAGGACTAAGATAAAAGCTCACTAATATCAATATCAATGATGAAGAAGAGATTTCTGTAGTGATTTTCATGTTCTATCACCTGACCTATATTATGAACTTTTATATAATTAAGACACATTCTCTAAAACAAATAATTAGGACCCAGTTTAGATTATAATGATTTTCTGTGCCTGTATAGTCAGAAATCAGATAAAAAATTTAGTTTAATTACAGAAAGTCAATAATTCTTTTATTCTCACATCAAATAACAGTTGCCCTCCACTTTCCCTTACTACTTTCTACTTCATTGACAGCTTTACCCAGCTGAAACTCCATTAAACTCCAAATTAAACAACGATATTACTGTAATACATTTAGGAAGAAAAACCACCACCCCCACTACCATAAAAACCTCTGGAGATAGGAAAAGAAAAGCTCATATAGGATACCTCTTTTTTTGAGATGAAGTTTCGCTCTTGTCACCTAGGCTGGAGTGCATGGTACAGTCTTGACTCACTGTAACCTCTGCGTCTCCTCCCAGGTTCAAGCGATTCTCCTGCCTCAACCTCCCTATTCTATTGACAAAACAATAGAAAACTCTTCTTATCTACCAAAAAAAGACCCTATTTTATTTGCTAGATTAAACTGATCCTTAATCATTTATTCCTGGCCAAAAGAGGTGGCTCATACCTGTAATCTCAGCATTCTGAGAGGCCACAGTAGGGGATCACCTGAGGTCAGGAGTTCCAGACCAGTCTGGCCAATGTGGTGAAACTCCATCTCTACTAAAAATACAAAATTAGCTGCACTTGGTGGCACACACCTGTAGTCCCAGCTACTCAGGAGGCTGAGACAGGAGAATCACTTGAACCCCAGAGGTGGGGGTTGTAATGAGCCGCGATAGTGCCATTGCACTCCAGCCTGGGCAACAGAGCAAGATTCCATCTAACAATAAATAAATAAACATTTATTTCTAAACTACTTAGCTTTCCTCGGGCCTGGAGTAGTCTGTTTGCTCTATATTTATCTTCATGTTTTCCTTTTAGAAGCAAGTATTATTGAAATACAGACATAAGAACAAACTCTATAGAATTAATCTTTTCTCTAAAAAGTGATTATGGATTAAGACACAGGTAGGATATCTTTTGTGTGTTTTAATACTTCTATGGAAAACAATGGATACTTCCTAAGACAATGTGTGATTGTTTAACGAGGTAATCAGTATTTGAGGTACTAAGTCTTTAAGATTCCTGAAATTGCAGCCAGGACTTTCCATTGGGGCCAGAGTTAGGGGAAAAAGAAATTGTACTTTATTTAGCCCTTTTTTTTTTTGGAGATGGAGTTTCACTCTGTCGCTCAGGCACAATCTTGGCTCACTGCAACCTCTGCCTCCCAGGTTCAAGCAATTCTCAGCCTCCCAAGTAGCTGGGATTACAGGTGCCCACCACCATGCCTGGCTAATTTTTCTCTATTTTTAGTAGAAACAGGGGTTCACCATGTTGGCCAGGCTGGTCTCGAACTCCTGACCTCAAGTGATCTGCCCACCTTGGCCTCCCAAATTGCTGGGATTACAGGCATGAGCCAACATGCCTGGCCCAGATATACATTTTTTTTTGCTGAGATGGAGTGTCATCTCATCACCCAGGCTGGAGTACAATGGCTCGATCTTGGCTTACTGCAACCTCTGCGATTCTCCAACCTCAGCCTGGGATTACAGGCGTGTGCTACCACGCCCAGCTAATTTTTTTGTAACCTTAGTAGAGACAGGGTTTCACCATGCTGGCCAGGCTGACCTTGTGATCTGCCTGCGTCAGCCTCCCAAAGTGCTGGGATTGCAGGCATGAACCACTGCACCCAGCCCAGATATACTTTTTTAGTAGTAAAGATAATTATAGGTGGGAGGCAGTGGCTCATGCCTGTATTTCCAGCACTTTGGGAGGCTGAGATGGGCTAATCACTTGAGCTAAGATGGGCTGATCACTTCAGCCTAGGAGTTTGAGGCCAATCTGGACAACATAGGGAGACTTCCATCTTTACAAAACATACAAAAATTAGCCAGGCATGGTGGCATGGGCCTGTAATCCCAGCTATTTGAGAGGCTGAGGTGGGAGGATTACTTGAGCCCAAGGGTTCAAGGCTGCAGTATGCTGGGATTGCACCACTGAACTCCAGCATGGGCAACAGAGTAAAACCCTGTCTCAAAAAAATATATATATATATGTACACACACACCACATATACATATATGTAATTTTAAAATGATAATTACAAAGGACTGGGTCTAGGTCTGCAGATTTTTTTTTTTTGAAACGGAGTCTTGCTCTGTTGCCCAGGCTGGAGTGCAGTGGTGCTATCTCGACTCACTGCAACCTCTGCCTCCTGGGTTCAAAAGATTCTCCTGTCTCAGCCTTCTGAGTAGCTGGGATTATAGGTGTGCACCACCATGCCTGGCTAATTTTTATGTTTTTAGTAGAGACAGAGTTTCACCATGTTTGTCAGGCTGGTCTGGAACTCCTGATCTCAGGTAATCCACCTGCCTAGGCCTCCCAAAGAGCTGGGATTACAGGCATGAGCCACCACGCCTACAGATATTTTAAAGGAAAGGAAAACATGCAGTAAATAGCTCACTTTAATCTATAGTACAGTTTCGTTGTATGTTAAAATCTACCACATACTAAATTGTAGCAGACAAAGCAGGAGAAAGATTTCACCAAAAAATAAGAGATGTGAACCCAGGGCACCAGGGTCTCTGGAAAGACATTCATTTATTTATTTTTAAATTTATTTATTACTTTTGAATAGGGATAGCAAAAAGTTAGCTTGAAACCAGTGGAAACAGAACCCAACTGGACTTTATTTTGTTTTTATCCTTTTTACAAATATTTTTTGAGAATATACAAAGTACAAGGCACTGTTTTCATTTTTGAATTTGTTTTATTGTATCACACTGATATAGTCTGTGTTTCTAATTTGTAATTCAAACTTTATTTTACCCTAGGCTAAAAGAACCACACACCATGTCCAGAAGTCAAAAGTTTCTCATCTGGCTTTCTGATGTGTAAGAATTTTAGTTTCTTAATATGCAAATTATTACTTCAGCTATATTTATTAAATACTACACTTAAAATTTAGTGCAAGCTTTCCACATGTAATTTGTAACAAAGACAAATTGAGTACCTACTATGCAAAATGTATATGAATCATTTAGAACTATCTTAATAACTAATCACAAAACCTTAGAAAGAATCTTGAGAGATAATCTTGTCCAACTTCATGAGAAAAGTGAGCCCCCATATACCCAGTTAAATTATTTACTTGGGGTTGTCTAGCTAGTTAGTAGCAGAACTATAAATAACCATTCCCTTTTGCTTACTTGCTGTTTCCACCAAGCATGGTGAAAAGAAGTATTGCAACACAGTATGTATAAAAGTGTGTGTTGCCTACAGCTCATTTCTCGGAAAAATCTTCTGCACCAAGACTTAACAGCAGAAAGGAAATCCCATCGATAGAGTGAATATCAACTTTAAAGAAAATGCCTTAATTTAGACATGTTGGGTTTAATTTTAGTAAAAATCACAATATAATTGTACTATATTTTGCTTTAAGGTGGAACCTTGAATGCTTAAATATTTTAATAGTCCCAAGTCACAACTCTTTATTATTTAACACTTTTTTTTTTTTTTTTTTTTTTTTGAGACAGAGTCTCACTCTGTTGCCCAGGCTGGAGTGCAGGGTAGCGATCTCGGCTCACTGCAACCTCCCCTTCCTGGGTTCAAGTGATTCTTCAGCCTCAGCCCCCTGAGTAGCTGGGACTATGGGCACCTGTCACCATGCCTGGCTAATTTTTGTGTGTGTGTGTTTTTTTTTTTTTTTTTTTGTCCACAGCGAACATCATATAATTTTGTACTTTTTAGTAGAGATGAGTTTCATCATGTTGACCATATTGGTCTCAAACTCCTGGCCTCAAGTGATCTGCCCACCTCAGCCTCCCAAAGTGCTGGGATTACAGGTGTGAGCCAACACAACGAGCCTTACTGCCTTTTTCAGAGTCTTAAACAGTTAGTTTTATCTTTTCTCTGTGCCAGTGTTTTTTATTTTTTGCTTTATTCCTGATTTAAGCTCCGGTTTTCAAGGATGCATTTTTTGTACTCCTCAAATAAAACCAGGATGCATTTTTTTTTCTTTTTTCAACCCTATTAACTGACAAGGATGCATTTTTTAATTGGTGTTAAGAGCACATGATTTGTACTTTCTGTTATTTAATGATTCTAATAGATATAACAGAATATAAATAATGTATGTCTTTCCAGTACAATGAATTCCTATCTTGCTCAAGAGATTTGTATTCTGAAAGTTCACTTATCAGTGAGTTGCTTGAAACAAAAAAATGTTTTTTTTCCTAGACATAGGATAGTATAATTAATGGATATAATGCTTCTAACATAACTTATAAAAGACAAATCCATTATGTAACTGAACTATGATGTTAATAGAAATTGACCTGCATTTGCTGACTTATTTTAACTTGGAAACTCAGGAACACATATTAATAGTAAGAAAGGAAAGCCAGCTCTTTCTCCTTCTTCAGCAGTGAAAATGAGGGAGCCTCTTTTCCATTGAGCTGTGTCAACAAGAATGAGTTTCCTACGAATCTGGTAACAACAAGGAGTGAAAAGGAGTTCTGATTGTCCACCAACCAGCAGCCCGCAGTGAAAGGAGATCCAGCAATTAAGACATAAATTAATTCACAGCAGCCAGTATTACTTGAGACCATTTATTTTATTGCTGAAGCATTGGAATTAAACTAGGAATTACTAATTCTAATTGATTCAATTAGGACTAAGGACTAAATTCCTAAAACAGTTATGCTTTTTCTTTTCTAGTTTACTAATGAGGAAAGCTTTGTTTGACCACCTAACTGCTCGAGGCATTCAAGTAAGTTTTTGGAATGATGCATTTTGGAAGCAGCATAGCTCACCAGTTTAACACGAATATAAAGAGCAAGAATTTTTATCTGACTTAGTTTGGCCCCTGACTCTGATGATGCTGCTTACTGACCCACGAATGAGGACCTTTAAGCTCTTCGTTACGGTTAGCAATGGAGGATTAGCATTTCTGAAGCTAGATTCCTCTTATGTACAGAATAGCTAATGCCAGAGGGGTGGGACAGTGTTTGTGTGTGTGTGTATGTGTATATATATATATTTTTTTTTCCTCTATTTTTTTGAGATGGAGTCTCACTCTGTCACCCAGGCTGAGTGCAGTGGTGCAGTCTCAGCTTGCTGCAACCTCTACCTCCCGAGTTCAAGCGATTCTCATGCCTCAACCTCCTAAGTAGCTGGGATTACAGGCGTGTGCCACCACTACTGGCTAATTTTTGTATTTTTAGTAGAGACTGGGTTTCGCCTTGTTGGCAGAGTTGGTCTCGAACTCCTGACCTCAGGTGATCTGCCTGCCTCAGCCTCCCAAAGTGCTGGAATTATAGGCGTGAGCTACTGTGCCCGGCCAGGACAATGTATATTTTATGAGCACAGTGAATTGTTTTTTAACATCTCTCATTTCTGTAAGGAACACAGTGGAATTTTAAAAAAGGATCTAATGATTTCTTTAAATGACAGCTTTAAAATGTTATTTCTAAATGTACCAAGATTGTAGTAGATACTGTTCTAAAAATAATTTTGTATTTTAACATTTATTCTCATACTTCTCACACTTCTAATTTTCAGGTGTATATTTGGGTATTAAATGAAGAACAAGAATACAAAAGAGCTTTTGATTTGGGAGCAACTGGGGTGATGACAGACTATCCAACAAAGCTCAGGGATTTTTTACATAATTTTTCAGCATAGAAAAAGAGGTACTTAGAAGTATTGAAAGAAAAAATGAAGACCTAAGAAAAAGATATTTCACCATTATTTCCCTAAGCCATTTCCAGAATGGTAAAAGGTTTAATCAGTTTTTATTACCTCATTTTTAAGCCTGTATGAGAATGTAGACACTATATATTATATGTATATTTATTTTAAATAATATTGTATATTTTATGTTTGTAAATTATTTAGAAAGATAATCGGTTATGAGATGTAAGTTTTAGTTTCTTAATATGCATTTTAGTTTCTAGATCTTCTACAGAAATCTTGATTAATAACATACATAAAAATGTTACATATACTATATCATCTACAAAAATCTTGATCAATAATCTAGAAACTAGATTATCTTTTATTAAAAGCAGATTTAATAAAAGATTTAAGATGGAACCTTGAATGCTCAAATATTTTAATAGTCCCAATTACAACTTTTTATTATTTAATGCCTTTTTCTTTTCTTTTCTTTCCTTTACTTTTTTGAAACACAGTATTGCTCTGTCGCCCAGGCTGGAGTGCAGTGTAGCGATCTTGGCTCACTGCAACCTCCATTTCCTGGTTTCAAGTGATTCTTCTGCCTCAGCCTCTAGAAACGAAATTATCTAGATTGTTGATCAAGATTTCTATAGATGATGTAGTGTTCTATTATAAGTAATTCTGGAATCAAAGACTATTGGATACATTTGGCATTGGGCCACGTGCGGAGGCTCACACCTATAAATCCCAGCACTTCAGGAGGCTGAGGTAGGTGAATCACCTGAGGTCAGGAGTTTGAGACCAGCCTGGCCAGCAGGACAAAACCCCATCTCTACTAAAAATACAAAAATTAGCCAGGCGTAGTGGTACACATCTGTAATTGCAGCAACTTGGAAGACTGAGGCAGGAGAATAGCTTGAACCCAAGAGATGGAGGCTGCAGTGAGCCAAGATAGCTCCACTGCACTCCAGCCTGGGAGACAGAATGAGACTCTGACTCAAAAAAAAAAAAAAAAAAATTGGCATTAGCCTTCACTGGAATACAATCAACTAGTTAGTAAAAGGTTTTTGTTTTTTTTTTTACTTTGACACAGAATCTCGCTGTTTCACTGAGGCTGGAGTGTAGTGGTGCAATCTTGGCTCACTGCAACCTCTCCCAGGTTCCAGCAATTCTCCTGCCTCTGCCTCCCAAGTAGCTGGGATTACAGGCATGCCCGCCACCAAGCCCGGCTAAGTTTTTGTATTTTTAGTAGTGACAGTGTTTTGCCATGTTGGCTAGACGGGTCTCGAACTCCTGACCTCAGATGATCCACCTGCCTCGGCCTCAAGGTGCTGTGATTACAGGTGTGAGACACCACAGCTAGCCAGTAAAAGAAATTTTGAAGGCCATTGCAGCTATTTGGTAGTGTAGTGTCTTGTTATTTTTAAGTACATCTTAGTTAAAGGGGAAATATAAAATGGAAGAAGAGCTTGGAAATCAGTGATGTGTAGTTATCTGGCAAGTTATACATAATTAGCAGCGGTCAGGCTCAAGAAAATAAAAATTGATTAGTTGATCAGAAATAAAATCCTGTAGAGTGAATTAGATTTCTGAGTTGCTATTGTTAATGGGAACGTTCTATTTAAGACCTTTTTCAAGTGTGTAACAATTCTACCATGTCCCTTTTTTTAAGCATTAAAAGTGAACTTATCAATTGTAAATTAAGGCAAGATCCAAATAGTCATATTTTTGTGTTTCCTCTAAAAAAATATAAGATTTCCAATTTTGGCATTAACTAACTGAGCCTACATCTAGATTTTAAATACCATCTTGAATCCTAATAATTATAGTAAACAGATGAAAGTGCATATCATTGTTTCTAACACTTAAAAACCCCCATAAAGATGTTCCTGATCCTTAAAATTCATTTGAGTATTCAGTAGAATTTTCCAAAGCATTAGACATGACTTTCTCAGTTTATCTGAGGCGACTTTGTGCAAATCTATTTTTAATATATTTGACTAATTTTTATGATCTCAGATTGTGAGGTGAATATAATCATGAATAATAAGTGTCTTTTACCTAGATTACATGTCTTGTTTGTAGTTCAGCAATGAAACAGCTATGAAGGATGACTGTACTCTCCCTCTGTTCCTGGATGACATAAATATCATTTGCTTTGTTGTTTAAACTGAAATAAAGTTTTCCAAGAACAAAGTAAGGGTTCTTGATTTTTTTTCAGTTTTAATTCCAAATATGCTTTATAGATTTTTTTTGCAGAATTTAATGAGGTGTGCTTTAATCATATGAATAATAAATGCACCTTAGATTTCTCTCTAGTAAAGAAAATAAAAGAAAATATGGAAACACTTTCATGGTAAGAAAGTTGCTTTTTGGCATTTGAACAAATAACTTGGGCGGGTAATCCCTAGAATCAGTCATTTTCAACTTCACTTATTGTAACTTATGGTTATAGTTGCTAGGGATCATTTTGATCATCTTTGATAGAATTACTTTATTATTCTTTGTAAATTTTGCTTTGTTATGATTCAGAGTAGATCATATTAAAGGACCAGCTTATATTTTATGTAAACCAGTAGGAGAAAAAGCATCCAACAAGGTAAAGTTGTTTTTTTTTTTTGTTTTTCAGCAGACTATCAAATGTCCTTTAATTTCACAGATGACAATATGATACATACTGTGTAAGAGTGCTGGGATAACAGGTATAAGCCACTGCACCTGGCAGAGGTATCTTTTTTTATACATACTCCAGGGAAGGATGGGAAGATAAGTATCAAAGACTGGGATGGGCCGGGTGAGGTGGTTCATGCCTGTTATCCCAGCACTTTGGGAGGCTGAGGAGGGCAGATTACTTGAGGTCAGGAGTTTGAGACCAGCCTGGCCAACATGGTGAAACCCCATCTCTGCTAAAAATACAAAATTAGCCAGGCATGGTGGCAGTCAACTGTAATCCCAGCTGAGGCAGGGGAATTGCTTGAACCCAGAGGAGGAGGTTGCAGAGAGCCAAGATTGTGCCATTTCACTCCAGCCTGGGCAAAAAGAGCGAAACTCTGTCTCAAAAAAAAAAAAAAAAAAAACAGACTGGGATGATTTGCACTTGAAAGAAGATAGAATAGTGAAACAGACTAGTGTGGTCTCTTACTCTTCTTACAGGGACATCAGTCCTGTAGCATTAGGGACCCACCCTTATGAATTCAGTTAACCTTAATTACCTGCTAAAGGCCCAGTCTTCAAATACAGTCATACTGGGGGTTAGGGCCTATACATATGAATTTGGTGGGGGAGAATGGGAGGCACAATTTAGTTCATAACAGATGGGGATGCGGTCAAAGTGGAGAGCTGGAGATTGGTGATGTGCGTGAGGAGGCAGAGATGGGAAAGGGAAAAGGAAGCACCTGTAGCTGACCAAGGAAGGGCGAGGATAAAGACACCTAGTGTAACCAGGGAGTGTCAGAAAGAAGTTGTGTATTTCTTTGTGTCCTAGGATACTTGGAGATTTAGAGTATTGTTTGTTACAATCTAGATCACTAGGGGGAGGAAATAAACTTTTCAAAGGTTTAAATTCTGTTTTTTTTGAGACAGAGTCTCACTCTGTCACCCAGGCTGGAGTGCAGTGGCATGATCCCGGCTCACTGTAACCTCCGCCTAATGGGTTCAAGCGATTATTCTGCCTCAGCCTCCCAAGTAGCTGGAATTACAGGCGTGCATCACCATGCCCGGCTAATTTTCGTGTTTTTAGTAGAGATAGGGTTACACCACGTTGGCCAAGCTGGTCTCGAACTCCCACCCTCAGGTGACTGCCCACCTTGGCCTTCCAAGGTGCTGGGATTACTAGCGTGAGTCACCACACCCAGCCTCAAACGTTTAAATTCTGATTAAACTTCTAGGGGACAGTGAGTTTGAAAGTTTGGGCATTGTTAAATAATGGTAAATGTTACATTTATGTGGTTTAAATTTTTATTCACTTTTACATGTATTCCTGTGTACTACAACCTGGTAGAGTGGTTGAGATTATTACCTTCCTGTTTTTTACGTAAAATTGGAAGTTAGATGATACCTTCAAAGGGAATTTACAGGGTCATTTGGCTAGAAGTGGTGTGGTTGGGTCTCCTTAACCTTCCCACCCACTCTGACTTTTCTAATTTGTCTTCTATTCACATTTCAGTGGTGAAAGAAATGTAAAAAGCCAGGAGAAAAGGCAGTTGCAGTGTTATGCTATAAAAGTGAACTTTCCAAATAAAAGCTACAAGACAAAAATTTCCATATGTTAAGTGTATTTACTGCCCCCTGATTTAAACACTATTAATAGCACTTGTGGATATAGGCATCAAGTTGCTATTCCCATGAATAACTGAAACCATTGCCTGTGGGAACAGATGGAAACCGGTACCACTGCCTTTTTGAGAAATTAAGCAAACCTCAGGTAAGAATATTAAACATTTGTCCTTCAGTACCCAGAATTTGTTTGGCTTATACAACTAGATAGATTAATAGTGGGGTTATTTGCTGAGATGGAGAAAACTGAAAAGGAAACATTCCAGTGGGAATGTCAGTTCACGTTTTGAGAAATATTATCATCACTTTTCGGCCTTTGGGCTAAGATCAAATGAGAAACATTCCAAGCCCAAGTATGCATACTTTAAACTCTACAACTCCAATCCTACTTTGAAGGAAGGGATTAACGTTTATTTCCTACCTTTGTATGCCAGGTGGCATCATCTTATTTAATCTTCACCATAGTCTTGTGAGATTAGTAATATTTCTGATTTATAAATGGGGAAATAGAAGATCAGATAGATTGAGTGACTCACAAAATCGCACAGCTAGTAAGGACACAAACCTGGTGTTCAAACCTAAGTTGTTTTTTTTGTTTGTTTGTTTGTTTTGAGACAGTTTCGCTCTTGTTACCCCGACTAGAGTGCAATGGCACAATCTCGGCTCACCGCAACCTCCGCCTCCTGGGTTCAAGCAATTCTCCTGCCTCAGCCTCCCAAGTAGCTGGGACTACAGGCGTGCGCCACCATGCCCAGCTAATTTTTGTATTTTTAGTAGAGATGGGGTTTCACCATGTTGACCAGGATGGTCTCGATCTCTTGACCTCGTGATCTACCCGCCTCGGCCTCCCTAAGTGCTGGGATTATAGGCGTGAGCCACCGCGCCTGGCCTAAGTTTTTTTTTTTTTTTTCTCCCAAGATGGAGATTTTGCTTTTGTCGCCCAGGCTGGAGTGTAGTGGTGAGATCTCGGCTCACTGCAACCGCTGCCTCCCAGGTTCAGGTGATTCTCCTGCCTCAGCTTCCTGAGTAGCTGGGATTACAGGCACCTGCCAAATACCTGGCTAATTTTTGTGTTTTTAGTAGAGATGGGGTTTCACCATGTTGGCCAGGCTTGTCTCGAACTCCAGCCTTCAATCCTAAGTCTTGAGAGAGCAAGTTCAAAGCTGTTTTCACCACACAGTGCTGCTATTCTTTCTCCATAACCTTTGTCAATGAACTTCTTGAATAAGATTATGAAAAGAGTGTCGTAAAAGAAATAAAATTTGGTCAGGTGCAGTGGCTTATGCCTATAGTCCCAGCACTTTGGGAAGCCGAGGCAGGAGGATTGCTGAAGGCTAGGAGTTTGAGGCCACTTGGGCAACATAGACTCCATCTCTACAAAACTTTTGGTAGAGGAGTCTCTACAGAGACTCTAGAGAGATGGAGTCTCACCCTGTCGCCAGGATGGAGTGCAGTGGTGCCATATTGGCTTATTGCAATCTCCACCTCCCAAGTTCAAGTGATTCTCCTGCCACAGCCTCCTGAGTAGCTGGGTCATGCACCACCACGCCTGGCTAATTTTTGTATTTCTAGTAGAGATGGGGTTTCACCATGTTGGTCAGGCTGGTCTCGAACTCCTGACCTTGTGATCCACCCGCCTCAGGCTCGCGAAGTGCTGGGATTACAGGCATGAACCACCATGCGCCTGGCCTTTCTAGAAAAAAAACAATTAAAAAAATTTAAAAATTAGTATTCCTAGCAACTTGAGAGGCCGAGGAAGGTGAGGCTGCCGTCAGCTCTGATCACATCACTATACTCCAGCCTGGGCAACTCTCTTAAAAAAAAAAAAAAGTAAGAAGCTGGGTGTGGTGGCTACCCAGGCGTATGTAGTGGTATGATCTTGGCTTACTGCAGCCTCTGCCTCCCAGATTCAAGCAATCTTCATCCCTCAGCCTCCCAAGTGGCTGGAATTACAGGCTTCTGCCACCACACTGGGCTAATTTTTATATTTTTAGTAGAGACAAGGGTTTCATAATGTTGACCAGTCCGGTCTTGAAATCCTGGCCTCCCAAAGTGTTGGGAGCCACCGTGCCTGATCAACATTGTTATTAAAACTACTCCTAGTTGGCCTCAGTGGCTCCAGCTTGTAACCCCCAAACTTTGAGATGCAAGGTGAGAGGATGACTTCAGCCTTGGAGTTTGAGACAGGCCTCGGCAACATAGGGAGACCCCATGTCTATAAACAAAACAAAACAAAAAAAACAAATCTCACATGGAGCAAAGATTTAAATATCAAGAAAATGAAACAATAAAAATTCTTAAAAAAAAAAATAGGCCAATGTGCTGGGTGCAGTGGCTTATGCCTATAGTCCCAGTTATGAGGGAGGCTGAGGCAAGAGAATTGCTTGAGCCTGGGAAATGGAGGTTGCAGTGAGCCAAGATCATGACACTACACTCCAGCATGGCCAACAAGCGAGACTCTGTCTAAAAAAAAATAGGCTGATGCCTGGGCATGGTGGCTCACACCTGTAATCCCAGAACTTTGGGAGGCCGAGGTGGGTGGATCAACTGAGGTTGGGAGTTTGGGAGCAGCCTGGCCAATGTAGTGAAACCCCATCTCTACTAAAAATACAAAAATTAGCCGGGCGTGGTGGCAGGTGCCTGTAATCCCAGCTACTAGGGAGGCTGAGGTGGGAGAATCACTTTAACCTGGGATTGGGAGGTTGCAGTGAGCCAAAATCAGAACATTACACTCCATCCTGGGGGAGAGAGCAAGACTCCGTCTCAAAAACAAAACCAAAAAACGCTGAATTGGCCAGACACTGTGGCTCATGCCTGTAATCCTCATACCTTGGGAGGCAGAGGCGGGAGGATCACCTGAGGTCAGGAGTTTAAGAGCAGCCTGGCCAATATGGTGAAACCCCATCTCTACTAAAAAATACAAAAATTAGCCAGGTGTGGTGGCATGCACCTATAGTCCCAGCTACTCAGGACACTGAGGCAGCAGAATTTCTTTCTTTCTTTCTTTCTTTTTTTAAATACAGTGGCTTTATTTCCATTGTTTATAGTCCCCAGCATCCCATCTGATAAAAACCTTCAACTCTATGAACAAAAATATTTCAAGAAAGTATGTTACACGATAGTACATATAAGTAATAGTTGGGCAGAATTTTATCAACTCTAGAAGTTCTTACCCCCAAAAAACAAATTTTAAAATTCAAAAATAACAGCTTTATTTAACATGTTACATCTTAACATTTAAAATACCATGCTCTAGTTAAATATTTCAACAACACTGTATACAAATAAAATATTACACAGAATATATTTAAGAAAATGGTTTGGTGTTTGATCTGAACAATAAATAAAAACAGGCACTTGTACGTTGACAGGAAGCAGTTACTACTCAGAATAATAATCTTGCATAAGCAACATGTGAGAATATGGCAGTAATAAATTCTGGAGTTTTAAACTGACAAACCACCTATGCAAAAGTCTGCAACTTCAATCTTTTCACTCAAGTTCAAAAGTTACATTCACTTTCCTGGTCCAAATTGAAAATTCACAAACACGGTATGGTTGTTCCGGACAATTCAATCTTCAGTTGATCATTAAGGAATCATACTAATTATTTTCAAATACTAAAATTAGCTTATGATATGACTCAGCAAACCAAATACAAGAAAAATTAAACCCTCTTTCTCCTTATTATGACCATAAGATCAAAACAAGATAAATTAGATGAGTGTCAGAGAATGATTCTCATTTTGCAAAATTAATTAACACAAGAAAATACTGTTGGGGCAGCAGGAAATTTCCACAATTAAAGTGAATTCCACAACTGAAAATTAAAGTGTCAGTTTTCTAGACAATTTAAAATTTATCCAAATCCCATAAAAATAAACTTAATTCCATTCACAAAAACCACCGGATCATGTTAACAGTCTTTGTAGCCAATAGGCTGATAAACACCTGAACTGCAGATAAATCGGTCATTATTATGGGAAGTAGGAATATTATAGAAGAGGGTAAAACAAAAACAACTTAAAATGGTAAAATTCCAGAAACATGATTTCAGATAAGAGGGGACAAGTTTGAAGGAAGTGTCTCTGTAGTTCCACATAAGAATGTCTTGGTGCTTCTCACTCTCAAATTTCAGCATATCTGAAAGGTCGGGGTGGTTGTCCTCTGGGGGTGTCTGGCCCAGCAGGAAGACTCGCCCCACCGTTTGGTTCCCCGCGTTGCTTTCTCGGCCCCAGGATTCCCGAATGGCTTGCCTTCTGGCAAAGTGTGGAGTGAGGGATTTAATCGCCAGCAACAAGAAGGGTTTCTTTGCACACTTTTCCGGCTGATCTATAAGCAGTGAATAATTGCAGCATCTCAAATACAGCGGAAAGTCTTTAAATCTGTCCAGCAAGTTGTTAAAACCCGTAACCACAGACGTGACCCTCAGGTCAGGTTTGCAGTATTTCAGATGGCTTACACTGGAGAGCCTGCCCGCCTCCTCCTTCTGGTTGGCCAGCATGCTCAGGATGGGGTTGTACTGCCGGTTCAGTTTCTCTTGCTCTTGGTTCCAGTATGCCTCCGGAGCGGTAGATATCTTCCAGAACTTCTCTTTGGGTATTATTACTTCTCCTTTTCCATTTTTTTCTTGGCTACTGCTTTTGGAGACTTCCACAATCAAATAAATGAAGACATTTGCCATTATCAGGATACCCAACAACTTTATTCTTCCACGTCCAACACTCATTTCTCATATCTTGTCCGGGAGCAGCTCCAGCTCAGCGGGGCGGGGGCAGGGGCCCGAGATCGCGGCCGCATCCAGGTACCTGCTGCGCGGCTCAGCCCGGCTACTGCCCCCGCTCACGCTCCATGCGTGGTGCCCTGGCCGGGCGGCCGGGCAGTGGGACAGCTCCGGCTCGGCTCTGCTGGCCTCCGGCACTTGCCCTCGCTGCCGCTGCGCCTCACTCCCCAGCAGCAGAATATCTTGAACCCAGGAGGCAGAGGTTATTGTGAGCCGTTATGGCGCCACTGCACTCCAACCTGGGTGACAGACTGAGACTGTCTCAATATAAATAAAGAAATAAATAATAATCAGCAGTCTTTGAAAAACACTTCGAGGAGGAAAGAACTTTGACTCCAGGTGCGGAGAACAGGTTGTAAATGCAACTCTGCTTATACGGGCCCAGTTCTGTCTGATGTTGCCCAACCCGATAAACTGGAGTCAAAAATAAACCTTCCAGATCTTCCAGTTGAGACTTCACTGAATAAGAGCTACATTTGCCCTTGGATACAAGTACAAAGAGGGGACCTAGGGCCACTAGCTTTTTCAGGTCTCTAATCCTGAGGTTGAGCAGAGGTATCAAGGGTTGCTGTTTCAGTTTCTTTAAGGCAATCAGAGGCCAAGACGAAAATGGTTCTGTGATACAGTTTGAAGAAGAACTAATCTGGGGTAGATAACTTTCTTCATAGGTGGTGCAGAGAGCTTTTTATTGTTTATACATTCAAAAATTTGGCCAGGGCCCAGCATGGTGGCTCACACCTCTAATCCCAGCACTTTGGGAGCCTGAGGGAGGCAGATCACCTGTGGTCAGGAATTCGAGACCAGCCTGGCCAACATGGTGAAAAGCCACCTTTACTAAAAATGCAAAAATTAGCTGGGAGGGGTGACGGGTGCCTGTAATCCCAGCTACTTGGGAGGCTGAGGAAGGAGAATTGGTTGAACCCTGGAGGTGGAGGTTGCAGTCAGCCAAGATGGTGCCACTGCACTACAGCCTGGGTGACAAAGCAAGACTCTGTCACACACACACACACAAATTTGGCTGGGCGCAGTGGCTCACACATGTAATCAGGAGCTGGCGCCTCCTGAATCTCCTTCCTGAAAATAATATGCTTGGTCTTGGAGAAACTCTGTGGAAGACACTATCTTTACTTAAAACAAGATCAAACCAGAAACCTTTCCACATGTGAGTCCTAAAACTGTAAACCGGAACCCTTTCATATGTAATTCCTGAAGCTGTAAACCGAGACCCTTTTCATATGTGATTTCTAAAGCTATAAACCTAAGATTCTTCCACGTGTAACATCTAAAGTATAAAAGCGTATATAAAGGCAGAACCTTCCTTTGTTAGATAAGCTGGGCTTTGGACAAATTATGCCCAGGCTCCTGGCCGAATAATAAACTATTTCCTCCTGTATTCGGTGTTCGGGAAATCTGCCGCAGCCATTCCTGCTACAGCATGATCTTGGGTCACTGCAACGTCTGCTTCCCAGGTTCAAGTGATTCTTGTGTCTCGGTCTCCTGAGTAGCTGGGATTACAGGTGTGTGCCACCATGCCCGGCTAAGTATTGTAGTCTTAGTAGAGATGGGATTTCACCATGTTGGCCAGGCTGGTCTCAAACACATGACCTCAAGTGATCCTCCTGCCTCGGCCTCCCAGAATGCTGGGCTTACAGGTGTGAGCCACTGTGCCCAGCCTCAACACCCTTTCTTATTAAGTCCCCACAGAAAACAACAATCAAAGAACAGAAAACATGAATAGTATCTGATTCTAATTGATTAAATGAATTAGTATTCCTTTTCTTTTTGGAAAAGCAATCCAAAAATCCAGGTTTTTAATGAATGCCAAGTGCTGAAGGTAAAAGCTATATACATGTAAAGTTAACCAATTTTGTCTCTGTGCTTTTCCATTTCCAATGGAATGTTGACCAGCCTGGCCAACTGATGAAACTTCGTCTCTACTAAAAATACCAAAAAAATTAGCCGGAAATCACTTGAACCCAGGAGGTGGAGGTTGCAGTGAGCCGAGATCAGGCTATTACACTCCAGCCTGGGTAATAGAGCAAGACTGTCTCAAGAAAAAAAAAAGAAAGCTCTTTTTTTTTATTTTTTGAGACGGAGTTTTGCTCTTGTTACCCAGGCTGGAGTGCAATGGTGCAATCTCGGCTTACTGCAACCTCCACCTCCTGGGTTCAGGCAATTATCCTGCCTCAGCCTCCCGAGTAGCTGGGATTACAGGCATGCACCACCATGCCCAGCTAATTTTTTGTATTTTTAGTAGAGACGGGGTTTCACTATGTTGCCCAGGCTGGCCTCAAACTCCAGAGCTCAAGCCACCCTCCCATCTTGGTCTCCCAAAGTGTTGGGATTATAGGTGTGAGGCCACTGATCCCAGGCTTGAGCTGGGAATTGGCATTTTCAGTAAAGAGCTAAATAGCAAATATGTCAGGTCTTGCAGGTTACAGGGTCTTCGCCACAAGTACTAAACTCTGTCATTATAGTACAAGAGCAACCACACATCTTACCTAAATAGATAAGTGGGGCTATGTTTCAATATATATATTTTTTTATTTGATATAATTTTCATGTGTCACAAAATATTCTTCTTTTGATTTTTTTCTAACCGTCTAAAAAATATAACATCCATTCTTACAAACAGGTTGGACTTGGCCTGTGAACCATAGTTTGGCAATCCCTGCTAAAAAGGACTGGTTAGTTCAGTTAATTAGGACCTGGTGATGAAGACAAGGATGTGGATTTAATTCTCATGTGAATGATCAAATTACCTTTGCGCTGGTGAACCTGTTGCAATCTCAAATTCCGCCCTCGTTTCTTGCTGGTAACTTGAAGATGTGGGCCATTATTGTCACCAGACGAAGCTAATGAAAGATGCCATTTCCTCATGCTTCTATTTCTAATATAGCTTACTGAGGATTAACCACACTCAGTCACTGGAAAGTTTTTCTGTTTGTGTTTTTGAGACAGTCTCGCCGTTGCCCAGGCTGGAGTTCAGTGGCACAGTCTTGGCTCTTACAGCCTCCATCTCCCAGGTTCAAGCGATTTTTGGCTAATTTTTTTTGGTGTTTTTAGTAGAGACAGGTTTTAACCATGTTAGCCAGGCTGGTCTTGAATTCCTGACCTCAAGTGATCTGCCCACCTCAGCCTCCCTAAGTGCTAGAATCACAGGCATGAGCCACCACACCCAACTCCTGGAAAGTTTTTGAATTCCACTTTTTCAGAGTAGGGTAACACAAATAGGACCATGCTCTTCTCACTCCCATAATTAGGGCAGTTAAAGGAAAACTATCTTATAAGCATTTTGGATAATTCTCGAAGAAAATAAAACAGCTGTGTTGTACAAATTTACTATTCACCTTGTACATTTTATTGACCAAGATCATATCATTCTGTGAATGCCCTAAGCAATTCCAGTAGATTTGCTCTGGGAGGAGATGAGGAGTACTTTTGTTTCCTGTCTGGATCATTTCTAAGCCTTTTGAAAGACCCAGAGCTCTATTTACCTTAACCAAGAATTGCAGAATACCTTTGTGCTGTTGTCATCTGAGAAGGCTTTAGCTTTTCTGACCTAGATTCTTTTGCTCCCTTCACACCTCTTCATTATCTGCTTTTGAAATGGCTTTGTTTTCGAGGTAAGTAACTGGCCAGGGGAAATTTGTGAAATGTGTAGAGCCCTTGGGGGAGATTTGTAAACAAAGCCACTCTTTGTCACTTATCATTATATACTGGCATTCCTCCAGTAGAAATGACTTTTTGGTTACAGGCAGAAGTAGGTTCAAGGCTGGCAAAGCCTTGTCACAAGGCATAGTTCCTAAAATGGATGTTTCGGAATTGAGGTTTGAAGGAGTGATTCCTACTTGTTTCTCTGTGTGATCGATAGAAACAAAAAGTTTGTACAGAAGACTTGGGTTCAAAAAAAGAAATACAAATTTAAAAAGGCCGGATGTGGTGGCTCACGTCTGTAATCTCAACACTTTGGGAGGCCAAGGCAGGAGAATTGCTTGAGGCCAGGTTTGAACTCCTAGTTCAAGCCCTCCCCGTCAATATAGTGAGAACCCATCTCTAAAAATAAACAAATAAATAAAATAACAAAATAAGGCCAGGTGCTGTGGCTCATGCCTGTAATCCCAACACTGTAGAAAGCCAAGGAGGGTGGATCATTTGAGGTCAGGAGTTCAAGACCATCCTGGTCAACATGGTAAAACCCTGTCTCTACCAAAAAAAAAAAAAAAAAAAAAATAGCTGGGCATGGTGGTGGGCACCTGAAATCCCAGCTACTTGGGAGGCTGAGGCATGAGAATTGCTTGAAGCTTGGAGGCGGAGGTTGCAGTGAACTGAGATTGTGCCACTGCACTCCAGCCAAGGTGACAGGGTGAGAGCCTGTCTCAAAATAAATATATAATAAAATAAAATAACAAAATTAAAAAAAAAAAAAGAATTCCTGGGTTCAGTGGCATCCTGCTGAAGTCTGAAAACTTAGAATCACCCTTGATACTCTCCCCACCCCTGTTTTTTTAACTCACTCAAGATGGAGTTTTGCTCTGTCACCCAGGCTGGAGTGCAGTGGCGCAATCTCAGCTCACTGAAACCTCTGCCTCCCACGTTCAAGCAATTCTCCTACCTCAGCCTCCCAAGTAGCTGGGATAACAGGAGCCCACCAGCATGCCCAGCTAATTTTTGTGTTTTTAGTAGAAACGGTGTTTCTACTAAACACCAGACTAGTCTCAAACTCCTGACCCCGTGATCCACCCTCCTTGGCCCCCCAAAGTGCTGGGATTACAGACATGAGCCACCATGCCCGGTCGATACTTCCTTTTTCTTTTTTCTTTTCTTTCTTTTTTTTTTTTTTTTTTGAGATGGAGTTTTGCTTGTTACCCAGGCTGGAGTGCAATAGCGTGATCTCGGCTCACCTCAACCTCCGCCTCCTGGGTTCAGGCAATTCTCCTGCCTCAGCCTCCTGAGTAGCTGGGATTACAGGCACACACCACCATGTCCAGCTACTTTTTGTATTTTTAGTAGAGACGCGGTTTCACCATGTTGACCAGGATGGTCTTGATCTCTTGACCTCGTGATCCACCCGCCTTGGCCTCCCAAAGTGCTGGGATTACAGGCTTGAGCCACCGCGCCCGGCCTTTCTTTTTTTTTTTTTTTTTTTTTTTTTTTTAATAGAGACGGGATTCCACCACGTTGGCCAAGATGGTCTTGATCTCCTGACCTCGTGATCCACCCACCTTGGCCTCCCAAAGTGCTGGGATTACAGGTGTGAGCCACTGCGCCAGGCTCTTTCCTTTTTCTGTTTTATATCAAGCAAATTTATTTACTAAAAATGTCTTTTAACGTTTGAAAACACCCAACCTCCTACAACTGAAAACTTTATTGAGTTGGAACCTCGCCCTATGGTGGTTGGAGAACCTGTATGGTGGTGAATGGTTAAGAAGCCAGAGCTGGGCGGGGGCCACCACGCATCAGGGCCACTGACAGAGGGAAGATGAGGCGTGGGAGGCTGAGAGCCCAGGAGAAAGCAGTGGCTGGTGGGGGACACGGACCTCAAACCCCCAACCGAGGGGACCCAGCACAGTCGGGGCGAGGACCTGGGACATTAGCTGCCCCCAGGTGACCTCCCTGTGGGGGTCTTATCCCTCCTGAGGCCGCATCTCGCACAAATTCACAAGTGAATGGGGCAGACTGGGTTATGGGAAGCCTCATCCCAGGGCTGGAGAACTTGGGTGGAGGCGCCTGCCTTGGGGAGTCCAGAGGAGCAGCAGCTGTGAGAGAGCTGAGGGGCCAGACTCCGGCAGAGTAGGGAAGGGGCTTCCATCCTGCAGACGACAGGGGTCACTGTCCATGTGTCTGCCTCCAGGGTCTGTCAAGGTGGCGGCTACTGCACCAGCCGGTAGGAGATACACCTACCTACTGTCCTGCTAGGTCGGATGATCTTCACCACCCGCCCATACTTTACCCCAAAGTAGCGTGCCACGGGGTTCCCTGCCTGCATCCTGGGCAGCTGGTTCTCTCAGAGCTTATATCGGGCCAGCAACTCTGTGACCTCCTTGGTCATGATGGCGTGCTCAGGGACCAGCTTGTGCTCTGTGATGTTGATGAGCAGCTCCAGCTGCAGGGTGTGGTGGTGTGCGCCTATGGTCCCAGATACTTAGGCAGAGACAGGAAGGTTATGTGAGCCCAGGAGGTTGAGGTTGCAGTGAGACATCATCATGCCATTATACTCCAGCCGCAGCAACAGCGCAAGAACCTGTCTCAAATAAATAAATAAATAAATAAACAAACACAAACAAACAAATAAATAAATAAATAAAATACTTGAATAAGTGGAAAAATAAACCATATTTTTGAAGGAGAATAGTAGTTAGAATAAAGATTAATATTATCAAATTAATTGCTCATGTAGATTTCATCACATTCTCAAACTGGATTTTTTTTTTTTTTTTTTGAGACGGAGTTTCGCTCTTGTTACCCAGGTTGGAGTGTAATGGCGCGATCTCGGCTCACCGCAACCTCTGCTTCCTGGGTTCAGGCAATTCTCCTGCCTCAGCCTCCTGAGTAGCTGGGATTACAGGCACATGCCACCATGCCCAGCTAATCTTTTGTATTTTTTTTTTTTTAGTAGAGACGGGGTTTCACCATGTTGACCAGGATGGTCTCGATCTCTTGACCTCGTGATCCACCAGCCTCGGGCTCCCAAAGTGCTGGGATTACAGGCTTGAGTCACCATGCCCAGCTCAAACTGGATTTTTTAGGGGTTTGTTTTTGTTTTCATTTGAGCCTTGCAAGATGATTTTAAAATTTAACTGGATGTTCTTTGTGCAATTCTTTCAACCTTTCTATATTTGAATTTTTTTTTTTTTTTTGGAGGCAGAGTCTTGCTCTGTCATCCAGGGTGGAGTACAGTGGTGCGATCTCAGCTCACTGCAATCTCTGCCTCCCGGGTTCAAGAGATTCTTCTGCCCCAGCCTCCTGAGTAGCTGGGATTACAGGCACGTGCCACCATGCCTGGCTAATTTTTTATAGAGACTGGGTTTCACCATGTTGGTCAGGCTGGTCTCGAAATCCTGACCTTAGGTGATCCGTCTACCTCAGGCTCCCAAAGTGCTGGGATTACAGGCATGAGCCACCACATCCCACTCAAAAACCAGATTTTAAAGAATTATATCTAAAAAATGAAAGCAAAAAACAAAAAATTAGAAGGAAACATATGTATAGATATATAATTCTAGAAAGGGATGACTTTCTAAGTATGAATGGAAAAAGAAATAATAAACTTTGAGAATTTTTGCAAAAGAAAATTAAACTTCAATTTAAGAATTAAAACTTAAGGCCAGGCATGGTGGCTTACACCTGTAATCCCAGCACTTTGGGAGTCCGAGGCAGACAGATCACAAGGTCAAGAGATTGAGACCATCCTGGCCAACATGGTGTAACCTCGTCTCTACTAAAACTACATAGATTAGCTGGGCATGTTGACATGTGCCTGTAGTCTCAGCCACATGGGAGGCTGAGACAGGAGAATTGCTTGAACCCAGGAGGCAGAGGTTGTAGTGAGCTGATATCTCGCCACTGCACTCCAGCCTGACGACAGAGTGAGACTCTGTCTTAAAAAAAAAAAAAAAAAAGGAAAAAAGACATAGTCTTAAGTGAAAATGGCCAGGAAAAAAAAAAGATGAAGTCACATTAGAGTAAGGAGGACCACTAACTCAAGACGACGGTGTCCCCATAAGAGAGGAATATACCACATGAAGACGAGAGACACACAGGGCGAAGATGGCTATGTTGTTACAGAGGCAGAGATTAGAGTATCGAAAAGCCAAGGAGTGTCAAGGATCGCCAGCCAATTCCAGAAGATCAAAGGGTTTTCTCCTATAGGTTTCAGAGGGAGCGTGGCCTTGCTAATATTTTGATTTAGGATTTCTGGTCTGCAAAAATGTGAGACAATACATTTCTATTGCTTCAAGTCACCCAGTTTGTGGCTATCGTTGGAGAATAATTGACATGAATGGAGATAGATGTTCAAGGAAATGAATCCCTGAATTATCTATAATTATGAAAATTTACGCAGGTATGGTGGCTCATGCCTGTAATCCCAACACTTTGGGAAGCCAAGGCAGGTTGATTGCGGGACCCAGCCTGGGCAATGCAGTAAAACCCCATCTCTACCACGAAAAGAAAAAAAATTAGCCAGGCATGGTGGTGTGGGCCTGTAGTCGCAGTACTCATGAGGCCGAGGTAGGAGGATTGCTTGAGCTGGAAGGTCTAGGCTGCAGTGAGCCATGACTGTGTCACTCAACTTCAGCCTGGGCCACAGAGCAAGACCCTGTCTCAAAATAAAATAAAAAGACATTGTAAAAGTGACAAGAATGTATAGCAATAGAAGCATTAAGTGAACTATACTCCTAAGATAGAATATTATGCAGTCAATAAAAATCATGTTTTAAAGACTTGGGTAAATATTTCACAATATAATAGCAAGTAGGGAAAGGTAGGAAATAACACTAAATATCCCGTATGATTCAAATTTAATTTACAAAATAATAATTATTTATAGAAAAAAGGCTGGAGGTAGACACTAAAGGGTTTTTTCCCTGTAGTTTCCTATAGTTATTGTAGCAAAGTATGAGTGTTAGAAATGTCAGAGGAGGAGAAGAGACATAAATACATAAATTTTTTTTGAGATGGGGTTTCACCACATTGGCCAGGTTGGTCTCGAACTGCTGACCTCAGGTGATCCGCCCGCCTCAGTCTCCCAAAGTGCTGTGATTACAAGCGTGAGCCACTGCACCTGGCCATAAATATGTTTGATGGCAACCTCCGCCTCAGGGGCAAAAAAGCAGAGACAAAAACACAACAAATCAATGGCATGTATCTTATTTATACCATTTCATTTCTCCTCACAGTAGAGACTTGCTGCTTCACCCTTGAAATGCAGCCTACTTTTATTTTACTATTTTATTTTATTTTTTTGAGACAGAGTCTGGCTCTGTCACCCAAGCTGGAGTGCAACGGTGAGATCTCGGCTCACTGCAACCTTCATCTCCTGGGTTCAAGCGATTCTCCTGTCTCATCCTCCCAAGTAGCTGGGATTACGGGTGTGTGCCACCATACCTGGCTAATTTTTGTAGTTTTAGTAGAGATGGGGTTTCATCATGTTGGCCAGGCTGGTCTGGAACTCCTGAACTCAAGTGATCTGCACACCTTGGCCTCCCAAAGTGCTGGGATTCTCACAGGCACAAACCACTGCGCCCAGCCCTGCAGCCTACTTTAGAGCACAAGGGTGGCAATGACTTAATTCAGACCCAAGCCTTCATCCCCTGAGTCGTCAGTATTTCTTAACACGGAACCAAATGTAGACACTATCAGTTTAACTCTTGTATTTTACTCTCTGTGTATCATAGGCGACAAAGCCTAGGAGAAAGCACATGGAAGATTCTTGTGTGAGCTGGAGGATATTTTTTCTCACCAGGCATGATCAGTTATACATAGGTTTAGCAGCTTCTGCATAGCCCCAAGCTCCCAGCCTGCAGGAGGGATAAGAAGGGCCAACAGTGAGGTGTTTACAGAAGGAGGGATGTGGTGCCATGGGCACCAGCAGGGACACAAGGCCTGGTCTAAGGTCAGCATTATGCAGCTGTGATTGCCATGAATGTCAGGTGCACTCTGTCACCTCACTGCAACTTCTCTGAGGAGTGATAAAACCCAAGGCATCTCTCTCTCTCTCTTTCTCTCTCTCTCTCTCTCTCTCTTTCTGATTAAAGTAATCCCTTCCCTCCCTTCCGTCCTCCCTCCTTCCCTCCCTTCCTTCTTCCCTCTCTCCCTTCTTTCTCTTTCTTTCTTTCCTTCTTTCTTTCTCCATTTTCTCTCCCCTTCCTTTCTCTCCTTCCTCCTTCCTCCCTTTCTTTTTTCTTTCTTTTTCTCTCTTTCTCTTTTTTCTCTCGCTCCTTCCTTCCTTTCTTTCCTTCCTTTCTTTCTCTCTCTCTTTCTTGCTCTCTTTCTTTTTTTCTCTCTCTCTTTCCTCTCTCCCTCTCTCTTTCCTCTCTCCCTCCCTCCATCCCTTTTTCTGTCTCTCTCTTTCTTTCTTTCTGACAGGGTCTTACCTTATAATCCAGGCTGGAGTGCAGTGGCATGATCTCAGCTCACTGCAATCTTCCACCTCCCAGGCTCAAGCGATCCTCCCGCCTCAGCCTCCTGAGTAGCTGGGACTGTAGGAGCATGCCATCATGCCCAACTAATTTTTGTATTTTTTTGTAAAGACAGGTCTTGCCATGTTGCCCAGGCTGGAAGAATTATTTCAAAATATTATTTGCCTACAGTTTTGCACTTTTAGGAAAACAGTTCATCCAAGAGAACAAAATAAGCTAATAAAAATGTGTTCCTAACAAGGTAACTTTAAAACAATTTGTGGTGTCGTAGTAAAAATGGCCGGTTTTTGCATTGCCTATGGCGTGTAAATTGATACAATCTTTTGCAAAGGCAACACAGCAGTAAGAATCAGGACCCAGGGTGGGTGCAGTGGCTCATGCCTAGAATCCCAGCACTTTGGGAGACCGAGGTGGGAGGATCGCTTGAACTCAGGAGTTTGAGACCAGCCTGGGCAACATAGCGAGTCCGTCTCTACAAAAAATACAAATATTAGCCAGGCTTGATGGTGCACCCCTGTAGTCCCAGCTACTCAGGAGACTGAGGTGAGAGGACTGCTTGAGCCCCAGAGGCCAAGATTGAGCCGCTGCACAGCAGCCTGGGTGACAGAGTGAGATCCTTGAAAAGAATCAGGACCCTTGAACCCTTAAGGAAAACAAGAAAAAAATGAAAAAAGAATAGCAATAATGGGAATTTGGTTCTTTGCCAGCATCTACACCATGCACTTAGTATGCATCTTCTCATTCAATTGTTGCCATAACCCCTCAAGGCTTAGGAATTGTGAGCAAATTGTTCAGAAGCCTAAGGCAGAACTGAGTTTTGTACCCATGTTGTCTGATTACATATTCTGTGCCCCATCCACTCTACTGTGTTGCTGTATGTCGTTCATATGCTTTGACCCAAGAACCGAACTCCTAGAAAGGCATCCTAAGGAAATACTTTAAACTGAAGAAAAACATAGTATTGCAGTGGTATTTAGAAAACAGAAAAATTTGCTGGGTACAGTGGCTTATTCCTGTAATCCTAACACTTTGGGAGATCGAGGTGGGTAGATCGCTTGAGCCCAGGAGTTAGAGACCAACCTGGGCCACATTAGCCAGGTGTGGTGGTGGATGCCTGTAATCCCAGCTACTTGGGAGGCTGAGGCAGGAGAATCTCTTGAACCTTGGGATGCAGGGGTTGCAGTGAGCCAAGATCATGCCACTGCACTCCAGCCTGGGAAACAAGAGCAAAATTTTGTCTAAAAAAAAAAAAAAGAAACAAAAGAAATATAAATATAAATATATTCAATATATAGATATTCAACATATATATATCGAATTGCATATTTGAAATTTTTTTCATATATGGTGCTAGAAACAAAAAATTTCAAATATGCAATTCAATGAAAAAAGCAGAATATAAGTGGTTATATTCATTAATTGCAACAACATAGAAATATACATGCATAGGAACTGAGATGCAATTGAAAATAGTTGTAGATTGTAGTTGTAATGGGTCTGGAGGTGCTTTTTTTCCTCCCTTTCAAAATTGTTTTTCGTTTTTAAAAATTATCATTATGAAAATTATGGGCTAAAAAAAAATGGGCTGAGTGGGGTAGCTCACTGCTGTAATCCCAGCACTTTGGTAGGCTGAGATGGGAGAATCACTTGAGGTCAAGAGTTTGAAACCAGCCTTGGCAGTATAGAAAGATCCACATCTCTACAGAAAAACCAGTGTTTAAAAATTAGTGGCCAGTGCAGTGTCTCATGCTTATAATCCCAGCATTTTGGGAGGCCGAGGCGGGCAGATCACTTGAGGCCAGGAGATTGAGACCAGCTTGGCCAACATGGTGAAACTCTGTCTCTACCAAAACTACAAAAAATTGGCCAGGCTTGGTGGCTCACGCCTGTAATCTCAGCACTTTGGAAGGCTGAGGCAGATGAGGGCAGGATTTCGAGACCAGCCTGGCCAACATGGTGAAACCTCATCTCTACTAAAAATACAAAACTTAGCCAGGGGTGGTAGTGTGTGCCTGTAATCACAGCTACTCGGGAGGCTGAGGCAGAAGAATCGCTTGAACCCAGGAGGCAGAGGTTGCAGTAAGCTGAGATCTCACCACTGCACTCCAGCCTGGCAACAGAGCAAGACTCCATTCCGTCTCCAAAAAAAATTTTTTTTTTCAAATATAGAAAAGTTGAAAGAATTGTACAGTGAACATCCAATTAAACTTTAAAATCATCTTGCAAGGCTCAAATGAAAACAAAACCGAACCCTTAAAAAATCCTCTTTGAGAATTTGATGGAATCTATGTAAGCAATCTCAAAAAAAAAAAAAAAAAAAAAATTAGCTGGGGGTGGTGGCACATGCCTGTAATCCCAGCTACTCGGGAGACTGAGGCAGGAGAATCACTTGAACCTGGGAGGTGGAAGTTGCAGTAAGCTGAAATTGTGCCATTGCTTTCCAGCCTGGGAAACAAGAGTGAAACTTCGTGTCAAAAAAAAAAAAAATGTGAGACCATCCTGGTCAACATGGTAAAATCCTGTCTCTACTAAAAATACAAAAAATTAGCTGGGCACGGTGGCACGTGCCTGTAATCCCAGCTACTCAGGAGGCTGAGGCAGGAGAATTGCCTGAACCCAGGAGGCGGAGGTTGCGGTAAGCCGAGATCGCGCCATTGCACTCCAGCCTGGGTAACAAGAGAGAAACTCCGTCTCAAAAAAAAAAAGTGAAACGCTATCTCAAAATAAATAAATAAATAAAAATTAGCTTTGTGTCATGGCAAGTGCCGTAGTGCTAGCAACTTGGTAGGTGCCACTGGACTTCCGCCTGGGCAACAGGAGAGGGTGGGCCACATTTACAAATTTATGACCTGCTTTTAGACAAATCCAGTGACGGCAGAGGGTTTTCTTTGTATTTGCTTCTTCTCAATTGTCTTCAGCTCAAAATAGTTAATATGCCAAAATGGCATGTTTTGGTGTGACATATTCTGCTACCCTTCCAGCTGTACTTTTTTTTTTTTTAACAAAATAAGATCTTTTCCTCCTTCTCATTATAATGTATCCCTTTGAACATTATCTGTAACTTTTATAAAGCTGTTAACCACAGAGTTTCTAACCTTCAGCACTATTGACATTTTGGCTCAGATAATTTTTGGGGGTTTTTTTGTGTCTTAAGCTCTGTATATTAAGCAGTCTCTGGTCTCTACTTGCTAGGTGCTAATAACATCGCCTTCCAAAAGTTGTGGCAACCAAAAATGTCTCCACGTATTGTCAAATGTTTCCCGGGGATGACGGGCAAAATTGCCCCTGATTGAGAACCACTACGCTAAAAGAAAGTCAGCGGCATAAAATGAGAGCGTGTAGCTGGCTGGTTATGCCCTTATTTCACCACAAGAGGTCTCCCTAGACCCCATTATGGCTCTAATCTGGAAAACACAGGGTACCAGCAAGTGGATTGTTAAGACTTGGTGGATGGTGACAATAGGTTTACACACTAAAGCAGTTGATCAATCTCCCATGCAGAAGAATTCCAAATAAATTATGTAACTACTGTACTAAAAAGGAGGGGAGCATTTCTCCTCACTCCTTGCATGTAAGCTGTGTATGGTGACTTCTGTTCAAATAACGTGACAAGGAGTGGGTGAGACAGTGGGGGAACCTGACAATCAGCCAGGTGATCCAGGAGAACATCAACACTGATAAATCATGTTGATAGCATGTACCCTTAATATGATGTATGATAATGGCACTTTACCTCTGTGTCTTCCTCCCAAAAACACATGACCCCAATCTACTCATGAGAAAACCATCAGATAAATCCTAATACAGGGGCAGCCTACAGTATATCTGATGAGAACTTCTCAATACCTGAAGACCATCAAAAACAGCCCGGCGCAGTGGCTCAGGCCTGTAATCCCAGCACTTTGGGAGGCCAAGGCGGACGGATCACCTGAGGTCAGGCGTTCGAATCACCTGAGGTCAGGCGTTCGAGACCAGTCTGACCAACATGGTGAAAACCCATTGCTACTAAAAATATAAAAATTAGCTGAGTGTGGTGGTGGGTGCCTGTAGTCCCAGCTACTCAGGAGGCTGAGGCAGAAGAATCACTTGAACCTGGGAGGTGGAGGTTGCATTGAGCCAAGATCGTGCCACTGCACTCCAGCCTCGTGACAGAGTGAGACTCTGTCTCAGAAAAAAAAGAAAAAAACACCAAAAAAAATCAAAACCAAAGAATGTCTGAGAAACTATGAAAACGAAGGGAAGCCCAAGGAGACATGGCAAGTAAATGTAATGTCATCTCCTGGGTGATACTGGAGCAGAAAAAAAGAACATTAGATAGAAGCTAAGGAAATCTGCGTAACTAAGACAAATGTTCCATACTAATATAGAATATTAATAATAGGGGAAGGCCGGGCATGGTGCCTCACGCCTGTAATCCCAGCACTTTGGGAGGCTGAGGCAGGTGGATCACCTGAGGTCAGCAGTTCAAGACCAGCCTGACCAACACAGTGAAACCCTGTCTCAAAAAAAAAAAAAAAAAAAAGAATAGGGGAAACTATGTCAAAGGCAGGGTTATATAAGAACTCTGAATGCTGTTCAGTTTTTCTGTAAATATAAAACTGCTCTAAAATTTGTCTATTAATTTTTATTTTATTTTGAGACAGAGTCTTACTCTGTCACCCAGGCTGGACTGCAGTGGCATATCTCAGCTCAACACAACCTCTCAGGTTCAACTGATTCTCCTGCCTCAACCTCCTGAGTAGCTGAGAATACAGGCACCTGCCACCACACTCAGCTAATTTTTGTATTTTCAGTAGAGACAGGTTTCACCACGTTGGCCAGGCTGGTTGAACTCTTGACCTCAGGTGATCGGTCCACCTCAGCCTCCAAAAGTGCTGGGATTACAGGTGTGAGCCACCACACCTGGCAAGAGCAAAAAGTTTTTTTTTGTTTGTTTGTTTGTTTGAGACAGAGTTTCACTCTGTTGCTCAGCCTGGAGTGCAGTGGCATGATCTCAGCCCACTGCAACCTCCACCTCCCAGATTCAAGCGATTCTTGTTCCTCAGCCTCCCAAGTAGCTGGAATTACAGGCACACACCACCACCACACCTGGCTAATTTTGGTATTTTTAGTAGAGACAGAGTTTCACCATGTTGGTCAGGCTGTTCTTGAACTCCTGACTTCAGGTGATCCTCCTGCTTTGAATTCCCATAGTGTTGGGATTATAGGCACGAGCCACTGCCCGGTCCAGTGAATAGTTTTAAGTAAGACCTTAAGACCTGGGGGTTGGCTGGGGGCAGTGGCTCAAGCCTATAATCTCAGCACTTTGGAAAGTCAAGGCAGGAGGATCACCTGAGGTCAGGAGTTTGAGACCAGTCTGACCAAATGGTGAAATCCCATCTCTACTAAAAATACAAAAATTAGCCAAGCATGGTGGTGGGTGCTTGGAATCTCAGATACTCGGTAGGCTGAGGTAGGAGAATTGCTTGAACCCAGGAGGCAGAGATTGCAATGAACCCAGACCATGCTATTGCACTCCAGCCTGGGCAACAAGAGTGAAACTTTGTCTCAAAATAAAATAAAATAAAAACATTTGCTCTTAACTCTTTGGCAATATTTCCTCCCTCTATGTGACAGTTGAGGTTATTCACTGTCACTGTAGAGTAGGTGTGATATAATTAAATGGTACTGAATCGGCTGGGTGCAGTGGCTCACGGCTATAATCCCAGCACTTTGGGAGGCTGAGGCAGGTGGATCATGAGGTCAGGAGATCTAGACCATCCTGGCCAACATGGTGAAACCCCATCTTTACTAAAACTACAAAAAAAATTAGCCAGGTGTGGTGGCACATGCCTGTAGTCCTAGCTACTCGAGAGGCTTAGGCAGTAGAATCATTTGAACATGGGAGGCAGAGGTTGCAGTGAGCCAAGATCACACCACTGCACTCTAGTCTGGGCAGCAGAGTGAGACTCCATCTCAAATAATAATAATAATAATTAAATGGCACCGAAGGAAAGCCAGAAATCTGAATCCTCCTTTGGCTCAGGATACCAATTTCCTTACCAGAAAATTGTGGATAATACCTTACCATGCTTACCTCACTGAGTTATTTTAAGGGTTAAATGACAGAATCTATGAGAAAATGTCTTGCAGCCTGTGAAGTATGGCATTGTATCATAAACACATTTTTACTTTCCAGCTTTCTGCAAATATGTGTGTGAGCTAATTGTAAAATGGAATGTGTGCAGATGATTGAAATACACTTCAGACCAGAAGGCTTAGAAGAAAATTTTGTCAGCTTTAAATCTTCCCTTTGAATAGAAGATCCCAAGCCCATGGTCCTCATCATCACTGATTATTTGTAGATTTTTTTTTTTTGAGACAGTCTGGCTCAGACACCTAGGCTGGAGTGCAGTGGCCTAATCTTGGCTCACTGCAACCTTTGCCTCCCAGGTTCAAGTGATTCTCCTGCCTTAGCCTCCTGAGCAGCTGGGGTTACAGGTATACATCATCACACCCAGCTAATTTTTTTGTATTTTGAGTAGAGATGGGGTTTCACCATCTTGGCCAGTCTGGTATTGAACTTCTGACCTCTAGTAATCCTCCTGATTCAGCCTCCCATAGTGCTGAGATTACAGGCATGAGCCACTGTGCCTGGCCACTTGTGGGGTTTTTAAAGGCATCCATGACCAGGATCTATCCTGGACCAATTAAGACAATTAGAATTGCCTAGGAGTAGGACACGCATGATATTGGTATATTTTAAAAGCTTTCCAGGTGATTCTCATATACAACCAAGGTTGATAACTGCTGTCCTAATTGATTTAAAGTCAGCCCAATTCCATAGGGGCCCAATGTTACCCAGCCTGCATAGATGGTTTATCACTCCCCAAAACTGATGAAGTCGGAATATTCCCATCAGACAGTGAAGCTAAAATAAAAGTCTGGTCAGTCAGGCTGCTAGGACAGCAGATGATATTGTCATTTGACTAAATGAAATGGATCTTTTTTTTTTTTCTTTTGAGACAGCATTTTGCTCTTGTTGCCCAGGCTGGAGTGTAATGGCGCCATCTCAGCTCACTATAAGCTCCGCCTCCCAGGTTCAAGCGATTCTCCTCCCTCAGCCTTCTGAGTAACTGGGACTATAGGCGCGCACCACCACACCTGGCTAATTTTTTGTATTTTTTTAGTAGAGATGAGGTTCACTGTGTTAGCCAGAATGATCTTGATCTCCTGATCTTGTGATCCACCTGCCTTGGCCTCCCAAAGTGCTGGGATTACAGGCCTGAGCCACCATGCCTGGCCTGAAATGGATCTATTTCTGTTTCATTCAAAAGAAGGAAGAGCCCAGTCAAGGGAAGGAGAATGCAGCAGAAAGGAGGAACAGCCGGTCATGCAATGAGTTAGCACTCTGCCATGGTAGAATGCTAGTATGTCAGAAAGGCTGCTCTGAGCTGTTGTTTAAACTCTGGCCCCTGAGTCTCAGTTGATCTTGTTTATCATGTTGACTGGTGAACCTCTGTTGGGAGCCTGGGCCTCAGTGTTGGGCAGACCAAAGCAACAATTAAGCTTACAAGTGTGTAAATTAACACTCTTCAAAAACAGGCCACAGAGGCTGGGGATGGTGGCTCACACCTGTAATCCCAGCACTTTGGGAAGCTGAGGCAGTCAGATCACCTGAGGTCAGGAGCTCAAGACCAGCCTGGCCAACATGGTGAAACCCTGTCTCGACTACAAATACAAAAATTAGCCAGGTATGGTGGCACACATCTGTAACCCCAGCTGCTTGGGAGGCTGAGGCAGGAGAATTGCTTGAACCTGGGAGGCGGAGGTTGCAGTGAGCTGGGATTGTGCCAATGCACTCCAGCAAGACTCTGTCTCAAAAAAAAGAAAAAAAAAAAACAAAAACAGGCCACAGAAGAAACAGCTGCTAAGCAAGGATAACAATAGGTGGCCATGCTCACGCTTGTAATCCCAAAACTTTGGGAAGCCAAGGCCAGTGAATCACTTGAGCTCAGGAGTTCAAGACTAGCCTCAGGAACATGGTGAAACTCTGTCCCTACAAAAAAATGCAAAAATTAGCTGGGAGTGTTGGTTTGCGCTTGTAATCTGAGCTACTCAGGAGGCTGAAGTGGGAGGATTGCTTAAACCCAGGAGGCAGAGATTGCAGTGAATTGAGATTCTACCACTGCACCCCATTTTGGGGTGACAGAGCAATACCCTGGCTCAAAACAAAAACAAATGAAAAATCGAGCAGTGGCTCACACCCATAATCCCAGCACTTTGGGAGGCTGAGGTAGGTGGATGACCTGAGTTCAGGCATTTGAGACTAGCTTGGCCAACATGGTGAAACTAATAATATAAAACATTTAGCTGGGCGTGGTGGTGCATGCCTGTAACCTCAGCAGGAGGCTGAGGCAGAAAAATTGCTTGAACCCAGAAGGCAGAGGTTGCTGTAAGCTGAGATTGCACCACTATAGTCCAGCATGGGCGACAAGAACAAAAACACCACCTCAAAACAAACAAACAAACAAATGAAAAAAAGTTAGGTGTCCTACAGAATTAATATAATTCAGAACTAGAAACTTCCTTCATTTGGAAACAAAACCCAGGTTATTTTGACAAATCTAGGACCTCATTTTGTCCTAACCTAGACATCACCTCTCAAGGTGAGACAGGGTTAGCTAAATTATCTGTGGTTAATTTAATTTAGCTGTCTTTTTTTTTTTTTAATGTGGATTACTCTCCAAGACACTGACACTGAGTTCACAAGAGAACAGTGCTGCATTACGCAATGACCAGACATTACCACTGGGTGGTGCATTGTTTACCTATAAGAAATAACGCATTGGGGCGGGCACAGTGGCTCACATCTGTCATCCCTCACTTTGGGAGGCCACAGTTGGCAGATTACCTGAGGTCAGGAGTTTGAGACCAGCCAGGCCAACATGGTGAAACTCTGTGTCTACTGAAAATACAAAAATTAGCTGGCCACCTGTAATCCCAGCTTCTTGGGAGGCTGAGGCGTGAGAATTGCTTGAACCCAGAGGTGGAGTTTGCAGTGAGCTGACATTGCACTATGCACTCCAGCCTGGGTGAAAGAGAGAGACTCCGTCTTGAAAAAGCAAAAAAGAAATACACATTGTTTAGCTGATTAGATCTTTAAGTTACACTTGAAAATCAAGGATATAATTAAGAAATGCGTTGCTGACATTAAAAGATAGTACCGACCGGGCGCGGTGGCTCAAGCTTGTAATCCCAGCACTTTGGGAGGCCGAGGCGGGTGGATCACGAGGTCAAGAGATCGAGACCATCCTGGTCAACATGGTGAAACCCCGTCTCTACTAAAAATACAAAAAATTAGCTGGGCATGGTGGCACGTGGCTGTAATCCCAGCTACTTAGGAGGCTGAGGCAGGAGAATTGCCTGAACCCAGGAGGCGGAGGTTGCAGTGAGCCGAGATTGCACCATTGCACTCCAGCCTGGGTAACAGCAAAACTCCGTCTCAAAATAAATAAATAAATAAATAAATAAAAGATAGTACCATCGGCTGGGCGCGGTGGCTCACACCTGTAATCCTAGCACTCTGGGAGGCCGAGGTGGGTGGATCACCTGAGGTCAGGAGTTCAAGACCAACCTGGCCATCATAGTGAAACCCCATCTTAAAAAAAAAATTAAAAAATTAAAAAAATAAAGGAAAAAAAGTACCATCAAGCTACAGTAGCTGGATTCGTTCAATTCCTCTGTAGGGGTAACCAGTTAAGCAGAATGAAATACTTTAGATTGTGGCTGGATATTTTCTGCTTGTACTATGTTGGAGAAATTCTTGCTCTGTTTTATTCAGATGGGGTCTCACTCTGTCAATTTAGGTTGGAAGGCAGTGGCACTGTTGTGGCTCACTGCAACCTCCACCCCCCAGGCTCAAGTGATAGATCCTCCTACCTCAGCCTCACTAGAGGCTGGGACAACAGGCTGATGTCACCCTACCCAGCTATTTTTTTTATATATATACAGAGTTTTGCTCTGTCGCTCAGGCTGGAGTGCAGTGGCACAATCCTAGCTTACTGCAACCTCTGCCTCTTGGGTTCAAGCAGTTATCCTGCCTCAGCCCCCAAGGAGCTGGGACTACAGGCATGAACCACCACACCTGGCTGATTTTTGTATTTTTATAGAGACAGGATTTCACCATATTGGTCAGGCTGGTCTTGAACCCCTGACCTCAGGTGATCCACTAGCCTTTGGCCTCCCTGGCCAAAATTCTTGCTCTGCAGAAATCACTTTTTTCAGCTTGGCATGGTGGCTCATGCCTGTAATCCCAGCACTTTGGGAGGCCAAGGTGGGTGGATCACTTGAGGTCAAGAGTTCGAGACCAGCCTGGCCAATATAGTGAAACCTTGTCTCTACTAAAAATACAAAAATTAGCAGGGTGTGGTGGTGCGTGCCTATAATTCCAACTACTCAGGAGGCTGAGGCAGGAGAATCTTTGAACCCAGGAGGTGCAGGACGCAGTGAGCTGACATAGTGTTATGGCACTCCAGCCTGGGTGACAGAGTGAGACCCTGTCTCAAAACAAAAACAAAACAAAAAATCACCTTTTTCAGACCAGGAGTCGCCAATATTTTTTCATTGTAGTAAAAAAAATCCTAATAGTAAAAAATTATCAATCCATCTTTCAAATTTGGATGGTTAATATTGAATGCAAATTTGATTGTGCTAAAGGATGCAAAGCATTGTTCCTGGATGTGTCTGTGAAGGTGTTGCCAAAGGAGATTAACATTTGAGTCAGTGGACTGGGAAAGGCAGACCCACCCTCAATCTGGGTGGGTATCTTCTAATCAGCTGCCAGCGCAGCCAGAATAAAAGCAGGCAGAAGACCATGGAAAGGCTAGATTGGCCTAGCCTCCCAGCCTCCATCTTTCTACCATGCTGGATGCTTCCTGCCCTCGAACATCAGACTCCCAAGTTCTTCACCTTTGGGACTCTTGGACTTTCAACCACAGACTGAAGGCTGCACTGTTGGCTTCTCTGCTTTTGAGGTTTTGGGACTTGGACTGGCTTCGTTGTTCCCCAGCTTGCAGAAGGCCTATTGTGGAACGTCATCTTGTGGTTGCGTGAGTAAATGCTCCATAATAAACTCCCCTTCATATATACATCTATCCTATTCATTCTGTCCCTTTAGAGAACCCTAACACCCAAATATCTGTGGATAATTTAGCTGTTTTTTTTGTATTATCTTATCGAATCTCAATTGCTTTTATCAAGTAATATGTCTGACAGATAGTCTGACAAATGTATGAAAGGTAATTAAAGTATCAATCTAGCCAAGTGTGGTGGCTCAAGCCTTCAATCCAGAGTTCGGGAGGCCAAGGACAGAGGATCGTTTGAGGTCAAGAGTTGGAGACCCGCCTGGGAAACAAAGCAAGACCTCATCTGTACAAAATAGTTGATAATTAGCTGGGTGGAGTGGTATGCACCTGTAGTCTCAGCTACTTGGGAGACTGAAGTGGGAAGATCGCTGAAGGCCAGGAGTTCAAGGCTATACCCTTGCATTCCAGCCCAGGTGACAGAGCAAGACCCTGTTTTTGTAAAGAAGAAGAGGAGAGGAGAGGGTCAGTCGTACCATTTTCTTGTTTGCTTATGCTTTATTATTTTTGGTTTTTGTTTGTTTCAGACAGAGTTTCGCTTTTGTGGCCCAGGCTGGAGTACAATGGCATGATCCTGGTTCACTGCAAACCCCGCCTCCCGAGTTCAAGCAATTCTATCTCAGCCTCCTGAGTAGCTGGGATTACAGATGCCTAACACCACCCTGGCTAATTTTTGTATTTTTAGTAGACATGGGGTTTCACTATGTTGGCAGGCTGGTCTTGAACTCCTGACCTCAGGTGATTCACCTGTCTCGGCCTCCCAAAAGTGCTGGGATTAGAGGTGTGAGCCACTGTGCCCAGCCTTGTTTTTGATTTTTGAGACAGAATGTGGCCCTGTCCCCCACGCTTGATGGAGTGCAATGGCATGATCTCTGCTCACTAAAAACCCTGCCTCCCAGGTTTAAGCAATTCTCCTACCTCAGCCTCCTGAGTAGCTGGAATTACAGGAATCCATCACCACGCCTGGCTAATTTTTGTATTTTTAGTAGAGATGGGGTTTCACCATGTTGGCCAGGCTGGTCTCCAACTCCTAACCTCAGGAGATCCACCCTCCTCAGCCTCCTGAAGTGCTGGGATTATAGGCGTGAGCCCCATGCCTGGCCTGCTTATGCTTTAATTATTATTATCTTCAATGTGTGGTTTCTTTGCAAGAATCTTGTTAAACCCTTATCTATTTTGTGAGGATTAACTTAGTGGAAAAGGAATAATGTAATTCAATCTGTAAATCCATTAAACAGGACACAGTAACTGCAAGGTCCCACACAATATGCTGAGATGAAGCTAATGACTGAGGTGTCACTGTCAACCCCTTCAGTTGTGATGTTTTTATTCTTCCCTGAGGTTCCTCAGTAATTTATGGGGCTATTCTTTTTTTTTTTTTTTTTTTTTTTTTTTGAGACGGACTTTCACTCTTGTTGCCCAGACAGAATCTTGGCTTACCACAACCTCAGTCTCCTGGGTTCAAGTGATTCTCCTGCCTCAGCCTCCCAAGGGATTACAGGCATGTACCATCAGGCCCAGCTATATATTTTTTATTTTTAGTAGAGATGGGTTTCTCCATGTTGGTCAGGCTGGTCTAGAACTCTTGACCTCAGGTGATCCACCTGCCTCAGACTCCCAAAGTGCTGGAATTACAGGCGTGAGCCACCACGCCCAGCTCATAAGGCTATTCTTCAGACAACATACAATACAATGGATTCACTCAGGGGCTAGAATATTTTACAGCTTTAGATACAATAGCAATATACAATTGTTCTTAAATTAGAGCCTAAGAATTATGCCCCAATCCCTGTGATTGGATATGGGTGGCTCCAAATCTCTAGCCACCTACTTGCTGACAAGGTGAGTCTTTTGTGTAGATGTCAGGAGTTCTAGACCAGCCTGGCCAGCATGGTGAAACCCCATCTCCACTAAAAATACAAAAAAAAATTTAGCTGGGCATGGTGGTACATGTCTGTAATCCCAGCTACTCAGGAGGCTGAGGCAGGAGAATCCCTTGAACCCAGAAGGTGGAGGTTGTGGTGAGCCAAGATCACACCACTGCACTCCAGCCTGGGCAACGAAAGCAAAAACTCTGTCTCAAAAACAAAAACAAAAACAAAAACAAAAACCAAGATGTATCACTTTTCCCTCCATATCTTTACAAGTTATTTCTTTTTCTTCTACCATGAACTATCACTTCATATCCTTTGCCTTCGGAAAAATTAACCCTTAGTTTGTAATATGTGTTCCAAGTATTTTTTTTCAGTTTCAAATATATTTCTTTTTTTTTTTTTTTGAGACAGAGTTTTTGCTCTTGTCACCCAGGCTGGAGTGAAATGGTGCCATCTTACTGCAACCTCTGCCTCCCAGGTTCAAGAGATTTTCCTGCTTCAGCCTCTGAGTAGCTGGGATTACAGGTGTGCACCACCATGCCTGGCTAACTTTTTTTAGTATTTTTAGTAGAGACAGGGTTTCACCATTTACTCAGTCTCTTATGTGAAACCCTGAGATAGATGTGTTTTAGATTCCTGAATTATTCAGCTCATATACTGCATATTATAGAGAAACCCAGGGAGTATTTATTTATTTATTTATAGACAGAGTCTAGCTCCGTTGCCCAGGCTGGAGTGCCGTGGCACCATCTTGGCTCACTGTAACCTCTGCCTCTGGGTTCAAGTGATTCTCCTGCTTCAGCCTCTCAAGTAGCTGGGACTACAGGCACGTGTTACTATGCCTGGCTAATCTTTTCTATAGTAGGGACAGGGTTTCACCATGTTAGCCAGGCTGGTCTCAAACTGCTGGCCTCAAGTGATGGGCCTGCCTCAGCCTTCCTGGGAGCTGGGATTAGAGGCATTAACAATCTTGCCCAGCTGAGTTTGTACTCTTTTAAACGTTACTATTTCTACAGGAAGCATATGGCTATTCTAGGTGGGATTAATAAAGACTAGAAATGACCTCACGTCAGTTAAGGTTTGCCGTCGAGTGAGCTGCATCAAACCAACTTTGGATTCTCAGAGCTTTTTGGACTTTGGAATTACACTTAAAAAATGTAGACCTGTGGTTGTTGGGAATATTAGATGAAATTAAACAATGCATGTAACGTGTCTATACCACTTTCAAAAACACAGGAAGCTCCAAATAAATGATTTTTCCTGGAGTTAAGAGAGAGGTGCTAAGCCCTCACCACGCTTGCTTCCAGATCTTACAGACTGGCATAGGGCTTTGCTTTGGGGAGTAGTTTGATCTTTGGGTGAGTCTTCTTGTAAAGGCGATTGGGATATTTCAGGATAACAGAAGGTAAGCAGTTTTAGTCTTTGATGGTGTAGAAGAAAAAGAATGATTAGATTTTGAAGCCAGTTGGATCAGTGTTCAAATTTCATAGCATCAGCTCCTTTTTAAAATGAGGGAAATATCTATCTGGCTGGTTGCTTTGAGGATTAAATATAACTAGTTAGAAGAGAAACTGCTCTGCACACAATATGTGCTCACTAAATGGTAGCAAATGTTTTGTTAAGGAGCATTCGGGAAGCCTGAGGTACAACCCTTCCTTGTCAAAGTCTGAAAGGCACAGAATCAGCCACTTTCATGACTGAAAAATAAGAGACTTGGACAGGGATCAGAGAAAGCACTTATTGTACATAAAGAAACAAAGCACTGTTACCATAATCTGTCTGCAGGAAGATGGCACCAGGCCCTGTCTGTGATGTAATGTCATGGCCAGGCTGGAGGGGGGTTGGAGGGGGTATGGTGAGACCTGTGAGGGGAAGCGCTCCCTCCTATACAGGCAGAGCTGGCTGTTTTCCCAGGTGATATGGTAGTGTGAGAGCCTGTGGCCTCGAGCCTTCAGGAAGTTTCCATTGCACTGTGATTTTAAAATGTAGGTTGTCTCTTTTATTATAGAATATCCTAAAGTTTCAAGTTTAATGTTATCATACTACAAAGTAAGACTGTTATCTGTTGATCAGTATACTCTGAGAACAGAGCCTCTCCATTTCTGCTTGGATTCCCACTGGATGCAACTCAGATATAAAGCTTTAGGGAGGGCCTACCGTGTACCTAGTGCTGAAAATACAAGGATGATCTGATAAGGTTCCAGCCCAAGAGGGACTGGCAGAGAGGACGGATAACTGATAACTCTTAATTGGGAGTGTGGAGTGTGGGGTGACGTAATGGAGCGCTGAGCAAAGTGCTATGTAGGGTACTAAGAATAGGAAAATTATTTTTTCTGGGGAGGCCACGGGAAATTCTTCCACAGAAGTGATACTTGATCCAATCTTTGGACTGAATCCTCAGGCAAATGGATTTGAGATGGGATGAGAGCAAAGGGCTGAGGGGTGGGGAAGAGGGATAAAGGAGAGAACAATATTCCAAGTGAAAGAAACCTCAGGGACAAACATGAGATGAGGCAGTAGGCACATTCATGGATTGTTCAGATAGTCTTTCAAAAATCTGCTGAGTGCTAGTCACAGTTCTTGGCACTGGGACACAACAGGAAGCAAGACAGACAGGTCCCTGATGTTTTCACAGTTTACTCTTCAGAGCTGGATGGGACCAAAAACAAGCACAAAGCGATAAACAAGATGATTTCAAAAAGTGGTAGGTATTATGAAGAAAATGGAGTTGTGATAGAGAGTAAAGGGGGCATGGCAATGGGTAGTTAGGGAGGCCTCTCTGGAGGAGGCTTTATTTATTTATTTATTTGTTTGTTTATTTTTGCTGCTAGAGTGCAGTGGCGTGATCTTGGCTCACGGCAACCTCCGCCTCCTTGGTTCAAGCGATTCTCCTGCCTCAGCCTCCCGAGAAGCTGGGATTGTAGGTGGCCAACATCACGCCCAGTTAACTTTTGTATTTTTAGTAGAGACAGGGTTTCACCATGTTGGCCAGGCTGGTCTCAAACTCCTGACCTCAGGTGATCTACCTGCTCTGGCCTACCAAAGTGCTGGGATTAGAGGTGCCCCGCCTGGAGGAGGCATTTGACCTCAGAACCAAATGGTGAAGAGGCAGCCTTCTGGGGGCAAGGTGTTCTGGGAGGATTAGTGAGAGAGGTTGCTGGAAAAGAATGCCTGTGAAGGCTCTGAAAATGAATAAATTTTGGCTTCACACAGAGGAGACAGAGGTACTGTTCCATTGAGAAAACCAGCCTGATAATCTGTGAGGCCAAGAATCTTTCAAACTTTTACCAGCAAGGATTTTTGTTTGTTTGTTTCATTAAGACTTGGCTGATTCTAAACAAATTTGTGGGTCTCTCTCTCTTCATCTCTCCATCTCTTTTTGCTTTCCAGGATAAACAGCTGTCTCATTTCACCAACTCTCCATTGGCCTCAGTGTCTCTCCTCAGTAGATTCTTCAGAATACTATTATCCAAGTCAAGAAATTCTGCCCATAAGAGGCAGTGAGAAAGTGTTTTGAGGGACAATTCAAGCGCCCCTCTTTGAGTTCAGAGAAGAGAAGTTGCATCTATTACTTTGTTTCACTTACTTCTTTGTTTCACTTCTCCCTTCTCCTTTACCAGCTCAAAATGCTTGGCTCTTTTTGCCTGGGAGGAGGCATGACCAGGCTTAATACTTTTTCTGTTGTTGGCTGGCTGGCTGGCTGGTTCTATTGTCTCCTGGCCCTAAGGTCTGGGGCCTCTTCCAGTGCCCTGCATACACACAGCAGGCCTGCAGGGGTCCTCAGAGCGCCCTCTGAAACCACTGTACCAGGCTGGTCTTTAGCTAACACTTTTATTTAAACAGAAACAGTAGCCACCAGTCTTGTTACATAACATACCAATATCCTAGGGTGTTAAACTAATTCAGCATCTACTGTTAGGAAGTGGTGATGTGGCAACGCAAATATTCGCTAGCTCCCACAATATTGCGGAAACGTTGTAACAAATATGACTTTCTGGCACTACTTAGAATTTCAGAGCTGCAAGGGACTTGAGATCATCCGATTTCAACCCTCCTTGTTTTAAACTGTGAAAACCTAGGCCTGGAGAGACAAACTTGCTCAAGAAGCAGATGAGGGTGAGACAGCAAGCTCTTGCTAATCTAAAGAATCCATCACATTTTAGATTAAGGATTAAATGCTAAACAGTTCTTGTTTGTGATTCCTTCTCATCTGAAAGCCTTTCCCCCCATTTTAGGCTCTCCAAACTAGTCAGCTGTGAACCATGACATAATGCCTCTGAAACTGCAAATCAAAGGCTATGTCGGCACCACAATATTGATGGATTTGGGGTGTTTTGTTGTTTTTACTAACTTTGGGGATTGGATTCACATGCAATAGGTATTAACTGAATACGATTTGGTCGACCAAGCATATTTTAAAGACAGCTGGGTGAAGGTGCAGGTGAGCCAGCATTCTGGGTGTACGTGCAAACCAGTGTGTGGAAGGCGCGTAGTCAGCTGCACCTCCTGCAGCACCCTACTGCTGCACAGTGAAACACTAGTTTCCTCGGAGCTCTCTAAGGAACTGCGGAACTCCAGTGTCTTCAGTGAAAGGTAGGACCTGCTCTGTTCACCTTGTTCGTGCCAGCATTCTTTATCAAACTGACCTGTTTTCCTGCTGGGAGACTGCCCCACTCCACCCACTTGGTGCCTCTCTGGTTTCCTGACTGCCACGAGCTTATTTTTTAACCTGCTCTTCCTTGAAAAGCACCACCCCAGTGACCCAGAACGTGGACTCCTCCCTTCTGGTCACTGTGACCATCCCAGTCTAACCACCGTCATCTGCCTCTAAAAGTCATGGAAAATTAGCAGCAACAGTGGGGTCTTCAATTCCTCTAAGCCCGTTTCGTACTTTTAATTCGCCGAAATTACTAGCAGGACTGAGAGAAGACGGAAAATGCCTGGCTTCTGAGCAGGGCATGGGTGGGCTGGGTGGAACTGGCACTATCGTTTTAAATTCTACTGCCCCGGGTCCTCAGGGCCACTTCTGGTAACTTAGGTTCTGGCTCAGGGCGAGGTTTAAAACGTAAAGAGGGAATGACTATCTTGAGCCTCCAAGGAGAAGCACTGCAAATCCCCCCGCCCCAAAATACAACCCAGGTTCTGGGAATCCCAGCCCTGCCCTGGGGACAAACCCCTAACCCAAATAAACAGCCTCCTCCTAGGCGCTGAGAGCCCACCCAGCTTTGTCATTCTTGGTCCCTGCCCCTCCCGCAAGTTGCCCGGACGGGCGGGACCGGGACCAGCCCCACTCCCCTAGCCCAGCACGGGCCGAGGGGTGGGGGAGTGGGCGGTCGGGGAAGCGGGGGGCGGAGTTCCGTCCTCTGATGATTGGCTCCGCGTGGATGGGCTGCGGCTGCACCCGGCCAACCCGCGGCGTGTTGCTATGTGCTGAGCCGAGGGGATAGGCGCGGGGGCGCGTCCGTCACGGGGCAGCCCCCGGCCCGGACCCGGAGGGATGCGGAGTGGCGGCCGCGGCGGTGGCGGAGACTGTGGCTTTAAGAGCGCCCCGGGAGCCCGAGCCCCAGCCGGGCCGCCCTTCGCCGTTGCGCACCCTCGCGGAGCCGAGCCCGGCACTGGCCGGACGGGGCCGCCTGCCGCCGGGTGAGTGCGCAGGAGCGCGGCGCTGGCCGGGCGCGCGTGGGCGTGGGGCGCGCTGTCAGCGCAGGCTCTGGGTCCCAGGCCGCAGGGCTCCTACGGGCGGGCTTGGGAAGGGTTGGGGGTGCGGCGCCCTCCGTTCCGCGTGGGGTCCCCGTGGGGGCCGGGGGCGGGGAGCGGCCGCCGGGCCACGTGACCGGTTTGTTTACAAACACTGTGGTGCCCGCGGCCGCCCGCGGAAGGAGCCCAGGGGCGCGGGACCCCCGGCCTGGGCCGGAGACGCGCGCCAGGAGCCGGGCGAGTCTGCGGGGCCAGGTTTGCGGAGGGGGCGCGGGGCTGGGATCGCCGCTTCCTCCTTCGCGTGGTCCCCGCGGTTGCAGACTCCGTGGGGTGCGGGTGGGGCTGGGGACGCTCTCCGTTCCTGCGTGACGCTGGGTCCTCCTCCTGGGGGCACTTGGGTCCGGGGTCTCCGCCCTGGCGACCCCTGCCCCACCCCCCCGTGGGACTGGGAGCCCTCGAAACTCCTCGGACAGCGTCTCCGGCCCCAACCCGGGCGGAGGTGACCGCAGCCGAGTTGCGTCCGGGTGACTACCCAGTGCTCTTGCCAAGGTGGTGGGCGCGAGGTCTCTCCTGCCCGACGGGACTTGGAGGCCTCTGCCGCTGGAGCTTAGGGGAGGCCCCGACCTTCCGCCGCTACAAGTTCACCCTGTTGGTCGCCGACCTCCTCTGGTGTCTTTCCCAGAGTTGGGGGCTTTCTTCCGGTCGTGGGGGCGTCGGGGGTGGGGGACACCTGTTCTTTCGGACTTCTTGTCCGGAAGATTGCCACCTCTGCCTTCCGTCTTGGCTGCAAGAGTTTAAAAAACCAGGTGAGCGAGTGTCCTGTTTTCCTCCGCTCGGCGCGGAGCTGCACCCCCATCAGCCCCTTAGTCCCGCTGCTGGGAATGGCCCCAGGGAACTGCTCCGAAGCCTTGCTCGGGTTTTTGCTTTCTGGCTTCCTTGCTGATTTGCTGTTCTTGCAACTTGGGAGGCTCTTGAGTGAGTCCTTGCCTTTGAATCTAAAGGCTGACGAGACAGCTGTCTTTTTCTCCCTGCTCTTCCTTGCTTGTTTCTAGTCTGGCAAGATGGGGTTCCCTGTCCCAGAGCATTGGGCAAGAAGGGTAGCGGTCAGCTTCAGAGCGTTAGAGATGCAAGAAATTCCATAAATCCCCTCGCTGGCTCTGGGGTGGGACTTGATTTCACGTGTTTATTGCTCCCCCGTGCTCTCATAGTTCTGGGGCTACAGGCCCTGTGATCAGTGAGATTGGAGTCACCCTTCCCTGGCTTTTCCTTTTTCCTAGTCACCCCTGCAAGACCCCAGAGGTGGGCCTAACTTGAATTCTGTCTATTCACCCCTCACTTCCCTAACCCTTAACGTGCGTGGCTGAGTCTTCCCCTCCAGTGAGGAACATTTTCATTCCTCTGAACTGAGTTTTCAGTGGCTACAAGTTCTCCCCAGGAACGAGCCCAGCATGGGGAGAGCTATGCAGACTTCCTCCTTGGCACCATCCCTTGTCCCCAGCTCCATGATTGGATCTCAGGCAGGAGTGCTGCGGGAGCCACATCCCCTTCCTCAGCTGCGCTTTGCGGTGGCAGTTCAGCATTCAATGACAGCATTTCTTGGATCTGTCTTGATATTTCTGTGATTGAACCATAGTCAGGAAGCTTGGAGTTAGGGGTGGGGAAAATGGAAAATAAACACTACGCCCAAGAAAACGGTTTTCCTTCTTCCCTCTAGTGGCATCGTTTTCAGGCTTTGAATGGGACCCCCACTGCATACATGTTCGTAACAGAATTAAGTTTCAGAGAACAATAATTACCCTTCCTACCTCCAGTGTGCTGTATTTTAAAGTTTTTTTTTTCTACTTCGTTTTTAAAAAAAAAAAACAACTGCTGGTCATGAACCATTAATTTCATCTCCTGACTAAGCAGGTCCTGACCCACAGTTTGAGAAGCATTGCTTTAGGGCAGAGGTCCTCAAACAAAATGTGTATAAAGATGACATAACACTGCTGCACAGTGTTGTGTACCAGTAGTGTTTAAAAATACAGTTTGTCGTACCCCAGAACTTAAAATACAATGAAAAAAAATACAGTCAGGCTACTCAGCAGATGTTTATTTTCAGTAGGCCATAGGAATCTCCATTTTTAATAAGGGAGCCATGAGATTGCGATGCAGGTGCTTGATAAGAGCCCCTGATCTAGTGGGCACTGGAGGCAGTGAACAATGAAAGGTATTAACTTGGCTTTGAAGTGCAGTCAGGTATGTGACCCCATACTCTGCAATCCCAAACTCACTCAGCCGCCAATCACACTAGCTTAGGCTTTGAAAAGTCTAAGGGCACAGTATTGTTTGTTCTCAACCGCCATGAAGCAGTTGGCTTTGAGAGACTGGTGTCCCTCCCTCCCCACTCCAGCCTGTATTGTGTACCAGGAGATGTTTCTAGGTGTATGGGGGTTGGAGATGTGAGCAGTGCCGAGTGCCAATTAGTTGCTGTGCTGTTAGCAGATTATGTGAATTTTTCATTGTCTTAATGATTTTAACGGTTTTGAGGCAGCCACACAGTCATTATGCCTGGGGGACTAACGATTAAAAGGTTGGTTTTGTTTAGTATCTGAGTATTCCAGACTGTGTAGCCTGGGGGAAAGGCAGGCTGGTGGCTCTTTTTATTTGGTGGGGTGGGGAGTCAGGGGTTTGTCTATCATCAGGTCTTAATAAGAGACACAAGTTCAATACCTCCTGGGCTACCTCAGTCCTGGTTATTTCCCATTGTGATGGCCCAGTCGTGGCGTGCAGGTGAATCTTATTAGGCATCGTTTCTGATGCTGTTATCTCTGCCTTCAGGCACAAAGATACACACACCCAGTGCAGCCACAGGTTAGATTTTTCCCTCTTAGTTATTGTGTCCAGACATGTTGGTTCCATTAATGAAAACCAACAATTTAGCTTCAAAAAGGACTCTTAAATTATCCAAATTTAACTTCCAATGTAGCCCTTTTTGCTAAAGGTGTGCCTAATGGGAGCATTAAGTGTGTGGGATTTTTAAAATTAACTTTAATAATGTTCAGTCTGGCCAAGCAGCTCACATTCAGAATGTTTAGTTTTGAGCATATGAAGAAAAGAAGGCAACAAAAGGATGACAAGGGATAAGATGTCCCAGGATCAGAAAAGCCAGAAGGAAGAGATGTTGAGGTGAGATTCGGATGGAGGGATAGGATTAATTTCCATTGTAAATGATCTTGGCATTTCCTTAGGGTTTGTCAAGCAAACCACTCTGACAACTGCATTCCTCTGAGCATAAAAGGTATAAAGTTTTGGAAAAGGAAGAAGCATCATTTTCAACTTTAGCCTGCAGTGATGGAAAGCCAGCCAGGGCCTACAGGCTAAAGATGTTTTCTAGAGCTGTTAGTTTTTAGTGACATTGTCCTTAACAAAGGGTGATACGAGTCTGTGAAATATTGTACTGCCTGAGTTTGTTTATCTGGGAGCTGTGGATATAGCACTGGAGAGCTTAAAAGTAAATCAGAATATGCTATTCCCCTGTCTACGATTTGCCAATGGCTTCCCATCGCTCTTCAGATATAATCTAATTCCTTTCCCTGTAGGCACCGGCTAGGCTTGTCCTCCTCCCCCATTTCTTCTGCCTCATCTCTTGCCAATCCCCACCCTGTCCCCTCTGCTTTTTCCTGCTTGAAAAGCACTCACCTGTCTGAGGTTTTTGAAATATGCCATGCTTATTTTTGTCACAGGGCTTTTCTACGGGTAGTATCTCTTTGCAGGATGTTCTTTCTCCAAATTTTTCTTTTCTTTTTTGTTTTTTGAGACAGGGTCTCACTGTCACCCGGGCTGGAATGCAGTAGTGTGATCTGCTCACTGCAACCTCGGTCTCCCTAGTACAAGCGATTCTCTTGCCTCACTCAGCCTCCCGAGTAGCTGGGATTACAGTCACACACCACGATGCCTGGCTAAGTTTTGTATTTTTAGTAAAGACGGGGTTTCACCATGTTGTCCAGGCTGGTCTTGAATTCCTGACCTCAGGTGATCCGCCCGTCTCAGGCCTCTGAAGAGTTGGGATTACAGGCATGAGCCACTGTGCCTGGCTCTTTCTCCAGATTTTTATGGCTGGCTCTCACTTGGTTCTCAGAGCTCCTTCCTGACCGACCAGTTATCTAGAACAGCTCCTCCCTTCTCTTCCCCTCAGCCTCTCTTAATCCCCTTAACATTGTTTTCTTCAAAGCACTTTAATACCATCTGGAAATATATTATCTACTTGTTTGCCAACTTGGAAGCTTGAGAGATTTTCTGTCTTGCTTACTGCTGAACGTGCTTGGTGTGGAGTAGATGTTGGATAAATATTTGTTGGTTGAATGCATGAATGACCAAGAGAACCAAAGTTTAGAGTCTCTAGAGGGGGAAATAGACTAAGAGAAGAAGAAAAGAGAATTCTCTTTTTCTGGGATGGTGTTCTCTCAGAATTTCTTTCACTTGCACTGTTTCTGATTTTCACAATAGTTTTCATTCCTTTATTCTGTTTATAGGTTGGCAGAGGCTCCAAAAGCTGCATTGTTATTTTGTTGTTATTAATAATAAACAACTCTTACCCAGCCCAGTAACCTTACTCTAGGCCTCACTGTTTTCTTCTAACAAATAGCATTTCTGTCAGTAATCACATTTCATGAATACCAGGAGGCACTATATGTGGGGCTCAGAGCCTGGACTTTGGAATCAGAAAGTCCTGGTTATGCTCCAGGACCTTGGCAATCTACTAAGGTTCTCTAAATCTTTGCTCCTTGTTTGTAAAATGGTACTAATAATAGTTTGCATCACACAGGACTGATGGGAGAATTAAATGAGACTGCAGGGGAAACCAGGCACAGAGCCTGGCACCTAAGCACTTAGTGCTAGCTATTAATAACAGCACTAATATTAATAGGTGTATTCCCCTCTCTCTGGCTCAGAGGAATCTGATCTCAATCCATTGATTTGGGAGTGGACAGTGTGTGCTGGGGGCAGAGGAGGACTTCTAAGTCTTTGCAAGTAAGTGAAGACTAAAAATGCCATTTGTATCTATTTGAACTGGGTTGGAATTTAGAAACCCATCTATTTGCAAATTGACTGCTGTCTAACACCCACATGGAAGTGATGTTTACAGTAGTTTTTGGAAGGACATACTCTACCTGCTCCTGTGGCCATTCTTGGTTTTAGACATGATGAAGCTGGGCTATCTGCATGCGCCATTGTCTTAGCCCCTCCATTGTTACTTTTACTGAGTTGGGCTTTCGTGTCTGCCCTTTACTTTACGGAAGGACACTGTCAGAGATAGCTTTATATAACTTGTTATTATAATCCTTATAAGGGTTTATGTTGTTGAAGACTAGCTACAGACTCAGTGCTTCCTTGAAGAAGTTCATGGGAGAAATTCTTTTAGAACCTAGTGTCTCTGAAAAGCTTTGGCTCTCTTGAAAAAACTGGTATGCTTTTTCTTTTGTGGAAATTGGAAATTTATAGCATCATATTTCTCTTTTTGCTTTGGCTATCAGGAAGTACAGAGCCAAGTTTGTGGCTTGATTTAAATGACTATGTAGGGCCTGCATCCTAATTTTTCCCAGTGTTAATCTTGTAATTCTTATTTTCTGTTAATTAGGTATATACTGGATTGGGCATTAAAATCTATTTAGGTGTTAACATTTTAGAGATATAAACATTTTGAGGCTCAAACAGACAAAAAGGACTTAAGACACAGTGCGAATTAGGGCAAAGCAGAAACTATTAACCATACCTTCTGCTTTTCGGACCGAGGGCTCTTCCTACTCCTGCACATTCTGAAACAATATCAACTCTTCATTTAAACCCTAAAAAGCCCATGTCTCCATTCTAGGTGGAGTTTACCTTCTCACTGTAATGGGCAGAGCAGCATTCTGCTTGTGAGGTTCAGCACTACCACCTGCATTCCTATTATCTGGGTGGATCAGCAACACGTGGGGTCTCCTGAGCTACAGAGCAGTCAGCCCTCCCCCTTGGTCTTGAAAGGAGTGTGTCTAGACTGAGTGGCTTTGATCTGAAACTAGATTGCTGGCTCCAAATGAGGTTAGCCTCCAGTGTGTAGAGTTCCCTTGTCTGTTTCTCACTGGGAAAGAAAGGCTTGACATCCAGTTAGCAGATGGGTGCCACTGAGGCTCAAACAGGATCTTCCGAGTGTGAATGGTGGCCAAGTTTAGTTGTACCAGAGAAAGTGGCTTTATTTTGTTTTACCTGATAGGAAATTTTTAGTTCTAGGAAATACTGATCTTTCTAGTGATTTGTTTTTTGTTTTTTTTTCAAGGCGTTCTATTCAGGAGTACCTGGGGCAAATAAGTGTAGGCACGGAACAGATCCTGCCATTCGGGAACATTTTGATCCCTATTTTTGAGATGGATTGGTGAAGAATGAAGAGGATTTACACATGCAGAAACATTCCATGGGGAACAGTTGTGTGCAAAGGCATCGAGGCGTGAACATAAGAGGGAGTGTACGAGGAATGTTCAGTGGGCAAGTGAGATAGGGGAAAGCGGGCACTGGGATGCAGTCCTCGGCGACCGTGGCTACAGGTAGTGCACTCTGGAAGTGGACTGTGACGTCGTTCACCGTAAGGGTGAAGAGCACTGCACAGTGGCTAAGTGAGGAGGGAGGCTCACTCCAGGGGTTCTCAAAGCTGCCTGCCTTAAGAATTCCTCATCCCCACCAAAGGCCTACAAAATCAGAATTTTCAGGATGGGGAATTTGTAACAAAAAAAAGAAAATAGTAACAACCCCTGAAAAACTGTTTCCCAGGTTCTTCTAAAGCAGCCAACCCCACACGTCCAGGGTCTGGAAACCACTGAGGTTGTGGTTATTCCTCTGGCAGGAGCTACCAAGCAGCCTTGGCTTTTGGCCCCCTTGCTCTTTCTATTTTTGCTTTTTCCTCTGTGTTGCTCCGACATATGTCATCCAGGATCTCTGCCCCTCTCCTCCCCAGCTTTGTTTCTTCTTTTACCACTATCGTCTTTGTCTGTTGGAGGTCTCTCCTTAAATTGACCCATTGCCAAATGGATCATAAGGGAGAAATGGATTCTCCTTCAGGACTGGTATAAATTAATTTATACCATTAATGGTATAAACATATGCATTACATAAACCTAAATTAAATAGGGCTTGTAGTTTGTTTTGCTTGTAAAGTTTTTTGTTTCTGTTAGGACTTTTTTTTTTTTTTTCTGGGACGGAGTTTTGCTCTTGTTACCTAGGTTGGAGTGCAATGGCGCCATCTCAGCTCACCGCAACCTCCGCCTCCTGGGTTCAGGCAATTCTCCTGCCTCAGCCTCCTGAGTAGCTGGGATTACAGGCACGTGCCACCATGCCCAGCTAATTTTTTGTATTTTTAGTAGAGATGGGGTTTCACCATGTTGACCAGGATGGTCTCGACCTCGTGATCCACCCGCCTTGGCCTCCCAAAGTACTGGGATTACAGGCGTGAGCCTCCGTCTGTTAGGATTTGAGGAAGAGTTATCTGTGTAATCTGTTGCCCCACCTTCTGGCTCAGATTATTCCCATCCCTGATTTGTTTTCTCCCATTTCTAAAATTTTATGTTGAAGCATTGAGCTGAGAGGCTGAGAATGTTTTGGGAGAACTTGAAATCATCTTGCATTAGGTTTGTTGAGTTGGCTTAGAGTCTCCCATTCTGCTGGGAGCTCTGGAAGGAGTTCAGGGACTGAGAATGTGCCTCCTCAGACTCTTCTCTGGCTGGTCTTGGTAGGAAGGATCTACTTGCAAGGTGGGAAGGAGATTGGAATTCTAGTTTTGGCCCTCTCTAAGTGTGTGACCTTGGGCAAATTCTTCCTTTTTCTGTATCTGGAAAGCAGGGGTCATCATCATAATGCCTGTCTCACTGGGTTGTTGTCAGGATTAATTGAGACATGGCCCCTCATAGGCCCATAACAGGGAATTACTAAGTTGTAGAATCCAGGAGGTTGATTAGCAGTTGCTCTAGGGCCTCCCTCCCAACCTGCCCTCACTTCCTATTTTCTTCCAACCAACACTTTCTGAGCTTCTCTTGCTAGCTTTGGGCTGGGTAGGAGGGATGATTAACCATGGCCAGGTATGGTTCACAGTCTAGTAGGAAGTCTGACCCATAAACAACTAACTTTGCAGAACTTTTTTTTGGAGACGGAGTCTTGCTCAGTGGCCCAGGCTGGAGTGCCATGGCGTGATCTCGGCACACTGCAACCTCCACCTCCCAGGTTCAAGTGATTCTCCTGCCTTCGTTTCCTGAATAGCTGGGATTACAGGCACCTGTCACTACTCCTGGCTAATTTTTGTATTTTTAGTAGAGGCAGGGTTTTGCCATGTTGGCCAGGCTGGTTTCGAGCTCCTGACTTCAGGTGATAAATCTGCCATGGCCTCCCAAAGTGCTGGGATTACAGGCCTGAACCATTATGCCCGCTGCTTTGTGAAACTTTAAAAAATTATATTAAAAAGCTAAACAGGCTGCGTGCATTTGCCAGGCCTCAAAGGATTAGAAGTATATGGTGGAAGCACCTCCAAGAAGGAGGATGGAAGGAGAACAGGGACTTAGATTCTTATTAAAATCTATCTGCTATTCCCATACAGAGAAGAAACCCAGAAATATACTGTAGAGTGAGTCTCCCTTTCCCATCCCCACCCACTTTCCTCTCCTCAGTAAATGGCACCACTGGATGACAGTTTAATAATTCCTAGAACGAAATAACGTCCAACTTCAGGCTGTTGATGGCTGGGTCTTTAGACATACAAGCAACCTTTTGAAAGTGCCTCTTTTCTTTTTTGCTCTTGAGTTTTTTAAAAGTCCAATTTCCAAATTCCAATTGTGGAAAGGCGGGGAGCCCAGCCAAAGATGTCAGAGTCTAGAGTTTTGGATTTATTTGAATTGGGAGATTAAAGTCAGAAAGCCAAAGGCATGCTGACAGCTGAACAACAGAATTGTATTGGCAGATTTGGGATGGGTGGTTTGTAGCTAATTGGGGCCCCAGCTGTGCCCTGGGAGACTAGCAGTTTAAAGAGAAATCAAGGTCACACAGTGCTCAGAGTCCACAACACATTCATGTATTCTTCAGATATTTGAGTGTGGGAAACACAGATGACAATCAGATAATCACCTCAGTAAAAGTACAGCTGTGGACAATGCTAGATGTGTGGCATAGAGGACCCGACCTAGTAGTGGGAGCTGGAGGACGCCAAGGAGGGTTCCCTGGTGCAGTAACTTCTGAAGATAGGCTGTATCTCTTACCCTGTTTTCCAAGAACTTGTTTTCTTGTTAGATCTTGTAAATAGCTGTTTTTCATTATACTTCAAGTATAGCCTTGTCTGGGGACAGAGAGATGGACCAGATTTCTCTCTGGGTCACAGATCCTGGGAAAAATCTATTTGTTTTGTTCTAACCAGGATTATCATCTCTGAGCGTGATCAAACACAAGGAAGGACTGGTGTTGAAGGGTGGCAGTCTCTTGGGGCTGGAGGAAAAGGGCACATTTGGCTCCCTTGTCGGCATGGTCAAGGCAGGGTTGAGGGATTCTTGCCTTCTTGGCCTGAAAGCAAGTCTGACTTCATTTTTCTGTGACTCAGTCTTGCCTAGGGTAGCCGCTCAGACTGTCCTGGGGCTTTTATGGGGACCACCTTAGAAGAAGACTCCTAGTTTGGAGCTCTTATCCTTTCTCTAGGGGTCTAGAAGTCCCTGCCCGCCCGGGGAGGGTCACTTGGGAAGCTACCCAACGGTGGCATGCACAGACTGTGTGAAGGGCAGAGCAGGAAAAGTTTCTGCTGTCAGACAGCAGCCATGTAAAAGCATCAGAGGCTCATGTAGTGTGGCTCATTTGAGTGATGATTTCGTGACCCTACTGAGTTTCAGACTCCATCTGCCAGCCCAAATGAGTTGGCGTCACAAGAGTTTACTGGCTTCTTAACTTTGTGGAACATTAATGGTGTGTGAGTCCCATGTAATGCCCAGATTGGATATTTTAAATGTACTGGATAGTAGCAAACTAAGGAGATTTAAAAAATACCAGCTTTACAGGGCACTGTGGTTTCACTCATGGCCATTCATTTTACTCAGTTAACATTTATCAAGAATCTCCAGTATGCTGGGGCTGTGAGCCCTGGGGAGACCACTGGGGTTGGTGTTGGGATCTGGAAGCCCAGACCTTTCACTGCAAGAAGTTCCCAGGCTCATGAACGTGTAATAAAATGCCATTCCAGAGAAAAAGTAAGTTTTTGGTGTGCTGGGAAAAGGGGCCACCAGCTCTGCCAGGGTCCTCCTAGAGCTGAGTATTAAGGGATGAGCAGGCATTTACTCATCCCTTAATGAATAAGGTAGGCAGGGAGGGTAGGGTAAGCCATTGCAGGTAGCTGGAATAATGTGAGAAGGAGCACAGGGTAATGACTGAGCTTGCTTTGTTGGAAACAGAGGTTTGGAGTAGGGTGGGGAGCTGATAACAATATAAGGAGAATTGGGCCCAGGCTCTTGGTGCCACCTGAAGGGTTGGACCACGTCCTGTAGGCTGCTAGGAAACCACTGGAGGTTTTGAAACATGAGAGTGTGATCAGGTTGTGTTTTATAAATAAAATTCTAGAATGGGCTGGAGAGGTAAGAGCTGAGTCGGGGAGACCTGTTGGGAAGCTGTCGCAGTAGTCCAGAATGAGAAAGGATGGGTTTCACAGTGCTGCTGTTGGTGACTGAGGGTGGCAACGGGAGGGTGCATCTAAGAAGCAGAACCAACTGTCTAGGGAACAAATGAAGTATGACATAGAAGGGTAAGAGTAAAGGGTGTTTCTTGCTTGGACAACTGGAAGAAGGAGCAGAATTGGAATGAAGGTGATGGGAGTCTCACTATGATAACCAGGCTGGTCTCGAACTCCTGGGCCCAAATGATTCTCCACCTCAGCCTCCCAAAGTGTTGGTATTTACAGGAATGAGCCACTGTGGCCAGTGTGGTGACATCCTTTATAAAAGGGGTCAAGGGTTCAGGAGCAGAAGGCACAGGTTTAGAATGCTTGAGAGAGTGCCGGTAAGAAGGCTCGGGGAGCAAACAGATGTATGTGGCGGAAGCACCTCCAAGAACAGTGGAAGGAGAACAGCCAGGGAGATGGAGGCTCAGAGAGGCAGAAGAATCCAGAGCAACACAGTGAAGCCCATTAAGGAGCGTTTCAGATGAAAGCAGCCAAAGGCAGCCCCGATAGTGTTAGCATTCAAAAGTATTAGTGTTCGTGGCTCACACCTGTAATCCCAGCATTTTGGGAGGCCAAGGCAGGTGGACCGTCTGAGGTCAGGATTTTGAGACCAGCCTGGTCAAATAGTGAAACTCTGTCTCTACTAAAAATAGAAAAATTAGCCTGGTGTGGTGGTGCGCACCTGTAATCCCAGCTACTCAGAAGCTGAGACAGGAGAATTGCTTGAACCCGGGAGGCAGCGGTTGCAGCAAGCCAAGATAACACCATTGCACTCCAGCCTGGGTGACAGAGAGACACTCCATCAAAAAAGTAATTGTGTTTGGACTTGGTGTGTTGGAGACTGCCTGTATTTTTGTTACTCAAAATCCTGGTTGTGATAAATGATATTCATGAAGCATTGTCAGAAGGCTCTGTAGCTCTTCCATTCCTCTAATGCAGCGGTCCCCAAACTTTTTGGCACCAGGGGCTGGTTTCGTGGCAGATAGTTTTTCCACAGATGTGGGGGATGGTTTTGGGATGAAACTGTTCCACTTCAGCTCATCAGGCATTAGATTCTCAGGAGTATACAACCTAGATCCCTGGCATACACAGTTCACAATAGAATCCTATGAGAATCTAATGCCGCTACTGACCTGATGGGGCGTTTTGAAGGTTGGCAGAGGGATACTTTGCCCTGGGGCAGGATTTGGCAGGCAGAGCATCACTGCTACATGAAACCATGAAAGAGCTGAAATAATTCTAGAGATCATGTAGAATTATCATCTGATGTATAAGCCCCCTAAAACCAAGACATCCAGGGTTGAGGTGAATGGTTGGTTTTCTTTATGAAGGAGCCTGGTTTCTTGGAATATTCAAGCTGGTTTTTATTACCAGCTGGATGAATTTGACGTCCCACCTGGTTCCAGTGCTGCAAACGAGGTGTCCAGAAAATAATGATTTTCCTGTGGGTCTTGCACGTCAGCTCCATTGGCAGTTTTAATAGAGTATTTTCAAAGACGTTTTTAGCAGTGGCCCCATCCTGAGATTAGTAGAGTCAGTGTAGACCACAGAGATAACTTTTTCAGTGCAATAAGTGATGGAGTGGTCTGTTTTTAGGAATGACAGCAATAATATATCAGGTCCCCAGCTAAGCCACAGAAGCTACTTAAACCACAATGTACCTTTAAGTGGATTCGTTTAGGCCCTAACCTCCTAACCACTGTGAGTCAACCTGTGGGATGGGACCACTGTTCTTTTTGGTCTTGTGAATAGGAACAATTCCTGTGCCTTTTCTCCCTCACTTGTAAGGGTGATTGTAGCTAATCAGGATTATTGAGTATTAACCATGTGCTGGGTGCTGTGTTGAATGCTTCAGTTGCCTCATTTGATCCTTTTGTCTCCTGCAGGAGGTAGGTGCTATTGTATCTCCTTTCAGGCAATTTTAGCTAGTGAGAAGAATCAAGACTGAATCCAAGTCCATCCATCTGTAGATCCTGCAGTCTTTTTTTTTTGAGTTGGAGTCTTGCTCTGTTGCCCAGGCTGGAGTGCCGTGGCACAATCTTGGGTCAATGCAACCTCCGCCTCCCAGGTGCAAGTGATTTCTTCTGCCTCAGCCTCCTGGGTAGCTGGGACTACAGGTGCATGCCACCACACCTGGCTAATTTTTGTATTTTTAGTAGAGATGGGGTTTCACCATATTGGCCAGGCTGGTCTCCAACTCTTGACCTCATGATCTGCTCACCTTGGCCTCCCAAAGTGCTGGGATTACAGGTGTGAGCCACCGTGCCCGTCCCATCCTGCACACTAAACTGCTGGGCAACACTGCTGCCCACTTCTCATTGGGTGGGCATAGGTCTCTCTGCTCTGGGCTCAGGATTCTGGGGAGATTAGGATGGGGAAGTAGGACAACTCTCCTTCTATAAAGGCCTTCCATTGCAAATCCACCTCTCTTTTCTTTCTCCCACTCCCAGAAGTGGCTTGCCTCCTATCCGCAGCCAGCACCATTTAGTGCCTCCAGCCAGAGCCGCTTTCATTCTTCACAGATGTTGGAACAGGCTGTGGCTACTTAGTCACATTCCTACCCTCCTGTCCTTAAAGTTAGCACAGGGTCCCTTTCAGCCTTCCATTTTTTTTTTTTTTTTAATTTTTTTTACATCACCTCTAGCTTGGACCCTTTCAGGCTTTCTAGGAGCTTTTTGTTTGTTTACTTTTAAACCTAGACCCAGCAATGTAAAGAATAGGCATGGATGCCAATGACAGGCCTTTGAGTGACACGAGGAATTGTGGTTTTCCTGGGGATCACAGCACAGGATGGGAGTGGAGGTTGTGAGCAGAGAACTGAGTTAGATGGAGTCTGGGGATGCAGAGTAAGTTCGTTGCCTACCTCCTTGCTTGGAGAGGGAGGGAGGGGCCTCGTCACATGTGCTACCTGTGCAGGTATGTGGACCTGTCCAGTGGGAAGCCGAAGTCCAGTTCGGTGATGGTGTTTAGCCTCTACTGCGTGTACTGTGCTGCTGAGTTCATGGGGTACAGAGATGACTCTTGGAGCCTACCTCTAGTGGAGGATACAGAGGCAGAAAAGGGTAATTTCCATTTCATTAGGGATAAGATGGAGGTGAGCACAGGAGAGGCCACTAAGCCCAGTGTTGAGGTAACATTTGAGTTGAATGTCAGTGGACAAGTAAGGGGCTTGTGAGGAGAGATGGAAAGGTTGTACCAGACAGAAGAAATGGCATTGGCAAAACCATGGAAACGTGAAGTGCGAGTGTGGTGTATTAAGGGGGACCTACAGGGAGTGGTATAAGTTGCCAAATGCCTCCTAAGAGAGTTCCTGACACATGGTAGAATCTTAAATGTCAGTTCAATAAATGGAGTTGGAGGATAAGGTATAGAGCATAAGGGTCCGAAGCCATTCATGGGTGTCAGTGGTAATTCACACCTGGAATTTATTATTTCGTTACTACATGCCAGGCACATATGGTGAGTGCTTTTCTTTTAACTTAGTTCATCCTCATGTGAACCCTAGGAAGTAGATATTATTGTCTCTGTTTTTTGTGAGGGAAGGGCGGTCCAGACAGGTTAGGTCATTTGTCCAAGGTCACACAGCTAGTAAATAGCAGAGCTGGGATTTGAAACTAGTTGCCAGTCCTGTCTTTTTTTTTTGAGACGGAGTTTCGCTCTTGTTACCCAGGCTGGAGTGCAATGGCGCGATCTCGGCTCACTGCAACCTCCGCCTCCTGGGTTCAGGCAATTCTCCTGCCTCAGCCTCCTGAGTAGCTGGGATTATAGGCATGCGCCACCATGCCCAGCTAATTTTTTGTATTTTTGGTAGAGACGGGGTTTCACCATGTTGACCAGGATTGTCTCGATCTCTTGACCTCGTGATCCACCCGCCTCGGCCTCCCAAAGTGCTGAGATTACAGGCGTGAGCCACTGCGCCTGGCCCTTTTTTTTTTTAAAGGGTCTCACTGTGTTGTCCAGGCTAGGCTCATGCTCCTGGCCTCAAGCAGTCCTCCTGTCTCAGCCTCCCAAAGCATTGGGATTACCAGCGTGAGCCACTGTGTCCAGCCGGTCCTGTCTTTTTAACCACCGCCCTGCGTTGCCTTTCTGAAGGCTGTAAGAGTGATGATATGGTCAAATCTGCTTTTTAAATAGACAACACTGGCTAGCATACAGTGGGTGGATTTGAGGGGGAAAGAGGCCGAAAGGCCTGCCAGGCTGTGAGTCAGATGCTTACCTTAGGGCTGTTGAGAGCATGGCCACTGAGGAAGCACCTCATACAAGGACCTCGATACTCACACATATCTGTGGCTCCTTCGATATTATTGTCACCTTGTCTCATCTTGAAAAGAGAATTCTACATGTGGGGAGATGTCCCAGTGGTACCATCTCATAGAGATGCTTGAAGACAAGTAAAGGATCCTAATAGAAGAAGCAGGCTGGAATTTGGCTACACACAGGCATCAGGTTCAACATAAATGGGAAAGAGAAAAAAATCGCTTCCTAAAGGACCCCAAACTCCATGTCTGTCTGAACTCTCACGTCTTTTCCTTTCTCTTTTTCTCTTTTTTTTTTTTTAAAGCAGCAGTGTCTGTTTTCTTCCCCCATCGCCATTAAAAATAATAGATAAAATGCTGGTGTGTATCGTGCGCCAGCTCCGTGTAAGCACTGAGATCATCTCACTTAACGCCTAGAACCCCTGTGGAGGTTGGTCTTATTAGAGATGGGGAAGCTGAGGGTCAGAGTGGTTTCACAACTTGCCAGACGTCATGCAGCTAGAAAGGAGTAGAACAGGTTTTTGTGAGTCCAGAGCCTACTCCTTGTCCAGTCTTCACCTCCTCTCAGACACTCCATGGAAACAACAACACAGAGGCATGCCTTGGGGATAGCCTTGTCCTGTGTCTGGAGGAATTCCTTCCTGTAGAGAGTCCCACTTCACAGGTCAGTTTCCGTGGCTTGTTATGCGGTGGTCCAGACTTGCTTCCACATTGTTCCTCACGTTCCTTTGTGGCTTAATGAAAGCATCCCGCCTCCCGCCCCTCCATCCTGGTGGCACTCAGAAGGTTCTGTTTTGAGTTCCAGCAGCAATTACTCCCTTATGGGAAAGGCCTGTTGGGTGGACCAGCCAGCTTTGTGTGTGCTCCCTGTGCTCTTGGCTCTCGAGGTGGTGTATCGAAGATCTTTGTTTTTAATCATAATATCTCACATTTTTTTCTTTCCATGCTGATCATCGTGAGGTAGCTGGGGGTGGCAGTGAATCTTCCTTTAATTTCTTCTTTGATGGATTATTAGTTGACTTAAAATGGTATTTAATTTGCACATGTGCCCCAAGGTTTTTAAATATCAAGCTCCATTTGATGATTGTTGAAAATCAGTTTGAACTCCGTAGAATATTCAATGAGTTGGACTCATGAAGCCCCATGGACCCCATTGCCCGTTAACAGGGGCTAAAGTCCAAAAATTAGAATGATGAGTTCAGCTCCATACTCTTAATTTCTTCCTTTAAAAAAAAATCAATTTTCTTAATAATTGACTCAAGGAAGCTTTGAAAATTTTTGCTTAAAAGGGAAGAAGACAGTACAGATGATGATTTTTTGGGCTCCACCTCTCAGCTTGTTCCTCTCATGGAGCCTGCCCTCCCCTTTCTCAGCCCACAGGCCTTTCCTTTTTTTATTTTTATTTTTTTGATACGGGGTCTCATTCTGTCCCCCAGGCTGGAGTGCAGTGGTGCCATCTCAGCTCACTGCAACCTCTGCCTCGCAGGCTCAAGTGATTATCCTGCCTCAGCCTCCCGAGTAGCTGGGATTATGGGCATGCGCCACCACTCCTGGCTAATTTTTGTATTCTTAGTAGAGATGGGGTTTCACCATGTTGGTCAGGCTGGTCTTGAACTCCTGACCTCAAGTAATCTGTCTGCCTTGGCCTCCCAAAGTGCTGAGATTATAGACATGAGCCACCTCGCCCAGCCCACTCATATTTAATACAAAGAAGAAATGCTTGTTCCACAGAAGTAGGTTTGAGTAAGTTTCAGGATTCAGACTTGAAGCTGAGCATAACCAGAAAGTTCTACCTGTGAACTTTTTTTTGGGTTTCCTTCAGAAGAGAAGTGAGAGAAGAAATAATTCTACTCTGGGGAAATGCATAATTTAGAAGCTGTCTGCATGTATAAGAAAACAGACTCTGTATTTGCTCTCTAAACTCAGACTGGCAGCCAGGGTCATTGTTTCTTTTTCTCCCCTCCATGTTTGTGTAAGACGGATGGGTCTGGTGCTCTGTGTGCTCCCCAGCAGGCAGCTAAGGCTGTGGACTCGAGCAGCATTTGGCCTGGGGGAAGTCTACTACTTATTTTCCCCTGCCTGTCTTTCCTGTTTCCTTACTCTAACTCACCACCCCTTCCTTTCCTGGACATGCTCTCTCTCCTGAGAATGGAACAGGAATATAAGAAAGGTTGAAGGGCCAGGCGCAGTGGTTCATGCCTGTAATCCCAGCACTTTGGGAGGCCGAGAAGGGTTGATCACCTGATGTCAGGAGTTCAAGACCAGTCTGGCCAACATGGCAAAAACCCCATCTCTACTAAAAATAAAAAAATTAACCGGGTATGGTGGTGGGCACTTGTAATCTCAGCTACTTGGGAGGCTAAGGCAGGAGGGTTGCCTGAACCTAGGAGGCGAAGGTTGCAGTGAGCCAAGATTGCGCTACTGCACTCCAGCCTGGATGACAGAGTGAGACTCTGTCTCAAAAAAAAAAAAAAAAAAAAAAAAGATTGAGCATATTTCAGGAAACTCCAAACAGGGTCCTTGGCTCTGTTTACCACCTTTCTACCTGTAACACTCTGGCACCCAACAGCATTGGCCTTCTTTGGGTTGTTTTGTCACCTTACCTGCTACCCAGAGTGTGCCCAGGGTGTGATGAAGGAGTTCTTGATCCAAAAGTTTATATATTTTCATCTGGTCTCCTATGATGGCCAGGCCTAACT